>NC_083112.1:6705112-7905112 GCF_949774975.1 Lagenorhynchus albirostris | reverse complement strand
CGCCTCAGAACCCAGGCCCAGGCAAGGAGGGCCTAGGAAGGAAAGCGTCCCTTTCCCCCGTCCAAAGGCCCACCTCCCAGGTCTCCATGGCCCACCCTGGGATGACTGACAATGATCAAGTTCACACCCTCTAGGAAGAGACCCAACACGCAGAGGCGCGGCCCTGCCCTCCCATCAACACCCTGGGGCCCGCTGCCCACGGAAACCGAATCCGAACTCGTGGTCACACCCCTGAAGATGTTCACAATAATGGGGAGAAAGATGTGTGTAAAAGGGAGTGCAGACATGAGTGCCGATGGGCTGTGAGGCGGGTAGTGTGTCTGCAAGGCAGCCAGGAGCGGCCTCGCCCCATGTTTTAACAGAAGACGCCGCTGCCAAGCTGACCCGAAGGGGACGGGCATGCTGCCTGCAGGTCAGCAGTGGCGACCTGGCTCCCAGAGGAGGGCACGAGAGCAAAGGCCACAGCTGACCCTTCATCCCGCGAAGTGTGCCACCCTCAGAACAGCCTCTGTCTCATTCGCCTCTGCACCCTCACAGCGGCCCCCCTGGCATGGGAATCTGTCCTTATTGGCAACTCAGTAAACTGTGGCCGAGGGAATTCAATCCAACATATTAGCTGTTACTTCCAGTATGTCAATCTGAAAAGTGTTCTCCCCGTGTCTTCATGAGGGTAAACACTGGGCTGGGCCAAAGACGGCCTATTTGGACAACAATATTTATCCCATAAATAAAATCAGAAAGGAAAATTCACTTCACTGAAACATAATTTACAAGAAGTACACCTGAATACATACTCTTAAGTTAAAAAAGAAATCATTACTCACCTACGTCATTTTTCTCTGATATACCACTTTTCTCCAAATTCTGTATTTTAAATAAAAGAGAAAAAGATAAATCTCATCACATAACAAAACTAGCAATACACCAAATACATATGTATGGTACATATTAACATTTGGGGGTAGACATTGAAAATGAGAGCTTGGAAATGCTTCCCTAAAGAAAGAGACCAAAATTAAGCGGGGGGGGGGGCAGCAACAAAGTATCAATACTTCTGCATCACAGCAGAAGATTCCTATGGGGCCGTTCCTCTCTGATGTGACCCTGAGCACGTCACTGAATTGAGGTGAGGCTCGCTCTTCCCGAGTAAGATGGTTCATGATGCTCTTGGGAGGGTTAATTTTAAAAACTTGTAAATGCTAAGCATTACAAATATATCAGAGACAGTACCGATTCTAGTTGTGTGTTCCTCAGGTAAATGGGCTCTACTAATTTTCATATTTAACATTTTGGGGGCTCAGACATACTGCCGTCAAGAATGACACCACCAGGACTTCCCTGGTGGTCCAGTGGTTAAGAATCCTCCTTCCAATGCAGGGGACGTGGGTTCGATCCCTGGTCGGGGAACTAAGATCCCACATGCCGTGGGGCAACTAAGCCTGCGCACCTCAACTACTGAGCCCGTGCGTCACAACTAGAGAACCCCACGCGCCGCAACGAAGATTCAGCGCAGCCAGAAAATAAATAAATAAATATTGTGCTTGCGTGGTACATCTTAAAAAAAAAGAAAAAAGAATGACACCACCGTGTTCTCTCCTACCTGAGAAGCAGCCCTGAGGGCCTGAGTAGGACCGTGGAGGGGGTCAGCCTCGGGCTCATGACATTTCATGAGCACAGAAGGGACGTCTCAGAGCTGCAGAGCTTCAGACGCAGAAATCTGGACGTGGGCACGTAAGCACAGAAGTACCTGATCCTGATTAAATCAGGGAGGAGCTCTTCAAAGACTTCTCTGACAAAGCACAGAGTGTCAGCAGCTAAATCTGCCACTTTCATTGTCTTCTCTGGAAGAAGGAATTTTCTAACTGCCCCTTTCCATTCGCAACGGTACATGCTATAATTATGATAAATGGACGGTGGCAAATAGCCCTCCATCTTCTTCACAGACCGCAACGAGAAGTGCAGTTGTGAGCCTTTACCACCAAAACCGGAACAGCTTAAAAGCCAAGACGCTGCCACAGAGACGTGTCCTCTTAGGATGCAGGAGGGACCGTGACAGCAGATGAGGACAGGGGGAGGAACACAGGGGAGCGGCCACCTTCGGTAGCATTTTCTGAAATTATCTTTGTCTCAAGAACAGAAATACCACCGAGTCGAGAAGAACCTCAGAGTTACGTACTGATTTGCTGCACCTCGGGATCAAGTGACACTTTACCTAATCCTGATAAAACTCTTTTCAGAAGAGCCACTAAAGAAGACTGGAGGGCTTCCCTGGTGGCGCAGTGGTTGAGAGTCCGCCCGCCGATGCAGGGGACACGGGTTCGTGCCCCGGTCCTGGAGGATCCCACATGCCGCGGAGCGGCTGGTCCCGTGAGCCATGGCCGCTGAGCCTGCGTGTCCGGAGCCTGTGCTCCGCAACGGGAGAGGCCACAACAGTGAGAGGCCCTCGTATCACAAAAAAAAGAAGACTGGAAAGCTCAAGCCACTTCCCTACATGTGCTGAAGCAGAGCCAGGCTATTGTCCTAGGTTAGCGCGTGTGGACTCACTGCCCCTCTGGCCAGGAGCATGGCCTGCACTCGGGGAGGGAACCCTCGGCTTCCCCTGGGGCCAGGCTGCCTTCTCCTTGCCAGGCCACAGCTTTGGCTGCCAGATGAGGATAACGGAAAATTGGAGATTTTCGATTTAAAAATAGCACTGGAATGGATGAAGAAAATGTGGTCCCTCCATACAACGGCCTTAGAAAGGAAGGGAATTCTGACATCTGCTACGATATGGACGCACCTCGAGGACATTATGCTAAGTGAAATAGGCCAGTTATAAAGAGACAGAGACGGTATGACTCCATTTACATGAGGTACCTAGGACCACTGAATTCACAGAGATGGAAAGCAGGGTGGTGGGGGCTGGGGGAGGGGGATGGAGAATTGTGGCTTACTGGGTGCAGAGGTTCAGTTCTGCAGGATGAAAAGCGTTCTGGAGATTGCTTGTGCAACAGTACGAATATACTTAACACTACTGAACTGTACACTTAAAAATGGTTAAAATGGCTTCCCTGGTGGCGCAGTGGTTGGGAGTCCGCCTGCCGATGCAGGGGACACAGGTTCGTGCCCCGGTCTGGGAAGATCCCACATGCCGCGGAGCGGCTGGGCCCGTGAGCCATGGCCGCTGAGCCTGCGTGTCCGGAGCCTGTGCTCCGCAACGGGAGAAGCCACAGCAGTGAGAGGCCCTCGTACCGCAAAAAAAAAAAAAAAAAAAAAAAAAAGGTTAAAATGGTAAATTTTATGTTGTGTATTTTACCACAATTTTTTAAAAATAGCACGGGAGATGATCCAATCCAACACTCCCCTTTGCAAGTCAGGGAGGCTCAGAAAGATACAGGATTTGCCCAACCTCCAACAGCCATTCCAGCCACAGAGCCAGGATTAAAATCCAGGTCTCTGTCTCCTTTCCGGCGTTCTTTCCTTCCACCCACCGGTAACGCGTGCCCGGTCCTCGTCCAGAGGCGTTCTTCAGAAAATACGTGTCATTAGATGGAAATATATTTTGAGTGTACACTAAGAGCAATACCTACAATAAAAGTCACCTTTATCCACAAGTAGAACACAAAAACTATCCTGAACTCAGCGATTCCAGACTAAACAAGCTAGAACAGGAACTGGACTTTCTACCAGATGCCCTGCTAAAACCAAAGAAAATCAACCAAAATTCCACAGCTTTCTATCTGTTATTAAGCACTGCGGCTCCGACTGCCTGACACAATAGCTAGGACGTGTAAACTGTAAAAATAAAATATCCAAGAAATACTTGAATGAGGTGAACTGAAACGGAACCAGAATGGTCTTCAGTAATTTCCCCTTTGAGAAAGAAAATGAGACTAAATGAACGAATTGACAGAACATTTACAATTCTGTCTCCAGCTTCCCTCGTGAAAAGGCTTAGCTCTTCCCAAGAAGAAACATGTTTTATTATCCATGTTTCTGACACTGACTATCAATACCCATCAAAATGTGCTCACTGTCAAAGTTTTCTAAGTCAACGGGATTGCTACTCAGACAGGAAAGACATTTGCTACCAGGGCATCTACCCCCCAGACAGCTCCTACCCTGGCCGGGAAAAGACAAATCCAAGTCACCCTTCCGTGCAGGTTTTATTTTTAAGGCACGATAGATTTCAACACTTGCAATCCATATATGCGATGCTCAGTTTATAAATCCTTCATTAAAAGGAGATAAAACAACCTCAAAGAATCTGTTACGACATCTTTTAAGAAGAAAGAGACGTCAACTGGCATCTTCTACTCGGTCGCAAACAATCACCACCCCCTAGATCTCGAATAAAATGAATGAATCAGATGTGGTCATCATTACACTCAGTTGTAAGCTGGGCCCGTGCTCTAATTCTGCCTCTACCATGCACTAGTTCAGGGCTCGGTTTCAGTGAAACAGGAATCACAATTACAAGACCTACTTGCCAGGGTTGTTGTGAGGGTTGCGTTAGATGACGTAATGTCTGCCCAAAGCAAATGCTCAGTAATTATTAACTCCTGCTCTTTTTATCATCCTCATCATCCGCTTCATATGAAGTCAACAACCACCATAAAAGACATTTAACTGATAAAAGCAGGAAGGCCTATGGCTCCTCCGTTACTTTGATCTGTGTGGGTACCTCTTGAAAGGTTGCATAAGACGTTTCTTGCTGTTATAGCAGGTCAACATTTAAACAGGAACTGGCACTGCTCTAAGTGGTGGACACACACGGACACACACACCCACTTCATCTTCAAAACAGCTTTTTGAGGGCAGTCCTGTTACCCCGTCTTACAGACGAGGACGCTGAGCTCAGTGAGGTTTGGTGAGTCCCGCAGGGGTTCAGGGTTGTAGGAGGGCCGTGAACCACAGCAGTTTGGCTCCAGAGCCCGGCTCTAAGCCTACGTCCCACAGGGTCCAGGATCACAAGCCAGCACAGAATGTCAGGCCGGGCAGAAGTGCAACTGGAAGACAGGCTGGTGGCCTGGCTGAGGTAGCAGCCTGAGCCCCAACCTGGGAGGGCAGGCTCCACGGAAAGCTGGGCTGGGTCAGAATCTGACAAGAGCCAGGGGCCAGGAGCCCAGGAGGGGAGCCTGGGCCAGAGGGCAAGCCCCGGGCAGGATGACAGGGCACTGGCGGCCTCGGGATTCTGGTACGAAGCCACCAGATGCCAACCAGCGAATCTGATCCGCCTGGGGAAGGACCCCAGCCCTGAGCAGGGCTGGCCTAGTTCTAGGGAACCAGAGCCCTTGACCAAGGCGAGCAGTGCGGTGAGCAGGACGGAAGGCGGCCTTCTGGGCAGCAGTGTCAGATCCCGGTCAGCTCTGCTGAGAGTGATAACGAATGATAATCCCGGATTCCTGCGGTTATTGGAAAGAGCCTTAACTCCTATCTCAGGTTCATCTACAGATGACCTTGGACAAATTGATTCTCCTCCATCTCCCAGCCTTGGGTATGGGCTACAGTGGACATTTTATCACTGCCGCTCCTCATGGGATTAATGGCTTTTCGGCTCTGCGGCCTAAGCACAGATGGGGTTGATGGCCTTTTTCAAGGGCTTTACTACTTTTGCATGAAACATGACACTAAGATATAGGACTCACCTTATCTCTATTCTATTTATATATGTATTTAAGGCCAAATATATATATATATTTCCTCTTTTGAAAAGATTAGTAAAAACCTCCATTTGAAAGAATGGGCTATAATTTCTAAATTTATTACACAACATTTTAATTCCCTATTAATAACCCTTAAGTTCATTATAAATGAGCCTCATCATTGCCAAACACACACGTGGCAATGCACGTGACAATGTAATACAAAACTGCAGTGTGAAAAATTCAAGGAGTCTGAAAATTTGGATTCTAACTTCACCTTTTAACAGTCATGTGACCTCGATCAAATCACTAAACTTCTCCAAGGGCAAATTTTCTCTGCTCTCCATGGGAATGTCCGCTTTGCTTAGCAATAACGTGATCACTGAGAAAATCAAATTAAATGAAATGCCTGAAAATGCTTTATTAATCACAAAGAATCTTAAAACCGTAAGGAATTATTATTCGCATTCAGGGATCCCATGGCATAGGTAGCACAATCATACTCTGATGGTAAAAGAAACATTCTATTTATAAATGCTTTTATACTAAATTGCGAGGTAAAAAAATAGAGTCAACTGAGCCTTAATTAATGTGACAAAAACAACTCATGGGCTTCCCTGGTGGCGCAATGGTTGAGAGTCCGCCTGCTGATGCAGGGGACGTGGGTTCATGCCCCGGTCCGGGAAGAACCCACAGGCCGCGTGGCGGCTGGGCCCGTGGGCCATGGCCGCTGGGCCTGCGCGTCCGGAGCCTGTGCTCCACAACGAGAGAGGCCACAACAGTGAGAGGCCCGCGTACCGCAAAAAAAAAAAAAAAAAAAAAAAAAAAAGCTCATATTTTTAAAATATTCTCTCTCTCATATGCTAAACTGATCTAACGCAACCCCAAATGGTAAAATTCAGATGCAGTTCTTGAATGCGACCAATGATGGCAAAGGAGCAGCTCTGAGATTTGGAAACGTGCTATCCCCTCTCCATGGGTCCCCCACGTCTTGGTTTCGGGTTCTGACTGTGCAAGGAGCCTGCCAGTCACCTTTGGGGTCTCTTGACCAGTCCCCAGGATGCCCTCTCAGACGGTGCCACCTTCAAGGTGAGGGATACTCAGGCTCTTGTGACCCTGACACAGCAGAATCCTTTCACAGGCTGGGAAAATTAAGGCCAAGGTTAAGACGCAGTAAGACTGGAGAAAACTATGGTATCCAAGCAAGACTTCTAAAATGTCTAGCTTCGTAACCAAGCACCTTTTTTCTTAAAATGAAATTTAAAACGAAGTGGATCTGCCTTAACGATAAAGGATTTTTTTTTTTAAAGCAAACCTATCTGTAAGTTGCTGCTTGGGTTCAAAAATCTGTGTTAACCAACATTTCATTAATTCATTGAAAGATGAATCATTACAGCTCCTATTAAAGAAAATACAGACAAATCTCAGGAGGAATAGATTTGACTTTACAATTCGTACCTTAGACTGTTTGACCTCCTTCTTCACATCTTTAGAAACCAAAGCAAAAGCTGGAAAAAGAGAGAAACATTTTTACATTAAAACCAGCAATAAGGGTTCATTCTCATAGTCAACAGTTTTACTTCAAATGGGGAAAAAAATCATAGTTCAACATGATCAATTTTGCTCATTTTTAAAAGCACCTGCAATTGCTACAAACTAGTACCGCAGGCTGCCTTTCTCCAGACTTAAGATTATCCATCGGTGTGAAGGCAACATGCTTAGGCTACCCGCTAAGGAAATACTACATCAAAGGAGATAGGATCTGAGTATACCATTCGTGTCTGTAGCTATAAACCACAAGATAGATGCATATGGAATACAACTTCTTAGAAACCTGGATTCTGGTGCCTTCTGAAGCAAAGGGGAATTGCTGAGAATCGAGCAGGAAGAAGTACAAATTCCTACTCTCACATCCCCGCCGGAGCCTGGCGGGCCGCAGAGCTAAATCTGGGGCAAGCTTTCCGTCTCAGCGGTTTCGGGTCAGCAGCGCGCTGCATATACTGCTCCAGGCACGCAGGGGAGCATTACCAGAACCCTGCTGAAGCCATGGGGCCAGGGGAGCGAGAGGAATTAGAATCATTCCCCATTTAGAATGATTTAATGTTTCGAGTCGGAGCATGTAAATAGACAAAGATATCCCTAGAGACACATCCAGGCTCCACATTAAAAATCATAATAATAGTAACCTGACAGTAACATGTGGAAAATAGAAAGCAAAATGATAAACCAAACGGTCAGGAAGGTTAACCAGACAAAGAATAATGCCTTAATTTTACAGTGCACTTCTCCTGAAAAGCTAAGAGGAAAGCATTTCGTAGAGTTTGCTTTCTCCAATTAGCATTCCCAGGAAAAAAACGAGCAATGCCATGGAGCAGGAAGGTACTGAAGGGCTGGCCAGGCAATTCCAAGGAGCAGTAACGCAGTGCAAGCCCCATGGGGGTTGGGGGTAGTCCCTGAGTAGCAGGAGGTCCTACTCAGAAGCAGGAGACAACGCCACCCATCCCGATACCTCTGATCCCTCCCACCCTATCCCCAGACATCCACTACCTCAAATTCTCTCTCAACTAACATTTGCTCAAAGGAGATAATCTAACACATATTCACGCTAAGAGGCAAACGACTCACGTGGTTTAATCATTCCCACCTCCAGGATGACATTTCAGAAGGCAGGGTGAAATACAAATGAACCTCTCTGTGGGAGCTGAGATGCCAGCAGGTGTTGTATGTGGCTCCCGAGAGAAAAGCCCACCACTGCCTCCGCCCTTGCCTCTGCTTTATTCTCCTCCAGAGCCCTTACCACCACTGACATAACATATACTTATTTGTTTACTGCTTGTCTTATATATTAGTTTAATGTAAGCCCCATGAAGGCAGGAATGTGGGGTTTTCTTCCTTAGGAATGTGGTTTTATGTGCTGTTTGCCCCCAAATCTAGAACACAGCCAGCACACAGAAGAAGGTCAATAAATATTTACCCACGAGTGACTGAACGAATGAATGCAAGTCTTCCCAATCCGTCACTTCAGGGCTGTCTCCTCCTTACAGCGAACATGGCCAACCCAGCAGAACAAAAGAGCTTAGTGCCCCCATTTATGTTCACTAGGGTATGATCTGCTTTCTCACTTTTTATGCACACACGCACACACACACGCCAAGGCAAATGCAGAGCCCAAATCATTCATTAAGTTCTAAGAAGAGAGGAGAGATTTAACCTCAAACACCATTTAAATTCTGCTTCTGGGTATTTAATATTCTGTTTTTGTTTATCTCTAAACTAGCATGCACATTTAAAACCCTCAAGAAGGTCTCAAAAATAGAATTTTTTTTTTTTTTTTTTTTTTTGCGGTACGCGGGCCTCTCACTGTTGTGGCCCCTTCCGTTGCGGAGCACAGGCTCCAGACATGCAGGCTCAACGGCCATGGCTCACGGGCCCAGCCGCTCCACGGCATGTGGGGTCTTTCCAGACCGGGGCATGAACCCGTATCCCCTGCATCGGCAGGCGGACTCTCAACCGCTGCGCCACCAGAGAAGCCCCAAAAATAGAATTATTAATAAACATCATACAGGGAGGTTGCAACACATCAACACCACTCAGCATCACAGAATTCCAGAAAACAGAACACTGTAGCAACTTGCGGGATATAAAAACTGAGGTCAATCTAATGTAGGACCTGATACTCAAAAATCCATCTTCCCCAAACCCATCGATGCCTTATTCCAAACATGGACAGTCAAAGCTCTCTGGGTTAGAATTTCCTCTTTTATCAAGAAAAATAACCTTCCCAATTTAACAAGTTCAGTGACCCCTCAGCTAATAACCAGGGTTAGTCTTACCTCACTTGTTTGCCAAGCCAGGTAGCTATGTGAAAAAGAAGAGTATGTCAACACAAAAGCCCCTGCCCTTCAGAACACAGACTCCGTACTGAAGAAAAACTGTCTTTAGTTGGTGTTGGTTCTAAATATTACTAACACATAACCTTTCATAAATAAGCAACTAATATTAGTTGACAGTGTTACTGTTTAAAGTAGAAATTACAGAGAGGAAAGATGTTTCCCTGAAATCAAGTGAATTCCACAAATCCTCCCTGTCTCTATGGAATAAAGACACCATACATTTATTCAGACAAGGCTGCACTGAGGGAAGGGTAAACTAGATTTTAGTTCTCTCCAAAAATATACCGGCCTAATGGTAAAATATCTTTCTAAAAAAAGGGAAACAAAACATATTTCTCCCTATCACTCTGCTGTGAAATTAAGAACTCCTTTTTCCCACGATGGAAATAAATTATACAATATTTAAAGCAGTAACATAAGAAATACCGTTACTTTCAGGCAGAAGAGCAAATCATAATATGGCAAGATAATCCCCATTAGATGAATATTAAAAAAAAATACTAGCTGGTTTTATCTTTGCATTTCCATAATCTAAATAAAACAAAAGATCATCAAGGAACCAAATGCACTTTGAAGGCACAGAATATGCTACACCATTAACAAATCCAAATTGAAAATAATGAATCATTCACAGAATTCCTACCAACAGAATGCCAGCTTTTGCAGTTCGTGGAAATGAAGGAGAAATGGTGCTGACAGAGGAGGAAAGTAAGAAAAATTAGCAAGTGAGGTAAGAAAGACCTGTCACCTTCAACAAGGCTAACAAGAGCACAGAGTAGGTATCTCACAGAGCGTGGCGGGGGCCGGGGAGGGGGGGCCCTGAGGCTCCGTGTTTGCTGTCTGGCTTCATAATTTCCAGGTTCAGTGGGGAAAAAAATTACTCCTGAAAGCTTGGCCTTGATGCGCAGTTGGAGTAATACTCGAAGGTAAATCAAGCTCTTCTATGCCAAACTGCTGTTTAAAAGTCATTTTCCCTTTTCTATTTTCAACATGAATTCCTGTGAGTCGCTGCAGGGAACTATATCTAAAGTGCAAATCAGGGCAGGCAACAGAAATAAGACCTTTCTCAGGAGAACTTTAAATGATTCAAGCCAGCTAATGTGCCTTAGCACACCTATCCCGAGAGATAAATCAAACTGTACAGCTCACCTGGGCCTAGGATTCATAGGCCAGCCCAGCCCTCGAGTGCGAGAAAACGGGAGAGGAATTCATTGCAATGACTTAAGCAACACTAACCTACGGGGTCTTCTGTTCCTGGGAGGGAAGAAGGGAGGGAGCAGGACCAGCCCAGGCAGGAAGGCCACTGCGCCTCCTAACTCCCGTTTCCTTCCTGTGCCGGACTTATCCTCCCAAGCTCTCCCGGTAACATTTATCAGAGAAACCAAATTAAACACCAAAATACGAAAGCAGTAAGACGTTAAATGACCCCCTCGGAGGAGAGCTGCCGGGATGAAGTGAGACGAGGCGGAAAGTGTCCAGCGAGGGCTCAGTATAGACTAAAGGCTCAGGAGGTGCTGGCGGTGGCCCTGCTGTAAGAGGAAACAAACGATCAACTGCGGTGGGGCCGGGTGGTCGTGGGTCCTCCACACAAGCCGGGAGGGAGGGATCTGAGCCAGGCCGGACAGATCGGAGCTCACCACACCCCTGGGAGCCCACGGCTGGAGGCCCGCGCCCCCCCCCCCCCCCCCCCCCCGCTCCCCCGGTCCGTTCTTCGCTGCGACCTACTTCACTGAACAGGTTTCAGCGGCACAGCCTTGCCCCTGGCGACTCGGGCTCCCTAGGGCTTCCAGGTTTAATCGCAGCTCCTCTGAAGGGGCCTGAAGCTCCAGGATGCAAGGTCTGCAGCCAATTTACTTTGCTCCAACTACCTGCTTCGAAGATAATCCCTGGCAGCAGAGGGAACAGAAACAAACGCGCTTGGTCCAGGAACTGGGGCAGGGCCTGCTTTCCTCATCCTCCTCTGACAAATCCACTGTCTCCAGGGTTGTGGACATGTCGGGGGGAGGAGGGGGCACCCAACCACAGGATGGAGGGCCCATCCCTACGCAGGGCCGAGGACAGAGGGCAGAACCAGCTGCCGGCAGCTGAGGATCCGGTGGTGAAGCCCATGCAGCGGGCCCAGAACGGGGCCCGGCACACGCTGAGGCTCTGGGTGTTAGCAGCTACTGTCACTATCATTATTCATCTATGCTATTGTTTGTTCAACAGAAAATCAAAGAGTGGCTGCATGTGTCACAGCCACGTGTCATGCCAGCAGCCGGGAGAAGATGAATGAGCAGCTCCCCAAGGAGCTGATGGTCTCACATGACAGACGAGTCTCTCCACCAACGACCAAGTGCAGATGGGCACCCTCTGATGGCAGCTGTTCTAATGGCACTGCCAAGGGAGCCCCTGAAGAGGGAGGGCAAAGGACCAAGCAGGGCAGCAAGCTCAACGCGGGGCTTGAGCAAGTAAACTCCAGACAGCAGAGACTTCCAGCACAGAGGAGGAGGCCTGGAAACAGGCTTCTGCACACCAAGCACATTACACAGCCCAGTGTGCCCAGACCATGGACAGCCGGGGAGAGGGAAGCGACCCGGGCGTGGACAGCCGGGGGGAGGGGAGCGACCCGGGCGTGGACATCAGGGGAGAGGGGAGCGACCCGGGCGTGGACAGCCGGGGGGAGGGGAGCGACCCTGCGTGGACAGCAGGGGAGAGGGGAGCGACCCGGGCGTGGACAGCTGGGGGGGAGGGTGTGACTGGGGCCAGAGGTGAGGCTGGGGATGACAGGGCCAACGGGAAAGGGGTTAGCGCTAGGGAGTCTGGTTTTGTTCTGAGTGCCATTAAAAGCTTTGAGACGCTTTTAAGGAGGGGAGTGCCATGTGGAAGTATGTGCCCTAGACAAGTTTCCAGAGGCAGCATGTGGGGTGGGCTGTGGAGGGACAAAGAAAGACACACACGCATGCCAGCTGGGAGGGTAACGGAGCCAGGCAATGAGAGGTCAGGGACTGAATTAAGACGAGGCAGCGCCTGCACAGAGCGGCGTGGGGAGCGAGAGTGGAGCTGGAGATACTGGAGAGGCAGAATTTCCAGACCTTGAGACGGACCCTACAGGTGGATGAGGGCAGGGAAGGAGCGGGCAGAGAGACGAGTGTAGGTAATTCCGGGTTTCAGATCCGAGGGGCGGGCAGACTGGGGTGCCCGTCACACGCTGGAGTATAACGAGCGGTGAGCGGATTGTGGGAAAACTCAGTCTGGTTCCCAATCTCCCGAGGTGCTGCCGGGCACTCAAGTGGACACGCCGCATGGCAGCCTGGTCCCCAGGGGGCCGCGCGGCGCAGAGGCGTGAGGGGAGCCTCCGCGCTCAGTGTGTCCACGAGCCAGGGAACTGAGGGCGCAAGGCTGGACGGGGAGGACGGGGGCGGGGGAGCCCCGATATCTCAGGGGCAGAACTGCAAAGGAGACAAAAAGGCATGGCCAGGCAGAGAGGAGGAGGCAGGCGTGTAAGGCGTTTTCAAGGTGTCCTTTGAAGGAGCCCTCTCGTGAGAGCTCCACAGAACGAGGGAAGACGCCGCATTGCGGGGGTCCCGCGTGACCCCGAGGACGAGCGCAGCACCCTGTTCACACATGGAGTCTTAACTCCCACACCACGCGCCATCCAACCTGCCGCTGAGCAGCTCAGCAACGAGGCCTCTGGGAGCTTCTGCCTCCCTCCCTGTACAGGGGGAATTTAAACCGGGGAGGTCTAAGGCAATGCTTGCACACGTCCAGGGCCATGCCTGGCCTACGGGAAGAGCTGGAGCTGAGCCGTCTGCTCAGGTGCCAGGTACCAACAGCAAACTCTCAGGGAAAGAGATGTGCCGCTCTGGGGACAACGCCAGCACAATTCTGCCACCACAGCAGGTGGAGAGGTGGATGGCATTCCGTGTCGGGAACCCCTCTGCGGTGTTCCATGGGTTCACTTACAAAGGATGCAGCCAGTTGGGAGAAGTAACGAGAGGCGTGGCAGGGAGCACACAGCCCCGACACTCAGCCCACGGCTGCCCGCGCTTGGGCTCGCTCCGTCTGAAACACGTCCCCCGTTTCCTCATAGAAGTCAGTGGGAAAGTGGAGCTTGGAATACAGATTTTTCCTCACTTGGAAACGACGTTTGCCAGGACCAACATATTCTACGTGCCAGAGGGTAAGCATATGCACAGGAAGGACAGTAAATGGGAGGGAGAAAAAGAAAAAGGAAATAACCATATATTTTAGGAAGGAAAAGATCTTTGGCTTCTTTGATTCGTATCTCATTTAAACAGATGATATGAAAACCCATATGCCGCTCAGGATCTGAAAACAAGAAAATTCTAACTCAGAGTTTGGGGAGAGATTCGTATAGCACGTTCCACAGGCGGAGTCATGGGTGAGGGGCATCACACGGCCCATTCCAGAACACACACAAGGGCTCCGGGAGAGCAAATACACAAACCCAAGGGAGTCGGCACTCCGTCCAGTTCCTGTACACTGCTAGAGGACGCTCAGCAGTTAACTGTCAGGATCATTTATGCCTGACTTTTGGTATCTTAATTTTATAACGTAAAAAGCCGGTCCTAAAAAGCACCCCTGCTGGTGCCACTGAATCCGCGGCATCCGCAGCCTGAGATGTTCTAGCGCCTCTGGGAACTCACCTATTACCCAAAAATCTCTGCTCCAACAACGTACTGCTCCTGTTTTTGAGACTCGTGCTCCACGCACTACAGTCCCTCCAGCAGCATCTATAAATCTGCCAAACGAGGCCGGAACCAGAGGAAGACTTCTGAGTTCGAGTTCTGGGGTTTCTAGTTCCCTTTCCAAAGAGACAGAACACCTGACTGCCGAATATCAGGCCTCAGTTCCACGCTTGGCTTTCTCCATAACAGCTCCTGACTTCAGCTTAAAGACAAAGCAACCAGCAATCACCTTTACATTCTACAGACTTGCAGGAAAATCGCCCAGTAACAGTCCCAGCTTACACCTGGGCCAGGGGGGCCTGAGAAGGGTTCTGCACCTGCCAGCACACACAACTCACCTGGCCTCTTATTAAAGCTGCAGACCATGGGGCCTCATTTTGGCTCTCTTGAATCCGAAAATTCTCAGGCTGGGACCCAGAAATCTGCATTTTAACAAAGGAGACCTTAACAAAGGGGACTCTTTAAGACCCTGAGGTGTTCCCGTATGTGCTGGAGTCTGACAGGCACTGGGATGGACAGGGAGACTGGCACTCAAGGGGACGGAACAAGGCTTTTCTCCCGACAGGCTTTAGCCATTTATCTTCCTTTACTTCCTTCATTCCATAAATGAAAAGCAAACTCCTGCATATCCACCCTCGAGGATCCGGAGAAGATAAATTCAGCGTGATGTGCAAAGGGCCTTGAGCTTCTTATGGGAAGCAATGATGTAAACCAAAACACATCACCTCTTCAGATCATAAAATATTCCTTTATGAGTGGAAGCAAGTCGTATCCCTTGGAGAGACCAGCACTGCTATACTTGAGATGCATTCAAATCTTATTTGATGATACTTTAACTCATTTGTTTTGTCTAAACCTACAGCTTTACATCATATCAGCTTTACAGATAGACTGTTTGCTTCCCCAACTTCTTCCAAATCTTCAGTACACATACATTTTGAGTAAACGTTTAAATAAATTTATGTTGTCAATCAACGCTCTCTTCTTTAAGAAAGAAAACTAACAGGGCTTCCCTGGTGGTGCAGTGGTTGAGAGTCCGCCTGCCGATGCAGGGGACACGGGTTCGTGCCCTCAGTCCGGGAAGATCCCACATGCCGCGGAGCGGCTGGGCCCATGAGCCATGGCCGCTGAGCCTGTGCGTCCGGAGCCTGTGCTCCGCAACGGGAGAGGCCACAACAGTAAGAGGCTGGCGTACCGCCAAAAAAAAAAAAAGAAAAAGAACAAACAAAAAACTCAAATTTCCCCCAAATCTCTCTTGAGCTGACCTCTCCTCTGAGTTCTGGACCCGCAGAACTAACCGCCCACCAGACGTGGTACCTAAGCATCTCACATGCACCCCCAAACTCAACTTGACCAAATGGAACTCATCATCCTCAGCTCCCCTTAAAACTAAAAGTAAATTTTAGAAAACCATCTGGGTACTTAATGCCACAGAACTGTACATTTAAAAATGGTTCAAATGATTCATTTTATGTTGTATATATTTAACTACAATAAAAAATTTCTTCTTTTGATTAAATCTGGTCCCTCTCCCATCAGTGCCTGTATCAGTAAACAGAGGCACTCTCCACCTACAGCTCAGAGCAAGAACCTATGACATCCTTGACCCTCCTCTCAGCCCACTGGACCAGTCAACCACCGCGCCTCAGACTCTTAATCAGCTCTCACGTGGCCTCCTCACTGGTCCCTCACGTCCACACTGGCCCCTCCCATCCTTGTTCTAACGAGCGTGAGCTTCTTAAAATGGAAGTCAAATCACTGTCACTCTCCTAAGACAACCCTGCAGTACCCACTACCACTCTAAGGACAAAGCCCAGAATTCCTCCCCTCGCCTTCACAGCCCTGCATAAGCGGCCCCGACTGACCGTCCAGCCCCTCCCCTCTCCAGTCCTGTCCTTCTCCACCAGCTTCCTCCAGCACAGCTCTGCCCCTGCGGGCGTGCTCCCCTCCTTCCTCCCTCCCTCCAGGTACCTGATCTCTGCTTCCCCTTTGGGTCTGAGCTCTGATGCCCTTCCCTGAGAAACTCGAGTTCCCTGGTGGCCTAGTGGTTACAAGTCCGGGCTTTCAATGTTGGGCCCTCTGGGTTCCATCCCTGGTCCGGGATCTCAGTTCCCACAAGCCGCACGATGTGGCAAAAAAAAAAAAAAAAGAAAGAAAACAGGCAACTCCAAGGTTTCTCAGCCCAGCACTATTGATGATTTGACCAGATAATCGACTCTTTTGCGGTGGGAGCTGTCCCGTGCACTGCAGGCCACTCACCAGCTGTCCCGTGCACTGCAGGCCACTCACCAGCACTCCTGCCAAACCAGCCCCTACAAGCCATCTACAAGCGCTCCCTGGGGGGCAAGATGGCCCCCTGTTGGGAACCACTGCTCCAGACTCCAGGTAAAAAGCCACAACCGTCCCCGCAACACTTAGCACAGAGCCCTGGACACCGTCACCGCAGCACCGGGCAGGCTGCAATTCTACTCCTGGTGCAGTTCGTGTTCAAGGTCCCCTTCAAGACTGCGAGCTCCACGAGGGTAGGGACAGACTAGATGGGTCTCCTTCCTGCCCTGTCAACCCCAGGGCTTGACTCATAGTAGACAGTACTCGACACTTTCGGAATGGATGAAGAAACTGTGAGTACAGCTCTTCCTTTTAATACTATTTAAGTTATTAACACGTTCCAGTAGTTCAAATCAGCACCTACACTGAATCTGTTTTCTTTGGGAGGAGCTTAGTGATCAGACGGTTGAAATGTGACATTAAGAGAGACTCTCGACCAATAAGAGGTCTGATAAGCCCCTGATACCCACCATCATTTTTCCTTTATATTTGGAAAGATGGAATTAGCACTCCTGTATATTGTTCTTCAGCAAGAATCTGCTCAACACCAAGATGGACTACCTGTAATGCTACAAGGAAGCAAAACGGGTAACAGTTGCAAATGAGGCTTGCTTTATAATGTTTCTAATGAAAAGCAAAACACCTGGCCCTTAATGGGCCAAATGAGATCGGTAATTATGACCTGCTCAAGTACTGGGCGCACAGTGTTTTCCTCAGAAGAAGTTAACAAGAGGGTCTGGACATCTCCTCCCCTCGCCCACCCCCACGTGAAACAGCTACTCTTCCTCCCTCCCCTTCCACCCCCCACCCCCCCAGAGCCTGACTATTGGCCACCGGCCAACTCCCTTGGGCCAAGTCCATGAGCAAGCCGGCCATGCCAGCTTGGGGGGCCTGGACTACCTGGACAACAGAGAATCCATCCAGACGGTTAAAATCTGTGCCAGTAATATCTGAGTACTGCTGAGGAAATAAACGGAGGGCTTAAAAATCCAAAATAAAAAACACAAACCAACCTGGAGCCAGGTGTGACTCTTGGGGTCCTAAAATGTCTGGCTTACTGCAATGAAAAGAATCAGAGCGAGACCTGGCTCAGAATGAAAAATCATCCCTAATTTTGGCAGGTGCTAAGAAATATAATCCTGACTCAGAGTAGAACAGGGATACGAAAGACAAACGTTAACATCTATTATTTGACCACTGGTTCAAATAAGCTTCTTCACAGATGCATCAATTAGAATTAGGTTTGGCTGCACGTAATAACCCCCCCACCACCAACAACAACTGAGGCTTCAACAAGGCAGATTTTTTCGTTAATGCAATACAAGTGTGGAAATAGGCAATGCTGGCCTAGCACAGTGCCCCACATCCACCTTGCACCCAGGGGGTACCATCCTTTCTGCTCTACCATCCTTACTACTGGCTTCTGTCTTCAAGGTCACCTCGTGGTCACAAGATGGCCACTGTAGCTCCAGCCATTAGATTCACATAATAGGCCATGGGAAGGGGGAGGAAACAATGGCAGAGGACCTGCATCTCAGCTGGGTCAGCCACCTTTAATAAGCTTTACCAAGAGACGCACCCAAAGAGCTCTACAGATAGCTCACTGGCTACCGCTGTTTGCAAGGGCCAATGAAAAATGTTGTCCACTAGACACACTGCCACCACCACCACCACTACCACTCCTACACCCTTCCCCTTAACCCTGTATTATTAGTTTGCTAGGGCTGCCATAATAGAAACCATAGACTGGGGGGCTTAAACAACAGAAATTTATTTCTCACAGTTCTAGAGGCTAGAAGTCCAAGATCAAGGTGCCAGGTGGGTTGGTTTCTGCTGAGACCTCTCTCCTTGGCTTTTAGATGGATGTCTTCTCACTGTGTCCTCATACAGCCTTTTTTCTCTGAGCCTGTCTGGCATCTCTTCCTCTTCTTATAAGGACACCAGTCCTATTGCATTAGGGCCCCACCCTTATGGCCTCTTTTAACCTTAATTACCTCCTTAAAGGCACCTCTCCAAATACAGTCATATTGGGGATCAAGGCTTCAACATAGGCATTTGAAGGACACAACTCAGTCTGTAACAGTGCTGATTATCTAAGAGGTTTTTCATCCAGGAAAAGAAGGAACTAAGGGTCTTGGAGTGGCAGATAGCAGATTCTGCTACAATAGAATCAGTTAAAACTGTAAGAGATGGCAAAGTTCTAGTATTTTATCTAGTCTATGCCTCCTGTTTTATATGAGAAAACTGAGACTCAAGGCAACGAGAAGCCACAGTGGCTGACCTAGAGGCATGAATAAATCTTCTGAGGCTAGTACTAGCTTTGGACTTCAGAACTGAAGTTGCAGTGGATTTTGTCTGTATAACTGTATGGGTTTAAGATAAACGTTCTATATTGACTTTTCTCTAAAAGCTCAAATGAATATACTACAATTTGTGGGAAAACTAAACTATATACAGTCAGCCCCCACCCAGCCCTTATAAGGGAATATTTAAGGTATCTTTACTCTGTCCGTATTGTTCACATGCCTTGGAACTCCCATCATGTTCTCTATTTCAGCAAGAGTCCAAGAACCCTGATTTCAAGATATAAAAAGACTGAGTACCACAGCTTTTTATTTCTTGGTGCCCCTCCACTACATCAAAGCAGAGCTCAATAAAAGGAACTTAAGATTTACTTCAGACCTAGAAGAATACAGTTTCCTCTCTGTACCAACCCATGAAAGCTAGCTCACAAAGCCAAATGTCTCCCGGGGAACTCTTAATAGGTTTTTATGTTTTACTTATTGTGCTTATCCTAAGACAACTTCACAAGGCTAACAGACATCTGTAAAAATATGTGGACGTTTTAGTTCATTCTTTACGTCCTTTAATGTGTTACCAAGTGTGGAAAGTGCAGATACTCCCTTACACCAAGTGTGGACAGTGCGGATATTCCCTTACGTGCAGTGAAAAATACATACACATAGCAACACAAGTGTGCACTTCAGCCTGTATAGTGAATATATTATATACGTATATTACATCCCCAGTACATCTTACAAAGTGCAGGGCTATAAATAGAATACCAATTTCAGTTACCACCCACCCCATTTGGTGAGTTGCAAAACGTCTAGGCAGCAGGCCAACTGATGCAGCCAGGAGTCCCCTAGCCCCCGTCCCACCCCTCCAACCTCCCCTTCTCCCAGGGCTGCCCGCCCCCCTCCCAAGCAATGCAACTCTTTCTTCCACTAAAGCAGATCCCCGCCAAGTTCAGTTGCTCCCCACCGTCAGTTATAGCCTTCTCTGCCCAAGGTGCCCAAACATTTTTAATTACATTGTTACTTAATCACGCATCTGAACAATTACCAATTAATCTCGATTTTCCCACACGTACTGAGCTCCTATAGACATGCCAGGGGTACACAGGTTAAAGTCCTTATTCGGAGAATTTAAGTCCAAATCAAAACGGCTGTCCGGTGGGCTACCAAAACAGCAGTGTACAATGACGCTATGTCTTTTTCTAAATTGCACCAGTCTGCCATATCTAAAAATCTGAAAATTACTGCCTCTTAACAGGCTGGAAACACAAAAGTCTGGGATAAAAGAGACAACAACCCTGAGAACACTGAAAAGGAATAATTTTTCCTCCAAACTTGAACACATCTCATCGTGAAAGTCAATTGCAATGATTTTTTAAAAAAACTTTCATCACATTATTTTATGATAAAGGGGGGGAGCACGCTCTTGTGAGGAGCATGGAAGAAAAAAAAAACGGAAGGGGCATTACAGCAGCAGCAGACAAGCACCGTTTGCAGAAGTGTTCTCTAATTTTCCCCCATGAAGACGCAAGATTCGGGAAGGCTTCCCCACGGCCTCCCCAGAGGCACGACCGATACACGGAGGCCCAGCCGGACACCCGGTCCTCCCTTCCTGGTCAAGGAATCCGTAGAAGGGGCTGGTGCCCGGTGGGCATCCCAGCCGAGGGGGCCAGGGCAGGTCCGCGAGACCGCTCAGGAAGCCCCGGGGGCACCGCCGGTCGCCCTCGCGGGCCGGGCGGGCGGGGCGCTCAGCGGAGCGCGCGGGGACCTGGGCCACGGAGCTCGCCCGCCTCCAGCCTCTGCCGCCAGCGCCGGGCGCGCTGGGGGCCGGGGGGGGCCGGTGGGGCGCGGGCGGAAGGCAAGGGGGCGGACCCGCGGCCGCCGCTTCCCTCCATCCAAAGTTTCTCGCAGTTCCGTTCACTCCGCGCTTCCTGTGGGGGTGGGCGCCGCGCCCTCGCGGGCCGGCCGGCCGCCGGGCGGCTCGCAGCGGAAGGAAGCGGGAAGACGCGAGTCGGGCCGCGGCGGCGGCGGGACCCCGCGAGCCGAAAGGGGCCGGGAAGGAGCGCCCTTGGGTCCCAAGGTCCGGGGCAGCCGAGTCCGGCCGGGGCGCCGCGAGAGGGCGCTGCCGTGGGCGCGGCGGGGCGCGGGCGCCCGCGGGGCAGGGCTGGGCCGCCCGGCGTCTCCCTCGGCGCGGACGCGGGGCGCGGGCGGCTGCTCCTGGGGAGCCCGCGCCTCTCCCGTGCGCGCCCGGGCCGCCCGCTACTTACCCAGGGAGCAGGTGAGCAGCGAGAGCAGTGCCGGGAGCGCCAGACGGCGGCCGCGGCGGGCAGGCGGCCGCATCCCGGCGGCGGGGCTGCGCGCCCTGTCCGGACGCGGGGACGCGAGACGCGTGGAGAACGGAGCTGCGCCGCTGCCGCCGCCGCCCCTGCCGCCGCGGCTGACCCTCCTCCGCCGGCTCCCCTCTTCCCTCCCCCAGCTCCGCGCCGGCTCCGGACGCGCCCTCTGGCGGCCAGTATCGGGAGCGCCCGCCTGGCTCGCGGCCGGGGTGCGGGTCGAGGTGGCCGCTCCTCTGCGGGGACAGCGCCCTCCTTCCAGGCATCTGACCTTTGCTCCCTGCGGTCTCCACCCCTCCTTTTCCTTCCTCTCCCTCACCTAGGCCCCATCCTTTGCCTTCGTGCGCTCCCACCTTACTCCATCACCTCCCTTTCCGTGGTCGCCAGTAAGTCTCTAGTGCCCCTTCTTATCCCCAGAGTGAAGCGGTTGTGGGGGGGCGGCGGGGGGAGGGAATGGGCGGCAGAGGAGGGGAAGGAGAATCACTTTTCTTCCCTGCTAATGTACCATCTGCTATATTAAAAAAATCAATAATTCAACTCAACATCGTTGGCACCAATGTTCTACTTTGATGAAGGTGCTTTTAATCAGCTCAACTAATTTACTTCATATTTTTTTAATGGAATTTGGCCAATAGCTTAGGCCTGGAATTTGGCTTTTAATAGAAATTTGTGTAAACGTAATTCTGTATAAATGTGATTTTAAGTGTTCACCATAATGGAAGAGGGAAGGACTTTTATTCAAAAGTCTGATAAAAAATAAATTACATTAAAATGCAGAAGAGTGGAGGGACCACAGAAACCTCCTTTGGAAAGTCCCTCTTGTCCCCAGGTGACTGTCCCTCCCCAGCCGGGAAGATGGTGGCCTAAAAGGAAGCAATTACAGAGGAAGAACTGCAGCCCCCTCTGAGGGTCCTGCACCCGCTCTGCCTCCCCCAAGCCTTGACACACTTCTTTCTCCCAGGAAGGAGGCGGGACCAAGTGCTAATGCTCACCTGAGTTTAGACCGTGACCTCCTGAAGGTCACATCAATGTTCTCATTCATACTTCGTCATATTTTTTGGATGCCCACTCTGTGCCCGGGAGTGTACCAGGCACCCCATGAACACCAGCATCTTCCACATGGACATGCAACGTTCACCCAGTTGCTAAACATTGCATGAAGACCAGTCCCAGGCCCTAGGGATACCAGTACAATGTGGGGAATATAGAGAAGCAGGTGCTGAATGAATGTTTGCTGTCTTGAGACTAATAAACTTCAACGCTCACTGGGAGGTTTAACCTTGAACGCACGAGGCCAGTATGGTTATCTATCCTTACAACAGCTGCTACAAGTATTTTAAAAGGAAGTCTGGAGACAGGGTTTTCTCTCTCTGGTTTATGTTGCCATCTTAAAACTGGGAACTGAATATTTTGTGTTTTCCATTTTATGTGAATGCAAATAGTGCCATTTGTTCCGGTCAGCCAAGGTTTGTGGCTCCATGTCAACACCATTGATCTGGGAGGGAAAAGAAATGTAAGACTGCTTCCTTGCCTTTTTTAGTGAAGGTTTGCAAATTTATGGTTGACTACATGGATCCCTTCTATCCTTCTTTAAAACCCACCTGCCTGGTTTAGAGTTCTAGAAGTTTTCCAATTTCCAAAGCTGTTTAGCTTTCTTCCAAGAAGATATTCCTCACGTATATTAGATATTAAACACTAAAACAAGGTGTTTAAACAGACACAGAAGCCTAGAAATTAAGCAGCTTACTTACTGGGTATGTGTTCACATACCTACTCCGTGTTTGGTAACAAGCAACTCCAGGTGCTTAATCAAAATTTTCATCCAAATTCATCATGTGGAGTAAAGGTGTGGGAAACAGCCCTAAATACAGCCGAGAGCACTGTCTAAGTCATAAGCTTGCCCCAGTGTTCTTCCTTCCCACAGCAGACACAGATAAATGGTACATCACAAAGCTCCATAACTCACATTTTAAAAGGATTACCTTTCACTTACTCTAATCACATGATAAATGGACTTGCCGGGAGCACTCCCTCCCGATCACGGGTTGGGAGTTTCCTGGAACCAAACGTGCGCGGGGACACTAACATTCCTGGTGATGCATGGCCTGCCTCGGCACCTGAAACACCAACTGTAAGGGGACACCTTTCAATAGAGGACAGTTAATCTCATGCACGTAAGACTGTGATACGAAAAAAGGGCAGGTCACAGCTCTGCCTTCCTGGGTTTCACTCAGCTGAATTCCAGATGCCATCCCCACACTGGCCCTCAAAAGTATGCCCTTCCCCTGTGCAGGGGTAGAACAGGGTGTCACCTCTTTTGGGGAGCCCTATTGCATCATGATTAAAACAGACTGGTAATTTTGGGGGGGCACGGGTTTGATGCCTGGTCAGGGAACTGAGATCCCACATGCCTCGCAGCACAGCCAAAAAAAAGAAAACAGACCGGTAATTTTTAAAAGAATTTTCTAAATACTAAAGGAGAACATAAAGATATATGCAGAAAACTATAGATAGCCAAATAATCTAATAAGTTCCAAACAGATGGTTTCTGATCTCATAATAACTCTAGGCCCAAAAGACTGGACTACATTCATTCATTCAACTGGCGCTGAACGCCTTCTAGCTGGTACACCCATTGCTAGGCTCTGGGGCAGATACAAAGAAGCATAAAGCGTGGCCCTGGGCACAAGAACTCACAGTCCAGTGAGGGAGATAGAAACGTTCAGAAGTAATGTTCCTGCTGCAACGTTATGCTATAGCACAGGTGGAAACACTTTGGAACATACGGAGGCAAAAACAGAATCTATCAGCGCCTTGGGATTTGGTCAGAAAAGCAGAAGTGACTTTAGAGCAGGGTCTTAAAGGGGAAATAGGAGGTTCCCAGGCTGAGAAAAAGAGGAAGGGCATCCCAGGCAGAGGCACACACGCGCAAAGCAAAACTCAAAGTTGTCTGGTGGGCTGGGGAGTGGCAATAAGGGCGCAGGCGTCTTGCCCAGCCCCGCCCAGCTGGCTGCCTCTGTCCCATGACTGGGCATCCTGTCCTGTATCAGCAAAGGGACAGATTCCAACTCTCCATTCTCAGGGCCCTCTTACACGGCGTCGGGAAGGCCATCTTCTTTGCACACTGAAAAGTGGCCTTAGGAACTATGAGTGGCCTTGGGGGTTATTTTCCAAACCTAAAATCCGGCCTGGCGTCTGACAGTGGACTAGAATGTCTAAAACTGGGTCTTTTGTGATAATCAGACCCATGATTTAACCATCGGCTAACCATGCCTCATACCCCCGGAGTCGGTGCACACCTGGTCATGGGAGAGAAACCAGTCACTTCACCTGAGGCTTTAACCTTTAGGGAAGTAAGGGAATCTTTATCCCCTATGGGAGAAGAGACAGCAAAAACCTGCATGGCTTGGAGTAGACCCACTGGCCACAGCCTCTTCTGCAGCAGGCGCTCGGGAGGAACACTCTGATGACAATTAATATGGGGGCCTCTCCCACGCCCTGGAGGAGCTTGTCTCCCTTAGCTTCCAAAGCTATTCCAAGATTATAAGCGAAACCACAATTTTTACCGTAAGAGGCTTAACCATGGGGTTCCTACAGACTATCAGCCCTGAGCCAAGATCCAGGAAGCACAACAGAAGTTACCATCTCGGCAGGCCCCCAGGACAAGCCCCCAGGACAAGCCCAGAAATCTGACACTGTTGCCATTCTGGTTTTTGGGGGGGCTTTTTAAGATAGAAAAAGGTGTAAAGTCTTCTCTACCAAAAAGGGCTATCTCCTAGAAACTTCTGATCAGAAATAGATTAGCCACTTGGCTCTTTTGTTCTCCTTTCTAGAATCACACAGCCTCCGTTCTCAGTAAAGATCAGGAATCGCTCCTAATAGGCTTATCAACACGAGCACTAGGAAGTGTCTGCATCTAACTTTTTTTTTTTGCAATTTAAGTATATTTTATTTCCCCTCTATGATCCATTTTAAAAATTCAATTTATTTAAACTTAAAAAAATTCATCCATTTCTCTCATCCTCTACCCCCTACCTCTGGTAACCACCAATGAGCTTGGTGTGTGTATATATTAACTCCCACGTATAAGGGAGATCATACAGCATCTGTCTTCCTCTGTCTGAGTTCACTTAGCATAACGCTCTCGAGGTTTATCCATGTTGTCACAAATGGCAAGATTCTGTTCTTTTTTTTGGCTCAAAAATACCCCACCAAATATAGACCACAATTTCTTTATCTATTCATCCAACAGTGGACACTTAGGTCATTTCCATCTTTTGGCTATTGTAAATAATTCTGCAATGAATATGGGGTGCATATCTTTTCAAATTAGTGTTTTTGTTTTCATCAGATAAATACCCAGAACTGAAATTGCTGGATCTGGTAGTTCTATTTTTAAGTTTTTGAAGAAACTCCTTCTTACTTTCCATAGTGGCTTTACGTATTTACATTCCCACCAACAGTAGTGGGATCTGTGCTATTTGCAGATAACATGATATTATATACAGAAAACCCTAAAGATTTCATCAGAAAACTGTTAGAACTAATAAAGGAATTCAGTAAAAAATAAAAAATCAGTACACAAAAATCTGTTGCATTTCTGTATACTAATAATGAACATCAGAAAGAAATTAAGGAGGGAGGGAGACGCAAGCGGGAAGAGATATGGGAATATATGTATATATATAACTGATTCATTTTGTTGTGAAGCTGAAACTAACATACCATTGTAAAGCAATTATACTCCAATAAAGATGTTAAAAAAAAAAAGAAAGAAATTAAGAAAACAATCCCGTTTACAATTGCATCAAAAAGAATAAAATACCTAAGAATAAATTAACCAAGGAGGTGAAAAGCCTGTACACTGAAAACTGCAAGACTTAAATGAAAGAAAAAGACAAATAAATGGAAAGATATTCCATGCTCATGGATTGGAAGAATTTATACTGTATTGTTAAAATGTGCTAACGTGCACTGAACACTTGCCATAGGTAGATACTCTGCCAGTTACTTTCAAATATATTATTTGATTTAACCCTCACTAAAAAATATATAGGGCTTCCCTGGTGGTGCAGTGGTTGAGAGTCCGCCTGCCAATGCAGGGGACACGGGTTCGTGCCCCGGTCCGGGAAGATCCCACATGCTGCTGAGCGGCTGGGCCCATGAGCCATGGCCGCTGAGCCTGTGCGTCCAGAGCCTGTGCTCCGCAACGGGAGAGGCCACAACAGTGAGAGGCCCGCATACAGCAAAAAAAAAAATATATATATATATATATATATATATATAAAAGGACTACTGTTTTCCCACTTTACGGATTAGTAAACTGAGTCTCAGGCAGGTCAAATACCAACAGCCAGAACTGCCTTTAATGGAAGTTTCTTTCCACCAAATCATGCTCTGTAAGCAGGGTGGTAGCAGCAGGAATGGGAGAAAAGGGACCGTCGTGAAGGTGTGACAGAGGTCACATCAACAGTACTTGTGAGTGAGTAGATATTGGCTGGAGTGAAGAAAGGGACCACAAAGGGAGACAGATGGAGCCAGTAACTAAAACGGAGATCTGCCAAAGGAATGAGTTTATGGAGAAAAATGATACAGTATGATCACTACTACTATTGTAAATGGTAGCTATACCCTCACAGTATCAATAGACTAATAGTAGTAGCAAACATTTAACAAACACTTATTATATACCAGGCACGATACTAAGTGCTCTCCATGCATTATTTCTTCTTAAATAATATTTTATTTAGTTCTCAAAACAGCTTTATTTCTATTTTAGAGAGGTCAGGTGACTTACATGAGGACAGCAATTCTCACGTGTGGTCGACGATACTCTCAGGGACCCCTAAGACTCCTTCAGGTACCCAGGTTCACAAGTCAAAACTTTTTATAACAGTACTAAATATTACAACATTACTTGGGGGTTTTTTCTGTGTTGAATTCCCACTAGTGGTGCAAAAGCATTCATGGGAAAAAGTATTATTGCCTTAGCGCTAATCAAGGCAGTGGCAACAACAACAAAAAAAGCCGAGTTCACTTAAAAGGATGCTTGCTAAAGCGGAATAAATTAATAATTTTATTAAACTACACCCTTGAGCACACAACGTTTTAACATTTTGTGGGGCAAGCTGAGGCGTAACATTAAAGTACTCCTGCTGTATATCAAACTAAGATGTTGTCTCAAGGAAAAGCACCTGTGTGATTGCTCAATCTGCAAGCTAAACTAGTTGCTTTTTTCACAGAACATGGTTTTTAGTTGATAGACTGACAGGTAAACTATGGTTATTCAGCCTTAGGGACTGGGCAAACACGTTCTCAAAAATAAACAAAGTGAGCCTGCCAGTTCGAGGAGAACAACTGATGTTACTTGTGACAACTATAAGATTCAAGCTTTGACGTGAGACTTGAATTTTGGACTTGTTTCTGCTCCCGTGAGCTTCATAGCCTCCCCATCCGTGAAGACTTTTCAGTGTCAATGACAGTGTTAATAAATGTGATTTTTTGATACTGTATAACAACATGTGTCAACGTTTGGAAGTCCTGCAACTTCTGGGAAACAATATTTTCCAAACAACTTATGTAAGATGTTACAAACTCATGAATGGGCTTTTTAAAAGTTCCATTCAAAGTAAAAGACCAATGTGTTTTTTTGTTTGTTTGTTTGTGGTACGCGGGCCTCTCACTGCTGTGGCCTCTCCCGTTGCGGAGCACAGGCTCCGGACGCGCAGGCTCAGCGGCCATGGCTCACGGGCCCAGCCGCTCCGCGGCATGTGGGATCTTCCCGGACTGGGGCACGAACCCGTGTCCTCTGCATCAGCAGGCGGACTCTCAACCACTGCGCCACCAGGGGAACCCCAGTGGGTTTTAATGTAACCTCGTACAAAAGTTCACTGATAGGGCTTCAGATTCATGTTACAACTAACCTTTAATAAACTCCTGATTGTCTCGAATTTTGGTGTAATATCAAAGAATGCCCACAATTTTATGGACGGATTATTGAAAACCCTTCCATTTTCCAATTGTGTATCTGTGAACCTGGATTTTCTTCATTTACTTCATCCAAAACAATACATCCCAACAGATAAAATGAAGACACAAATATAAGAATCCATCTTCTATTAAACAAGATATTAATGAATTTACAAGAATGGGGGCTTCCCTGGTGGTGCAGTGGTTAAGAATCCGCCTGCCAATGCAGGGGACACGGGTTCGAGCCCTGGTCCAGGAAGATCCCACATGCCGCGGAGCAGCTAAGCCCGTGCACCACAACTACTGAGCATGCGCTCTAGAGCCTGCAAGCCACAACTACTGAGCCCGCATGCCACAACTACTGAAGCCTGTGCCTAGAGCCCGTGCTCCGCAACGAGAAGCCATGGCAATGAGAAGCCTGCGTGCCACAACAAAGAGTAGCCCCTGCTCGCCACAACTAGAGAAAGCCTGCCCGCAGCAATGAAAACCCAATGCAGCCAAAAATAAATAAATAAATATTTTAAAAATTAAAAAAAAAAAAGAATTTACAAGAATGTAAATTAATGACAGTCTTCTAATTTGGGAGGAATATATAGTTATTTCTCATAAAAATATATTAACGTGATAGTTTAAGTATAGTTATTTTTAATGAATCACTGTTAAAAATCTTTGGTCTTATACCTAATATTGTACAACAAATATTGAGACATGACCCGCATAAGCGAAAGTTCTTTGGGGTCCTCAATAATTTTTAAGAGTATAAAGGGGTCCTAAGACCAAAAAGCTTGCAGACTGCCAGTTCAGGGCATGTAACTTGTAAACTGTAGGAGCCAGGACTCAATCTCTGGTCAGTCTGACTCCAAAATGCTCCTTCTTACCCTGAATTCCTCCCCGTTTTGGTTTAGATTTGTTGCATTTAAGGTGCCAAATTTCCCAGAATCCCACTTAGCCTCTCAATTACCTATTTATACCCCTAATCACTAAGGACTTAAAATAACAAATATCAGTTAGATGGGCAACATTATGCTATGGTAACAAACAACTTGAAAATTTCAGTGGCTTAAAGCTACCAAGGCTTTCTCGATCCTGCCAGGTCTGCTGCTGGCCCTGATGCACCTCCAGGCCAGCTGTTCTGCATCGTGGGTGACCTCCGGGCTAGCTGCCATCTCAGCTCAAGTTCCCTTTCATGGCCATCATTGCAGCGGGAGCACGAGCACCAGCAGACAAATGCTTCTGCAACAGTCACCACTGTGCAGGTTTCATTGCAGGCTGGGGAAGGTGCAGTCCTCATAGCCAGATGAGAGGAGAGCTGGGTACTGCTGAGCCCGGTGCTACACACCACCTAGGCTTGCTCTGCACCTCCGTCCTGTAACATCCCAACATCTGCTCCGAGGATGGTATGCCAGGTGGTGTGAGGGGGCACCAACAAGGTTCAAGGTTTTCTTTTCTTTTTCTTTTTTTTAATTTTATTGGCGAATAGTTGATTTACAATGTCATGTTAGTTTTAGATGTTCAGCACAATGATTCATATGTGTATGTGTGTGTGTATATATATATATATATATTTGAATATATATATTCTTTTTCAGGTTCTTTTCCCTTATAGGCTATTGCAGAATATTGAAATATTGAGTATAGTTCCCTGTGCTATACAGTAGGTCCTTTTTGGTTATCTATTTTATGTATAGTTTGTTTTCTATGTCTGTGGGTCTATTTCTGTTTTTAAGTAAGTTCATTTGTATCGGTTTTTTTTTTTTTTTTTTTTGGCTGCACTGCACAACTTGCAGGATCTCAGTTCCCCAACCAGGGAATCAAACCTGGGCCACGGCAGTGAAAGCCCAGCATCCTAACCACTAGGCAACCAGGGAACTCTATGTATCCCTTTTTCTTGGTGAGATATATATATATATATATATATATATAAAATATATTATTCAGCCATAGAAAAGGATGAAATAATACCCTTTGCAGCAACATAGATGGACCTAGAGATTATCATACTACATGAAGTGAGTCAGACAGAGAAAGACAAATATCATATGACATCACTTATATGTGGAATCTAAAGGTTCAGTTTTAATATCTGGAAAGAAAAGAAGAGACGACAAGTATGTCACCTTACCTGTGTACGGCTCCTCACTATGTACCAGGTAACCATACAAATAATCACACACAAGGCCGTTAGAGAAGAAATCTAGACGAACTGAGCAGTTATGAGTGTTCTTGGAAGAAAGAAAACTCTGCCTTGGATAATCAAGGATGGTTTCAGGGAGAAGGTGGGATTTGAATAGAGGTCATGAAATGGGGGAAGGACCCAAACTGGTAGAAATGGAAAAAGGGGGAAAATGATGTAAAGACATAAAGTCAGTGAAGTAAGAGAAATACTTGCAGGAAGGCACATACACAGTGTGACCACAGTTCATCACATCAGGAAGTATCTTCTAGCACACAGATGATTTCAGGGTGAGGAGACAGGAAAGCTGTCTGCAGGGGACAGTAGCAAGCCCAGGAGTGAGCACTGGCCCTGGTGAGGACACAAGTCCCTGGGAGGGGAGGGGGCACCTGACCAGGCCCAGGGAAGGAGGCCACGGGGCCCTGAGGACACCTCATTAGTCCACGAGAGAAATGTTAGGCTTAGCGATACGGACATCATTTAACTGAAAATGCTAGAACCAAAATGTGATTTATGTCTCTTTTCTTCTAAAAATATACTTCCTTTATAATTCCTTGACTTCAATAACAATAAAATAGTTATGGCATGATAATGTCTCCCACAATTGAAACACAATTTTCAGAAATAGCATTTTACTAGCTTTACAAGTGGATGTTGGAATCTCTGGCTTAAATGAAACTGTCATGTTCTTCGGCTTTTGAGAGGAGGCAAGTCCTGGTTTGGTGTTTCCCTGATTTGTACACTATCTACTTTGGGAGGGACAGAAGGGAAGGAGAAGAAAGGAGACCCCAAATCTTGAGATCCATTTATGCCTCTGCTCAGGGAAGCTGCCGTGACTCACTGAAGCACCCAGGGGTTGGTTGAGAATAGGGAGAAATTAAAGTGGGGCAGTGGTGTTGGAAGAGAAAAGAACATGGCAGGCACAGAATTTAAAGGACATCTCAATGTTTGCAATCAACATATTCTTTCTATAATCCCTTCGAGGTAGCATCCCTCAGTCTGCTTAAATGTTTGAGGTTAAATCACAGAGTATATGAAGCTAGCACAGAGGAAGGAAGTTGAGGCAAGATGGTTGAGGCCTTGAATGGCGAGCTTACAAAGCTGTGCTTTCTTTGATGGTCAGTCGTGACCCTTTGTGTTGCTGAGAGACTGACTCTCACCAAAGAAGTCTATGGAGGGTGAATCTGGATGCACCAGAGTGTAGACAGACGACAGTCAGGTGGTTTGAAGACTGTTGTGATGGTCCAGGCATAAGTGGACAGGAGCTGAACTAGATCCGTGGCGGCAGAATTAGGAAAAGAAAGGGAATGTAGGAGTCATCGTGAAGGATAAATCGAAAAGACTGCGGATTAGCCACAAGGAATCAAGGGTGATTCTGAATTTGGAATCTGAGTGGCCAAGTATCATGGTCAGAGGAGTGAGGGAAAAGGGCATGTTAAGTGTTTCTGTTTTCTGTATTAGACAAATGGCATTCGAGGTGAAGGTGGGCCAGCTACATAGAAACATTCAGTAGGCAGATAGACACGAAGAATGAAACCAAGAAAAGGGTCAGTGACTGAAGCACAGATTCCAAGTGACCCACAAAAGAATTGGGAAAAAAGTTCACAGGAGTCATTAAGAGCAAAGAGAGTGGGAAATGGCAGAACACCAAGTTAGGGGCACCATCCTAAGGGCTGTTAGGTGTTTTCCTCTTGACACCAAATACTTTTCCAACATCCCATCTCCAGCTCTCTGACACCAGCTGGGGGTCCGACGATTCAATTCTGACACTATCTACCTGGACGTACTGTCAGATCCCACAAGTTAAAAGCCTCAGTCCCACAGACTGCCCCATTTCAGATGCCAGTTGCAAGCCCGCATCACCCATACTTCTGACCGAGGGGCTAAACATGTGGGGTTCCCACAACCTTCTGTTCAGGTTCAGTGATGTCCTAGAACAGCTCACAGAGCTGAGGAAGTCACCTTAGGTTTATCAGTTTATTACAAAAGATGTATATGAACAACCAGATGGAGAGGTACTTCGGGCAACGTCCGAAAGGGTCCCAAGCACGGAGCTTCTGCCCCCAGTGCATTGAGGTGCACCACCCTCCAGGCATATGGAAGTACTGGCCGACGTGAAAGCACTCCGAATGCCATCATTTACGGGGTTCTATGGCGGTTTCATTACATAGGCATGTTTGATTAAAGAATTGGTCATTGGTGATTAACTCAGTCTCCAGCCTCTAGCCTCAATCTCTCTCTTCCCTGGAGGTTGGGAGTGATGGAGGTGAGGGGAGCTGCAAGCTCCAAGCTTCTAATCAAGGCTTGGTCTTTCTGGCAACCAGCCCCACCCTGGAGTATCTAGGGGCCCACCTAGAGTCACTTCATTAGAACGAAAGAAACTCCAGGGTCAAGGGAAGGAAGAGAAGTGAGTGACAAAGCACTCCAACAGGTTGGGGGGAGCCAGACCAGGCATTTCAGAAGGAGGTAGAAAGTGAATGTGGAACTTTCCTTTTTTTGTCCTGGCTGCACCTCGCAGCTTATGGGATCTTAGTTCCCTGACCTGGGATTGAACCCGTGCCCTCGGCAGTGAGAGCGTGGAATCCTAACCGCTGGACCGCCAGGGAATTCCTTTTGACTCTCCAGCACCTCAGCCCTTTGCTACATTGAGGGAATTCCTCACCTTACCGAGCAAAGCCTAATCACTTTCCCAGCCTCCCTTGCATCTAGGGAGGAAGTGGGGCATAACCTTGACCCTGCCGATCAGACACTCATGTCCCAGGCTCTGAACAAGCGGCTAGGGATGCTGCAGGGGACACTGCAGTGACAGGTGGCAGCAGCAACACGTCATCCAGTGTTGGTGCCGCCAACAGTGTAAGCAGCAATGCCCAGGGCCAGTGGCAGATTCCATGGATCAATCTCCAGCAGGATTTAGGGACTTATTCTTGGTTCCCTGCCCCTCTGCCATGTCCACTCCCCAATCCCCCCAGATTATTTGAGCTACCCAGTACCCTTCTGTTCCTTTTCTCCTTAAATCAGCCTGAGCGATTTCTGCTACTTGCAACTAAGACCCAGAACTAGTACCAAAGTGTTGCCAACAATATTAAGTACTGCAGACTGTTCAAGAGGGCATTTGGTTTCACAATTTGGTTATTTGTGATTTTAGGCAGGTATCTAGTAACACGATATTAGGAGTGGAAAAGACAGTGAGTACAAAGATAATGCTTATCTAACCCCATGTCTGAGATCAACTCTGTGCTCACCAACAATATGGATTTGGCTATAGACCGCTGGAGGACCATTATGGTCCAAGAGTTAAAAATCTGAGGCCCTCTCCTGCTCGGGGCTACATTTTAGAGGTTCGGTGAGGCAGGAGAGTTTTTTGATTCTCATTCCTTCTTCCTCCTGCAGAGATAGACCCACTCAGCATCACAACTAGGAAGAGGGTCCCACAGATTGGTCCAGTGGGGCAGTGGGAAGGTCTGATCAGCCGTCCTTCTCTTTCTTCCCCTCCAGTCCTTCACACGGGGTAAAACACAGGGCGAAGAACTTGGCAAACAAAGTCCTTCACAACCTGGTCTCGACCTTTCCACCACCTGGTCCGCCTCTCCTTCCCCTTGCCGATCCCAGCACGGATGCAGGGCTCCCTCCAACCTCCCCACATTTGGTAAAAGGGTCATACTCTTTCACACATGTGAAAAACACTGCGGTATTTTTCTTCTAACATGCTCCCTCCACTTTTCTGCCTGGCAAAATCACAGGCTTCCTGGGGCATTCAGATCCAATATTGCTTATTAGGGGATGCTATTCTCAGTCCTCCACACCTCAGATCACACCTCAATCAATTCCTGTTTCTGGTCTCATTTAGCAGTATTCTCTAAACGACCAATTATACACCATAGCTACCTATGTCTGTTTATAAATTATATGTGTGTCACTGGACCAATGATATCTATCTAAAAAATACAAAAATAGACAAATTTAAAGTGTGAGATAAAAAATATGCAGACAAGTTCTAATAGTTTTTTCCTGTCCCTCTCCACCCCCATCCCTGGGACCACACCCTTTGGGCATAATTCTATCATATTCATATCATCTCTCACATCCTATTATAATTCTGTTTCAATACCCTGTCTAATTTGCCTGTGTATCCACACAGTGCCTGACACAAAGTAGGTGCTTATAAATACCTGTTGAATTAACTTATATAACATTAGAAATCATTTATTATAAATACTTCAAGGTTCCCATAATTTCTCAGTAATGGCTGATTGTAGAAGTTGGTGCATTAAATGACTTACGGAAAAAAATGCAGTTTAAAACTCAAGCAGGGGCTTCCCTGGTGGCGCAGTGGTTGAGAGTCCGCCTGCCGATGCAGGGGACACGGGTTCGTACCCCGGTCCGGGAGGATCTCGCATGCCGCGGAGCGGCTGGGCCCGTGGGCCATGGCCGCTGGGCCTGTGCGGCCGGAGCCTGTGCTCCGCAGCGGGAGAGGCCACAACAGTGAGAGGCCCGCGTACCGCAAAAAAAAAAACAAAAAAAACTCAAGCAAATTGCTCTCCTTCATTCAAACTGTCCCAACACTCCTGCTCACTTGGGTTTTCTCCTGTCAGTCTTGGATGTATGCCTTAGGGCACAAATGAACACAATCCAATCCCATGTCTGGGCTATTAAAAATTCTAGATCTGAGTTTGTTTTGAAATCAAGTATCTGGAGTAATATTACCATCTCAGCTAGGACTGGGTCATTAATTTGCAAGTGTGAAACTCTCCCCAAACAAGCCAAAAGCCCAGTTATTCACACAAGTTTTGAGTCGGAGAAAACAAACAAACAAACACTAGGAATATACTTTAAATAGTCACAATTCCCATTTCTGAAAATTCTATTCAGTTTGGGCATTCAAGGCTCAAACTTTTCTTATTTTTTTTTCTTTAATATGTATTTATTTTGGCTGCACCGGGTCTTAGTTGCGGCATTTGGGATCCTCGTTGCAGCATGCGGGATCTTTTAGTTGTGGCACTTGGACTTCTTAGCTGTGGCATGCACGATCAAGTTCCCCGCCAGGGACTGAACCCAGGCTGCCTGAATTGGAAGCACGGGGTCTTACCCACTGGACCACCAGAGAAGTCCCTCAGTGCTTTTTCTTATAAGAATTATCTGAGAGTGAACACTTGTTAAAAAATAGAATCTTTAAAAAAATACTCTTATGTTGTGGTCCTTCATGATGTTCATGCTAGTTGTTTAAATTATACGGCTGATGACCAAGCTAATCAGGCAACAATGTATTAACGTGCTAATAATTGTGTGAGTTCTCTGAGGAGAGCCTGAGCGCACCTGCCTGGAGGGGAGGTGCCTGGTGAGTGTTGATTCTGCATCAAGTTCTATAGCATCATTTCCCAGCATCCTGCAAATAAACCTCCAAAACATACCCTTTAGTTTTTGTTTTTTTTGTTGTTAAAAAGAAGCTAACTTGAAATAGGTCCATAAAGAGTCTTAACTGAGCACTTATTCTTTATTTTGTTCTCTGTTTACTTCTCCCTCAAGGCAACATTACATTTCTGTTAAGGGGAATTTGGAAACAATAATATGGGTTAGCTATCCGGAATGCTGCTTTTGTTTGGGAAACCCTACAGATAAGGAAATTAACATTAGATTGTATATGTTATTAAAGGAGCTGCTTAGGGTTTGAGGTGGCACTTAGGGTAATAGACCACTCATTCATCCTTCCCCCTTGGGATTTATTCCCAAGTGTCCTACACACAAGGAACAGTAGCCGAAGAACTGCTAGAACATCAACCTCTACTGCTGAGCTGGAGTTAGGCTGGGTGCATATGGCTGAATGTGGTTGAGGCCAGGAGGCTAAGAGAAGCCTTTTGCTTCCAATCCTTCCCTTCCAAGTCTAAGGTGCCTGGGTCGGTAGCGCAGAGCAAATCCATTTGCCCAGACAATCAAATGGTGAGAAACGACAAGCAGGGCCCTGAGGAGGCAGAACATAGAAAAAAGGAGTAGGTCTTGTCAGTCTAGACTTTTAAGACCAACAACACAGCTCACTAGCAAAACCCAGGCTGGGGAATGTCTTGAATTTTAATCATTCAGATCATCAAGTTCTTCTGCAGAAACACTACAGTGCGTGAGCATAAGGATAGATATGGGTTAAAGTATTCCATCCACCATGGGGAGGGAGGCTGAAAATGATGAGAAGGTCTGAAAATTCCTCTTCTCCAATAATGGTAATATTCAGTTCTGTGATTTACTGGTGTTTTTGAAATTTCATGGGTTTGAGGTTATGTATCTGTCAGGTTAGTCTGTGTTATACTGAAGTAACAAATGACCCCCAAACTCTCAGAGGCTTACATGCTAAAGATTTATTTCTCTCTCATACTAAGTGTCTATCAAGGGTCAGCTGAAGTTCTACTCCACATCATTCTGATTCTAGGACCCAAGATGACAGAGCAGCCTATGCCTGGGACCTTGGCAGTTATACCAAAAGGAGAGTAAGATACAACAAACTACACATCGTTTTTGTTCACACCTCTTTGGGCAAAGGAAGTTGCGAAGCCACACATTAGGGAGGGGATGTGCCAACCTTTCCAGGAAAGGTTACCACAAGCAGAACACTGAACATGGTTGAACCATATTACAGCGTGTAACCAGGATGTTACATTCTTATGGGGTTTTTTTGTGGGTGTTTTTTGCAGTACGCAGGCCTCTCACTGCTGTGGCCTCTCCCGTTGCAGAGCACAGGCTCCGGACGCGCAGGCTCAGTGGCCATGGCTCACGGGCCCAGCCGCTCCGCGGCATGTTGGGATCTTCCCAGACCGGGGCACGAACCCGCATCCCCTGAATCGGCAGGCGGACTCTCAACAACTGCGTCACCAGGGAAGCCCCATTCTTATGTTTTATACTGACCTCAGAGAACTTTAGAAAAGAGAGACACAAAAAGACCTGGAAATGGAGAAATACAGCTATGGAAGTGTTCTAGCCTCAGATTTGTTTCACTGTCAAATAAAAAAAAAAACCCCACAAGAAACAAATATAGGCCTATTTTTATGCACAACACATGTCCATATCAGGGCGTTCTGCTCTCTGGTGTCCTCACTCAGAGACACAAGTCTTCATGCCATCTCTGCCACACGGTGGACCCAGGGCAGGGAAAGAGAACATGGTCACGTACACACGCTGTCTCAAAGCCTTTCACCAAGAGGTAACACACGACACTCCTGCTCCCATTCTGTTGACCAAAATAGGTCACGTGGCCATGTCCAAATTTAAAGGGAAAGTTTTATCCCACAAGGTGCCTGGAAGGAGGAGAACCAAACTACAGGTGACCACCCCCCAGTGACACCCATGGGAGGTATTGAAGAGGTCACATCAGTTGAAGGTGGCCAAGGCTGAGCAATTGAATGAAGAATCCAGCACCTGTGACTGCTCGGGCCAGAGTTTGAAGAATAGGGGAAAAAAGAAAGCAAAATCCATCTTTTATTTGTCCCTTCAACTTTAATTTCTCTGTGGGGAAAAAAAATGAAGGGGTTAAATTGTTATATGTTGATGCAAAATTTGAGTTATCTTGGATACTAGCCCTGAGTTATCTAGGCTGGGTTCACACCTGATGCTCACTATGTGAAACTGAGGGAAACCCAGCTGGGCTTGGAAATCAATTATTGACGAGTTCTCGGCCTGTCGTTGAGTGTGACCCCGGCTATAGCAACGAACATCTTGCCTCCAGCCAGCTTAGAGGCCGCTGTGTCATAAAGGTCTTGGGGGACTCAGATGCCCTTATCGATTCCTGTGGGAGGGAAGAGGGGGGAGGACGGAGAGGATAATTCTGTGAAGGGCCCAGGGTCAACTCCCACACTAGGCACAGGGGCGCGGTGTCTGGGGCCCACGGTTCTTTGAGGGGCCCAGGACAATGTTTTATGTGCTTTTAAAATCAGAAGAAAAAAATAACTTTAGGTCAAAGAAAATGTTTTAATATATATTAATAGACTCATCTTTTTACCAAGGGGTTAGTAAAATATAGTTTTTATTTTTTATGGGAAAAAGGGCTCATGAAGACAAAAGTGCCTAAGACCCATGAAAGTTATAATTTGGTGCTAGAAGGGGCACCCAGGATTGTCCCCTAACTTTCTCTCTGGAGAGCAGTAGAAATAGGGGTAGCTACCATATGATCCAGCAATCCCACTCCTGGGCATATATCCGGAAAAAACATAATTTGAAAAGATACATGCACCCCAATGTTCACTGCAGCACTATTTACAACCAAGACGTGGAAGCAACCTAAAATGTCCATCAACCGAGGAATGGATAAAGATGTGGTACATATATAGAATGGAATATTAGCCATAAAAATGAACAAAATAATGCCATTTGCAGCAACATGGATGGACCTAGAGATTGTCATACTGAGTAAAATAAGTTAGAGAAAGACAAATATTATATGATATTGTTTATATGTGGAATCTCAAAAAAGGGTACAAATTAACTTACCTACAAAACAGAGACAGAGTTACCGATGTAGAAAACAAACTTGTTACCGGGAGGTTAGGGGAGAGCGGGAATAATTGGGAGACTGGGATTGACATATACACACCACTATATATAAAATAGATAACTAATAAGGACCTACTGTATAACACGGGGAGCTCTACTCCATATTCTGTAATGGCCTATATGGGAAAAGGATCTAAAACAGAGCAGATATATGTATATGTATAACTGATTCACTTTGCCGTACACCTGAAACTAACAGAACATTGGAAATCAACTCGACTCCAATAAAAATTATTTTTAAAAAAAAGAAAGAGTAAAGAAAAATAAATAAATAAATACACATCCTGAACAGAATAAAAAGAAAGAAATACGGTTGACCCAACCTGACTATCGAACGCATTAGAGATTAACAAGCCAAGAACACAAACCAGGAAATTCAGGCCTCAAAGGGAAGAGAAGAGTTTCCACCCACTCCCTGCCCCAGGGCACACTGCGTGGAAGAGTGCTGATAAGATGGTCAAGTCGCCATAATAACCTGGGGCTTTCCTGGTGCTGGAGTGTCACGAGAATGGGATTACAGTGCTCAGCCGGAGCTGGAAGTCTCCTTTTGGAGTTTCCTCCTCCCACGTGAGGCCCTGTGTCAGGCCTGGAGTTGTTCCCAGCACGGCTCCCCCTCCTCCCTGCAGCGGGCAGGGGTGGGAGATTCAGCGAGTTCTACCCTCTGCCTTAGGGAGCAGCTGGTATTTCTCTGGATCGCTCATCCCTGAGGTGCTTTTGCCCCCAGCCTCCTCTTTCCTCACCATTCTCTCTCATCTGCACCATCGCAAGAACATCCGACCTGGCGACCCTGTTTCCACCCTTGCCCCCTACAGTGTAGACCTGTGCTGCCAAGGACGACCGCAAGCCAGGAAGGGCTATTGAGCACTTGAAATGGGACTCTTCTACAGTAAGGGATGCTGTAAGGGTGAAATATACGACAGGTTTTGAAGATTGAGTATATAAAAAATGTGCTAACGAGCTCAATAATTCTAGATTGATCACAGGTTGTGCTCTTAATAATTTAGATATATTAGATTAAGTATATTAAAATATTTCCACCTGTTTCTTTTTACTTGTTAACATGGCTACTAGAAAAACAATTTTAATTACATATACGACTTGCATTTGTGGCTCATGTTATATTTCTATTGAACAACGTTGCTCTGGACTCCACGCAGCACCTCGAGTGATCCTTTGAGAGCCATGAGTCTCATGTCACTTCTCTCCTCAAACTCTCCAATGGCTTCACATGTCATTCAGGGGCAAATAAAAGATCTTATTTTGGTCTATGAGGCCTCAGATGGTCGTGGATGATCCCAAATACCTCTCCGACCCCCTTGCCTGTCACTCTTGCCTCTGCCACTCCATTCAGGGCACACTGGCCTCCTTGCTACTCACTGAACCTGCCAACCAGGCTTCTACCCCAGGGCCTTTGCACGTGTTGTTCCCTCTGCTCAGAATCCCTTCCCCGGATATTTGTTATGTCACTCCCTCTTTCCTTCAGGTCTCTGCTCAGTTGTTACCATCCTATTTAAAGTAGGAATGCATACACATGTGCGTGCATGTACTCACACACACACACACACGCACACACACACACATTACCCTGTACTACCCGTTCCCTCCTTACTCTGCTTTAGTTTTAGTTTTCTTCATGGTGTTTACCACAGCTGTCATTTTTCTGTCAATCTCTCTATCTTAGAATGTAAGCTACATGAGGGTAAGGATTTCTGTGTGTTCTTTACTGCTAAAGACTAAGTGCCTAGAACAGTGCCTGGCATGTAGTAGACACTCAATGAATGTTTGTTGAATGGTTATCAGAGCAATACATATGTGTGGATCCGGTGGGGCGAAAAGCCCAGGCTGCCCCTCGGGTCTGCTGGTAGCCGAAGCAAAAGGATCTCCTTCGCTACCAATAGATTTCTACACTGGGGTTTGAAGCAAAAGCCTCACAGCAATGGGGTCCCCTTTGCCGGATCTTGTCTCTACAGAAACCAAGGAGGTGACTATGGCGAGACGGGACCTGGGCGCCATGCAAATATCATCAACCCTAACACAGCTCACAAGTGTTGCGTGTGTGTGTGTGTGTGTGTGTGTGTGATTGTTGTTTTCTCTTTTTCTTTGTTTCTTTCTTCCTTCCTTCCTCCCTCCCTTCCGTCCTCCCAACTAAAACAAAATAATATTTTAAAATTCTTAGGTAAAATCAAAAGAAAGCAAGGAAATCCAAAGAGCATAAAACCAGTTACTGTAAGGCTTGGGCTGTGCTCTTGCAATAACTAGAGCCAAGTCACAGATGGATTAAATTTTCAGGAGCGAGGCCCGGCTTCCTCGGGCTTCGGCTTTCATCTGCCTCCAGGTCATCTGTGCGCTGGACATTACCTCATTTCCCATGACCTAGCGTTCTCCTGAACATTCTCGACCATTCAAGGAGAAGCTGGAACGTCAGCTTTCCTTGCTGAGAAACCCTTGTTTTCTAGAGGCCTCTAGATCACAGTTTAGTCTCTCTACGCACAGTTAATCCCAGTCCTTCCATTTGGCCCCCTACTCTGCCCCCACTGGCCTCCAGCGTCATCTGTGTGGGCTGTTCCCACCCCTCTGGACTCAAGGCAGCGCCCCCCTCCACACAGACCAGATTTAGCAGCTCGGTCCCAACTAACAGGGACATGGGAGCCTCGAGGCTGCGGGGCTCCAGATGGTAGGAGGACCTCCTGGGCCGGCCTCCCCACCTGAGAGCAGCCGTCCATGCCCCTTCCCCAGGGGAGGGCTGGGCTCCGCTCCCTGCGGGCTCACACAAGAGTACTGTCCCCGCGAACGCTCCTGAAGCCTCCCCCACTCCATCCCCGCAGACTGCCCTGCGCCCCTAATGGAAAGAAAATTCTGCCCCAGTCTTTGGGACTCATCTGTTGGGGATGTGATGACTTAGGCCGTGCTTGAAGAAAGGGAAGAATTACCTAAAAGCACATTCTGTTTCCTCACACCCACCTGCACCCATGTCCACCCCTCTCACCCTCCACCCCGCCAGCCAAAGCCTCCAGGCCCGTCCCCATCACTTCCCTCCCCTGCAGAGCAAGCGCAGGCTAGGGTGTTCCGGCTCCACCACTTAACCACTTCACAGATCCGGGAATCACTTAATCCAGCTGAGCCTTATTTGTAAAACGAGGATGAAATACAAAGCACCCAGCTCAGCGAGACCTTGGAGGTTCTCTGGAAAACGTGCCTGACGCCCACCCCCTCTCCTCCTCCCAGGGTGGGTACTGCGTCAAGCTGGGGCTGGGCCTGGCTTCGTCCCCACGTGAGCAACACCCCCGATGGAGGAGGGAAAGCGCTGCGGGGCAAAGCTCACATGAGAGGTGGATAAAGAAAGATGCGGCAAGTCATGATGAGCCCACCTGGGGCCCTGGATACGGCGGAGCCCAAACCAGATGCACCTCAAAACTTTCAAGTTATGTGAATCAATACATTCTTTTTTGTTCTTTTTTGTTGGTTGGCTGTCTTCTTGTTGCCTGAAGTTGCAAAAGCCCAGACTGAAATACTACATTTCTAGTCCCTGGCTCTTAACTCAGGCAGCTTTGTATAAGATTTTCATGAATCTCTGGCTCCCCTGGGTGGCAAAGGGAATAAATTCACATTTCTAGGAGTCCTACTCTCTGCATAAGCATCCTCATTTCTACAATTTATTTACACTTCGACTCCTCTGGTCTCAGATACGCTCGGGTTTGCTCTTAACCCACAAGTGTTTTAACAGAGATTTTTTCCCATGGCTCACCTGTTCTCCTGGCTGTGGTCACGCTGTGTCTGCTGTAAGCCCAGTGAATCCCCTCACTGGTCCTGTTTGGGGTGGCCATTGGGTTTGGGTCAGGGGTATAGTGAGTGGCTCGAGCCAGGAGGGCAGCGGGTCACCCTCCTCCAGTCAGGACAGGAAGCACCATCTTGATATTATTAGAAGGTTTCACCAACCACGTGACCCCATCATGCCCTTTTTAAAAGTCCCAGTCAGGTGAACTGGGTTCATCCAGATTACTCCAAATGAGGAAAGTGCAGAATTGAAAAAAAAAAAAAGTCAAGCGGATAGGTATTTCCATTACGTAATTTGTGGGGACATATTAAAAACACAAAGGGACTTCCCTGGCAGTCCATGCTTCCACTGCAGGGGGTGCAGGTTCCGTCCCCGGCCGGGGAACTAAGATCCCACATGCCACGCGGTGTGGCCAAAAAATTAATTAATTAATTAAAAAGTTAAAAATAAAAACACAAAGATTTGGGCATATGGGTTTTACTTGTATAGATCAATTTCCTGGAGGGCCAGTGCTATGACTTGGAACGCTTACAGTTTCATACTCAGAGGCAGTCTGGAAACACACAGTATGTGTTCGCTCTGATGTGCTTACGTTTTTACATCATTGTTGTCCATTCCTTATTTCAGAAACCTGCTTGTCCTCACAGCTCTCAGCACCTCCTGTGCATTTGCACATTTGGACCTGAGATGGGAGACCCTTCCTCCACCTGCTCAGCTCAGCTCAGGGGTCAACAACTTATTCCCCCTCCCACACCCTTGCCCCAGGCTGGGCTAGGCTCTCACTTCTTTTCCAACTATTGTTCCAACAATAATGTTCCAATAATGCTCCATGCACAGTGCTGTCATTACAATGATTCCTGGATAATTATCTGTTTAGGGGTTGTGTCCCCAACTCGATTGGGAAGCTTGAGATGTGGTCTTTATCTCTTTTTGCTTCCTAGCACTGGGCTTGGTTCAAAAATTACTTATTCATTTACTTTTTAAAATATTTATTTATTTGGCTGTGCTTGGTCTTAGTTGCAGCACACAGGATTTTTTTAGTTGCAGCATGAGAATTCTTAATTGCGGCATGTGGGATCTAGTTCCCTGACCAGGGATTGAACCCGGGCCCCCTGCATTGGGAGCCCAGAGTCTTAGCCCCTGGACCACCAGGGAAGTCCCCAAAGTTTATTAAATGAATATATAAGTTAGAAGCACAGGAGAACATAAAATAGCATTTGTGGAGGATCTACTGGCTAGATGTCTTAGAGCACTGTGGTATTTAACAGGAGAGCATAAGTAAATGGATTTAATAAGGAGACGTACCTAGCGCACAGTGGACGTGTTTGTTGAATGAATGATGGTGGGTCCGCATTCTGAAAATGAAGATGCTGAGGATCAGAGAGCTTAAGCTGCTTCCTAGAGTCACACAGTTAGAGAGTGAGGTTTGGGCATAGCTCTCTCTGGTCCCTAAGTCCTTGGTTTCACCTACACCTCCCTGTAGCTTTTCACTTATATCTCCCTGCATCCCTCACCCCAGCAGGTAGGCAAACATTTTCTGTTGATAATGAATCTTTGAATCAACTGTAACACTCTTACATAATGGCTTTTTATGGAAGGAATTCCACAAATATTTGTTGGATGAATGGATGAATGGCTAGACTTGGGGAAACTTCCCATGCTGAACAAGGGTGGCTGACGAGTCCATGCAGTGCATGGTATTGTAACATTCCTTTAGAAAATGTGCTAGTATCACTATAGTGATCTGTTAAGCAGAAATGTAATGCATTATAAAATAATGCTGGGGAAAGGGCTTTAAGAACAATGTAATAGAAATAAAGGTTAAAAAAAATAAAGTTAATCTTTCCAGGACCCTGACAAAGTTAAAATCTATGGCATTCATAATATTCTCAAGACTCTCTCACAGCAGAAAGGAGGCATTTAAATCTCCCCGCTAGAATTTGATTCTCTGATTTTGAATTATCAGCGAAGATGTTAACACAGATCTACCGAACTTTTTGAAATCTGTGACTGTCAATTGTCTGAGCAGCGACGCCACAGGAGTGGCACCCCGCAAAGGATGATGAACGGTGAGCAGTTGCGTGTTGTGCTGGGAGGGGATTACAGGGGGAAGGAAGTGTGGAGGTGTCTTTGGTGAGCCGGAAGTCATCAGGCAATAACAACCGCAGCTGCTGTTTGTCGTGCTTCCTTTTTGTGGTAGGCACATTGCTTATGTTGTATTATTTAATTGGTCTCCACAAAGCCACAGTGTGGTAGGTTTCCTATCCACATTACAGGTACGATTTCACAGAGGTTAAGAAACATGCCCACGAGAGGCTGTACATGCCAGGACTTACACCCAGAGGTTGTAGGCCAGGACTTACACCCAGATCCATCTGACTCCAGACACAGAGCCTAGCGTGCCGTCTTGAAACTCTCACTGTTAACGCCGAATCCACAGCCCAGCCAGCCAGGCCCTGAACCTTGTCCTAAGAGCTGCTTCCCCTTCAGCTTCCTGAGGGTAGGGCCTCGGGCCGTTCCTTACCACATCTCCAGTCAAAGCGAAGGCCTTGCACACCAAAGGTGCTCATCCATTGTAGGTGAAGCCAAGCGTGCAGAGTTGACTAATTAGGAAAAAACACGTCCAGCTGAAGGCTAACAGGCATTTTTCATTATGTAGTCTGTAAGGACATATTTAAAAGCACAAAGGTCTGGCCGTATTGGTTTTATTGTATCATGCATGATTAAGTTCCTGGAGCCCCACTGCTATTGAAAAAAGTCAACAAGGTACTTGGAACCGTTCCTGGAAGGGTTCAGTACTGGGGTCCCCCCTCCCCGCTTCCTGCCAAGCACCCCGTCATTCCCTTGCAAACAGATACACTTTACTCTGCCCAGGGAAGAGTTCTGATTCTGTTCAAGGACAAATGCCATCCTCAACGACATGTCATAGGTCTCAGTAGTGAAAGTGGGGCTTCCGTACTCTGAGGAAACAAAACAGTCCTTTTCTTTCATCGCTGCCCCAGTGGTGGTAAGCCTAGGCTGGTTCTGCTCGTCCTTAGGACATGTCCTCGCCGTTGGAAGACCAAGCAAGGCCAGTGCAGGGACAGAGGGAAAAACGGTCTGTTGTGGTTTGTCCCAGGAGAGAAGGGCACTTTTTTATAGTTGATGATGGAAGACAGGACTGGGGCTGCCTTTTGCTCATTAGGCCCCTCAGCCCTTGGAAGGCCAAGAAGAAACTGGACAGGAACAGAACATGCATGCTTAAGCACCTGGGCAGTGGGTGAGGAGGTCAGCAACCCGGACTGGGGGTGGGGAAGGAGGGAGGGCGGACTCCTATCCAAAGGCCAATTCCCCTCACAGACAATCAGGGGGCAAGAGCTCTATACATGGAGGGAGGGGGCTACCTGCAGAAACAACACAGTCACGGTCAGCTCTGACAGGCCTCTTGAAATCAGTCATGCAGTGGTCTGACCAGCGTCATCTCGATTGCTTTAAATGCAGTTAGTCTTTAGTTCCAGGGTCAGTTTGTTCCCATTTCTTTGAGGCTGGTCCTCAGAATGGTGGCAGCTTATGTCATGGCTACAGCCTGGTCATCAGGTAGTTAACTTCTTCCACCTGGGGGTTTCAGTATCTATAAGACAGATCACAGGATATGGCTCAGCTCTATAGCCCTTGAAGAGGAACTAAAGGTGCTGGACTATGCTTAATGACTAAACAATTATTATTTAGTCTTGTTGGACTGTTTTCCTTTGTTTCTGCACTTTCTCACTTCTCTGATTAAACTTATTCTTTGGCTAAAGATTTTCCACAGACAAAAGGCAGGCAGAGGATATGGGGGGAGGTGGGGAGGACCATGGGGTCCTGCTCCTGTGATTTTTTTTTTTTTTTTTTTTTTTGCGGTACGCGGGCCTCTCACTGCTACGGCCTCTCCCGTTGCGGAGCACAGGCTCCGGACGCGCAGGCTCAGCGGCCATGGCTCACGGGCCCAGCCGCTTCGCGGCATGTGGGATCTTCCCGGACTGGGGCACGAACCCGTGTCCCCTGCATCGGCAGGCGGACTCTCAGCCACTGCGCCACCAGGGAAGCCTTGCCCCTGTGATTTTGGAGAAGGGACAGGTGCAATCAAGCACACATCTTGGTACAAGTTACTGCTGGTCACAAGGCACAAAAATCTGAATGCTTTTAGTGTTTTCTAAGTATGGGAAGATGTAAGGATTGGGTTCATCAAATTTTCTCCTGAAAATATCTTTCTAAAGGCCTGTCTGCCAGTTTTCCCAGAGCATAGAGGGCCTCATCCTGATCTCTGTCGTCAACTCCTTTCAAGGTGTGTTGAAGGTCAGTGACAGCAGCGGCTGGTGAACTTAATCCTTGTAGAGCTGGATGGCGAGTGACATACTTTAGTTGGTGAAGGGGAAGAATTTATATAGTCAAAAAATGAAAAGAGTTGATAAATTGTGAACTCCTCAGAAGACAGGCTTTGCAAGCATAAAATAAAGTGCAATAACATATTTGTGGAGTGTACTTTCTTTAAAATGAAAAATAACAATTTACGGGGAGTTCCCTGGCGGTCCAGTGATTAGGGCTCAGTGCTTTCACTGCTGAGGGCAGGGGTTCAATCCCTGGTCAGGGAACTGAAATCCCTCAAGCCATGTAGCATGACCAAAAAAAGAAAAGAAAGAAAGAAAGAAAGAAAAATAACAGTTTACAAACTTCCTCAGGAAAAAGACAATATTTCAGAATTTAAATATCTGGTTTCAGGGTCGTTAGTCAGTAATGTCAGCTTCCCAACAGTAACTGTTTCCCCCTCTCTAGGAGGTTAGAGGGATACATCTTCTTCAGTGCTTTGCTCATTCCTTCGAACATACCTTAAGCCTTATGCTCGCTGATGTAGAAAGCAGCTGGAAGTCATGTGCAATTATTTCGGAGTGCCTTGTCTTTCAGAATTGGCAAGAAATACCCTTTTTGCTGTTTCCCCTTTGTGTTGGGGAATTAAAGTAACTTTAATTTGCGTGACTCTCAGTTCTCACGTCTCTCTCTTTTCCACTCTAGTTGTCCACCACGAGACAACTGATTCTTTGTGGTTCTATCCATCCTTGCCAAGATTTCACTTTGCGATCAGGTAGCCAGCTCTCCCCAAGTGTCGAAGAAGGGATTTCATTTCACTTGGCACAAATGACGTAAGAACGGTCCCACGTGTCCAATAAAAACACAACTTGAAAATGTTATTCATTCTACCACTCCCACCCTCCTGAGTGGATTATTAATTTGTTGGAGGAACTGAATACACCCTCAGCTCCAAGAACTTGATGTGCCACCCACCAACGGCATCCATCATAAATGCTAACATCTCTGGAGCTCAGACACATCCTGGTTTCAGAGGCTATCTGGTTCAAAAAAAAAAAAAAAACCAACACTTTGGTGGTTATTTCCTCTCTGAAAGGAAGATGCTTCCTTTAAACAGGGCAAATCCAAATAGTCTGTACTGAAATGACTCATCTTTAAGTGTAAGAACTTTGAATTTACCCCATTACAGTTCAGAATAGAGAAGACACAGGATCCTCTTTCTCCCTTTGCTTTTTCTCCCATGTGCTGAAGAAACAAAGAGAAGAGGAAAAAGGGATCTATTTATAGCATGATGTGAATTTCGTTTTCAGGGTGAGAAATCAGAATGGTATGTAAGGCAGCAATGATCCTGGTTACCCAAACACTAAATTTCTTTCTTTTTTCTACTAAAACAGAATGGTTAAGGTAACCATAAATGTAAGAATTATTTAATAATTTTCAGTAACTGTGCAGGCATTCAAATGATTATTTCACAAGCAAGGAAATTAAGCCAAAGAAAAGTGGTGAGTTATGCATACTTGTCTGAGGGAAATAGTTTAAAATCACAAAAATACTTCTCAACCACAGTCAAAATGAACTCCTTGCAACGGGTAGGGCACATTTTCACAACCAGCATGTCCCGTAGCTAAACGGGAGGCATCGTACCCCTCCACACCTATTGGACCAAATACAGGCTGGCATTGCCTGACTCATTCATAATGAGGCCATCGTTCTTCCCATCTTAGTCTCCGTGGTTCAGAAATCAAACATACTTTTTCTCTCAAAAACATGTCCTAAGACTGTACCTTTTCTGTGCCAGTGAAGCTTAAATAAAATCTTACAGCTATGGTTCTCAATCGGGGACAACTTTGGGGTCGAGGGGTGCTGTTACTGGTCTCTAGTGGGTAGAGGCCTGGGGTGCTGCTAAACATCCTACAGTGCACAGGACAGTCCCCACACAACCAAGAATCACCTGCCCTAATATATCAACGATTGAAAAACCCTGTATTAGAGGAAAGCTGATGTCCCTTTTTCCTAATAAGTTTATAAGAGAAACAAGGTCACTGCCTTCCCGAACCATACAACTGAAAGAGAAAAAAGAAGTTACTGCATAAATACATACATAAATAAGATAGTTGCAGTTTGTGGTATATATTGGAAATGAAATAAACGGATTAACAATACAGGGTAACTGGGTAACCAGGAGATGCTTCGGATAATAGAGCCAAGGAAGACCTACCTTGCAGAGGAAATTAGGATGTTTTTGTCAGCAACTAACGAACTCCCAACTCAAGCCGGCCTAAGCAGTAAGGAAACGTACGGTTCACACAATTTAAATCCAGAGGTAGGGTGGGATTCAGGGTTGGCTTATGCCACTGGCTCCCACTTCTATCCAACTCTGTATGCCAGCTTCCTTTTCAGGTCTGTAGCAAGGGCGTTGTAATAGTCATAACCTCACAAGACCTTGGAGGAGCAGGTGGGGGGCATGGAGATGGAGTGGGGTAGAGAAGTAAGGCTCCCATCCCTGCTTTCTACGTGATGGTACTCAGAGTCCCCTGGTTGGGCTGAGTAGGTCACAGGCCCACCCCTGCACCAATGACTGTGGTCAAGGGAAATGAACGTGCTGATTGGCTCAAGCCAATCAGTGACCACACTTGGCGCCAGGTTCACCTTAATAACTAAACAAACACTGGGTATTCCTTCGGGAAGGGTGATGTGTTTATTGGTTGGCATTCACAAACTTCCTCTGTGGGAGACGAGATTTACACTGAGCCTTGAAGGACGAGAGGGAGCTGCTCTAGCCAAGAGCCTGAGGAAGAGCTTTCCAGACAGGCCAGACAAGCACAGAAGCCTTGAGGTAGGATAAAAGGCCATGGTGCTCCAGGGGGCAAGTAGCTCTCAGTGAGCTTGGAGGGGCAGATGTGAACATTAATCCTATAATGTGAGTTTTGGTTAACCACATTTGTTGTAAAATATTATGATCCTTTGTAGGTTAGAAGAAAAAAAATATATAGTCTTTGTTTCCTTCAGGATTTTTCCATATATTACTATTTTTAGGTGATCATTCTTTCTAATATAACTTAAAAACAAGACAAAATAGATTTTATGGGTACCAATTAAATTTTTTAAAAAAATATTGATTGATTGATTGATTTTGGCTGCGCCGGGTCTTAGTTGAGGCGTGCGGGCTTCTTAGTTGCGGCATGCATGCAGGATCTAGTTCCCTGACCAGGGATGGAACCCGGAGCCCCTGCACTGGGAGCTCAGAGTCTTACCCACTGGACCACCAGGGAGGTCTCAGTACCAATTAATTTTTAAAGAATAAATTTCAAGTTAATATATGAGAAGGAAAAAAAAACCTTTAGAAAGAAAACACTGAAAGAGGCTGCAATGGACAAGATTTCAGATATCTGGGCATTCAGACGTACTGGCATTACAGACAAAAAGGCACCCTGATTTAGAACAAGTTTGAACTCCTGTAACCTCCAGCACCCGGCACCATGCTGAATACAGAGGAGACCACAAGAATACTGACTCACACCAGAAGTCGAAGGTAATAAGCACTTTCATGTATATTAGTCTATGTATATATCCACTCTTTGCCCATCTCTTCCTTCCTTTCAAGGAAGCGCCTGTCACAGCTCTTCACATCTACTGCACATTCTCTCTTTAAGAGGCATTTTTATTTGAGCTTTTTTCCTTTACATTTGCATATTTTGTCTTTTTGTTGTTGTTCTTCGGGAGCTGCCTCTGCTTCCAGGTTTGAGAACCCTCTTTGTTCTCTAAGACAAATATGGGGAAAAAACCCAATAACTGCAATGGTAGCTGCTGGCAGACTTAGGATAAAGTCACCTTAATTCCCTATTTACTTCTGGATCTACAACAAGATAGCAATTTGTTGGGACTACTTTTACCTGGTTTTATTCTAAAATTTCTGACACTATGGTAGAAATAGTATGAGAAATTGTGTATATATTAAAAACATAATAAATCAAAATAAATAAAATGTAATAAAGTAATAAAAATGACAAGGATTCTAACAACATCATAAATGCATTATTAGATAATAAATGTGGTAGTTCATATGGCCCCTACTCATTCACCTGTTCCAGTAAATAAATAGTTAAAGTGGACTTATTAAATATAAAAGGGGGCTACACAAAATCGGCATCCACGACAGTACAAGTTGAGCTAAAAGTTCTGGTACTGGCTCTTCTTGAATAGTATTACTACTACTATTACCACAACTTACTGAATATCTACCAAACTAGATGTTTCATTTATATCTAATCCTTCCAATCTCCCAACAAGATAGGTATATGTCCATTTTACCCATGTTGAAACTGAAGCCCCAGGAAGAATTCAAAGAATATTAAACGGATATCAGATAATAACGACGCACGTTTAGTGCTTTACATAGCCTTTCAGTCATTACACATATCCTGTGAGGTGGCACACAGGAAGGCTTGGTAATTAGCTCAAGGTCACAGAGCTGGCCAATTCATAAGTATACATAGGCAAGGTTCAAGCCCATGAAGTCTAACCCCAGGGGCTCTCACACGCTGTACTATAAAGCATATCAGTATTGCCCCAGGATTTGAATCTGATCCAAACCTGTCTGGCTCCAAAGACCTAGAACTGTTCCTTCCTCCTTTCTGCACAAGCTTCCTATAAAAATGTGGGAAGCAGACCAAAAAATCTCAACGTTCTATTTCTGTTCAAAAATGCTATGATTCCATGGATTTTAATATAAGGTTTTCATATACCAAAAAAAAAAAAAAAAAAAAAAAGAGGGCGGGGGAGTCAAGAAGTTTTTGTAAAGCAAACCAAAAATAATTATAGCTAACTGTATTTTCAAATTTATGAATACAGTCACCTTTAGAGGCTATTTTATTAAATTCTCTCCACCTTAAAGGTGAGTTAACTGAAGCACGTAAGGATTAAGTACCTTTTGTCTAACTGCCGGGTCAAACATACAAGTGATTTTGTATGCAATATAAACCTGGCCTTTTAGCCTTGTCTCTGATTTAACCTCCTAAAGACTGCCATACTCTTAATTTTTCTAACTTCAGGTCGAAATTCCTACGGATTTCATATGTATTCCTACGTCCCTGAGGGAGCGTCAGCAAGGAGCAAACTTAAAAGGACCCTGAAGGGTAGAAAAGACCTGACAATACCAGCAGAGTTACCCTCCTTTTTTTTTTCTTTTTATGTTCGTCTCATTACTGAAAAGAATTTAACAGGGATACCTCTTTTCAGGGAAAGAAACAAAAGCTGATTCTGATCAAGCAAGAAGCAAAACTTATAATTTATTACTCGGGAGTGGCAGGGCAGAACAAGGTCCGTTCAAGTCAGCTGTATCAAAAATAGAAAGTGATACCACAGAGAGCTTTCCAAATTACGCCACACCTAAAATTCGCTTAAAAAACCCAAAACCCACAGAACCCTGACATTTTATTCCACAAGAGAATATCCTGCCGCTGATGAATACAAGAATATTTAACACAAACCCTTATGCTTGTTACTAGAAGTTGAAACGTAAATTCCTTTTTCTAATTCATAATTCACCAGCCGTGGTGTAATCTAGACAATAATAGAAGCGAATACCGAACAAGCAGGCAAACAAAATAACGCTGTGGATGGAAAACGAGCGAAAAGCGATAAAGGGAAGCTCCCCCTCTCCCGCGAGTCCCCCAAGACAAAGCCGGCTCCCAGCCCGCACTGCGACCGGGACTACACATCCCAGCATGCAAGGCGACACGGTCTCCCAGTCGAACTACGGTTCCCGACACGCTTTCCTGACAGCGGGCCGACCTCTCTGGCGTCCGGGGGGTCTCGGGTCTCTGCAGGAGTTGGGTGTGTCTCCGCCTGCCCAGCTTCTCCTTCGAGTCTAAGGGTCAGATACCATCGCCCACTAGTAAATAACGAAGATTACGATTTTTCGAGTCATTCTTCGTTGCCCGTTTTATTAAGACAGCAAAGAGCCTCAGGCTAGGGCGGGCGGGGCGTAGGCGGGTCAGCTTGGCCAGTTTGAGCCAATAGCGTCGGAAGGGCTGTCCTGTTGCCATGGCAACGGCGGCCGTCCCCAGAGGGACCAGCCACCCATTGGGTGGAATCTTTCGAGAAGGCTCGAGAAGAAGGAAGCGGAAGTGGCACGTGGAGGGGCCGGTGGAGGCGCCGGTGAGTAAATGCCGCAGATTCTGGAAAGTTCCGATCAGTACGATACATAAGGCTGAGACGCTGGGATCTTCTCTTTCGGGTCGGTAGTTAAGCGGCACGCTGGTGAGCGAGCCGGTGAATATCCAGGCAGGCAGCCCGAACTGCGGAACGACTTGCGGTGACCGAGCGCAGCTTTCTCCCGTGGTTACTCCTCTGTGAGCCGCCACTGTCCCCGGCAATCCGGCGGTGCCAGACCGGCAGATCGTCCGTGTGTCCGTCCGCGTGACAGGACCGGACCCCGCGGGAGCCGCGCGCAGCCGGGGCAGGAAGCGGCGGCCGGAGGACACAGACCAACCCGAAGCGGAGGCGGACCGAGAGCCGGCCATGTCGGTGGTGGGGCTGGACGTGGGCTCGCAGAGCTGCTACATCGCGGTGGCCCGGGCCGGGGGCATCGAGACCATCGCCAACGAGTTCAGCGACCGGTGCACCCCGTAAGTGGGAGCTTGCGGGGGCGCCGGGGGGAGGTTCTGGGGCGAGGGCAGCAAGCCGGCGGGGGCTGCGGATCCCGGGGACCCCACGTTTGCGGCTGGCCGCGGAGCGCCGGGGCGAAGGAAGGGCGATGTGGGGAGCGGTCCGCCCTCCGTGGGGTCGGGATGCCGGCGGCCTAGCCGCCGGGTAGGGGAGGGGGCTTGCGGCCGCGAATCGGATAGAAGGGTCTCCGGGATTCGAGGGGCCAAGAGAAGCCCGGGAGTCGAGTCCCCCGGGGTCGTCCCTTCTGGCGGGCTCCCTCCTGGGGGCCGGTCTGCGGGCAAGCCCGAGACTTCGCTCCTTTTTCTTGGCAAGAAGCTTCAGCCAGCTCCTTGCGCGGCCGCCCCCGTTTCCCCACCCGGCTTCTCCGAGCTGGCCGAGCCGCCCCCAGCTCGTCCCCAGCTCGTCCCCCTCCCTCCGAGCATGTCTTTGCGCACCGCAGAGCTGGGGCTGCCGAGCTTTTTCTTCCGCATTGTGAATCTCGAAATGAGCTGGAAGCTTCCAGAGCTCGTCTGCTGCTTCTTGTGCAGGGAGCGGGCGGATTGTAGTTAGCGACCACAGAATCACTCCTTTGATGATGAATCTACCTTTTCTTGCTCACTCTTGGATCATTTGTGAAAGATGTAAACGTCCTTTTTTCTCGTTTTATGAAAGCCGTTAAAGAGGAATCCTAAATCGTGTTCCAATTTCTTTAATTTTGAACGGCTTAAATAAGGAGAGAAAAGAAAAATTGCACACTTTGGTGCTAGAACTTCTCTAGAGGATGGATGTTGTCACTGAATTAAATGGTATATTCTACAGCAGCATGGGGTGGGCAAAGGGTAACATTTTAATAAGCAACTTTTTTGGAGGGGAGTCTTAATTTCTGAATATGTTGTATGCAAACATGCCTGCATGTACATTGATAAAAACAACTGCTTACTTCTCAGGGAAAATGGTGTAGGTATTTTAGTGCCTTAATCCCCAGATAAAAATCAGAATGAAACATCGAGCCCAAAGGTGAAATGACTGGGCTTATATCACTATTTGAGTGCAGATGAACATTTATGAAAGTGAAGGGAAGTGAGAAGATAACCAGACATTGACAGTATCAGTAGCGTTGGGAAGACTGCTATTCACAGAGCATGTCGTGCATCAACCTCTTTATAAAGCTACAGTGTTTTAGTTTAGCTGTGTGAAGGGCTCTGATCGGAGTATAGTAAGAAAGAAGATAGTATCTCAGGATTTCATGCTTAGGTGCAGTTTACATCTTTGTTCTCTTTGGTCCAGTAAAAGGAAGAAGAGTTGTTCAAGGGAGAGTAGAGAAAAATTACGTATGTGGCTATAGTGACCACTGTGAAACTAAAGCTGACAGGTGTGTCTCAAAAATGTAAACCAAGGGCAGTACTGGAGTTTCCCTTAATGTTTTTTATATAATAGATGTTTGACTCAACTGCATTGGCTACTATTAATTTCTGTTTAGTATAATTAGTTTGATTCTCTTCTTGGAAAATGAGTAAATTCGTTCCGCAACTGTATGTTTACTCTGAGCTCGGAGTGCTGTTCTGTTTTTGGAAGGTATTTTAAAGCTCTAGCCTTTGCTCCAGCAGTTCTCTGGCTGTTAAGATGCTATTTAGCACCTGCTCAGATAATCTAGGTCTAAGATGTCTCTGTTATAGCAAGTTTAAATTTGATTCAGCTTGATATTTAATGCCTTCAGTGTATTCCCATTTTGCTCATATCACACCATTATTCCTACCTGCCCTGTAATCTGAAACCTAATTCACTTTCATCCTTCTGACAAGACTTTATTGCTCTGTGCTACCATTCCATTTCCATTGCTCAGAAGGCTGTTTAACAGTTACAAGTCACTTCATCTCTTCAGAGCTGACTTAAAATGTAACTGATTATTCAGTCCTTTTGCTCAGCATTTATACTTGGCTCTGTCGTGGTACTTGCTCAGCATCATTTTTGCTTGGCTTCCTCAAGTAGAGTCTTCTGTATAGGACCCTCTTTTGTGCGTTTAAACTCCGGAAGCATAGCTTAGGCCCACTTGTTTCCATTTATCTAAAAACCTTTGATCATAAAGAGTCAGATGATATATCAGGACAGCAATAGCTATGATAGTGACGCCTAGATTTGTATGGAGTTGGTAACTGCGAAGTAGTTACACCATATTTTGTTAATCGTGGCTAGGACCGAGTTAATAATACTCTAACTATTAAAGCATTTTCACAGTTAATGTCCACTTGCTGATAATTGGGGCCTGGAGAAGTATGCTGGTGCTTGCAGTACTGGAAAGTGCCCTCTGAGCCTTGAGCAGACGGGAGTGGGGCCAGGGTGGGGTGCGGCTGCCACCTAGATTGGATTCTCAGAGTTAAGCAGCTGACGAAAGCTTTGGAGTCCAAAGTTGTGCTGTGCTGTGCCCCCTTCCCCTAGAATGGGTAGGATATTTTTTTCCTTTTTGGGGGTAGGAAATTTATGTTAGAATTTTCCTCTTGTCAGTTAAAAACCTCCACATTTATGCTTTTAACATTTGTAAAACATGGTTTTTTAAAATTTCTTCTAGATCAGTCATATCATTTGGATCAAAAAACAGAACAATTGGAGTTGCAGCCAAAAATCAGGTATGTTCTTTAAGAGGATTCTGATCATTTTTTAAGAGAAAAGTTTTAAAAGTAAAATCTCAGAGACATACAAAAATACGAAATACCTAAGCCTATCTATTTTTGAGTTTTAGAATTGTAACGCAGATACTCCTTATGAGCCCTTAGATACTTTTTTTTTCTTTTCTCTTCCTTTTGTTTTATTGAATAAGACCTTTAACTTTCTAATTTTCCAACCTTAATTTTTAATAACTTTCCTACCTTCTAATGTATCTAATTTTTAAAACTTAAAAACGAGACACATGAAGTTCTTTCATGTGAAGTTTCTCATGATACTCATTTAAGAGTTAAAAGCTTCCTTTCATGGAAGGAACTTCTAAGAAGCTCTGTTTAAAAGTGTTTTCAGGTTACTTAATAATTAAGGTAGTACGAGGAGAACTTGTTGTCTAGGCCTGTGCTGGCCTGTAGAGTCGCTGTTACCTGTGGCCCTTGAGCACTTGAAATGTGCCTGATCTGAATTAACATGTGAAGTATAAAATACATGTGATTTTGCAGGCTTAAAATGAAATAAACAATCTCATCAACTGTTTACATCAAGTGCATGTTGAAATGACAATATTTTAGATGAATTAGGCTAAACAAGTTATTGGAATTAATTTTACATATTAATGGGACTTGAAAATTTACCTGTGTGGCTCCCTTTAGGACTCACATTGTAATTTGAACTTTGGGGATCGGGGAGAAAAATAAATAAATAAATATGAAATATGAAAATCCCTTTTGTGAGAGGCTCTTAAGAAAGGGACTGAAAGCAGACCTGTTACAATATGTAAACGTATCAAAGTAACATACACTGTATGCCTTCAGCTTACACAGTGTTACATGTTGATTTATTTAGTTTAAAAAAAAGTTGAAAAAATTCTCTTAATACAGAAAATGGTATTGCTAAAAAAAGAAAACTAAACCTTGGAGTACTATATTATGGCTAGTTGGAAGAGAGGAACAAGAGCAAAAAAACAAAGCAGGGAAGAGAAATGGCCGTGCCCACTCAAAGTAACCTGCTCAAAGGGGAGAGACACTAGTGAAGTAACAACCTCCCCAAATGTGGCCGTTGAGAAGACTGATGTCCCGGACCTGAGATCCCACTGCATTTTTGTGGTTATGTGAGGAAAATCTGTTGAGGCTTAGATCTAGCCTGTAGATTACTAGACATATGTCATCTCGGTTTTATAATCGCAAGGAATTTTAGTACTTAAACATTGTTTGAAATATTCCATATTATTTGAAAACTAGTGTTGCCAAGCTATATTTTTCTTTTTAAAAGAAGTAGATCAGAGAAAGAAGTACACAGTAAACGGTTTTGGTATTTTCAAACTAATAACTTCAGAAGTCTTTGTTTTTCATCTTTTAATTATTTTTGTGTTTTAAATAAGGTTCCCACTGCTGACATCTTTGAGTGAAATATGCTATGAAGTGGGACTTGTATATCCAGAGCCTAATCATCAAAAATATGTACGTGCAGTTGAAAGCATTACCTCATATAGAAACTTTTTGAATTATCTTTGCGTTTTCTGCTTTTTGGTATAGATAATTAACATTCCATGCTATTGATAGGAAAAGTAGCAATCAATATATTTTGTGGCACAAAGTACTTATCCTGGCCACTTAGCGACTCAACAAATAGATTACTGTAACAATTAACTCCTTTTTTAAAAAAATGTGACCAGACTATAGTGCTTCTAAATATCCTTTTTCATTTATTCATTAGGTATAAAACAACTGTAGTGGGAGAAAAGGAATGAAATAAAGTGATACATACAGTTCTTGGGGTTTGTTCAGAGCTCCAGGGATAGTTTCACTATCTGAGTTTTTATCTTGCAGACTTTGAAGCCTGTGTGTATCCCTCTCACTGCCTCCCTCCTGGCATTTCTATAGGAAAAGGAGAAAGAATAAAGTCCATTCATTGATGGAGAAAGTCAGGGCTCTGGGGAAGGTTACTTATATCCCTCTGATTTGAGTTGTACAAGTGACTTTCTTTTTAATTGCTGTAAGTACTAATAGGTGTTGAAATTAGAAAAAAATTTAAATCTCAGTGTTTGTTTTTTTTTTTTTTGCAGCAAATCACTCATGCAAACAATACAGTGTCTAATTTCAAGAGGTTTCATGGCCGAGCATTCAATGACCCCTTCATTCAAAAGGAGAAGGAAAACTTAAGTTATGATCTGGTTCCAATGAAAAATGGTGGAGTTGGAATAAAGGTAATATAATCGAGCAATCTTAGATTCCTTACTAGGAAACTGTTTAATTCATCTACAGAGAAAAGTACTTAATTCTTAATAAATATGTAACTCAGTTTCCTTATTTGGACAAGATGGTCTTTTATTTTTTATCTAGTCTCTCTTAAACTATAGGTTTATGTTTAAATCATCCTTGAAAATTATTCAAATGGTATATACTGCTGTAACTTAATTTGTGTTTCTCATAACGTCTTGACAATTATAAAATTTAGAATTCATGGTGTTTAAAGAAATCTAAATTGTGTTGTCATATCAAACAAAAGTCTGTTCCAATACAGCTCATTTGCAGTTGTTTGGAGAGCTACAGTGTAATACAACCAGAAATCTTTTTTTAAACTACAGAGGCATTCCTGTCTTATGATCTACACAAAATAATATTTATCCCAGTGATTCATCTCTTCAGTTAGAGTGGAAATTTACTATCTTCTATAATACTTTGACTAGTACTTTGGATAGGGGAAAAATCTGCCCCAGCTTTTTTTTCTCTTCATCTCTGGGGAAGAATCTTTCTTTTTTTCTTTGCTTTGCTTTCCTTTCCCTTTTTCTCTTCCTTTTACCTTTCCTTTCCTTCTTCTTTTCTAAACAGTTATAACAGTAAAGGTTTTCTGGAAGAGAATGTGTAATCATGTTTGTAAGTTAATATTATTAGCATGTAACTTTTAGCACTACAGTATTTAAAGCATTTTCTTTCCTCAATACAGGTAATGTACATGGATGAGGAACATCTGTTTAGTGTGGAACAGATAACAGCCATGCTGTTGACTAAGTTAAAGGAAACTGCTGAAAACAACCTCAAGAAGCCAGTAACAGATTGTGTTATTTCAGTAAGTAGAGTTCGGCAAGGCAACGTGTTTTATTTTAATTTGCCTTTTTCATGTTACTTTTTAGTATTGAATGTGTGAAAGCTGTCCTACTACTAGAGATCAGAATTCTGCTGCACTCTATACCATAGTGTTCAGCAGCATTGCATAGTAGGTTTGGGTGGTGATTTTAGCCAGAAGTTGCAAAGGTTTTTGAGTGGTGTTACATGTCAATATCTCCTGTCAGGCTTTTTGAAAATACAGACTGATTGGTCGAATTGGAGGATATTCTAAAGTTAGTTGATGTATTGAGAGGCAATTGTATACTTACACGAGAGCTTTTCAGAATTTTATCCACACGTGAGAACCAGAGAGTTGGTTCTTGGTGATAAGTAGTTTTAAAATGTAACCTACCAGTAGTGACAAAACCTAGGTTTTTTTTTTAGCATTGGCAAGCCCACTACTTTCAATGGACAGTTGATAATTAGGTTATTAAAGAGTATTTGTAATGGACAGAAGTCATTTTTTTTTTTTTTACATTAAGATTTATTAACACTCCCTCGTTTATGTAAGGGATTAGGAAATATGATGTTAATTGATTTATAGGTAAAGATTTGATCAGGGGGAAAGTGTATACATTAAAATAAGATTAGGTGTTCATTATTGAGGTTAGAGAAACAAGGAAAAAGAGAGGCCTTCCTTCTTCTTTTGAAGACATAGTTCTCTGTTTTTCTCTTCTAAGTAGTTAAAGTTAATTAAGAGAGCTACTCTGATCTCTCCCACTATCTCTTTTCTACCTAGCCCATGTCTCAGAACAGCTGTTACGGTGAGCTGGAGATTGCAACCAGGCTATACTGACTGTATAGGACAGGGTGTCACTTCCCCTGCCCCAAGGATCCTTTACATACATTTTATACCTCATCACCTCTCCCACATGAAAGTTTAGTAGTACAGATTTAGTGTATATCTGTTTCTGTACTGTGGTCCTTTAGACAGCCACAAGCCATTGTAACTAGCTAAATATTTTTTTGTCCTTATGTACCAATTTTCACCCTCTACAACGTTATTATTCTCTGTGGCAAATTTGTGCTATGGGGAAAAGTCATCTTTTATTTGGCAGGGTGGCCTGTCCAGACCTGTCAGAAGCCTTTATGGCAGTGCATCCTGGGATATGCAAGAAGAGAGGCAGAAAGGCTGAAATTTCTCTTGCAAGACAGAAGGTGTTCTACTAAAGGAATGTCTGGGTATTGCTTGGAGAAATGCTATTAATCTCTGGTAAAGTTAAAGAATTAAGTTATAAGTCAGTGGTCCTTCCTTCCTCTCCCACCCCCTCTTTAAATAACCTAATATGGAAAACTGAAAGTGTTCTGATTTGAAAGGTGAGCAGAGACCCACCTTCGCTCTTGTCACTCTTTCTGAAGCATTTATAGGTAACTTGGGGAGAAAATGCGAAAGCCACTGTACCAAGTTTTCTCTTAGGTACTTTCCAGTTAAGTGATTATATGAATGTATTGTTAGATGCTCTTCTGGAAGAATGTGCTAGTTAAAGTGCTGCCCTAGAAGGCAATCAGAAGAATTCATCTAGCTAGAACACAACACCGTAAGAAACTTTATCCCTTGAGCTGATTTTGTTCTTCTTCCTCTTAGAAAAATCAACAGACTTTGACAAAAAAGTTTCATTTTTGTAATTTGAACAGGTTTACTGAATTAGAAGGTACCCCAACGATTAATGCTTAAAACCAACGAACAGCAAACTAAAGGGCAGAGGCTAGAATTAGCTGTATTATCTTTAAGTTCCTGTAGTCTTTATAGTTTAATTACATTTAATGTTGACATAGCAGAATAATTTCCAAAAGAAATTTAAGACTTGTTTGGAAATAGTATTTCATCCTCTTAAATTTAAAGCTTTTTGTTAGATTTAAGTAACTGTTAATATGTCTTACGAATACTCCTGGTTAGTTTTTATTTCAGGTTAAAATTTGGTTATAATAAATTTGATACTTATAATTTTAGGGCAATCTTTTCAAAAGTAGTTGCTGTTTCTGAAAGTTAAAGAACTTATTCTTTTTCTGTTTTGTGACTTGACTAGGCACTTATTTAGCTGGACTATTGTGAATTGATTACAGATGGTTGTGAGGGATTTGTATGTTTTATTTTGTGTGTTCTAGGTAAGTTAGATTCTTTCCCTTCTTGTTTGCAGGTCCCTTCTTTCTTCACAGATGCTGAGAGGCGATCTGTCTTAGATGCTGCACAAATTGTTGGCTTAAACTGCTTGAGACTCATGAATGACATGACAGCTGGTAAGAAGAAAACTGTTTTTGTGTAGCAGTTAATATACTTTCGAAACTAAAGTTAAGACACACCAGGTCCTGTTATCAAACACTTTCATGTAGGTGTAGAAACACAGCCTATTAAAAAACGTGTTAGATTTGAAAGCAAAAATTCTAGCCTTTCAGATGCTTGTTTTAATGAGAAGTTGGCACTTTTTCAAATATATGAATCTGTTTTCATTAGGAAATTCTTGTATATAAATTTTTTAATCCTTTAAATTAGTTGTATTGGATTTAGTTTTTTATTTCCTTACATTGTTTTTATAGTTAAGAAACAAGTTTTCCCAAAACCTCATGATTTTGGCTTTTACAACTACCTTGACTATTGATTTAGCTTAAATTTTTTTTTCCCTCATATGCTTTCCGATTGTATGTGGTTAGGAGTTGATCATTCATCTTATATCAGATATTAATTTAAGCTGTATGATTTGCCAGGCACCTTGGTAGGAATGGATATAGTGGGGAGCAAAACACTCACTTATCTCCTCTTAGACCTTGTATCAGCTTCTTGTGATTACAGATGGACTCAAAGTCAGTTACAATGTAGTGTATTCAGGCAAAGCAAATAAGGCTTTGTTTAGTATGTTTTTAATAGATGTTTTAAGAACTCTTAAAGTATTGATAAAGGTGTGTTCTTAAGTATACGTATTTAGAAATACAGTGGTTTCAAAATTCAGAAAAAGCTAACACAGACTACTTAAGATAGATCATTTACTTGCCTTGAATCTAATTGGTAGGACCTGCAGTGCTGTAGTTACATATTAAATTCTTAATTTTTTTGGATAAGCAGTCTCCTAGCAGGTTGTGGTTAAAATGTAAGTATTGTGTAATGAGTCTGATATTGTTTGTGTGTGGTTACACGTGGTTTACATGCCATTGTTTTTGCATTACGTATGTCCTCTCTGTCACATCTCTCCATATATTTAAAAGTGATAGAACATTGTTCTAAAATCAGAAAGGGACAAAGTATGAAGCCAGATATAAAAGAAATATGTTCACTTTTAATTAATGGAAGTACAGTCAGGTTTCCTGCATGTGTGATTACATTGGTAACAATGAAATTCCTAAGAAAATGTGAACCAAAGAATCGAAACATACTAATTTTTTTTTAGTTGCTTTGAATTATGGAATTTATAAGCAGGATCTCCCAGGCCTGGATGAGAAACCTCGAGTAGTGGTTTTTGTTGATATGGGACATTCAGCTTTTCAAGTGTCTGCCTGTGCCTTTAACAAGGGAAAATTGAAGGTAAAGTCATAAATCAGAACTAAGTGACCCAAATATTACATGTGTGACAGTTGTCATTACTTTAGGCTCTTCGAGGTAATGAAAAGTTTGGGGTAAAGATATTAACCAAGAGTTGTTCCTAAGGTTGATCCTCCATAAAGATGATGTAATCGTTTCAGCTTCTTGCTCAGGAAAGAAAAGCTTTTTAAGGTTATCTTCCATGTAATCATTAAAATTAAAGACATCTTAGAGACTTAACATTTCGTTTGGATTTTGTAGTTACGCGTCTCCTTACTGACTTGGATTTCATGTTGTAGTTTAAATAGAAATTTTGAGCCTAGGAGTCTTTGGTTGTTTGAATAGCAATATTTAAGACTCTAGTTGCAAATATGATTGAAATAACCAGATTATTTGTTGTTTTAACTAAATTAGGTACTGGGAACAGCTTTTGATCCTTTCTTAGGAGGAAAAAACTTTGATGCAAAGTTAGTGGAACATTTTTGTGCAGAATTTAAAACTAAGTACAAGTTGGACGCAAAATCCAAAATTCGAGCACTCCTTCGTCTGTATCAGGAGTGTGAAAAATTGAAAAAGCTGATGAGCTCTAACAGCACGGACCTACCACTGAATATCGAGTGCTTTATGAATGACAAAGATGTTTCGGGAAAGATGAACAGGTGTGTCTTGAATTCTGACAGATTAAAGAAAACTTCTTGCTGCAACTGTAGTCCACGTGTCAGTTCTAGCTGTGGTGTTGTGAGTCCTGGCCCACATTTCAGGATTGTACCGTACCTGCTGGAAAGACTGTCAACGTCATTAGAACTAGGGTTGCTTCTGCAAAGAGGGTTTTAGGAAGATCTGTGTTCAGTGCCCTCGTAGTGAAGTCTTTTGGGTCATTTTCACTTTTTAGTATTTCTGGGCCAGTAATTCAATAATGGTTTCACAGAATATTTTGCAGAAATATTTTGAAGAGAATGGAAATATTCAAAGTAATGAAAACGGGATCATCTAAAACATTAAGGAATAAAATGGAAATCTTAATATAAAAGTGATTTCTTCTAGTAATACCTGTCGAATTGATTTTCTCCTCATGCCCTTTCTGCATCTGTTTTGTATATTTTTTGAAAAAGAAAAGTTACAAATTACAGTATGGTTGAACTTGGCCCATGTGGAATTCAGGGTGTCTGAGGGGAAAAAAAAAATGTTGGGTTGATAAGACTTATTTTTTAAAAAATAGGACAGGATATTGGCCTTAAGATAAGTTTTCTAAAGATTTCTAAAGTTTTCCTCTTAATTGCCAAGGGCACAGTTTGAAGAACTCTGTGCTGAGCTCCTGCAAAAGATAGAAGTTCCCCTTTATTCATTGCTGGAACAAACTCAGCTCAAAGTAGAAGATGTGAGTGCTGTGGAGGTAGTTGGAGGCACTACACGAATCCCAGCCGTGAAAGAAAAAATTGCCAAATTCTTTGGAAAAGATACGAGCACGACGCTCAACGCAGATGAAGCAGTGGCCAGAGGGTGTGCACTACAGGTATTGCCTTCTCAGCCCTTCTCCGTCTGAGGGCTCATTCCTTGAACCATTTCTGCTTTACTTCATCGAGGTGGGGTCACAGAGAAAGCAGAGCCCAGTGCCCAGTTAGACACCACAAGGGGGTTACTTACATTTCCACAAATCGTGAGGCCGTGGGGACACAGGATCTGCTACAAATATTGGAAGGTTTAGGAAGTTTAAGATTCAAAGAACTACTGAGCTAGTGTTTCTCAAGCTGGGGATTAGGGACAGGCATGATTCTGAGGGGATCATAGAAAACACGGCTGTAGAGCGCAGAGTAGCCGTGTGGTGGTGCCGGTTGTTACAGAGCACCAAGGAGGGCAGGGGAACGGCAGTCTGGTGCAGTGAGGAATTGATTTGGGGAAAGTTTGCAGGGTTAAGAGTATTAGCTAACAGGTGGTTTGAAATAGCTGTTCCCCCTCCAAACTGATTGTAGCTTATCAAATAAGGAGGCAGCTCAGAGGCATGAAGTTTGGCAAAGTAAAAGCACAAAATCTAGAAGTTACTGATACAAAAAAATTAGTATTGGTTTATACGTAGGATATTAGAGTCAAATCTGAGTAGTTTTAACTAAAGTTTTAAGTTAATTTGTTTAAATTTGATCTAGTTAGCACAGTTTTTTTTTTAATACAAAGCAGTAGATTCTTTACAGAAAAGTATTTAGACTGACTACTGTGTAAAACTTTTAAAAAAGAACGTGTAGATGCTGACTATTGCCTGTAATCCATTGCATCATCAAGATTCCTCATGTTTTGTGGGGTTTTTGTCTTTGCTTCCTCCTTGACAGTGGCGTGCGCCTCCTTCACTGACTCTTAATCACCCAGGACTTCGGAAGCTTATAGTTTCTGTAGAAGTAGAGCTTCTTTTGGCTTCTCTTCTGAAGAATCCTGTGCTATTGACAGAGTCAGAGATTTACTGACTTTTAGTTTAGTCATCTGTTCAGTCATTTTTATGTGACAAGTCTAAATCCACCGGTTGGTCTGTTGGGTGTTGTCTACCCTAAATTTGAATTGACCATCGCTTCCTTCATTCCTAAAATTACTTGAAAATAGGCACATTTTGGTTTTACCCTTTTTCAGTCTTAGACATTTGAAAGGCAATGCGGACAGAGCTGTTTGGATGTATATACACATTCAAAAGTGATACAGCTTGTAATTAAAATTGCTGTCAGCAGGGCATTTCTGGAAAGACCGCTGCTTTTTCCTCAGCCCCTGTGAAACTTACTAATTAACAGTTGCTAGCCTAAGATTCATTGTACTGTTTAACTTTATATCTAGTGATTGCCGTAGTATTTAGATGATAAATCACTTATGCTTAAGACACGTACACTGTAAGCAATTTCGAATTTGAATTTAAACCTACCCGTTCTATTTGAATTGATTGTTTTTCTTTTTTAATATTTATTTATTTGATTGCGCTGGGTGTTAGTTGCAGCAGGCGGGCTCCTTAGTTGTGCCTTGCCAGCTCCTTAGTTGTGGCAGGCGGGCTTGAATTGATTTTTATATTAAAAGCTGAGTGAAATTTTTCATGTGCTCATGATAATTTTTTTCTTTTTCTTTTTTTTTTTTTTGAAGTGTGCAATCCTTTCCCCAGCATTTAAAGTTAGAGAATTTTCCGTCACTGATGCAGTTCCTTTTCCAATATCTCTGGTCTGGAGTCACGATTCAGAAGATGCCGAAGGGTATGTAGGAGAAAATTACTTTATTTTAATATAAAGAAAAATTAGCAAATGAATTTCATGGTAGAGTGTTTGATTAACTGGGATCTTTCAACAACAGACTTACCAAAATATTTCTCTCATTCTGAGTTATAAATGGTGAGATGGGATTGATACAGCTCTTAGAATGTGTTTATTCTGTTTGCATAGCACAGTGAGCTTGAACACTTGAGCTGAATGCCTTTGTTTCCTCTTAGCGTCCATGAAGTGTTCAGTAGAAACCATGCTGCTCCTTTCTCCAAAGTGCTCACCTTCTTGAGAAGTGGGCCTTTTGAGCTGGAAGCTTTCTACTCTGATCCTCAAGGAGTTCCATATCCAGAAGCAAAAATAGGTAAGCAATTCATTGTAATTACTCTTTTGAAGACTTGACTTAGTCAGTGTGCAAACTTAAACATTTTTTCTGTTCTTAGCAATGTTGAGTGGGACGATGCCATGTGAAGACATTTTCATTTTGGAATAATGGTGATGAGGAAAATCTCTTTGTTTTTTTGGTGAATAAACTGGCCTATAGAGATGCAATGACTTGCTGGTGCTCTGCTGGTGCTTCCAAGTGTATATATATATATAAGAGCACTTGAGTATTTTTCCTTTTCTGATACAGTCTATACTTTATCACCTACTTTTTTTTTTTTTTTAAAGAAGATATTGGGGGTAGGAGTTTATTAATTAATTTATTTATTTTTGGCTGTGTTGGGTCTTCGTTTCTGTGCGAGGGCTTTCTCTAGTTGTGGCAAGCGGGGGCCACTCTTCTTCGCAGTGCGCGGGCCTCTCACTATGGCGGCCTCTCCCGCTGCGGAGCACAGGCTCCAGACGCGCAGGCTCAGTAGTTGTGGCCCACGGGCCTAGTTGCTCCGCGGCATGTGGGATCCTCCCAGACCAGGGCTCGAACCCGTGTCCCCTGCATCAGCAGGCAGGTTCTCAACCACTGCGCCACCAGGGAAGCCTTATCACCTACTTTTAATATTAACCTTTTCTCTGGGTGAAATGTTACTTGCAGAATATTGCTTAAAACCTGGCTTGGAAACCATTGAAGCTACTTCTCAAATGTACCTTTGTACTGTAATCTTTTTTTTAAAAAAAAATACATCTTTATTGCTACATTTTTCCTGGGGAGGTTTGACACTAGCCATCTATTTTGACCCATAGTTAACTCTGAAAATGTGGGAGAGCTACAGGCATCTTCTTCAATGGGCGTGTCTCTTTCCCAGGCTACTGGTAAAATTTGCCGATATTGCTAGATCGCTTCAGGGCTCACCTTTGCCCCACACCATTTCATAATGAAATTGTTTGAAGGAGTCTAACCTGGCCAGTTGTGTTTTCTTTCTTAGTACTTAAAACTAAAAGTGTTCTGACACAGGGGAGTTTTTATTTTTTAAAACAGCTTTTATGAAATTATTTATAGATAATTTAAGAAAATCATTGAATATAGACTAAAATTTTGACAGGCTGCATTCTAGTCCCCATTGTGCAGAGGATAAAATCTAAGCTCTTCAGCATGGCATCACAGTTTTCATTTTATCGCCAAAACCGAGAAGCTTGCACAGACTTAGAGAGCCGTCTTACCTCTCTCTCCTGTGAGCCTTCTTGGATGCCCTTTAGTAAATGCTGTTTCTTTAACTGGATCTTTTGGTAATTATTTCCTGAACCTCGTGATTTGATAATTAATGAAGGTCTATTCCAGTATATTTCACCGACCTACTAAATAAATCTAACTTTCTGTGTGTTTGTGTAGACAGCACTTAATTACAAGGCTATTAAATCCCATATAGTGCTCTGCACATAACAGGTTCAAACTACTTAATTTTGTTTACTGGTTTCTGTAGTAACAGTACTACTATTGGTGGAGGTGATAACTAACACTTAGCCCTTGGTTCCATAGTTATAAGTGCTTCAGTGTAAAACACTTGTCAACTCAGACCACAAAAGCACAGATAAAGTAACTTACAGCAGGTCACACGGCCAGGATTCAAGCCCAGAGAGTCTGGGTCAGTCAGCACTCTGAACTCCTACTCAGGAATGCTCTGGAACTGCTCTATAATGCATGATAATTTCAGGCTTTGATACAAGTTTTAGCTCACCTCTCCTATTTGAAACATAGGAAAATGTTTGGATCATTCAGTCAGAAAAACAGTATTCCCGGGAAAGGCCCTACAGAATCAGAATGCAGGAAGCGCTCAATATCATCTGCCTTACACTTGAGATTTCCATGTCGAGGTTGTGCTCACCTGGAGAAATAGGGTAGGAGGCAGCGGGGACAGCTTGTCATCAGCCTTCACACAGTGTCTGTGTCGGAGTGTTCAACAGAAAGTCACAAGAGTGCCCTTGCCTTTGAAGGTTTTATGACATATTAAAACTAATCCCAAGTGTGATAAGTTAGACTGTGTACTTCTGAGTCTATTTTAAGAGGTTATGTTTATAGTATACATTAAAGGGCTTAAATGTAACTCGGTAGAGAAAACGGGGAGATTTTGGAATAGCAATATATAGCCTTTGCTTGATAGAGTTAGATTCAGTTCTGAAATTGTCAATTTCTTTTTGGTCTAGGCCGCTTCGTAGTTCAGAATGTTTCGGCACAGAAGGATGGAGAAAAATCTAGAGTGAAAGTCAAAGTGCGAGTCAATACGCACGGCATTTTCACCATATCTACAGCGTCTATGGTGGAGAAAATCCCAGCTGAGGAGAACGAAGTGTCTTCTGTCGAAGCAGACATGGAGTGTCAGAATCAGAGGCCATCAGAAAACCCAGACGCCGAGGTAAGTTTGTGGGTAAGCCTTTGAGTTTGAATATATAGTTGACTTAATTCTAAGCCCTAAGAGATGGGTAGGGAAGGGTTAAAATATATTTTTCTTAATTGTGGCTAAAATTTTGGTTGATTGGACAGTAATATACAGCGTGGAGTTCGTGAACTGTGACTAAATTCTGTATAGCTTTATTTGAACTGGCATGTGATAATTTAGAGTGGGTAAAGGTTCTTTGAATTGTTCGTTTAAAGACACAGGCCATTTGAGAAATCAAATGCCGACTGATGATTAAGGAAAAAAAGACTAAATACAAGAGCTACTTAGTGAAATACATAGCAAATATTAATGCTGTGGTTTTTGGGGTGTTTTGGTTTTATTTTTTGATCGTATGGCAAAATTTGGCTTTGGCGTTTTAGAACCTACGTGCTTTTATTTACACGGTTTGCTGTGTTAGGGAGGGAGGAGGCGAAGTGTCCGCCTGGAGTACAGAAGTTGTTACCGTCCACGATGTTAATGTAGATAGACTGCGGCAGCACGAGTGCTGGTTTTACATGGTCTGCAGAAGAATTCTAGGAAACTCAAATAGATGAGCTGTTATAGTTCATTTCTGGGTAATAATCAGAAATAGTTTAAATGAAGAGGTGTAGGCAGTTACAGTGTTTCAGTTCAGATGTGAAGAAGGTATTATAACTATGATCGTTCCTAGAACATTTAAGGAACATTAGCATTTGAGCCTTCATTTTGTTCTCATCAAGAAGAACTTCAGTGTAATGAATTAAATGACCAGGGCCACATACTTTCTCATTAGGCTACAGACACCATTATTCTAATGCCTGTTGTCTCCAGTCTCTTAGTACCTTTTGGATATACATACACCAGGAGTGCCTTGCTTCTGGATATCTCAGTGTCTGCCTTAGGATCTTGAAACTCTGAAAGAAAAATATGAGAGACTTCCAGGTGGGCAGCAAGTAGTTAAATTCGAACGTTTCAGCCTTCTCCCAAAGGTGGGAAAAGATCATAGCAAGCACTGGTTTACTGAGGATTGAGGTGTCTATTAACATGTAGTATTTGTTCTTTATGCTGGGAGTTTTTGAGGTGTAAATAGTTGGATCACGAAAAGAAAGTGGGGACAGAGAGGGTCTTGCGTCTCTCTAAACTGAGGTGATGAACCCCCAGATAACTGATCGTCGGCTGTTTTATGTAATTGTTCAGTTCACTGAAATGGAGATGTGTCGAGATGTGTGACGGCCGCTGTGAAATTAGGTTTTTGGGAGCTTGTTTCTGGGAGAGAGGCCTAGAGGAAATCTGCTTCCTATGCTTTTGAGAGTTAATATCTGTACAAGGCTAGATGGAGGCTTCTTGAACGAGAGTTCTTGATTGTCATCACATCAATCAAAACGCTTACTACTTGTTTAACTACATTAACTGTTATCATTCAAAGAATTTCTTACAGGTTTACAGTATCTAAGAGGTTTTCAAGTACTTTGTGTTTGTATGCTTTTATCAGCATCTTTCCCCCCCACCACCTATTAAGATTTCAGAAATTGAGTGTACTGTGTTTGGTGCCCGATAACCTTTTAAATTTATACAAGTACACCTGCTTTCTACATCCTTTGTGCCTGGGCTTTCATTTCAGAAAAATATCCAGCAAGACAACAATGAAGCTGGAACACAGCCCCAGGTACAAACTGGTGGTCGTCAAACCTCACAGTCTCCCCCTTCACCTGAACTTCCCTCAGAAGAAAACAAAACCCCAGATGCTGACAAAGTGAGTGACTCTTCCAGTTCATTCCGTTAGACAGTGTTGCAACATGTGATCATTAATGATATCATTCAATCCGCAGTTTCAAGAGCAAGCACCAGGTTATCGTATTCCATGTAGGGTTTTTTTTCTGATAATTTTCTATATTTTCCAACTAAAACCAGTTAGAGGTACTCCACCTCAGCTGAGGGAATTGAGTATCCTGCTTTTTAGACCTGAAAGCTTCCCTTCAATAACTGCCGCTCCAAGCAACAGGAGGCGAATGCATACCTTTTGTTGTCTTCTCTAGTGCTAGAGTATCTGCAGTTGCGAGCACCTGAAACAGATACGTCCTGGTGCTGTGTGATTAGTTTCCATTTGATTCATCCAATGATAAAGACGCGGGCTATAGTAGTCTAGTAAATTTTTTTTCTCCTCTCAAATTACCTGTCAAATTTATATAAATTAATTATGATGATCTGGTAATAAGTTTCCATTGTTATCCCAGATCGGCACTTTTTGCAGAACTTTGTTCTTTGTGCAGGTGGGATGTAAATCATTAACTTTCATTAGTAGTTTGGTTTTCTCTCATTCTGAGGACAGAATTCTTTACCCTCACATGAATTACAGAATTGTCCCTTGGGGTCCAAATGCACGTTGCACTTGGTAAAAGGTTCTGGTTTTTAATCTCCCATGCCCTGATTGATCCCTTGGGGGCCCTGATATGAGCTGCAGGTCCTGATTCTGATTTCTGGAAACCTTCTTTTTCTCCTGTTAAAGAGGTATGTGATGATGGTGTAGCAGCATTGCTTTCTTTGCAGTGATTGGCTCCTTAATTTCAGCATCCCTCCCCTTCACCACTTAGCGTTGAGCATTAACTGACTTAGGCCAGTGGTCTTAGTACCTCTCTAGAGCACGACACTGGGTAGCATCTTACGTTCTTAGTTGTCAGTGGGACCACTAGTGTCAAACCCTTTGGAACATTACCACAGACCCCCTTGGAGGATTCCTCGTCTGTGCCACGTCGAATGCCGTTTTGTGATACGTTGGTTTTGTCAGTAGTTGGTTTAATTTTGTTCGGCTAGATAGTCTTATCCTGACCTAACCTGCATATATGTGACTGTCATCCATTTGATTCCCAAATATCTGTTGCACTCCTGTGTTTTGCCAGGTGTAGGTGTCATTTTTCTTTCTGTGTTTTATGCCCCCAGAGCATGCACAAAATATCGGGGGGTTCTCGTGCACTAGAGGGAAGAAGAAGACATGGACATTGCAGGCTGACTGACCAGATCATTGCTAGGGATGCAGCTCACAGCACTTCACAGACATGTGATCTCTAAGGAACGCTGAAACAGAAGTCTGGGGAACATGCGGTCTAGTCCCGTCTCTGTCTTTATAATTTTAGCCAAGCCATTGAACCTCTTTCAAGTCCCAGTTTCTTATATAAAGAGCCTAGAATTTTAACATCCTTCATAACTCCCCGAAATTCCCCAGTGTTGGTGCTTGTTGTGCCTCGTGGGCTTGTCCCTGTTTTACCATCTCAGCCAATCAGGGTACACGTTACATAACCCTTGGTTATCTTCTAATCTGTCCTACAGCTGAGTTTCCTAATTTGCGTTCTTTGTCATTTGTGCTTATAGGAACCTGCAGAAATGAAAATACTATGAAAGGCTTGGAAAATTCAAGGCCGTAGGAGATACTTCTTTAGCCCTGTATTTACATATTTTGGAAAAACTGACAATAAACTTAGCATTTGCTACATCATTCCATTTGCTTCCATTTTAAGACTTTTAAAAATCTTTTGACCTTGCAGAGTTGCTAATGAGAAGGGGTATGACTCAAAGCCAGATAGTAGAAATAAGGAGATGTATATATATAGACATATACGTGTGCATACGTGATTTCCAAATTCAGGAAATTTTAAAAGGCACTCATCAGTGTAGTGATAATTGTAATTAAAGCACATTTAATGCTGGGATATAGGGCCTTAAATATATATATTACAGGAATAGAGTTGATCCTAACATGCTTAGTAGTTGGTCAAAATCCATCTGGTGTTAACATTAGATTGTAGGCTATAATTTAAAGATGTGGTAATTTAATAATAATATGTTTGCCTTTTTGGAGTCGCAAACATTGCTTAAAGGGATTAGAAAGCAAGGACTGATGAAGAAAAGCTTTAGCAGGAGAGTTTAAATTTAAATTTAATAGGAAATGAAAAATATCCTGGTGAATTCTTATAGGGAAGTGTGGCATGTTTAAGTGTAACTGCAGCCCTGATTTAAAATGCATGGGTGGAAAATTAGATGATCTCTTATACATTCTTCCAATTTTATGATTTTAGGAATTTTAATTTTTCCTGAGTCCTCAGTAAGTATGATAGGGAGATTTTTGTTATTCAAGGACTGTTTAAGAATTTCTCCTTTTTTTTTTTTTTTTAACCCCTCTTCCCAAGGCTAATGAAAAGAAAGTTGACCAGCCTCCAGAAGCTAAAAAACCCAAAATAAAGGTAGTGAATGTTGAGCTGCCAGTTGAAGCCAACTTGGTCTGGCAGTTAGGGAAGGACCTTCTTAACATGTACATAGAAACAGAGGTAAGTGCTTCATTTACGTATTTTTATTTTGGAATGTGTTTAGTTTGGCCCTTTTACGCATATTTCTAGTAGATAAATGGCTATAATTCTTTCTCATATCTCAAGTCTATACAATTTTTAGGGATAGGATGAAGCCAAAACTAATGGTTTTTTCAGTTAAATTGTTTTTAGCAAGTTTTGTTTATATTTTTGTAACCTTATTAAAGAAATCTATACCATAGATCATTCTGCTTGGTATAAAATTGATTGCCCAAGTTTTTATGAAGAAATCGGGTGCTAATATCTTCTAGCCCAGAGAGCGACACAATTGGTATCTCAGGCCACACTGAATATTTCTGTTAAAATACATTATGCTTCTTTGTAGTCTACATATATGAAATAATTGAGGTTCATTTTTCTTTTACTGAGATGGGAACATTGTATTTAGAAATTTAATAATTCTATTCCGTTTATATTTGGTAAATAAATAGACTCTAAGTACATGTATTTATCCTTGATTTTAAAATGTGGTGGCAGAATTGTGTGGCTGTTATACATTGGTCAGTATTAATCCCAGTAGGAGACAACCAAGTAACTACATAAAAGAAAACAAAATTGTATAAAAGCAATAGATTGGTTTTTTCCTTAGTATTAGATCTGAAATGTGAAAGCTATGTAATTTATTATATAATGTTTAAAAAAAAACTCATTCTGTGTATTTAGAAAATGAAGAACTTTGTAGGAATTGTTGGAAGAATTTTATAAGGTATAAATTAGAACTGTTAAGACTGATTTTTGTTTTTTTTTGGATATAATCCTTGATTTTGTTAACTCCAGAATCTAAATAGTTAAAATATAGTTACAGGTAGCAGAAGACTAGAATTAACCTCTTCCGTTTTCCTGACAGGGTAAGATGATAATGCAGGATAAATTGGAGAAAGAGAGAAATGATGCTAAAAACGCAGTGGAGGAATATGTGTACGAGTTCAGGGACAAGCTGTGTGGACCATATGAAAAATTTATATGTGAGCAGGTATGTTTAGGGCTCTGTTTTTATTCAGATAATCTCATTATGAAGTGTTTAATATCAAATTTGACGTTTAAACCTCTACTAGATTATGTAACTTGAGCTCTTTGAAAACAAAACAGCTTGAAATAGAAGTTGTATAAACAGAGTCATGGAGGGAGAGGCTCACTAGTGATGTGCCATTTTATTCTAGTTTATCCACTGAGTTGAGTTTTTACCATCAAAGAAAGAACCGCTCGGCACTTTTATTCATAGTCTGTGACATCACAGTTACTGTGGCCTAGAAACATAAATAAGAGAAAATCCTTGCTTTCAAAGGCCTCAGACTTTTTTTTATGACTCTGGTGCCTTGGTTGCTCTCTGTCATTGCTTTATCCCATAAGACTTGTTCATCCAGTCATTCCAGAGTTTATCAGGCACCAGTATTCCCCTTAGGCTTTTGTCAGCTCCCAGGAGCAGTATGGCTCTAAGCAGATCCCTGAAGCTCATTTGTGAAAGATGGGCCTTGGAGAAAAACTGGCCAGTTAGAAATCTCGAGTGGCTTTGGAGTTAATTCTGGACTTAGGAGAATGTAAACTGGGAGTCTGTTTAGTCCTACGATCCTGAGGCTACTTTGTACTGTATTTCTTTCTCAGCTCTGAAGCTGGATTTCTTATGGTTGGGATTCTGAGGTAGAGATGACCCAAACCAGCTAGACCTCCTAAAGCCAGAGTATAACTGCATACTTTATGTGAGTTTGTTAGGAATGGCTTTCGTGTGTGTTCAGTGATTGAATTGTCAACTTGTTTAGTTTTCCTTTCAGTATTTGGTAGTTGTGGAAGTGAGTAGAAAGTTACTAATTGAGACCTAATTGTTTTGGAGAGTAGGAAGATGATTATTATTTTTTTTTTTTTACTTTTCGGCTGCACTGCGAGGCACGTGGGATCTTAGTTCCCCGACCAGGGATGGAACCCACGCCCCCTGCAGTGGAGGCGCGGAGTCTTAACCGCTGGACCACCAGGAAAGTCCCTATGATTCTATAACCACATTTCAGTGTACAAACTGTCCAAAATCGGACTACTGAAATACAATGTTATAAGTCAATAAGAGCATTTTACCACAAATTTTCAAATATCCCTGTGTAAAAGAGAGAATGGCCTAATAACTGTCAGTCCCTCTTGTAAAATATTGTATGGCGCTAATAATGCAGTGTTTAACGCTCCCTGATACTTTTCAGTGAAGAGAATCCAGCTAATCAGTGCCTTCCTAGAAATGAAATGAGCTACTTGATGTGTAACACTTTTGAGGACGACTATTTTGACTATTTTAAAGTAAGATTGCCACTAATACTGATTCTTGTGTTCCGTATGTAGGATCATCAAAATTTTCTGAGGCTGCTCACAGAGACTGAGAACTGGCTCTATGAAGAAGGAGAGGACCAGGCTAAGCAGACGTATGTCGACAAGTTGGAGGAATTAATGGTAGGCCCTTCTCTCCCCCTAGAAAGCAGTACTTGGGTTTCAGATTATAGACTTCTAAAATACAATTATGACAAATACTAATTTATTACATTCGGGTTTAGAAAATTGGCACTCCAATTAAAGTCCGGTTTCAAGAAGCTGAAGAACGGCCCAAAGTATTTGAAGAACTAGGACAGAGGCTGCAGCACTACGCCAAGATAGCAGCTGACTTCAGGAGCAACGTAAGTCTCTGTAAAGAGCGAGGACGCCACCCTAGATTTACAAGGTCGTGTTTAAGCTGAGGAACCTTCATTGTGAACAAATGTTCGTTCCTAAGTGAGAAATTGGGTTTTGGTGTGTGAGACCAGAGGTACATGTGAACTTCATGGAAAATTGGGTCAAGTTAGATGTTACTGTTAAATACACTTAATTCTACAGAATGACCAAGTTTTTCCGTTTAGGATGAGAAATATAACCATATTGATGAGTCTGAAATGAAAAAGGTGGAGAAGTCTGTTAATGAAGTGATGGAGTGGATGAATAACATCATGAACGCTCAGGCCAAAAAGAGTCTCGATCAGGATCCCGTCGTGCGTGCTCAGGAAATTAGAGCAAAAATAAAGGTGCGTGGCATTGTCTGGTGTGTACTGCTGGGTTTTCTTAGGGCTTCTGGTTGCAATCCTTTGAACCTTGAACATAGCCGTTTTTGCTTAAATCTTTTTACCTCATCCCAGGACCAGATTTCTGAGTTTGTTATTGACATTACAAAATGTGGAATACCTTGTAAGTTTCTGTTAAACTTCTGTTTCTTCATTTGTTCACTTAGTTCAACAAATACATTTGTTGAGCCCCTAGCATGTGCCAGTTACTGTTCTAGGAGTTTAACTGTCAGTGTACAAAGGATGGAAGTCACCTGCCGGTGAGAGGAGGACTTGACAATAAACGAGCGTGGAAGGATATCAGATTGTGTTAAGTGCCGAGGGGAAAACAGTCAAAAGGGATTAGGAAACTCGGGGCGGTGGAGAGGGACCCAGGTCAGTATTCATCAGGGCAGGCCTTGCTGAGCGCATGAGGCTAGAAGGAAGTTGGGAAGAAAACCAAGGAACTGCTTTCTGCCTGGAAGAATATTCAAACACAGTGAAGGTTAACATGAGCCTTTGAGGTCATGGACTATAAGCTTGAATTCCAGCTCTTTGCTCACTACTTTTTCTGTTCCTGAGGTTAAGTTACTTAACCTCTCCTCCGTAGGTGGGGATGATAATTCCTACCTTTTAATAACTGCTGTGAGATTAAATGGGTTAATAATATGTGAGTAGTTAGTAAGTCCCTGACATACCGTAGAAGAATATTCACATCTCTTTTGATCAGGCTTCAAGCTATAGTTTTGGGCAAATGTGTTGAGCAAATGGAGTTATTTGAGAGGTGGTAGAAAAATACTGGTTCGGGTATGTAGGAAAGTAATTGAAAATGAACTGGAGTTAGTCTGATTATTAGTTTTGTTTGCCTTTCTTAGGAGTTGAATAACACTTGTGAACCTGTTGTAACACAACCCAAACCAAAAATTGAATCACCCAAACTGGAAAGAACTCCAAATGGCCCGAGTACTGATAAAAAGGAAGAGGACTTAGAAGGCAAAAACAATTTCAGTGCTGAACCTCCACATCAGAATGGAGAATGTTACCCTAACGAGAAGAGTTCCATCAATATGGACTTGGACTAGGTGACATTAAACTGACTTAGTGCTTCAATTAATAAAATATTTTTGCCATGGTATGTGATTCTACATGACATACTGAGACTATTTATATTTTCTTTTTTAAGGATGTTTAGAAATTTTGTGTATTATATGGAAAAAGAAAAAGCTTAAGTCTGTAGTCTTTATGATCCTAAAAGGGAAAATTGCCTTGGTAACTTCAGATTCCTGTGGAATTGTGAATTCATACTAAGCTTCTGTGCAGTATTACCATTTGCATCACTGAGGATGAAACTGACTTTTGTCTTTGGAGAAAATAAAGTGTATTCAAGAGGGCTGTGGTTAAACTCTTCAAGCATTGCTCCGCCAAGGTAGTTTTCTTGCATTTTGCTCTCCGTTTCAGCATGCGTGTGGGTGTGGGTGTTTATAAACAAGACTAAGTCTGACTTCATAAGGGCTTTCTAAAATTAATTCTGTCCAATAGAATATCACTTTTTGCTTTGATATTATTAAAAATCCAGTGACTAAAAGCAAAAGCTAGTGAAATGTGTTAGCAGCATGCAGAACAAAACCTTTACAATTTCTCTCTCCTTACCCAGTGCAGTGTCATGTGAAGGTGTAACGTGGAGGAAACGTTGATTCTGTTTGTAACTGATATTGTGAAGCCTCTTAAGAGCTTTAAAATAAAGTTCATCTTATGGTGTCATTTCTAAACAGTTTTGTCACTGATTTAAAAATGGGATTGGAGCAGCATGGTGTAAACTGTGAGAATCCAACTTTGCTTCTTTGCTGTTTCTTATATATGCTATCACTGTTCTAAATGAGAATGACTTTCTCCTGATAGAAAAGTAGCATATGTTGATTACAGTGCACTTTTTTAAAACTACAGAGTTAAGTGTAACTTATCTACCACCCAGAAAAAAACAACTCTTCCAGCCTTTCTCTCCTGACGGTGGTGTGTGTGTCAGCACGGGGGGGTGGGGTGTGGTGTGTGGGGTGTGTGTGTGTGTTAGTGTAGTGTAGGCTGTTTTTTAAAGCTCTGTGTATCAGGGATATCAGTAAATATCAGGTTTTATAACCTCACTGCTGTACTGAGTCCCATTATAAAGACATACATGTTAATACATAAAAATACTTCGGCCAGTCCCAGTGTTGGTGGGCTTTAGGTGTTTCTCATATTCTAAATAATGCTGCAATGAATCTTGTCTCAGGACAAAACTGAAGCGGTGTTGGGGAGAAGGCCTGCATGCTTAGGTTGGATAACGAGTAACAGTTACCACCCACCACTGTGCAGCAGTTACCTCCCTCACCAGCTAGGGGTGTTCATCCTTTACCTGTTGCCAGTCTATTATAATAACTACTGTTGAGCTACTCTGTACCAGGTACTTCACATAGTTTGATTCTCAAAACCACCCACGGGGTTAAGTAATTTACAAGATCGCACAGGCATGTATCAGAGTTGGGAACAAACCTGGGCGCTCAAGTTACTCAGAGTGTAAAGCCCACAGACAACCATTCTGCATTAAGTAACGTGTCTTCATTTGTGTGGTGCGTACTTCAACACTTTAAATTTGCCTATTAGTGTTTCACGAATTGAGTATTTTATTCATTCTCGTCTGTAATGCTTGAATATTGGTTTTTGTGTAAAACGTTCTTATAAGGATCTTAACCATTTGCCAGGTGGTCAACATTTTCCCACTTTGTAATATCTTTGACCTTTTGCCATCTGGAAGCCTTACATTTAACTGTAATCTATCTCTGGGTTTTTATGGTTTTTCTTATGTTCTCTTAATGCACACTAATATATATTCAATGGGTATACATTTACCCATAGAGAGGAGAAGACAGTGTTCTGTGTACAATCAGGAAGCTCATAAAACCCAAAGATTTTTAAAAGTATGAGTGGGAAAACAGTGTTTTTTCTTCTACCTCAAAATAGCACCTGATGATAATGGGGGAAGTATCAATCTGGCCTAAATCAGTTTGTTTCCTATTCAGGGTTAGAAATTTTCTATGGCATCGCTTTTCTGTAAAGGTGAAGCAGAATTTCAAAAAATGGCTCAACTGACTATAGTTTGCAGCCCTCAGAATTGCACTTTGGATATGGGAGAACACATTGTCATGTTGACTATTTTATAATACATTTTAATATCATACCTAGTAATCACCTAGAATCCTCGGGACATGGACCAGTTTGGATAAGTGCTGTTTCACAAAAGACTGAATTTTGTATTTAATTTTCCCTTAGATTGTCACGTTATGACAGTATTTCCAAAAATGTCTAGTCATTTTAGTAATTGAACTTTGAAAATTAAACCTTTAGTCTAGTTCATCATGAACACTGGTAAAGCCTGAATAACAATTAACTTAATTTCTTGGGTAAAGTCCCCAAAGTTGACTTGATTTCTATTTGTCCTTGATTCCTCATCAGAAAGAAGTGTAATGTGCCCGTCTCCAAAATAGCCGATGGAGAGTTACTTTCTGAAAGGCCAAAAAATAAATTTCACATTCAGTTAATGAGAGCAATGACCACACACTTTTATCAGCAGCCTTCAGGGTATTTTCCCCGTTACCACTTGACTGTTTGTGTATACCCAGACTTCTGTCTTGCCTGTGGTATTTGCTGTGGAGGGATGTCTCACTCTCTGTAATCCTGGCACAAAACAGTTGTGTCATACGGTTATGGGGGAGACTGAGTCTTGATATTTGGAGAAAGATTCCTTTTCTCGACGTATTGAGTAGGTTTGGTTTGTTTAAGCTCTTGTGAACAGGATGATGACGTTTCCCTGTGCTATTGCCACTTGGCTACAGCAGACGTGCGATGGCCCTGTGGTAGTGGTCTAACTTTGCTAGCTCGGTACTTCCTAAAAGACAGCCCGTCACAATTAGTTATTTTTGAGTCTATTTGCATATAGTTTTTAAACAATATAAGCCTGTGTCGCATAACTGAAAACTTTAGGATAAATTTAGCTTTTCTAGTAACTAGTGGTTTTACTTTCCCAGAATTGTTCTGCTTAAGGACCGGTGGCAGTACGGTAGAGTGGAAAGAGCACATTTTGGGGTAGGAGAAGATCTGGTTTCTTATCCAAGGGTCCAGACTGTGCGCCCCGCCACTCCGCCCCAGCACTGTGGTTTTTAGGCTGATCACCTAACTTTTCTCATCTCCATTTCCTTATCCAAATCTATAGAACATAACTGACCGAGTCTGTCTGATGTTGTGGATTCCTCTAAGGCAGGGTTTCTCAACCTTAGTTCTGTTGACATTCCGGGCTGGATAATTTTTTTTTTAATTTAACACAGATTGTTTCTATGTAAAAATTGGATATTTTGTTCATCATGGATTTTTTACTTGAATTTTTTTTTTTTTTGTCTGTGCGGCATACCGATCTTTCCCCATCCAGGGATCAAACCTGTGCCCCCTGCAGTGGAAGCACAGAGTCCCAACCACTGGACCACCAGGGAAGTCCCTACATGAATTTTTTAATTAAAGTATAGTTGATTTACAATATTATATTAGTTTCAGGTGTACAACATAGTGATTCAAAAATTTTTATAGATTATACTCCATTTAAAGTTACTATAACATTTTGGCTGTATTCCCTGTGCTGTACAAGGTATCATTGTGGCTTATTTCTTTTATACATAGTAGTTTGTATGGGCTGGGTAATTGTGGTGGGCCACCCTGTACACTGAAGAATGTTTACCAGCATCTATGACCACTACCCACTGGAAGGCCTTGTTGTAACAACCAGAAATGACCCCTGCCCCTTGAGGACTTCTGCTGTAGGAAAAGTGACTTTGAACTTCAAACAGAAAGAAGTAAACCGGCACTTAACTGAATGCCTTCTAGTGAGCTTGGCTGTGCTCTATGCTCTTAGGTTCACAATAATCCTCTCATTGTTTTATAGATGGCAGAATGAGGCGAAAGACCATCTGACCAAGTTAAAAGGTTAATCAGAACTTCGATCTGACTCCGAAGCCCGTGTTCTCCCCGTGGTAGTAAAGTGACCACAGCACGCACTTAGCCAGGCGTAGAAGTTGGTCAGCACTGTCGAAACACTTTCATCCTCACTGAGAACTCGTAATGGGAGGACTCAAAATCTGTTCTCTGAAATTCTCCATAAAGTTCAATCATGGTAGGATTTGCGGTGTTTTCACCAGGCTGTATCCAGTTTTCTAACCCCATGCTTATACGAAACACCAAAGCTTTTCTTTACCAAATACAGATTCTTAATCCAGTGTTTTCAAACTTGGTCATGACCACAATTTTTCTTTAAAAATATAAAGACAGTAAAACAAAATAGTGCATCAGAAGCAGGTGAGGTATTATTTCTTTTTTTTTTTTTTTCTTGCGGTACGCGGCCACTGTTGTGGCCTCTCCCATTGCGGAGCACAGGCTCCGGACGCGCAGGCTCAGCGGCCATGGCTCACAGGCCCAGCCGCTCTGCGGCACATGGGATCTTCCCGGACCAGGGCACGAACCCGTGTCCCCTGCATCGGCAGGCGGACTCTCAACCACTGCGCCACCAGGGAAGCCCAAGGTATTATTTCTCGATGCTTTTGTTAGACAGTTGAAATTGTTCATTTAAAAAACAAGAAACAAGCTTGGCTTTTCTTGGAGTGCTGGGTTAGAAACAATGATTTAGAACACTGGCTGCATTTCTCAGGGGCTTTTAAAAATACACACCCCCCCCCCCAGGTCCTGATGGGACCTGGGCATCAGGAAAGCTTCCCAGGTGAGTGTAATGTATAAACTGAAGAACCACTGGACTGTTGACTATATGTGAACTGTCCTATGTGATAACTTTGTTATCTCAGCCTTAAGAACTTGCAGTTCCACTTTCTGAGCAATGATGCTGTATTCTAGATAAACTGATACATGCTCACCCATTTACAGTTTTCTGTACTTAGCCTTTTCTCACTGGCTATAGATGTTCACCACCCCTCACCTCAACAACCTCTGCACAAGCACATCTCCATCCCAGAGGTTTCCACAAACATGCTTTTGTCTTTTATTATTAAAAATAAGTAAAGTATAGAGAATTGGGGGACAACCCCCTCTGTACTGAGTCCTGGCTTCAGCTGAGTTGGGGGCTTTACTGAGAGTAAAGTAAGTGCTTGCGTGGCTTTTCCGTCAAACATATGTGGGTTTACATTCCAGCTCCACGTTTTACAATCGGCATGGCTTTGGCATTGACCTTCCCTGGCCAGTTTCCTCTGTTAAGATGGGCTTGTCCCTCCACGAAGTAGTTGTGAGGATTAAAGGACCGTGTATCCGAGAAGTGTTGTTTGGTGATGCTGGCGCAGAGCAGACACCCAGTGAAGGCCCCTGTTAACGATGACTGAAGGGCTCCATCGTCTGTCTCCTTCTTGCAAGTTTTCTTCTCTGCCGTCAGCGTATCCTGTTTAATCCTCACCTCCCAACACTACACACACACAAACACACTGATTTTTTTTAAAAAATGTCTTCCCTTTCATGTTTTCTGTGGGAAGTGTGGCTTTTTAAATAGACGCAGGAAGTCAGATCATGCCTTTCTTCCAGCTCGGTGAATGAACCAGCCACTATTGGTTTAATGGAAACTCAGCATCTGCCTTTATTGCCCAGGGCTACCTCTTTGCTAACCACTTCCAGGCCGGGGAATGTTCTGAAAGCCAGATGGGGCCAGAAACATCTCTGGAGAATCTCGACTTGACAGTCCATAAGCAGAGAACACTATCTTCCCAGTTCCAAAAATGTGGTGATTTTCAGAATTGATGAATTGTCTTGTTTACTAACATAGAAAGCCTCTCTGCAAGAGTCGTTTTAATAATATCCTTTTCCCTTCAAACGACAACAATCCCAGAGTAGCATTTTTTTTTAATGCCCCACCTTTTAATTTAGAAAAGTTGAAAGCACAGTGCAATGAATACAGGACCAGTCGCTGCAACACCCCTACATCTTCACCACGACGCTTCTCAGCACAGGGACCTCCTCTTCCCAGCAGCAAGTCTCATCACATCCAAGAACCCTCCTGTGGGCATGATAGTATTATCAGGTCCAACGTCCCCAAAATGTCCTTTACAGCTATTTTTCAGATTCAAGATACAATCAAGGATTATATGCTTCCTTTGGTTGTCATAATCTGCCCAACAGTTTTTAAATGGTATAAGTTTTGTTTGAGAATTTTGGGCATTTTACAGCAATACTATACATAAGCGTTTTGCCTAAAGGATAGCTTTTTTAGAGGAATTGGAAGATGGCTTCTTATCAGTCAAGTAATTTTTGTTAGACAGTACTTGTATCCACTTATATAAAAAAAAAAAGTGGCCTCCAGGGTCTAGAAGAATGATCCTGGCTCCACCCGGAATCTCAGAGGGACCTGACCAAGCTTCCAGGAGCTGTAGCCAGCCTCCCCCTGAGCACCTGGAGTGGAGAAAAGACCACAATCCCTCCTTGATGGGCCCCTATTTTCTACCAAGTCATCCTAAGAAAACGAACAACTTGTGTCCAGAGGCTTAGCCAAGCCGTGCTCCTGTGGGTTGTCCAGGCAAGAGGAAAGAAGAGAGCCTCATCCTCTAATCCACTGATTAGAGACCGGGGTCCTGACTAGACTTCATTAGTGATGGCAGGTCACTCACACCAGGGTCGTCAGGCTCACGGACCCCGTTGGTCAGCTCTGGGTAGGAGGAGGGAAGAATGGGTTCAGAAACCAGGTCAGAGAAAAGCCAGATGTTTCACTCCTTCGTTTCATGACTTTGCCCCATTTTCTTCTAACCAGGCCAGACCAGTTGGAAGGTGGCACCTGGAAGTATCTGGAACCCTGCAGGCTTGATTTATAAGATGGGTTTTGTTCTCAACACTGCTGACTTCCTATAATGGCATCATTTCCTCAAGGGATTAGTTAATAGAGAGAACACTGCCCTCAGCAACGCAACGCTCATGCAGAGCTCCCAGTTTAAAACAGTACCAAGTAGGCAGGCTGGGACCCCGAGGATTAAACTCTAAATGTGTGGTCCAAAAATCAAGGATTAAAAATGAATACTTAATTAAAATAGAGAGAAATCCACTGTTGAAAGGTTTATAGAAAGCACGGTGGCAAAAGAGGTCCGGACAAGTTAGGCTGACTGCTCAAAGGTCTAGAAACAGAGGTGGGAAGCCTGTTTGGGGAGCAAAGTTCCCCCCACTCCCTTTTTAACAGCTGAGGAAACAAAGGCCCAGAGAATAAAGCAATGATATGCTCTGGCCGTCAGCAAGTTGGCGGCAGAGCTGGGACTGGGTTCCCTCTCTGCCACTGGAGCCTGGATTCAGTGGGAAGGAGAAAACTCAGGGATCAGGCCCAGGTCAGGAAGGAAGGAAGGAGAAGTGGGGAGGGAAGGAGGGGTGGGGGAAGGCGAAGGCAGGCAGACAGACAGGCACAGTCTGAGAGTTTGAGGCAATGGGACTCGATCGTAGACCTTACGGGACATGCAGAGGATTGTCTGTGTGCCTAGCGTCCTCCTCTTCTCCCGGTGACAGTGACCACAGGGCCTTTGCATCTCTGTGGCTCTAGGAGAACAGTCATTTTTTTTTTTTTTAGAACAGTCATTTTTGAAGGACCCAGCCCCAGACTTGAGTTGGTTGGGCCAAGGTAAGTGCTGACCCAAGATTTGTCAGCAAGTCCCTTTGCTAGGGATTGGGGACTTGGAACCCAAGAGAACTCTTAAGTCCATCTCTCTCTGGAGCTAAAGCTGCAGATTAAACCTGAAGACTGTTGTGGCCATGCTTCCTGCAACACAGAGGAAACTGGTCTGCCGAGACAGAACAGGTAGCACTACAGGGGCAAGAGCTGGAAGGACAGTCCTGATGGGGTTTTTAGGTTCCCGGTCATAGTTTTCCCCACAGTTCTAGGAGCCAATAAACATTTTTTGCCTAAGCTTGTTTAACTTTGATTTCCTCATGGGTAAGTCCTCACTGATGCAAGCATTCTGCACAAGCACGAGCTGGAGGTGCCCAGGTCTGGGTTTCTGGCTAGCTGGGTCAGAGGAATCCTGGGGGGAAATCAGACAATTTAACTAGGTAGCAGAGCAGCCTCTCCCACGGGGCTACTGGCAGTTCAGACACGTGTGGAATGTCAGTCATGGTGGAGGTGAGGGCAGGACTCCTGAAAAGTGCCTGGTGAGGATCCAGCCATTTTGGCAAGGATGGTCTGTGAAGAGGGATCGAGGGCCCTGGGGCCTCGACATGCGGGGTTAGAGGCGTCCGAGAAGTGAAGAGGAAGTCAGGGCAGGCTCACCCCTAATATCTGGGGGGTCCAGGGCAAGAGTGCAAATGGAGGCCCAGTTTTTAAAAGTTAAGTATCAAGTTAACAAACTGTGAAATACAATATTTAACACATGGTGACTGTTGTCTTCCTACCTTGGCCACTCCACAAGGCCCTGGAAGGCCGGTTTGGATGTAGAACTCTTGGCGTCCTCGTAGATCGGTGGTGAATGTGGCAATATGGGGAGAGCCAGCCCCTGGCTCCCAGCCCCTGGCCCCCAGCCCCTGGTTCCCAGCCCCTGGCTTGCCCTCCTTCTCCCTGCACCCCAAGGTCCTCAACATGCTTATGCATGTTCCCCCAGCCAGCATGTCCCATATCTGTCTGCGCTGCTCAGCCACCTGGGACCTGGGACCCTGCGGGGCTGGGACCGTGTGGTCCCCCCTGTGGATGAACAGATCCCAGGGAAGCTGCACAGGCTCTGAACCTGGACCCGTGGCCACTGGGCACAGGATCTCCAGGTCCTGGGACCTGCAGCGTGGTCTAGAAGGGGGTGCAGCCTTTGGGGGGACGCTTTCTCCTTGGTCCTGCAGACCCCCAGCCCCGTGGGAGGGGCATGACCAGGACAGCGCCCTCTCGCCCCTCTGGGAAGGATACTGGTCATGGGCTGACTCGAGAAGGGGTGAGCTGTTCTTAGAAAGTGCTGGACTGGGGGTGTCAGGAGACTTCCTAGCTTTGCAACGTGGGCTCTCTTTACCTCAAGGTCTTTGTAAAATGATGGCTCTGAGTCAGAGGCAGAGATTAATAACCCAGTGTTTGGGGCCAAAGTGAGGTTCGAATTTTGAGGGGTTTTCTCCCCTTTGCTGTATGACTTTGGGCAAAATATTTAATTTCTCTGAGAACCGGTTTTCTCATCTGTAAAGTAGGGATGTACCGTCTCTAGGCTGCTTTGAGGATTAAATGATGTCCATGAAGAGATGAGCGTAGTAGGTGCTCTGTAACCAGCAGCTGCATTCTTATTCTTTTTCTGCTATTGTTGGGACCTCTGAGATGGCCTACAGCTTTTCAATGACTGCTCTAGGGCCATGCTTGGAGGGGAGAGGCCCACTGGCCTTCTGATTTATTTGATTCCCTCTTTTCTGAGAGTCACTGCTGTTGGTGGTTAGGAGTGTGGGCTCCGATTTCCTCGTGCCCTTACTTAACTGTGAACCATCGGCGAGTCACTTAGCTTCCTGGAGCCTCAGAGTCCTTGTTGGCGGAATGGGACTCTAACAGCGTCCGTTCCTAGGGATGCTATTAGGAGCGAGTGAGATGATCCGTCTAAGAGCTTAACCAAAGCTTGCCCGGCACAAAGCAAACTTTCAAAACTGCCCGCTCTTTTTTACCAACACCTCCCTTCTCTCTCCTGCGGTCCTAGGCCCAGCCGTGGGCAGCCGCTGTTGTGATACTTGGGCTTCTGTGGAGCTACTGTAGGACCCATGGGCCCCGTGCAATCTTCACTCAATGGAATAATGGCTTCCGAGGAAGAAAAACCTCAAATCCGATTTGTTTTCTTAAATCCAAGCTCTAACTGCTTTGGGAAGAAGCCCACGTTGGCTGAAATCATTTCTTGTTTCTTGCGGGGCAAAGCTTAATCTCAGTCAGACTTTTTGATTAACTGGGGAAGAAGCATTTGCCAAGAAAAGAAGATAGCAGGCAGATTTGTTCAGAACTCAGACGAGGAAAGTGCTGTGTGATCAGGATTCCTTTCGCGTGGCTTCACGTCCGTCTTTTCCTTGCGTAAGAAAATCTAAATGCAACCAGCCTGCGCCAAGGATGGGCAAACGCGGCTTCTCCCTGACAGCTGGCGCGTGGGCAACCTTGTGGCGCCAGAGGATCTGGTGACGCTGGGCACCCCCCAGCGCAGGTGCCCCCCGGGCAGGCTTGCTCTGCTCCAAGGGCGGCCTGGAAGAAAAGACCCAGGTGAGTGTGGATTCCTCGGGCACCTGGTGGCTCACCGCTACCTCCTGTTGACACGTAAGCCCCGGAGGGAGCCCCGTCGTCAGAGCACGTGGTCCACTAGCAGAGACATGTGTACGCTCATCCTTTCTACTTGACCCTCTGTCACCACCTCTGTCCTCCTGTTCATTTCCGAACACCTTGGAAAGCCAGCTACTTCCATCCCTCAAACGCCTTCCTTTCATGGCCGAGTCGTTGCCACTGTCACCTCCCCCCAGCTCTGTGCTAACCAGACTCAACAGTTCCCAGAACCTCCCTTTTCTGTCTTGCCTGGGGCCTTGCCTCCTTTATTTCCCTCTTTCTGTCTCTCTTTATTATTATTAATTATTCTTCTTACTATTATTGTTGCGCTGTGCAGCTTGTGGGATCTTAGTTCCCCAACCAGGAATTGAACCCGTGCCCTTGGCAGTGAAAGCGCGGAGTCCCAACCACCGGACCACCAGGGAATTCCCTCTCTTGCTCTCTTTAATTTTTAATTGTTTTTAATTGTTTAAATTGTTTTTAATTGTTTTAATTGTTTAATTGTTTTTAATTTTTAATTGTGGTAAAACACACATAACATAAAATTAACCATCTTAGCCACTTTAAGTGAACAGCTCTGTGACATGAAGTCCATTCACATCGTTGGGCAACCATCACCACTGTCCATCCCTGGAAGTCTTGTCATCTTGCAGAACTGAAACTCTGTACCGGATAAAAAAAGATCTCCTCCAGGCTTCCCTGGTGGCGCAGTGGTTGAGAGTCCGCCTGCCGATGCAGGGGACACGGGTTTGTGCCCCGGTCCGGGAGGATCCCACATGCCGCGGAGCGGCTGGGCCCATGAGCCATGGCCGCTGAGCCTGCGCGTCCGGAGCCTGTGCTCCGCAACGGGAGAGGCCACAACAGTGAGAGGCCCGCGTACCACAAAAAAACAAAACAAAACAGAACAAAAAGATCTCCTCCTTCCCCTCTCCCCCAGCCTCTGGCAACCACCGTTCTACTTTCTATGAATTTGACGATTCTAGGAACCTCATGTAAGTGGAATCACAGCATTTGTCCTTTTACAATTAGCTTAGTTCACTGAGCATAATGTCCTCATGGCTCATCTGTGTTGTAGCGGCCCTTCCTCCTATTAACGTTCCCTTTGAAACGGCTGTGTCCTATCCATCTTCCAGGTCTGAGTATGAATTCCTGTCCTCCAGGAAGCTCCGCATCGACCCCCGCTGCTGGTGCTTCCACAGTGCTTGGCACCTTTCAGGGGAGAGCCAGGCAGAGAAGGGACCGAGCCCAGAGACCCCTGTGCCCCCACCGAGCATAGCTCCTTGGGGTACAGGCTCCCCCTCATTCCCAGCTGTATCCCAGTGTTGCCTCACAGCCCCACGCCCAGCAGAGAGGACTCAACACATAGTGCAGCGTAAATGTTGAACAAACTTCTGCTGACAATTTCCGGCACAAACCTTGAGTCCAAATGTGCACGTACTTGATCTGTCAGGGGTACGAGGAATCTTAACCTTTGCTGGAGCATGGGGCTTGTCTCTGAGGTGTGGCTCTCCATCCGACTGCCGACCCTCTGGCCTCTCCTGCAACCCCACTCCATCAGGTCAGCACCCGCTGTCTCTTGGGGAGCCCAGCGGTGTCTCCAGCCCCTGTGCTCCATGCACAGACCCCGCCAGCCTCTGGCCTCCTGGCGCCATGTCTCTGGACGTGGTTTCCCAGTCTGCCTGTCCCGGACTCACTTCACCCTGCACAGCCTGAGGAGTGCCTACTCCTGGCCACCTCTCCACCCCTTTCCACTTAAGGAACCTCAGCCATTGTGTGTCTCGGCAAGTAACACGGGCGCCATCACTCAGGCCTGCGTTCTGGGGAGGATTCCTGATTCCACAATGATCTGCCCATTGCCAATAGCTTCCACTTCTTTCCTTCCGATGCTCAAACAAAAGCCCTTCTCCAAGGCCCGGTCCTTTCACTGTTGGGGAATGGACAGAGGGCGGGACCATGTTCCTGCCTTACCACTGACCAGTGGCTTGACTTTGGGCAAATCACAAATCCCCCTAAGCCTCATTTTCCTCATCTGTATGTGGAGATAACAAGGAGGGCGTCCCCAGGAGGCTGTGAGAACGAACAAAGTAACGTAGCCATTCCCTACCTCAGCGTCAGCAGTGGCCCTCGGTGGAAGACCCTCGAGAGTGGTTGACATTGAATGAGGCCTGTGCTATTGCAGGAGGATGGGCCCCACTGAGGTGATGCAGGTGACGTAACACTAACCTGGGTAGACTAATGCCAAGCGCATCACCTTCCTCCTTCACACTTTCTCCCTTTCCGTCCTCGGTGCTACAGCCAAGCTGCCAGGGAAAGTACCGATCTGATTTCCAGGGAATCTGTGTTGCTCAAAGAATCACATGTGGTAGACACTCTCTTAACTGAACTGATGGATTGACTGACTGTCTGTAAACACCCTGCCAAATGTCCACAGAATGTTCTAGACGTTCATGTCCGGTAGATGGCATGTCTGCTCCCAGTCGCGGGGTTGGGTCGTATAATTAACAAGAATCAGCTGTATTGGTTCCCAAACTTGTGTGTACCAGTTGCACATTTTATTGTGATTATAAATGTATTTAAACAAAATGAAAATTGATAAAATTAGTGTGAGAGAACTTTGTGAAAACTAAGATGGGTACTTGGAAAAGACTAGATTAAGGGTCATGTTGAATTGAGGATACATGAGACAACTGTTAAAGCTTGGGGGAAATTATAAAAGAACCAAAAGTATAAGTACTGTCTCATTGCTTTGCAAATATCTCTAAGTTCTTGCTCTACTTTAAAAAAGCAGAAACTGAACATGATGAATAATGCATTTATGGCAGACTGGGCTGAACTTGCTTCTGACTTGAAGAAAAAGCCTTGGCCCGACATCAAAAGATTGGGGATGAATTCTACTCTTAAGAATTGAACTGAAATGTTTATAGGGGGTACATATAATTTTTTAATGGTTCCTTGCCTTCAAATGTACATTTTTTTTTTTTTTCGGTACACGGGCCTCTCACTGTTGTGGCCTCTCCCGTTGCGGAGCACAGGCTCCGGACGCGCAGGCTCAGCGGCCACGGCTCACGGGCCCAGCCGCTCCGTGGCATGTGGGATCTTCCCGGACCGGGGCACGAACCCGTGTCCCCTGCATCGGCAGGCGGACTCTCAACCACTGCGCCACCAGGGAAGCCCCAAATGTACATTTTTAAATTAACCCAACAATCACTGGTATTGATCCAGCTGGATGGGAGGGCTTCTGCTGTTCAACCTCCTGTTTGGGACCCTCTAAGCAGCCCCATTCTGGTCTCATTCACTGCTCACATCTTCTACTTTCCGTTCCACTCATTTAGCCACTCACCAAAAAGTGAATAAGAATCAGAACCATCTCTGCGTTCAGAGATGACTTCCTGTGCTGCCTCTACTTGGAGCAGATGAAAGCAAGAGAGTACAAGCATATGCTGTGGCCCCTCCCGCTGTGTGGGAGCTGTGTGTTTATGTTGCTGGGAAGCCTTTTCCCACCTTGCATCCCATAGCAGTTTCAGCGCTTTGGATCGAATTGTATCCCCTGCACCCCACCCCCCGCCAAATTCATATGTTGAAGCCCTACCCCCCAGTGTGATGGTCTTTAGAGATGGGGCCTTTGGAAGGTAATTAGGGTTGGTGAGGTCATGAGGGTAGGGCCCTTCGGATAGGATTAGTGGCTTTATAGGAAGAGGAGGGGATAGAGTTTGCTCTCTACCCCATGAGGACAGAGAGAAAGTGTCGGACTGCAAGCCAGGATGAAGGCCCTCCTGTGCTTGGAACTGAATTGGTGGAGACCTTGATCATGGACTTCCAGCCTCCAGGACTGTGAGGAATAAATGTCTGTTGCTTGAGTCATCTAGTCTATGGTGTTCTGTCACAGCAGCCTGGGCAGACGCACACTCTGAGGCAAGTAAGACCACAGCAGGTCCTGGGAAGGTGTATAGAGGATGGCGCTCATTCTGCTGCCGCCAACCAGGAAGATGCTGATGATGTCAAACCCTCAAACCCCAGACCCCGACACCAGCCGGGGTGGACAGAGGAGCCCCCTCCATCCCCAGTCTCAGAGTCTAACACACTGACACATTCACCATCTCATGAGATTGCAGACCCACCTGGGAGATCTCCAGGGGTACAGACAGGGAGTTTACATGACTCGCCTGAGGTCACACTGCTTTCTTTTTATTTTGGCCGCACCATGCGGGATCTTAGTTCCCTGACCAGGGATCGAACCCGCGCCCCCTGCAGTGGAAGCGTGGGATCTTAACCTCTGGACCGCCAGGGAAGTCCCCCACACTGTTTTCAAAGACAGACCTCTGACCGTAACCAAAGCCCACGACACGTTCTAATAAGCCTAGTGCTCTCCCAAACCAAACTTCAGATGCATGGCTCTCTGCCACTTTCTTGCATGAAATGCATGACGCATGGTGTTTCTATGTGTGATACCCTCTGACTTTGATGGCATCTGAAGCATTTTACTATCCGACCTCCCGGAACAGAGATTGCTAGTTATCTACCCCCAATCCATTCCTACCTTCCTCCTTAGTTACAGAACTCCCAGCCTCTCTTGCAGGGAGGTGTGGCCGTGTGACTAAGTCCTGGCCACCAAGATGTGAGCAGAAGTGTGCAGGACCTCCTGGAAAAGTCCATAAAGGGAGATGATCTGGCTGGAAGGTGCACCCCGTTTGTCCTGGACCCCTGTTCTGCACGCCCCTGTTTATCTGCGCTGCCTGGAGTGCGGGTGGAAGCGGGAGGCCCCAGCAGCCGTCTGTACCTCCAGGCACCGTGAAGACAGAAGCCAGAGCTGAGATGGGGTAGAAGTGTGCACAGGCGGCCTGGGCTCGTGGCCATGGAGCTGCTGCCCCGAGAAACTGGGGAAGTTGGGGTGAGGGAGCGTCATTGCTCATGCAGCCCCACACCCTAGATCTACGTCCCCTGATGAGAGGAGGGGCAGGGGACACTGAAGGGGCCGTGTCTATAATTGTCTTGGTGACCGGGACTCAGGAAAGCTGGTGTCGGGGTCTGGGGGACAAAACTCCTCACAGAACTGGAGCAAGAGGCAGTATTCACTCGCCCTACTTCTCTGTAGAACCCAAGCCCCAGTGCAGGGAGACGGCGGTGCCCCGGACGCTCCCAGCTTTGGGAGCCCCAGGCCCTGGTCCCCAGCTCAGCCCCTCAGGAGGTCACAGGGGCTGCCCTGGACTCCTGTGGGAGGAATAGCGAGGTGGTCCTGCCTCAAACAGCTTGGTGGGCAGTAATGACAGCCACAGAGCTCAAGGGAAAGGACCTGAGAGGTAGCCCCTGACCACGTGGGATGGCCAGACACAAAGGGGGCTCCTCGGAGGGTCCCGAGCCAAGCAGGCAGGACGTTAAACTGGTGAGATCTGAGCTGTGAGCTCACCACTCACAGGCTGTGGGGCTTAGGGACAAGGGACTCATGCTGATGACAGGGTGGCCTGGGATACCTCGGCCAGGAAAGTCTGCCTTTTAGTTCAGGAGGGCCCTCGCTTCAACCTGGGTGTTCCTTTTAGGCTGACCTGTCACTGCAAAATGCATCCCATCCATGTGTGTCTTCTTTCACTTCAAGGACGTCGTCTTCTGGAGAGAGGATTAGAGGTCTCTTCAGGCTGGAGGCAGAAGGAGCAGGTATGGGAGGAGGAACCCAGGATGACACTGGTGACAGGGAGCAAGGATAACCTGTCAGTTACGTGGATTTTCTGTGTTAGAACAAGACCCAGGCTGGCTGAATCCGTTAGATAACAGGAACATTTTCCCCTGAGCTTTCACTCAACTCTCAAACTCCCAACTCATCTGTGATGGTTTCCAGGTGAATGGCTTTCTGCCTTCAGTCAGCTTATGTTAGTTGTGGTTGTGTTTGATAGGCTAGCATCCTGGAAGAATCACTCCTGACACCCAGAATCCCGTCAACACGTTCAGTTGTGCAAAACTGATGTGCAGAGAAAGATAGCATTTATTTATTTATTTTATTATTATTATTTTTTTTGCGGTACGCGGACCTCTCACTGTTGTGGCCTCTCCCGTTGCGGAGCACAGGCTCCGGACGCGCAGACTCAGCAGCCATGGCTCTTGGGCCCAGCCGCTCCGCGGCATGTGGGATCTTCCCGGACCAGGGCACGAACCCGTGTCCCCTGCATCGGCAGGCGGACTCTCAACTACTGCGCCACCAGGGAAGCCCGAAAGAGAGCATTTTTAGGGCTGGAATGAAACTGAAAGATCAGCCAGTCTCACCCCTCATTTTATAAATCAGTGGCAGCAATTGCTGGAGGCCACACAGCTAATGAAGGCAAACTTCAGAGTAGACCTCAGTCAACCCTAACTCGTAAACAGCGCCGCAAACACATTGTTTTTTAGGTTTTGTTTGTCTGCGTGTTTGTTTTGTTTTGTTTGTTTGGCTGCGCCTCGTGGCATGTGGGATTTTAGTGCCCTGACCAGGGATCAAACCCATGCTCCCTGCAGTGGAAGCACAGAGTCCTGAGCACCGGCCCACCAGGGAAGTCCTGTCCAGATACACTATATAAGGGCTCCTCAGTTTCTGTGTGTGTGTGTGTATTTTTCTTGGAAAGAATTTACAGACTGCTTCCTGGGGTATTTGGAATCAAGTTGGACAGAATTACAAACATGGAAGCACCTAATGGTTTGCCTACAGAAGATCAAGGTCACTCATGAAGTTCGTTGCGTCACCCTCTTTTACCTGTGGAGAGCAAACATCACAGGAGTTAGGTGTTTGGATTGTGTTGAACTGAGTATCCTTCCTCCCCTCCCCCTCCCCTCCCCTCCCCTCCCCTCCCCCTCCCCTCCCCTCCCCTCCTCTCCCCCTCCCTCCCCCTCCCCCCTCCTTCCATCCCACCCTCCCTCTGCCCCCTCCGTCCTGCATCTGAATCACAGTCTGATTTTTCTCCGGGTCTGGTGTGGAGCCTAGCATTGGATCTGGGCTTTGGGGCAGATCAGCACATTTCCCCCATTTGCTCCTTCCTTCCTCTCTTCCCACCTCCCCCTGTGCTTTTGTTTTCCAAATTGTGGGCCTGTGAAAATTAATGAACTCATTTGTTTTCTCTCTATTGAATGCACACCAAGACCCATTATATTTCTGAATAGGCCCATGGCGCCACGTGGGTGCATCTGAGCCTCCTGGGAGCTACCAAAGCACCGTGTTACAACCTTGGGAACCCTTGTGAGGACAAGATGGGGAAATGTGAGAGACCCCTGACAAGACAGAAGGTTTTCTTGCCCGATGCTTGCCTGGTCCCTTTATTCCCCATTCTGAGCATGTCTGGGGCTCCACGAGGATGTCAGTGATGAGGATACACTGTGTGGTCAGTATTCCAAGGGGCTGCCAAGCCAACATCTAAGACACATGATTTTGCTGGCAAAGCAGGTGTCCTGCTTTGAGTTGTAACATAACCAGTGAGCAGTAGCTCATGAAATGACCTTCTTTTCAATTTATTAAAGGGCAAGCCTTTCTTGGAAATCCATCTGTTTCACTGAGCTCTAAATCAAGACTGCCTCTACCAGGGCCCTTTCAACATCTCTTGCCCTGACACTGACTTTCGCAGACTCAGGCACTAAACCCACCATTCCTTCCTTTCACTCGCCAGGAAGCCCAGCGTTAAAATGTATTTCCTAACGGTGAGCGTGTGCCGCGGGCTGGATTTTCATGTCTGTCTCTCTGATGTGACAGTGGGTCGAGCATGATGCCAAGTCTCTCTGTGTTCCAAGGCCACAGACAACAACAGCCTTTTTGCTGGTGAAAAGGAGGAGAAAGTCAAGTGATGCTGGGAGATCAGCTCCCACTACCCACCCACCCACGAGGGACCAAGAAGCCCCCTGGCCCTGGTCAGTAGCATGACCTTGGGACATATTTTTATTCCTGTGTTGACTTGGTTCTCTGGGCCATGCCTTGGTGCACCTTATAACCCGTGCTGATCTGCTTGGAAGCCACAAAGTAAGCGCAGGGGAACTGGATGTGCCACGACCCACCTTAGCACTGGCCTTGCCTTCCACCACTTTGTCTTGCTTCTCTTCTCCTGTGTGCGTGACAGGAGCACCTCCTTCCAGCACTGGGTGAGCAGGCATGCTCTGGGGATCTGTCAGAACTTCACAGGGCACTCCAGGGTATCTCCAGGAGACAGGAGTGAAAATATCCCAGGGGCTACCCTGCCCAAAGGTCCCTGGAAGAACAGAGATAAATTAATAGATAGCGAGCATAGGATGGGAGGTAACCTGTCTTCTCATCAGAGTGAAGCTTGGCTAGGTCTCCTTAACCCTTGCTAGGTCCACTTAATCAAATTCAGTTCTGCTCCTGGAGTTTCGTAAGAAACGATTCCATGGCCATTGGCCCTGGAGACTGAAGCCAGAACGCCTCCTACAGCACGTGTCACATCGGGGCGCAAGCAACTCAGCATGTACTAAGCACTTGCAGGATAAATCCAAAATCATTCTGCCACTTTCGAGAAATATCAGCTAGGGAGACGAGAACCTGCTGAAACAGGTACAGAGTCTCTCTGAGCAGTAAATCGGGTTCATTTCATCACCCCAGCTCACTCAGGCCAGGCCTTTCCCATTACACAGCTCCCCCGGCCCTGAATCTTTCCTAGCAAAACGTGATCACATGCTCCCATACCAAATTCACAGCCTCCAGTCTCGCCGAGTTCTCTAAATTTAAATGTCTCTGATTTTGATAGTTTCTGTGAAAGTAAACTGACTTTAAGGTATACACTGGATTTTGTCCCCCTCCCCCAAATTCTTATGTGGAAACCCTAAACCCTAGTGTGACTGTATTTGGAGATCAGACTTTTATGGAGTAATTAAGGTTAAACGAGGTCATGAGAGAAGGACCTTGATCCAATAAGATGAGTGTTCTTAGAAGGAGGGACACCAGAGTATTTGCATTTTCTCTCTCTCTCTCTCTCTTTTTCTCCACCCCTCCCCCTACTCCCTGGGCCATATAAGGACTCAACAATTGGTGTCCATTAAAGGAGTCCCTCTGCAAGAACACATGAGAAACACGCACGTGAGAACACACATGAGAAATACAGTTCTGTGGCTTAAGCTGCCCAGTCTATGATAGGTATTTTGTTATGTCAGCCTGAGGTGACTGATACACCTGACCTCAGAGAATCCACGACCCAATGGAGACTCCACCTGAGGCCCTGAACCAGGACTGAGCAGCTGGTCAGGTAGGACGGTGCTTACCGATGTACTCCCCATCTGTGCTCCACAGGTGCACGGTACGGTCCAGGGAGGATGACAGCAGAAACTTTTCTTCTTCTATCAGCTCCAAACTAATGAGATAAAGGAGAGGAGAGATGCCCCAAGGCTGCTCCAGCATGAAAGGGACATCGGCTCAGTACGTCAATACTCCAGTAATTAAAGTTGGAATATATAAAGAAGCCAGGTTAATCTCCAGAATTATCCTTGGCAGCATCTCCTCCCTGTCTCCTACCATGCCACTCCCCCTCCAAATTCCCCAACTCCAGACCCAAGACATCAGACGAGATATACTGGAAACATCATATGGACGATGCGGGGAAGATCAAGAGGTTGGAAAGAAACTTCCGACCAGGGTTCAGGTCCCGCTTCAGCACTGACTCCTTTTAACTCCAGTGAAAAAAATCTAAAACTTACTAAGCTTCGAAACTTACCCTAAAATGCCAGATCAATTCAAGGGGAGCAATCCTCCATTGACAAGAAAAATGAAGACTTCAGTCTCTTCTTTACTCTGTGTAGGTTGCATACACATCCTGTCCTCATCAAGAGCAGAATGATAACACTGCTCTCCTCCTTTGACTAATTCGGAGGGCTTCGGAGAGAATCCGTTTGATCCAAGCTGTGAGAAGTATCTGAACTCTTTTACACATTCTTGAGCTCTAAAACGGACGGTACTCACAATGTCACCATGCTGATGTGGGCCCCCCAGAACATCACATCTAAATCAGAGGAAAGAGCACACCTGAGTAAGGTAGGAGAGGTACCACCCTCATGCTAGATGCCGTATAACAGTCCCTACAGGATAGGGTCGGATCTGGTTGAGCGTCCAGCAGGGAGAGAGGTCCTGGTGTAGCAAGTCATTTGTCTTGCTACATTAATTTGATACATGTTTGTCAAGCACCTACTATGTGCAAGACCCCATGCCAGCTCCAAAGACATATGAAATGGGGCCTGTGCCAGGTCCTTCCCCTATGGTTTCCTTCAGCACTTAGGGTTTGGTAAGCACGCAGGAGTATGTAAGTAATCAAATATGATTTTTAAAATAGCTTGGTGAAAGCTACGTTCCCAGTACTTGGAGTAAAGACCAACGTAATGCTGATCACGCTTACTTCTAAATTCCCATTTCTCATACTTTAGCATTTAAACTTCTCCTGTGGTGGAACAGGAAAAACTGAATAAAGGGAGGTATGTGAGGGAATTTCCTGGTGGCCCAGTGGTTAGGACTCCGTGCTTTCACTGCCGAGGGCCCAGGTTCCATCCCTGGTTTGGAGAACTAAGACCCCACGAGCTGTGCGGTGTGGCAAAAAAAGAAAAAAAAAGGGCGGGGGGATGTATGTGAATATTTACTTCTAAATTGGCTTCACAGAAATGTAATGAAATATTACATAGCCATTTAAATATGTTAAATGTTAAATATGCTAAATAGACCTAAATATGCTTATATGGAAAGCTGGCCAAGAGATACAAAGGAAAAAACAAGTCCTGAAAATGATGTATTGTAGGTGTGTGTGTATGTGTTCCCGTATGCATACATACATGCATAGAAACTTTCTGGAAGGAAGTTGAAATTCATTAACAGTGTTGCTAGGATGCAGAAAAGGCAGGTTAGGGTGGTAGAGGAGGTCAGAGAAACAACGACTGCTTTTCATTTTACATTCTTTCATGCTGTTAGATTTTTTCTAAACATGAACGCTTCTATAATTGTAGGAAAGGGTTTTATAACATTTTAAATGTATTTTTGTTATTACCAAAGCACTATATATCGAGAAAAATTAGAAAAGACAGATTTCTCAAAAGAAGAAAATAAAACATATCTATAATCTCATGTATAAAGAGATAACATTTGTTAAATCCTTGATGTATATCTTCCCAGGGTTTCAATCTTCCATGTACTTCTTCATTTTAACAAGGGTAGAATCGTATTGCAATATTGTTTTGTGATCTGATTTTTTTTCATTTAACAATTTTATCATGAATATCTTCCCTGTGAATACATTTTCATATACAGCTTCCGTATTTAATGACTAAATGATATTCCAGTGTATTATACCATCATATATTTAATCAATTCCCCTTATGTGGGACATCTAGGTTTCTCTGTTATTTTCCTCTCTCTCATAAACAATATGTTGATTTACAAGCTTACAACTAAATCTTTGTGCACGTTTCCTATTCTTTCTTTAGGCCAAATCCTTAGTAGTAGAATTGCTGGTTCAAAGCTTTAGTGCACATGGGCAACTTGCCCTTCAGATAGTATACACAAATTTACCCTCCATCCAAGAGGGGATGAGTGCCATTTTCCTGTTGCCTTGCCAACACTGAATACTTTCATGAAAATATTCTTCTCTGATCTGTTCTTAAAGGGTTTTAAGAGACCCCTTCCTCACTGGTACAATTTAATTTTATCAACCAGAATATTTAACTAAAACTGAAGCTGTGCTCATCATAGTGTCTCACGAGGAGAGCTCATTACCTACTCCTGGGAGGCTGTGGCTCCGGTCCCTGCAGACCGTACTCCTCGATGTCGTAGACGGGTACAGAGCCGTCCTGGTCAGCCACGTAGGCCCAGGCATCCCCTGTTGTCACCGCCATGCTGCTGACCCAGGCTTTGTCTCTGGACTGAAAGACACACGCCCAGGGATCATTACACACACACAGAAGGCCTGTTACATACACACACACAGGGTCCATCACACACACACATAGGGCCCATCACAGACAGATAGGCGCGCACACACACACACACACACACACACACACGGCCCATCACAGATAAAGCTTATGTGTCAGACAATGGCAAGTGAAATGCTGTCTTCCGTTTATAGTTCTATTTATAGTAGAACTATAAATGGGAGACAGAACTAGTCACCGTGCCTGTATTAAACTTCCAGCGAGGTAGAAATACAGACAATAAAGCTAAGGGCTTAGAGCCCAGCCCAGCTGCTGTGTCACATAGGCTAGTGTCAAAAAATAAAACAAAACCCCAAACCTGAAGCATGGAACTTATTTCCAGTCCACAGCCCAACTTCCAGGAGTAAAGTTTGCAAAGGGACAGGCCCTGCCGGATAGCCTCCAGAAGGTGACAGAACCTGGAAGGAGGGAAGCAGGAGGAAGGGTCCCTGGGCCTTTGCGTTTTGTGGTTCCTAAGCTCCCTGGGGTTGAGTCTAGGAGCCTCCACTCAGAGGCCCGGCAGCCTCAGAACTCCAGGGCTGCTGCTGTGTCCCTTGGCTTAATCTGACCAGTTAGAACCATCAATTGGTGCATATTGGGGAAGGGGGTCCTCATGGTGGGTTTTGGATTAAATGGCTCAACAGCTTCTCCCTTCTCCACTATTCTGGGCAGCCTTCCTGACGGAGGAGGCTTCCTTGGGCTGTAGAGGGAAGGTATGGAAGTTTGTGCTATGGTGATACTTAATGTGTGTGTGTATGTGTGTAAGCACTTCCTTTAAACCCACTGGGGAATTTGCCTAGTCAGAGGAATTCTCTGGGACTTCCTTTTGGCCTGTCAGTCACAGTTCTTGACATGTTGGCATGTGGGTGTTCACAGCAAGCCTGTGAAGTAGGGGCCCCATGCGTACCTCTTCCTCTTGGGAGCTCCCGAAATCTCCAGACTCGGGGATCCTCTTCTACTCCCAGGGGAGGCGGCCCTGTTCTCCCGCCAGGGAAAGCAGAGGCGAGGAACGCCCAGGGTGGAGGGTGGACAGAGGCATCCGAGGGCGCCCGGTGCCGACAGGCCTGAGGCTTCAGGGCTGGGCCGGGCCGGGCTGCAGGAGGAGGTGTCCCCCTTGGGAGTGCGAACAGACAGAGGAGGGCGTCCCCCTCTCTAGCGAGGAGAATGCGGACGACCCCCCGCCCTGGGCTCCGCGCTCACGGCTCCACCTGCTCTTACAGCCAGAACTACACAGGGGGCTGCTTTTACGTTGCCGTTTAAAATAAAACCCCAGCGCTTTGCAGCGGGGCGCTGGCCCACCCGTTACATTTCACCGAAGCCGGAGGTCCTGTCACCTGTGTGACGTCACCGAGCTAGCTAGTGGCGGAGGTGGACCCAGAAGCCGTCTTCTAGCTCTCAGCGGCCTGGCTTCCACGGCTGAGCCCCGTTACGTAATTCTCGGCTCTTCTGTCAGCCGCCTGCAGGGGCTGTGACGGTCTGTCCCTCACAGGCTATGCTTGACATTTATCTAACCCCACTAATGACATCCTGTGAGGCCCATGCCCTCCCAGGGTCTCTGGGGAGGCGGCAGGGCAGGGATACTTGACTGGGAGGGAGTCGTCCTCTCCCAGCTGGCAGGGGGGTAGGCGGGGCTCGTCAGCCCGGGAGCTCCAGGGGGGTCCTGCATGCCTGGGGACTCTGCGTCTTGGGCCCCGGGCCTGCAGTGGCCACGTCTTAGAGAAGAGCTGCACGGCCCCTGTGGGCTCCGTTCTCACCTCGGGGCCCGTTGGCCATTAGGGAAGTGGCGGCTGACTCCAAGCTGGCTGCCCAACTGGTATTGAGTGTTCGGGAAGGTGAGGCAGAAGACGCTTCTGTGTGGGCCTGGAGACGAGGAGAGAGTTTCGGCTGCGCTCCGCATGCAGCTCCCAGCTCTCCTCTCATCCTCTCCTGTGGCCGCCCCTGGCCCCGGGGTCGCAGAGCTGCCCCCGGCCCTGGGCTGGAACAGGTGAGGAGCACACAGGCGCACAGGTGGCCCTCCTGGTTCAGAGCCAGCCCCGCCTTTTTGGGGGGGTAAGGTGATGTGAAGCCTAAGGGCCCCTGTGGCCCAGGGCACCCCGGGGCTGCCCCAGGACCCCAGGACTTCTGCAGAGAGACAGGGATTGGGAACTTGGTTTGGGCTGGAGGGACGGGGCTGAGAGAGCTGGTAGGGCGGTCAGGGGCTTTGCCTGGAACTCTCGATGGGCACTTCCCAAGAGGTCCCCACTCCCTGGAATTCCTAGAGTGGAATAATACTAATTAACCTTTATGTCACTTTTTACATAAAACCATGTGAAATCACATGGTACTGGATTATTTGTCCCAGGGTCAGATGAGGCAATGGAGACTTAGTACCGTTAAAAGCTTTGCTCAAAACCATAAAAAATTCCTTCCTTCCTCCCCCCACCCTTTTTTTTCCCCCCCAAGTCTGTTTCATCCCTAGAAGGGACTAGGCATCATGCTGTGTGCTGTGGAAATCTGTGGAAGCAGAGAGCTGAACCAAACCAAAAAGAACTACCCGGAGAAATGAGCAAGGTCTTATTGGCACATGGAGGAGGGCGGGGTTATTGCGTGCGGAGAAGGGAGGGGTCAGAGTAGGCCTCTCAGGGGAAGCGGCTTTGGGTCTGGAATCTCGAGAGATGAATTGGGCCCTGGGCAGCGCAGGGCCAGGGGAGGTCCAGGGAGGGGAAGACGTCAAGCTCTGATCTTCACAACACGTCGAAGTGTTGGAATAACCTCTGAACCCATCTCCCTACTTCCCCACCTGCCACTTCTCCTGCTGAACTTGAAGCACCATCAACACAGGGGCCACCTCTGTCTTTTTTTTTTTTTTTTACCGTTTATCTCTAACCTTTTAGTATATAGAACAAACATTTGCTGTTGAATAAAAATCCTACAAACTTACTTAGATGCAAACCTCCAAGAGCCACAGAGAATGTAGCTACTCGGGTGTTAGGAGGGGGCGAGGAGTCCCTTCATCTTACCCTCCCTGAGTCTGTGGGTGCCAGGGATGCCTCGCGCAGACTGGAGGTGAAACGAAAGGTCTCATGTCAACAAAGAGGTCGGTGACAGAGTTAAATACGAGAGGTGCTGCTCTCTTGTCTCAGCACCGGGGGGCCACCCACGACTCAAGCCATTAGTCACTGACAGCATTTATTTGGGCCTGACTCTGAGCTCGGCGGTGTGCTATGGACTTGGGAAGCCACAGAGTATGTGGCGGACTCGGGCCCTGCCCTCGAGTGGATGATGACCACAGTGAGGATTATCCGTTTAGGGGACACTTGCTGTGCCAGACACTGAGCTAAGTACTTCTCGACGCCAGCACATTCAACCACAGCAATCCTAGTTAGACATTATGCTCTTGACTTTACCAGCAGTGAGAGCGCGATTAGAAAGAACTGCATTGCCTGAGGTCACACAACTAATGCGTGGAGGGGCTGAGAGTCAAACCCAGATGTGTTTGCATCCAAAGCCCATGCCCTTGACATTGGGCTTTGTGGTTGTCTTTGGGGGGCTGAGGGTTCTCAGGGGCAGATGGAAGGTCACCTACATGGTGTCCTCCCTGACGTCTGGGATGCACAGTCAGTGACTGGGCTAAGTGTCACCTTACTCTCAGGTTATCCGGCTCTTGGGGTGTTGGCTTAGGGGGCGGCGGGAGGGAGGGTGAAGATAAGGGGGGAGGGGGAGCAAAGATAAACCCCCTTCACTTGCCCACTTCATCCTGGGGGAGGGGCTGTGGAGTCCTGGAGAATGGGTGTGTGTGCTGCTTCCCCTCTTACCCATGTGTGGTCTGGGGGAGAATTTCACTTCCTTAAACCTCAGGTTTCTTCATCAGTAATAGGGAGACAATATCTCTTGTTTCACACTTTCAGTGAAGATTGGAGACTATATGGGACTCATGCTCCATGACTTTGCTGTGAAGGCTGAATGGAGATACTGAATCTAAGGTACTCAGAGCACAGAGACACTCGATCAATGGTAACCGTTATAATTACTTTTAGTTAAGTCTCTAGCCTCAGTTTCCTCATCTATGAAAATGGGTCCAATAGCACCTATCTCTCTGGGTTGATGTGAGCACTAAGTGAGATAAAATATTAAAAGCACTCAGGAAAATGACATATAAGATTAAATATGTTACTTAAACAATTATTAACATATTGTTATTTTGTTCATTATAATTATATTATTAAATACTATTAAATATTATTTTATTAAAATTATATTAAATATTAGTTTGTTATAATAACTAAATATTATTATTTACAAATGAAGTAAACATTCTTATATTGTTTCCCTAGATAAAAAGGCTTAGTCTCTTAGAACCAATAAATGAATTCAGCAAAGAAGCAGTATACAAAGTCAACACACAAAAATCAGTTGCATTTCTATACATGACCAAGAAACAATCTGAAAAGTAAATAAATAAAGAAAAAAACGCCATTTACAATAGCATTAAAAATAATAACATACTTAGGAATTAACTTAACCAAGGAGGTGAAATACCCGTACAATGAAAACTACAAAATATTGTTGAAAGAAATTAAGACATAAATAAATGGAAACACATCCCATGTTCATGGATTGGAAGACAGTATTGTTAAAATGTCAATACTACCCAAAGTGATCTACAGACTTAATGCAATCTCTATCAAAATCCCAAGGACATTTTTAGCAGAAATAGAAAAACCCATTTTAAAATTCATATGGAATTTCAAGGGACCCCAAATGGCCAAAACAATCTTCAAAAAGAAGAATAAAGCTGGGAGACGCACACCTCCTGATTTCAAAACTGACTGTACAAAGGTAACAGTCATCAAAACAGTGTGGTACCTGGTATAAAGCCAGATAGGTAGAACAATGGCATAGAATAGAGAGCCCCAAAATAAACCCTCCTGTTTAAGGTCAAATGAGTTCTGACAAGGGGTCCAAGACCCTTTTCAATGGGGAAAGGACAGTCTTTTCAACAAATGGTGCTAAGAATACTGGATATCTCTCTACAAAAGAAAAAAGTTGGACTCTTATCTAATACCATGTATGAAAATTAACTCAGAATGGATGAAAGACCTAAATGTAAGACATAAAACAATATAACTCTTAGAAGGAAACATAGGAAAAAGCTTCATGACATTGGATTTGGCAATGATGTTTTGGATATGACACCAAAAGCACAGGTAACAAAAGAAAAAATAGACAATTGGACTTCATGAAAACTAAATTTTTTTGTGCATCAAAAGACACAGTCCATAGAGTAAAAGGGCAACCTACAGAATGGGGAAAATATTTCCAAATCATTTATCGGATAATGAATTAATATCCAGAGTAAGTAGAAAACTTCTAAGATGCAACAACAAGAAAACCAGATTCAAAAATGGGCAAAAGACTTGAACAGACATCTTTCCAAAGAAAATATACAAATGGCCATAAGCAGGTGAAAAGTTGCTCAACATCACTAATCATTAGGGAAATGCAAATCAAAACCACCATGAGATATCACCTCACACCCATTAGGATAACTACTATCAAAAAAAGAGAAAATAAAAAGTGTTGGTCGGGATATGGAGAAATTGGAACCCTGTGCACTGTTGGTGAAAATGTGGAATGGCAGAGCCACTGTGGAAAACAGTATGGTGGTTCCTCAAAAAATTAAAAATAGAATTACCATATGATCCAGCAATTCCACTTCTGGGTATATACCCAAAAGAATTGAAAGCAGGGTCTTGAAGAGATATTTCTACAGCCATGTTCATAGCAACACTATTCACAATAGTTAAAAGGTAGAAGCAACCCAACTACCCATCAATGGACAAATGGATAAGCAAACTGTGGTATATATATTTGATGGAATATTATTCGGCCTTAAGAAGGAAGGAAATTCTGCAATATGCTACAACATGGATGAACTTTGAGGATGTTATGCTAAGTGAAATAAGCCAGTCACAAAAAGACAAATACTGTATGATTCCATTTCCATGAGTGATCAGAATCATAAAGTGTAATGGTGGTTGCCAGGGGCTGGGGGGAGGGGAGGATGGGGAGGTATTGTTTACTAGGTACAGAGTTTCAGTTTCAAGAAAAGTTACGGAGATTGATGATGGTGATGGTTGCACAACAATGTGAATGTGTTTAATACCACTGAACGGTACAGTTAAAAATAATTAAGGCGGTAAATATCACATTATGTGTATTTTACCACAATTTAAAAAAAAGAAGAGGGTTTCCCTGGTGGCACAGTGGTTAAGAATCTGCCTGCCGATGCAGGGAACATGGGTTTGAGCCCTGGTCCGGGAAGATCCCACATGCCACAGAGCAGCTAAGCCCATGTGCCACAACTACTGAGCCTGCGCTCTAGAGCCCGCGAGCCACAACTACTGAAGCCCGTGCGCCTAGAGCCCGTGCTCTGCAACAAGAGAAGCCACCGCAACGAGAAGCCCACGCACCACAACGAAGAGTAGCCCCCCGCTCGCCGCAACTAGAGAAAGCCCGTGCACAGCAACGAAGACCCAACACAGCCAAAAAAATAAAAAAAATAAATAATTTTTTAATAAAAGAAGAAGAAGAAAAGAAAAAGCCTCCCAGTGAGCTGACTAATTTCCTGGATTTTAGCCTGGTTGAAATCTCTTGGTCTCTCCCTTTCACTCTCAAATTCTTTCTTTTTGATATGAGGGAAGATATAATAATTCTCAATATGTATAAGGAATAATGAAGCTAAAGTGTTGAAAAGTTGGCAGAAGGAATATGTTTTCAGCTCATTCAGCTTTGCTCACACAATTGCCTTTCTTTCTTAGCTCCTCTCTACAGAGAATGACTTCAGAAGAATTGTCCACATGGTTTTCCAAAGAAGATGGCAGCCTCCCAGCCAAATCCCTTGTGAAAAAAGACCACCGTATTTTGTTTTGACCTTCAAGACGAGCCAGTACTGCCCTTCCCGGAAGGCCAGGGGAACTTTCACATCTTTCCACCTAATTTGTACAACTTTTGCAATGTTGAAATGTGCATAATTGGGAACTAGGGCTGGCTTTGCATTTTTGGAGTAAAGAGGAGTTTTTCAAAACCCAACGGTCACATAACTTTAAGCAATAAATGCTGCAGCAAACAGGGTTTTAAATTAGAACTGCTGGCTGAAAGGTCAACATTGCATTCTTGGCCAGTGACTTAATTTTCACTTTAATGCAATGAAAATAAACCTTTAGAAGGAAATGCCACCACTTTTCCCCCAAAGATTCTTAAAGCTCTTAGGCACATTCAGAAAGAGCTTCCCAGAACCGTCTTCTTTATATGCAGTAAAGGGGATAGGAATAGACTGGATAATAAATCTACAGGTAAGAATTTCTTTTTAATCTCGTGGTGTCCAGAGGTTTCAGTTTCTAACCACTGCCCTCCAGAGCGTCTTTTAAGCACAGCGAGGCTGACGACGCTGCTTTATCCTTATTTTACCTGTTGGGCAGGAACATCTTGTCTCTGGACTTAGACCCTGAGCCCCTTGGGGGCAGCAACAAGCCTCACATCTCTCTCTAGCCTTCTCTATGCATCTCCCATGGGGTTATGCTCTTGGGAGCGGCTCAAAGATATTTTCTGATCCAATGAGTCATGGGAGCTTTTCCTTGGCTACTAAGTCATCAAATGCCTAAATCAGGGACTGTCGTCCCGGGCTCATGGCTCTCTAAGGGCTGGCTGTTGGGCTTCAGGAGAGGCAGGAACTCCCCGGTTTTATGCCAAAATGCCCAGCGCTCTGTGTCTCCCCTGTTGGGGCTCCATGAATATGAGGAGTGGGTCCTCTGGCTGTCGGCAGGATGGCCACTTGGGAAGGATGAGGCTTGACTCTGCACGTGGGGAGAGCCGCGGTAGGAAGCCCATTTGGCTGTGGGTCCCCGCCGGTGTTCCAATCCAGCACCACCAGCAATGAAACTGACAGATAAGTGGACCCTCTCATGTGTATTTTCCACATGGCTCAGGACTTGCAGGGAGAGGGATGTGATTATCAGCCCCAAGACCTAGCACTGGGCCTGGCACACAGCAGGAGCTCATTAATATTCTTTGAATGAATAAGGGAATGAACGGACCCATGGTCACACCAGCAGAGAGAGAGGGCCGTGAAGAACTGGAACCAGGGCAGAAGAATTGGGAAGAGTGCAGTGGGACAGTGGGGTAAAGTTTTGCAATACAGTATACAAGTTAATAAGGACAGGCCTCAGCGGAGGCGGGGCGGCCATGGGCAATGGGAGGACCTGGCAGCCTGAGGCCACCAGAGGGGGCTGATGGGGAGGGGCACATAAAGCCTGAGGCCACACAGATGAGTGACCAGGAGATTGACGTCTGAGCCAGGCGGGGGAGCCAGCTTGCTAGCTGGGTGAAAGAAGCACGGGGAGGATGGTCTTGAAGGTGGAGGAGTAAAATCAGTGCTGGAAGAGCTGTACCAACAAATCCCAAGGGGCTCAGCAGGGGAGAGAGTCTTCTAGGGGGACAGTGGGTGAGAAAAGTGGTCCTGGAGGTGATGGGCTGGCCTGGGAGATGGGCTTTTTTTTTTCCCCAGCATTTTATTTCTTTATTTTTATTTAAAAAATTTTTATTGGAGTATGGTTTTTTAATATCTTTATTGGAGTATAATTGCTTTGCAATGTTGTGTTAGTTTCTGCTGTACAACAGAGTGAATTAGCTATATGTGTACATATATCCCCATGTCCCCTCCCTCTGGAGCCTCCCTCCCACCCTCCCTATCCCACCCCGCTAAGTCATCACAAAGCACCGAGCTGATCTCCCTGTGCTATGCGGCTGCTTCCCACTAGCTATCTATTTTAAGTTTGGTAGTGTATATATGTCCATGCTACTCTCTCACTTCGTCCCAGCTTACCCTTCCCTCTCCCCTTGTCCTCAAGTCCATTCTCTACATCTGGGTCTTTATTCCTGTCCTGCCCCTAGGTTCTTCAGAACCTTTTTTTTTTTCTTAGATTCCATATATATGCATTAGCATACGATATTTGTTTTTCTCTTTTTTTTTCTTTTATCCAACCATGTCATGGTATTGAAAGAACAAGAGATATTCCCAAAAGACTGCTTTAGAGAACAGAAACAAAATACCAGAAATACTAACAAATAAGGGCCGAATTATTCCCTTATATAGCCAATAATTCTTTGCAGAGCATATAACTTAACAAAAATAACATGTATTTTCTAATCCCCGGTGGACACTATGTTAATCTGATAATTATTTTGCCCCTAACTAGTCCACTGAAGTGTTTATGGAGGCTAAGATATTAAAATAATTTCATTGTGAACTTTTTTTTTTACATCTTTATTGGAGTATAATTGCTTTACAATGGTGTGTTAGTTTCTGCTTTATAACAAAGTGAATCAGTTATACATATACATATGTTCTCATATCTCTTCCCTCTTGCGTCTCCCTCCCTCCCACCCTCCCTATCCCACCCCTCCAGGCGGTCACAAAGCACCAAGCTGATCTCCCTGTGCTACGCGGCTGCTTCCCACTAGCTATCTATTTTACCTTTGGTAGTGTATATATCTCCATGCCTCTCTCTTGCTTTGTCACAGCTTACCCTTCCCCCTCCCCATATCCTCAAGTCCATTCTCTAGTAGGTCTGTGTCTTTATTCCTGTCTTACTCCTAGGTTCTTCATGACATTTTTTCCCCTTAAATTCCATATATATGTGTTAGCATACGGTATTTGTCTTTCTCTTTCTGACTTACTTCACTCTGTATGACAGACTCTAGGTCTATCCACCGCATTACAAATAGCTCAATTTCGTTTCTTTTTATGGCTGAGTAATATTCCATTGTATATATGTGCCACATCTTCTTTATCCATTCATCCGATGATGGACACTTAGGTTGTTTCCATCTGCCGGCTATTGTAAATAGAGCTGCAACGAACATTTCGGTACATGATTCTTTTTGAATTATGGTTTTCTCAGGGTATATGCCCAGTAGTGGGATTGCTGGGTCATATGGTAGTTCTATTTGTAGTTTTTTAAGGAACCTCCATACTGTTCTCCACAGTGGCTGTATCAATTTACATTCCCACCAGCAGTGCAAGAGGGTTCCCTTTTCTCCACACCCTCTCCAGCATTTATTGTTTCTAGATATTTTGATGATGGCCATTCTGACTGATGTGAGATGATATCTCATTGTAGTTTTGATTTGCATTTCTCTAATGATTAATGATGTTGAGAATTCTTTCACGTGTTTGTTGGCAGTCTGTATATCTTCTTTGGAGAAATGTCTATTTAGGTCTTCTGCCCATTTTTGAATTGGGTTGTTTGTTTGTTTGTTATTGAGCTGCATGAGCTGCTTATAAATCTTGAAGATTAATCCTTTGTCAGTTGCTTCATTTGCAAATATTTTCTCCCATTCTGAGGGTTGTCTTTTGGTCTTGTTTATGGTTTGCTTTGCTGTGCAAAAGCTTTGAAGTTTCATTAGGTCCCATTTGTTTATTTTTGTTTTTATTTCCATCTCTCTAGGAAAATTTCTTTCTCTAGGAACATATTGTTCTCAAGATTGCTTTGGCTATTCAGGGTCTTTTGTGTTTCCATACAAATTGTGAAAGTTTTTGTTCTAGTTCTGTGAAAAATGCCAGTGGTAGTTTGATAGGGATTGCATTGAATCTGTAGATTGCTTTGGGTAGTAGAGTCATTTTCACAATGTTGATTCTTCCAATCCAAGAATATGGTATTTCTCTCCATCTGTTTATATCACCTTTAATTTCTTTCATCAGTGTCTTATAGTTTTCTGCATACAGGTCTTTTGTCTCCCTAGGTAGGTTTATTCCTAGATATTTTATTCTTTTTGTTGCAATGGTAAATGGGAGTGTTTTCTTGACTTCACTTTCAGATTTTTCATCATTAGTGTATAGGAATGCCAGAGATTTCTGTGCATTAATTTGGTATCCTGCTACTTTACCAAATTCATTGATTAGCTCTAGGAGTTTTCTGGTAGCATCTCTAGGATTCTCTATGTAGAGTATCATGTCATCTGCAAACAGTGACAGCTTTACTTCTTCTTTTCCGATTTGAATTCCTTTTATTTCCTTTTCTACTCTGACTGCTGTGGCTAAAACTTCCAAAACTATGTTGAATAAGAGTGGTGAGAGTGGGCAACCTTGTCTGGTTCCTGATCTTAGTGGAAATGCTTTCAGTTTTTCACCATTGAGGACGATGTTGGCTGTGGGTTTGTCAAATATGGCCTTTATTATGTTGAGGAAAGTTCCCTCTATGCCTACATTCTGCAGGGTTTTTATCATAAACGGGTGTTGAATTTTGTCGAAAGCTTTCTCTGCATCTATTGTGATGATCATATGGTTTTTCTCCTTCAATTTGTTAATATGGTGTATCACGTTGATTGATTTGAGTATATTGAAGAATCCTTGCATTCCTGGAATAAACCCCACTTGATCATGGTGTATGATCCATTTAATGTGCTGTTGGATTCTGTTTGCTAGTATTTTGTTGAGGATTTTTGTATTTATGTTCATCAGTGATATTGGCCTGTAGTTTTCTTTCTTTGTGACATCTCTGTCTGGTTTTGGTTTCAGGGTGATGGTGGGCTCGTAGAATGAGTTTGGGAGTGTTCCTCCCTCTGCTATAGTTTGGAAGAGTTTGAGAAGGATAGGTGTTAGCTCTTCTCTAAATGTTTGATAGAAGTCGCCTGTGAAGCCTTCTGGTCCTGGGCTTTTGTTTGTTGGAAGATTTTTAATCATAGTTTCAATTTCAGTGCTTGTGATTGGTCTGTTCATATTTTCTATTTCTTCCTGATTCAGTCTGGGCAGGTTGTGCATTTCTAAGAATTTGTCCATTTCTTCCAGGTTGTCCATTTTATTGGCATAGAGCTGCTTGTAGTAATCTCTCATGATCTTTTGTATTTCTGCAGTGTCAGTTGTTACTTTTCCTTTTTCACTTCTAATTCTATTGATTTGAGTCTTCTCCCTTTTTTTCTTTATGAGTCTGACTAATGGTTTATCAATTTTGTTTATCTTCTCAAAGAACCAGCTTTTAGTTTTATTGATCTTTGCTATCATTTCCTTCATTTCTTTTTCATTTATTTCTGATCTGATCTTTATGATTTCTTTCCTTCTGCTAACTTTGGGGGTTTTTTTGTTCTTCTTTCTCTAATTGCTTTAGGTACAAGGTTAGGTTGTTTATTCGAGATGTTTCCTGTTTCGTAAGGTAGGATTGTATTGCTATAAACTTCCCTCTTAGAACTGCTTTTGCTGCATCCCATAGATTTTGGGTCGTCGTGTCTCCATTGTCATTTGTTTCTAGGTATTTTTTTATTTCTTCAGTGATCACTTCGCTATTAAGTCGTGTATTGTTTAGCCTCCATGTGTTTGTATTTTTTGCAGATCTTTTCCTGTAATTGATATCTAGTCTCATAGCATTGTGGTCGGAAAAGATACTTGATACAATTTCAATTTTCTTAAATTTACCAAGGCTTGATTTGTGACCCAAGATATGATCTATCCTGGAGAATGTTCCATGAGCACTTGAGAAAAATGTGTATTCTGTTGTTTTTGGATGGAATGTGCTATAAATATCAATTAAGTCCATCTTGTTTAATGTATCATTTAAAGCTTGTGTCTCCTTATTTATTTTCATTTTGGATGATGTGTCCATTGGTGAAAGTGGGGTGTTAAAGTCCCCTACTATGAATGTGTTACTGTCGATTTTGCCTTTTATGGCTGTTAGTACTTGCCTTATGTATTGAGGTGATCCTATGTTGGGTGCATAAATATTTACAATTGTTATATCTTCTTCTTGGATCGATCCCTTGATCATTATGTAGTGTCCTTCTTTGTCTTTTCTAATAGTCTTTATTTTAAAGTCTATTTTGTCTGATATGAGAATTATTACTCCAGCTTTCTTTTGGTTTCCATTTGCATGAAATATCTTTTTCCATGCCCTCACTTTCAGTCTGTATGTGTCTCTAGGTCCGAAGTGGGTCTCTTGTAGACAGCAAATATATGGGTCTTGTTTTTATATCCATTCAGCCAATCTGTGTCTTTTGGTGGGAGCATTTTAGTCCATTTACATTTAAGGTAATTATCGATATGTATGTTCCTATTACCATTTTCTTGTTTTGGGTTTGTTATTGTAGGTCTTTTCCTTCTCTTGTGTTTCTTGCCTAGAGAAGTTCCTTTAGCAGTTGTTGTAAAGCTGGTTTGGTGGTGCTGAACTCTCTCAGCTTTTGCTTGTCTGTAAAGGTTTTAATTTCTCCATCAAATCTGAATGAGATCCTTAATGGGTAGAGTAATTTGGTTGCAGGTTTTTCTCCTTCATCACTTTAAATATGTCCTGCCAGTCCCTTCTGGCTTGCAGAGTTTCTGCTGAAAGAGCAGCTGTTAACCTTATGGGGATTCCCTTGTATGTTATTTGTTGTTTTTCCCTTGCTGCTTTTAATATTTTTTCTTTGAATCTAAGTTTTGATAGTTTGATTAATATGTGTCTTGGCGTGTTTCTCCTTGGTTTTTACTTGTATAGGACTCTCTGTGTGCGCTTCCTGGACTTGATAGACTATGTCCTTTTCCATATTAGGGAAGTTTTCAACTATAATCTCTTCAAATATTTTCTCAGTCCCTTTCTTTTTCTCTTCTTCTGGGACCCCTATAATTCGAATGTTGGTGCATTTGATGTTGTCCCAGAAGTCTCTGAGACTGTCCTCAGTTCTTTTCATTCTTTTTTCTTTATTCTGCTCTGCAGTAGTTATTTCCACTGTTTTATCTTCCAGGTCACTTATCCATTCTTCTGCCTCAGTTATTCTGCTATTGATTCCTTCTAGAGAATTTTAAATTTCATTTATTGTGTTGTTCATCATTGTTTGCTCTTTAGTTCTTCTAGGTCCTTGTTAAATGTTTCTTGTATTTTTTCTATTCTATTTCCAAGATTTTGGATCATCTTTACTATCATTATTCTGAATTCTTTTTCAGGTAGACTTCCTATTTCCTCTTCATTTTTTAGGTCTGGTGGGTTTTTATCTTGCTCCTTCATCTGCTGTGCATTTTTCTGTCTTTTCATTTTGCTTATCTTACTTTGTTTGGGGTCTCCTTTTTGCAGGCTGCAGGTTCGTAGTTCCCGTTGTTTTTGGTGTCTGTCCCCAGTGGCTAAGGTTGGTTCAGTGGGTTGTGTAGGCTTCCTGGTGGAGGGGACTAGTGCCTGTGTTCTGGTGGATGAGGCTGGATCTTGTCTTTCTGGTGGGCAGGTCCACGTCTGGTGGTGTGTTTTGGGGGTGCCTGTGGACTTATTATGATTTTAGGCAGCCTTTCTGCTAATGGGTGGGGTTGTGTTCCTGTCTTGCTAGTTGTTTGGCATAGGATGTCCAGCACTGTAGTTTGCTGGTCATTGAGTGAAGCTGGGTGCTGGTGTTGAGATGGAGATCTCTGGGATATTTTCACCGTTTGATATTATGTGGAGCTGGGAGGTCTCTTGTGGACCAGTGTCCTGAGCTTGGCTCTCCCACCTCAGAGGCACAGCACTGACTCCTGGCTGCAGCACCACGAGCCTTTCATCCACACGGCTCAGAATAAAAGGGAGAAAAAGCAGAAAGAAAGAAAGAGAGAAAGAAAGAAAGAAAGGAGGGAGGGAGGGAGGGAGGAAGGAAGGAAGGAGGGAAGGAAGAAAAAAATAGAGAAAGATAAAGTAAAATAAAATAAAGTAAGGTAAAATATAATAAAGTTATTAAAATAAAAAAGTAATTATTAAGAGAAAAAAATTTAAAAAACAAACAAAAAAAACTGGATGGATAGAACCCTAGGACAAATGGTGGAAGAAAAGCTATACAGACAAAATCTCACACAGAAGCATCCGCATACACACTCACAAAAAGAGGAAAAGGGGAAAAAATCATAAATCTTGCTCTCAAAGTCCACCTCCTCAATTTGGGATGATTAGTTGTCTATTCAGGTATTCCACCGATGTAGGGACATCAAGTTGATTGTGGAGCTTTAATCCGCTGCTCTGAGGCTGCAGAGAGATAGTTCCCTTTCTCTTCTTTGTTCTCACAGCTCTCAGGGGCTCAGCTTTGGATTTGGCTCCGCCTCTGCGTGTAGGTCGCCGGAGGGCGTCTGTTCTTCGCTCAGACAGGACGGGGTTAAAGGAGCCGCTGATTGGGGGCTCTGGCTCACTCAGGCCGCGGGGAGGGAGGGGCATGGAGGGCGGGGCGGGCCTGCGGCGGCAGAGGCCAGCGTGACGTTGCGCCGGCGTGACGTTGCACCAGCCTGAGGCGCGCCGTGCGTCCTTCCGGGGAAGTCGTCCCTGGATCCCGGGACCCTGGCAGTGGCGGGCTGCACAGGCTCCCCGGAAGGGGGGTGTGGAGAGTGACCTGTGCTCGCACACAGGCTTCTTGGTGGCAGCAGCAGCAGCCTTAGCGTCTCCCGCCCGTCTCTGGGTTCCGCGCTTTTAGCCGCGCCCGTCTCTGGAGCTCCTTTAAGCAGCGCTCTGAATCCCCTCTCCTCGCGCACCAGGAAACAAAGAGGTAAGAAAAAGTCTCTTGCCTCTTCGGCAGCTCCAGACTTTTCCCCGGACTCCCTCCCGGCTAGCCGTGGCGCACTAGCCCCCTTCAGGCTGTGTTCACGCCGCCAACCCCAGTCCTCTCCCTGCGCTCCGACCGAAGCCCGAGCCTCAGCTCCCAGCCCCGCCCGCCCCGGCGGGGGAGCAGACAAGCCTCTCGGGCTGGTGAGTGCCGGTCGGCCCCGATCCTCTGTGCGGGAATCTCTCCGCTTTGCCCCCCGCACCCCTGTGGCTGTGCTCTCCTCCGCGGCTCCCAAGCTTCCCCCTTCCGCCACCTGCAGCCTCCGCCCGCGAAGGGGCTTCTAGTGTGCGGGAACCTTTCCTTCTTCACGGCTCCCTCCCACTGGTGCAGGCCCCGTCCCTATCCTTTTGTCTCTGTTTATTCATTTTTCTTTTGCCCTACCCAGGTACGTGGGAGGTTTCTTGCCTTTTGGGAGGTCTGAGGTCTTCTGCCAGCGTTCAGTAGGTGTTCTGTAGGAGTTGTTCCACGTGTAGATGTATTTCAGGTGTATCTGTGGGGAGGAAGGTGATCTCCGCGTCTTACTCTTCCGCCATCTTCCCGGAAGCCTCTGTTTTTCTCTTTCTGACTTACTTCATTCTGTATGACAGACTTTAGGTCCATCCACCTCACTACAGATAACTCAATTTCGTTTCTTTTTATACCTGAGTAATATTCCATTGTGTATATGTGCCACATCTTCTTTATGCATTCATCTGTTGATGGACATTTAGGGTGCTTCAATGTCCTGGCTATTGTAAATAGAGCTGCAATGAATATTGTAGTACATGCCTCTTTTTGAATTATGGTTTTCTCAGGGTATATGCCCAGTAGTGGGATTGCTGGGTCATACGGTAGTTCTGTTTTTATTTTTTTAAGGAACTCCATACTGTTCTCCATAGTGTATTGGAGTATAGTTGATTTACAATGTTGTGTTAGTTTCAGGTGAATGTGAGATGGGCTTTGATGGATGGGTGCCTGGAGATGTGGATTGAGCTAGTTGAACTCTCAAGCTCCGCCCCCCCACCCCCCCAGCTCTGGCAATCTCCATCTGACAAGTTATGCCTGAAACTAGGCCAATCCCTTATAACCGGGAAGCAGTCCAGAACTGAGTTTCCTTTAGACAACATGCCAGGAGTCAGAGGCTGCGGGCCTGGGCACAGTGGCTGTGGAGGCCGCCCTGCCCCTACGTTCTCCATATTCTGTGCCATCACAGGGGCTGGGGGTATTCAGCTTGCAGTGCATGTGCCCTGAGATGACATTCCAAATGATAATCTCCCCGTCATAGCTGGAGGTGGCAAGGAGAATAGGCGGGCATTGAGCTACACAGAGGATGTCCTCCTTTTGCCCCTGGTTCTGGGAAAGAGAGAGAGAGAGAGACAGAGAGGGACAGAGTAAGAAATCCAGTCCCCAGTCACCCACAGCTCGCTCCCCTTCATTGGATGCCTAAGACAGAGGAGACAGAGGGGCCCCTCCTGTGGCTGCCCCCCATTAAGGACTCTTGCGGAACCTGGTGGCCCGGCCCAGTCCTGGGGGTCAGGGGCATCCCTCCAGGTAGGAGTCTGCTTGCAGGTCAGCCAGAGAGGTGCTGCGTCTCCTTGGGTCAGTTTTATCACCTTCCCCAGGGAGGTGTTACTCCTAGCAGCTTCCTTACCTCCCCATAATGCTGGCAAGGAGGTTATTCACAAGGAACCCTCTTCGGGGCTGAAATCTTGATGGTAATGTGACAATGGAACCCAAGCACTGGCCAAGGGGGTCTGGCCTCCCAAGAGCCCCAGGTCTAAATTCCGGGGTGTGGAGTCCCTCAACTCAATTCCTCCAGGGCTCCCGTCTGCCCCGCACTGTGGCTTACAAGTGCTGTTAGGAATTGGAATTGCCTATTCTCCTTGAAAGGAGGATTTATGTATATGGATCCTTAAGAAAGATAAGAAACGAAATGAAAATGTTTTTGTTTTTGAGACCAGTGCTGCAGAGTTCAAAGAGTCCCTGGCCATTATCCTTTCAACTTTCTCACCGGGGTACAGTTTCTTTGTGAAAAGAATTGGTTTTTCCCAGGGCTGTAAAGATCTTTCTCCCTTGCCCTCAGGTACTTCCTACAGAGAGTCCCTTGAGGACCTATCCGTGGTCACCTAAGAAGCCCCTTCTGCTTGAAAGCAGCTGGGAGGACGGTGGGTAGGACAGTTGGAAAAGAGCAGGTCAGTGGCCCTCTCCTCCCCACGATCTTCTGTCTCCAAATCTTGCCTCCTTCTGAAATCTGTGAGTGCTGGTGTCTGGGCTTCTCCTTCCCTGGCCCCACTGCCTGCGGAATGAAGTTTACGTGCCTTGGCACGGCTTTCAGGTTCTGATTAGCTTTCCAAGCTCACTTCCCTCCTGTACCTGGTCCTCCAGCCCCTCAAAATATTCATAGTCCTTCCAAACAACATGCTTCTCAGGCTTCCAGACTTGGTTCACGCTCTCCTCCTTTCCCCTCATCTAGACTGCCTTTCCCTACCTTGGCCTCCCAGAAAAATCCTAGTAATCTTTTAATATCCTGTACAATGTTAGAGCAAAAGTTAGTAGTTCCCACCTCTGGGTTTCTCCAGCATTTTATATTATTATTAAAACATTATTACATTAACTAATACATTATTATATCATCTGTTGCATCGTATGATGATTACTTCCTTAGTTTATCTCCTTGCCAGTCTGTGAGATTCTGGGCCGGGAATCACATTTTATTCATGTTTGTATTTTCTGTGCCTACCCACTAAGGATGGCACTATGTCAGTGCTTGATAAATAGGGGGTTGAAAGAATTGATAAGTGACTGAAAAAACATTTGAATGAACTAACACTTCACTGACTCTTGCATGACTTCTGCCCTTGCAATGGCCATGGCTTTCCTGGGGACATTTTCTGCAAATTCTGTTCTTTCACTCAACAGTCACTCATCCAGGGCTTCCCTGGTAGCGCAGTGGTTGACAGTCCGCCTGCCGATGCAGGGGACATGGGTTCGTGCCCCAGTCTGCGGAGCGGCTGGGCCCGTGAGCCATGGCCACTGAGCCTGCGTGTCCGGAGCCTGTGCTCTGCAACAGGAGAGGCCGCAACAGTGAGAGGCCCGCGTACCGCAAAAAAACCAAAAAAAAAACCAAAAAAACAATCACTCATCTGCAAACTCCATGAAGGTAGGGATCGTGTGATGACCACTTTGCTCGTCACTGATGTTCAGTGAACAGCACAGGCTGGGCCCACATTTGACACATGCTGGTTGAATGGAAGCGTCTTAGTTGGGCAGCTACTATAAACCAGGCCCTGAGCTACATCCCGGGAATACAGTGGAGAAAACAGACAAGGTCTGTCTTCATTGAGTTTGTATTCTAGTGACTTGTGGCTTTTGGAATATTTGCAGAGGCATAAGGTATGGCTAGGTGGTGGGAAATGGTTGTGCACAGTGACCTTCCTTTCTTACTGCTTGTCTTCATGGCTTGACATCCAGACAGTTTTGAGGGAGATCATTCAACCCTGGGAAGCTGTAGAAAGTTGGGGGCTAATAAGAATCGCAAGAAGTCCCCTGGTTATGAGCCCCTAACAAGCCACAGGGCAGCAGGAATGTCATCTGCCAGGTTCTCTGGCCACCCAAGGATGGCAGAGTGAATACATACAGTTTTGCATGCCAAGCAGAAGCAGGAAGTGGATGCTTCTTTGAAGAAAGTCACATGCGTCACATCCTGGGCTGCCATTCCTACACTACAGGGCTCCAGGCTGAGCTCAAGGAGAACTGTGGGGATTTCCTCCTCGGCCTCCTGCCCCAGCCTGAACAAAGGCCATCACTCTTCCTGGAGCAGAGGCAGCTGCCTGGAGCTCAGTGCTCCTTACTCTACCTGGACCCCAATCATGAATCCCCCCACAGCAGAGGCTCTTGAGATGCTGTGACCACCCTAGGCAGGCCCAGAAGAATAGGGGTGAGCCCCAGGAGTGAAGGACATCCCCATCAAGTGTCACTGTTTGGGTGGAGAGTCGGACAGGGGACCAGGGCTCACCACGTCATCCTGCCAGTGTGGCTGTGGCTTCCGGAAGTGGTGAAAGTCACCAGGTGTGTCCTGTATCCAAAGCCAAACGGGAGACGTTGTACAAGCAGTAAAATGAGCTGCCAACACACTCAGGATTTCAGAGAGAGGCGCTGGTACATTTTACAGCCCTACCCCTCACCCCATCCGTGATGCAGATTTTTGAAATGTCAAAGCAAATTCCCCGAGTGCCGGTGGGGATAAACAGCAATCCACTCCTGACGTTTGGGTGATTGCGTTTCAGCAAATCATATGCCAACTGACAAGCTCTTCTCGGATGGTCTGCATAGTTTCGCCTCTGTAATAAGACCCGTAGCGATGCATGAGCTAAAACAAAAGCCGTCAGCCCAGGAACCTGTAATACCAAAGGACAAATTCAACGCCAAGACCTCTCAGGCAGTCATGTCTCAAATCATCTGAGGGTGCTAGGCTTAGGCTCTGACATACAGCATACTTTCAAATGAATAAAGAACTTACCATGTTTAAAGGCTTTGGAAATCCAGGACCACCCCGCAGAGCAAGCAGGGGACATAAAATGCCACAGGTAGATTTAAAACGTAGTTGTAGTCAGCATTTTCATCTTCCCTTGTCTCTTAATCCCTTTCCCCATCTCTAAGCCGTAAAAAAAGATTTTTTTTTTTCCACAGAGATGCTTATGGATGGCATTTCATCTCCTCTTCCCATTTAGAGAGGGACTACGGCATAAAGACAAGGTGGGAGGAAAATCCAGTAAGTGAAATATTTCTCTAAGTTCTGTGAGATGCTCTAGAAAATTAATATAACCCAAGGAGGGCGTTGTTGGAACCTCTGATCTATAGCCAGTTGGACAGGACTTGCAAATGGTGTCTGCGGGGCAGGGCAGAGGGGAGGGGGGCAGGAGTCTTGTGTCTTGTAGGACTGAACCCTGATCCCGTGGAATCTGATGCTCTCTCCAGGTAGATAGAGTCAGAATTGAGTGGAATTGTAGGGTACCAGCTGGTGTCGGAGAATTGCTTGTTGGTGTGGGAAAAACCTCCACGTGTCGGAATTGGGTACAGAGTCATTACACTTCTTCCCATAGAAAAGAATTTAAAAAACTGAAACAAATACTAAAAAGGTTTTTTAAAGGGAGGGAGGAAAGAAAGATCGGAGGGAAAGGGGGAGAGAGGGAAGGAGGAAACTCTTTTGCCCATATCATTGCTTAGCTTATACCAGATAGAGGTATAAAGAATTTCTCCAAAATCTGTTTTTAGTGAGAAAAGAATCAACGGCATGGGGGTGGGGAGAAGCATGTCAGTCTGAAGCAGGGTTTTGAAATATCATAATTTTGTACATTTCACTTACAAAGTACACATTTATTCTTCTATCCCATCCAACAGCTATGATACACCTAGAACAGTAACAGACTATTACATTTTAGCTTTTTACATTTACTTTAGCTTATCATCTGTTTAATTTTTGCATAGAATCAGTACTGTGGCCTCATTTTGCTGTGTCGGTGTGATAAATGAAGAGAACAAGAAAATCACCGCTTCTGTTTTTTAGGAAGAGCAAGATAAAATGTGATTTGATAAACTAGGCTCAGTTTTTTAAGTGGTTCTTAAAGGATTAGGGAACAGAAACAGGATACCCTGGTTTGTTTTCATGGTCTGCTCAGAGCAGCTTGCCTTCCGGAGGATTATTTGATCCCGAGAGCATGGCTGAACCACGGAGGCAAGGGCACAAGCAGAAATTGATCAAGGATTGTTTTTAACATTTTCATGTTCAGGAGAGAATTTATTGGATTTTTATTCTTTGACTTACGGCTGCTGAATTTAACTACCCTAGCTTGTGATTTATCCCTTAATAAAGCATTCGGTGGAGAGATACCCTGTTTCCTATGTCTACCTCTAAACCATTATCAAAATGTGCAGAGAATTGTTTCCAATATTCTGGAAGAGGCTAGTTGCCTAAATTACCATCAGGGAGCAACCACAATTTGGGGAATTCTTTGACACATTTGCTTCCGGAAAATTCCCTTTAGTATCTTGGTGTCCTCCTCCAGGACAAAGTTTGTATCAAAAAATATGTCCCACTAAATCTCCAAGATGACCCTCATATTCAAGCTGACTAGAACTCACTTATTTTGGCTTAACTTCAAGTAGGTATAATCATAGACTTCACTTTGCTTTTCATCTAGAAAGATAATGTTATCAACTTAGAGTAAGCATTTTTCTTTATTAGTTCTTGAGTCAGTTTACATATATTGACTTAACCCAACTGATGACTGGGGAAACTTCAGCACTTACTTTTTAGTTTTCAGACCACAGTTAGGTGTCTTTCAAGCCATCAAAACACAGCTGATGCCACTCTCACTGCCCTAAAAGGCTGATGAAGCCCTCGCTCAGCTATGGGAAGAGGCTCACCTTCTTCCTGACAGGACCCTGCACAGTTCCTGGCCCGTACTGACTGAGTGAATGAGCAAAAGAATGCATGAGATCAAAGGCAGAACTAGGAATCACACACTCATTACTCTGCGTAATTTTTTTTTTTTGGCAGAGCCGTTAGGCGTGCGGGATCTTAGTTACCAGACCAGGGATCCAACCCGTGCCCCCTGCAGTGGAAGCACGGAGTCTTAACCACTGGACCACCAGGGAAGTCCCTACTCTGAGTAATTTGTTTTTTAAGTAGTTATGTATTCATTATTTTATTTATTTATTTTTGGCTGTGTTGGGTCTTCGTTTCTGCACGAGGGCCTTCTCTAGTTGTGGCAAGCGGGGGCCACTCTTCATCGCGGTGCGCGGGCCTCTCACTATCGTGGCCTCTCCTGTTGCGGAGCACAGGCTCCAGACGCGCAGGCTCAGTAGTTGTGGCACACGGGCCTAGTTGCTTCGCGGCATGTGGGATCCTCCCACGCCAGGGCTCGAACCTGTGTCCCCTGCATTGGCAGGCAGACTCCCAACCACCGCGCCACCAGGGAAGCCCACCTACTCTGAGTAATTTTTATCTTATTTACTTGGACTTCATTTGTATTGATAGTTGAAGAAAGTTTGCCTCTGATCTTCTCCATAGTTTCACAGGCCAGAACTGCGGAAATTTTACCAAGAACAGACACAGCACATGAACAAATGGAATAAGCAGCCTTGAAAAAAATCACAATGACACACAAAAGAGAGTAGCTTTTAGTTTATCTAGACTTTGTGATGTTTGACTTATGTGATTTTTAAAATGTTTTCAAAAGCTAAACTCTTTTAAGAAATGAGGCCTATACCACGCAGTGAGGGAACAAATGCATGGGCTGTAGATGGGAGAACAAACATGTATATAATGTGTGTCCTTCCTACATAGAAGTTTAGAGTCACTGGCAATGAAATGCCAGAGAAAAAGGATGTAGGACTGTTACATGCATCCTAGATTTTATCTCCTTTGATTTCTTCTACACTTACTACAAATGCCTAATCTTGCATTATTATTTTATGGGGACCTTTGGTGGGAGGTGACTCACCATGTTTCAAGGTGTGAAGACAAGGTCCGTTGTTGTAGCTCCCATATTTTCAGACAGCCATCTCTGCCCCCAGTAACTAGACTAGGAAACAGAGACCCTCGTCACGACTGCATGTCAGGGGTCATCCTGCCTAACGGTAAAAGATTCTGGCGGGACTTCCATGGTGGCACAGTGGTTAAGAATCTGCCTGCCAATGCAGGGGACACGGGTTCGAGCCCTGATCGGGGAAGATCCCACGTGCCGCAGAGCAACTAAGCCCGTGCGCCACAACTACTGAGCCCGCGTGCCACAACTACTGAAGCTCACACACCTAGAGCCCACGCTCCGCAACAAGAGAAGCCACCACAATGAGAAGCCCGCACACCACAACGAGGAGAAGCCCTTGCTCGCCACAACTAGAGAAGGCCCGCGCACAGCAACGAAGACCCAATGCATCCAAAAATAAATAAATAAAATAAATAAATAAAATTTAAAAAAAAAGATTCTGGAGAAGGCACATACCGTCTTCCACTGGAGTCAAAGGTCAGACAACGGATTCCAGCATTGCCATGAGCCTCAATAAAATCGGACAACAGTATTCCTGTTTCAAAGTCCCATACTTTCACCACCTGTATCAGGAAGTTGGAAAAAGTAGCCTGGAGACACTGGCCATCAAATTAAAGAGAATTTGCATTTAGAGGTCTAGTGTCATAGATATGAAAGATGAAAGTTTACCCCCAAAGTTTCCATACTTTGAATACAAGTTGGTTACCTGAGTGTATTCATTAGCTAGGGCTGCAATAAGAAAATACCATAGACTGGGGAGCTCAAACAACAGACATTTATTTTCTCACAGTTCTGGAGGCTGGACGTCCACGATCAAGTTGCCAGCAGGGTTTGGTCTCTTCTGAGGCGTCTCTCCTTGGCTTGTGGATGGCCGCCTTCTCACCGTGTCCTCACAAGCTCTTTCCTCTGTGCCTGTGCAACCCAGCATCTCTTTATGTGTCTACATTTCCTCTGGCTCTAACAAGACCAGTCAGACTGGATTAGGGCCCACCCTAACAGCTTCATTTTAAGTTGATGACCTCTTTAAAGACTCCATCTCCAAATACAGACACATTCTGAGGTACTGGGCGTTAGGACTTCAACACATGAATTTGGGGGAAACACAATTCAGTCTATAGCACTCTCTGAGAAGACTAGAAAATTTAGAAATATTGGATGAAAATCTCCTGGCCACCTAGACTCAGAGAAGATAGGTGTGGATTGAATTTTGAGCAGCAAAATTTATTCACCATCAAAGCGAAGCTGAATGGATAGATGACCCATTTTCTGGGGAGGCTATTTAAACCCTCAGCTTTAAGACTTCACTCAATCCAACTCGTTCCAGTCTTGTAGTTACTTTCTTTTAGCTCCAACCTTTGAGCAGCTTTTGAATGAGAATCATCTTTAAAGGGACGTGAATAGCATCTGTCATGACTGGTTGGGGTAGGTGCCCCCTGCCCCCCCAGGAAGGACGTCCTCTGGGGCAGACTTTCTGGATCCTGCACCCAGAGGCAGTGACAGTGTCAGAGGAGAAACGCTTGAGGACAGCACTCTTTCTCAGGACTATTGAACGGTCCTTCTAGCCTGCCACTTTGTAAAAAAGGCTGCCCCATTGACATTAGAGAAACTTCTGGGTCTCCAAGCCAAAAACCAGACAGCACTGTTGTTGACTGCAAGTTGCTGAGATCAGTAGGGTACACTTTGCTTCCTTTCCTCTGTCCTTCTATAAGGCCAGCGTTCCCAGGGGTGTGTACAGCTCAGGGGCGTTCATCTGTTCTTTTGAGTATTTCAATAAATGCTTAGTGTTACTTTAGTGGTTTTAATCTTTACTTTACTTTAGCGGTTTCAATCTTTGCAAATATCCCAGAGTTCCATAACATGCAGTGATTTGTGATATGGTTGAGATCCAGAATTGATTTAAGTACCTGATGGCGTGGACGAATGAGCAGACAGAGCATGAGCTGGGCGGACAACAAAGGATCAACACCCGAGGGAGGATCTGCCTTGCTGCTGTGTGATTAAACACAGCTTTTTTTAAAAAATTTTTTTTTTATTTCCCCAAGAAAGCCACTTGCTACTGCTGGTAATGGAAGTGAAAAGATTGAAGACTGAAGTCAGCAAGGGAAACATCTCTGAAAATGACTTTAGGGTTCTATGTACAGAATCAAGAAAAGTCTAGAGGTGCTGTGTATACTTTTCAGGTGTACCTACCTCACTTACATTTTGTGGAGGGAATTTCATGCCATAGCAGGGCTCCTTTAAGAATTTCACTGTCCCAGGGACTTCCCTGGAGGTCCAGTGGTTAAGACTCCGTGCTCCCAATGCAGGGGGCCCGGGTTCTATCCCTGGTTAGGGAACTAGATCCCGCATGCCGCAACTAAGACCCAGCGGAGCCAAATAAATAAATAAATATTAAAAAAAAAGAATTTCACTGCCCCATGTTGTTCTTCCTTTTGGAGATCCCATCTATTTAAATATATTAAAATGCAACCATGTCCCCAATTAAATATAATACAATTTTGCTAGCAAATTTTAAAATAATTTAAAGAATACAGTTTTAAGCTCAGTTGATAAAAAATTGTTATTCTTATAAACTTTGGTATTACATATAACTATGTGTGTGTTAAGTTGCAGCTCATAAGTAATGTGCTGTAAACATTTAATCGAGCATTTATTAATTTTCATTTTACAGTTTACAAGGATTTTCAGAGGCAAGGTCGGTGGTCCCTAGCACTCTGCTTATACAACTGAATGAACACAGTGTGGTATAGTGGTATTCGTAAATTCAGGCTTCATCGAGATCTTGGACTATATTCTCTCCTCCACAAATATCAAGTGTAATGTGGTTTGGATGTCATGAATTGTGACGGTCGGCATGATGATGATCCAGAGATTTCACACAGCAACAGATCTGCAAGGTGAGCGAACACTCAAATCAATAATTTAATTCAGTAAGTATTGGAGAGTTTATTACCAGCATGTGCCTAATACAGTATAATAGCTGTGAGGGTGTTTATATCTCAATTCAACACCTACCTACCACCCACCGCTGGGGGAGACGTGCATATCAAAATAATGCTATTGAGGGAGACAGACTGTGTTACCATGGAATTAGGAGCCCAGATGCTAACGGAGCCATTCATTCTGCCTGGGTGTGGGAGGGGATCTAGGATGCTTTCTTAGAGGAGCTGGTATCTGAGTTGTGCCTTAAAGAATAAGAACGGTTTTGAGAGATCAGGAAGGAAAGAAGAGGGAAACATAGATGCTCTGATCCCTGCTCTCAAGTGCCTGCAGAAATTGTTTAGAGGCGAGGCTCACACAGGTGAAACAGAGCAGGGCAGGTGAGAACGCACCCCAGCAGCCATGGGAGGCACTAACTGAGTCATCAGGAAGTGGGAGGTGCCTGGATGAGTCAGGGCAGTGAAGGCAAGTGTTTCCTGGCAGAGAGAGGACTTGAGTTTGACCTTGAAGGATTGCTCAGGTGTGTGTAAGAAAAGAGGAGGAATGGGGAGGGGGAAGGGTAAGCTGTGACAAAGCGAGAGAGTGGCATGGACATATATACACTACCAAACATAAAATAGATAGCTAGTGGGAAGCAGCCGCATAGCACAGGGAGATCAGCTCGGTGCTTTGTGACCACCTAGAGGGGTGGGATAGGGAGAGTGGGAGGGAGGGAGATGCAAGAGGGAAGAGATATGGGAACATATGTATATGTATAACTGATTCACTTTGTTATAAAGCAGAAACTAACACACCATTGTAAAGCAATTATACTCCAATAAAGATGTGAAAAAAAAAAAAGAAAAAAGAAAAGAGGAGGAAGCAGGAAATTCTGGGGTGGAGATGAGAAAAGGTTGCACAGAGCCAGGGGCAGGAACGTGCAGGATGCTGAGTAGGTGAAGAGGTTGGCTTCCTTGGACTCAGAGGTGACTCTGATAAATTTGGAGGATAAATGCTTCTTTACAAGTTTGAACCCAAACTATGCAGGAACCCGCCTTCTTTGAGATGAATTGAGACTGAGTCATCATAAAAAATTTTTGATCTACTTCTTTTGGTATTTAACCATGGGTGACCGCTAATTTCTGGAGCAGAAGCTAGACAAGAACAGATGCAAAGACAGTCGAGCGTCACTGGGAGTGCAGCTCAAGTAAGTGTGCACGTGAAGAGGACGTGTCTGGGCTGTGATGTCCCCGGTGCTGTAAATCCTAAAGACAGGGTGTGTCAGGCTCTGGCAGGAAAAAGGAAAGAGGGCGCGGCCACATGGCCCAGGACACTCACTTGCGATGCTGGAACCTAGGCCACTGATGCAGGGAGTAACTGAACTGAATATTAGAAGCTTTCAGAACTTTTCAGCATCGTGGGTGTATTTGGGATGTGCCCTCCCGTTACCACAAGGACAGGAGAACATGAGTTATGGGATGTGCGTGTTTCCCTGCTCTAGTTCCTTATTCAAGGAGCAGTGATTACTGATTATGGTCCCTCCTGTGGACTAGACACTGTGCCGGTCCTCTAGGCTGGGGCCAGCATGGTCCTCACGAGCCCCGGTGAGAGGGAAGTGGACGTGGCATGCTCTGAACCCTCCTTCCTGGATTAGAGTTACAGTGGATTAGGGTCGTTGAATTGATCATCCTACACCACACAAGAAAATCGCCTTGAAATAATACCTTTCCACAGGACCAGACGGTCCTTCCAAATTACTCACACCACAAGCCCCCGCAGAATCTGTGAGCTCTTCCATGTGGCGTTCATATGAGAGTGTCCGAACACTACTAGGTGATCAGCAAAGTAGAACTGAACCACCCATTCTCTACTTCCAGGGACAGAAGGTCCCCAGAACACTCTGCTCCCCACCGAGGTGAAGACAGTGGGACCACACTGTGGTCCCAAATACATCATTGTATACATCATTGTAGCAAATACATCATTGCTAAAGAGACCAAGATTTGACACTTACAGATGCTTCCGAGTAGCTGACCACCTGCCTGAAGGTGGGGTTGTGCTGGCAGCACAACCATGGGCTCTTTGTGGGAAGCCACTGGGTGAGGCTCAAGACCTTGCTTGTGAAAAACAGAGAGAGAGAGAGAGAGAATGAAAACCCAAACTGAGTATGTGACACGCATACCCAGGATGAGGCATCGATTGCTTTATTAAAGAATGGTTAAGAGGGTAGTCTTGAGTTCAAATGATGGGTCTGTGACCTTGGGCAAGTCACTTAGCTGCTCAAAACTGTAATTTTCTTATCTGTTAAATGGGGATAATGGTATCTACTTTAAAGCATTGTTTTGAGGATTAGATGAGAAAACATATATACAGTGGTACCTCCATATCTATGGGGGATTGGTTTGAGGAACCCCTAGAATACCAAAATCCACGGATGCTCCAGTCCCTTATATAAAATGGCATAGTATTTGCATATAACCTATGCACATCCTTTCATCTACATCTCCAGATTACTTATAACATCCACTACAATTTAAGTGCTATGTATATAGTTGCCAGTATGTGGCAAATTCAACTTCAGCTTTTTGGAAACTTCTGGAATCAAAAATAATTTTTTTTCCATCCATGGTTGGTTGAATGTGCTGATGCAGAACCCATGGATAGGGAGGGCTGATGTAGTGTCCTTAGCACAGAACCTCACATAACTTAATGGACGTGCAATGAAGAGTAGCCACTAACCGTGAAAACTGATACCACGTCTCCTTGTTGGGGTAGGAGGAGTGTGATTTCGTGAGATTGCAGAGTGGACCTTCTTCCCTATTAATGTCTATCTTCCCCCCAACAAACACAAACCGTATCATCCCATTCTGAATGGCAATGCTCAAGCCTGAATGGCAGCGCTTCTCCTTCACAGCAGGGACGAGGCCAGGCCAGGTCCTGGGGGGGGGGGGCGCCCTGCAGCATGCCTCCTATGAGTACCCAGGTGCAAAGACCCACCTGTGCCCTTGGACTTTGTCCCCTGAGCCACGTCTGGGAGGTCAGCACACAGAACGGACAGCCCTTGGAGTGAAGCCACCCAAGTCCTTCGAACTCACTTCCTCATCTGTAAAATGGAATCCTTTATGGAAATTTTGTGAAGAGGAAGTGTGAGAAAGGATGTAGAATGTCTGGAGGAGGCTGGCATGCAGTAGGCACCGACTAACCGAATGTTGGTGGTCAGGCTTCGCTCTCTGTAGTGCCCTGCGACGGTCAGCCATAAGCCTGGGCCACTAGTAGACATCTGGGAGCTCTGAAACCTCAGACTGAGTGCCGGAAGATTCTTGGTGTGGGTGAATCCTCTTCAAGGAAGAACAGGACTTGGCATGAGGACGATTAGAACTTTCGGGACCACAGTCTGCCCACTTCACAGATGAGGAAACAGCAGGAGGCTGAGGAGGGTCGGCTCACTTGGTCAAGATCACGGGCTCCCGAGTGACAGAGCGGGGATCGGCAGACGGTATCCGGCACCTAAGTGCTGGCGCTAGAAATGCAGCTGTTTTTTCCATGAGGTGGAATTTCAGATACTTGGGTCCAAAAAAGAAAGAAAATGAATCCAACGGGCTGTTTGTCCTACACGGCGATATCACGTAGAACAAAGAGAAGTTTGATTGACTGACGTTCCCGGTTTTCAGCTGGCTGCTTTGGCATCTTGAGTGAGGAGCCTGCCTCCAGGCCTGGTTGTAATGATGTCCTGGCAGTGCCCCTGCGTGTCCCTGGGTGGCTGCCCTGCTTGGGGGATGGGGTCTTGGATGTGAGCACCACTGCAGCTGACGGACTGCAAGTAGGCTGGTGCCTTAGGACTGAATAAGCAGACCCTGGGGCTTCTAGGACAATTTCCTACTGGTAGAAAGGTAACACACATCCTTCTTATCAGTCACTTGTACCACAATGGGAATCCATTTACATGTTAATTTCTTCTCAGTTCATGAGCTAACATTACTGAGAGAAAGAGGGTTTTGATGAGGGGAGGACAGAGGGAATTCTGGAGCCTGGGAAGAGTGATCTCAGTTGGGATGCTATGGAGGGACCCTGACAAGGTCAGTGAAAGGAAAAGGTAGGGAGAAGCTCTTCATAGTGATGTCCCCCAAATAAAAACAGCTACAATAAATTAAGCACCCCGGATGTAGCTACTGTCTGTCCAGCACACTCCTATCTTCTGTGAAGAGAACTGCTTCTCTGACTGTAAGACCTGGACAAAGGATCTGAGCCTGGTCAGTCTGTGTCCTTCCTTTAGGTTTTTCTGGCTGGAGCTGCTAGGAAGAGTAGAGTTGGGATGTGAGTTCAGGCTCTGGGCTTGGATGGGTCCTGGCCATTTGGAAGGAGAAAGCCATTCAGCAGTAGGTGTTGATGAGACCAATGTGAACCAAGGAGCAGAAATGCAAAGTGCAGGCATACAGCATGGGAACAACAGTGCCATCTGTGAGCTCAGCTGCCCATGAGTCCATCTGTCCTAGGATCTGGTTTCAATAACCAATAATTTCTCCCCCCTTTTCATTATATAAGTTTCAGGTATATAGTATTACAATTTGACATCTGTGTACACTACAGAGTGATCTCCAGCACAAGCCTAATTGCCATCCATCACCATGCAGTTGACCCTTTGCATTTCACCCACCTCCCAACCTCCTTCCCCTCTGGTAACCACTAATCTGTTCTCTGTGTCTATGAGTTTGCTTTTGTTTTATTTTGTTTTTGTTTCATTTTCTTTTAGATTCCACATATGAGTGGAATCATATGGTATTCGTCTTTCTCCACCTGACTTATTTCACTTAGCATAACACCCTCTGCATCCATGCATGTTATTAAAAATGGCAGGATTTTGTTATTTTTTATGGCAGAGTAGTATTCCATGTGTGTGTGTGTGTGTGTGTGTGTGTGTGTGTGTGTGTGTGGCATCTTCTTTATCCATTAAAGAAGTTAATGGACACTTATGTTGTTTCCATGTCTTGGTTATTGTAAATAATGCTGCAGTGAACGTAGGGGTGCATATATCTCTTTGAATTAATCTTTTCATGATTTTTGGATAAATACCCAGAAGTGAAATAGCTGTGTCATATAGTAGTTCTATTCTTAGTTGTTGTGAGGAGTCTCTATACCATCCTGCATAGTGGCTGCACCAATTTACAGTCCCACCAACAGTGTGCAAGGGTTCCCTTTTCCCCACATCTTCTCCAGCATTAGTCATTTCTTGTCCTTTTGATAATAGCCATTTCAACAGGTGTGAAGTGATATCTCATTGTGGTTTTGATTTGCCTTTCTCTAATAATTAGAGATGCTGAACATCTTTTCTGAGGTTTTGTCTCGTTCTTTCAATTGGAACATATTCTTTTGTCTCCTCATTTTGCCTAATTCTCTGTGTATTAAGTATATATATACGTATTAAGAATTAGTTGTCTCTCCCAGTCGTGAAGGCATGGTCTTATTTAGGAGCTGTCCTGTGGGGCTCAGAAGTGCAATCCTGCCTGGCCACTACAGCCAGGTGCTTAAGGGGTGTCCCCTACGTGGGCTGTGTGTGCCCTCCTGTTGTCATGGGGCTGTGGCTGCCTTGGAGTGCTGGTGGGCTGGCTGTCATTCACTTGGCTGTGAGAGGCTGCCAGGATGCAGGGTGGGCGGGGCTGTCAGTGGGACGTGCCCATTGGCGATACCGGGTCACATGGAGAATTCCAAAATGGTGCCCACCAGCACTGGCATTAGCGAGGAAGCCTGAGGTCGCGTAAATGCCTCCTGCCAGTGACTCTGTCCCCAGGAAGCATCCCAAATGACTCCTGCTTCTTCAGCAGACACTTGAAGATTAGTAAATGGGTGCCCTTCACCTATGAAACATACACTTTTCAACCTGGTGTTTTTGTGCTGGTTTTCAGGTTGGGTGAGTCCGTGCATGAGCCTTTTTTTATAAATTTATTTATGTATTTACTTATTTTTGGCTGCATTGGGTCTTCGTTGTTGGCTCTTAGTTACTGTGCGTGGGCTTTCTCTAGTTGTGGTAATCGGGGGCTACTCTTCATTGCGTTGTGCAGGCTTCTCACTGCGGTGGCTTCTCTTGTTGCGGAGCACGGGCTCTAGGCACGCAGACTTCAGAAGTTGTGGCATGCAGGCTCAGTAGTTGTGGCTCGCGGGCTCTAGAGCGCAGGCTCAGCAGTTGTGGCACACGGGCTTAGTTGCTCTGCGGCATGTGGGATCTTCCCGGACCAGGGCTCGAACCCGTGTCCCCCACATTGGCAGGCAGATTCTCAACCACTGTGCCACGGAAGCCCCCCCGGGCATGAGCCTTTTAAGAGCGGGGTTTTCGTTGCCTGCAGTTCTATAGTTTCCCTGGGTTTATTCTCCATTGGTTTTCAAAGCCGGGTGATTTGGGAGCTTATCTCTCCTCTGCAGGATCTGGGGGCTGGGGTGCCTGATGTGGAGCTCGAATCCCTCACTCCTCAGGGAAAAGCTCCACCTCTTTGGGGTCCCTCCCAATTGTGCAGCTGGGGTGTGGTTTTCCCTGGTGAGCCCGTATCTCTGTCTCTCCCACGTGTCTCAGTGCTGTCCTTTCACCTTTTCTCGCGAGGCTCTGTTCATCCAGTTTTCAGATCTCTTTCTGAGGGAATTGTTCCATTTGCAGTTGTAGGTTTGTGTCTGTGGGAGGACATAAGTTCAGGATATTCCTGTGCTGCCGTCTTCAACCCTCTTGCTTGTGTTTGGAGGGATGGGTTCCTGTCTGTTTGCTAGTTGTTGGCCTCTCTCTCTCAGCTTCTTACACACTTACATCCCTCATCCTGTTGCCTCCTCTGTCTTTAAACCAGCAATAGTGCACTGAGTCCTTCAAATTCTCCCTTTTCAGCTTAAATTGTTTCAGTTAGATTTTTGTCTCCTTTGACTCAAAAGAATCTTACCAGGTAAGGGACTTCCCTGGTGGCACAGTGGTTAAGAATCCACCCGCCAATGCAGGGGACATGGGTTGGATCCCTGGTCTGGGAAGATCCCATATGCCGAGGAGCAGCTAAGCCTGTACACCACAACTACTGAGCCCACGTGCCACAACTGCTGAAGCCCGTGCATTTAGAGCCCGTGCTCCACAACAAGAGAAGCCACCGCAATGAGAAGCCTGTGCACCACAACGAAGAGTAGACCTGGCTCGCCGTAACTAGAGAAGCCCATGCGCAGCAACGAAGACCCAACGCAGCCAAAAGTAAATTAAAAAAAAAAAAAAAGAATCTTACCAGGTAAAACTACTCTGTGGTGAGCACAGTTCATAAATTATCTTTTTTTTTTTTTTTTTTTTTTTTGCGATACGCGGGCCTCTCACCGTTGCGACCTCTCCCGTTGCGGAGCACAGGCTCCAGACGTGCAGGCTCAGCGGCCATGGCTCACGGGCCCAGCCGCTCCACAGCATGTGGGATCCTCCCGGACCGGGGCACGAACCCGCGTCCCCTGCATCGGCAGGCGGACTCTCAACCACTGCGCCACCAGGGAAGCCCCATAAATTATCTTTTATGAACACAACTAATCTACAAGACGACCCTTTCTCCCATATTGCAGAAGAGTAAACCAATGTCTCAAAGAATTCAGTAACTTAGTTCAGAAGGATTGAGTACTTCACCCGAGGTCGTACAGTTTGTGGTAATTTCAGAATTTAAACTCAAATCTGTCTGTCCCAGTAAAGTTACTGGGAAGCAGCTACTGGACTAAGGCATTTCCCAGCTTCCCATTCACCCAGAGTCATGAACTCAGCAATAGAATGTGAGAGAAAGTGATGTATCATTTATGGCTGGGATTTTTTTAAGAGGCAGATATGCCTTCTCTATTCTCATACCCATTGCACCTGGATTCAGAGGAATCTGAGAACCTAAGTAAGGTGGGACCCCCATATGGAGACAGCCCTGTTCTTGAAGGGAGAAAAAGTGCCCCTCAGTAGACAGAAATAAACTTCTGTTGTTTCAACCTATGGAAAATATAGAGTTTATTTGTTACAGTGGCAAGCCTTACCTTAACTAATACACCATGCTATCTTCCTTCCAAGAAATAACTTTCTTTCTGTCCTAATTCCTGTTGACACAAAACAGCTCTCTTTGTGGTGTACAATATTAAATTCACAGAAAATAACAAGTGAAAATGGAAATCTCAATCTGTCACTTTACTCTTCTTTAGAGAATGCCAGAAACCAGCAGACTCCTGAAACGTTTCGTGTGTCCCCATGATTTAGAGACATGAAATATTTGGGCTAAAAAAATAAATCAAAGAACGAAGACTATTTGATCAGGCATGCTGGAAATTTAGCTGTTTGGTTCCTAGTTGATTAGTTTTTATTTGATAGAAATAATATATTCTGAAATAAATTACACACCCTATTTCCAAGATAGGATTTCAATATATTTTAAACACACTTTGGGAAGTGATTCAATATGCCTGAATCATCACAGGCAAGATGCTAATCTTGTAATCATGAGTTTAGATTGGGAGAAAATGGAGAGGCACTAGGAAAAGAAAATAGGATAGAAAACATGTCCTCACATACAGAATTGTGATTATCCGATGGTGGCAAATTTCAAAAAAAAAAAGTGATATCTCCAACTTTGTGGCCTTGGTGGATGTCTTTGCATAAATTTGATTTTCAAAATAAATCAGAAACTAAAGTCCATAAATCTTACCATTTTAATCAAATGTTCTTGGAGAGCTGAATTGAGTTTGGGTCCTGTTGTACCCCTGACTGTGATCTCAACACCTAGTTGTGTATAAAATAACCTCTTCATTGCCACGAGATAGACTCTAATTTCACTACACAGGAGCCATGTTGGACCCTACAGACAGTAAAATCCCAGAGCGTCACAGGGTCCCTGTGCTCAGTCCTGGGGGCTTTTCTCTCCTTTTCCCACTTTGGCTCCCTTTATGATCTCATCCACTTCATGGTTTAAAATTCCATCTAAATGCTGATTCTTCCCACATTTATATCTCCAGCCCTGACATCTCCCCTCAACTCAGGATGACTCTCTCCAGCACATCCACAACTGGGCTTCTGACCCTATGCTCCTCTCACCCACCATCTTCCTCACTGCGGTGTTCAGCTGAGGCCTAAACTTGGTGCCATCCTTGACTCCCCTCTCCCTCTCTCTCCCCTCTCTCCTTTAAAAAAAAATATAACAGCTTTATTGCTATTTAACCCACATTCTACAAAATTTGTATTTTTAAGCATACAATTTAGTGGCTTTTAGCATATTCACAGAGTTGTGCAACCTTTGCCACTATCTAATTTCAAAAAGTTTTCATTCCTCCAAAAAGAAACGCCATGCCCATTAGCAGCCACTCCCTGTTCCCACCTCACCCCCTCCCCTGGCAAGTACTAAACTCACTTCCGTCTCTGTGGATTTGCCCATTCTGGACACTTTATATAAATGGAATCATACAATACACGGCCTTTTGTGACTGGCTTTCACTTAACACGTGAAGCTTCTCAAGCTTTTCCGTGTTGTAGCGTGTGATAGGGCTTCGTTTTTTTTTTTCTTGCTGAATAATATTTCGTTGTATGGATGTACCTGATCTCATTTATCCATTCCTCAGTTCGTGGACATTTGGTTTATTTCTACTTTTTGGCTATCATGAATAATGCTCCTATGAATATTCATATGCAAGTGTTTGTGTGAACAGATGTTTTCAGTTCTCTTGGGTGTACACCTAGGAGTGGAATTGCTAGGTCGTATGTTAACTCTGGTGAACATCTGAGGAACTGCCAGATATTTTCCAGAGTGGCTGCATCATTTTAAATTCCCACCAGCGACGCATGAGGGCTCCAGTTTCTCTACATCCTTGTCAACACTTGCTATTGTCTCTCTCTTGATTTTAGCCACTCTGATGGGTGTGAAGTGGTATCTCACTGTGGTTTTAGTTTGCATTTTCATAGGGACTAATGATGCTGTGCATCTTGGCCTGTGTTTATTGGCCATTTGAATATTTTCTTTGAAGAAACTTCTGTCCAGGTCCTTTGCCCATTTTAAAATGAAGCTATTTGTGCTTTTATTGCTGAGTTTTGTATGCTAAATGCAAGTCCGTCATCAGAAATATGATTTGAAAATATTTTATCCCATTCTGTAAGTTGTCTAATCACTTTCTTAATAGTGTCCTTTGAAGCACAAGTTTTTATTTTTGAGAAAGTCCAACTCATTTTTTTTCCCCCTTTAGTCTCCTGTGCTTTTGATATCATGTCTAAGAAATCATTGCCTAGTCCAAAGTCATGAAGATTTACTCCTATGTTTTCTTCTAAGAGTTTTGTAGACGTAGCTCTTATTACATTGAGGTCCGTGATCCATTCTGAGTTAACCTTTTTATATAGCGTGAAGCAAGATATTCAACTCCAAAGTCAAGGTGTGGATAAGTTTGGTTCCTTCAGAGGCCTCCCTCCTTGGCTTGCAGATAACCACCTTCTTGCTGTGTCTTTGCATGGTTGCCTCTCAGTCTAAGTGTCCTGACTTCCTCTTCTTGTAAGGACACCGGTCACATTGGATTAGGGCCCACCAGTATGACCTCATTTAACCTTCAGTACTTCTTTATAGGCACTATCTCTAAATACAGGCACATTCTAAGGTACTGGGGGTTAAGACCTCAACATAGGAATTTGGAAGGGACACGATTCAGCCCTTAACATCTATCAATCCTTTCTTATGTGAGTGGTGAGTGAGCTGTTTTATGCATCTGTACAAAGCAGTGAATCTGATCTCCTTCCCAAGGTTCCAGCATTCCTCTGACTCATGCTGCTCTAAATCCCCACCCTCTGGCCCTGTGACAGTCCAGAAAAGAAGGTGGATGAGTCATGAAAACGTGTCATAGTCACTGGAAAAGCATATGAGATGATGGATGAAATAAATCAGTGAGGTTTTTTTGTTTTTGTTCTTTTATATGAAAAATAGTGTATTCCAAAGATAACAGAGTGACAGAGTTTTAGAGGTAGACAGGACCCTCGCTAGAAAAAGAGGTGTGAAGGCAAACAGAATGAAGGTGGTAATGTCACTACCTCTGCCAGGGTCAGAAAGGTTTAAATTCTAAGCTTTATAGACAACGTTTCAGAAAGGGCCCACTCGCCCTAGTGTGTCACAAGATAAGGTGATAACCTCTAGTGGCAAGGGACTGTGCCTCCCTATGTCCCCATTCTGTCCCCAGATCCCCTTCTCCATCCCCCAACCTGCACTCTCCAAAGACAAAGGGAGTCTCTGGACAGAACGCAAGCAGGGGCCTTCAATGCAATAATGTTAACTCCTCCCAACAAAACACCAGGTATAGAAAGTTCTCTAAGAGGCTGCCCTTCCACCGCCTACATATTCTCCTTTTCCAAAGCGAATCCACAAAAGTAAATAACACTTGAGTATCTGCTAATCCAGAGGCCCCAAAGGCTACAGAGAGGGGAAGGAAAACATGAAGGGAACACCTTCTCTGTCTGAAACCGCATTGGATAATGCATCAGAACATAAGAGGGCAAAGACCTTAATAGTGTTGTCAGCGGGCATGGAAACTATTTTGTTATCCTCGGCAGACACATGGATGTAGCTCACTGGAGCTGTGTGGCTTTTCAGCATACCTGTTGGCTTTCTAGAATGCAAAAGGAACAGATGAACACCAAGCAGTTCTATCTGCGATTTCTAAATAAAAATGCAAGACTAAACTTGTCCCAGACTTGGCAGCTCTGTTCAGCCTGAGGAGGGTTATGTCTCCCTCTGAAACGACACAAGTATCTATCTTGTGCGATAAAAGGTCTGAAGCAGACAGTACCCAGTTATAGCAACACAACTCCGTGTGAGATGAAGCCCTGGGCTTGGTTTCTCCCGTGGCTGACAATATCACTATAAAAGGAATAAACACGGAAGAGCGCAGCGTGGGGTTGGAGCAGATTCCACGCAGGTTGTTTGCTTTATGCAGTATTCAGATCTGGCGTGAATGTCTTTTTAATAAGCGTTTATTTTAAGGAGCTCTGAGGGATCACAGTGCCCCGAGGGGCTCAGGGCTGGGTATGTAGTGGGCGGGTGAGGAGGTAGGGAGAAGGGAAGCAGGCTGAGGTCGAGGGGGAGAGAACAATGTCTTTTTATAACCAAGTCATTGGAAAGTAAGCAAATTGTTCTCAGTCTCCAGACACATGGGAGTCTAAGGTAATAGAAGTGAGTAGAAAAATCATGTTTCTTTCTTTCTTATTAGGCATCTGACATTGTGCTGAGTGCTCTACATGGAACATCTCATTTGCTATCTTTATATTACTCCAGGAGTGGGTATTCTTGTTATTGCCTTTATAGAGGAGGGCATGGCGGCTGCAGCCCTTGCTCAGGATCACTCAGCTAGAAAGGGGCAGCGGCGGGACCAGATCCCACACGCTTCACTGCCATGCAGCACTGCCCCAAGGCTGAGAGGGGCAAGGGTCACCTTGCAGTTCCTAAGTGATGGCTGTACAGAGGCTCAGCAAGGAAGCTTGGCTTTCCCTAGATGACTGGTTCTTATCCCAAATCCCACTATCCACTCTCCATTTCCCCCTCTCCTTCCTTCTCCAACACTTATCAACAGAAATAACAAGGCTTTTAGAAGCCAGGTTGCGTTTGAAACCTGTCTGCCATTACTTCCAAAAAGTTACTTAACTCCTCTGAGCTTCAGGTTTTTCCTTGGTAAATGGAGTTGATGTGAGGATTAGAGAGAATGGATATGGTGCATAATGCCCGGTACAAAGTAGGTGCTCAATAAAATGACAGTTACTGTTATTTCCAAGAAAGCATTACTGAGACTTGCTCTGGAGGGGCACACGTGAGAGGTAGGGGCCCAATTCTAAGGAGGATGATGATTACACATTGAGGGGGTGATGGCAACAGTTTGCTACCCCGCTATCTCAATTCCAGGCTTTCCAGAACAATCCCTGTTTTCTTAGGTCAGTTCTGCTACACCTCAGGGGTGGTAGAGTCCTTAATTCAGTTGGGGTTAAACAACTCCAGTGGAGAAGTGAGTGTAAGCTTAGGGCCATCTGAGTGAGGTGCACAGAAAGGACATTGACCATACATCACAATCCCCAATCGCTCTCTACAACTGATCATCGTTCATTGTAGGGAGGATAGTCTGATCAAAGAATCCTTCCGATCGTGAGTGAACGATGGCTCCACACAATCTCTTCGTCCTTGCAAAGTATTTGAGTTTTAAGTGAGTTCCTTATTAACCCCAAAGAATGACTCTGTAACAGCCGCAAGCAGTTTTCCAGACTCTGTGTGTCTGGGAGATCAATTTTGGACAGGGGTTCTTAAGTTATTCTAAAGGGGAATTAGTGATCCCCAGTCCTGCTCTCCTGTACTTACTAGGTCAAGGGCACCATTGGTTGGAGAAAGACTTACCCAGGCAGATAAGGATCCTAGACTCTAATTATTCGATCCATTTCCTCCCATCAGCAGCAAGTTCTTTCCTTTACAGAAAATACCTTGACTCCTTTATAGATGAGAAAAACTGTTTGATCACATTCTGCTCGCCTTTGGGGCAAACCGAGGAATGCTTGGCCTTTTCTTGCTTTGACATCTTTTCTAACATCCTTTGTCTCTTTCATCTTTCGCCTGGCAGTTTATTGTTCCCATAGTGCATCCTAAAAATATTCACAGAAAAACAAAATACAGTTTCTTAACATGATCAGTCAATTTTCTGACAAGAAAGGTCTCAGGCTCACTTTCAGTGATGACTAGTGCTTTCTTCTTTTTCAACCCCAGGTGTTAAACTATAGATAGTCTGAAGAGTGAAAATGATGTAGGAAAAGCAAGGTTTTTCCCAGATCTATACTGCGTGCCAGGCACTGGGCCAGAGCCTGTCCACACACAGTCTTGTTTGAATCTCACAGAAACTCAGTGGGGCAAGCACCTTTACCGCCACCTTGTAGGTAAGGAAACTTACACCTGGAGAGGTTAAAAACAGTAGGGCCAAGGAGCACCGTCTGCCTCCTAAATCAGGGCCTGTTTTCATCAGCCAACCCGCCAATTTCATCCTACAATTATTTTGACAGATATTTTTAGTCAAATGACTTTTGGGCTTCTGAATCTATTGAACAGTAGAGTCAAAATTGTAGCATCATACAGAAGCGATCAAGGGCCTTCCTGTAGGTTTTAGATGTTGGTCTTGAGACAGGTTGGGACCTGGGACCCTTTACTGGAGTGCTTGCACTTAGATAAAAGTCTCCTCCCGAAAAAAAATACAAAGTAACTATAAGGGACTAAAAATAACTACGTGGGTGCCCAGCTGGGGCAGTCGTGAACAATAAGATACGAAAAGGCCATCAACTGACATTTCTGAGGTGGGGAGAGCAAAGCAGGGTATGCGCAAGCTCCCTGCACACAGCACCACCAACGGGGTGGGCAGACCACCTAAGCCACCACTGTGGGCCTGACCCACTGATCTCTGCCCCTACCCCACCCCCCATTTAAGGAACCATCTCCCCCCCGCTTCGGGAAGCGAGCAAGGGCACCTGTTACTTGTTTTCGCTCCCCTCCTGCAGTCCCAATACAGCCTTGCCTGAATTCCTCATTGGGCCTCTTATAAATATCTATTGATTAAAGAGTCCAAGGACCCGGGCTGGTAACAGTGTCACCCGAAGATGAGCATACCCTTCACCAGCGCATCTCCTGTCCACTCGTCTGGCTTTCCGCCTCCGACCTCAGCCTTGAAGGTGCCTAAAGGACCTCGGAGGACGAAGGTGGCAGAACGTTTGTCTTCACCCCCTCTCCGTCCCTCTGCCCCCAAGTAAGAATCCTCTTCCGTCGTTTGTGACTTCGGCAACTGGCCGAAGGATCGTTGGTTTGGTCTGTGTCTTGTGCCTGTTGTCACAAATTATAAGCGCAACTCTTTTCCGGGACTCAGGGAGAGGAGTGTGGTACTCAGGAAAGTTCAGTCAAAGCAGGTGGAGGCTTCCCCTCCCGAGGGTGGAGCTACTGCCACCCAGCGGACCCAGGTGAGGTGGGACTGAGGCAGGCCTGCGTATTTTCCCGGAAAAGTGGGAAATCTCTAGCTTTCACTGGAAACCGCCAGAATTGTACGTGTTGGTACCCAGCTTCAGAACACGCTTTACACCTGTCTGTGGCCGCTGGGCCCGTGACTGCCTCTCAGGGCCTCTGGTTTAGGGTGTGTTGGGAGGACTGGGCAGGTGTGTGGGGTGGGGGAACGAGCCCTCATCTTTCCCCTTGTGAGCTTTTCTTCAGAGTCACATGGCTGTTCTCCCTTCCATGAATTCCAACAGAGAAGCAGAGTCATTGCCGAGCGACTGGGATCTGTGACTTGCACGTTATTTGGGGCTGTCCCCCGAGACCGGAGCCACCCCTGGCCGGTTTATGGACAGTGAGTTGAGGGGGAGACCCTGCTCTCCATGGCTCCTCCCCACAGGGGCCAAGGGCTGGGTCGGGTAGTGGCTCTGGCCCTGTCCTTCCTTCCCCCTTTAGCGTGCAGCGGGAAGGTAAACAGCCTTGAATTTGCAGCTCTTTCATCTGCCGGGCAGAGGGGAGAGGAGGGCAAGTGCTGAGTGTAGATAATTACTTCACATGGCAACACGAGCCTGTGTATCTGGGTGGGCACTCGAAATGTCAAAGCAATGCAGGAAACCCTTCACAAACACCAGTTTGACACTTTCACCCCTCTTGTTATGAGCAGAGATCTGAAACGTCTAAGCAGGTGTGTCACTTTATTTTTATTTTTTTAAGCGAAGGGAGAGCAGCCAGTTCATTTGCATGATCTCTGGCAGTTCTTTACCAACGGAGCCAGACAGAGATACATGTTTAAGTGGTTGTCATGGAAACCAGAGCGCATTGCTCTCCCCCAAGGTCTGAAAGACTGGATGATGAAAAGTTTAAGCAATCACCATGGAAACCTAGAGCAGATTCAAGGCGGGTTCAGATCCCAGAACGCTAACTAGCAGCTAAGTCATCAGGTTCTGGGGTCCTGGTGGAGGGTGAATTCTGACAAGCCACTGCAGCTTCAGGGCTGACCCAGAGGCCACAGTCACGGGCTCAGAGCATCCCAGGGGGTTAGCACTGAGGTGAGGGTGTCCCCCCAAAGCTCAGACCTTTACTCTTCCTGTTCTGAGATGCCCTTCGGGCCTCTCCTGCTTACCTCTCCCTATATTTCGCTCCCTCCACTCCATCCATTTCCTCAGTGTGGCAGGAGCCCACAGATCTGCTGTCACAAAATGGGACCCTGCTTAGGTCTGCAGGAGAGAGGACGTTCGAGGCCCAGCCTGGTCTATGACCTTGACCAAGACATGTCCCCTTTCATGTTCATGAATAAGCAAAGTAAAGCAAGAAAGTCCCGCCTTCCATCACTGCAAGTAAACAAATGCACTTGAAAGCACTTCCTATGCCGCAGAGCCTCTGTGCCATTCTTGGTCTCTTCTGTTATGGTTTTGCCCTCTTGCTGGAGATGATCCCGTTTGGGAATAGCTGGCTGGTCTGAAGCTGAGTTTTGAAGTCCAGGAGTATGTAAAGGGGGGTCCCTAAGGGGCTGTGGAAGGGGACCGACCAGAAGTGGAGATTGGAACTGATTTGCGGGGGTTGTGGGATGGGGTGAGCCATCTACCTTTTCTCCTGACAGGGTTATGGTCTCTAGTGACCACTCAGGGCTGGGGGTGCTGGGGCTATAGCATATGGTGGAGTGGATGAGTGTGTGGGGCAGCATGTGAGGGAACACAATACACACCCGACTGAGCATGACACAGGTGTAGGACGCTGTGGGGAATGTGTCTGGGGGGGGCGGATGGGGAGACGGGAGGAGAAGGGCACAGGAGGAAACGCTTGGAGAGCTTGTCATTACAGAATCTCAGCTCTCCTGGTGTGAAATGCTTCAGAGCACTACTTTGATTTGTTATGAATTCTGACTTCATAAAGGAACCCACTCCATAAATGTTTATCGAGCACCTGTTTACGTGCCATGTGCTATTCTAAGTGTGTGGGACAAAACAGTGATCAAAACAGATAAAACCCTTGCTTTCGAGGGGCTTGCCTTCTGATGAGGGAAGGCAGATCACCAACAACAAACAGAATAGATGAATTAGACAGTATATTAGAAGGGGATTAGGTGCATGGATTTAAACAAGGGCAGAGCGCGGTAAGAAAAATAGGGACTGCCAAGGGCAGGGGCTGGGCTGTTCCAATATATAATAAAGTGGACAAGGGAGCCTCACTGAGAAATGACATTTGAACAAAGACTTCAAGGGGCTGAGGGAGTGAGCGATGCAGACATTTGCAGGGAGAACCTTCCAGGAACAGGGACGAAGCAGTGAAAAAATCCTAAATATATTCAAGGAAATTGTGTGACTGGCACAGAGAGAAGGAAGGAAGGAAGGAAGGAAGGAAGGAAGTGGGGGACAAGTCAGAGACGTGAGGGTCGGGCTGACACAAAGGGCCCTGGAGGATTTGGACAGATCTGACTTTTCGTTTTACAGCATATCTCTGGTTGATGCATAGAGAATAGACTACAGGGGCAGGATGGAAGCAGGGAGAGCAGCGAGGCTCTTGCAGTGATCCAGGGAAGGGACCATAGTGGTTCTCACTCGATGGTAGCAGTGGGGCTGGGAAGAAGAGGCCAGATTCCGGGTGTATTACGAAGGCAGGGCCAACAGGTCAGAACAGGTTGCAAGAAAGAGGAGTCTAGGGTGACTACTGGATTCTGGGGAGAGCGACTGGAAGGATGGACTTAGAGCCAGCTGAGACGGGCAAGACAGTGTGAGGGAGAAGATCTGGATTCAGGTTTGGGTTTCATTTTGATGTCTGTGAGATACCCAAGTTGGAGAAGTCCTTTAGGGATAGGTCCAAGGCAGCTGGAAATACCAGACTGAAGTTCAGGGAGGGGGCCAGACTGGAGATGTGCATTTGGGAATTGACAACATCATCAAGCGAGTGACGCAGATGTGGAAGAGAAGAGGACCAAGGACTGAGCTCTGGGGGCTCCAGCATTACGTCATGGACATTACGTCATGCAGAGAAGCAAGTGAGGCCCTCAGAAAAGGAGCAACAAGCGGGATGAAAGGGAAACCAAGAGTGGCTGGAGTCCTCAAGCCAAGAGAGAGAAGTACGGGAAGGAAGCCAAGTGACCTGCGGCTTCAAGTGTTAAGAGAGCAAGTGGGATGAGGGTCGGTCACTGATTTAGCCACACGAGGGGCACTGGTGGGCCTTACAGGAGGGATGTTGGTGGCATGGCCCGGACAAAACCGGGTTCCAGTGTGTTTTAGACAGGCTGGGAGGGCAGGCATAGGGAAGGGCAAGTAGAGGCAACTCTTCCAGGAGTTTTGCTCCCAAGGCGGCCCCGTATTCTCATCTTGGTACGATGCCGGACACATCATGAGCACCCAACACGGAGAAACTATCAGTGCAGTGATGATGACTGGGGGTTGGGGTGGAGTGATTCTTTCTACAGTAGCGTTATCTAGGTCTCTAGAGAAACTTCACAGTGGCTCAGAGCTCTCAGCAGCTGTCGTGTCCCAGGCTTTCCGTGATGTGAGAAGGAGGGGGTGGACAGGGGCCTTACAGCAGAATGAGGATCTGTGAATTTGAGCTGGTGTCCAGCTTCCATATTGAACTGGAGAGGAAACTGAGGCCTGAGGTCGCCACTCTGAGAGTGGCGGAGCCAGGGCTAGAACCCAGAGACCCTCCTTCCAGATTCATTGATTTTTGTTCTGTCACAACAAACGCTGAATTCTGAGCGTCGTCAGTCTCTGAATGCTGACTTTCAGTTTCTTAGGATTCCTATCCATTACCGTCCTAGAAAACCACAATTCCCTAGTTCCAGGAAAGTCTAATGAAAATTCCCAAGAAACTTCATACTCACAGCACATCTCTTTCTAACATTTTGGTGATTTAAATGTCAGTGAATCAGAAATTGATAAAGGAAGCTTTCCTTGAAAGATAAATGTGAGTTCCAAAGCTATGAATCGGAGGTGGACGGGGCCTCTGTCAGATTCCTGTCAAGAAAGAAGCAAGGTGGTGTTTCATAGGTGGCTGAGACCTTGGACACGACTCATTACTGATTTTCCGTGATGTTCAGTGGCCACTGAAACAAGATTCTAAAGGAAAGGAGGGAAAAACCCCTAAGATTTCAGCTTTCCCAAAGCTCAGAAGTGCTCGGGCGCAGCTCAGCTGAAAGGCTTCATAAAAGAAATGGCTGTCGCGACGTGGGTGGCCGACTTCTGAGTTGCTGAAGATGGTGTTAAATATCTTATTCATTACAAATGCGCTGTTTGGTGAAATCAGGCCCTTAAAATCCAAGAGTGGGGCTGGAGATGGAGCTGGGAGGAAGAGTGAGGAAAGGTGAGGGCACTTAGGAGGGCCAAGAGAAAAAGGTAAAGGTCATCCCAGCAAATGAAATACCTGGAGAAGATTTCGTGTAGGAAGAGACCCAAGTCATAACTACCCTCTGGGTAATGCACACACAAGCCCTGTCTTCCCAGCCTTCCACTCCTCCTGTCTGCTGGGCCGGGCTGGGTAGTGGACATGCGTGTCTGTGTCTGGCCTCCTCACTTGTTCTTTTCTCAGGCTGCTGCTGCTTCTACTGCTGCCACCCAGATGTGCAGGGACCCCACCCAGAGATCACAAGGAAAATTGAGGCAGACTCTACCGGCTACAACTTTCTCACCACCCTAGGGTGAATGATGATGGTTCAGAGGTTTATTCTGCTCAAGGGTCAGAATCTCCTTTTGAAATGAGGCTGGCCCCAAACACGCCCCAGGGCCTGTGGGATAGGACTTTACCAAGCCAAGTCTAGGGTATGGCAGGTAGAATACAGGCGTTGGGTCAGAAAAACTGGAGTCGAGTCCCAGTTCCACTTCTTCCAGCTAAGTGACCTGATGGGCAAACTTCGCTAGACCTCACACGTCCTCACCTGTAAAATGGGAGTGCACACATGCATACCTCACCTGCTACCATGAAGATCAAATAATAAATATATGTGAGTGGTTCTCGACCGTGGCTGCAAATTAAAGTCACTGGGAAATGTCTAAAAGATACAAATACCTGGACCACACCCCTTGAACAGTACTTTTAATCTTGGCCACACACCACAATCCCTGGGAGAGCTTTTAAAAGCCCTAATGCCCAGGCTTTATCCCAGACCACTTAAGTCAGAATCTCTGAGGGCAAGACCCAGGTAGTGATCAGATTTTATAAAGTCCCCCAGAAGATCTCTAAGGGCAGCCACGGCTCAGAACCACTGATAAATGTGAAAATGCTTTATAAATTAGTACGTGCCCAACACAGGTAAAGAATCGTCACCAGTACCAACTTGCAAATGAAATATGACAGTGGTGATGTTGAACTATTGGGTGGCCCTTTGCAGCATGCTCTCAAGAGCGTCACACAATAAGGATGAAGTTTAATAAAGTAAGTGTGAAGAATTAAGAAGATCTTCAAGTGGCAGGTTATTACAAAACAATGATAAAAATAGACTATTAAAAAGTCTACAAATAACAAATGCTGGAGAGGGTGTGGAGAAGAGGGAACCCTCCTACACTGCTGGGGGGAATGTAAGTTGGTGCAGCCACTGTGGAGAACAGTATGGAGGTTCCTCAGAAAACTAAAAATAGAGCTACCACATAATCCAGCAATCCCACTCTTGGGCACATATCTGGACAAAACTATAATTTGAAAAGATACAGGCACCCCTGTGTTCATAACAGCACTATTAAAATAGCCAAGACATGGAAACAACCTAAATGTCCACTGACGAATGATTGGATAAAGAAGGTCTGGTGTGTATATATATATATATACACACACACACACATACACAATGGAATACTACTCAGCTGTAAAAAAGAATGAAATAATGCCATTTGCGGCAACATGCATGCAACTAGAGATTATCATACTAAGTGGAGTAAGTCAGAAAGAGAAAGACAAATACCATATGATATCACTCATATGTGAAATCTAAAATATGACACAGATGAACCTATCTACAAAACAGAAACAGACTCAGACAGAGAGAACAGACTTGTGGTTGCCAAGATGGAGGGGGTTGGGGGAGGGATGGAGTGGGAGATTGGGTTTAGCAGATGTAAGCTATTATATATAGAATGGATAAACAACAAGGTCCTAAACCATAACAGAAAAGAATATAAAAAAGAATGTATATGTATGTACAACTGAATCACTGCTGTACAGCAGAAATTAACACAACTTTGTAAATCAACTATACTTCAGTTAAAAAAACATAATAAAAAATAGACTAATATAGAAAAGATAGGGAAAAATTAGCAAAAAAATAGTATTATCGTGATTAAAGAATGCCCCTCGGACTTGACATGGACACAAGTCACCCTCAGCTCTTTTCAAAGGCAGACAGATGCAGTAGTTCCAGAGGTGGCTGAGACTTTGCGTTTCTGACACACTCCTAAGTGATGCCTTCATTGTGGGTCTAGGGATTACAAGCACAGGCTTTGGAGGCAGACCTGGGTTCAAGCTCCTGGCTTTCCATTTCCAAGTTGCGTGGCTCAGGGCAGTAGCCATTCTTCACTTTTTGTAATCAGTAATCCCCCTCTTCCTGTTCCCACTTCTGGAAAGCACCCCTTCCCATACACTAATCACGTGGTTTGAATGGGCACTGCCAGGTTTTTTTTGCCCCTGCCCTTCCTCCATCAGGTGGATCATTATGGTCCCAAAGATGGGCCAAACTGGCCAATGAGAACCTTCCCAGGGGTGGTTGGACTGGGGCACTGGAGTATCAGCCAGACTCTGTTGGTGGCGAGGCCGTGCGAGGCTGGGTTCGTTGCCATCTTGGGGGACACCAAGCTGCTTTCCTGTCCTTCTCGTGTTATATAAGACATCCAAAATATTGTCTTTTTGCTTATGTCAATTTGAGTTTGGGTTGCTTTCAATACAGGAAAAAAAAAAAAAAAAGCCCTGAACAATACCTGAGGACAAGTTACTTACTCTGTGCTTTAGTTTACCCACCTGTGAGATGGGGCTAATAGTGGAATCTAATCCTAAGGCAATTATGGAGATTAAATGAAAGAATACATGGAAGGAGCTTAGTACAGTGCCTGGCACTAGGTGTTCTAGTTAGAATGCCCCTGGGTCAGTCAGAGGTTGCATCTACTTCAGACCATGAGCTGGTGACCAGGGAATGATCCAATGTAAAGAGATTGGTTCCCGGTTCTAATCTGAATCACCGACCTCTTGGAGTTCATCCAGTGCCAGGATGTACAGCTTCTGTCTGGTCCAGACAAAATGACTCGCTTGTGAAGGGCACAGACTTGTCACATTCCCTGCTCCAAAGACCCAAGACCTGCTTGGTCAAGTCCGCGCGGTCAAGTCCGCGCCCGGACTGCTGTGCATTTGGGACTGTAAAAGGGCAGGCTGAACTGGGACCTGGGTTCTCCTTGGATCTCACTTGATCCAAGTCCAGCTTCCAGAAAATCCAAACGTCTTCAGTTTCTGGGTCTTCCTGCTGCCATCGCTGACAGTTGTTACATCCAGCATGCCTTTTGAAGTCTTAAAAAATTCCCAAATCCCACTTTATACAAAGGCCCCAAGGCCACTGTTTTATGTCGATATCACTGTATATTTAATATCTGTCATGTGGCACGTTAGGGCTGCTCAGACGGTACAGCCTGAGATCGCTTGAAGTGGACTTTGCTCTTATTTCAACTCAACAAATATTGATCGAGCTCTCGGCCTGGGCGAAGCCTGTGATAGGCCTGTCCTCCCTCCCTCCGCCTCCCCTTCAGCCTAAAGTGCAGCTTATAGAACTCAGCAGTGGGAGGATGTCCCATTTTGAGCTGCACTGGGAATTATTACCAAAGCGTGGGATGCCTGTTGCAATGCAGAAATTCTAAAGGTGGGAGACAGCCAAGGACCTGACACACAAAGAGAGAACATGGCAAACTTAAGAGAAGCTTAAGCAGCACCTATGACTAGAGCAGGGGCTCATGCATGGAGCTTGAAATGACGGCTTTGATCGAATTGTAGTAGTTCAGCTAGAAATGAAGAAAAAAAAAAGCTAATTAACACACAGCAGGTCAAGTCAGAGTTTGTAACAATATTCAAGGCGTTCTTTGGACACACATTTCAAGAGGGAGAAAGGAGCCCCCTGTTCACAGGACAGGTGCGTCTTTGCGAAACCACATTTGTGTGGGGGCGGCGTGGTGGGTACGGAGCGCGGGGGGCTTGCTTCCCTTTACACCAACTCCAGGCTGATACCAGAACAAGCAACTCCTGGGTGTCCTGTCTGATAGACCGTGAGGAAGTTTCTACTACCTCGTTTGGATATTTCTGAGAAAATCAGAATGCTGCCTGCATAGCCACAGAGGTTTCACAGAGAAGACAGTGTATACTTCACTGTAAATCAGATTGCAGTTGGAAGCCACGCTGAGTGTGGTACCGGGAAGGGTAATGGCCTCTTTTCCTCTGGCTTTGGAAATGGTGCGCCGGGCTCTGAAGCAGATGTGCTGGGATTGGGGAAGCAGAGCTTTTGTCAGGACCCTGTGTGGGGTTCAGGGCCGGTCTTGGGGGCAAGGAAGCAGACTGGGTGGAATTTGAGGAGTTCTCTCAGGCCTCCTTCTCCCCCTGCAGAAGCCCTTAGTAAGAATATGAGGATGGAGGATGGAGGACGGAGGACTCCCCTGGCGGTCCAGTGGTTAAGACTCTGGTGCTTCCACTGCAGAGGGCGCCGGTTCGATCCCTGGTCAGAGAATTAAGATTCCCTAAGATCCCACATGCCCCGTGGCGAGGCCAAAAAAGAGGATGGAAAAATGGGATAAAGCCACAGCAGTGTTGAAAGAGCACCATGTTAGTTACAAAGGGTGATTCCTTCTCATTTAGACCTTCGAGGCATTACGCTTAGTTCAGAGGCGGAGACGAAGATAACCCTAACCCTTATGGAGTGCAGAAACCACAGACCCGAGGCTCCAGAGGAGGGAGGGTGGGTTCCTGGAGCTGGGTGTGGCACAGGGACCAAGAGTCAGTGGCCAGAGCAACCCACTGAGCCCAGAACGGTCCTCTGCCTTTTCTGCCTGGGAACAGGCTCCCCAGAGGCAGCTCACAAGGCTGACCTCTCGGGAAGGCCCTGAACGTACTCTCTGAGGTGCAGGGCAAGAAGGAAGGACAGGAGCCCCTGGGGAATTCTACCCAACAGACGGTTCTTCTCTGCTGGGTGCCGTTTCTGTAGGGCCCGCGCCAGCTTTGTTTTCTCCTCCCTCCACCCCTCCGTGTGTGGTCACCCCTTGGTCAGCACTGGCTCTGGATCTCAGTATTGTTCCTTCCACTTTCCAAGGCACAGAGGACTGAAAAAAGCAAGAGAAGATGGGCTGGCCGAGAAAGCAGGGTCTGGGGGCTGGTAATTCAGTGGGAAACAATGTCCACACTCTACAGAAGCATAGCTCCACTTGGCTAAGTGGAAGAAGCCAGGCACAAAGGGTCGTATATCGTATGATTTTATTTACAGAAAATGGCCAAAAAAGGCAAATCTATAGGTACAGAGAGTGGATTAGTGGTTTCCTGGGGCTGGAAGTAGGAATTGGAAATAACTGTATATGGTTAAGAGGGATTTTATAGGAGTGATGGAAATGTTCTTAAACTAGATTATGGTGATAATTGCACAACTCAGTAAACTTACCAAAACTCATTAATTGTACACTTAAAATGGGTGAATTTTATGATAGGTAAATTGTACTTCAAACAAACTGAAGGAAAGAATCTGGTTCCAACCACCTTCGAGAAACACATGGTATTACATGGCAATTTTATGTGTGCTTATTCAGTCAGATTACCGTTTTCTTTTTGTATCTAGCTTTCTTAATTCCCATTTCCTTTCTACTGTAGCAGTGGTATTCTTTTTCTAAATTTTTAATTAATTAATTTTGCCACGTTGGGTCTTTGTTCCTGCGTGTGGGCTTTCTCTAGTTGTGGCGAGCAGGGGCTACTCTTCATTGCAGTGCGCGGGCTTCTCATTGCGGTGGCTTTTCTTGTTGCGGAGCATGGGCTCTAGGCACGCGGGCTTCAGCAGTTGTGGCTCATGGGCTTAGTTGCTCCACGGCATGTGGGATCTTCCTGGACCAGGGATCGAATCCGTGTTTCCTACATTGGCAGGTGGATTCTTAACTACTGCACCACCAGGGAAGTCCTGGGACTGGTATTCTCTTTTCTTCTCTTTGTGTTTGAGAATTTGTTGGTCTTCATCTTTTAGGCAGATGCCATTTTCCTAGTCCAATTTTTCTTCACCTTTAATTTTCCTTTTCACTTAGCAAATAAGTTTGATTCTTTTCCATTCACCCAATAATATTTCCTACTTTTCCTTTCTTGCATAAGTCTTGCATAAGTTTTCCTTATTAAAAATCTTCTCAGGCTTCCCTAGTGGTACAGTGGTTGAGAGTCCGCCTGCCGATGCAGGGGACACGGGTTCGTGCCCCGGTCCGGGAAGATCCCACATGCCACGGAGCAGCTGGGCCCGTGAGCCATGGCCGCTGGGCCTGTGCGTCCGGAGCCTGTGCTCCGCAACAGGAGAGGCCACAACAGTGAGAGGCCCGCCACAAAAAAAAAAAAAAAAAAAAAAAAAAAAAAAAAAAATCTTCTCTACCTAGTTTAAACCTGATGCGTTTAAGAAGAGACAAGAGATGTTTATCCTCCCCCAGTGGAGGATTCTCATCAGTCCTGGAGGTCCCCGGCTCTCCCTCCTGCATGTTCATTCTGCATTTGGTTTCTGGACTGTCTTTTTTTCTTTCAATTTAAAGTGTACAGTTTAATGGCTTTTAGTAAATTCACAGTTGTACATCATCACCATTATCAATTTTAAACATTTTCATCACGTTGAAAAGAAACCCCATACCCACTGACAGCCATTCCCCATTCTCGCACGATTTCCTCATCCTTAGGCAACCACTAATCTGTTTCTTGTCCCTATGGACTTACGTATCCTGGACTTTTCATGTAAATGGAATCATATAATTTGGAGTCCTTTGTGACGGGCTTTTTTCACTTAGCATAATGCTTTTGCGTGTCATTCATGTTATAGCTTGTATCGCTACTTCATTCCTTTTATTGTCAAATAATATTTTGTTGTATGGATATATCACAGCTTGTTTATCTATTTACCAGTTGATGGATATGTGGATTGTTTCTACTTTCTGACTATTATGAATAGTGCTTGCTATGAACATTCATGAACTAGTTTTTGTGTGGACATATGTCTTCATTTTTCCTGGTTATACTGGGCTGTCTTAACATAAAGGACAATGTCTTGATTTTTTATGCACTTGGGAAGCACTAATTTCACTTCTCAGGGCCAGTAGAAATCTCAGGGAAACAACCCTCATGTCTACAGTCCCATTATGGGTCCTAAGACACTTGGGTCATTTGAGTTGGTCCTCACTCCTACCAGAGGAAAGAGAACAATCTCCTATCTTCAGACCCAAAGGATACCTGGGATGGAAACTCCCCAAACATGCCAGGAAGTTCAAATTGATTATTTTCACTCACTTTTAGAAACCAGATATTTAGCATTCTTTGTGCCATTCTGGGTATCTCATGTGGCATTTATTTTTCTTTGTTTTCAGCTAGGTTAGTAAAGTTGTCTCAGGACCAGTGAGGACTCATTAAAGAATATATGTACTGTTATTTATTTGACTGCTTGTGTGATACCCCTGGGGAAAGAGGTTGGCTGGCAGATTACAATTTACATTCACTTAAACTTTTTTTTTTTTTTTAACCTGAGTAACCCAGTCTCCGTGCACTTTCCAGCGGATATACTTTACATTTGGAAAGTTGACAGCACTAGTAATGTTAAGGTTTGGCATGTTCTCAACTTTGGGCAGTGTCTTCCAAGTTCTAAGGAGAAAAACATACAAATCTCGAAAGGAGAAGAATGAATGTCCCTCCCATACCCTGCTCACCCCAATCAGCAGCCTTTTTGTAGGCTAGCCTTCTGGTCAGGAATGGCCCCCTCCTCTCCTTGGCTCATACAAATGCTTCCCATTCACTGTGGCCTCAGTAACTCCTCCAAGGGAACCTCACTACGTGCCAGACCATTTGACCGCTCGCTCTTCTGGACTCCAGGAGAGCCGAGCATGGGATTGATGCTTGGTGCGTGCTGTTCTGATTTGCTCATCCAGATGTGGACAGCCCGAAGGCCAGGGTGCTTCCTTTGGAGCCACACAAGGCCCGGTAGAGAGCAGGGCTCAACCAAAGCTGACCAGCTGTGGACTCCAATGGGTACCCTTGTGTGTTCCAGTCGGGGTTTGAACAGCCTTTAGAAGAAGATATTGGGCTTTCGAGGTCTGTCTCATAAAGAAGTAGACATTGCTCATAGGCATCAGGCATGAAGACAGATGGGAAGAACTCAGAGGTGGCATCAGTGATCTCCGTGTTATAAAAGCTCTGTAATTATCGATCCATTCACACAAAAGCTCTGGGGGACAGACTGTCCTTCCCACAGCCCAGCAGGAACAAAGCAGCTGGTATAACAGAGGAATGATTAACTGTGGAGGTCCTGTGAGTTGTCTAAGACACTCTCTCTCTTTTTCCTGCCAACAAAACCAAGGCAGAGAGCCCTTGATTTCAGGGGTTTCATGTTACTCAGTTCTGGCCAATGAGATCAGGTGAAATCAGCAGAGGAGCTCTGGGAAAATATTTTGCTCCTTCATAAAATGTGAAAATAGTGTGAGATAGTCTCTTTTTCTCGATCTCTCTCATTTTTCTTTCTCACTTTTCCCTCTTCTCTGGATGGCGTTGTTCTTTCTGATTTTAAACACAATTGAGATGTGAGATATTTGGAGCTACAGCAGCCATGATGAGACCATGAGGCCATGGGCTGAAAGACAAAAAGCCAGCCTGCTAAAGATGGTTAAGTGACATGATGGAGATTGAAGGCTCTCGATGACACCATTGATAAGCTAAACCAATGCAGCAATCACCTATAGCTTGATATTTTTGTTAATGAAAGAAAGATAAACTCCTTTATCCTGTTAGTCATTTTTTATGTTATTGTAATAGCAAACATTTATCAACTTCTTATGTGTCAAGCACTGTCCAAGCACTTTATACATATTAACTCATTTACTCCTTTACATAACCTTATGAGATAGGCATATTAGTATTCTCACTTTTTTGTATTGTTTAATTTATTTATTTTTGGCTGCATTGGGTTTTCGTTGTTGCTCACGGGCTTTCTTTAGTTGTGGCAAGCGGGGGCTACTCTTCATTGTGGTGGGAGAACTTCTTATTGCAGTGGCTTCTCTTGCTGTGGAACATGGGCTCTAGTCACGTGGGCTTCAGTAGTTGCTTCTCATGGGCTCTAGAGCGCAGGCTCAGTAGTTGTGGCGCGTAGGCTTAGTTGCTCCGCGGCATGTGGGATCTTCCTGGACCAGGGATCAAACCTGTGTCCTCTGCATTGACAGATGGATTCTTAACCACTGCGCCACCAGGGAAGTCCCCTTTGAAGCATTCTTAATGGATAACTGTACACAATAGTCAACAATTGATATTCTCACAGTTTAACAAATCACAGAATTATGGAACTATTTAAAGCTGGGAGGCATTCATTGAGATGACTTTGAAAATATTAGAGTAGATGAACCTGGAATGGTGATCTACATATCACTGAACCTGTAGGCAAGATGTTTCTGTACATATTGCCAGCAATTATAGAAGTGCATTGGCTTTCCCAAAGCAGTCCCAATACCATTTGTTTTTCCCCTGGTAATGTTTTTAAATTATTAGTTATGTCATAATAAAATTCTTTTAGTTTTAATTGCTAGCATGGCAGTATATCTTTTCATTACTTCTGACTACTTTTCAAGTATTAAGTTTGTAAATTTCAAAACACTCTAAAGTTATTTCTTGAGAATCTTTTGCAAAGAGTGGTCCTATCTGGACAATAAGAGACCCTCTAAACTGGCAATCACTGAGCACTCCTCTCGGTTTGGTTATAACCCTCACTGGACTGTCACGCATTGTAGAGGGGTGAGGGAGAGTCTATGTGAGGACTCACTTTCTCTCCAAAGGAACTTCTGTCGGGGTACCGCATGTCTTGGACACACCTTTTCATCCATCTTTGCCTGAAGAAGCTCTTGACTACTGAGTTTTCTCGAACTTTCCGTCCAAGCTTCCTTATCCTCTACCCACCTAAGCCAAAGAGTCAGACAGTTATAGACTGAGTAGATTTCAATCCCCACACTTCAGAACTCCCAAGACCTGTTACTCATTTTGTGTCCGTTTTCAGATTACAGGCACTTCAGAAACCAATCCTGACTACCAGACAGTCTCCATTTTGCCTGCGGTCTTGTCTTTTTAAGATTTATGTTGTGGTTTAGATTCACTGGGCTTCCATAACAAAACCCCAGTGAATCTGATCTCACTGGTTATTGGAACTTCTCTCTTTAAAAAGCAGTTTTCGAGAAGCAGCTTAAAAGATCTGCTATTGTTACTCTATGAAGTGTCTGTTCTCCAACAACAAAGCAAATAACAAGTGCTTCTCCTCAGCCTGCATATTTCTTTGCGGTACTTGGAGAATCCTTCAACTCACTTTTTCTATCAATTAATCTTCTCTTGTTTAAACTTCCCGCAAAGAAAAACTTTTCTGACCCACTCCCATTAACCTCTCCATAATACCATACGTCGTCTATGTTACCTTTCTCGGGATACACTTAATCTCTGGGAAGGAATTTTCATGACCGAAAATGGGGCAGAAGAGAAAAACTGGACAAGTTTACAGACTTAGATTAAGGAGATGGTGATGGTAATCAGTAATCAAAGTAACTGACTTGAAACATGCATTCATACCTCAAGAGATAAAACTTTAGGAAAAAACCTTTAAACTCCTTGGAATTACTGCTTGGAAATATGGATTCAGTCTCTTGTGCATGAATTAATTGATGGAGGCAAAGTCTTTAAAATAAGGACTTGATTGTAATTTATAGCTCATTCTCATAATAGTTTCTGTATTATCCACCAATATTTTCTTAATTCAGGCAAGAATCATATTATGTTTTTTTAATCTCCGCCAAGCATAAAACAGAGAGATTTCCTGGGATACTGATGACAAAAGCTGTTGTTTTTTGAAGGCGTCTACAGGGGAGATTTCAATAGTTTTTCCTCTGTCAGTTTTTCATCTACTCTGAAATGGGTTTGATTAGATCCAGGTAACAGTTCTGTATAGCGCTGGCTTGTCGAATTTGAGTACATTTGGGTCATCAGCCAATTGTTCACCTTGAACTTCATCTTTCAGCTTGTCAAAAAGTAATCTAACACTTGTCCAAGCACCAGCATGAATCACCAAAGAAGCAGAGACTGGAGGAGGCTGTCATTGCAACTGGAACCTCAAATCTGCTGCCCCCATCCAGGGACCCCTGAGAGGTGGTGAAGTGTGGTACCTTTCCATACCTCACAAGGGCACAGCCTCTTGGCTCCATGGCTATGGAAGGCTTATGCTACATGGGACTCTATCTTCTAGCAAATGCACAGAGAAATTGTTTCATTCAATTCTGTGTGTGTATGTGGCTTTCCATTATAGGGCAAAGCTCCGAAAAATGCATTCTCTTTCACTCAGATGCAACTGAAGGGTACTGTGAATTTGTCTTGCTGTGACTCTTCAGAAGGAATAATTCCTAGAATTATTACCAGTACCTTTTCTTTTCCATTCCTCTCCCAAAGTGTCCTTGTATTACATCTTCGAGCAAATGAATGAATACCTCTACTCAAAGCAAAGTGCGTGATGCCAGGTGAATCCCACCCAGGGGAAAGTTGAGTAACTCAGGACTCTCTTCTCACTGTGACTAGTTCAATGATCTCCTCTAAGACTTGGATAAATACACAGAAATACTGTTAAATTTATTGACGACCCAAAGCTGAGAGAGAGACAGAGCTAATCTACTGGATGGTATTATCAGAATTTAAAATTATTTTAACCAAATACGATAAGGATGAAAAAAAAATCAATGAAATGAAGTTTAGTAAGAATGAAAGCCCTGGATTTAGGTTCAGAATATTAATTTATAAGGAAAGGATGAGGAATACATGGCTTTAAAGTGGGGGTTATTGTAATATGCCAGTGGGTCAAGCATTGGTGGGCTGTGTGATACCTTGTGGTACTCAGTTCTGAGCACTTGGGACATTGTCCAGAAGAGATGCCAGGATGACAAGATATCTTGAAATGAGGTCGGATGAAGGACAGTTAAAACTAGAACAGTTTACCTGGGAGAAGGGAAAACTTAATAGTCATCTTCAAATAGTTGAAAATCTGGAATTTTTTTTGGAAGTTTTGCTTGTTTTTCTTTTCCTTTTTTTAAAATTTATTTTTATTTTAATCTAAGTTACATGCAGTTGCTTGAAGAGTCAAACAGTTCTGCAAGAAGCTGGACCCCTTTCTTCCTTTCTATCCCCGAAGGCCTCCACGTTTCCTTCTTTTAGATGATTATTTGGTATCTATTCCATGTCTCTAAATAGCACGTTTGCACTGCTTCTTCTTGGTTTTTCAGTTAGGGGTATGATCTTTGGACTCTGGACTTTCATTTGCTTAGACTTCTGAGTACTTAGCGCTCATATTTACCAACCATGTCAATCTCCTCTCAAGATAGTCGGCTCCACCAGATACTCATTCCAATGGTTATACCTTCTGAAGGGCCCTGGCCGCCCTATGCCTGGTACACAGTTGCCATCTTGGGTCTGCGGGAGAGGAAAAATCTTTTTTCCTAGATCCATCTAGGTTCTTAGCTGAGACCCCACCCTCCCTACCACAATAAAAGGCAGATTAACAGAAGAAAACCAGACAAATTTAATAACGTGTATACCTCCCTATACATGGGAGACACCCAGAAAAACTGAGTAAATTTTACCCCAAATGGCCCAAGTCATCACCTTAAATACCGTCTTCAGCTAAAGACAAAAGAAGATGTGGGTGGAGGAGCCAGTGATGGGAGATGATCAGGCAAAGAACAGTAAACAAGGGCAAGGTCATTACGTAGGTTTAAATCATCGCTTCCTCCTGGTGAGTATTTCTAGGGTCTTAGAGTCATCCTCCCCTTGCCAGTACAGAGAAGGAGATACCCCTACAAATGAAGATTTCCCTTATAAATGTAAAATGCTCTTACAAAAGGGTAACTTCTACTTGGCTTTCAGAGCTTCTCCTGTGTCTGCTGTTTCTTAAAAATAATCAGCCTGATATAATCCTTATGGCAAAAAGGCATATTTTGGGGTGATATATTCTGCTGCCCTTCAGGTCCTTCCTTCACCATCACCCTGAGGCTGCCATTCGCTCCTCTGCTTCTCCTTCTGCCATTTGCATCTCCTGTTTTCTTGTATCCTGGTTCTTCTTTTTTTCAGTTTCCCCCCTCATTTTATAGAGAAAATCCTTCAGTGGTTTCCTGAGAAGGATACATATACGGGAAGTACATTTTTGAAACTTTGCATCTTTGAAAATGACTTTATTCTACCCCCAAATTTCAATAATAGTTTATCTGGGTATAAAATTCAACACTGGAGACAATTTTCCTTTACATTTTTGAAGGGATTGCTCCATTGCTTTCTAGCTCCCAGTGCTGTTGTGGTGGAGTCCAAATCCATTACTAAGTCCTGATCCTATGCATGGTGAACTGATTTTTTCCTCCTCTGGACATTTCTAGAATCTTCTCTTTGCTCTCAATGTTTTGGAAAATATTCTCAAACTATTCATTGGATTATTTTCTTCCCTCTCTTTTCTCTTTGTGTACGTTTAGTATTTGAATACTGTACTTCCCAGATTGGTCCTGTGGTTTTCGTATCTTTTCTCTTTTATTTCACATTTTTGGGTCCTTTTATTCTACTTTCTGGGAGAATATTATCTTCCAACCATTCTATTAAGTTAAATTTTTAAAATCACGATTTTAATATCCAAGAATTCTTTTTTTCTCTGGGTTTTCCTCTGTAGTGGCATCTTCGTATTTAATGGATTTCATCTCTTCTCTCCAAAGAGAATAAAGGTATTGTGTCGTTGTTTTCTGCCTAGAAGGGGAAAGTACGGCTGTCAGCAATCTAGGAGGCAGTGCTGTCAGTTCTTGGGCCTGGGCGGGTGAGGATGTGGGTTCTGTTTTATGAAATATGTTGACTCAGCTTTTCCCACAGCTGATCCAAGGATTCAGTTTTTTTGGGTTTCCTAAGTCTCTAAATTTTATTGCTGCTGTTTCCTCTCATTCACCCCATCCTCGTGGGGCTGTACCTTCAAGGGAAAAAAAAATCCCTTTCCTGTTGTTTAGACGAGTGTTATTTAGGAGGGAATAAAAGTAGATGCAAGAATTCAGTCTGCTCTGTTTCCTGGAAGTGTGGAACGCCTCTTTGGAATCACCTAAGGGACTGTGTTCTGATATTTGGAAATAATCCACATCTTTAAGGGCTGCCTTTGTGAGGTAGGGGCTCCCTTTTCCTGGGAGGCCTGAGCCAGTTTGGAATGTCTGCTTCTCAGGGATGTGGCAGAGAGGCTTCTGCTTCTACTGGGGTGGTCACAAGTTAGATAAGATGCCTACCTGGGGCTTTCTCACTCATTTAAAACTCTGATTACATTATGCTTATTCCAGGCTTGGAGTAACGTTCATATCCAGATACCTCTGAGAAAATGTGCTTTTGTTTTTGTTTCATTTTCCGTACCGCTTCCTCTGTACTTTGTGGAGGAATGGCCTTGGTGAAGAAGTGACACCTGGGGGAAAGCTTGCATCTTCTGGTTCTGTCATCAAAAGGTTATAGGTGATAAGAAGTCAGTCTTTAGTCATTGTCAGGGAACTGCCTCCTAGGCCTCCCTAAAACAACAAGAGGTGGGGACGAAATCCATTTCTGGTCAAACACATATGGTCTGCATGTTCCAGCGTTTCTCAAGATAAAAAAAGGAGACCCTAAAGCCAACCGAAACTGGATGGTGACAACGCTAGAAAACAAGGGGCACTGAGAGATGCTTCTGTATTGTGGAAAGACTCTCATGTCCTGAAAGGGTTCTCCTCAGTATTCTGCCAAACAGAAATCAATCATCTGTAGCCAAATGACATATCTGACAGTGGCTGGTGGGGAAAGATGAGTATTAAGGAACTTAAAGTTACAGCGTGAGCTACTGCTAATTGAACAGCATGACAAGAAAATAAAGCCTGTATGAAATTATATTTGGTCAATGGGCAGATTAGTGCCAATTATACAAATTTTTCTTATATTCAGCTTTCCAGCCACACAGCCATCAGGTGCGGTTGATATATACACGTGCTCACAAGTAGTTACCTGAGCACAGTCCTTCAGCCATCTCCTCCACGATGGAGAAGTTAATGTCTTATAGACAGTTTTTAAGCATTTCTAACGCTTCACTAATTTTAAACTAAAAACGAAATCCCTAGAATTCAAGATCTGATGAAAGAGCCAGCATCCATCCATCCATCCATCCCTCCCTCATCCATGTCTACTAGGGACTCAGAAATAAGAGCTCTATTTCAGTCCTCTAGGATTTCCCAGTCTGGTGACAGAGACAGATTGGGGACAGGACATTCTGACTCAGGGCTATAACCCCAATATTTGACCTACGCACGGACTGCTTTGGGGATGCGTGGCTCCAGGAAGAGAGAAAGGCTTCCCTGAGGAGAAATGCTTAGTGAAGGCCCAGAAGGGCACTGTGTTCAGGCAGGGAAAACCTACACAAATGCATGGCGCCGTGAGAGATGAGGATGCCTGTTAGAAGTCCATCTGCTTCAGAACATGGCAGGGCTTGGTGGTGTGAAAGTGCCAGGAAGAGAGAAATCTGGAAAAAGAAGCAGGGTCCTCATCCTGAAGTGTTTCGTGGGTCACACAGAAGAGTTTAGATTTTATCTGAAAGCAAAGGGGAGTCACTGCAGGATTCTGAGCCGGACAGACACATCACGGTCTCTCACAATCTCTTCTGCTACCCCTGGTCACCATCATCACCAGAGTGACTGTTCAATATGGAAGTCAGAGCAGGTCACCCACTGCTTAAAACCCTGCAGTGGGTCCACTTGCTACAAGGCCCATGTGACCAACCTCCCTTAGCTCTCTGACCTCACCCCCCTTTCATTCTCACCCTGTTTCTGTTCTGCTCCAGCCACATGGCCCTTGCCCTTCCTAGAGCCCTCCAGGTACATTCCACCTTAGGGCATGTCTCTGGCTAGTGTGTCTACAGGGAATGTGCTTCCCCCAGATATTCATGGAGTTCATTCCATCCCCTGCTCTGAGCAAATGCCAGTCTCTCACTGTGGCCTATCCTGGCCACACCACTTAAAGACACACACACACACACACACACACACACACACACACACACGGCACTCTTGATACCCTGTACTCTGCTTGTTTTTTTCCTCTTTTCCACAGCACTTATCACCTTCCAAGATATCATACAAAACATGATGTTTATTGTCCTTCTCCTCCCGTTAAACTCTAACTCTGTACGGGCAGATATCATTGCTTTGTTCACCAATGTATCCCAGCACCTAGAGCAAATACTGAATGAAGAGAAATTAGATCTTTTTTTTTTTTTTTACAAAACCACCCTATGAAAATGTGGAGGTCGCTGTGCAGGGATTCGATATTAGGGCCGGGGAGGCCGGTTAGGAGTTTGCTGTGATGATGATGACGGGTTGAATGGGGCAGTGGCCATGGGGAGAGAAAGGAGGGTCCAGGTTAGAGTTATTAAAGGGACAGAGTTGTCAGGACATGGTGACCAATTATTTGGATGTGGGAGCTAAGTGATGCCATCACCACTTAGTGGAGTGCCTTCCACTCCGGAGGAGGAGAGAGGACGGCTAATTTTTGGTGGATGCCAAAGACACAAAGAGCTTAGTTTCAGACACACTGTCCTTCAGTTCTCTGTGGGGCGAGTCTTTCTGTATTGCACAGTACATATTGATTTTATAATTTATTTATTTCCCATCTATGGAGAGCCCCTATGCAAACACATTCAATGTACCTCAAATTTTTACCGAAATCAGAACAGTTGGTTACAATAATTTACTGCTTATCCTATAGTCATTGGCCTTCCTTATGGTCTTACTTGAGGTTTAAAAAACATCTGTATGAGGTATATCCAGATATCTTTCCCTTTTCTCCACTCTCCTTTTTTTTTTTTTTTTTTTTTGCGGTACACGGGCCTCTCACTGCTGCGGCCTCTCCTGTTGTGGAGCACAGGCTCCGCACACGCAGGCTCAGCGGCCATGGCTCATGGGCCCAGCCGCTCCGCGGCATGTGGGATCTTCCCAGACCGGGGCACGAACCCGTGTCCCCTGCATCGGCAGGCGGACTCTAAACCGCTGCCCCACCAGGGAAGCCCTCCACTGTCCACTTTTACATTGACATCCAGAGATGTAGTCTCTATATCACTACATCTCGGATGCCTCCTAACCTCCTAACTTTTCCCCAGATGATAATGTCCTTAACTAGTTTACTTCAGACCGGACCAAACTCACTGCAATCCAATCCTTAGGGAAACCACTCGATTTTTTTTTTTTTTTAACGGCCCTGGCTTCTTTCCACTTCCTCAAAGCAGTAATCTCCTCTCATGATAAACTGTACCCACTTGCTAGAAACTCAGCAACTTTGTTCTTCCTTTTCTCTGCAGCTCCCAGATGGCCACCAGCTGGTCTGGGCTATTTCTTGCATTCTAGTCCCTTTATCCATCCTCTTGGGTTTCTTTTTGATCTCCTTGTCTCTCCCCTCCTGCTTCTAACAGGCACAATTTACCCCTCTTTGGAAGCACCTATTTTCTAAGAGAATTTGAGGATTTTTTTAGAGCATCACCTCTTTTTTCTTCTACTTTTGTATTGTGTGGAGACCAGCTGCAGGGCTGTATGGGAGGAAAAGCTGTCTCTGAGGGCAGGATGAAGCCTCCCACGAGAAAGGGGTCAGAACAGACTGTTTCCTGACAAGGCCACTGGGGGACAAAGGGGCCAGCGTGTCCCAGAAGCCACCCTGGGTCTGCGGGCTCTGCAGGCCACTCTTGGAGGGCGTGGTGGGAGGTGTCCCCTTGCTGACACTGTCACGGGCACCATTTGATCTCATTTCAGCGGATTTCTGTCCCCTTCCCCAGGACCAGAGAGCGTTGCACCATATTCTCAGTTGTCTTTAAACAGCTTTTAAAGGACTGTTAGTGATTTTCAAGATGACAGCCGGAAGACTGCTTGAAATGACAAATGGAAGAAATGAAGCTCAGGCGTCTGTGTCTTCGTCTGCGTTTGTTGGGCCTGTGAGCTTCCACGTTCACGTGTCTGACGGGGTGTTTCTGCGAGGTCTGTGAGGTCTGGCTGAGAGCCTGTCTGAGGGGATGGTGCCGTAGCTCAGGGAGGGGGCGGACACGCTTGGGTGTCTGAGTTGTGTCTGGGTGTGGACACGGCTCTGTGTGTGCGTGTGCACAGGGCCTGGGTGTGTGGCTGCCCACGTGCGCGGGGTCGGGGGGCACTGTGTGTGCCCCTGGCGTGTGACTGTGCTGGAGGTGACAGTGCTGGGCCTGCGCAGTGCACAGCGAGGAGGGGAACGCTTTCTAGGGCGTCTGTGAGTGTCTGCGTTGGGAGACGGTGGGATGCAATTGGGAGACCAGTGTGGGAATCTGGGGAAGACCAGTGTGGGAATCTGGGGGAGACCTGTGGAGCGCTGTCGCAGGGGGCTTGGGGTATACTTTGAGGTGTCTGTGGAGGATGTGTGGGTGTCTGTAAAGCGCCTGTGTGGCGACAGTGGGGAAGGCGTGGCGTGCGTGAGCGTGACAGACAGTGTCTGTAGGGCGTCTGCGGGGTGAACGTGAAGATGTCTCTGCAGGTGTGGAGGACCGTGGCGCATTCACGAGTGTCGCACGTTTGCCCGTGGGAATCTTGGGGGGTGTCTCTGGGGCGTCTGTGCCGAGTGTCGGTGGAGGGCTTGCTGGTGTCTGGGAGCCTCCGCAGATCTCCGTGTGCCTGTGCTGCAGCTCGTGTGTCAGGATTCACCACACCTGAAAGTGAGGTGGCCTCTGCATGCTTCAGCAGGACGGCCCTCACCTCCGTGCTTCTGTGTCCCCAGTGTCGCTGTGACAGGCCGAAGACAGCTATCTACTGCGGGCCCACAGTCACGAAGAGTGACAGCACAGTGACCCGGAGAGACGTCTTCCCTGAGTGATGGAGGGTGTGGTGTGCGACCTTCCCCTGAGAGGGACCTGGGCTGTGACATCATTCCTGAGGGGGAACTGGGGTGCGACCTCACTCCTGAGAGGGACCTGAGTTGTGACCTCCCTCTGAGATGAACCCGGGATATGCCCTCCCCGAGCGGAACCCGGGGTGTGACCTCCCCTGAGGGAGACCTGGGGTGGGACCTTCCCCCTAAAAGGAACCGGGGTGTGACCTTCCCTCTGAGAAGGACCTCAGGTTTAGAGGCCCTGGTGTGTGACCTCCCCCAGAGAGGGACGTGGGGCGTGACATCCCCTGAGAGGGAGTGGGGTGTGTGACCTCCCTTAAGGGGGAGCTGGCCAGGTCTTGCTGCCTGCTGCCTGTGTGGACATGGCCGTGAGGTCTCACCCCATCCAGGGGTCTCGGCCACACACCTGGGATTCTCCACTGACCACAGCTCACACTTGTCGTCTCTAGGACTAACTGGGGGGGTGGTCAAGAGGAGGCACGTCCGGCACCTCTCTTTCTGGCAGTTTCCAAAAATGAGCAAAAGAGCAAAGATGCTTGGATTTCAATCCACTTGGCTTCTGCTTAAGCAGAAATGAAATGTTCTGTAGAGACTGTGGTTTTCTCGTTACCCCAGAAGTTTAAAATCAACCAGTGTTACATCCATTCAGAGGAATCCATGTCGCCTCATCATGAGGCCGTGGGGGGCGGGGTGGGATTTACAGTTAAGCCGTGGTGTTGGGCTCAGCATTAACTCTAAGCCTTTTCTGGAAGTCTGGGCTGCCGCTTGCGTTTGCTCCCACGTTTTCAAGCGGGGGAAGGCCTCTCTCCTCCGCAGCTCCCTCCGCCCCACATCTCACAGATGCTGGGTCAGCATGGGACTCAGCAGGCCCTTCCGTGCCCGAGCCTGGAGCCGCCCTTTAGGTTGAGTGACATCCCAGAGGGGAGCCAGAGGCTGGGGCAGAGGCGAAACTGGCAGGGGAGCGTGACCGGGTTTCCTTAAGTCTGGGTCCTGGGCGCACCTGTGCTCGTCTTTAGGGCGTCCGACTCTTTCTTTTGTTTGCAAAAGCTGTTGCGTTGCTAACTTCAGTGCCAGAAGCCGGGGTGTTCCTTCCAGCCTTAGCCCTTCCCACTGACGTCAGAGTACACCTGTTTCCCAGAAGCCCCACAGACGGCCACCCCTTCACCTCCTTGTCTCACTCACACATGGGGTTTGTTGCTCCCTGGCAGGTGCTGGGACCCACCTGAGCCCCCCCCCTCCCCCCAGGACACTTCGCGTTTGCCTCTCGGTCAGATAACTTGGGGACTAACCTTCCTTGCCCTCCTTCTGGATACACCTGAACGACCTCATCCGAACCTCAAAGCCCTTCGGGGAGGAAAGGTGGTGCAGACATTACTGTCTCTGGGTTACGGATGAGGACACGGGGGCACCCGTGGGATCTCACTACAGCCAAGCCTCGGAGGACAGAGCTCGGACTGCTGCGTCCCATCACCTCACTCTCCTCTCTCGCAACCATGTCTTGAGCTCCTGCTGGGTGGCAGGTGCTATCCTCTCTAGTGGCGTTAAGTCTGTTGGAAAGATGAGGCGTATCTATAAAAGCTCCCAATGAGGAGATGAAGAAGAAAGGCCCAGGTCAGGGACAGATGATGATGTTGCAGAGGGAGGGCTTTGTGCGGCAATCGGGGAGGCCTCGTGGAAGAGGCGGGGTTTGATCTGAGCGCTGAAGGTGGGAGAGGGATTTGAAAAGCTGGGATGGAGGGAAGGACACATTCCCAATGTGACGTTTGTAGCCAGGCAAATATGACCTCTACCAGAGGCTGCGAGGAGACGGACTCAGCGGGCCCACCAGTGGCAAAGAGGGGCAGAAAGAGAGGCAAAGGGAGAGGTGATGGGAAGAGAGAAATCCCTGGTGACAGGGGATTCGCTGCCAGCAGCAGAAATGTTCCAGGAGACATACGGTGTGTTGTTTTCTGGTACCTCCTTCTCAGGCTACTTGGCAATGACAGGCTGACGCCTCACCAAACCCGTCTCCCTCTGTGCTTGTTCACCCTTCCTGACCTCCACGGCAATCGGGGTGGCACGTGCCTGATTTTGGGAATCCGGGCAGAAGCGATCCACAGCACTTCCGGGCATAGCCCAAACCATCCCCCACGGGACCCAACCTCCTCCTCAAATGCTGCCTGGGTGCAGAGGGTCCAAGGCCCAAGGGGAGCCTGGGTCCCTGCATCACCACATGGAAGCCATCCACAAGTACAGGCAGTGAGCTGTTACGTGAGCCGGAAATACATTTCTAATGTGAGAAGCCACTGAATGTAGGGGCTTGTCTGTTACAGCAGCGTGTCCACCCTGACTGACACAGGCGGATGATGTTTTATCCGATACTCTGAAGATTTTATGTTTAGTTGCAATGTCCATCCTGACTTTCTGTGACTAGTATTGGTTTCACTGCTCTATCCTCTGAACACAGCAGAATGATCTGATCCATCCTCAGAAAACATTTCTTGAATGAATGAATAAATGTACCAACTTTGGAGGTCCGTAGTGGTATCCAGGAGAGGGGAACATCAGAGCAGAGCAGGCAAGTGAGTACAGCAGGGGGTGGGAATGGGAAAATTAGAAAGAAGAAGAAAAAGCAAAGCCAACCCCTAAGCTAATGTAAGAGCATTTTCTGGGTTTATTCTTTTACCCCATGGCAACAGTTACATAAAGAGATTATGTCCTTGCTTTAAAAAAAAAAAGTGCTATTCTCCTTCATTTAGAAATTAGACTTAAACTTCAATATTTACCTTAATAGTTCACCGACAGAAGCCAAAAACAGAATGTTCACACATCCCTGCAACACAGTTTAAAAAAGAAAAGAAAAATAAATTCCCTTCAGAAGTAAAAAGCCAACACATTCCATTTATTTCCTGCACACTAAATGCTTGTGTTCCCTCGGCAGAAACAACAAGCAATCATTTTCCATTTAAAAGGGAGTAGATAGTTTTCAGGTGTCTCTGTTTCTCGCCAAACAGCTGGGCCTTCATATCCAGCAAGTGGAGCTGCCATAACCTTGAGTGGAACATGAGCTTGGACAGGCCGCCCTGTCCAAATGCTCAGACCGGGGTCACAGGGAGCTCCGTATTGCATGTGACCATGCACTTGGAGGACCTTGATCACTCCGGGACACTTCTCCCAGCGGCCTGCACTTGGAACAGCATTTGACACAGAGAAAAACACTTGCATAACAGCAGGCATGTAGAATAGCAGAGCTTGCTCTCTCTCATATGAAATCAACACTGCTAGTTTGTGGATGGTGTCCCATGATGAAATATCTCCTTGAATAAGTGCCAGGCACTGCTCTAATGAGCTGCTTTGCATGCCTTATCTCATTAAATCTTCACAAGAATCCTCTGGGGTAGGCGATTTTATTATTTCCATTTTACAGATGAGAAGACTGAGGCAGAAAGAGCTTGAATGGCATGCCCAAGGTAACAGAAGTCTTAAGTGGTATAAGCTCTGGGCTTGCTACATTTCACGGGGCTCAGGTGGATCAGTGCTGGATGGAGCTATGGTCTTAGCTGAGTTCACAGTCTGTGGAGTTCACAGTAGGTCATGTCATTTTCTTGCTGGATACAAAAGGCATCTCAGTGTGTTGTGTTTTTTGGTTTTTTTTAACCTTAGTATGACATACACCCAAAATTCTGCGTCATGTGTCTTTTGTAATGTTTTTCCAGTGCATAGTCTATTAATGAGAATTACATTAGTGTCACTGGGTTCTGTCACTTTTCCCTGCGATTACAGTACCATTTAGAAACTCATTTTATTTCAAGAAATCGCGGTATACTCTTGCCCTCTTTCCACATCTCTCCTAGTCAATGTGTCATTTTCTTCCCCCACGTTCCCTCCTCAGAGCCCTGCAGTCTGGCTTGTCTCCCTGTTCCTCCACTGACATTTTTCTCGCTACAGGCTCCATTTCCAATACATCAAATGCAGTTGTCTCAGTCTCTCATCGTCCCCGAGTTCCCTGGGTGTTCAGCTACTAATGAGCTCTTTCCTGCAGGACACCTCTCCTCCCATGGCTTCTTCTGGTTCCTTGCCCCTCTCAGCTCCTTCCTCGTGCCTCTAAGGTGGGGGTCTTAGCCCTCTGCTCTTTTCTTCCAAAACACACACTCTCTCTTTCTCTCATGCTCCTATAGTATCATAGCTGAGCTGTCTTCCCTGAGCTAGTGGCGCCCACGACTGCAGCTCTACCCTGAATCCCGAGCTGGGATTGCAGTTTCCCACACGACCCTGCATGTGTAGGACGTCACATCCTCCACATGTATAAGCCACACGGATTAGCCCATCGGGCTGGAACACAGCTCCCCTTCTGAGAGGCTCCGCAGCCCCTGGGACCTGCTAGTCTCTTGGCATCTTGAGGACCTACGGTTGGGTCTGGATGGAATGAGAAGGGCTGAGGCCCGGCTCGTAAAGGGCGCTCCGTAAAAACGGTTTTCTTGCACTTTCCTTCCCCCTCGCCCCCTCCCTCCCTCCCTCCCTCCCTCCCTCCCTCCCTCCCAGTGTTTACCTAGGCATCAGGCAGTCTTGTGGGGAAGGGAGTACCAGCCTTATTCTACCCCATCCACCCGGGGGCCACCTCCACTTAACCCCTCATCCATCGGGCCTGGAACAGTGCGGGGCTTGGACCCTGCCTCCCAGCCCCGGTTTCTCCAGTTAACCACCCTATTCCCTGGCACCAGGTAAGTCTTTCTAACCCACGGCTCTCCCTCTGCCACTTTCCTGCTAAAGAAATCACGATGGTTCCCCGTTACCAATTAGATTAGGTAAAAACCCTTTAGCTTGATTTCAAGATTCTCCATCAGTGGGGCTCCTCGTTCATTCAACATTTCCACCCCTACACCCCAAAGTGGGAGCTCTTCCCTCCGGTCCGCCCAGCTGCCCCACCTCCTGATCTGCCCCTGTCTCTATGTCTTGCTCATATCAGATCTCTTCCTCTACCCAGAGTTTATATTTCCTTCAGGATCTCGCCCATCCATTGATTGCCTTGTCTCTCCCAGTCCAAAATGTTCTTCATTCCCTCTGAATTCCTCTAGCATTTATAGTCAAGACTGTGCATCCTTTAACTACCATTAGTAGGGTTTGTTGAATTCCCACAGTATACAAAATGGATTCAATCTCTACTAAAACTAACTCCAATAGATAAATAAATGTCCACCCAGTTTTGCAGATGAGAAAACTGAGGTGCAGAAGGTGAATTTGCCCCAAACTGCATCTGGGATTTGAACCCAGGAAATTTGACTCCAAAGCCCACATACCTCCAAATTGCCCTGTGCTAACTACTCTGTATTTGTTTCTTTTTGTCTCCCAAAGGATTCAACGGCAAAGATCATTTACTGTACTTTTTTTTTTTTTCTTTTCCACTGGGCCTAGCTAAGGGTGGAGCACATGGTATTTATTTAATAAACACTCACCTTTTTGGCTTCTGACTTCTAGACTTAAAGATACTGTGACCCCAAATGAGTTAAGCAGTTGGTGAAACCAGTGGTCACAGCAGGGTTATTTGCTTCATAAACTGCAGGTGATGATCAAGACCAGGCCACGGTGACCAGTGACATCCTGACAATAAAGTGCTTAGCCGTGGTGGTTCCCCTTTTTCCTTTTCCTTTGGAAAAAAAGAAAACCAACGTAGAAGAAAACAAAACCAAACCTGAGCGCTCATTGCTCATCTGAAATCATTTTGCTTCCGACTCTTATTGGAACCGTCCCAGGGGCTTTGTTGACATTATCTGCTAATGACTGTAATCCCTCTTTCCAAAAGGAGAGAGGCACCAAGCTGGTAAGCAACACCTTTCTGTCCACAGAGGTCTGAGGTCACCGCCCTACTTGCTGCCAGGCCTCTGGGTGCATTTCTAAAGGGTAATATTTACAGTGTTGGATGGCTGGGCATGGTGGAGCTTAATGGGATTCTTAATAAAGGAGGCTTTCATTAAGACGGGGAGCACAGGCAAGGTGCCCTTGCTTTTGAGGAAAGGACGGCCCAGCACAAGACGAATGCTCCTTCCGGGCTTGAAATCATGCAGGTCAAGTGCCTTGTCATGCATTAACAGGCTTTTTAAGTTCCCAGGCAGATTGAGAGGAACGGCTTAGATAAATGAAAGCAGAGGAATCATGCGATCTGTCTTGGTAGCAGCAAACACTGAGACACAGCAGCTGCATTTAAACAGAGCAATTTGCTAAATGAGTGGTCGGCTCCGTTCCAGATGGCCAACGTGACACGGGGCTTGGAGGAAGCCTTTATTCAGCCCTGCATCTGTCTAGACTGAGACGTGAAAGGCCAGGTTATACTTGCTGCTGCTGCAGCAGCTTTGAAACTCTTACATAAAACCTGCTCAGTATCACCAATGAGGCAGCTTGGCCGGAGACCAGCTGGAGAGGAGTCTGCAGCATGGCGTGCGTGCAGCCTCACGGAAAGCCAGCTTCTCTGCTGAATGATGGCCAGATCGGGACAGGGGCTCCTCTCTGTGCCCCTCCGCCTGCTGTACCACTGCGCCCACCTCCCAGGTGTGGGGAGGCCGGTGATCTTAATAGGAGGAAGCACCAGGATAAGGTCAGAAAGCAGAAATAGTGGTTGTGTTCTATGTGCCTTCTCTAGGTGTACTTTTAAATCATTTCCCATGTCTTTTGCCTTGGTTCTTCTGGTTAGGTTGTCAAGTTCCCAACATGGCTGAAAGAATCTTCTGAGCTTTGCCTACGACCCCAATTTGTTTTCCCTTCTCCTTGCCTCTAGCACCGAATTCAGTCCTACTCCGGCACCTCCTCAGAGATACCACCTCAAAGGTATTGGCTGAGGAGGCCGGGGGTAGACCAGATGACCACTCAGTTCTGGGGCTTCTGGGTCCATGAGACACGTTGACTGACTGACTTAAACTAGGTCAGGCAAAATGGAGCCATCTGATGGGCGTCTTGCCCAACTTTATAAACCAGGCGGCCACAGAGCTTCATTGGGCTGGTATGAGGACCTACAGGAAGGCAGCTCTACTGACCTATTTCTCTCTGATAAGTTGTACCCCGTGCCTATTTAATTTTTATTATTGGATTGAAAATTTCCATGGGTTGAGGCTTTCACTATGTTCTTCAGCAGCCATTCAAGTCTCACGGCTGGAATGTTCTGACCGGTCAGTAAACAAGCCTGCTTCCTGCTCCCCCTGCACCCCACCCCATCCCCAGGGCCCAGAACCCACTGGGCCTTCACACTGGACAACAGCTTCGTTTTTTTCTGACTAAGGAGGAAAAGTTTAACCTGTTGAATCAGCGGCAGAACTTCCTGTGACATTCTGGGGGAAAACTACAGTTTGCTTAGGAAGAACTCAGGAGCATTCACTTACTGCGGTTTCTGATCTACACAGACGTGGAAAAATTTGAGTTCTGCTCTATGCTGACACACCAAAGCTCTCTCACCAATATTTTTCTCTCTTAGAAGTTTCCTATCATCAGGACTATGTCTGCCCTATAGTCAGCCGAAATAAATGAATTAAATGAACAGGGCTGTCCTAGGGGGAATATAGCACTACCCCCATGCTAATCTCACCCAGATACCACTTCTTATGTAACCATCTCTGCCCAGTTTCCTCATCTGTACCACTAAGCACAGAAAATAATTCGAGGGACTTTTTTTTTTTTTCAGTTCTCCCAAGAATGGCACATAGCTAGCATCATTCTAGATGCACAGGTGAAAAGCTAATCCCTCCATACAAGGGATGCTCTGGACATGACTGGCCTAGACCTTATTAATTGAGGTCTTTGTGGCAAGAGTCCAGGCTATGGAAAGGGAGTTATTCTAGTATCTACAATATTCTAGTGGTAGATATGCCAAAAGATCAGAACAGTGATGTCACTTAACTCTGAAATAGTTACACATCTGTTCAGGTCCTTGCAATGTGCAAATAGCTTAGAAAGGGTATAAAAGTAGATTATTAACCTTCTTAAGAAACAGGTTTCTTCAGACTCATGGACATAGAGAACAGACGTGGTTGCCAAGGGGTTTGAAGTGGGGGATGGAAAAGAATGACTGGGAGTTTGGGATTAGCAGATGTAAACTATTATACACAGGATGGATAAACAACAAGGTCCTACTGTATAGCACAGGGAACTGTATTCAATATCCTGTGATAAACCATAATGGAAAAGAATGTGAAAAAAGCATGTCTATATGTGTATATAACTGAGTCACTTTGCTGTACAGCAGAGATTGGTACAACATTGTAAATCAACTATACTTCAATTTTTAAAAATTTAAAAAAAAATCAGATTTCTTAGTATGCTGAATGCAACACTGATGAGTATTATCAAATGATCTTTAAGTGTGTAATCCTGGGCCAGATGCAATAAAGAAAGAAGCCCAAGGATAGTCACTCATAGAGACAGCCTTTTGTGGTACGACGGTGATGAATCAAGTTTCCCTTGTCTTTGCCAGCAGGTCGCCAGTGTAGCTTCCCTTATGCTGAGCATGTCCCCGATTCCAGGGATATGCACCCGTCAAGAAATATGCAAATTGTGAAGGCCTTGAAAGCTGCCGAAGGGTGGTTAGGTGACCTTAGGTGATCAGACAGAGCCGGTGCTTCTACTTGATAAATAAAGTTCCTTCTCTCTGAGGCACAACTCATAACTTTGCTAGATGGCAACATGAGCTCTCGAACGCTACCTTCACTGTAAGCCCTTCTGCAGCCTAAAGAATATTTGGTTTTTAAAATGAGCATCATATGAAGGCTCAATACTGTTTGAAAATGTCGAGACTTTTTAACATTCAAATATAGCTGCACAAAAGAGCGACCCATGATTGACATTTTATCTTATTAAAGTGCTGTTAATTAAGAACCACAGCCACGAGCAAAAGCGACGAAAGCCGCAGACCCCGCAAACTATTCCTGAAACAAAAGCACAACTCTGATTTGCTTAGAACCTAAATCAAAGGAACACGGTGTACGGGCTCATCCACTTCCGGTCCACTAGGGGGCAGTGAATGATCGAGTTTCCCCCAGGCGGCTTTCACGACGGTTGCTATATATGCACCTGAAGTGTGGCAGGCCTTCTACGCAAAGTGAGCAGTGCGGCAGCGATGACAGGTGCAGGGAGCATCCAGCTAGTGCTACCAGCACAGTCTGTCAGAAGGATGAAGTGAAATGAATCATTTGCATTTTTTGCCAATGAACTTGCATTATAATGAACAGGCAGTGTCGCCCGGATGGGCCCTGGCGTCGCCTCCCTGGCTTCTGCTGGACCGCCGCCAGTCACCAGGCTGGACGGCACCCAGGACTAGAGCGCGGGGGACAGACAGAGCCCGGGAGCCGGATTTAACAGTCGCCTGGGGCTGGTGACCACAGGGGCACGAATGACCCTGCGGGGATGGGGTGGGTTTCCCTCTCCCATCCCATCCCGGTGCCAGCGTCCACTGGGGGCAAATTCCAGGCCTGGACGCGGCACAACACACATCCAGGGACACCATTCATGTCGCAGCCTGTGTGAGTGGCGCCCCCTGGAGTTGGCAGTGAGCGCAGATTCCCTGCTCCCACCGTGCAGGGCCCTGGACTGTGGGTCTCCGTAGGAGTGCCCATCTGCCCTCTCACGGCTCCTCAGTTTAAAAAACCTGCCTTAAAAGGCTCTAGGGAAAATAGAAAGGTGACACCCGATCAAAATCAGAAATTGGGACCAGTGCATTCCAGTGTCTGCCACGGTCCCTCTTCCTTCTTCCTCTGTCCCACTCTCTGATCCAAGAATCTGGCGCCCTCCTGATGGTTTGTCTTTTTCCTGTTCCAATGTGCTCTTCAAAAAGATTCTAGGACATCACACCGTCAACTTCAGTTGCATTTACATCACTCTGTCTCCTCTTCCACCAGAATTTGCATTTAAACCTTATTTCTAATTGTGAAGCAAGACCCAGAGAAGGATTCCTCCCTCCTGGCCCCTTTCCTGCTGGCCTTGATTAACAGGAGCCTCCCCTGCCCAATGGGAGGCAAACCAAACGTGCGTTTCCCCCTGTGCTCCCGCTTTAAAGCTTTCCGAGTGATTCCTTCATTCCCAGCCCCATTTCTCCACACATGGACCTGGAACATCCCTTTCATTTTACTTAAAAACCAGTAAGGCACAGTGCTTAAATGCAGGTTCAGATCAGACTGCTTGGGTTCAAATCCCAGCTCTGTCACCTCCTAGCAGCATGTAAACGGGAAATTGCATGACTGCTCTGTGCCTCACTGTCTCCGTTCTCACAGAGGGCAGTACGAACATCGCCTGGTGGCGGTGGTGTGAGGATTGAAGGCACCGAGCACAGCACCGGGCAGAGGCCAGCACGCCGTACGTGTTAACTTCTCAGTGTTTTGTATATTTGCCATAATGCAGTATTTCCTCTTCTCCTTCCTCTTCTTGCACCTCGGCTTCAAGACACAGATGCTCCCACCCGCTTCCCTCCCCCTTGCTTCTCCCTGAAAGGATGGCAGATGGTCTTCTGGCCTCTGAATCAGTGCCGACTGCCCCCTCCTGCCCTCTCCTGCCCCCCGCACACCTACCTGATCATCACCATAGAGAAGCAGGCACTTGTCAGGATCCTCGTAACTAAAGCAAAGAACGAAAAAAGAAATCATCTTCAGACATCAAGAACAACAACAGCGCAGGGGAGGGGGAGATCTGACGAGTGTCCTTTATGTCACGTCTGTGTTCTATTTGCAGAACAGTCTTGGAAATAGGCACTTGTTTACTTCGCCCAGATCAGAAGTGATTTCAGATTTCTCTTCGTTTAATCATCTCCTTCCAGTGTGCAGGTTCATAATTAAAATAAGAAATTTATTTATAAAACCAGTGCTGGAGCTGAGAGCTAACTATATAAAGAGATGCTTAGGCTGATGAACCCTCTGTCACGTAGACCCCAAACTGCATCGACCAGCCTGGAAGGAGAGGCAGGGACTTCCCTGACATGGTCAGCATCTCCCTTGCCAGACGGGAGATGGAGGGAGTGAGGAAGGAGAGACTGGCTTCCCGATCCTAGTGTACAAGATGGAGAGCGGCCAGATTTTCATGGGGAAATGCTACACCACCCCACTTCGGGTAAATGGCTGGCTCCACGGGTAGGGTGCCCACTGGCTGGTGCCAGGACCAGAGGGAGGGAAACAGCTGCGGACGGAAGAAGACTTGAGCATGGGTGGAGTTGGCCAGGAGAGGGGATGAAGGGGCCAAGAAAGAGTAGAAGGAGGGGGTGGGGACAGTGGGCAACGAAGTGGCAAGACCTTGACTGGGTGACCTTTCCCAGCGACCCCTCAAATCTCAGTATCTACAAAAATCATTAAATGCTTGGTGCGGTTGGGTTTCTTGTCAAAGCCAGTAAAGTGGCCTGGTAGATACAAGAGGTGAAGGCCTGCCAGTGTCTGGGAAGTATCAACACTACAGCTACAAGGCTTGTTTGACATTATGTGGCTACGTTACATTTTTTTTGAGGAGTATAGTTGATGTACAATATTAGTTTCAGGTGTACTGCATAATGATTTGACACTTGCATACATTATGAAATGATCACCAGAAGTCTAATAACCATCTGTCCCCATACATGGCTACATTAAATTTGACAAATAATTTGTCACTTTGCATTAGATTTAATTTATTGCTCTTTTTATTTCCAAAGACAGAAGGGACCTACTAGACACATTTCTTTCCAGTGTCAGTATCAGAAATCTGTATGTGTCTTAAACACCTTAGTTGTTGTCTTATGGACACTGTGAAGTGGCCAATGAATGCCGTCTTCCTCTTTGTTCTGGCTTCTAGGAAACTCAAAGAAAAAGATGCTCTTCGTTTAAAAACATTGTTTAGGGTATTATGAAGTATATTTTGTTCATTGACTTTGTCTTCCTATATATATTTTTTCCCTTCACCTTCATTCATCTGTGTGCATGTGTATTAATTTTATTCTATTCTCTATCCATTGCTGTAAGTGTCCCCAAATCCTCTTTTAGACAATGCAGTTATTAATAAACAAAAACACAAATGAATACATTTTTGCCTATCCTGGAAGTTCTTACACTTGAATCTTTTATTGCACAGAACATTCCTCAAGTTTTGCTCTCATATCTGTTGGTTAATCTTTTCTGGACTTCTGTCCTTAGAGTTCTGCTTTTGCAAAAGACTTTGCTTCACCCTCATTTTATTAAGATGTTCTCTTATATTTTCTTCTAGTATCTACTTTAAAAATATTTAGATTTTTATTCGGAATCTATTTTTATGTATACTGTAATTTAAGGACTTAATATTTTCCCTTAACAAAAAGCTAAAAATTATTTGTTAGACTGTTCTCGCACTAATCTGAAATGTTTGTTTAATCAAATACTACCTTCCCTTTATACATAGGTCTGTCATCGACTTATTTGTCTCTCCTTTGTACCAGTATCTTTTCTCTTTCATTTACTTTAACTTAACAGCTTGCTTTGATACCCAGTAATTCCAGTCTTTTCTCCTTATTCTTTTTCAACATTTTCTTGGCTATTTTCACATATTTACTCTTCCAGATGAACTTTAGAATCAACTTGTTGAGCTTCAAAGCAATCTCTTAGATATTTTGATTGAAATTCCACTGAAGTTGACATTTAATTTGGGGAGAGGTAAAATCTTCACAATATTAAAATTTCCCATTGAGGAACATAGTTCCTTCCCCTTTTTTTTTTTTTTTTTTTTTTTTTTGCGGTACGCAGGCTTCTCACTGTTGTGGCCTCTCCCGTTTCGGAGCACAGGCTCTGAACGCGCAGGCTCACCGGCCCAGCCGCTCCGCGGCATGTGGGATCTTCCCGGACCGGGGCACGAACCCGCGTCCCCCCTTATATTTTTATAGAAGATTTAAAATATAAAATTCAACTCCTTGGGCTTCCCTGGTGGCGCAGTGGTTGAGAGTCCGCCTGCCGATGCAGGGGACGCGGGTTCGTGCCGGTGAGCCTGCGCGTCCAGAGCCTGTGCTCCGCAATGGGAGAGGCCACAACAGTGAGAGGCCTGCGTACCGCAAAAAAAAAAAAAAAAATTTCAACTCCTTGCACACATTGCCATTCTCCCCAGCACAACACGTTTCATAATTCTTGGGATTTGAATATCATAAATAATCTGCCCAGTCTACTGGTTTCTCATTTGCTTGACCTACCTTTTAATAGTCTTGTCTTCTACCGTATTTCAGCCACTCACTGCCACGGTCGTACCCTTGATTTTGTTAGTAATACCTGGAACCCCTCCAGGATCTCCATTTCAAACATCCTACCTCCAGTCTTTCTAATGTATTCGCACTATACTCTAGCTTTAACTTAGGACTTTCCATCCATTGATCCTAACACATTTTCACTGCCCCTGACCCTTCCGTGCCTCATTTTCCTTCATATCTGGCTTAAATTCCATGGTCAGTTATAACCACTTCCTCTATATACCCCCAACTCTCTCTTTTGTTGTTGCCGTTCTTTCTTGGCAAAAGTACACCCCTGATTCAACCTGACTCTCCACCCACCCTCTGCATGCACGCATGTGAAAATGTGGTTGGAGACAAACCACACCGCTGTGCTGAGTGGTCCGACTGCAAATCCATGACCACAAACCACAAGTAAGTTCCTAGTGCTTCCTGGCGGCCATCCCTCATCTCCCACTCTCCAAGACCATGTCACACTTCCTCTTTTCTCTGAAAAGCTCCAGCGCTTCTTCCCAATGTCCATTCTCAGATGAGGATCTTGCTTCCTGGGTCATACATCCTTGCCTGCAACCCCTGTGGCTCACTGGTGTTTTTCCCTCCCCCAGCAGTGTCTCGTGAGCGTTGCCTATCCCCCCACCCACGTACTTTCTAGTGCCTTCCATGCTATATTTGTTCTCCTTGGCCCTCACTCCCTAACTCACTCCTTATTGAGCTTGGACATTGCCTGTCTCCTTCCACGAGGATGGAAGTCCCCTGAGAGCAGAGCTTTTATCTGTTTCTTTTCCTGCTGGGTTCCCAGCACCCAAACAATGCCTGGCGCGCATGTGTGGATGGGACTTCCTTAGAAGGCACCCTTTACAGAGGTCTCTGTGATCAGCCCCCACACTTGTCACCATGAGCCTAGACCAGAACACGGTCCAGCACTACTGGATGCCGTGGGTTGGCCTGCACACGGCACCCACAGTCCTCAGGGCGGCCCTCATTCACCCTCGCCTGCTTTGTCTCCAAGCCTCAGCCAATATCGCAGCCTCACCTGGACGTCACAGGGCTCCCAGCACACACTCCCCGCTGCCCGTGGCCTCCTTGATTTCTGGGCCTCCGTCACCCAGCCAAACTCAGGGCAGCCTCTCGCCCGCCCTTGACTCTGTCATCCTGTTGAATGAATGTTGGTGCCTAGCCCAGCGTCTGTCACTGGCCAGGCACTCCCCCCAGGCCATTCATTCCTTCATTCTTCAAATAGTTCTTGACTATATACCAGGTGCCCAGTGTTGTCCTAGGCTGATGGAATATAACAGAGAAAGGTCTTGCCGTTGCGGAGCTCATATTCTAATGGGTAGGCAGATAATAAATAAACAGCCAAATCGATACATCACGTGTCAGATAATGCTAATTGCTATGGAGATAAATAAAGCAGGGTGAAGGAATAAGCAAATTTGGGTCTGGGGGTGGGAGAGTGTATTTTCATGGTCAGAGAGGCCTCTCGGAGAAGTGGGTGACACTGGATTGAACCACATGGATTTCAGAAAAGAAGGTCACTCCTGGGGGTGATGATGGCAAATGCAAAGGCCCTGAGGTGCACGTGTGCTTGGGGTGTGCAAAGAGCAGTAAGGCATGCAGAGACCTGGAGCAGGGTGGGCAAGCAGGAGGGTCCTAGTGGGGACAGAATAAAGGGAGGAGGATTTTCCCCAGAGCCGAAGGAGAGCCTCCTTGGGCTGGGGGAAGAGTAAGAGCAAAAGAACCACAAGGGAGGGGCAGGGAGAGAGGGCTGAGGGTCCTAGTGGGCACGCAGCCCGGCTTCCCGGAGGGGCTGCCTGGGGAGCAGTGGTTCCCAGGAACGTGAGAAAAGCGGCTGCGTGGAGCTCCAGACAGACGCGCCACCTGGTGCAGTCTTGTGTACGAGACAGCCTCAGGCGTGAAGGGGCCTTGGTGACGGCTTCCCACCAGTGCGCCCCCCGAACTCTGGCACCATGTGGGTGGGGGAACCCCTGCAGTGACTGATATTATGGTGGGTGCTCAGAATAGAATTGAACTCGAGTTTTGGAAACTAAAGTAAGTTATCCTTCTTGCACATCCAAGGTTACAGACTAAGATTTACACTTGCTCCGTTATTCTCGGTACATTAAGATCAGGGGAAACAAAGTGTCGTGCACCGCTGGCTTATCTTTCACAAATCTCTGCCCCTGGATGTTGGCATATTTTTCTTACAACAAGACTTTAAAGAATGGAGAGAGTTGCCTGGAGTGGAGATCTCTGCTCTGCTGTGGCGTACCCTGAAAGGAGGCTCCGAGCCTGCCTCAAAGTGTGAAATCGCCAACTTCTCTAAGAGAGAGACTCCAGTGGTATTTCTGCCAAAAAAAAAAAAAAAAAGAAAGAAAATCCCAGAAATACATCCATCCTGAGCATCAGAGCCCAGAAATTATTCATATCACTCTGCAGCTCTGGCAAGAGACCAAATTCCTGGAATTCGAGGCATCCGAATCATTTCATTGTGCCTCAGTAACAGCGATAGACATGGGCGATAACAATCTAGAAGGATTGAGTTTTTCAGAGGGACTATCTTTGATTTTTTTTAAGATGAAAAATGTCCAATTTAGGACTGATAATTTCCTCCCTTCTTCAGAAATCTCTCTAGCTAATCTGTATGTTTTAATCTCAGTAAGGGCAGCAAGGCTCTCATCTCATTTAAGAGTTAGGTTTAGAGGAATCTTATCCAACTAGCTGCAGCCCAGGGATTCAGGAGAGCATTTTTTCACATCTAATAACCTGAAGCTTTCATACAGTGCTTAGGACAGGGCCCCAGACCCAGGGCGTACTCAGCATATGCCGCTGGAAAGAACAGGGGGGCCAGGAAATTGGAAGCACCCAGCAGGGCTTGGACTGGCTCCAGATTTCATTTCTTTGAACCTTTCTAAATTGCAAAGCATTGTGATAAGTGAGTCAATTTCTGACAAGTCTTAGTATTCTAAATCCTAATGACCTTACCATCTCCATATTTTTTCCGTCCGGATCACAGTGAGCTAAAGCGTAGAATACATCTCCTGGTTTCCCCCTTCAAAATGGAGAGGATTGTGGAGTCCAGTTATGAAAGGTGATGGGGAGACTGAGGCCAATGACAACTGTCCACAAGGGCTCATCAGTGTTTCTGTTTTTAGGTGGCAAAAGAGAGAAAGGCCAGTAAGATAAGAGATCACACTGAACGTGTCCCTAGTTATTGACGTTAGATTCTTCCTCTCTAGATATCAGCCTTCCAGGAATAAAATAAGTGGATCATCAAGGCTCCCAATTCATAACTCAGCTCAGGAAAGAAGGCAGCTGTTTATACTCAGTGCATGCTTGACCTGGACCAATGGATTGTACTAAGGCACTGAAGGGTGGCTGGGATTCTGTCACTTATGTGAGAAGTCTCATCTGCGGCATCATGGGGATGCCATTATGGGATGAACCATATCTTGAGAGAGCCAGGCATGTCTTAACATCAACCTGGATGAAACCCAGAAAACAATGGTGATTCTGATCACTTTCGTACTTCAAAGAAGCTGGGAGGGAGTGCAGATCATGTGACAAGCATCAGTGTCCAAAAAGGCCTCGACCCACTGGGATACGGGCCCAATATCATTGATATTTGTTCAAGAGTGTAAGCAGAGCATAATCAAAGCTGTCTAGAGTTTGTGGGCCAAGTTGCAAAGAGGAGAGACTGGAGGCTGTGAGCCAATCAACTAGAACATGCAAGCAACTGCTCCCACCCACACTGGGGCAGTGACTACAGAAATGAGAGGAGAAAAGGGACAAGAATTCGTTAGTGATTGGAAGTAAAAGATGAGGAAGAGAGGAAGCAACCACAGGGAATTCCAAGGTTCTCAATTTGAATGATGAGATGGAGGCTGTAATCAGGACAGAAAACATAGGAAACACCGCAGAATCTGGGCGGGGGTGGGGGCGGGGGGGGGGAGGGCTGTTGTATTTTGACACTTCAGTTTTGAAAGGCCTGTAGGATACCCACTCAAAGATGAACCTAGGGGCTTCCCTGGTGGCGCAGTGGTTAAGAATCCGCCTGCCAATGCAGGGGACACGGGTTCGAGCCCTGGTCCAGGAAGATCCCACATGCCACGGAGCAACTAAGCCCGTGCGCCACAACTCCTGAGCCTGCGCTCTAGAGTCTGTGAGCCACAACTACTGAGCCTGCGTGCCGCAACTACTGAAGCCCACACGCCTAGAGCCTGTGCTCCGCAACAAGAGAAGCCACTGCAGTGTGCCACCGCAGTGTGCCACTGCAGCACACTGCAATGAAGAGTAGCCCCCGCTCACTGCAACTAGAGAAAGCCCGTGCGCAGCAACAAAGACCCAACACAGCCATAAATAAATAAATAAAAATTTATAAAAGAAAAAAAAAAAGATGAAGCTAGGATTTAGAGGACAGGGGTCAAGAAGTAGATTTAAAATCATACCAAAGCCATAAAAAGGAAAGATAATACTGAAGGAGATAATGTGGTGAAGGAGAAGGCCAAGGCTAGGACTTGAGGGGCTCTCAGCATGTGAGAGGGAAGAGGAGGACAAAGACAGGAGGAGTTGGAGAACCAGGGAGGGATTTACTGCAAAGGTCAAGGGAAGAAATGTCACACAGGTTGGTATAATGAAGACTCAATAGAGGGAAAAGATTTGTCTCTTAGGATGTTATTGTATTAGGTTCAGTGAGAGATAGTGAAGGCTGGCAGTGATGGTGTCATGGGCACATGGCAGAGGATGAGGGACAGGATGCTGTGAGTCCCTGAATGTGCAGGGTGAGGTGTAACTTTACACCTGAAGGAACTAAAAAAAAGAACAAACTAAGCCCAAAGTTGGCAGAAGGAAGGAAATAACAAAGACTAGAAAAGAAATAAAACAAAAAACCAATAAAACTGAGGGTTTTTTTTAAAGATTAACAATATTTGCAAACCTTTAGCCAGATTAACTAAGACAAAAAGAGAAGACTGAAATAAATAACATTAAAAATGAAAGAAGAGACATCACAAATGATACAACAGAAATAAAAAGGGTCACAAGAGACTACTATGAACAATTATATGCCAACAACTGGATAACCTAAAAGAAATGGACAAATTCCTAGAAACAAAATCTACCAAGACTAAATCATGAAGAAATACATAGTCTGACCAGACATATAACTAGTATAGAAATTGAATTGAAAGCCCAGGACCAGATGACTTCACTGGTGAATTCTACCAAACATTTAAAAAAAGAAGACCAGTCTTTCTCAAAAACTTCCAAAAAATTGAAGAGCAGAGAACACTTCCAAACTCATTTTATAAGGCCAGCATTATCCTGATATCATAGCCAGACAGAGACACCACAAGAAAAGAATACAACAGGCCAACATCCCCGATGAATCTAGACACAAAAATCCTCAACAAAATACTAGCAAACTAAATCCAACAGCACACTGAAATGAATGATGGTTCAAGGTACAGAAATCAATTAATGTGACACATCACATTAACAGAATGAAGGATAAAAATCACATGATTGTCTCAATAGATGCAGAAGAAGTGTTTGACAAAATTCAAAATTCTTTCATGATAAAAACTCTCAACAAACTAGGAATAGAAGGAAAGTATCTCAACATAATAAAGTTTTCTTCCAAGAAATCCTCTGGGGTAGTAATGTCATATCCCTTAGTACAGTGGGTTTTTTTCCCCTTCTTCTATTGTTAGTTTACTTCATGTTCAAAGAGGGCAATGTCTTGCCCTAGGTTAGCAGACAAATTAGCAGTAAATCAAGCTGAGATTTAAAAAATACTTATTTTTTACATATTTATTTAATCAAAAAATAGCTATTGAACGTCTTCTATGATCTAAGGGCTCTATTAGGCAGATACATTTATCACTCATCAAAAGTATTTCTCTTGCCTTCCTGTTTTGTTTTTATAGCTAAGAGTTTTAAGGCTGAGACATACCTTAGAGTGTGTCTACAAGGGTGTAAAAGCAACAGAAAAGAAGTTGTGTGTGAAATTGTATATTAAAGGTAATAATAGAGTGAGTTTTGCACGTGGCAATTAGTTTACAATGTGCTCCCACAAATGCACTCAGACACCATGATTAATGCTCCCTGGAGCCTTCAGTCTCTGTAACTAGCTGTCATTGTACTTACCAGAACACTATTCTCCCAGGATATTATGATAAATACCACGTTGGTTCTAATATTGCTGTAAGTGATTAGGTCTGGGTGTGAGAGGGGGTGGTAAGATGAAATGGAGATAAAATGCAAAGTTTACGTTCTGTCTGCTTAGCTGGAATTCAGTAAGAAACCAAGCCAGCAATCCTTATGTGAGGTTTTGGGGTGACACAGAGACATCCCACCCACCCCACAACACATACCCATGCCCGCTCTGTGGGGGTTTTAAGTGCTGTTTCAAATTCATTTTCTTTTGGGTGTGTCTGGAAGCTAAATATCAGAAGGCAAATGCCAGAACGAGAAAACTAGTCTCCACATCAGAGGAGCAGGGTATCCTGAACCTCACCCCTAGTCCAACAGAGAAGCTCTCAGAGAATGACATCATCAACAAACAGTCCCATTGGTTGATGGGATTGGTACATGGCCCATACCATTGGCTCCATCCCGGTGAATCCCTCAATAAGGGAGGGGTGACTGGTTAGAGTATACAACCCAAGTCAGTAAATATTCACTGTTGTGTACGAAATGTTTGTGTCCCCTCAAAATTTGTATGTTAAAACCCTAACCTCCAATGTGATAGTATTTGGAGATGGGGCCTTTGGGACGTAATTAGGGTTAGATGAGTTCATGGGGGGTGGGGCTCTTGATAGGATTATGAAGAGACACTACAGAGCCCCTCCCCAATACAGACACACCAAGGAAAGGCCATGTGAGGACACAGTGAGAAGGTGTCTGTCTGCAAGTCAGGAAGAGAGCCCTCAGCAGAAACAGAAGGGGATGACACCTTGATCTTGGACTTCCCAGACCCCAGAACTGAGAGAAAATTAATTCCTATTGTTTAAGGCACCCAGTCCGTGACATTTTGTTGGGGAAGCCCCAGCAGATTTATACATTCACATTCACTAGAATGTGCTCTCCTTGAGGCTGGGTGTCCTGTGTGTTCAATCCCTGAATCCCTAGCCTATAGCAAAAGACTCCTCCTCACCCCCCAGCTCCAAGCCCCAAGAGTGGTGGGACAGGACAAAGTCTTCATGATGTCCTGGGATCACAGTGTCCCTGGAACCTTTGTTAATTTGGGGTGCTCTCCACTCAGCCCTCCCGTGTCAAGAGTTCACCTAATCATGATAATGGAAACCAGAATTTATAGTGTCCTTCCTGAGTGCCAGACAAGTACCTGACAAGTATTATCTCATGAAATCCTCCTAACAACCCAATGAGCTGGGTACTATTTTTATTTACCAGTTTTACAGACAAGGAAAACTGAGGCACAAAGAGTTCAGACCACCTGCCAGTAAATCCTAGTGAGATTTGACATCAGAGTCTCAGTCTTTGATTGCTTATTCATTTTTTTAAAAAAAGTATTGAACAGCTATTATGTGCCATGCCTTGTGATAGGTGTTAGACCTACAGTGGGGAACAAAACAGTTGTGGTTCCTACCCTCCCAGTCTAGTGACAGTCAGTAGACAAAGAATTCACCATCTATACTCATAGGCCCATGACAGGTACAATAGGGAAAATGAACAGGGTCAATGGGCGCATAGTCAGATAAGGAGGAGGTGAGATTTAAATTAAGGTCGGAAGAGAAAGATAGGGGTGGGGTGGGCATGGTGCTTCAGGCAGACGGAACAAGGGCAAAGGCCCTGAAATGGGAAACTGCTGAGGACATCTGAGTAACTGAATGAGGCCACGGAGGCTGGTGCTCCAGAGACTGGGAGCGAGTGAAGCGGGAGGGGGTCCGAAGAGCTTTGAGGCCATGGTGAGGACACAGGGGGCCTGCGGGCGGTCATGCGTTGTTCATGCCGCTCCCAGCACGTCGGGACTGGAAGAGGAAGGGCGTTGGCTGTGAGGAGCACCTGTTCTGCTGGGTGAAGTGTGAGCGCCTACATCTAGGACGCAGGTTTCATCTTCACCGCAGCCCTGTGAGGCCAGCCTTATCATCTCCGTCGTGCAGGTGGGCCACCTGAAGTTGAGAATGAAGACTGGACTTGCCCAGGTCCCCAGAGATGAGTGAAGGGACTGAGATCTGAGTCCACCACAAAGTCCTGCCTTCGCCAGAGTCCCCAAGCTGCCCCAGGTGGAGCCCAGCCCTGCTGCCCTGCCCCCCATGCTGGGAGCTGGGGTCTGGCCCGGGGATGGGAGAGGCAGGAGGCAAGCCCGCCGGGAGGAGCTGCACTCGCTTTGCTGGGCCTGCACGAGTCCTCTCAGGGCTGTCCTTTTCATTGTCTCATCAAAGTGGCCTTTCTTGAAAGCAGTGATAACACAAAATATCACTTTCAGGAAACTCTCCGAGATGGCGTGAGTAAAAAGCAATCAGTCACCCACAACTCAATCATGTGCCGCCCCCACTGGGCCAGGCTGGGCACCTTGGGCCCCACAGCACAAGGAAAGGCTCCAATGCCCCCTCCCCCGACCCTCCGGAAGGGGGGGCCCTCCTGAGGAGTCAAGTGTGCAGCCCTTTGGGGAGGAGTGGGACCTAGGGTAGGACCGCACATGCGCACGAGGGGCGCTGGGGACGGGCTCTGCCTGGCTTTTTTCTATGGGAACACACTCGGCTACAGGTTTGCTTTTCAATCACTTCCTTCTAAATACATCAACTTTTCTCTGTATTTCTCAATATAAAAAATGATTGGCTACTCTGACTGGTGTGAGGTGATACCTCATTGCAGTTTTGACTTGCATTTCTCTAATGGTTAGTGATGTTGAGCATCCTTTCATGTGTTTGTTGGCAATCTGTATGTCTTCTTTGGAGAAATGTCTGTTTAGGTCTGCTGACCATTTTTGGATTGGGTTGTTAGTTTTTTGTTATTGAGCTGCATGAGCTGCTTATATATTTTGGAGATTAATCCTTTGTCTGTTGTTTCATTTGCAAATATTTTCTCCCATTCTGAGGGTTGTCTTTTTGTCCTGCTTATGGTTTCCTTTGCTGTGCAAAAGATTTTAAGTTTAATTAAATCCCACTTTTTAATTTTTGGTTTTATTTCCGTTACTCTAGGAGGTGAGACAAAAAAGATCTTCCTATGGTTTATGTCAAAGAGTGTTTTTCCTACGTTTTCCTCTAAGAGTTTTATAGTGTCTGGCCTTACATTTAGGTCTTTAATCCATTTGGACTTTATTTTTCTGTATGGTGTTGGGTAACGTTCTAATTTCATTCTTTTACATGTACCTGTCCAGTTTTCCCAGTACCACTTATTGAAGAGGCTGTCTTTTCTCCATTGTATGTTCTTGCCTTCTTTGTCATAAATGAGGTGCCCATATGTGTGTGGGTTTATCTCTGGGTATTCTATCCCGTACCATTGATCTATATTTCTGTTTTTGTGCCGGTACCATACTGTCTTGATTACTGTAGCTTTGTAGTATAATTTGAAGTAGGGGAGCCTGATTCCTCCAACTCCATTTTTCTTTCTCAAGATTGCTTTGGCTATTCGGGGTCTTTTGTGTTTCCATACAAATTGTAACATTTTTTGTTGTAATTCTGTTACATTCTGAAGAATGCCACTGGTAGTTTGATAGGGATTGCATTGAATCTGTAGATTGCTTTGGGTAGTATAGTCATTTTCACAATATTGGTTCTTCCAATCCAATAACATGGTATATTTTTCCATCTGTTTATGTCATCTTTGATTTCTTTCATCAGTGTTTTATGGCTTTCTGAGTACAAGTCTTTTGCTTCCTTAGGCAGTTTATTCCTAGGTATTTTATTCTTTTTGTTGCAATGGTAAATGGGATTGTTTCCTTAATTTCTCTTTCTGATTTTTCATTGTTGGTGTGTAGGAATGCCAGAGATTTCTGTGCATTAATTTTGTATCCTGCAACCTCATCAAATTCATTGATTAGTTCTAGCAGTTTTCTGGTGGCATATTTAGGATTTTCTATATATAGTATCATGTCATCAGCAAACAGTGAGAGTTTGATTTCTTCTTTTCCAATTTGTATTCCTTTTATTTCTTTTTCTTCTCTCATTGCTGTGCCTAGGACTTCCAAAACTGTGTTGAATAAGAGTGGCGACTGTGGACATCCTTGTCTTGTTCCTGATCTAAGTGGAAATGCTTTCAGTTTTTCACCATTGAGTATGATGCTTGCTGTGGGTTTGTCATATATGACCTTTATTATGTTGAGGTAGGTTCCCTCTACGCCCATTTTCTGGAGAGTTTTTATCATAAATCGGTGTTGAATTTTGTCAAAAGCTTTTCCTGCATCTACTGAGATGATCATATGGTTTTTATTCTTCAATTTGTTAATGTGGTGTATCACATTGATTGATTTGCGTATATTGAAGAATCCTTGCATCCCTGGGACAAATCCCCACTTGATCATGGTGTATGATCCTTTTAATGTGTTGTTGGATTCTGTTTGCTAGTATTTTGTTCAGGATTTTTGCATCTATGTTCATCAGTGATAGTGGTCTATAATTTTCTTTTTCTATGATATCTTTTTCTGGTTTTGGAATCAGGGTGATGGTGTCTTTGTAGAATGAATTTTGGAGTGTTTCTCCCTCTGCAATTTTTTGGAAGAGTTTGAGAAGGATGGATGTTAGCTCTTCTCTAAATGTTTGATAGAATTCACCTGTAAAGCCATCTGGTCCTGGACTTTTGTTTGTTGGAAGATTTTTAATTACGGTTTCAATTTCATTACTTGTGATAGGTCTGTTTATATTTTCTAATTCTTCCTGGTTCAGTCTTGGAAAATTGTACCTTTCTGAGAATTTGTCCATTTCTTGATGGTTGTCCATTTTATTGGCATATAGTTGTTTGTAGTAGTCTCTTATAATCCTTTGTATTTCTGCAGATTCAGTTGTGTTTTCTCCTTTTTCATTTTTAATTTTATTGATTTGTGTCCTCTCCCTTTTTTTTCTTGATGAGTCTGGCTAAGGGTTTATCAATTTTGTTTATCTTTTCAAAGATAAACTTTTAGTTTTATTGATCTTTGCTATTGTTTTCCTTGTTTCTCTTTCATTTATTTCTGCTCTGATCTTTATGATTGCTTTCCTTCTACTGACTTTGGGTTTTCTTTGTTCTTCTTTCTCTAGTTGTTTTAAGTGTAGGGTTAGATTGTTTATTTGAGATATTTCTTGTTTCTTGAGGTGAGATTGAATTGCTATAAACTTCCCTCTTAGAACTGCTTTTGCTGCATCCCATAGGCATTGGGTCGTTGTGTTTTCATTGTCATTTTTTTCAATGTATTTTTTAATTTCTTCTTTGATTTCTTCAGTGATCTCTTGGTTATTTAGTAGCTCAATGTTTAGCCTCCATGTATTTGTGTTTTTTACAGTATTTTTCATTTCAGTTATTGTGTTGTTCATCTCTGTTTGTTTGTTGTTTAGTTCTTCTACATCTTTGTTAAACATTTCTTGTATTTTCTCAGTCTGTGCCCCCATTCTGTTTCCGATATTCTGGATCATCTTTTCTATCATTACTCTGAATTCTTTTTCAGGTATATTGCCTATTTCCTCTTCATTTATTTGGTCTTGTAGGTTTTTACCTTGCTCCTTCTCTGTGGCATATTTTTTTGCTATCTCATTTTTTTTTTTTTTTTAATGAGTTGGATTGTGTTCCTGTCTTTCTGGTTGTTTGGCCTGAGGCTTCCAACACTGGAGTTTGTAGGTTGTTGGGTAGAGCTGGGTCTTGATACTGAGATGAGGGCCTCCGTGAGAGCTCACTCCGATGAATATTCACTGGTGTCTGAGGTTCTCTGTTAGTCCAGTGGTTCAGACTCAGCGCTCCCACTGCAGGAGCTTTGGCCCCTGGCTCATGAACCAAGATCCCACAAGCCGTGTGGGGTGGCAAAAAAAAAAAAAGCAATAACAAAGTAAAAAATAAAATTAGACTAGGAAACTAACAGAATGTTAGAAAGAATATAAAATAAAAATATAGATGAATCAACAACCATAAGGTACATCAGTACCACAATAGTAAAACAGAGGAGGAAGGAAAAGGAAAAAAAAAAGAAAAAGAAAAGAAAAGGTGGGGGGGAAGGCCTTGGCTGTGGAGGCGGGGCCTAAGCAAGGGCGAGGTTTGGGTGTTGGGTGGGGCCTATGCTCAGGACCCACAGGGCTGGAAAAGGCCCTGGGGCTGTGGGGGGTGGGGCTTAGGCTCAAGGAACAGAAGGAGCCCAGGCGTGCCCCCCACCCCTGGTCTCAGAGGGTGGGGGACCTCACCTGGGAGCCCAGCAGGCTTCCTGGGCTCGAGTGGGAGGGGCAAACACCCTCCTCTCCTCTCCTGCTCCTCCCAGATGGCTCCTCCCACCTGTCTCTCCTGATCTCCCCGGCCTCCCTTCTATGCCCCCAAGGACCCACGCAGCCTGGAGGGGGCTTTGGAGCGGGGGTACCAGCCTGGGAGCTCAGCAGACTCCCCAGCCCAAGTGGGCCAGGTGATTGCCTTCTGCTCCTCTCTCGCTCCTCCCAGAGGGTCCCTCCTGCCTGACTTTCCTGATCTCCCCGGCCTCGGGGGTGCTGATCCTGTCTGGCCTCCACTTCTCCTCCCCCCTCAGCCCCCCCAACATCCTACTGGTTCACTTGGGGGTTCCTCCTGTCTCCCTGGGCGTCAGAGTCCCCCACCAGCGGCAGGCAGGTGCCCTAGTTGTGGAGAGACGCTAACTCCATGTCTTCCCACACCGCCATCCTGACTCCTGAGCATGCTTTTTAAAATCAAACCGGGCTGAATTTAGAAATCCAAATTTGTTGCTTTTTAATAGTTAATATTACTTATAAGAATATATATTAATATGTTAATAAGTATATTTTAATAATTAAACTTAACATTAAACTTAATTGTATTTAATAGCCCGGAGGATGTGAGGTTGTATTAACTGTTCGCTAAGGTGATTGAAGCCTAGGAAACCAGGGGCTTCTAAATGAGGCAAGTTTGGGCTTGGGTGGAGTCAGAGGAGGTGGGAGGAGTCAGACAGGGTGGTGGGAACCACATTCAAGCTCCGCCCCTTCACTTAGCCACGCCCCCAGCCCCATGCTAAACAGCCTAATTCCTCAGCCTGGACACCACCGCCCCCATCACAGTTCACCCTCCTCCAGTGTTGAACTTTCTTTTGCTTCAACCTTGTTTTGGCATTTTCCAAAATTCCTTCCCACCAAGCCGCACCCCCTTGCCTTGGCCCATTACTGAAGTTGCTTGGCACCCGGGATGCTGCACATTCATTTTCATTATGCTGCCATTGATGGAAACCTTCAGTATCTTCCTTAACAGCCTGACCCATTCTTTGAAGGCTCTCCATCAGTGAGTATAGTATTTTGCCTTGTTTTGTTTCGGTTTTTCTTTGTTTGTTTTTTACTGTGGATTTTATTTTTTGAAAAATAAAATCACTTTGGACTGAATTTTGGTGGACAATAAAGTGGCAATATTATTTTGAATCTAAAATAAATGGTGCTAAAAGGTAACATTTTCTCTCACTCTGGAAGTATTCCAGAAGAGGGCCCTGTCAGTTTGAGGCAAGGACAGTATCATTGCAATAGGCCAAAGTGATAGCTTTCTTTGCACAGCAGCTTTTTTTAAGGTCTTCATACTTTACCCTATTACCACAGATGGGTATGTGTCTGTGTAAACCCACACATGGAAATGAATTTCATAGCCCAACGATTATTCACTTAGCCATTGAAGAGCTGCAGGCACTCACCCAGTCCCTAGGATCAACTTGTTGTACTGTGGCGTGCGGGTGACATCCGTCACCCACCTGGGCTTCCGAATGATGGGCTTGTCCTAAAGGGTTGAAGGGTGGAAATAAACAAAAATATGCGCTTTTAATGATAAGACAATTTCCATTGTCTCAAGCCACTCTGGTCCTTAATATGCATACTTAACATTATAGAGTTTTCTTTTTTTTTTAACATCTTTATTGGAGTATAATTGCTTTACAATGGTGTGTTAGTTTCTGCTTTATAACAAAGTGAATCAGCTATACGTATACATACATCCCCATGTCCCCTCCCTCTTGCGTCTCCCTCCCACCCTCCCTATCCCACCCCTCTAGGTGGTCACAAAGCACCGAGCTGATCTCCCTGTGCTATGCGGCTGCTTCCCACTAGCTGTCTGTTTTACATTTGGTAGTGTATATATGTCCATGCCACTCTATAGTTTTCTTTAGTTGACTTTCGCTCTCAACTGTAGGCGTATCCCGGAAATATTGAGGGAGGGTTCAGTTCTAGACCACTGCAATAAAGCAATTCACACGAATTTTGTGATTTCCCAGTGCATACAGAAGTTATGTTTACACTATGCTGTAGTCTATTAAGTGTGCTATGTCTTAAAAAAAATCAATGTACATACCTTAATTTAAAAATACTTTTTTGTTAAAAAGTGCTAGCCACCATCTGAGGCTTCAGTGAGTAGCAATCTTTTTGCAATAGTAACATCAAAGATCCCTGATCACAGATCGCCATGACAGATACAATAATAATGAAAAAGTTTGAACTATTGCGAGAATTACCAAAATGTGACACAGAGACACAACGTGAGCAAATGCTGTTGGGAAAATGGTTCTTATAGACTTGCTCGATACAGGGTTACCACAAACCTTCAATTTGTAAAAAAAAAAGGCAGTATCTGTGAGATGCAATAAAACAGGGTCTGCCTATATAGAGAACTTGCTATATAGATTTGAAGACCCACCTTTATTCTCTCTCTCTAGAGCGGGCTCATTTGGCAGCCTGAGCGTTATGGTTTAGCTGTAACTTCTAGGGTGGATGATAAGTTTCCTGAGGGCAGAAATGGGCGTCTGTACCCCCAGCACACAACACAGAACCTGAGCAGTGACAAGGGCTCAACTATTTGTTGAGTGAGATAATAAAAGAAAGACTTTAAAGACAGAATATATTCTGGAATGGGTCAGGTATTGTTATTCCTATCCTAAGTGTAGTTCCCAAATGCTTCTTGCCTTCTGAATTTCTGATTCTGTGATTCTGTAAGTTCTCTAAGGAGAAACCCTCACAGAGCAACCTAAATTGAAATAACCATTAACAGGGAGGAAAATTCTTTTCCATTTGTCATTCATTAAGACATATGATCAAGTACATGATGGAATCACGTGTAATTCATCCATCTGATTTAGAAGCAAAATGAGGAATTATCTCGCACTACATATAGAGATCATATTTTATTTGCATTCCATAGACTGGCGAAATCCAACATGAATATATTATATTCAAGGACACAATTTCTGTAATCATGCCACTCGAGGAGCAGTTTAAAATAGCAAATAAAATCAAACTGGAGCACTCAGCATCCTTATCAAATGAGAATCACATACAAAAACCCGCTTTCTTCTTTTCAACTTCAGCTGCAGGGACCAGAAATAAACGGCCCCATCTTCTCTGATCATGATTAAGGTGTCGTCAGGCGCAGAGAGAATGCACAGCACGGGACCCCCATACGACAGTCCTCGCAGCACAGCAGGCAGCTGGGAGGAAACCTCTTTCTGGCGAGCCAGAGCACCAGCTTGCTCTGAATACACTAACTGCAGGTATGTGCAGAAGCCATTCTGGTGAAGAAAGGAAAATTCAGTAAACGTCTACTGTCTTTCAAAAATTCTCTTTATCCTTAGGACATGGATAAGTCCTGACATAATTATTAGCTTATCGATGTGAACTTGGCTGCCATAAACTCGGGGCTAATAACTGGGGTGCGCCTGTTCGGCTAGGGCTGGAAATCTGCTACTCAGTGTCTCGCTTCCCTGCCCAGTCTCTCTGTCTAAAGATGATGGTGAGGGTTGAGCACATACCCTGTTCCGTGCAATGTGGACCTTCACCTCCATTCTTGCCATAGCTGGATAAGGTAGGTACTGTTACTCTCCTCATTTTACAAATTGGGGAACTCAAGCCTAGAAAGGTTAAATAATCTGCCTAAGATCAAACAACTAGTAAGTGGCTGGCCTGAGACTTGACCCCCATTGGTCTGACTGCACAGTTCTGACCCACCAGGATGTATGCCTCATTTCGAATCTCAGCAGTGCACGTAGGGAAAAGCCGACCTGCGGTCTGGGGAAGGGGTGGGCGTGCCTGTAGGGCCTGGGAACATCTCCATTTTCTCTCCGCTTCCCCCAAAGCCCTAACTCACTAGAGTCTTCCCTTCTCTTCCCTGGAATCCTGACTGTTCCCTTTCAAATGAGATGACAGTGAAAACACTGTATTTGCTTTGGTTGGGGCACTGGCCCGAGGTCTGAATAGAGGTGAATGCCGCTCAGCTTGTCATTTTAGAACTTGATTCATCCTAGAACAATAGGATACTGGTGCACAATGGCAGAGAATTTTAAAAGCAGATGTCTCAGCTCCTCATTATACAACCCAAATTGGGAAACATTAATAATGACGATGATGATAACATTTGTTGAGAAATTACTCTGTGGCTGCCCCTGTTCTAAACACTTTCCATGTGTCAGTGATCTGATTATCACCAGGTGTTGCTTGTTCGCAGGATTTCTTGCTCACCGGTGTTTCACTTTTGCTTTTGGGTAAGGTGGCAGATGTAGCCTTCATTTCCTGGTTTTAGGAATGCCTTCTTGGAACTTGCCTGAGCTACTGCAATTCCTAGTGAAGCTATTCCAGGCATATCCTGACATTACAAGAACTTGAAAATTGTGAATATGCATGTCCCCTTGGTTCAACTTCAACTTGGCAAGGGTACTGAGGGGCATAGGATACTCCAGAAAGGCTCAGAACCAAACATTTTATACATTTTCCTCACTAACTTCAAGTCTGACTCACAAAACGCAACCCAACTTACCCACTGAATTCTACCCACTGCTTCGTAGTTATTTTCATGAAAAGTTGTTCTATTTGTTCAATACTCTAGAGAGAAAAAAATCAACCTGTGTTTAGAGTAAACTGTTCACTAGATTGGTGGGCGAGAGGATACAGGAGGGGGAAGATATTCATTTTTCCAATTTTCATATTCAAAAACGCATACTACTCTAAGATCTCCGGAATGTTTGCTCCAAAACATTAATAGGACTGTTAATCTGAATTCAGTGCACTGACACCAAAACTCTTCCCCAGCAAGAGGCTGAGCTCCTCGAATGTCTATGTTTGAAATCAAGCCTTAATTAGTAGGAGGAGCTGTGGGTCTCCCAGGGCTTATGCTCCCAGGGGGTCCCACTCCCCCCTAGTCAGTTCCAGCCAGAGGACTGAACTGAGTTTCAGTTTGAGACACTGAAACTCAAAGTGTATCAGTATCTTTGAGTGTGTCCCCACTTTGAGATACACAGCAAAGCAAATTCTGAGGACAGTGGTTGGGATGGTGAGGATACTCACTTGGGTGTAGCCAGGACAAAAAGGTGCGCAAGTCATAAGAATTACTTTCAAGTGTTAGAAGGATCATTCTGTGGGAGAGAGAGTAGATTCCTTCTGTGTGGCTGTAACAGGCAGACGATAAGATGGATCCCACGATCCCTGCCTCTTGGTATTCAGGCCGATAAAACCCCCTCTCTTTGAGTAACTTGCTGGTAACCAGTCGTAACTTCTGGTAGGCTCTCTCTCTCCCTAGCTGGCTTTGAGGAGGCTGGCTGCCAAGCCATGAGCTGCCCTATAGAGGCGCCTACATGGAAATGGCCAACAGCCAGCAAGGAACTGAGGCCTTAGTCCAACAACCTGCAAGAAACATGGCAGAGACCATGTGTCCTTGGAAGTGCACTGTTCCCCAGTCAAGCTTTCAGATGAGACCCTAGCATAGCTACCACCTTGATACAGCCTCACGAGACTTACAAACACTGAGAGATAATAAATGTGTAGTTTTAAGCTACTGAGTTTGTGGTAATTTTGTTCTGGTGCCATGAATAACTCAGAGAGTGGTGCAAAAGCTTAGAAACTGGGCTAATGGGTAGGATGTCAAGAAAGACCAATTTCAGCTCATAAAGGGAAAAAAACAAATTTAAGGTCAGAGCTCTCCAACCTTGAAACGGGCTACCTTATAAAGTATCGAGTTCCCTTAAGCTGAAGGTATTCAAGCGTATGCTGGCTCCTGGCTTAGCAGAGAATAGAATCTGTGCATTGAAGTGGTTATATCCTAAGTGACCTCTAAGGTCCTTTCAAACCCCAGGATTCCATAATTGCAGCTTCAACAGAGATGGTCAGGTTTTATGTCTATTTTGGGGAGCGCGGTGTTGGCTTTTCTCTTATAAGTCTCAGGGGTGTTTGCCTTTGCTCGGTAATGATACCAAATGGAAAAAATGAGATGATGCCTTATTTCAAGACACCAGGGCATTGCCCCTTGGTGAGTCGATACCCGGTGCCAGTGAGGAGAGACCCTGGCTGTGGGACTGAGCTGAGACCCAGTTCCCTCTACATCATGCTCCAAAGGAGACATCTCACAGCCCTGGGCGCGGCTGCAGCGCAGACATTACCATGGCAACTAGGCAATACCACGCACATAATAAGTAACAAATATTTTTGGAACGGAAGTCCAAACAGACCCAAACACCTAGAGGGATGGCTTCCCGAGAGATTAGGATGAGAGATGCAACAGGAAACAGAAAAGCTCAGGAGGGGGGCAGTCACTGCCTGGGCTCGGGCTGCCCACCCAGACCACCCCTGTCACCAAAAGCAGAGCCTGGGACAGGTGTGGGTCCACCTGGGCAACTTGGAGCTCCGGACAAGGTGGCATGAGGCAAGGGCCGTGCAGTGTTGTGGACCACAGTGGGAGTGGGCCCTCGGGCAGTACATGGGCCATCGTACGGCCACTCCTTGGTCTTGCAGCACCGTGGCTTTGCCCAGAGAGATGCAGCCTCCCCCATCAGTCACAGCTAAAGGGGCACTGGGGTCTGCATGAACAGCCTCTGGCCCTGCCCTGGGGAATTGCCTTCTCAGCATGATTATGTGAGAGACACTGGACCACTTCCTCCTCACATCGCTCACTCATTGAGCACCAATGGCATGACAAGCCCTGTGTCAGATGCTGCAGCTTCAGAGCTGAAAGATGCCTTACTTGCCCTCATGGCGTTCGCTGTCTAGCAGGGTCACAGCAAACCAGCAATGCAGCGCCAAAAACAAAGTCTTTGTTACAGGAAACTGCAGACCACTATCAGGTTAAAAGGAAGAGCAGCTACTTCTTTCTAGGAAAGTTAGGACAGACTCGTCTGAGTCCATGATGACTGTACCGCATTAAAGTCATTCATTCATTTAACAGCATTTATTGGACATCTGTATGGGCCAGGCATGGTCCTAAATTCTGGGAACATAAGAAAAACCAGAATCCAGGGAGAATTAGTACTCAGGCAAAAAATGGGAGGAGAGTATTCTAGGCAAGGGAACAGCACGTGGGAAGATACGGGAATAGGAAAATAGGGCATCACCTTCTCTCCTCCCCACGGGAACCACAAGTTTTGGTGTAAGACCCCCATTCCTCTAGGTGGCACCCATATCTGAAACACTCACCCTGTATATTGTGCCCCTGAAAACTCAGCCCAAGGTTCGTCTCCTCCAGGAGACCTTCCTGGCTCCCTGGTCTGCTTTAGATGCTCACATAGCACCCAGGCTGAATTCTAGGCCAGCTCTGACCTCCCCGAGGGCAGAGTCCACTTGACTGATGCTGTGTCGCTAGTAAATGTTTATTGAATGAATAAATGAGTGAGTGAATGAATGCATGAGAGGAGAAGAGAATGAGTAGATCACTGACTGGGGGGGGGCAGGCATGCTAAAAATGCAGGTAATTAGACTGCTTTGGCTAAAAAGATCTGGGATGTTGTTAAAACACCTGATAATTTATCCATTGAAAACACTCCTCTCTCTACCCCATAGTTTTTTGTTTAATATTATGCATACAGAGTAGATATTTTTAAAAGACGGGTGTTTTTTAATGATCACTTCTCCACAGCAGATGAAACTCTAAACACACATAAACTTCCACTCGAGCCATGGAAACCGAGGGCTTTGTAACTCAGAAGGGGCATTGGGGGCCTCACCAGCCTACAGTCTGACGATGGTGGGATTTTGTTTAAACTCCAGGGACAAGATCATAGTGCATTACCTTGAATAATTTTTTTCTATAGTTTAAGATGTAATCATGAAACCTTAGCAAGTAGAGCTTAAACAGCCTCTCCTGTTATCATATGTATTTTATCTTATGAATACAGCCTTGTTCATTGCTATGTTTGGAGTTTTGTGTCCCCGCTTCCCGGCCAAATTCGTATGTTGAAACCCTAATGGCCAATGTGATGGCATTAGCAGGTGAGGCTTTGGGAGGTACTTAGGGCGTGAACGTGGAGCCCTCAAGAGTAGGATTTGTGATCTTACTGAAGGGACCCCGGTGAGCTCCCTCACCCCTTCTGCCCTGCTAGGATCCAACGAGAGGTCTGCAGCCTGGAAGAGGGCCCTCCCTGACCCTGAGGGCACCCTGACCTCGGTTCTAGCCTCTGGAACTGTAAGAAATAAATGCTTGCTGTTTAGAAGACTCTCATTTTATGGTTTTTTTTTTTTTTTTTTTTTAACAGCAGCCTGAACAGGCTAAGATATTCAATAAGATTTCATATTCTGGGCTAAAAACTGGGCTACACAGGACTGCAGAGAAAATATTTAAAATCCTTAATTCCAGCAGTTTGGGGGTGGGAAAAGTGTCCAAACTCTTTGGAAACAACCCACATGGAAATAACCAGTGATCTAATAAGAGCCTTTTTCTCCTTTTCCAGAAAAGTCTCTAAATATCTTGTTGGCCTAGTGTACTAAGTAATTTAAAACTATTTTCCTATATGAACTGTTGTTCAGTAGGTCGGCTGGGTGTTAGCAGAAATCACAGTTCAGAGCTGAGAGTGATTGTACAGATAGATCATCAAGCCTAATTGGTTCCTATGGTTGAAATTTTCACCGTGGTTTCAATGATCCAACATTTCTAAAACCCATCTACTTTCTTCTGTGACCTCATGCTTGCTTCATTATGCATTTTTAACTTTCCATATCCAGCAGCCTTCCTCTCTTCTCATACTCCTAGGAGGGAAAACCAATAGTTAGCTCTGAACATAGTTGCATTTTGTTTAGTCTGGGTGTAAGAGTCCAAAGAATGGAATGTCTAATTGGACCTACCTGAACTCTGTCAACTTCTAGTGTGCTATCCCTTTTGTTCATTTCTCTGATGCATTCATACTTTGTTTCTAATTCCATTAAGAAGTTTTACAGACAATTACAGAGAATTTATTCTTCCTTGCTATTTTGTAGGAATTAAAAGGCATGTACTTTTCACTGAAAAATCAACCATCAAAAAGAGAATCAAGGGCTTCCCTGGTGGCGCAGTGGTTGAGAGTCCACCTGCCGTTGCAGGGGACACGGGTTCGTGCCCCGGTCCGGGAAGATCCCACAAGCCGCGGAGCGGCTGCTCAATTCCTACCTGAAAGAGTGCATTTAAGTGTTGTAGCTCTTCAAGGGTCACTTGATGTTCAATCTCATCAAAACAAAAAGAAAATAAATTAAAAACATATAATGCTAATAGTAATGCCCATAACATGCAATTTCTGGAAACCCATAATTCCTCTCTCTGTGGGAGGCCAATATGGGGTGGCTAAGCCTCTGAGTAACACTTAGGCTATTCCAACCGTCATTGTTCCCAGTGTCTACTCCAATTCAGCTGATTCCTCAGCCCCAAGTTCTGGGGTAGGCTTGGCTCAACTGGGCTGGAAGGAGGGAAGGAAGGAAGAGGTGGCGGGTGGTGGAAGGAAAGAAGAGGATAGACATTGACTTGGGAAAGAAAAGATCGGGGACGGGACTGATATGAGGAAAGGGAGAGTGAAAATATTTTGCCAGATCACATTCCAAAGACGCTCTCTTCCCTGTCAGGAGTCCAGCGCATCAGAACTGCCAGTGCTGCATCCTCTGCTCAGTGGTCCGTCTCAGCCCAGGCTGAAATAGGAGGAGGCCCTGGGGGAACTGATCTGTGGCCTCTTTTTCTGGGGTAAATTTTCTGAAGCTATGGTCAGAGGCTCTTGGTACCCTTGGCGTTAGGGAATTTGGTTACCTTTTAGTCCCCTGTCCTTAGCTCAATAAACAGATTCCCCAGAGAATGCCTCTGCCTCACCTCCAGTCTCTTAGCTACTATCTCAACAATTTGGCTTTTATAAATGAAAATCCTTAAACTTCCGGCTTAGAAAGAATGCATAAACTGTCACCAGTGGGTAGAGCCGAGCTGAGCTCTGACGTTCTTGCACCATCTCCTGAGGCCCGAGGAAGATAGCAAAGGAGGAAATAGGCTATTTCCCCAATAGGATCATCTTCTGAAATCTCTCGGACCACCTCCAAGCTTCCAAGGTGGTGGCCTTTACCATAAAACTCAGACTGACACCAAAGCTCCTGGGAGATCCACAATTTTGTAAAGTTGAAGCACCTTTCAAATTCTGTCCTAAATGACTCAATAATTACTTTTGAACTTGCTTTCACCAAGGAACAAAATTGGAAACCTAGCTCTAGAAGGGGAAAACACTCCACCTGAAGTTTCCGCTTAAAATTTCCCGGTAGGGCTCTTTTGGCAAGACCTGAGCCCAGGAGGTAATGTTTAAAAAGCTGACTGGGAGAAAGACCCCAACAATATTTGACTACACGTGAAAGATGATTCCATCACACTGAGGGGCCATTTCCCCTCCCCAGTAAGAGATATTACCACTGAATGAATTCAACATTTTCTTAGACTACGCCTTCTCCAGCATCCAAAGAAGCAGTGAGATACCAAGCTCCTATCAGGCTCACACACAACATGTATGAGAAAAATGTACTCGAATCTGAGACCTAACAAGAAGATGTTGCCTCTAAGAGCATGTGACTTCTTATCCTACATCCCAGATGTGACTTCCAGAGGGTGAAACAATTTTTTAAGGATTTGAAAATTATTCCCCTTAAGCTTGGAATATTATGGGAAAAACATGGTATTATTTCAATTTTCATATTGTATTTTTCTGAGCCTTTACAATTAAATACACAGTATACTTTATGAGTCTATACATAAGACATTTATTCCTAAATTTATATTGCTAAAAACACTTATATCCCTACAAAGTGGTGACTCTAGATTTGTACAAAGCAGTCAAAACATACTGCATATATGTTATCCTTACCGCAGACTTCTATCCTTCCACTGCCCCTGAATATCTTTTTCTCTTAGCTTCAGAATTTCCTGAAATTTATATCATGATCATTACTTGTCCACTAACCACCTTATTATGTGAAATGGGCCTTTCACCCTTCTCTACCTCCATTTCTGAAAAAGAACAAATAACAAAAAATTGCCTACCTCCCAGGAGGGGGCTCCCCAATCCAGAAAGAGACTAATTCATCTTCTCTCCTTAAATTTACTAGAAATGCTTCTGCGAGAGTGAAGTGAATGCCATCACTAATAATAGTAATGAAGGGCATGAAACCAAAGCCAGTGATTATATAATTTATGAAAGGTTTTACAGCAATTTTCAGTTAAGTATAAAATGTGACCAAAAAGCCTCACTCTCTCCCTTCACAACTTCTCCCCAGAGCCATCCTTCTATCCCCCAAAATATCCTACCAGCCTGCTTCCTATTTATTTGCTCATGACACACCTACAGCCTCTGGCACCTTCCAAGCTTTGCTCTCTGTTATCCTGGTCATTCTATTCCATCTTGGCCTCCTGTTACAAATACACGTGCTTCCGGCCTCCCCTTCTCCCACTGTCCACAAAAATAAGGAAGTGAATGAAAACCCTAACCTTAACCCTAAGTACAGAAGACTTTTCAGGGCTGCAGTACCGAATGATGTTAACGAAATTTCTGTTGCACTTAAAAAATCAGTTCTTAAATCTCACAGCCCTAATCAAATTTTCATATGTCGTGACGGAATGCAAAAATCCAGTGATCATTAGCCAACTTCTTTTGAAAAGGCAGCAATATAAATACGTTTTGGAGAAACACAGCTACGAAACAGAGCCATTATTGTGCTCTTTCTTGAAAATATAAGTCAGGCCTTCACATAATTGCATGTTTTTAAGGCAAATTTGGAACACAAAGCAGAGAAAACATATGTCCCTTTCGGGGACTCCTGTGTTTGGCAGGGCTTGAAAATTTGTAACTGCCATCGACAGCCAGTCACATTGCATCACTTGAATGACTTGTTTTCCTACAAATAAAAACAGAGAAAAGCCTGACTATTTCCAAACTATCATAGCTATAGTGACAACCATAAATAATTGAGTCCACAGTTGTGGAGTCAAGTTTTAAACATACTGTCTATTACCCAGCAATGCATTTTGTTGTATTCAAATGCATTTTCAGAGAAACCTACCTAGATATTCTCTAATATCCTATATTGCAGAGGGTTCATGGAGCTGTGACTCTGTTTGTCCTTACACTGCAGTCTCCCCGAAAGCAAGCAGTTTTTATGATTAGAGTGGTTTTCCCATAAGCGTTCATTTGCCGGCTGGTTGCTCATTTGCAATGCAAATGAGCCCTCCTATTGTTACATCCCAACATTTCTTTGCTTCTCACTGTAGAGTCTCCTCGGTCCGGATGGTTTAGGGGTAACTTCACATCTATGACAAGGGAATTGACTAATTAATTGAGTAAAGTATCCTTTTGAAAATCTGTTCCTTGAGTGTCTGTCTCTATAGCTTCAGAAAACAGACAGTTACGATCCCGTGGTCTTAAGATTCTTAAAAGAGATAGTAACTCCAGAAGATTTGAGGGGTTCTCCGGGTTGAAATTTAGGGGCTCCCATGGTGGATCGTCCTGATGAAGAGGAAAAGGGGAGGCTGCAGGGAGTTCTCCAGTGAACCTGGACTGTGAAAGTGACCTTTCTCTTGTGTGACACAAGATCATAACCACAGGAAGAAGAATCAAAAAAAGGCCTGTGGGGCTTCCCTGGTGGCGCGGTGGTTGAGAGTCCGCCTGCCGATGCAGGGGACACGGGTTCGTGCCCCGGTCCGGGAAGATCCCACATGCCGCGGAGCGACTGGGCCCGTGAGCCATGGCCTCTGAGCCTGCGCGTCCGGAGCCTGTGCTCCGCAATGGGAGAGGCCACAGCAGTGAGAGGCCCGCGTCCCGCAAAAATGGAAAAAAAAAAAAAAAAGCATCTTGATTAGTTGCTAATAAAACTAAAAAAAAAAAAAAGGCCTGGGTGATTCTGCCAGGAACTTTCAAACTCATGATAAACTGAGGCTTAAAAAAAAAAAAAAAGATTGTCTTTTTAGCCATCTTAGAAGCAGGAAGATTAGAAGGTGGCTTCCATGTTAAACTAATTAACGCAGCCTTAAACAGCACCGCCACTAACATCTAACCTTTATTTGAGCTCATTATGTACAAGCTGCTGGATACTTTACATGCAGGTTTCCATTAATCTTCATAACAACTCTGTGAGGGAGACAGTATTATGGTCCCCATTTTACAGACCAGGAAACTGAGGCACCGAGAGCTCGATTAACTTGCCCACTTTCTCACAACCAGTAAGCGCTGGCACCAGGACCTAATACCAGCTCTCTTTCTGCTGCCGCATCTCTGCTGGAGGTCCCCAGCCAGTTCCTGTTCCATCTCCCAAGAGAACACAGGCAGATGGGTAGACCAGAGGGGTGTGGACTTCCAGACCTCCAATGTCCACTATCACTCATGTCTCTCCTCTGGAGAGACTAACAGTCAGAGTGGATTGTTTCAACCCAAGTGACTAGTCCCCTAGAAGTGAACCTCAATTCCCCTTTACTTGGAGGCATTTTTACCTTGCTGTTTTAGTTATGATTATATGTTATACGGTTAAAAGTACGGTGACAATTGAAGAGTCAAACCTCCTCCTTCATTCAGAGAGTATTAAAGACTTCCCACCACAGGGACATTCTACAGCTTCTACAAAGTTTTTTTTTTTTTTTTAAGATTTTTTTGATGTGGACCATTTTTAAAGTCTTTATCGAATTTGTTACAATATCGCTTCTGTTTTATGTTTTGGTTTTTTGGCCACGAGGCATGTGGGATCTTAGTTCCCCGACCAGGAATCGAACCCTCACCCCCTTCATTGGAAGGCGAAGTCTTAACCACTGGACCTCCAGGGAAGTCCCCTCTACAAGTCTTAAAGTGGATCCAAATGGGCTGCAAGGAGCACCCCAAGCATTTCCCAGCTTGCTTCTCTAAATTAACCTAAAATGAATACTTTGCTGTTTTCCAGCTGCTTGGGTAGATTCCATGGCCTCTCAGTGGTTAAAAAAAAAAAAGAGAGAAATGCTTCTGCCAGCCTTAGCAAATAAGAATGGCAAAGCTGACCTTGCACGTGTGCACTGATCGGTTGTAGCAGTCGAATACTATGTTGAGAAGGATTCTGAGGCTCTTGGCAGGGAAAAGCCAGGATGGATTCGCTCAGTTTGCCACAAGCACTGGGGGGAGGAGAGAGAACAGAAGCAACAGACCTATACTAAGAACAAGGTGATGGAGAAATAGAGAAGAACTGAGCTGGAAGGGGTCTCAGAACCGTTATAGTCACGCCCCTTCCTTACAGCGCGGAAGCTGAGGTCCGGAGAAGACAAGTCCCCAAGGAAGTGAGTGGCAGAGCAAAAAAAGTCTTCATCTATATCCAGAGCCAGTACTCCATGAGCAACTCTGGCTCTTGTAGTTCTAACACAAATAAAAAATAGCTGCTGTGTGCCCGTTTTCCCACAGCTCATTTAAATATGTGTCACTGAAGCCATGCCTTTTCCTTTGAAGCGGCATCATCGCACATCCTCCTGCACAGCCTTGATTCCACACCAGCCCACACAGGCTTCGAGCCAGGAGCTGCAGATCCCGTCACCGTTCTGAGATGGCAACGGGGAGCCTCAGGCCTCGGAGGCACCCTGTCAAACACAGCCCAGCTACAAGCAATATGGCCTGGGTCACCGCAGGCTCCAGTGTGGCTAACCCAGTCAGCAAAGGAGCAAAACCTGGCCTGGCCGCAGTCGGTGAAAAGGTCACCCTCAACCAGGAAATGTCCCATAACCTCTGACAATGACTGAAAAGTTCTCATGGAAGCCTGGAAGACTGAAAAAGTGTTTGCTGGGCAAAGTGAAGGTCGGAGTATGACCTACACGGTTGAACTCTCTATGCACTGACTTGAGAGGTGACCGGAAATAGATTGTTCAGGAAGAACCTCAGTGGCTGAGATCACACGGGGGCAATTCGTTTCAAATATTCTGACCCGTTTGACATCATGACTCAATGCACACTAGGCAACAAAAGTTTCGCAATACACGACTTTTGCTTATTCAGAAGATGCGCTCTGATATTAATTAATAGCTGTCATTGTTTTAGATGTCAGTCATATTCCAGCAAATCAGTCTCCTGACCCATTAATTGATCTCGCCCCTCACTATGAAGATCCCTGCCCTGAGGAAAGCTCTTTTTGATATATTATCTGCATAGGTCACAATGGCAAAAAGAACAAAACCCCATTTTTTTTTTTCTTCCCCACCGCGTGGCTTGTGGGATCTTAGTTCCCTGACCGGGGATCGAACCTGGGCGGGCCCTCGGCAGTGAACGCGCGAAGTCTCAACCACTGGACCGCCAGGGAATTCCCTATTTTTTAATCTCCTCATCGTCCATTTCCAAGCTCACTGTCCAGCATTCATCCCATTTCTGCTCCTCGGGCCCCGTTTACTTCAATCACTTGGGTAGCCTGGTGTGCTGTTTCCTCCACGTGGGGTGGCCTCCACTTTGTGATATCTTGGAAAAACTCCTAGCGATCCTTGAAGGCCCATCTCATATGCCACCTTCTCCGAGAAGCCTTCCTTGTCCTCAAAAGCCAAGAAGTCATGTCCCCCTCCCCGTCTCCCCATCAGGGGCACGTGTCTTTGGATACACATCTCTCTCTCTTACTGAGCTCCTGTTTTCCTAAAACTTAGTCATGAGTCCATTATCTGTACAGATTTTTCTCATTCATTTACTTAATATTTTTCTTTAAATAGACTCACTTATTGTACATATTACCTTCTTTAGCCTCATCCAAAACAATGGTAATCAGGAAATCATGGTTGGGTTCGATGTGCTTGTTAGATTTCCAGGGAACATTAACATAAATATACCATTATTAAATTTAAAAAATCTCATTTTGGTACTCTAAAACATTTCCTTTGAGGAAAAACTGCTGGTTGTGTAAGGTCTTGAGGGGCTATATTTTGTTTAAATTTGAGTTTTTCTCTAGGGCTCGGTATATGATACTGCTCCGTAAATGTTTGCCAAATTAAAATCAGATGAGATGGATTAATTGGAATTTATTCATACCCTCAACATATTAGCATGAATCTGATTTATCCGGAGAGGCATTTGTGATCTTGGGAAGCAAAGAATGAGACTTGAAAGGAGGTGGACCTAAGAAAGGAAAATGTTGATAGGCGTGGAAAGGAGAAAGGAAAGACACCTGCAGAAGCTGGGCCCGGCCGATTTGGGGATGCTCAGCGAGCTGCGTGCCCGCTGGGAAGGTCGGTAACGGAGCAGCAGACAGCGGATGGGTCTGGATGGGTCTTCCGTGGGAAGAGGAGGCCACAGCACACCTGATATGGACCCCAGCTTTAAACAGCGTCACTGGCCACGGACCCTAGGGGGCTCCAGCGCAGCCCTAAGCCCTGCGCGAGAGCCCGCCATGGCCCACAAAGGCGGTCCGATCGCCGCTCCCTCACCCTTTCCGTCCGCAGGCTCTGGTGTGGAGGCGGCACCCACCTCCGGGCCACGTCCTCGGTTCTGATCGAGGGGCTGCGCATCTTCCCCGGGCGAGGCAGGCCCGCGGCAGCCAGGCTGGGGGGTCTGCCCTCCGCAGCCCCTGCTCCCCCGAAGGCCGAGGTCCGGCAGGGCAAGTCTGAGCTCGAAGCATTAGCGGCTCCCCCAGGATCGCCACTGCGTTCAGGTTGCTGCCCGGGCCCCATCCCGAGACACAGTCCTGTCAGGGGTCTCGGTAAGGAGACTTGGGTCCCCCTCCACCCCCATTGCCCATGACCCCACGTCCAATTCCCTTTTGAGAAGCCACCTTCTCAGAGGTGGCACCAAAAGCGGGCCAGGACTTTTGGGGGTGTGGAGGCAGGATCTCTGCCTTAACTGACCACGACGGAAGGCATCAAGCTGAGCCCTTCCCACTCTGCTTTAAGTAAAGGGGGGGGGGAAAGAGACCCCTGATACAGCCCCAGAACTACTGGTTTCTTAAACGTTTTCAGTTCTGAACAGACAATGTAACAAGTAGGCAGTAAACTATTAAGACAGAATCCATGGAAGTTAAGGATTGTAATTAAATAAAGCTTACAACAAAGTGAATCTGTCATGATAATTTTTATTATAGTCTGTAGTAATTAGGTATAAATGACAAGTTGTTTAAGCAGTAATTCTAATTACTGTTAATTTGACAACACTGTTATAGGGGGAAAGTCCCCGAAGGTGCCTGGGATTGCTGGGTTTTCCATGTGTTTCCATCTTAGGGAAACAGAGGCAATAATAGATTTGCGACTTTTTACTTAAGTACTGTGCCCTTTTGTGTTTGTTCTTAGAGTAGTACTACTCTTTCTTAAACTTCCTTGATTTAAAGATCTTGCTTATTGGATCTTTTTGAAACATAGAGGTTGGGGGGAAAACTCATCTCTTTGGTTGCCAAGTAAGGCAAAAGAAGTTTGTAATCTCATTTCAGCTGATTGGGTCCATATTTAGTCTCTGGGAAAAGGAACAAAAAGGTAGACCAGTTATCCCGTCAGAGGCCCAGCTGTAGGCCTTAGGGCAGACTGTGTGTCCTCGTCAGGGTTCAGGATTATTGGATGATTAAGAGGGCCGCCTTTAGAGCATCCTGGATGTTGCATGTAGGAATTGAGTCTACAGAGCCTGTGAAACTCTTTGAAGAATTTCTCACTCTTGGTGCCTTGAAATTTTATTTCATTGTAACCAAAAGAACATAAAATCTGTCTTGGAGGAAAGACCACTCTAATAATGGCAGACCTCACACAACGCATCAGGCTTGCTGGGGTCAGGTGAAGAGAGGGGCGGAGAGCTGGAAGTGAACCGAGAGGAATAGGATTTGGATGAGTGGGGGAGGGGAGAAGGAGTAGGGTGGTTTTGGACATGGGGCATTTAAATGAAGCGCTCTGGACAACTAAAATGAGAGCACGAACCTCTGCAGTGTGGGGGGCTGAAGGAGAGAGAAGAGGTTGGGATACGGAAGGGTTGCAGACACTCACCCTTTTTTTCTGGGGTGGCAGAATGTAGACATACAGCTTCATGGGTCATAATATTAAACTTCCCCAAACGAAGTGGTCGTAATTATAGCGCCCATCTCACAGGGTAAAAAGTGAAGGAAATGTTATCATGTATGTCAAGTATTTAGAGCAGTTCAAGGCACACAGTAGGTGCTCCAGGTATGGTAGCTATTATTATTGTTGTTATTATTATTATTATTTGCGGTACACGGGCCTTTCACTGTTGTGGCCTCTCCCGTTGCGGAGCACAGGCTCCGGACACGCAGGCTCAGCGGGCATGGCTCACGGGCCCAGCCGCTCCGCAGCATGTGGGATCTTCCCAGACCGGGGCACGAACCCGTGTCCCCTGCATCGGCAGGCGGACTCTCAACCACTGCGCCACCAGGGAAGCCCTGTTGTTATTATTATTATTAAGGCCAGCCCTGCTCCTTCTGTCCTACCAAAGGCTGATCAGGTACCCTTGACCCTCTTGCCCACAGCTGATTAGAGGAGTAAAAGATGTCCATCAACCTGAGGACTAGTGAAAAGATTGCCTGGGCCAGTGAGAGTCTCTCTCTGTCTCTGCCTAAACTAGGACATTTGAAAAGTGTTCAGGAAATGGTGGGAAAATGTTCAGGAAGTGGAGACAGGACAGACAGAAGCAGACAAGTGGAGGGAGCTGAGTTACACGAACAAGGAGGCGCCAGAGTGGAGCTTTTGAGCTAGTGCACCTTGGCTCCCAGACATCCTCCGAATCCAAAGCCACTCCCGACTCTGCCTCATGAAAGCCCGGTTCAGAGACAGCTTTCTGTTCTAAGATTTCCATGGGATTCCCTGTCATTGCACGTGTGTCCTCACCACAAAGCCCCTTGACTCGAGCCACCTTGAGGGGATTTCTGTTTCTTCCAAAAAGCCAGATTGAAAGAACGAATTGTCTCTGGTGAGGGCTCCACACATGGTTCCTATTTCCTTTTCTTTGTGCTTCTCTGTATTCTATATTTTCTACAATGAGCCTATACAATCAACTTATAATATTCTATAATGAAGACTTATTTTGTAACCAGAAAAAAAAATGCTACGTAAGTAAAAGAATTGGCCCACATGTTCGCAGCAACTAGAACATTTGCCTGGGAAAGATCAGTGAACTCTAAGTCAGATCTACGTCCAGGGGCTTTCTCCTCATCCAGTCCTGTGCCCTGGCCCCTAAAATGAGAAAGTGGGTGAAGGAGTCTCTAGGTTTCATTTTGGTTCTAAACACTATTGCTATCTCACTTATTACCCAGCTTGTCAGAATCTGTACTCCCACACCTGTAGCAGGTCTGAGGAGGGTGGCTTTCTCCTGAGTCAAACTCAGAATTCTGGAAGCAGTGACCCTTCGGAATGGGGGGTGTGTGTGCATGGTGGTATAGCGTTATGAAACTCTTCATTCATTTCTTCATCCATTCTCTCATCTTGATCAGCATTTTTTTTTTTTTTTGCGGTATGCGGGCCTCTCACTGTTGTGGCCTCTCCCGTTGCGGAGCACAGGCTCCGGATGTGCAGGCTCAGTGGCCATGGCTCACGGGCCCAGCCGCTCCGCGGCATGTGGGATCTTCCCGGACTGGGGCACGAACCCGTGTCCCCTGCGTCGGCAGGCGGACTCTCAACCACTGCGCCACCAGGGAAGCCCGATCAGCATTTATTAAGTGCTTGACCTATACCAGATATTGGGCTAGACGCTGGGGCTATGAAGACAAAACAGAGGACAGACAGGTGAGCCAGTAATTTTAACACTCTGATAAGCAGCAGGTCTGTTGGAGCCCTGGAACTACACAGAGAGGAAGCACTTAACGCTGGCTGGAGAGGTCAGGCTGGGGAGACGCTTCTCAAGGGAGAAGCCACTGGAAAGATAAGTATTAGTTTTCCAGGCAGACTAGAGGGGCAGTGCCTTCCAGGAAGAGACACAGCAAGTCAAACAATCTTGACCCCCGTGTATCTAGTGTATGTCATACTTAGGAGGCTGGATTTTGTCCTTAAGAAAATGAAAAGCCACCTTAACAAGACATCGTAGGACCATTCTCTCTGCAGCACGAAGGAGAGAGATGGGGAGGGACGGAGACCGTTTGCAGGAGTCTCGGAGAGAATTGCAGAGGGCCTGAACCAAGATGGTAGTGGGAATGGAGGTGCAGGATGCGTGTCGGTAACAGGGTCCCATGACTCTGGAGGCTGGGGAGATGGAAGACGGCACCAGGATTCTGGATGAGGTGAATGGGAAGAGGCGATTAGGAGAACACGGGGAGAGTAAAAAGATGTGCAATGTAAGATAATTCATTCCACTGGGGCATATTGAATTGAATCTCCTTTTGAGATATCCAGGTAGAGAGGTCTGGCGCACAGGAGAGTTCTGGACATGTCACCACAGGGGTCACTGTCGAGTGAGGTCACCACAGGGGTCATTGTAGGGTGAGGGGACCAGGGAAGTTTTAGGTGGAGGGCGCCTTGTTCTCATTCAGAAATGTCAGGGTCACTGAAGTCCACATGCGCAGGGAGTGATCGTCAAGGTTAGTGATTCAGAGGTGACTGTGCACACAGCTTATAAAGGACCAGAGCTTGGGGGTGACAATAGGAAATACGAAGCCAGAGGACTCAAGAACGAGGGAGATACGACCAAGAGGCAAACTCTGGAGCCAGGCCTCCATGCTGGCCCTTGAATGGGGTTTGGGAGGCGGAGGTGGGGGGTCCCTCTGTTCCTAAAGGTCCAGGGCAGCCTTCACTGGCTGCAGAATCTCTCCTCTTGGCTGTCTCACTGGCTCCTGGATCCCACCTTCCCAATGCTGCTCCAGCCTGGTTTCCCCAGAATGACCCCCACTTTGGACCATCCTCAGAGCCTGAGTCCTTTTTGACTCTTTCTACTGCCCACTTTCCTGGAAGCAGAGCCACCATTTGACCAGCTGCTCAAACTCAGAAGTTGAGTCATTCTTTTCCTCTTTCTCACCTTCCATCCCCAGCCACCAAGTCATTCAGTCCTCCTACCACCCTCTGTTACCACGACCCACAGCCTGGGTGGTTTCTGGGTCTCCCTGACTCTTGTGGCTCTCATCCTTGATCCTTCTTGACCCCAGATCCACTTTCCTGAAGCCCCCTTTCCTCACCCCATCCCTTTGCTTGGAGCCTAGGGGCTCCCCACTGCTCCATGGTCTGTACACACATGCCCCTCTCTGGTTTTCTGACCTTGGACAAATTGTTTAACTTCTGTGACTTTAATTTTAGTGTCTGTGAAGTGAGGAGGTTCGACCAGGTGATCTCCCAGGTGCTTTTTATGATTTCTTTGCTGCACCTCGAAGACTCTCCTCATCTCACACCTGTTAGGGTGTCTATTATCCAAAAGACAAGTAATAAGTACTGGCCAGGATGTGGAGAAAAGGGAACTCTTGTGCACCGTTGGTGGGAGTGTAAACTAGTGCAGTCACTAAGGAAAACGGTATGGAGGTTCCTCAAGAAATTAAAAATAGAATGAAACAGCAATTCCACTTCTGGAATGCATATATATCCAAAGGAAATGAAATCATTGTCTCAAAGAGATATCCATACTCCCCAGCTGACAGTAGTGTTGTTTACCATAGCCAAGGTATTGAAACAACCTAAGTGTCTGTGGACGGATGAATAGATAAACAAAATGTGATATATACACACATATACATTATATCTTTAATGGAATATTATTCAGCCTTAAAAAGGAAGGAAAAAAGAAGGAAATCCTGTCATTTGCAACAATATGAATAATGAAACTGAAGGGCATTATGCTAGGTGAAATAAACCAGACAGAGAAAGACAAATACTGTATGATATCACTTATATGTGGAATCTAAAACAGAAGTCAAACTCATGGAAACAGAGAGCTGAGTGGTGGTTGCCAGGGGCTGGGGGTGGGGAAATAGGGAGGGGTTGGTCAGAGGCTATGAACTTTCAGTTATAAAGTGAATAAGGTCTGAGGATCTAATGGATAACTTGGTGACTGTGGTTGATGACAATGTAGTATTGATATAATTGAAATTTGCTAAGAGAGTAGAACTTAAATGTTCTCACCAAAAAAAAGGTAGGAAAAAAAGGACTTTCCTGACCCCAGTTCACACAAACCCTGAGGCTTCTGGGTCTCCCCACGGTCCAGGAACACCTGGTGTTAGCTTCATCTAAGACCTTCTGCTCTCGTTGTTCCCACCTGAGGCACCTCCCTGTTGTAGCAGGTGTGCAAACTGACATAGACGCCTCAGCTTTAAGTCAAGGAGTGTGCTCTTCAGTGGCGGGTGTGGGATCTATCTCTCAACCAGTCTGCTCTTCTTTGAATCTGACCAAGACTAGTCAGTGAGGTGGGGACAGATCATGTTATGGTATAATAAAAAACCACCTAATTCTTAACTAAATGTTTTCATGATTCTTGTGACTATCAGTGGCGCTCTCACCAGGAACATCCTATAATTCATAGTTTGTGTCCTCTCCCCCCAGATTCATATGTTGAAGCCCTCATCCCCAATATGGTGATATTTGGAGATGGGACCTTTGGAAAGTAGTAAGATCATGAGAGTAGAGCCTTCACGAATGGGATTAGCGCCTTTACAAAAAGAGACCCGAGAGAAGTGATCTCTCTTCACAATGTGAGGAGACAAGGAGAAGTCAGCTATCTATAAACCAGGAAGAGAACTTCAGCAAGGACCCCACCACACTGCCACCATGATGCTTGGGTTTCTAACCTCCAGAGCTGTGAGAAGTAATGTTTGTTGTTTAAGCCAGTGTATGGTATTTTGTTATGGCAGCCCTAGATGACTGAGACAGGCTCTTTTGACAATGAATTTAGGTTTGCATTGACATATTTAAGTGGAGTCATCACAGGTCATTCCTCTGTGCCATCCCCTCCCTCCAGCCCTTTTAATGGGACCTATCTGCCCCTCACCCCACTCCCAGTGTTTGTTTTTGCCCAAAACCACCTTCTCTTTCCTCTTCATGCCTTCCTGTTTCTTGCTCTTGTTTTTCCAACCAGCGTACATCAGCTCCCAACATCTGATCAGGACCTCTTCTGGGGAAGACCCATTGAGCCCACTTTCCAGTTGACCAACCAGCCTGCCTCCTGGCCTCTGACCTGGGCATCCTTTTTGCTGCTCTGACCTCAGACCGTCAGCAGCTATGGGTGGAGTTTCTCGTTGCCTGCTCTAGTCCACACGGCTCCATCACACTCTCCCCACTCCATTCCCCAGCCTGCTTCAACACACACACAGAGGGGATACTGAAGAAGTCCTGTGTAAATAGGAGTTTTAAAAAGCTGCGCAGTTCAGACGAGAACTAATCCAAACCATCACAGGGGTGCATTTGTGTGGCGGCCAGATCAGAGCCAACACTAACATCCTCTCCTCCCTTGGAGTCTGTCTGCAGAATGTGCTTCCCAGGCTGGGAGACATCAGCCTGTTTCAGATCACAAGCTGGCATGCCCTGGTTGCCCATGGCAACCCAGCTGCACTGGAGTGTTCGCATTTGTAAATGTGTGTGGGCTTAAAATTATATTATTGATTCTGTCTGGAAGATGATAGTCTGATTTGTATATAGCTCTGAATAAATTACTCATTATCCTTTACAGCCATCAGAGTATGAGTCTCTTTCTCTTTCTCTTTTTTTTTTTTATTTTTTATTTTAGAGAGACAGCAAATTGTGTCAGCAGATGTGAAATGAAAAGCTTCCCATAACAACCATACTAAGAAATCAACGTCCAGGGCATCATCCTGGGAAGTAGTCTGGGTGTTACTGAATAGATAAAAAATGGAATGAATTGGGGAGGGATGGAACCTATATTGGGTAGTCTATTTCAAAGGGACCATAAGGTATAGTTTGAGTTACAATGAAAAGCAGACAGGAGCAGAGGGAGATGCAGCCCCACCCTGGACTTGATCAGTTCCAGCTGAACACAAGCTTTCTCTTCGTTTTCTTTGATGTGTAGTATATACTCGGGCAGATTGAAGTGTTGTTCCAATTCAACACTCCTCCCTGTATCCACGCTTTTTGCCCTGTAGCTCTGTAGATCATCCCAGAAAAGCCCTTGACTTTAAGCTTGATCTTACAGCTTGCTTTGACTAACTAGCTAAAGTGGCAGTGTGCTAGCTCTGAGTCTTGGCTTTAAGAAGCTTCAAGAATTTCCACTTGCCCTCCTGTGTTTTTTGTCATTAGTGTGAGAAGAACTTCCCTTGAGTGGGACCCACAATGAATACATGTGGAACATTCACCTCTTCACCATCAAACCCAGCCAGATCGATGGCTTGAAGCACTACCCCAGCAATACCCAGCCCAGAGGAGCCACTTCAGCCAAGCTGCAGATGCATGGGAAATAAATTCTCATTGCCACCAAGATTTTATAGGTGCTTGTTATGCAGCAGTAGCTGACTGTTAAAATCCTCCATCTTTTCAGCATCACAGCCATCAGTGTCCCTGATGTTGGAAAAGAAAAGAACAACATCTCTCAACTCTTCATTTCAGTAGTTGCTGATCACAAGACTTACTGAGAGAAAATGCAGATCATGCATCACAATTTCAATTCACGCTGGGCCCTCATTGTGCACTGGACCATTGAATGTGGCATTGCTACCAGGAGCCATAAGGAAGCCAGTGTACCTGAGAGAAGCTCCAAGTAAATTGTAAGATTTCACCTCTACTCTTTTAGTGCTCATGGAAGTCCTGCCGAAAGATTGGTGGGCTTATGTTTGAACTGGGGAGGAAGAGTGGCATCATAACTCTCAGAAAGCACTGTCGATGTTTCTTTCAGTTCATTCCCAAATGAACACCTTTATCAGAATGTCACATGTTATTACCCTCAAGCTCTTTCTAAACTTCCGTGTCTCCACTCTCCAGTCAAGGGATGTACCATACAAGCACACTCAATCATTTTCAACAAATATTTGTTGAGCACCTACTGTGGGCTGGACACCTATTGTAGGAGCAGCGTGCTCGATGCCATGTTGAATAAAAGAAGAGTGGTTGTGATGGGCAGTTAGGGAGGGTAAGAGTCAAGACTGACTCCCAAACGTCTGTCATGAGACACCTGGCAGATGGAGTGCCATTCACTAAGATGGAAAACCTGGGAAGGGGCTGGTTTGGGGGAAAATAAAAAGCTCGGTTTTGGGCGTATTATGTTTGAGATGCTTCTGAGACATGAAAGTAGAGCTGTCACGTGGGAAGTTAGATGTCCAAATATGGAGCTCAGAGGAGAGAGGTCTGGGCAGAAGATACCGATTTTGAGGGTTACCAACATGTAGATGGCATTTAAAACCACAGGACTGAGGGAGCACACACAGAGAAGAGAAGATGGCCCGGGCTGGGTGCTGAGGAATCCTAGTATTTCAAGGACAGGCAGACGGAAGAGGCGTAAGTAAGGGGGCTATAAAGGGGCAGCTAGGGAGACAGGAAGATGGGCAGTGGAAAACATAGATGTCTGCCCATCATTCCCACCCAGCAGCCATCCCCCCACAGCGCTCCCCTGCTAACGGAACTCTGCCTCATGTAGGTCTTGGGGGTCATGCCCTTCGTGAGAGGCAGAGCTTCTCCCCATTCTCGGCGGGTGAATCGTGGGGTCTGAGACAACCATGGTAATCTGCTCTCCTTGCTGGCTTGGGTTTAGTCATGAGCATGTGACACAACTTTGGCCAGTCGGGTGTGAGTGGAAGTCCACTGGGTGGTTTTGGGAAAGGTTCCCATGCTTTTGAAAAGTGAAGGAAGGGAGAAAACCGAGTGCTTTTCCTGCCTCAGATGTGGCCTCTGGATGGAGAGGCTGCAGCCATCTTGCCAACAGGACACATGTGAGCCCCAAAGCCCAAACAACAAAGCTACAAAGGATATTTGTGTTCAGTTACACCTTTGAATTGTTGAATTAACCAAGTGTGGAGCACTCCCTACCAACAGATTTATTTTGTAAGGTAATCGATTTTCTAAATATTCGGGCATTGTGGGTCTTCTATGACCTGTGTGTAGCTCTAAGCATCCTAGGTGGTACCTGTGGTTTCACACGACAGAGATCAAGGTGACTCATGCCTGCTGGTAAGATGATTGTGCCAAGGGCTTGAGGGTGACGTTTCGCTCAGAACTTAATGGTTTCTTTTACCTTATTTGAGGGAATAGTAATTTCCCAAACTTTTAAGTGTATTGTTTGTCACTCTTAATACTGATTTAATATTATGCGTACAGTTTGTTTCTTTCAACAGTCAAAGACAAAATTCTTCTGCCAAGCTAAAAGCATGTTTTATCTCAGCAATCTCAGAAGAAGTGGGTCACTTTTAATTATGACATCTCATCCACACTTGGTCAGCAAGAAGGATGCTGAGAAAGAGAGCTGGAAATATTCTAGGGTTTATTTTCCAGCGAACATGGAAAAGATTCAGGATAGGGCAATGCAGGAAGGAAACATAGATATCAAAGGGTCAGAACAAAGAGAAAATGAGACAGGAACTTAAATATAAATAAAGTGCCCTGAAGTCAAGGTGTTTGATGACACTTAGTGCCTTAATTAACCAGATTTTAAGATAATGACTGTATATCTTCAAATGGTTTGGGCCATCCTTACAGCTCTTTGAATAGTGTTTTTTTTTATTCAATTAATGCTTCTGAAAGAGCTTTAATTTTACATTAATCAAAAGCCTTCATGATATTCTCAGGATTTACTCAAATTCAAGGGTTCTTTTTGTGTTTTTTTTTTTAAGTGCAATTAAGTTATCAAGGCAGAGGCTCTGATTGCAGGGACAAAATTCCATAGCAACAGCTAGCTGAGCACACTAAGCCCCGTGCACTGCTGCACCCCATGTTTGTGCCAGGCTGAGGGGGGCATGTGGTCAGTCTTTACAATGAATGGGACAAACTTCCCTTTACCTTCCTCCTGAGGAGCAAAACCTGCTTCCTTGACAATGTAAATAGTTACCTTATAATACCCATTTTTACTGCAAACAGCTCTCTGCCTGTACCCCAAGCAGCATTCTAGAAAATTCTATGAGATTAAAAAGAAAAGAAAAGAAAAGGACAAAGAGAACGTTTTCTTACCTGTTAGCATGAGATGTTTCTAACCTTCCCAAAGCAGAACCTGCTCTTCTTCCTCTCCAGTTCGTGGTATCAGACAGCAAAACCTGCCAGGGACTCCTGTACTGATTAGAATCATGTCTACTCTGTCCCCAGGGGTAATTACTGATGCTCACAGAGATGCCAGGTGAAGAAAATCTTGCTACTTTCTTGCTGGGAGCAGCCGGTGCTGATGAGCTGTACCCACAGTGGTGGCTCACCCCTCACTGTGCCAGGATTTGTAACTGGAGTACCTGGGGAGGTTCCTCCTCTCTCCCCTCCCCCTCCCCCTCCCCCTCCCCCTCCCCCACCACCCCGGGTGCATTAATCCCATCACATGTGAAGGTAATTGATGCTAACATGAAGCTGGGAGGTGGGGTGGGAGGAAATGCCAGGGAGTGAACAAAGAGGAAAATAACTGGTATTAAAAATGCTCTCTTACCATCTTGTCCTGCCAGGGTGCAATTAATAGTAATTATGTGTGGGTGCTATCCACTGTCCAAAATGGAACCCTTGATTACCCAATCCCACGCCTCCTCCACCTGCCCTGTCTCACATAACAACTCCATTTTTCTAATTGCCTAGGGAAAAACCCTTGGAGTCATCTCCCTCCCCTCTTTTTTCTCCCAAGCACACATTCAGTCCACCAACAAACCCTATTTGTTCTACCTTTGAAGTGTCTTCAGAATCTAGCCACGCCTCACTTCTGCCACCAATACCTCCTAGTCCAAGCCACCCATGTCTCTCACCTGGACTTGGCAGTACCTCCTGACTCGTCTCCCGGTTTTCATTTCTGCCCCCACTACACTATGTTCTATGTAAGGCGTGGTCTCTTCAGAGTTTATTGACAATTCTTTCTGTATTAGTTAGAACACTATTGACTCCCAGCTCAATGCCGCTTTCGTCAAAAGGGGACATGAATTGGCTCGTGTGGCTGAGGTGCAGCTGGACTCAAGGACTCACTCCAGTCTCAGCAGGACCCTCCCTCTCTTTCATGCATCCTCTCCCATGTCTCCATTCTCTGGCTGGTTGTCCCCATGAGGCTGGAAGAAAGACCACGGGTAGCTCTGGATGTGTCTTACAGCCTCATAAGCACAGAGGAAAGAGAGCTCTGCCCACATCTCCACTGAGGAAAACCCGGGCTGGACCCAACGGTGGCCAGAGAGGAGAGGTACCAAACAGGGCCCAGGCTGACTGCAGTGAGTTTTCAGCTGACATCAGAACCATGTGCCTGGAGTTGGGGGCAGGGAGTGCCCCCGAAGTGGGGTGCACCACCCTGGGCTGGTGAAATGTAACATCGCTAACTTGTCTGTATTTCCCACTAGACTCTTAAATCTTTAAGAATGGTTATTCTGTCTCTGATTTTGGTATCTAGTACAGCACAGTGTCTGGCACAAAAGACTTAAAAATATTTTATTTTTATTTTTGGCCATGCCATGTAGCTTGTGGGATCTTAGTTTCCCGACCAGGGATTGAACCTGGGTCCTCAGCAGTGAAAGCTCGGAGTCCCAACCTGGACTGACAGGGAATTCCCAGAAATATTTTGTTTTAAATGTTGAATGAGGGATAAAGTTTGAACTGTCATAATCATACACCTTGGATTTTCTGGAACCATCCCAATTCATGAGATGTGATTATTTTTTAAAAGATGATTCTTTAAATGAATAAATTCGCTGTTTTATAAAGTGTTCTATAAAATTACATTCAGAAATCATATTCAGTACTTGGCCACACACTCTGCTTTTGGTTTTGGTTGAGGAAACCTGGCCGGCTGTGTGGGTTATATTCTGTTTGGCCTCCCAATCCCCTTAATACCTTCCCTAGCCCACTCTGTGCCACTGGAGCCTGACCCTTTGGGCTGCATCTTCCTCAGTACATTTCTGGTGGCGTCCGTTGGGCTTGGTCAATAAGGGCCGCTGGAGGAGCTCAGATTGTATCGGAGGGAAGGAGAAAGCAAGAGTGTCTCTCCCTGTTTCTCTCCCTGTGTCTCTCCCTGTTTCATGTCTCTGGCCATGGCTCTTTCTCTCTGTGACCACAGCCCCAGGGGACAGCAGCTCCTCCACGCAACTGGGTCTCACTGGGCTCCAGTCACATTGTCCATTCAGGCCTAGAGCTGGTAACAGCTTCCTTCCATTGTTAGCCTCTGCAAACCTCACCCTCAGAAGTAGTCCGTTCATTCAAGCCCCATCATGTGAAACAAAGGGGGGGGGATTCTGTGTCCTGCCTAGAGCCTAACTGAGCCATCCACGTAAACTTAGCAGGTACAACTTGCCGCTCCCCTAGGTCAGTGTGGCTTCCTCTTTGCTGTGCATTGGGATCACCCTAGGGAATTTTAGAACAGACTGCTGCAGGTTCCATCCCTAGATTTTCTGATGCAATTGGTCTCGGGAGTGGCCTGGATATCAGGATTTTTTCAATCTCTCCAGGCCCTTCTATCGTGCAGTCAAGATTGAGAAGCATTGCTCTGGCTCATATGCCTCTTGTACAGACAGGAGATTTTTAACACATAATGAAAACTCAACTACACATGTCCCATTGTGATTTTTTTATTTTTATTTTTTACAAATTATTGCAGTCTTCAGTTAAAAGAGATGTTATTTTTCTACTCTTCTATTCGTGAAAGCATTTTTTAACAAAATAGAACAGGTTTAAACGTATTTATAGATAAGAAACCAAGATGGCGGAGTAGAAGGACGTGCTCTCACTCCCTCTTGCGAGAACACCAGCATCACGACTAGCTGCTGGACAATCATCGACAGGAAGCCACTGGAACTCACCAAAAAAGATACCCCACATCCAAAGACAAAGGAGAAGCCACAATGAGATGGTAGGAGGGGCGCCATCACAGTAAAATCAAATCCCATAACTGCTGGGTGGGTGACTCACAGACTGGAGAAAACTTATACCACAGAAGTCCACCCACTGGAGTGAAGGTTCTGAGCCCCAAGTCAGGTTCCCAACCTGGGGGTCCGGCAACGGGAGGAGGAATTCCTAGAGAATCAGACTTTGAAGCCTAGTGGGAATTGATTGCAGGACTTCGACAGGACTGGGGAAAACAGAGACTCCACTCTTGGAGGACACACATAAAGTAGTGTGTGCATCAGGACCCAGGGGAAGGAGCAGTGACCCCACAGGAGACTGAACCAGACCTACCTGCTAGTGTTGGAGGGTCTTCTGCAGAGGCGGGTGGTGGCTGTGGCTCACCGTGGGGACAAGGACACGGGCAGCAGAAGTTCTAGGAAGTACTCCTTGGCGTGAGCCCTCCCAGAGTCTGTCATTAGCCCCACCAAAGAGCCCAGGTAGGCTCCAGTGTTGGGTTGCCTCAGGCCAAACAACCAACAGGGAGGGAACCCAGCCCCACCCATCAGCGGACAGCAGAATAAAGTTTTACTGAGCTGAGCAAAGAAAACAATAGCAAAGATCAATAAAACTAAAAGCTGGTTCTTTGAGAAGACAAACAAAATTGATAAACCATTAGCCAGACTCATCAAGAAAAAGAGAAAGGGGACTCAAATCAATAAAATTAGAAATGAAAAAGGAGAAGTTACAACAGACGCCGCAGAAATACAAAGCATCCTAAGAGACTACTACAAGCAACTCTATGCCAATAAAATGGACAACCTGGAAGAAATGGACAAATTCTTAGAAAAGTGTAGCCTTCCAAGACTGAACCAGGAAGAAATAGAAAATATAAGCAGACCAATCACAAGCACTGAAATTGAAACTGTGATTAAAAATCTTCCAACAAACAAAAGCCCAGGACCGGGTGGCTTCACAGGTGGATTCTATCAATCATTTAGAGAAGAGCTAACACCCATCCTTCTCAAACTCTTCCAAAAAATTTCAGAGGAAGGAACACTCCCAAACTCATTCTATGAGGCCACCATCACCCTGATACCAAAACCAGACAAGGATACTACAAAAAAAAGAAAATTACAGACCAATATCACTGATGAATATATATATGCAAAAATCCTCAACAAAATACTAGCAAACAGAATCCAACAACACATTAAAAGGATCATACACCATGATCAAGTGGGATTTATCCCAGGGATGCAAGGATTCTTCAATATACACAATTCAATCAATGTGATACACCAGATTAACAAATTGAAGAATAAAAACCATATGATCATCTCAATAGATGCATAAAAAGCTTTTGACAAAATTCAACACCCATTTATGATAAAAACTCCCCAAAAAGTGGGCATAGAGGGAACCTACCTCAACATAATAACATAATAAAGGCTATATATGACAAACCCACAGGCCATATATGACAAACATCATTCTCAGTGTTGAAAAACTGAAAGCCCTCTAAGATCAGTAACAAGACAAGGATGTCCACTCTCGCCACTATTATTTAACATAGTTTTGCAAGTCCTAGCCATGGCAATCAGAGAAGAAAAAGAAATAAAAGGAATACAAATTGGGAAAGAAGTTTGCAGATGACATGATACTATACCTAGAGAACCCTAAAAATGCTACCAGAAAAGTACTAGAGCTAATCAATGAATTTGGTAAAGTAGCAGGATGCAAAATTAAGGTGCAGAAATCTCTTGCATTCTTATACACTAACAATGAAAGATCAGAAAGAGAAATTAAGGAGACACTCCCATTCACCATTGCAACAAAAAGAATAAAATACCTAGGAATAAACCTACCTAAGGAAGTAAAAGACCTGTACTCAGAAAACTATAAGACACTGATGAAAGAAATCAAAGATGACACAAACAGATGGAGGGATATACCATGTTCTTGGTCTGGAAGAATCAATATTGTGAAAATGACTATACTACCCAAAGCGACCTACAGATTCAATGCAATCCCTATCAAATTACCAGTGGCATTTTTTTAATAGAACTAGAACAAAAAAATCTTAAAATTTGTATGGAAACACAAAAGACCCCGAATAGCCAAAGCAGTCTTGAGGAAAAAAAACAGAGCTGGAGGAATCAGACTCCCTGACTTCAGACTATACTACAAAGCTACAGTAATCAAGACAATATGGCACAAAAACAGAAATATAGATCAATGGAGCAGGATAGAAAGCCCAGAGATAAACCCACACACATATGGTCAACTCATCTATGACAAAGGAGGCAAGGATATACAATGGAGAAAAACAGTCTCTTCAATAAGTGGTGCTGGGAAAACTGGACAGCTACATGTCAAAGGATGAAATTAGAAAACTCCCTAACACCATACACAAAAATAAACTCCAAATGGATTAGAGACCTAAATGTAAGACTGGACACTATAAAACTCTTACAGGAAAACATAGGAAGAACACTCTTTGACATAAATCACAGCAAGATCTTTTTTGATCCACCTCCTAGAATAATGGAAATGAAAACAAAAATAAACAAATGGGACCTAATGAAACTTCAAAGGTTTTGCACAGCAAAGGAAACCATAAACAAGACGAAAAGACAACCCTCAGAATGGGAGAAAATATTTGCCAACGAATCAACAGACAAAGGATTAATCTTCAAAATATACAGACAGCTCATGTAGCTCAATATTAAAAAAAAAAATCCCAATCCAAAAATGGGCAGAAGACCTAAATAGACATTTGTCCAAAGAAGACATACACATGGCCAAGAAGCACATGAAAAGCTGTTCAACATCACTAATTATTAGAGAAATGCAGATCAAAACTACAATGAGGTATCACCTCACACCAGTTAGGATGGGTATCATCAGAAAATCTACAAACAAATGCTGGAGAGGATGTGGAGAAATGGGAACCCTCTTGCACTGTTGGTGGGAATGTAAATTGATACAGCCACTATGGAGAACAGTATGGAGGTTCCTTAAAAAACTAAAAATAGAATTACCATATGATCCAGCAATCCCACTACTGGGCATACACCCTGAGAAAACTATAATTCAAAAATACACATGTACCCCAATGTTCATTGCAGCACTATTTACAATAGCCATGTCATGGAAGCAACCTAAATGCCCATCGACAGAGGAATGGATAAAGAAGATGTGGTACATATATACAATGGAATATTACTCAGCCATAAAAAGAAACGAAATTGGGTCAGTTGTAGAGACGTGGGTGGATCTAGAGACTGTCATACAGAGTGAAGTAAGTCAGAAAGAGAAAAACAAATATGTTATATTAACACATATATGTGGAACCTAGAAAAATGGTACAGATGAACCAGTTTGCAGGGCAGAAATTGAGACAAAGATGTAGAGAACAAACTCATGGACACCAAGGGGGGAACGCGGCGGGGGGGTGGGGGGGTGTTGTGATGAATTGGGCGATTGGGATTGACATGTATACACTGATGTGTATAAAACTGATGACTAATAAGGACCTGCTGTATAAAAGAATAAATAATATAAAATTAAAAAAAAATAAAAGGAGACAACCAAGAGCTAGAGCTAGGCTGAATGATAATGTTCAGGCAAAAGACTGATGATAGTTGGGGGGTACGGAAGGCTGAGGGAAGGGGAAATGAGTGAAGGTGGTCAAAAGGTACAAACTTCCAGTTATAAGATAAATAAGTTTTGGGGAATCTAATGTACAGCATGGTAACTATAGTTAACAATACTGTATTGTATTTTTGAAAGTTGCTGAGAGTAAACCTTAAAAGTTCTCATCACAAGGAAAAAAACTGCAACTATGTGAGGTGATGGATGTCAACTAAACCTATTGTGATCATTTTGCAATATAAACATATATCAAATCATTATGTTGTACACCTTAAACTAATACAATGTTATATGTCAATTATATCTCAATAAAACTAGAAAAAATGGGAAAAAAAACCCTATTTATAGAACAGTTTTTTTCAAGAGTTTAAAAACAAAGAACAGATGTTTCTGGAAAGCATAGAAACGTACTTTTTGGGATAAGATGTGTGTGTGTCGGCAGGGGGCAGTGAGTTTTGCAGGAGGTTAGAAAGAGAATCAAAAGAGCCATCAGGGTACACCACAAGAGAAAGAATTTCAGAATCATTATCTGTGTTGAAACACTGCTCTCTTTGAAATATAATAATGAAGGTACATAATTAACTCACGTCAAGTACATTGATCTGGTCTTGACAATCTGCTCTGAAAACGGGAACATATTAAAAGCACTCATTCACATCCTTTGGCACATTAAAATAAGCCGCGGCCACTGGCCTCGTGAGAACCTTTGAAGTGTTCAACATTTAAAATGCCTTCATGATTTGGCAGGTTTTAAAATACAAAAGGACCACAACAACACTCTCCTGTCTTAGAAGACAATCACTTTTTAAATGCATTTGTCAGTGGTGATCAGACAATATTTTTAAGAGGGAAAACGGATTCTACCAAGCCTTTCATTTCACTTTGAGGGTTCCAGAGACGTCTCCTCTAAATAAATACTGTGCCTGTATCTATTAGCTCTTGCTGTATTAATCTCAGTGGCATGCAATGGGAAGCACTTATTTCTCACTCACACTTTGTGGGTCCCTAGGGAGGGTCAGCTAGGGTAGCTGTATTAGTCCATTTGGGCTGCTAAAACAAAACATCATAAACTAGGTAGTTTATAAGCAACAAACATTTATTTCTCATATTTCTGGAGGCTGGAATTCCAAGATCATGGCACAAACAGATCTGGTGTCTGGTGAGGACTTTCTGGTTCAGATGGCCATCTTTTCTCTGTGTCCTTACATGGCAGAAGGGAGCTCTGTGGGGTCTCTTTTATAAGGGCACTAATCCCAATCATGAGGGCTCTGCCTCATGACCTAATCACCTCCAAAGGTCCCACCTCCTAATACCATCACCTTGGGGATTAGAATTTCAACAGATGAATTTTGGGGGTACGCAAACTAACCATAGCAGTAGCTCTCATCCACATGACTCTCATCCTTCTCCTGGGACCAGTGGGCAGCCCAGACTTATGTCTGCTAACATCCCATTGGCTAAAGCAAGTCACATGACCAAGCGCACAGTCAAAGGCTGGGGAAATACCTTCCAAAGAGTGTGGAGGCAGGGAGAGATGAAGAACTGGGGACAATAATTTAGTTTACCACAGTGTCCAAAGAAGAAGTCTGTCTAATAGTGCATGTTTATAAATGTAGCATTTCTGGCTCTAGAGTGGCAGTCACTTACCTGTTCTACAATTCTGTATGTAGTATGCCTTTCTGTTTCCAGCCAGATGGGAGGCTACATTCATCCCCAGGCTGTCTGCTGCGAGGCAGTGGGTGATAGTGGCTTTTCTTGGAATACCAAAGAAATACCAAAACTATCTTAGAATACCAAAACTATCTCCAAAGAAGTAACGACAGGTTTGGGAAGAGAGTCAACTAGGTGAAGCAAGGGGATATTTTAGGTGGTGAAACTATTCTGTATGATACTATAATGATGGAGATGACACTATGCTTCTGTCAAAACCCATAGAAATTTACAGCACAAAGAGTGAACTCTAATGTATATAAATTTTTTCAAAAATTCATTTAAGAGGTCAAGGATCCCATTTGGGATTCCCGGAAGACAGCAAATGCTGAAGACGCAGCCACAACCTGTCTGCAGGGATGAACACTCCAGCCCCAGACAAGGCTTTGTTAGAGGATTCACGTAAACCCAAACCACGTTCGTGAGGGATCCACAACTTGAACCAACAGAAATTTATGGACTATTCTGGAACACAGAAACTACAACAAGAGAGTCCACGCTATTAGGAGCCAATGGCACTCAGTCCATGCATGATCTGACCCCCGCCCCTTTGACCTCTTTTGTATGACTGACCCTCTGCCCTGTCCCTAGCCGACTCACAATGCTTCAGCCACTCTGCCTTCTGACTGTTTCTAGGACGTTTCAAGAAACACTTCAAGCTCCTTCCTACTTTGACGCCCTTGCCTTGCTGCTCCGCAAGCCTGGAAAGCTGTTGCTCATCTCTTCACATGGCTGGTTCTTTCCCCTCTTAACGGGTCAGCTTAAATGAGGCCTCCTCATAGGAGACCCCCATCACAGCACTGCTTACACTGTGTGTGGCGCTTATATTTTGTAATTATACTGTTCATTTTGACTTGTTTTTGATCTGTCCCTTCTTCTAGAATGTAAGCTCCATGTATGTTTTTTCACTACAAATATATTCCCATGACCTACAACACTGCCACATAGCAGGTGTTCGATAAATATTTATTGAATGAAGGATGACTCATTTTTTAATATTTGGTTTAAGATCCCAATGGAATATGGACCATGATTTGGAGAGTGTTGTGAGGACAGGAAGTCCCACTATATATACTAAACTAAGAGAGAATCCACATGAAATTACTGGTTGGCCACAGCTACAGTCCCCAGTGCTCCAAGAAAGACATAAACAGCAAAAAAGAAAAATGGGGAATTAAGTAAATGCAAATAAAATACAAACCCAGCATGAATGGCAACATGAATATCAATTAAAATGTAATTTAAGGTCAAAATCATTAACGGGGTCAAAGAGGAATAACATGTAATGGGAAAAAAATTAATTAATGAAGAAGCTCTGTATAAGTCATAAGCATTGATAAACAACATAGTAGCCAAAAATATGTAGCAAAAATCCCAGAAATACAAGGAGACATTGATGAAAACATTTTTATTGTGGAATGTTTCAAATATTATTGCCTCAGAATTTGACAGGTCAAATATGCAATTAAGGCAAAGGTAGGAGGGGCTTGAAAAATACAATAAACTACACATTTTTTTCTTCTGATATTCATCTAATACACAAATTAATCTTGGCATAAAAATTTTTTTGCTAATTTTCCCAAAGCAGAGATTTGTTTTTTAACTTTCAAATAGGAAATCAATAATAAAAAGGTTTTTTAATCCCGTAATTATTGAAAAATTAAGAAACCTCTTCCACATAATTCTTGGTTCAAAGAGGAAATCAGAATTGAAGACACAAATTAAGCATCCAAAAGAGAATAAGAAAAAAAGTTATATCAAAAGTTATTGGGGCTTTCCTGGTGGCACAGTGGTTAAGAATCCGCCTGCCAATGCAGGGGACACGGGTTCGAGCCCTGGTCCGAGAAGATCCCACATGCCGCGGAGCAACTAAGCCCGTGCGCCACAACTACTGAGCCTGCGCTCCAGAGCCCGTGAGCCACAACTACTAAGCCCACGTGCCTAGAGCTTGTGCTCTGCAACAAGAGAAGCCTCGGCAATGACAAGCTCGCACACCGCAATGAAGAGTAGCCCCTGCTCGCCACAACTAGAGAAAGCTTGCGTGCAGCAACAAAGACCCAATGCAGCCAAAAATAAATAAATAAAAAATAAATTAAAAAAAAAAGAAACCTACTGGATACAGTTAAAACTAGGTAGGTAGGGAGGTGGGGAGGGAAGAGATGACTTGCAGCCCTAAATGATTTTATTGTTTAAAAATAAAACAAACAGGGTGGGCTTCCCTGGTGGCGCAGTGGTTGAGAATCTGCCTGCTAATGCAGGGGACACGGGTTCGAGCTCTGGTCTGGGAGGATCCCACATGCCGCGGAGCAACTGGGCCCGTGAGCCACAACTACTGAAGCCCGCGTGCCTAGAGCCCATGCTCCGCAACAAGAGAAGCCACCGCAGTGAGAAGCCCACGCACCTCAATGAAGAGTAGCCTCCGCTCGCCGCAACTAGAGAAAAGCCCACGCGCAGCAACGAAGACCCAATGCAGCCAAAAATAAATAAATTAATAAATTAATTAAAACACACACACACACACAAAATAACACAAAGTCATGATGAAATTATATTTAGAACAATTTGGATCTTAGTTTTCCTTGATTATTGAGAAAATAACCTAGTTATGTTCAGATTTTCTTCATTTGAACTATTTTCCTTTTTAATCTGTCCCTTTGTCAACATCACAGTAAGAGTAAATAAAGCGATCAAGAATCTGTCGGTCTGAAAATTATGAAGAAAAACAGGATGAAAATTTCCATTTAACTAAGTGCTAAATAGAGAAATTCTAGGAAGGAGGCAAATATCTGATAATAGTACTCTAAATATAAAATCAATGAGACCAAAATAATCAAAGGATAGTATGTCTAAAAGCTAAAAAGACACAATTATGTTAATTATTGATTAAAAAGAGCAAACAGTATTCAAGGGATCAGCAAGACTTCCTGGAAAGAGCATGGATTTCGGAATGAAATAAACTTAGGTTTCAGTTCTGTGCTGGCAAATACATCTGTCCTCTCCATTTATTCATTTCCTCATCTTTGAATACAGGTAATGATACTTACCTAGTGCAGGTGAATGGACAAGGAATGCTATGTGTGAAGCACCTAGACAGGGCTTGGCCTGGGTGATGTGATGATAAACAAAACAATAGAGACTATTGTTCCAAAAGTTTCATCCAAGCCAGCGTTGCTTTTCTGCCCAGCAGGGTTGGGAAGCTTTGCAATCTTTGAGTGATAACTGATCATGGGAGGCCCTTCAACTCTCTGGCCTCCATTTCCTCATCTAGAAATTGAAGGAGTCTTTTCTGGTTCTGAACACCTATGGTCCCCTAATCCTAATTACATATTTTTTCATTGTACTTTGTGAAGCTGTAAAGCTTTGTCACTTCTAGCACTTGCCATCTCTGCAGCCAAAACTAAGAGAAAGGAAGAATGCGAGTGATAACGTGTTTTCCTATTCAGTGTCCATGTTGTCATGCTCAGTGTTACAAATGCCAGCTGAGGGCTGGATATCAGGTGTGTGTGGGGGGCGGGGGGTGTTCCTGGTTTACTCTCCAGTTATGTGATTTTTGTCTAAAGCGCTACTTGATCCCAGCTCCATGCAAGGAATAAATCACTGTCTCAGACGAACACCAGATTATCCTCTTACCCAGGAACTCGGAGGTGGCTTGGTCAATGGTACTTTTAAAAACTTTTCTGTTGTAAACAACAGCAATTGGGGTCATAAAAGAACACTCAAGTAAAATCATTGCTAAATGTAAAGATGCTTGAAGGATGTGCTGTGTGGATAAACTTCCAGGGGATAACTGACAAGTCTAATTTGATTCCCGAGGAACTTTTTTTTTATTTTGGTTGTTTAATAGCAACTAAATCCTTCCTTTCATTTTATGTTGGGGGCATGCCCCCCAATCCCAACAACTGTCCCTCCCAGGCAGAGGATGTACTCATTTCACGGCACAAGCAGTCATTTCTCTTCTAAGACATCATCCTCATTCCCTGGGTTTGAGGCTAAGTGCCCCAGAGTCCTAGTTTTGATTCCATTCAGGGGTCACTGACATTCTCTATGACTATTATCATGGTCACCCACCAGGGCCCTATGTGTTGAGGAATCTTGGAGCGAGAACAGTCTATGAAGTTGTTTTAAAAGCTACAGGTGTGAGGGCTTCCCTGGTGGCGCTGTGGTTGAGAGTCTGCCTGCCGATGCAGGGGACGCGGGTTCGTGCCCCGGTCCGGGAAGATCCCACATGCCGCGGAGCGGCTGGGCCCGTGAGCCATGACCACTGAGGCTGCGTGTCCTGAGCCTGTGCTCCGCAACGGGAGAGGCCACAGCAGTGAGAGGCCCACGTACCGCAAAAAAAAAAAAAAAAAAAAAAAAAAAAAAGCTACAGGTGTACTTACCTAGACCCTGAGAAGCAATGGGTAGGCTTGAGTAACATCCATATTTGAAACTAAAATCCTGAAGCTCAGGAATTTTAGCTGGAATTTGGTAATTCCATCGAGATTCAGTGTCTGCTGGTCGGGGAAGTAAGGTTTTCCATTCCAGAAACATCTGAGAATGTTGCTTAATCTTTTGAGCTGGGGTACAAATGAAAGGCAATGATTACTCCTTGTAGGCTATTTCTAATTAGCCTCATATTTTCATTTCATTCTGCTTCTGTCAGTAACTTCCAATTTATCACACTAAAACACACGCTTCTTGCATTTAGAGGTTTGGTCAATGTACTTTTTAGGGACATTTCCACCAGGAAATAATTTTCTGCTTTATCAGGCACAGGAAGTACAAGTTCAAATGATTAGCAGTAGTTTCTGAGTATATTGTACATCAGTCAGGAGTGCTCATTTGTTTCTGCTCCGTGGACTCAGGAAGCACGTCTCACTCCAGTAGCCTGTCTAGTCCCTGGGGCAGAGGTTAGGGTGCAGAGTGAGAGATTTTAGTTAGGGCTACGGTTGCCATATAAAGCATAGGGTGCCAGTTAAATTTGGGGGGGCCACACCATGTGACTTGCAGGATCTTAGCTCCCCAACCAGGGATCAAACCCATGCCCCCTGCAATGGGAGCACAGAGCCCTAACTACTGGACTACCAGGGAATTCCTGGATGCCAGTTAAATCTGAATTTCAGATAAACAATGAATAATTTCTTAGTGTAAGTATGTATAGGTACTCATTTTTTACCTGTTATACACCATTATTCAAATTTAACTGGGCACCTGTATTTTTATTTGCTAAACCTGGCAACCTTAGATAGGGCAGTGCATATCATCCCCATTATCTGGAAAAGAACCACTCAAAGGAAAAGAACCTTACCGATGGAGGGTTAGGTAAGATCATTGTCATTAGTGGACCGTAGCACTATTATTTTTGGAAATAACTCTGCTAACAAATACTCATTAAACATATGATCCTTAAATACCTCTGAAGCACTGACTAAAACCAGGTTCCACAAGCACTACCAGATTAACTGAGGAGAGAATCACAAGTCATTTCACCTGGAGCGAGTTCATCCCTAATTCTTGCTACAAAATGTTGGTTCAGAGGCACATCATACAACACCAACTTTAATTGGGACGTAGATATTAAAAACATGAATATCACCTAATAAGGACCTACTGTATAGCACAGGGAACTCTACTCAATACTCTGTAATGGACTATGTGGGAAAAGAATCTAAAAAAGAGTGGATGTATGTATACATATAACCGATTCACATTGCTGCACACCTGAAACTAACACAACATTGTAAATCAAGTATACGCCAATAAAAATTTTTTAAAAATAAATAAAATGAAGAGAAAAAATTCAAATCGTGGAAATATGGACAAAATCAGTTACTTGTGATAGGAGATGAAAAAGAGCTTAGAAATAAAGATCAAAGTCTTCTCTGAAAAAATAAAATAAGTGATACTAGAAAAAATAAAGTATTCATAACCCTAAAAAAAAAAAGCCACAAATATCATGAGCAATGTCACAACAGTGCTAATTACTATTAACACTAACCTCTATTCTTTTTCCAAAATAGTTTTTCAATAGGTCTTTTCAAAATAAATTCAAATGTACATTGTATATCAAACAATATGTGATGTCACCTACTGGTACTCGAGAGCATTTTAATATTGATTTTTAAAAATTGATCTCTGTCCAGACCAGCACAGTGGGAAAGGGTTTCACTACATGGTGCCTCTTAGTTTAGATGACTCAGGGAGAGAGGCCATGGGTACTCAATGGCCCTCATAATGACCTCATAAACCACCCGAGGAGAAGGCAAGGTTATAGAGAGAGAAGCAAACTCTCGGGCTCAAACAGCAGGACATTCCTTAAGCTATTTTGGAAAATCATCTGGTATCGTTCCCAGTAAGCAGCATCTATAAGTTGGTTTTTGTAAATTACTAATGGCTTTATTAATAAATAAATTCCCGTTGAAATACTTGATACAGATGTCTATCCTTCTCCCCTAGCTGACACTCAAAAGCAAATGTTTTCAGTTCCTATATGGATTCTGTGCCAAGGTTAAAGGTAATTAAGTCATTGTTCTACCTCAAGACAATCTCAAACCAGTGTGATTAGAAAGAGATATACAGGATACATGGATATGGAATGTGATATCTTGCAACCATAACACTTGGAACTGTGGTTCTCACATGGAGATAATACATCAGAAATACCTAGGAAGGTTATTCCAAAATATACCTGCTGAACCTTATCCCAGACATTGAGACTTTCTAGAAGTGGGACCCAGGCACTTATATTGTGAACAAGCTTCTCATAAGAATCACTCACTCAGAGCTGTGGATAAGGTGCTACAGAAGCCCAGAGGGAGTGTGACAGGCTCTGTTACCGGAAGGGAAGGAAGACAAGAATCAAAAAGGCACACACAGCAAAAGGCGTGTTTTGAAAATGGGTCAACACTGAAGCAAAAGATGCACAGAGTGTTCATGAAATGCGGTCTAGTTGGTGCGAGTGAGGAACGCAGGGAAGCGGGGACTGGCTGAAGGTGAAGCAGGCGAGGAAAGTTAGGAGCCACGTTGAGAAGGGTCTTGAGGGGCTGGTCCATGTGGACCAGGATGGACCAGCACAGAAGTAGAGCAACTGGAGATGAAGACCCAGAAAAGACAAAAATCAGGCTCTGGATTTACTCTGAGTTCCTTTGAAGATAAAAATTAAGTCTTTTTTTAAAATTAATTTTTATTGGAGTAGAGTTGCTTTACAATGTTGTGTTAGTTCCTACTGCACAGCAAAATGAATCAGCCATACATATACATACATCCTCTCCCTTTTGGACTTCCTTCCCATTTAGGTCACCACTGAGCATTGAGTAGAGTTCCCTGTGCTATACAGCAGGTTCTCATTAGTTACCTATTTTATACACAGTATCAATAGTGTATAGGTGTCAATCCCAATCTCCCAATTCTTCCCATCCCTCCACTTTCCCCCTCGGTATCCATATGTTTGTTCTCCACGTCTGTGCCTTTATGTACTTAATTAAGATTAAGTCTTATTCTTCATTGATCCTTAGTACATATCACTGTAATAGACCTCAGTAAATATTTACTAAATTAATGAGTGAATAAAAGAAAAAAAAGAAGTGTAATTGCTATGTATTAGCAATTAATCTGAACCACACTCTAGTTACTGCCTATGTGATATATGCTTAAAGTACCTATTAGTTCTTAGTTCTTCTTGACTAATGGTTTTATTGTCTGTATAAAATTTCATGTTAATGAGCTCCTTCGGCATTATTAAGAGAAGTTCCTGATACAAAAGGACCTGACCAAGGTCACATATTGTATAGTATGATTCCACATATAAAATATCTAGAGACAGAAAGCAGATTGGTAGTTGCTAGAGACTAGGGGAGAGGGAAACAGGGAATAATTTCTTAATGGGTACAGGGTTTCCTCTTGAGATTATGAAAATATTTTGAAATGAGGCAGAGGTGGTGGTTGTAGAACATTATGAATGTACTAATAGCCAGTGATCTGTTCACATTAAAATGGTTAATTCCACGCTACGTGAATTTCACTTCAATTAAAAAAAAAACTTTCAGGGACTTCCCTGGTGGCGCAGTGGTTGAGAGTCCGCCTGCCAGGGCAGGGGAAGCCGGTTCGAGCCCTGGTCCAGGAGGATCCCACATGCCGTGGAGCAACTAAGCCCGTGCGCCACCACTACTGGGCCTGTGCTCTGGAGCCCGTGAGCCACAGCTACTGGGCCTGCGTGCCGCAACTGCTGGGGCCCATGTGCCTGGAGCCTGTGCTCCGCAACTGGGGAGGCCACTGCGGTGAGAGGCCCGCACACAGTGGCGAAGACCCAGCGCAGCCAAAAATAAATAAATTTATTAAAATAAATGTTTCTTATGTAAGGGGATAAGGAAGTAGAAGTTAGAAATAAATGTGAGAAGGTGAGCAGAAAATAGTCTAAGAAGGACCACAGCGGTAGATGATGAAGGATCTTTGGGATATATCCAAACTCTCATTCTTACGGATTATTGATAGAATATCACGTTCAAAAGATATGTAGATATTATCTTACTTGACTGGGGTAATAAGATTTGTGGTTCTTGATTCCTCTTGAGGTTCCAATGTTGATCAAATCTTCTTTAGAATATGATTTCCAAACATACTCATCATTGTACTGTGTCTGGTTGGGAACAGGATAACTAAGTGAATATGTATATCCTAATCTTCTGGTACTTTTCTGACTGTGAGAAAAGGGTGGAAACTAGAGTAAGGGATTAAATACCAAATTTCACAAGAGTACACATGTCAAATAATTTTTGAAAGATTGGCTGCCTTAAGACTTGATGCCAGAAATAATTTAATTTCTAGGTTTCCCTGAAAAGAAACAATCCTGTATATTATTATGGCCCTTAACAAAAGTAAGAGTGTCCTAAATTTAAAAGAATAATCTGAAATACATTAATTTTTTAATTAATTTTTTTAAAGAGATGAGTACTCTTCTGTGTAAACAGTACTTGAGTATAACTAAATACTTGGTGAAGGAAAGTTTCTTTATGTAAAAAGTATTCCAGTTAATAAAAGGAAAAATATAAGAATTAGGATACCACTGGCTTGCAAGTCCCTAATGAAATAACGCATCTAGGCAATGATCAGCAGTTGCCACTCTGGATATACGTGCCCAACACCACCTATTAAATACTTTTGTGAAAATACCCAACCTGAATCAGATGAAGTCTTTGGAATATTAGATTACAGGAAATACATGAAAAGAAGGATAGTTTTAAATGACACTATGGGGATGGAGTCAGAAAAATCCAGAACAAATCATCTGTTTCTTCAACAAAGAAATTCTCAGAAAAATAGTGGAGGAACCTGTAGATTAAATGAAGTAAGAGAATACAATGCAGAGACCTTGTCTGGATTCAATTTCTAACCAACTGTTTGTTTTTTTTTTAATTATGAGACAACTGGGGAAAATTTGATCGCTTATTGGCTATTTGATATTAAGGAATTGCTTTTTTAGGTGAGATAATGGTATCGTTACATATTTTTAAAGCATCCTTATCTTTCAAGAGATACATAAAAATATACTTAGACTTATGATATAATGCCTGGAATTTGCTTCAACATTAGCCAGTGGGAAGGCTAAGTGGAGGATATACATTAAAAATGTCCATGTGTTGTTGATTATTATAGCTGGATAATAGCTAGGGATTTATTGTATATTCCTTTGTGTGTGTCTAAAATATTTCATATTGACTTTTTTAAAAAAGAGGGCTGGGTAAGATTCAGGTTACGTCTGTAAGAAACCAAACATCTGGAAAGTGGGATACATCTGGACGCTGCACTATTTCACTTGTCATTCAGATGTACAGATTCAAGCATGACTGTGGTCCTAAATCAAACTGAAGTCATCGAAGGTGCATGAAGACCTTTCCAAAGGGATCACAGCACAAATTGCTTTAAAGGAATAGATTTTCACATCCGCACTTCTCAGTGTATTCTTTCTTAACATGTATCTGCCTGAGACACAAAGCTGCATATCTAGTGGGTCTTTTCCTTCCCGCATCCTTTTCTCCCTTCCCCACTTCACCATAGGATCTTACTAAGGTGCATTACACCTCAGGGTGTTAGCTGCCAATGGTGAGAGGGGCGCCGGGAACTTCATTATGGTGATTTCAGGGAACTCCCTTGTAACCCAAATTCCATATACTTACCTAGGGCTTGCCGTTCTAGGTCAAGAGTAAAGGGTGGGGCTATAACCAGAGCATTATGGCCTGTGCAGGGATGTTCTGAATGTAGGTACACTGTAGATTGGTGTGGCTGACAGTAATGGCTAGTTTTCCCTGTCCTAAAAATTATCAAATGTTCATCCCTCTTTAAGGAGAAGCTTCTAAGAGGAGAGCAGAGAATATAGATTGCTGAAAATGGCTCTTTCCCCTACATATTTAAAGGTAAGCACTTTTCCAGCTTTAAAAAAATCCCTAGGATATGTCACTAGCTGGAAAGAAGAGCATCTCTGTTTAGATGAAGCAGTACAGGATGGCGATGCTGATTCTTTTCAATGTACCTGGAATCTTTTCTGAGACTATCAAATTTTTAAAGAGTCACTGGATAAAACTGGTACATAAAAATCTTGTGATCTTTTTTTCAGATTTTGTATTCATCATTCAATAAGGTATTTAAAGCTAAGTTTTTAACCCAAACATATTATGAAATATTTACTTCAATATAGCCAGTCCTAATTTTATTTTATGATGTGAAATATTTAACAATACATGAAAGTATACGCTAGCTTGTCAGACTAGTAATTTTCCATATATAACTATATACTTACCATATATAACTTTCTCTTTCATTAAATACATAGTAAATGTTTGATTTGGTTTCCAAATAAATCAATGGAATTGTTTCTGATTTTTATGCATGATATTATTTAATTATTTTCCAAAGTCAAGCACCAGAGTTCTGCACACATGAGAACATATTTAACTAAAGAACCTCATATTTTTTATCATACTCCTCACTTCACAGATAACTTACATATTTAGCTATACATTTCATTGCATTATTTTTGTTACTTGGATGTAATTAATCATATTAGACCTGAATCTTTCTACACTTCTCCTGTCTACTTTTAATAATCTTCCCTACAATATGCATTCTATAATTTATCAGTAGTTTTCATAATATTCCTCAAAACATATATTAACATTTATTTAAACTAGAATTGTAGTCAGATATTTATTTTGACAGGAAGTAAACCTAATTTCACTTGTTGGTTGGACCACAAGGACTGATTCTACCAGCTAGGTAAACATGGTGTAAATTGTATGAGTTAAATCTTCAGCTCAAAGATTTGGATAAAAATATATTTAGAGTATGCAATGACAAAAGCATTTTTATAAAAAAAAAGATTATTTTGGAAAACCTTTATTGAAATTAATGTTCCTATTTTCCAAGTCCTTTTTGAGTATATAATATTAAATAAGTTTCTTCCAAATGAAGGAGTAACAGATGTAATTTAATAGTCATTTGTTAAGACGTGCCTTTTCAGGCCATATATGACAAACCCACAGCAAACATCATTCTCAGTGGTGAAAAATTGAAAGCATTTCCTCTAAGATCAGACACAAGACAAGGATGTCCACTCTTGCCACTATCGTTCAACATAGTTTTGGAAGTCCTAGCCATGGCCATCAGAGAAGAAAAAGAAATAAAAGGAACCCAAATCAGAAAAGAAGAAGTAAAACTGTCACTGTTTGCAGATGACATGATACTATACATAGAGAATCCTAAAGGTGCCACCAGAAAACTACTAGAGCTAATCAATGAATTTGGTAAAGCTGCAGGATACAAAATTAATGCCCAGAAATCTCAAAATGAAAATCAAAATGAATGCACAAAATAACATAGGAAGAACACTCTTTGACATAAATCACAGCAAAATCTTTTAGACCCACCTCTTAGAGTAATGGAAATAAAAACAAAAATAAACAAATGGGACCTAATGAAACTTAAAACTTTTGCACAGCAAAGGAAAATATAAATAAGACGAAAAGACAACGCTCAGAATGGGAGAAATATTTGCAAACAAATCAACAGACAAAGGATTAATCTCCGAAATATATAAACAGCTCATGCAGCTCAATATTAAAAAAAACAAACAACCCAATCAAAAAAATGGGCAGAAGACCTAAACAGACACTTCTCCAAAGAAGATATACAGATGGCCAAGAGGCACATGAGGAGCTGCTCAACATCACTAATTATTAGAGAAATGCAGATCAAAACTACAGTGAGGTATCACCTCACACCAGTTAGAATGGGCATCATCAGAAAATCTACAAACAACAAATGCTGGAGAGGGTGTGGAGAAAAGGGGACCCTCTCGCACTGTTGGTGGAAATGTAAATTGATACAGCCACTATGGAGAACAGTATGGAGGTTCCTTAAAAAACTAAAAACAGAATTACCATATGACCCAGCAATCCCACTACTGGGCATATACCCTGAGAAAACCATAATTCAAAAATACACATGCACCCCAATGTTCATTGCAGCACTATTTACAATAGCTAGGTCATGGATGCAACCTATATGCCCGTCGACAGACGAATGGATAAAGAAGATGTGGTACATATATACAATGGAATATTACTCAGCCATAAAAAGGAACGAAATTGGGTCATTTGTAGAGACGTGGATGGATCTAGAGACTGTCATATAGAGTGAAGTAAGTCAGAAAGAGAAAAATAAATATCATATATTAACACATATATGTGGAATCTAGATAAATGGTACAGATGAACCGGTTTGCAGGGCAGAAATTGAGACACAGATGTAGAGACCAAATGTACGGACACCAAGGGGGGAAGTGGTGGGGAGGGGGGAGCTTGGTGGTGGTGGGATGAATTGGGAGATTGGGATTGACATGTATACACCAATATGTATAAAACTGATAACTGATAAGAACATGTCTAAAAAAATAAAATAAAATATTTTAATAAAAATTTTATATAAAAATACAATAAAATAAAAATAAAATTCAAATATAAAAAAAGACAGGCCTTTTCAGTATACTTCTCAGAAAAACGAGATAGGGAATAACTCAATAACTGGATGACAAATCATCTAATTATTTGCTTTCAATGAAACTGAAGGAGTACACAACCAAGCTGTCAGCCAATCAATCATTAGAAAATCACCTTGTGATTTTTGGCATATAACCATAAAGAGTTCAGAGTGTCGAATGGCAATGCTACACTAAAACTCCTTTCATGCACATCTACTTAATTATGAGAACAAGGTTTCTCAACACTAGCATTTATAAATTGAAAAAAAAAAAAGCAGGAAAAATTGATACTGACTGTGGTCTCATTCCCAACATAACAACACTCAAATCTGCAGACATAAAGTAATTGAAAACAAAACAGCCCCATTTATCTCATCAAGATGCAATTCCAAAAAATTTACTTTTTCTGTTTAGTAATTATTAACATTTGTAATGTGTTTATTGCTTTGAGCAATTCTGTACTAAAAATAATTGTGATAACTCAATACTTAGGGTCCTATAACATGTTTAAAAATTAATGTCAATTAATATACTGAAATAGTTGCAAAGAGGTATAATGGAGTGATCAATAAATTGCTTTCAAACACAAAATATATTAGAGCAGCGTAAAATTCTATGGAGGAAGTAGACTGGGAGTAAGAGCTCAAGAAGGAAAGAGAATGAAATAAATGATCTGTTAAAGAAGAGCTTGTTTGTATATATTTTTTAAAAAGGGTCAGAGTGAGTATCAATTTGCTAAGGTGGTTAGATTACCCACTGGTTATATGTAAAGAAATGATTTAATGGTCTTGTTTTAAAATGTCAATATTTAGGATGGGCCGGAAGTTTTATCTTCTACAGCTATTTAAATTTATAATAAGAACTTTTCTGTGGACTTTAAAAATATGTGAATTTGAAGACCACTGACCTAGACTCCATAAGTACCCATTTGGTTTTGGCTTTCATCCCAAATATTTCTTCTTCAGACAACTGTTACTGTTTGGGAAGCTGGCATAACCCTTACTGTCAGATGGTAAACCTCCCAGTAGGGGATATAACGTGACTCAATGGGATAGCCGGTAACTCGGAAATTAGGAGTCTTGCAGACCTGCACTTTTTGGAAGTCTGTCGTATATTATGCTGGGGAAAAATGAATGAAAATTTTGGGGGTAACTTCTTCGTGCTATAGTCACTGGACTAGTGCTTTCAGTTTGTCCTCAGAACAACCACCTTATGCAGCAGTCATCATTCCCACTTTGCCAACCATAAAACTGAGCTGTAGCTGGCTGGTTACTTGCCTAAGGGAGCAGAGAAAATAAGGGGTAATGAGAGCAGGGAGCTGAGGCTGGAACCCATTTCTGCCTGACTGCACCACAGTCTGGACAGTACTCCATTTGACTTCTCGACAATGTGAACTTTTAAGGTGAAAAGATCCTCTATATTGGAAGTAATTTACAGAGTGAACACAGACAAGGGAAGGTCCTCCATGCTAATTTCCCACCTACCACTGATGCAATGAAAGACGGCAGGGCTTTCGCAGCCCCACCCTCTCTCACCCACCAATGAGCTTAGAGAGGCAGCTGATGGACAGAAATTCCCACCACCCTCGGTTCAGGTGGAATTGAGGGAGAAGTTGCAAGCAAACATTGCTTTAGGAAGCAATAGTTGGAGGAGTGAAGGTAAGGGTAAGGGGACTGTGGCCTTGTTCCAGCTTCCAAGACTAGTATTGGGTGGAAGTGCTAACAATTACTCACTTACCCAGTCATTCAGTTGTCATTGCCTGCCTACTGTATACCAGGTAATGAACTCAATTCATGCTCCATGTTTAGGTAGCACAGTTCTCTTAACTGTATACTGGCTCTGTTGTAAAGCATGACACACAGTGGCTTTATGAAAGATCCATGTGTTAATTTTCTCAATTTTCCTGTAGAACCTTGGGATACTCTTTGAAGGGGAAACCCCCTCTGATGCTTGGAGGAGACCTGTGCGTGCAGTGGGTCTTATCTGAGTTCATTTTCTATAAGCCTTCTCTGATTACTCTCTATTGGTTTTGGACTCTGAATAATAGAAGAAAGGTGAACAAATTCAAGCGTGTATATCAATCTGATTTGAATAGGGATGTACCTAATTAAAGCAGGCACTGCTCCTGTCTTAGGTGTGAACGCAGTCTTCGTCGTGGTGGCGTAGGAATCCCGATCGGTATCACCTGCTAAAAGCACAATAAAACAGTTTTAAATGTGGCAAGCCAGCATATTTTGATCAAATGTTGTTTTAATAATTAAAATAATTTTGCAAGAGACAAACGTTTTGGGTGGTAATGCAGAGTGTAAAGGAATGAAGGCCAACTTGTGAGCTCCACTAGGGTAGAGGGGAAGCTCAATTTAACTATGAGTTCCCCCCTAGATAAAAATAGGTCTATTGTTTTTCTTGAGAACTCACCTATACTATTTTAAAGAATTCGAGCAATACATAAAATAAAGAAAAGAGTTCATTTGAAATTCTATCATCTTAGGATGTTCACTATCGCTGTTTTATTGCCTGACTTTTCATGCATCACATTAGATATACCTGTAAATGCATGAACTAATTTTACACAAAGAGGGTCATAGTTTCCATGTCAGGTTCTCTCCTGGACCCCTTGTCGTGGCTCCTTCCTGGCCCTGCTTGTAATCACCCTCCTCCCAGGTAGCCCATGTTAACAATTGTGCCTGTTTCTTTCCAGACTTTTATAACTGCTACTATAATCATATACAGATTTATATATACGTACATCAATACATTATCACATTGGGTTCTAGTCCTATTTTGTTTTACAAAAACAGGCTCATCTTACACAAAGTGTCCTCTTCTACCTGTCACTTAACGGCGCCGTATGGGAAGCCCCTCTGACTCGTCTGGTGCAGCTCTAATTAATTCTTTGTAACGACTGTGCAAGATTCCGCGGCATAGCTGTTCTTTAAAGCTGTGAGAGTGAGTGAGCTCAGCAAGGGAGGGAGTGGCATTAGAGGAGGTGACGTCCAAAGGCTGAAGCCCGGGGCCCCCCGGTGTCAAGAGGCTGGGGAGGTGAGGGGAAGCCGGTGAAGGAGGCTGAGAAGCTCAGTGAGCGAGGTGAGTGGAGACCCAGGAGGCTGTGGTGTCCTGATGGCCGAAGGAAAAACATGATTCCAGGAGGAGGGAGGGACACCTACAACGGCAAATGCTGCTGGCGGGCCCAGAGGGTGAGGATGGAGAATTCACCAGTATGCAGACATGAGGATTGATCTGCCCCAACCTCCCCTTGTGAACGGAGGTACCACCAGATTACTTGGGAATATATTTTTAAAATTTAATTCGATCATTCTCTCTTTCTTCATATCTAGGCAGTTACCTGTGGCTTTTTAGATTTCACTAGCACCTGGGTGAAATGATCCCTTCCATGTTCGAAGCAAAGCCGTCTGGGGTCCATCACCTCACCTCTCACACCGCACCCACCTCACTGCCTGCCTTTTCTCCCGTTCACGCATCCTGAATACAATTGCCGTAAAGCATCTTTCTCAAAGGTGTCTTCAATTTCCAAATAGTCTGAGAACCCAAATGCCACTGCCTACATATAAAAAAGAAACATTTAGTTTTTGCCATCTGTGTACTTCTCCCCATCTCTCCCATCTCTCCACCTCTGCCATCCAGGGCTTGTTTCTCATCGAACAGGTCCTTGAATCCAGCCAGGCAGCTGCATCTGCCCCTCTGTAACTATTCACCCGCCGCCTTCACACGGGGTGAGTTTCACCTCCACCTGAGGCTTCCCCGGGCTAACTAAAGCCTTAGCCCCTGCCTGTCACGCTCTGTCCTTCTGTTCGCAGACTCCTGGCTGGTGTCTACGCTCTGATCCCATTATACTAGAAATGACATTATCCTTTGATTCTTCTTCTTTAGTGGGAACCACTTTATACTTTAAAGCATTTTATTCCAACAGCAGAATTAATGTTCTTTGTTAAGAGAATTTCAAGCACGGACAAGTAGGTGGGGAGAAATTGTGAGGCTGTGTTGCTCTTAAAATAAACTATCACTTCACCTGATTTGAAGCTCTGAGTTTGACTCTTAGAAGGATCTGGAAGGATCTTCTGCACAGAGACTGTCTTTTTCCGAAGCAAGCGACACCAATCTAGGCCTGATCACTCTTTGCAGATGCAAGTAGGATTTGAGATGAAGAACACCCTAGATTATCCGGTGGGCCCTAAATGCAAGTTCAGTGTCCTCGTAAGGAAGGCAGAGGGAGGTTGGCCACGGAAGAGGAGGAGGTGATGTGACCATGGAGGCCGAGACTGGAGTGATGGGCCACAGGTCAAGAACACTGACAGGGCTTCCCTGGTGGTGCAGTGGTTGAGAGTCCGCCTGCCGATGCAGAGGACACGGGTTCGTGCCCCGGTCTGGGAGGATCCCACATGCCGTGGAGCGGCTGGGCCCGTGAGCCATGGCCGCTGAGCCTGCGTGTCCGGAGCCTGTGCTCCGCAACAGGAGAGGCCACAACAGTGAGAGGCCCGCGTACCGAAAAAAAAGAAAAAGAATGCCGACAGCCACCAGAAGCTGGAAGACGCAAGGACGGATTCTCCCCAAGAGCCACCAGAGGGAGTGCAGCCATGCCAATAGCTTGATACCAGGCTTCTGGCCTCCAAAATGTGAAAAAAATAAATTTCTATTGTTTTCAGCCACCAGTTTGTGGAAATTTATGGCGGTCCTTGGAAGGAATACAGCACTTAAGAGCCCAGTCGATAGTAATAGTTCGATAGCAATTCGTCCATAGGCGTCATCAGCCTCATCCTATTTTGAGACCAGAGCTGGACAGTGACACATTAGGCCCACCTTTTAGAGGGTGACCCTTCCATCAGTGGAGGATGGAGTAGCACAGAGTGGCTGTTAGAGACTCAGGACCGGAGGTGAAGGGGCAAACTCCCCCAGGGGAAGGGACACTTTGGAGGCAGAATCAGTGACACCTGGAGATGACATTGAGGTGTCAGTGAAGCTGCCCTCCCCTCTCCTTTAAGCAGATGGGACCCTCCTTACTGAGCTTCCAAGTCTAGGAAGACAGTATAGTTTTGTACGTGTTGCGTTTGAGGCCCTTCTGTGCCATCCAAGTGCATCTGGTAGACAGATGGATATTTTGGTCTGAGATCTAGGAAGAGCATCTGAGTTAGAGATAAAGATGAGAGAGCCATTGATTGGCACCTTTATGTAGACTAGAAGCCCTGTGGCAGGATATGGCCGCTCACATAGGGGATGTAAACCAAGAAGGAGAAAACCTGGAGGACGCCAACATTCCCAGACAAGAGGGGGGAGAGCAGACAGTGAAAGACACCAAGACAGGGTAGCTAGAAATGGAGGACGAGACTCAGGGGAGTGGGGCGGGGGGCCGAGGGGGGGTTCCTGGGGAGGGCTCCAGCTCCTCCGCCTGGACACCATAGAGAAACTCGTGTTGTAAATATTTTTGTATTAATTATTTTCATTTGCTCTTCGTAATTTACAAAGGGATGAATGGGATGAAAGTATGCATTTCATTCATTCTCCTGGGACTACAATTCTAGGGAATTTGCAGTTGAACAATCCCCACTGCTCCGTAGCCACCAGGGAACCACAATTACCCAGCTAGAGGGCTGCGATGGGTTATTATTGCCATGAGAAAGACCAGGATGGAGCTGACTACACAGTAATCATGCCAGTAGCACCACAGCTAGAGCTCTCCCTCCACTGACACAAAAAGCTGAGTTAGTGAACCAGCTGCATTCGCATGCAAAATTAGTATTAAAAGCACTGCCTCTGTTAAATACAAAATCCCTCTGAAAGAAAAATCAGCGAAGTTTAGAAGCGACAGCTGAATGCCATAGTTCCCAGCCTCTGCTACAGCCGCCGGGGTGGGGGTGGGGGACGCTGCAGATCCACTTGGGGGTCGCTTCTCTGCAGTCTGCAGCCCCTCCCCGCCCTCTTTCTGCGCTGTTTCCCAGATCCTGCCGGGGATCAGGGCCCCCGCTGGGTCTGCTCTCTTCAGAGCTCCCGACCTCTGTTGCTTCTTTGTCTTTGTCTTTGTTCTCCAGACACTAGGCCTTCCTTTTGCTTGTCCCCTCCTGGACGTTTCATGGGGTGTTTAAACTCCGAGCTGTTTAGGGAGGGCTTTGACAGAAGGTATGGCGAAGGGCTGGAAAGGGGCAAGGTCGTGAACACCCTTTCATTTTCCCTGACTCCCAGCCTCTCCTTAAATTGAGTCCCACCCGTAAGGGGGAGGCACACACCCTTGAAGACCCGAGCAGCCTTCGCTCCAAGCACCGCGTCTCCAAGGGAGACCCCGTCCCCGCCCCCCGCCGGCTGGCAGGGTCCGCAGTCTTACTTGGCAGGATCTTGTGGCCGCATTGAGAAGGACACGGAGCCTCGGGCCCAGGCTCTGCCATTCTTGCTAGAAGAGGCCGTCGCTGGGCCTCTCGCACCAGCCGGGCTGGGTGCTGCGCGGCTGCTTTGCGACGCTTCGCCATGGAGACGCGGGGAGGTTCCCGGCGGCTCAGCCCCCGGCAGACGAGGTGCAGGGCGCTTCACCGGGCCGGCTGGGGGACCCGGTCTGAAAGTAAAAAGATGTGTTTCTAGTAATATGATGGATACCTTACTTTCGTGTATTTGTCTAGTTCATGCAATGAGCTTTCCCGAGAACTGTCTTATATATATTTGGGGAGAGGAGCAAAAGGGGCCGAAGAGAAAGTAATATTGTCAGATTTTCAACTGCAAATTTCCAGCTATGTACAGTTTTCAGCTTAAGCGAATGAAGGCGAAGTCGTCAGGGATCTTGCAGGATCCGAGCAAGAGGAATTAAAAATCACAAGTAATCTTGCGTTACGTGGAACTAGAACCAGAGTTTCTGAGATAGTTTCATGCCATCAAACCGGTCATCTCTGCACAGGAATGAGGAGCCGGCAGGGAGGTGATAGAAAAGTGCGCTTGGAAAGAGGAGTGAGTGGGGATGTGTGTGACACCTTTCTTCTCACCGGGCCATGTTCCTGGCACCAAAAATCGTTTTTGTGACGGTCAATGTCATCATTCTTCTGTCCCCACAGGTTCAACTGGGTCTCTCACCCCCATGTATGTGGAGGGTCTTTTATATTCATATTATTTGACAGCTACCTGGTCATTTGGCACATAGGTGCTTAGTGATACTGAATGTCTCCTGGCTAGGACACAGCTGTTACCCACTTGGATGCGAAGAGGAAACAGTCAGTACGCATTGGAGACTGTTGGCACCATGTTTAGAAAGCAATTTACAACCGTCCCTTAACCTTTCAAGGGGTTATTCTAACATAGACCTTAAGTGAACAGTGAAGTAACAAAAGGGAATTTATCAAAGGAGACAGAATAGGCATCAAAGTAAGGATCCCATGTACATATGCAAGGATTTCTTTAAACTGAAGAGCTCAACCAGAAGTTTCTGAGAGTAGCGTCCCATCCATGTAATGGAATGAATATAACAGATTTAGGCTCTCAAATTTATAGCAATGAATGGCGGGACACACAGGCTTCTGTCGATGTTATTAGAAGGAATGAGTCTAAATTAGGATTTAGTAGTGGAGTCTAAATTAAGAAAGTAACACCCAATAACAGATTACTGTCTGGAAATAGTAGAGCTAATTAGCATAGCATAATTTAAAAGAAATACACTTTAAAAATAGAGCAGTGAGTATATAGAATTTTTGCAGTGAATTTGTATTAATATCTTACATTTGTCTTGTCTTAGGCAAGCCGTGAAATGGCGGGGAGGGATACGCGCTGAACCGAGAGCCGGAGATCCGTCACTTTCTACCTGAAGGCCTTGGGCGTAGAGCAGGTACTGCTCCGGGCCTCAGCTTCCTTATCTGTAAAATGAATATGTGAGTACCCACCTCAGTGGGCTGTAAAGATGAATAATTCTAAGGATAATTTGTAAATCGTAAAGCCACACACACCTAAGGTATTGCTCTTTTGTCTTATTACTCTTTTGATCTTTTTTTAAAAAATTTAATTTTATTTAAAAATTTTTTTAAATTATTTATTTTATTTTTGGTTGTGTTGGGTCTTCATTTCTGCGTGCAGGCTTTCTTAGTTGTGGCAAACTGGGGCTACTCTTCGTTGCCGTGCGCTGGCTTCTCATAACAGTGGCTTCTCTTGTTGTGGAGCACGGACTCTAGGTGCATGGGCTTCACTAGCTGTGGCACGCGGGCTCAGTAGTTGTGGCTCACAGGCTCTAGAGAGCAGGCTCAGTGAAGCCACTGCAATGTGGCTCACGAGCTTAGATGCTCTGCGGCATGTGGGATCTCCCCAGACCAGGGCTTGAACCCGTGTCCCCTGCATTGGCAGGTGGATTCTTAACCACTGCGCCACCAGGGAAGTCCTTCATTCTTTTTTATAGCCTTTCATTTCTGCTTCTGCTTCTGCAGACGGATGGTTGATACAGGCCCATTTCATTATGAGCAGTACAGCACTCTTCCTGCCTTTGAATTTGGGTTCCTTGAGGCAACTCCGTTTAAGGATTAAGCAGAATATTTTTCCTTTCTTCTTTCCCTCAACAAATACTGAGCACCTGAAGTGAGCTGGATGATGACATTAAGGGCAGTGCCCAGAGTATTATGGGACCTTGGGGGAGGGGGAGAGGAATTGCCTGAGCTGAGTTTTCCAAGATGCCCGGGAGGCGACCAGATGAAGAGGGAGAGGTGCCCCAAGGCCCAGGAAGGACCCAGGAGGGGGAAACAGCCTGTGTCCTCCAGAGGCCCTGTGAGCTTGGTCTTGCCATACTGTGAAGGGGGAGGGGGACAGCCCAGCAGCCCCACAGCCCCGCTGAGGAGCTCCACCTGAACATGAGGAGTGTGCACTGAGTGGGTCAGGCAACAGCGTGAGGGCTCAGGTCAGTAGTTTAAGTAAATCCTCTTTTCCAGGAGTAAGAGAAGCAAGGTTCCATTCACCTGCCAGAGGAGATCCATCACACAGACACTAAGACCTTGAGGTTGCCAATGCTCCTGTGACAGTTTTGAATTGACCAAAACCAGTTGAGAGCAGCTGCATCAAATGAATTAAATGGGAACTGGTTTCCAATTCACATTATTACAAGAAATTTCTTTCTGCCACACACACGTACAGAGGGAGCGCGATATGAAGAAGTCAAGATGGGGCTGGGTGGTGGAGGGAAGAGACAGCAACGAAGGAACACTCAAATTTTTTTTTTCTTTCTTCCTTTTTTGCGGTACGTGGGCCTCTCACTGCTGTGGCCTCTCCCGTTGCGGAGCACAGGCTCCGGACGCGCAGGCTCAGCGGCCATGGCCCACGGGCCCAGCCGCTCCACGGCATGTGGGATCTTCCCAGACCGGGGCACGAACCCGCGTCCCCTGCATTGGCAGGCGGACTCTCAACCGCTGCGCCACCAGGGAAGCCCGAACACTCAACTTTTGCCTGTGAAGGAGAAGAGGGTCTAGCGGGGGAAGAGGGTGTGGATCACATGGAGACTTGAAAGGAGAGAAGAATAACCAAGTTCATAGGCCAAGGGTAAGAAGCAGGGAGAGAGAGAGAACTTGATGTTCCAGGAGAGAGTAGACAGGGTCCCAGCCAGGAGAAAGCAAGCTATCCCCAAACTGAGCGTGTCCACACCACCTGGGCATTTGACGAGAACACGAGTTCTGAGTCAGTAAGTCGGGGGGAAGCAAGATTCTGCTTTTCTAACAAGATCCCCAGGTGATTCGTAACGCTTGAGATGGACAGGTCTAGAGCCTTGTCCCAGGACCAGCGGCCTCGGCATCACCTGGGAACTGGTTAGAAACGCAGAAACACAGCTCTCCCTCCCTCCCCCACCGAGCTCCTGAGTCAGGATCTGCAGCTAAACCTCCAAGAGATTCCAGGGCACATTCAAGTTTGAGGACCTCTGCTCCGGGTAACATGAGAGGAAAGGTTGTCTCCGGAACGAGAGGAAGAATGTGAAAGAGTTGATGGGAGACTTGGCCGGTGACTGTTTCCAAAAGCCCAGAAGAGGTCACGGACGTTCTTCAGCAATGCCAAGTGCTTTGGATATGAATGTACTGAGTGAAGTTTTTCTGGCTTGCTTGCTGTATTTTGGCAAGACTTCCTGTTATTATGTGGTATGCAATGCTTTTATTCAAGTGTCTTCATGTAAAAAAAAAATACTGTCTTTTCTCTTTGTTTTAGCTGATGGATTAACTCGTAAAACATTTTCTCCATTTCTGTGATGGACTCTGTATTATTAAGGGTTCTCTAGAGAAACAGAACCAATAGTGTGTGTGTGTGGAGAGAGAGAAAGAAACTTAGTTTAAGGAACTGGATCACACAATTGTGGGGACTGGCAAGTCCTAAACCTGCAAAGTAGGCCAGCAGGCCAGAGGCCCAAGGCAGCCCAGGGCAGATCCTACATTGCAGTTCAAGTCTGAAGGTCATCTGTGCAAAATTTTGTCTTGCTTAGGGGAGGTCAGACTTTTGTTCTATTCAGGCCTTCAGCTGATGGGAGAGGTCCATTCACATTGTGGAGGGCAATCTGCTTTACTTAAAGTCCACTGACTTAAATGTTAGCCTCATCCAAAACACCCTCATAGAAACATCAAGAATAATGTTTGTCGACACATCTGGACACCGTGGCCCAGCCAAACTGACACTTAAAATTACCATCAGAGATCCAGGTCTTCCTGAGGTCACCTGGTTCATATCTGCCACTAAGAAGGGTTGTGTTTAAGCCGTCCAAGAATGATTGCTCTGTTTTTATTGAAAAATCCAGAAAAGAAAATTTTATAATGGTCTCTATTTTATTAGGACAGTCCAGTTTAACAGGGTAAATTCTAAGCTCTTCTTCTAACCTGCCACTCACCAAACTCACATTTTATCTAATTAAAGCCATAACAGCAAGTTCAGACGTTTGATTCTATCAAAACCTCATCATCAATCGTATATAAATGTCACCCCCTTCCTGGGCCATCTCTGCTGTCTCTGATTCTTGTGTTCTTCTCTTCTCTGAACCCTTAAGAACAATTACTAATGCCTTGCATTATTGGGTCTCTCAAGTTTATTCAAGCCGTGAGTATCAAGTGTGAACACTCATTTTAAATCTGTTAGACCAGCAGTTAGCCATCCAAATGAATGTTCTCTTCTTCAAAGTAATCATTTATTATAATGACACTGCCATTGCTTAAAGCATCTTTGAAATTCTTTAGAAACTCCCTTCAAACACTGATGCACATTCTTTTGAATTTCTTAAATTGGGGTATAACTTTGCTCTTTGAAGATAGACGGGTATTTGAAACAGTAAGAAGACATTCGAGCTGATAATTAAGGTAGGCAATCAAGTTGGACAATGTTTTCCTTTGGCCAAAAATCAAACTCTAACCATGAGGTAATAAGAGAAAAACTCCCTTATTATGTAGATAATGTCCGGATTGCATTCTTGTTGGAAAAAATTAATAGCTTCCAAGGTGACTCTTTCACTGAGAACTTCAGTAAATCAGTTGCTTGGATAAATTGATCCTTACATGTTTCTTTTAAAACTAAATTTTACAGTTACACGTCAGTAATTTTATCTCCAAAACTGGATCATAAGCCTTTTAGACGCTTTCCTTTTTGAATCTCTCCCGTAGCACTGATTTTATTGTTCTTACCAGCTGTACACCTGTCTTTTACAAGACTGGATGTTCCTTGAGAGCAAGGGCCATGTTTTAGGCACCTTTATATACCAGCTCCAGTGCACTGCACACAGTAGGCACTCAATCATATGTGATAAATGAATGAATGAATGGAACGAATGATTGCTTAGGCCATTCTTGTCCTATACATTTCTACTGATCTTAAACTGTTTAAGATGTCTGAATTAGGGCAAATATACATCCAGACTGAGGTCACTTTGACCCAGGAAGATCTGTCCCAATAGACTTTTCACCGATTTTATAGATTTCCCAGTATCAATTCTTTGTGACATTTGCTAATGAAATATACATTAGCACAGTGTATATTTCCTTGGAGGCAGTCCTAAAACTTTGGTAAGTGAATATCGAATTAAGTAAATGCATTTGGCTCTGAGTTGACTGAAAACAATTTTTAATGATAAAAGAAACCTTCCAGGGGCGGACACGGGTTTCAGTCCTGGTCCAGGAAGATCCCACATGTCGCGGAACAACTAAGCCCGTGCGCCACAACTATTGAGCCTGCGCTCTAGAGCCCATGAGCCACAACTACTGAAGCTCGCGAGCCACAACTACTGAAGCCCGCGTGCCTAGAGCCTGTGCTCCGCAACAAGAGAAGCCACTGCAATGAGAAGCCCGCGCACAGCAACGAACAGTAGACCCCGCTCGCCACAACTAGAGAAAGCCCGCGGGCAGCAACGAAGACCCAACGCAGCCAAAAACAATAAATAAATAAAATAATAAATTTAAAAAAGAAAACTTCCAGATCTTTAGTCCATTTCTGGAGCGATTACCAAAGGTTTTCCTGAATTCAACTATTTTCAAAAAATGGACTTTGTCAATTTTTGTGAATAGAGTTTCTATTTCCTTTGGGAAGCATATACTATTTGATATTCACCTAAGGTTTGTTTGTTCTGGTGTATAACTTATTTTTTTGTTAATACTCTTCATTTTGCACCGAGTGAATCACAAATGTTTATCATCTTCTGTTATTAAGGAACATTCCCCTTTTCTGAAACATCAGTATCACTTTTTTTTCTCCAAATACTTCACAGACCTATTCTTCAAAGAAGGCTCTTGATAAAGTAGCCGTAAAACCACAATTCTCACCGTAATAAGTTACAAGGCCAACATACCACCTGCAGGGTGTGACGGAAAGATCACACATACTTGGTCACAAATTTACTCAATTCGATGCTGAATGTTAAGGAAAAATTTAATTGCACAAATATAGTACATACCATTTCAAATATAAATGAAAGGACAATCAATAGTGCTATCATAATGTATAATACAGGAATATTTTTTAAAAGGACAGAAAAATTATACTCAGGACCCAGAAATCTTTCTCATTATAAGCCTGTGTAGCAACTCATTCATGCAGGTTTTTAGGATGTAAATAGGATGATGTTTTGTGTCTTTTGGAAGAACTCCACCGTAGCTATGAGATGAAAAATGTATTGCTGTAACAATGTATTATGGTAATGGTATAGCTATCTTCTATTCTGCTTTTAGTGTTAGGATTGCTAAAAGCTTATGAAATACCCAACTGACATAATGTGCTTTTAACAGAGAGGACAATGCCGCATACATTATCCTTCTCCTGTCATGTTTGGTATCACATCACCTGGCCTCTTTCTACACGGGCCACTTTGTTAAGAGGGAGGTCAAGGGAGTTCAGATTTCAGGCAGCGGGTGGCAGGGTTACCGCCTTATCAACCTGGCCAATCCTCCCGCGAGCCTCACCGTGAATGTTTCTCCTAAGGTTTCATCCTATGGGCAGGATGAAAAACATACTTGCCTTCTGATGAAGGATGTCCTGGGCTTTTTGCTCAGCAACGTTTGCAAGAGAATGGCACTGCTAACCCCGTGCTTGCTGGGTTTGGGTTCAGACAAGCAGAGGGCTAAACCCAGATTTATGAAGCGTCACAGGGCAAAACCCAGGTCAGGTGGCTCCCACAAAGGCTGCCCAGGGAGCTCCCAGGACGCCAGGGCATAAGCGAAATATTCAGGGTGGCAGGACTCTGCCACTCCCTCTGCCTCTTTGGAGAAGTGTTAAAAGGAGAGGAAGCACCCAGGCCATGGGGCCAAAGCCCTCCCATCCTGAAGACAGCTGCATCAGCCCTGCCAAAGCATCGCCCACAAAAATGGAAAGGAGAGGGGCTTCCCTGGTGGCGCAGTGGTTGAGAGTCCGCCTGCCGATGCAGGGGACGCGGGTTCGTGCCCCGGTCCGGGAAGATCCCACATGCCGCGGAGCGGCTGGGGCCGTGAGCCATGGCCGCTGAACCTGTGCGTCCGGAGCCTGTGCTCCGCAACGGGAGAGGCCGCAGCAGTGAGAGGCCCGCGTACCGCAAAAAAAAAAAAAAAAAAAAAAAAAAAAAAAATGGAAAGGAGGGGTCTCTGTAGGAGCAGAGGGCAGAGGTACCCGCCTCCCGTCTCTCTTGGATCCCCTCAGCCTTGGGTTCTGGTACAGGCCTGGGGTGTAGGAGGAGCTGCAAAATGTCCAATCCAATCAGACGAATGGGTTGGGTGTCTCTTCAGATTCCAGAACACATGGAAATGGTAATTCTGCCAAAAGAGGCTCCATCAGAGATGATCTGGGTGACAGACTGCAGTTAAAAACTTCATCCAGTGAACCTGAGAAAAGTAAACAGGGCTTGCATTATTACCATCTCTGGAAAACTACAACCCAAATCCAACAGTACCTAAGGCCCATGCAGCATCCAACGTAACCATTTCAATAATGAATAGGGAATCCTGGCTTCCTCAGAAAAACTCAAAACGCTGACAGAAACGTGTTCCTTTCTGTTCACCAGGAGGATGTGGATGTCACTTGCTTCTCCATGGGCTGGAGTTACAGGTACCCTTTCTCACTTGATGACAAAAGGCCCACAGGTGGGGAAAAGATGCCTAGGACAAAGGTCTGTTCTCGAGAAGGAGATGAAGCCAGGCTAAGTGATCACCAGGGCTGAGCCAGCGGAGCTGCCTGCCGAGTGGCTGATGCATGGTGGTTGGGTCACCTGCAGTGCATGACGACGACTCAGGTGGGCCTTGAAGAATCCTTCCCCACTGCTCTGAAGTAGAAGTGGCCCCAGGGCCGGCTCGGAGTAAACTTGCAAGGAAGCACTGTCCAACTTCACATGCCCCTCAGTCTCCCCAGGATGCCAGTGAACACCCGGGCAGCATAAAGGACAGTGGGTGAGGGATGAAGAAACAGAAAAACCCTGCTCAGGCTGCTGTGGCCAGTGGGTGGGCTGGGGGGTGTCCCAGGAAGGACCTGGCATCTGGGATGGCCACAACCAGGCAAGGTAATCTTCCCCCAAAAGGATGAGCACATAACTTCCCCTCCCCCCCCCCACCATGGCAGCAATGGAGCAGAGAACAAAGGCATCTTTGTAAGAAGCACCCAGACAGAGAAAGCAAAGCAACAAAGAGGGAGAGAGAAGGAGGAGGGGGAAAGGCAGGAGGGAGGGAGGGAAGCAGGCAGAGACAGAGACAGACAGAGACAGAGGGAAGCTGCTTTCCAGGATAAGAAATAGCTAGGAGTAAGCATTTTCGCTAGAAACATTGGAAGAAAGCAACTGTCATTAAATGCAACTAATGAAGCCTCTGTTTTTTGTGTTTTTTTTTAACTTTTTGAAAATGACAGGTTCGTAGAGACTGGTGTTTTGTTGTTGTCTTTTGCTTGTTTTTCTTTGTTTATTTGTTTGCAATGAGCAGCAAAAGTCCTGGTTCAGGGAAGTTGCCTTCCAGCACAGACTAGCCTGGGACAGACAGCAGGCTCAGCAGAAGACCGATCCAGGTGACTTGACTGATATCACTGCCTTAGCCACATCGGACTGAAAAGTCTCCCCAGGTCCTGGGAAGGAGGCCCTGGACGGAAAATCTAGAACGCACCGGATGTGACCTGTGGTCTGTTAAGTGAAGCAGTCTCAAGAGATATTCTTTTCTGGTCTTAGAAACTCTGGAGGACCCTTCCAAATATTTATAAAGATGGATATCTCGACCATGTGTCTTCCCCCCTCAGCCAACACTTTTCCATACATTCTGTTGCCCTGAATATGCACATGAGGAAAGCATCATTCTTCTATAGTTAAATTATTGTTAATAATATTTCAATGAGTATTAACATGTATTTACATTAATAATATATTTTAAAATTATTTTCTGGGTATGCTGCACTGTAAAACTGCTATGTCAGAAAACTTAAAGGAGCCTAAAAGGAAAAGTCACTATATTTCTTTTCTTTTTTTTAATTTTTATTGACGTGTAATTGGTTTACAATGTTGTGTTAGTTTACTATATTTCTTTTTGGTAGTAAATGTTTCTCACTTCCTAGTTTCTGAAATATGTGATATTATATTTCCCCTTTACCAAGAAGCCTTACCTTTTCCATTAATTGATTCTCCTCCCCCATGATATTATTCTACCCTTTAATTTAACTACGTTCCTCGGGTAGTTGAGAATTTTTAACATACCTCTGGAAGTTACACTGAATTTTCGGTCAGAGAAACTGCTCCTTCGGATTAAAGGTTCACTCATCTTTTCCAGAAATAATTTAATGGTCTCCTTCTTTTCTGGACTTGTACTTGACAAATTCAGAACTTTTCCATTCACTTTTACAGTGGAATTGCTGAGCCCAAACCAATAGAAGAAATCAAATAACGCGTCAGCTTTGAATTCATACGCAAAGCTCAAATTTTCTCCATTAACCACCTTGTTTCCTGGAGGGAGAAAATTCTTTACTGCCTCTTGAAAATCAAACTGAAAGAGAGAAGCATTTAATTAATTTCAGTGATATAATGATAATGTTGTATTACAGACTTATATCATAGAATTATATTATAGAATTAACAACTGTCCAAATGTCCAAAATATCACACCTCTTATTTCTCTTCCTTTCTGACATACTTTTTTTCCAAACAAGAAGGTATAGATTTTTTTTAATTGGGGTATAGTTGCTTTACAATGTTGTGTTAGTTTCTGCTGCACAACGAACTGAGTCAGCTATATGTACACATTTTCTGACATATTTTTAAACAGTTGCCTTTATCTTTTATTGATTTATTTGACATCTTTATTGGAGTATAATTGCTTTACAATGGTGTGTTAGTTTCTGCTTTATAACAAAGTGAATCAGCTATACATATACATACATCCCCATATCTCCTCCGTCTTGCGTCTCCCTCCCTCCCTCCCTATCCCACCCCTCTAGGTGGTCACAAAGCACCGAGCTGATCTCCCTGTGCTATGCGGCTGCTTCCCACTAGCTATCTATTTTACGTTTGGTAGTGTTTATATAAGTCCATGCCACTCTCTCACTTCATCCCAGCTTACCCTTCCCCCTCCCCGTGTCCTCAAGTCCGTTCTCTACGTCTGCGTCTTTATTCCTATCCTGTCCCTAGGTTCTGCAGAAACTTTTTTTTTTTTTTAGATTCCATATATATGTGTTAGCATACTGTATTTGTTTTTCTCTTTCTGACTTACTTCACTCTGTATGACAGACTCTAGGGCCATCCACCTCACTACAAATAACTCAATTTCGTTTCTTTCTATGGCTGAGTAATATTCCATTGCATATATGTGCCACATCTTCTTTATCCATTCATCTGTCGATGGACACTTACGTTGCTTCCATGTCCTGGCTATTGTAAATAGAGCTGCAATGAACATTTTGGTACATGACTCTTTTTGAATTATGGTTTTCTCAGGGTATATGCCCAGTAGTGGGATTGCTGGGTTGTATGGTAGTTCTATTTTTAGTTTTTTAAGGAAACTCCATACTGTTCTCCATAGTGACTGTATCAATTTACATTCTCACCAACAGTGCAGGAGGGTTCCCTTTTCTCCACACCCTCTCCAGCATTTATTGTTTGTAGATTTTTTGATTATGGCCATTCTGACTGGTGTGAGGTGATGCCTCATTGTGGTTTTGATTTGCATTTCTCTAATGATTAGTGATGTTGAGCATCCTTCCATGTGTTTGTTGGCAATCTGTATATCTTCTTTGGAGAAATGTCTATTTAGGTCTTCTGCCCATTTTTGGATTGGGTTGTTTTTTTGATACTGAGCTGCATAAGCTGCTTGTAAATTTTGGGGATTAATCCTTTGTCAGTTGCTTCATTTGCAAATATTTTCTCCCATTCTGAGGGCTGTATTTTCGTCTTGTTTATGGTTTCCTTTGCTGTGCAAAAGCTTTGAAGTTTCATTAGGTCCCATTTGTTTATTTTTGTTTTTATTTCCATTTCTCAAGGAGCTGGGTCAAAAAGGATCTTGCTGTGATTTATGTCATAGAGTGTTCTGCTTATGTTTTCCCCTTAGAGTTTTATAGTGTCTGGCCTTACATTTAGGTCTTTAATCCATTTGGAGTTTATTTTTGTGTATGGTGTTAGGGAGTGTTCTAATTTCATTCTTTTACATGTACCTGTCCAGTTTTCTCAGCACCACTTATTGAAGAGGCTGTCTTTTCTCCATTGTATATGCTTGCCTCCTTTATCAAAAATAAGGTGACCAGGGCGCTTCCCTGGTGGCGCAGTGGTTGAGAGTCCGCCTGCCGATGCAGTGGACACGGGATCGTGCCCCGGTCCAGGAAGATCCCACATGCCGCAGAGCACGGGCTGGGCCCGTGAGCCATGGCCACTGAGCCTGTGCATCCGGAGCCTGTGCTCCACAGCGGGAGAGGCCACAACAGAGAGAGTCCCGCGTACCGCAAAAAAAAAAAAAAAAAAGTCCAGTCAATGAAGTTGCTTTCGCATGTGCAAGCAACAGGGCTATAAAAAATAAATAAGGTGACCATATGTGCATGGGTTTATCTCTGGGCTTTCTATCCTGCTCCATTGATCTATATTTCTGTTTTTGTGCCAGTACCATACTGTCTTGATTACTGTAGCTTTGTAGTATAGTCTGAAGTCAGGGAGCCTGATTCCTTCAGCTCCGTTTTTCTTTCTCAAGATTGCTCTGGCTATTCGTGGTCTTTTTTTGGGGGGGGGTCTTTTATGTTTCCATACCCATTGTGAAATTTTTTGTTGTAGTTCTGTGAAAACTGCCATTGGTAGTTTGATACAGATTGCATTGGATCTGTAGATTGCTTTGGGTAGTATAGTCATTTTCACAGTGTTGATTCTTCCAATCCAAGAACATGGTATTTCTCTCCATCTGTTTATATCACCTTTAATTTCTTTCATCAGTGTCTTATAGTTTTCTGCATACAGGTCTTTTGTCTCCTTAGGTAGGCTTATTCCTAGGTATTTTATTCTTTTTGTTGCAATGGTAAATGGGACTGTTTCCTTAATTTCTCGTTCAGAGTTTTCATCATTAGTGTTTAGGAATGCAAGAGATTTCTGTGCATTAATTCTGTATACTGCTACTTTACCAAATTCATTGATTAGCTGTAGTAGTTTTCTGGTAGCTTCTTTAGGATTCTCTATGTATAGTATCATGTCATCTGCCAACAGTAACAGCTTTACTTCTTCTTTTCCAATTTATGTTCCTTTTATTTCTTTTTCTTCTCTCATTGCTCTGGCTCAAACTTTCAAAACTATGTTGAATAACAGTGGTGAGAGTGGACAACCTTGTCTTATTCCTGATCTTAGAGAAAATGGGTTCAGTTTTTCACCACTGCAAATGATGTTGGCTATGGGTTTGTCATACATGGCCTTTATTATGTTGAGGTAGCTTCCCTCTGTGATTACTTTCTGGAGGGTTTTTAATCATAAACAGGTGTTGAATTTTGTTGAAAGCTTTTTCTGCATCTATTGAGATAATCATATTGTTTTTTCCTTCAATTTGTTAATATGGTTTATCACATTGATTGATTTGCGTATGTTGAAGAATCCTTGCATTTCTGGGATAAACCCCACTTGATCATGGTGTATTATCCTTTTAATGTGCTGTTGGATTCTGTTTGCTCATATTTTGTTGAGGATTTTTGCATCTATGTTCCTCAGGGATATTGGTCTGTAGTTTTCTTTCTTTGTGACATCTTTGTCTGGTTTTGGTATCAGGGTGATGGTGGCCTCCTAGAATGAGTTTAGGAGTGTTCCTCCCTCTGCTATATTTTGGAAAAGTTTGAGAAGGATAGGTGTTAGCGCTTCTCTAAATGTTTGATAGAATTCACCTGTGAAGCCATCTGGTCCTGGGCTTTTGTTTTTTGGAAGATTTTTCATCACAGTCTCAATTTCAGTGCTTGTGGTTGGTCTGTTTATTTTTTCGATTTCTTCCTGGTTCAGTCTCAGAAGGTTATACCTTTCTAAGAATTCGTCCATTTCTTCCAGGTTGTCCATTTTATTGGCCTATACTTGCTTGTAGTACTCTCTCATGATCCTTTGTATTTCTGCAATGTCAGTTGTTACTTCTCCTTTTCCATTTCTAATTCTATTGATTTGAGTCTTCTCCCTTTTTTTCTTGATGAGTCTGGCTAATGGTTTATCAATTTTGTTTATCTTCTCAAAGAACCAGCTTTTAGTTTTATTGATCTTTGCTACCGTTTCCGTCATTTCTTTTTCATTTATTTCTGATATGATTTTTCAGATTTCTTTCCTTCTGCTAACTCTGGGTTTTATTTGTTCTTCTTTCTCTAATTGCTTTAGGTGTAAGGTTAGGTTGTTTATTTGAGATGTTTCTTGTTCCTTGAGATAGGATTCTATTGCTATAAACTTCCCTCTCAGAACTGGTTTTGCTGCATCCCATAGGTTGGGGGTCATCGTGTTTTCATTGTCATTTGTCTCTAGGTATTTTTTGATTTCCTCTTTGATTTCTTCAGTGATCTCTTGGTTATTTAGTAGTGTATTGTTGACCCTCCATGTGTTTGCATTTTTTACAGATTGTTTTCCTGTAATTGATGTCTAGTCTCATAGTGTTGTGGTCAGAAAAGATACTTGATATGATTTCAATTTTCTTAAATTTACCCAGGCTTGATTTGTGACCCAAGACATGATCTATCCTGGAGAATGTTCCTTGAGCACTTGAGAAGAAAGTGTATTCTGTTGTTTTTGGATGGAATGTCCGATAAATATCAATTAAGTCCATCTTGTTTAATGTATCATTTAAAGCTTGTGTTTCCTTATTTATTTTCATCTTGGATGATCTGTCCATTGGTGAAAGTGGAGTGTTAAAGTCCCCTACTAGGATTGTGTTACTGTCAATTTTACGGCTGTTAGCATTTGCCTTGTGTATTGAGGTGTTCCTATGTTGGGTGCATAAATATTTAGAATTGTTATATCATCTTCTTGGATCGATCCCTTGTTCATTATGTAGTGCCCTTCTTTGTCTCTTGTAATAGTCTTTATTTTAAAGTCTATTTTGTCTGATATGAGAATTGCTACTCCAGCTTTCTTTTGATTTCCATTTGCATGGAATATCTTTTTCCATCCCCTCACTTTCAGTCTGTATGTGTCCCTAGGTCTGAAGTGGGTCTCTTGTAGACAGCGTATATACGGGTCTTGTTTTTGTATCCATTCAGCCAGTCTATGTCTTTTGGTTGGAGCATTTAATCCATTTACATTTAAGGTAGTAATCAATACGTATGTTCCTATTACCATTTTCTTAATTGTTTTGGGTTTGTTATTGTAGGTCTTTTCCTTCTCTTGTGTTTCCTGCCTAGAGAAGTTCCTGTAGCATTTGTTGTAAAGCTGGTTTGGTGTTGCTGAATTCTAGTAGTTTTTGCTTGTCTGTAAAGGTCTTAATTTCTCCGTCAAATCTGAATGAGATCCTTGCTGGGTAGAGGAATCTTGGTTTTACGTTTTTCCCTTTCATCATTTTAAATATCTCCTGCCAGTCCCTTCTGGCTTGCAGAGTTTCTGCTGAAAGATCAACTATTAACCTTATGGGGATTCCCTTGTAAGTTATTTGTTGTTTTTCCCTTGCTGCTTTTAATATGTTTTCTTTGTATTTAATTTTTGATAGTTTGATTAATATGTGTCTTGGAGTGTTTCTCCTTGGATTTATCCTGTATGGGACTCTCTGCACTTCCTGGACTTGACTATTTCCTTTCCTATATTAGGGAAGTTTTCAACTATAATCTCTTCAAATATTTTCTCAGTCCCTTTCTTTTTCTCTTCTTCTTCTGGGACCCCTATAATTCGAATGTTAGTGCATTTAATGTTGTCCCAGAGGTCTCTGAGACTGTCCTCAATTCTTTTCATTCTTTTTTCTTTATTCTGCTCTGCAGTAGTTATTTCCACTATTTATCTTCCTGGTCACTCATCCGTTCTTCTGCCTCAGTTATTCTGCTATTGATCCCTTCTAGAGAATTTTTAATTTCATTTATTGTGTTGTTCATCATTGTTTGTTTGCTCTTTAGTTCTTCTAGGTCCTTGTTAAACGTTTCTTGTATTTCCTTCATTCTATTTCCAAGATTTTGGATCATCTTTACTATCATTACTCCGAATTCTTTTTCAGGTAGACTGCCTATTTCCTCTTCATTTATTTGGTCTGGTGTGTTGCTCCTTCCTTGCTGCTTCATCTGCTGTGTGTTTCTCTGTCTTCTCATCTTGCTTAACTTACTGTGTTTGGGGTCTCCTTTTCGCGGGCTGCAGGTTCATAGTTCCTATTGGTTTTGGTGTCTGCCCTCAGTCAGTTGCCTTTATTTTTTTTAAAACAAATCTTTGCATTTGCATCAAAATCCATGTAAAGACCTTGAGCTGCTTGGTCAAATTTATATTTATTCTTACCCTATTTCTAAGAAGCTGCTAGAAACTAAGTTCACTTTATTGGTAGTGATAATGAAGCAATCAAAAAGGTCTGTGTCTGGATTCATTTAAGTTAGAGTTAAGCTCTAGGGACTCAGTCCTGGCCTGAAACGCCCAGACCCTCTTCTGTGTGTTGGCAGCCCTGGATTCACACAAGCCAACCTCACCTGAAGCCAGTAGCTTTCTCCAATCACTGAGGAAATGACCATGTCCATCCCCTGCTCTATCTGTCTTCTTATCTTGGGGTGCCTGGTGTTCACAAGAAACGCATACGTTCTTTCTAGAAATTAGGAAGTAGAAGTCAGAAAACAAGGGTGCATGTGTACTTCTTAGTATCTGACAAAGCAGTGATTCCCACCATATTTGGAGATTTTACTAATTTATAACCTCCCTCGCTGCTCCCTCACTGCAAAGCCTAACCAGGTTTCTAGAAATGTTTCCAAGAAATTTGCAGGCGTGAGGAAGCTCCAGGATACTGTCAACGCAGGTTAGAAAATCAGCTCCCCCCAGGCTGCACTTTGTCACTCATGCCTCAGAAATCGAAAGTTCCAGTCCATAATTATCACAGATAAGCACTGAGTCTCCTCTGTGTGCAGCCAGCATGGGAGCCAAAGTGAAAACTGGAGATGGCTGGTTTTCGTGTCACTGCCTTGCTGGATAAACAGCAACTTGGCTCTCACCCACATTTCCTCACTTACAAAGCAGAAAATCCGTCCAGGGAAGGACGCTTCCCCCTGCCTTCCCCCTCCCTCATCATTCCCTGTCCTCCCCCAGAGACCTGGCTTTCAGTCTGCAAAGGGCTAGTCTAGAGTTCTAAGGACCAATCTGAGATTGGTTCTCCTCCACGTCCCAGCCCAGGACAAGCCCAGCAGAAATGTCCCTCCCATTGTTTAAATAATGCCACGTCTGTGTCCTGGCAGTTGTTTTTTGTTCTTTATTTGATCGGTTTGGTTTGGTTTAAATCCAATTCTGTCCAGTTCTATCTAATCTAAGCAAAGGGGTGGTTGTTTACTCCCTAGGAAATTTTAAATACTGCGAACCAACAACCTCTTAACTTTTCCAGCCCCCGGAATCAAGCTCCATGTCCTTCATTACTCAAGCACTTTTTCTAGGAAGACCCATAACATAGAATGCCACCCTTTGTTTAAAGGCCATGCAGCATGTGATTTGGGGAACTGAACATCCTACACGGGCTTTGAGCATCAAACCTGTGGTCCACCAATAGCAAGTGTTACGTCCTTGGGGAATACATTTTGAACTAACCTTTGCACTAACCTTATCCATCTTCTTTTTCCTTCCCCTGTTTTCCTTTCTCCCAAATTATTTTTTGGGGCACTTTAGATAGAAACTACTTTATTTCCTCTTTGAGAAAATATATAAATAAGCAAGTAAAGCAAGCCAGCTATTTGATACCTTGAATTAACTTTCACATAAACTAAACCAAGACCTTTGGGCTCATTAGATACTTAAGGCCGCCACCCTCCATCCACCGTTGTGCAGGTTGGGCAGGCTGTGCACTGCACAATTCTAGAGGATGCCAATCGCTTCCACATTGTCTACTTGTACATTTATTATGACAAACTTCTGGGAAGGATTAGTAAATTGTCTTGAGTTAATGGTGGCTTCTTCTAAATTTGCACAAAAGTACAAGTTTAGGATAGCAGCAGGGCTGGACGTGTTGCCCTAATCACAATTTTCATAATTTAAACTTGAGCATCTTAAGCTTTGTGTCACAGAATCTCCTCATTGCATGGCTTTCCTCACAGCCAAGGAGGACTGGGTTTCTCTACCTCCTTCCACAAGCATTATATAACTGCGAATCTTTTCAAGGCCACCCACAAATATTTCCTTTTACCACTCCCTGTATGTTCATTACAATGTTAAAATGGAGAGGTCTCTTATTCTTTCTTAAGAACCCTCCTGAGAGATCAAGGCGGGAGGTATACTGGATACATCTGTGCATTACATTCTTAGAGAATTCTCAGCTTTCTGGTCACCAGCAAGCCAAATAGCATCAGGGGCTCAGATGCTCTACCGAGCATTGCTTGTTACAGTGTGATCTGTTCCCGGCCCCTCCTGCCAAGAAGGACATTGTGACTTTGAATTATGAAGTGAGAAGGGAATCTGAATGACTCTGAATGAGACGAGCAGAGAATCAGGTCCAAAGAATCTGAATGAGGAAGGGCATGTCTGAGGAAGTCTATTTGGAATTTGTAGATCAATTCTTAATCTCTTGGTCTCATTTGAAGAACGTTATTTAGAAGTAAGTGTAAGAAACGCTACTGCTATTACAGCACTTATGCCCATGACTTTCCCCATGTATCACTGAGCGGGAGGGAGAAGGGAAAACTGAGATATTTTCGTATTGGAATTTGAGTTAATATAGTTGTTATCAGTCTGATTTCTGAAGAAACAATAAAGAGAGATCTCTAAAATTGAAATTCGAAGGCCAGAGCGTGAAACATAAAAGCATCTACGTAAGCGTTTATTTTCTTTACCTTAGTTTTCTCATCTATAAAATGGGGATGGGATAAGTACCGCATAGGCAGGACGGCCAGGCATCCTGGTTATGCCTGAGTCAGTTCTAGTTTATACCTTTATCCCAGCATACTTATTACGGTTCCTGCTTTCATGCTCAAAAATGTTCTCCTTTGCATGATACGCCCTACTGGGCTGTTGACCAATTATTCACATTAGCACATGCCTCACAGAAGTGCTTGATACATGGTAGGCAATATTATATATCATCATCTTCATCACTCTGGTCATTTTTGCAACCCCTGCAGGCTCAGAGATCACTTCCTGCTTAGACAGGAAGTATGAAACAAGACTCAGAGACAGATGGCTTCTGCCGTAGGATCACTTAGAGGTTTGCTCTGCAGGCTTGTGCTGTGCTGATGGCCTCACACACCAGGCTTCCAGCCTTGCACAAGCTGCTTTCTCCATGCCCAACTTCTACCTCATCATCAGGCTACAGTCCACAGTCCAGCAAGGCAGAACCAAACGCAAACATTTACAAACCTACCTTTCGAGGAGTCCTTTTTTGTCTGTACATTAATAAAGAATAGCATTGGTTTGCTCAATATAGTTTCCCGGTAGTCTTTATAATCGCAGTAGTTGGTCAGTTCCACATATCTATGAAAAAAGAAGAGATGATTACAAGTGCGATGTACCTTCCCATCGAGGTCAGGAAGGGGACGTACTGGACAGGTGCCTACTACATCCTCAGACCCTCTGAGGGAAGTCCCCTGAAGTGTCCTTCGGGAGGCAACCATATCTTGTACCAAATAAATAAATCCCCTCCCCTGATCAGCATGCAAACTAAAGGTGGCCCTGGTCCTGGGGGTGCCTGGCACCAATACCTGGCTCTCAAGGGCAGCCTGGACCAGATGATGACTAGTACCGTCTATCTTTGGGCTGTAAGTGTTCATTTGAAGCTACCGGAGCCCTATGTCTCTCTGGGTTGAGAATGAATTCTACTCAATAAGTGGAATTTTCTGGGTCTTCTCCAGTGTAGTCATCCTAACTGGTGGGTCTGAAATTTTCCTTTCCTTCTCTAATCCCAGGATAAACCCAGACGGCTCCATTGATTAGACAATCAACCAATATTCATATAAACCAATTCACATCTCCCTGATCGTGAGCTTGTGCAATTTAAAAAAAACAAAAAACAAAACTAATGTTGGATTTCTGCCCAGGGCCCTATTACATTTAGCCTCCTTGGTGTTAGTTCATTATTCCAGCCCAGGAAGATCTTTGTGTTTCTTGACTCTGTCCTCCAATATGATAGCTTTGTCTCCCTACTCTGCACATTTTCCAAGCAGCCTTTCTGTGTCTCTACCTGCACTGTTGATTTTAAAAAAGACAGATGGAAGTGCAAATTGGCTTCCTTCAAAAAGAACGCTAATTTTCTAACCAAACCCAAGCTCAGAAGCGGCATGGACACGGGCAGGCTGAGTGGCATCCAGCATGCTGGGGGATGTGGATACCCCAGTCCCTCTTCAAGACACAGCGGCTTCCCCACTGACTGGCACTACTGCAAGGTCTGCATGGACTGAATGGGCTGCTTTTGCTAAAGGGCCGCATGTTGGCTTCTGACATCTGACTAGATGTCAGAACTAGTCAGAACTAGATAGACTCAGCCCTGCAGAGACGGCTCCCCCGTTTCTTTCCAGCTTCTTGTCCTTCCAGAGCCTGACATGAAAATACCAGCCCTGGGGAGCGCCCGCAGCAGAGAGCTCTGGCCGCAAAGTCCCCTCAGCCTCCTTCCCCATTGTCCTCTCCCCACAGCCCACTTAGAGGGGCCGGAGCACGAGACGGGGACCCAGGCCTGGGTCAAAAGCAGTGGGAGAATATCCACCCCCCGAGTCAGGAAAAAACAGCTTCCACTGTCTGCCTCCAGCTTGGTTTCTTAGAAATCTGTGTCATTATCCTTTTTTCTTGGATTGCCAGATCTGATTTTGAGAGCTTTTAAAACCTGACCCCCGATGGAGCATCTAAAATGCTTCCTGCCCTCTATTTCACCAGACTTTTAATGTAGCGTCCATCTCCCAACCCGGGGCACGTGGCTAGTTAGGGGGCTGGTCCTGCGGTGGGGAGGGGCACACAGGCTGGTGCACCCGGGGAAGGAGAGTGGGTGCAGGTGTCGCTGTTCAGGGGTGTGGGCGCGAGGGGAGAGGAGGGTGGGAATGGAGAAGGGGGTTAGCAGTGGCATGGACTGGGTATGATAAGGCAGACGCAGACCAGGGATTTCCTAGGGTTCTCCCTCCGTGCCTCCCCTACCCCCATCCTCCTCTGGGCAGAGCAGTGCACAGTGAGGGTGGGGTAAAGGGGCACCTGGCGGGAGCGGCACTGTGTCCCACATCAGCAGAGGGAGAATTTTCCTGTTCTTTGTCCCAACTGACCAATTGCCAAAAGGTACTGGAGAAAGGAAGCGAAGGAGAAGGAAGGAGAAAGGGAACCACGATTTGCTGGGTTCGCTCACTCTCATTCAGCAGCATTCACTAAGCACCGGATGGTGTGCTGACACGTGCCTTGCACATCTGAGGAGGTCAGGGTCCAGGAAGTGGGGATGGGGTAGCAGGGCGGCAGTACAGGGGCCCCTTGTGCGCCCCACCCTTCCACCATCCATCTATTCAGCTCCCAAGGACCTGGCCCAGGTGGGCAGAGAGACCTGGGCAGTGGTAGAGGAGAGGCAGGCCCGTGAGGCCTGTGGTTGCAGGGGGGTGTGGGGAGGGGCAGGGGGAGAAAGCAGGAAGAAGAGCCTTTAACAAAAGAAGGGCAAGCCTGATTGGACTAAACATCAAAGAGACAGATGCACGATGCTGGCTGGGAGTCGGGTACCACCTGTGATCCATCCAAAGCAATTTTCACATTCTCCCACCTTGTGTATCATGGAGTTCATTTATAGTCATTTAAGCACTTAATATTTCCCTCAAAGTGATTGCTCTGCTCTCTCAATATCCACAGTCTGACTGTCACTCTCTAGGGCATGGACATGGTGCGTGTGTGTGTATAGGACACGCAGAAAATCTGCAGGTTTGAATACTATTCTGATGACCCAAATGGCAGTGCAGTACTTGCCTCTGCCTACAACGTCGACTGACATCTCATTGGAGGCATCATTGGCGGGAGGAAGATAAAAATCTCAACTTGGAAATGATCCCTGGTTGGAAAAATCATCAATTTTCCACCAAATTCTCTGGAAGACTTTTTTGACTGCTGTAGGGCCCAGAGAGCTGTTATTCGGCCTGATCAAAGAAGGGAGACTGGGTGGGGAAGGGGAAAGGGGGCATCTTCTGGAGTTATGTATTGAGTTTAATGCATAACCTATCCATGAGTCACCTCTTTTGGAGTCTGAATTTAATAAGATATCCTGAATCATAAGACTATGCTCAACATAACTTAATCTTCCTTTGATGATTCAGAGGCACTTTTCGGATCTTAACAGGGCTGTAAACATCATCACAGAGCATCGCCAGTTATCACTGTACCACAGATGTGGGAAAAGGCTGCTCACTCGAGAGCTCTGATAACACAATGTACAGACAAGAGATTGTGGCAAGATCCCTACTTAACTCTCTGTTTAAACCAGGTCACAAATAAGAACCACTTCCTTAATTCATCCATCCCCAGCCTCCCAGTTACTGTCCAATTGTTAAACACCTCAAACTTGCAGTGGAATAAATACATGTGAGCATCCCTTTGGAATTCACTGGTATGAAATTTGGATATGTAAGTCACTAAAATACAAAGATTGAGGACCTAGTTGCTAAATCTCACAGGTCTTCAAGTACCTGACATTCAACCACCAGTTTTGTTTCAAGATGAGCCTGACTAGACGACCTTAGGGACCAGTTATCTCATCTTCAATCATGCATATTTATGAATTACTCATGCAAATATTGCTTCTGTGTCCTAGATATTTATTCTATTCGCTGACGTTTTCATTAGGGATGAGAAGCAAACAGTTTAAGATAGTTCCTTTAAACGCTCATTTCTTCATTGCTTTTATCCTGGCCCCAAAATGCTGCTAGGCTGGAACTTTCTACGCCTGGTTTTAATCCAAAGATTGAAAGGCAGAACAATGTGATAGAAAGCATAGTGTTCGAAATAAGAAGATTTAATTCACATTCTAATTGACTGGCTGTGTGAACTCAGTCCCAGAGCCACAACTCATTATGACCTTCAGTGAGTTACTTAACCCACTGAACCCATTCCCTCATCTGTAAAAGGGATATAACGGTATTGCCTTCCATTTGATGATGTAATGCAGTGCCAGTAACATAGACATATGTACTTGGGCCCATAGTAGATGCTCAACAAACATTATTAGTATCTTTAATTCTGGCCAACTCCGCTGGCCTTAGCGTGAAGTTCTGTAAGCTTCTGACACACAACCAGGGCTGTGTTCATGTGAGTGACCAGGAAAGGAGGACTATATGAATATCTAAAAAATAAGTAAGGGTTTCTCTTTCCTTGCTCCAATTTCTTTCCTCATCTTTTCAGTTTGGAAGGCTAGAGGGAGCAGTTTAACGAAGGCAACACCTGAAAGATGGGACCAAGACAGAACATTGAATTTTTGCTTCTAGCAAATCAGGAGTAGCTGAAAGATCACCTACCCTCTAAGATGCCAACCCTTCTCCAGAGTTTTCTTCAAATTTTACATCATCTTTAGCATGACTTGAAAAGCTGCTCCAAATTTCCCTGGCCCCTGATGATTGAATGCTCAGAGACAAACAGGAATTCAAACACACGGCTCCCATCTCGTATGTGTGTGTGTGTGTGTGTGTGTGTGTGTGTGTGTGTGCGTTCATTTTTTAAAGTATGGAGGAAGGAGCAGATAAAAAGAGAAATATATTGGAATAGTCCTTGTGTAAAAGGGCCAGAAATTGCTAACAGCTTCCACAGTCCTTTGCTGTGACTAAGCAAAAGCTTACAGGGACATTCTTTCCAGTGTTAACTTGTTAGTTTTATGCAAAGCCTTCCCTACACACTTAAACAATTCCTTCTGTTCACTCCCTCACCTCCTTCTTCTGCCCCAACTCTAGTTAAATAAGCAAAAATTTCAGATTTATCACTCTAACATCTGTAACTCTAATCAACGATACACGTGTTCATTCATTCATTCATTCGTGCAAGAAACATTTACTGAGCACCTACTATGTGCTGGGCACCGGGGACACAAAATGAAGAAGGAAACAGTCCCACTTTCCAGAAGCATATAGTCTATTGGGGAGACAGCTAAGAAAATGTATCATCTCAATATGAAATGATACACATCTAAGGCCTTGTTGCTTGAAGTCTGATCATTGGACCAACAGTACTGGCATCACGGGGGAGCTTGCAAACCTGCAGAATCCTGGGTCCCTCTCCAAATGTATTTGCTCGAAAATCTGTATTTTCACAAGAGCCTAAGGAGACCTGCAAAAACTTATTTAAAGTTTAAGAAGCACTGGTCTAAGCCACGGTCCCTGTTTTTCAGAGGCTTACAAACGAGTTAATCATTCAAACACACACATGCCAGAAGAACGCACAGTTCTCTGCACTCAGGCATCCACAGGGCGATGTCCTAGTAACGTAACTAAGAAGGAGCAAAGCCAAGGGGCTTGGAGCTAGAGCCACTTGCTGAGCTGGGACAGGAACAGAGGAGGGATTGTTCCGTCGGGCCGAACAGACTGCCAATGGGAGGGCAGAAGCAGGAGGGAGACGGGGACCCCGCGGGGAGTCTTGGTTTAGCTGAGCCTTGTGGACTGCACGTGGAGGCATCCAGGCCCACAGACAGGCATGTGCAAGGACCGGAGTGTAGCTGAAAGGGCAAAGCAAGTCTCCGGAGGAAGAAGGTAGCAAAGGCTAGTGCCCTTTGTTTTGAATCACCGATTTGGGTTTGATTCCTGTCTCTGTGAGTTCAGCAAGTTTCTTAACCTTGTTGAGATGCATTTCCTCACCTGTAAAATCTGGCTGATAAGAGGTACCCCATGAGGTGGCTGAAAGACGAAATAGTGCGTGTGAAGCACTTGGCCTTGGGGTTGCTTGGTAGGTACATAAGCTGACGTTTGTCCCATGATGAACAGGTAGCAATGACTGTTTTGAGAACTTTATACATTTTAATTGTGAACAACAACCCTATAAGGTTGTTGGCAATATTATTCCCATTTTACAGCTGAGAAGACTGAGTCACAGAGATTAAGTAACTTTCCCAAGTCACTCAGCTAGTAAGCAGCAGAACTAGGACTCAAACCAAGGCAGCCTGGTCCTGGCGTTCATGCCTGTCCACACTTACTCCGAAGTGAATCCCGTAAAAATCATAGCTCAACACGTGAGAGATTATAATTCATCAATATCACTATGAGTCCTGTTAAGGGGCTGCTGTCCTGGGCAGGTCATCAAATCCAAGACTCAGACATGCAGACCAAAGCAGAGGACAGGTCGGGGGCTTGCTGAGGGCAACAGCAAGGGTGGCCGGGCTGCATACAGGGATGTTTCTGAGAGGTGGCCTGGGCCACAGACAGAGCCCAAGCACCTCCCCCCAGTGAAAATCTAAGTATGATCCAACCCTGACTCTCCTCCCCTGTGTCCCCTGCCCCAGGCAGCTGATCTCGAGGTAGGTGTGACTGTCACCCAGCTAACAGCTGGTCAGATCTGGGCAGAAGCAGGGCACAGCACTGCTTTTAGTGGCTTCCTTCAAACCACTGGACTTACTTTCTCTTTTAGGCTGATTATATAAGATGTGTACTGGCTGACGTCATTCCAGTTATTAATTTGAGGTTCCGGAAATCTATAAGAAAGCCGCTGTGGTCTACAGGAAGCCAGAATTATTCCAGGTTCGAGGCAGTTTGCTGACAGGGTGGGCTGCATGGTTAGCTAAATGCTGTGGAGAGGCCCCGGTCCCGCAGCTCACCAGCATCTCACCTAGGGAAATTATTTAATCTCTCTGAGTCCTAATTTTCTCATCTGTAAAAAAGGGAAACAGACAATGGTGCCGACTTTGTCAACTTTTGTGAGATAGCTGTGAAATACTTTGCACCCACTGCTGGTACTCAAGTAAGCATTAGTGGCCACCACTATTATTGTTCTTATTTTTATTACCCAAGCAGCCTCTTTCATGCTAGAGGACCACTGAAAATAGGGAATTAGAGCTCCTCTTTGTCAAATGTTTGCCATTCCATCCCACTAAAAGGCTGTGTTATAGGAAAAAGAGGTAAGGGTGTGTGTGTGTGTGTGTGTGTGTGTGTGTGTGTGTGTGTGTGTGTGTGTGTGTGTGTGTGTGTGTGTGTGTGGTAGTTAATGGTAATTTGCACCTGGAACCCTGAGCAAGTTTCGTTTGTACCATGGGTGGGAATCCTGAGCTTGAAAGAAAAAAATAGCAATAAAGATCTTGCCATAAATCCCCGACGGGAGGACAAGGAACTTTCAAGCAGGCTCTCAGGACTGGGTGCCACCACTAGGCCTTCCCACCACCCTAGTTTTCCTGAGGCTTATTTAGCAGGTACATATTTAGGAAAATGTTCCAGTATTACGAAACAAACCAGAGCGCGTAGAACCACTGACATCTCCTCTTACTCTCTGAGCACGTGAATCGTATGAATGTCAGCGTCAGGAGCTCTTAGCCTCTTGGGGTCTCTGGGAAAGGACCTTGTGAAAGTCACAGCACACACTTCTGAGGTCACGAGAAGAAATCCTGCTTATGCTGTGGGCTTATCCCACACCAAAATATTTGTTGAATGATTCAAAGAAAACCACAAGAACTAAATAAAGAGGAAGGATTCTTAACCTGGATCCAAGCATCTCCTAAACTACCGGCATGGTCAGCAACATTAGGTGTATCTCGACCTTTCCGGGAAGAAGGTCTACCTACGATTCTCAAAAGCTTGATGGTCCAAAACGATTAAGAATCATCACCCTGTGTTTCTTACTCTCCAGCCATCTCAGCAGCTGCTCTTGGTTGGGGACCATCCCACACCTAAGGCAGGAATATGGGCCACAAAGAAGACAAAAACGCCACTGGAGTCCATCAACTCTAGGCCCCAGGGTGTTATAAAAAGTGGAAAGTGCATGGTGGGGTGCAAGGTGACTCTGAAGATGATACACTAGGAAGGCAAAGCAAAACTAGCCATCCTCGCCAAGAACTGCCTGACCTCGAGGAAATACGCCACGTCGGCCAAAACTGGTGTCCAGGACCACAGGGGCAACGGCACTGAACTGGGCCGAGCCTGAAAGAAATACTGCAGAGTATGCAAGGGGCTGTCCCTGAGCCGCGTGATTCTGGGGTCTTTAGAAGTGCGCCAGAACTGACTGGTAAAAAGGAAACCGTGTACAATTCTTCTTCAACTAAACTAGAGCTTATTGAAGGAAGGAAGGGAGGGAGAGAGAGAGAGGGGAAGGAAGGACGCAAGAGAGAAAGAAAGAAATGAAGTACTGCTTTTTGAGAGAGGAAGTTGTGTGCTTTCTCCACACAACTGGGTAAATCTGTGTCAATTTGAGGAGCGGCCACTTCAGACAGCTGTGTTCGACTATGCACCCCACTCCTGATGCATGAGAGCAAAACCTCTCACTGCTGTCCACAGCCGTCTTCCCCCTCTTTCTAGAAGGCTCTCTCCATTCAGACCAGGTTCCCTATCGTCCTCCAGGACTGTACACCCAGGTATAAGGGGCTGCTGTGCTTGCATAGTGCGTTCCCTGAGAGGAAGACAGGTTGTTCCTTCCACCTCCCCAATTATTCTCATGGGCGCCTTGGTACTCCCAGGGTACCAAAGCCTTCACACGATTGCTTAGACAACGGGAACCTTGTATTTGCTGATTCCTGCTTGCACCCTGGTCTCTGTCACCTGGTCATTGTTTATTCTGGACTCTGAACTGCCAGGGGAACACTGCTGTTCCTTCGGGGAGGAGGTGTTCAAAGCAAGAGTTGAACAACCAGACTTCAAAACCATTGTAAGCTTTGCAGCATCGTTTGCTGAGACTGGGAGAGCTGACTCTGTCAAAGCCTAGCCTATAGCTTCAATTAATTCTGGACATTTTAATTTTTCATACTCTGTTAATACAACGGTTATCTTCTTTTAAAATCTTTGCAAATCTTATTTCTAACTCAGTTCCTCCCACCGTCCCCTGCTTATGGCTTGGAATTTTCAATTCACTAAGAAAGGGAGAAATTCTTGCTGGGGAATGGTTTTTCAGGCCCTCAAAGCCCTCAGTATCTTTGTGTGAAAAAGCAAGGTTTTCCCCAGCAGCTTTGAAGAAGGTATTTTAAACATCTCATTTTGTTTGCTTCCCCCTCTTGGCTCGGTCCCACGCACAGGGTGACCCCGGCCCTTGTCTTTCCCCGGAGCTAAGGCTTTACTATCTTCATAGCTGGCCAGCTTCCCCACCTCTGAACCAACCTCGAGACTGCACTGCCCGCTTCCCAGCACTCAGCTCTGCAACACAAATATAAGCACCACCACCCGCCTGCCCCCCACCCCCGACCTCTGGAGGCACAGGGTGACCTCTGGTAGCAAGAGGCGCAGAATGCAGCGTGAAGCTCCCTCCTCCTTTACCCCGTCAAAGCCTGCTCCGATAGACGACACCCCTGCTGGCTTCGAGTCTGCTAGCAAGGGCTTCAGGCACTTTGGCCACCACAGTCAAGCATCCTGTGACCCTCCATCAAATTCGGTTTGGCCCAAGCTCTGTCCCCGGATCCTGGAAGCCACACTCATCCCTCTCATTTTCCCAGAACTGAACTGCCCACTCGACAGCCCACACGGCCCTGGGCTGGACTTCACGGGTCTCTGGTCCCTTCTCAGCCACCGTTAATTGATTTATTTTTTGAAAACTCACTGAGGCCAAAGATGGGAAACTTTAAACTTCTGCACGCTTCTCCCCGGGCCTCCTCACTGGATAAAGCTCCTAGGGCACAGAAGAGAACATCCTCTCCCCTTCCCTTCCCCCCAGTCTAAAGCCAGGGTGTGAGTCTCTGCTGAGCAACATCCCCAAAGGGTGTGCCCCCAATTTGAGCTCATTTGATCCAGTTAAGGAGCCAGAAGGAAGACTCATCCACCAGTTCACGCACTCCCCACCCTGCTCTCCCTCAGGCGCCTGCCCAGTGCCCTCCCGGGGCAGCTTGGACAGCTGCAGAACTGTCAGTGCCAAGGGCAGAGAAAGCCAGGGCCGGGGGCGGGGTGGGGCGGGGGGGGGAGTGGGGGGAGCTTTGCACCTCCGAGTGACGTTAGCAATGAGAAAAATCTGAAAATGTGATGAAGGAGGAGATCCAGGCTGGATCTTAGGAAGTGAGGCCAGAGGACTGGGATGGGCAGCGGGGTGAAGGCCTCGGCGGGGACCAGGCGGCGGGCCCACCCACCTCCTGATGTAGCTGCTGAGGCGGTAGAGCTGTCCGTCGAGGCGCACGAGGCCGTCGCTGAAGACGTTGAAGCCCCCGCGCGTGGCCGCGGGCTCCGCGGGGCCCGGGACCACCAGCTGGTCGCCGCGCAGCTGGAAGGCGCCGGGCTGCAGGCGCAGCAGCTGGGCCAGGGGCAGCAGGGCCAGCTCGCAGTCGCACGTCCACAGGCTGCGCAGCTCCCCCGACGAGATGGAGGTCAGGCTCGGCCTGGCCGCCGGCGCGCTTTCCAGCCCCGCCATGGCCCGGCCCGCGCTCCTGCCGTCGATGGACCCCGACAGGGGCCGGGCGCCCCGACTCGGTCGGCCCCGCGCCCGGGTCGCCGCTCAGGTGCTGCCGGGCCGCCTGCCCGCCGGCGAGGAGCGAAGCTCTGCAGGCACCGCGCGGAGAAGGCGGCCCCGGCGCCGCGCGGCCCTTTTATCCGCCCCGCGCCCCTCCCGGCCCTCGGGCACGACCCCAGACGCTCAGGGCGCGTTTCGGCATCTCAGGACTTGGCACGCTCCCGCCTGGCTGCGCCCGCTCGCAGCCAAGGGTTACTCATCCCCCTGGGGGGCGCTGCTCCACGCCTGGGGCTGGTCCCGCCCCTGCCTGGACACTGCCTGGGGGGGACACGCTGCCGGTGGGGGACACTGCGGGGGGGGGCGGCGGGGGACACTGCCGTGGGAGGGGACACTGCCGGGGGGGTGGGACGCTGCCGGTGGGGACACTGCCAGAGTGGGGGGGACACTGCCGGGGGGGGGACACTGCCGGGGGGGGACACTGCCGTGGGAGGGGACACTGCCGGGGGGGGTGGGACGCTGCCGGGGGTGGGCACGCTGCCGGTGGGGATACTGCCAGAGTGGGGGGGGACACTGCCGGGGGGGAACACTGCCGCGTGGGGACACTTCCGGGGGGGGCACTGCCGGGGGGGGGTGGGACGCTGCCGGGGGGGGGCACGCTGCAGGTGGGGACACTGCCAGAGTGGGGGGGACACTGCCGGGCGGGTGGACACTGCCGGGGACGGACACTGCCGGGCGGGTGGACGCTGCCGGGAGAGGGAGTGGGGAGAGGCTGAGGGGGTGCGGGAGACTCCCCGGGGGTGCCGGGTCTGGCCCGCGGCGGGAGGGAGGGCGTGCAACTCCCACCCTCCCCCAAAGCACCACGCCTCATCGCACTGGTCAGAGGGAGGCGCGCGTCCCTCTGCCCGCTCCCCACCAGGGCCCGGCTCGTCCGGGCAGTGCTGGACCTCTCACCTCGGCTCCCACGCCCCGCCCCCAAGTTGGAGTCAGTTGCCAACCACCGTCTCCTAATCTCAGTTTCGGCTTTTTCCCTTCCAGATCATTTCCTGCGTTTCCCCCCTCTCAGCCTTTCCCGGCACCATTCCTTCCCCTGAATTTGCTGCCAAAATCTCAGCCTCTGCACACCGGTGCCCAGTGGCATCTTGGAGACAGAGCTTCGGGTGGAGTAGCACAGAATAGCTTTATTACTCTGCCAGGCAGAGGGGGCCACAGCAGGCTCGTGCCCTCTGTGTCCCCACCTGATGAGGGGTTTTATAACAATGGTTCAAGGGTGGGGCTGCTGAGAGGATTAGGGCGCGAGTAGGGCCTGCACTCCCTTGAACTCCTCTCAGGTGGTCGCCTCCTAATCTTGCTGAGCTCCTCTGGTCCCTTTAATCTCGCCTCAGGTGGTTTCTTGGCTGCCCCCCCCACCCCCGGATTAGCAACTGTTCCAATCAAAGATTTCAGTTTGAAACCTGACTCTGACACTAGCCATGTCGTCTTCACCTCTCTGGTCCTTGACTTTCTCACCCCTAAAATCAGTGCGAGGCGGGGGGAGGCAGAACAGCAATGTGGCTCTGAGCTCAGCCTCCGGTGCCTCATCAGCCGGAACCCAGTTCCGTGTCTAGCTCTGCAATCGTGGGCAATCACCCCTGTGTGCTGCAGTTTCCTCAGGTGTAGAGGGTGAGGCTTGGTGGGAACTCGATGGTCCACCACAGGTTACTGTGAACAGCGCCTGGCGTACGGTAAGTGCTCTTTAAGTGTCTGCTTTACGCCTACAAGAGCGCACTTCTGTAAGAGTCACATGAGATGCTGTCACCGCACCTCGCACGGTGCCTGGCTCAGGGCAGGCCCACATTTGGTCAGCGCCAGCTCCCTCTCACCTCCGGGTTTTCCTCCCATTTCTCAGGCCACTCCTTTTCCTGAGTCCCAGGGGGCTGTCCTTGGCCACCTTCTCTTTCTCTGGGTGACCTTGTTCGAATCCTTGGCTGCAAATCTTTGGCCCCAAGCTAGCGGATGGTTCCCAGATCTCTAGCTCCAGGCCAGACCTGTTTCCAGCTTCTTAGACCAACATCCCAGCTCCCTGCTAAACTCTCCCCGTGGCTTTCTGCTGGCGCTTTTCACTCACCATCTTCCTTCCACCTCCAGATGCTCTCCTCCTACACTGTTCCTCATGCCAGGAAGCATCGCCATCCTTCGGTTCAGAACTTTCGAGTCACCCCACCCTCTGACCTCCTCCCTCCACCCGTGTCCTCCCAGCCGACTGGCTGCCTCCGTCTGCAGATTCTTCTACTGATACAAATCTCAAGACTCTCCTGCTTGCTTTCCACGCCCAATGCTGCTGTTCACTTGGCTTCCCATCACTCTTCCCCTGGACTATTTCAGAAGCTGCCGTACCGGCCTCACCCCCTCCAGCCCTCTTCCTTCTCGTGGCATTCAGACGAATTGTGTCCCTCTAGGGAGGGGCCCTCACCCAATAGGATGGGTGTCCCTATAGGTAGAGGAAGAGACACCTGACAGCCTTGCCCAGAAGGATGGCCATGTGAGGACAGAGCAAGACAGCAGCATCTAAAAGCCAAAGAGAGGCCTCGGGAGGTACCTAAACTGCTGACACCTTGATCTTGGAGTTTAGGCTCAGAGCTGTGAGAAAATAAGTGTTGTTTCAGCCCTGCCCCAGTCCGTGGCTTTTTGTATGGCAGCCTGAGCAGGCTGAGACCCCGCCTCAGGCTCAGATCCACACCCTCTGCTCTAGGCTTGTGGGGTAGCGCTTGCCGCTCCCTCAGTCCTGTGCACAGGCTCCTCCCGGGACCCTGCCCCTCCTGTTGCAGCCCTGCACGCACCCTTCAGGAGTCGGTGTAAACATCACCTACTCAGGGCAGGTTACACGCTCTTCTTCTCAGCCTCGGGACAAATGATACCTGCTGCCCGTGCCCCTATTCCAGACATTGTGCTGTTGATTTCTTTGTCTGTCTCTCCCACTAAGCCCATGAGAGAGAGGAAAAAAAAACTGTATCCGATGCCTTTTTCATTCCTAGCACAGTGTGGTTTCACAGAATACATCCAATTTATTTTTATTGAATGAATGAATAAATGAATGAAAGGCAGCATTGTGTCATACATAAAGTTCTTAGAATGGTACCTGACACCCAATATGTACTATTGAGTGTTTGCTCATTAAACGGACAAAATTATGCTGAACATGCTTTGAATCACTTTTTCTGCCGTTGTAGCTGTTGGAGTCTTATGAAAGCTAAAGTAAGAGCATATGGGAAAATAAAAGCCCAGATTTGCAGAGAGATTTACCCATGCAAAGCACTTCAAACTCATAGTTATTGCACTGGTTCCTGATAACTTTAGTCATGGCTGAACTGGAATGGAAAATTTTACTTCCTTTCCTGTATGTTGACCTCATCGGGCTCTGGCCGTGTTCATCTCTGAGTTCACTGTCTGCCGAAATAAACACTCCCTCTCCGTGGCAGAGTTCACATGCAAGCCTACCCAGGCCAGCTGGTTCATCCTGTTACGTTCTTTGGAGATTTGGTTAAACCTCTTTATTTTATTTTATTTTTTTAAATTTATTTATTTATTTATTTATTATCTTTGGCAGCGTTGGGTCTTTGTTGCTGCACATGGGCTTTCTCTAGTTGCGGCGAGCGGGGGCAGTGAGTGGGCTTCTCATTGTGGTGGCTTCTCTTGTTGTGGAGCACGGGCTCTAGGTGTGTGGGCTTCATTTGTTGTGGCACGCGGGCTCAGTAGTTGTGGCTCACAGGCTTAGTTGCTCTGCGGCATGTGGGATCTTCCCGGACCAGGGATTGAACCCACATCTCCTGCATTGGCAGGCGGATTCTTAACCACTGCGCCACCAGGGAAGCCCCCTTGGTTAAACCTCTTTAATTGCTGGTGGGGCACCGAGTGATGTGGGCACGGAGGCAAATGTGGGTTAGGATGTTGTAGCAGCCGGAAGCACCTGGCACAAGGAGAGCATCTGGAGGAAGCACAGATGACTGGAGAAGAGTGCTGTGTTGACGAGAACCAAGTGTGGGAACAAACGGCCAATTCAATTTTACAAATGCTGATTGGATGCTCGTGTGGGCTTGGAATGCTTGGGATGCAAAGATGCCTAAGATCTGTTGCCTGCCTCTAGGGACCTCAAGCCAAGCCAGGTACGAGTATTCGATAACTGTTGGAAGAGGAGATGGAGAAGGACAAAGAGAAGAAAGGAGCAGGCATGGAGGCATCCAGATACATACATGATGGAGAGTGTCAGGATGCAAAGCCTTAATTAGATATAGGAGGGAACCAAGGACATCTCCAGAACTTTTAATGCGTTTGGATGCAGTTGAAACCTCACTGGTTGGAGGTGGCTCTGTAATAGTGGCTGCAGATAAGATCCCAACTGCAACTTATCTTGTTGGAATAAGAGGTTCCAACTCTGAACACTTAAGACTCTAAAATGAGCAGATTGGGAGGGCGGACCCAGGGACCCCCTCAGTACCCTCAAAATCACTGCTGTCCTTGGAAGAAATAAGCATGACAAACTGTCTCTGATTTTGCATCTTTTTGCATCCCAGTTACAGCATTAGCCATGATAGTAATCATAGCAATGATGGCTAATATTTAGTGAAGACTTCCCTGTCCTAAGTGGCGTCAGTGGATCATGCCTTCGCATCCTCCAAGCTAGGGATTAGTCATAGTCCCACAGTATGGATGGAGAAATAGATGCACACTGAACCCCTGTAACGTGCCTGAGGCTGCAGAGGCGGTACAATGGAGAAGCACTTTTCCTAAACCCCCTCCTACCCCAGGTGGCTGCACTGACACCCTAGATGGAAAGGTTCACTCCTTTCATTGGCCTTGACTCCAGAACAGGTGGGCAGAACATGGTCCCCAGGCCAAGTGCAGCCTGTCACCTGTTTCTGTACACCTGTGATTAAGGATGTGTTTTAAATCGTCAGAAAATATCAAAAGAAGAGTCATATTTCATGATGCCTAAAACCTCTAAGAAGTTCAAAGTTCAGTGCCCATAAATAAAGTTTTATTGACACACAGCCACACTCTTGTTGACATCTGCCTGCTGTTGCTATAACAGGAGGGTTGGGCGTGCCTGGCTCTCAAAGCCTAAAATATTTACGTCTAAAGTAGAAATATAATGCTGTACACATGCACCTTATGTAATGTTATAAACCAGCATTACCTCAATTAAAAACAAAGATGAATTAGTTTTAAAAAAATAATAAAATATTTACTGCCTGGCCCTTTACAGAGAACACATGCCAGTCCCTGCTCTGGGTCCAGACTGGAGTCTGGAGTGAGTTCCCCTCGCCAGGACACCTCCCTGTCCTGGAGGCAGCACTCTGCCCCCGCAATCTCTCCATAGCATAAAGTACCCCACCACACCCACCATGGAAGAGACTCCAGACCACAGGAGAACAAAAGCTACCCCCAAAACCCAGACCCTCAATCCCCCAAACTCCTCTCTCAAAGAAAAAAAAAAAGTAACCTGACTCCATGGCCACTTTCACACTCTGGCAGGTTGGCGGTAGCCCTGTCAACGCATTCATTCACCCATTCATTCATTCCACAAACAGTGGTCGAGTCCCTTGGCCTTGGTGCTCTCTAGGGTGGGTGAGGGAGTGGGGAGTGGACCTTCAGCCCCCACAGAGTCAGTAGTTATCTCCAGTCTTAGACTCTGACCTCAATGGTCAAGGCACAGACTTGGCACTTGGACAGAACTGGGTTAAGATCCTGGTTCTGCCACTTGCGAACTCTGCCTGCACAGAAGCATCTAAACTAATGAGCCCCGAACCCCCCTCTCACTTTTGTGTGGAGCACTAAGGAAAATAGTGTGTGCAAAGTCCTTTGTACGGGGGAAGGGTGCACAGGACCAGTTCCAGAGAATTATACCAGCATCACCACGGACATCTCTCTTGTTGCTGAAGAATCCAATCAGTCCCCATCTCGGAGCAGATAAAGTTGACACAGATTTACAGAAAACAACCCTGAGTGTGTTCTCTCTTTTTATACCAGGAAACACTGTACTATTTCTAGTCCCCTTGGTATTTGTTACAATCTCAAGATTTGAGTCAGGAAAAAAATAAGAATTTTCCTCTCACCAAGATCCTCTGGGATTTTTGAGAAAACACAAAACAGAAATAATAAGGATGTTGGCAATATCGGGCCGACAGCAGTGGGAAGAGGGGCCCGAATCCCCGGTCCCAGCGTCAGGCCTTTGGAATGCTGGGCCCTAGTGCAGTAATCCTTTTAGAAGAAAAAAAGGACAGGCACAGAATGTTCAGAAAGGAGTGAAATTTAACAAACAAAACACAACACATTTTGTGTCTTGTGAGGCTTTACAATCAAGGGCTTAGCAGAGACAGGGGTTGGGAAAGCTGAGTCGGCCCTTCCTTAATCCTATTTTGGTCTGTAAATTACCAAAACAGCGGAATGAGGGGGAGAATGAATATTTCCTCACCATTTTCGACAACCTTGCAGCTTTGAAAAGCTTGTAATTTGTTACCAGCAAGGGATGTGTGTCAAGTGTGGAAAAATCAGAAGACATTGCTCTAATTTTAAATTAAATTAAATTAAGAAACAGAAGTCTTAAAAAAATAAAAAGATAAAAATAAATAAATAAACAGAAGTCTTCCCTCTGTAACTTCCCCCATCAGAGGCAGCACTGAAGGCTGGGCAGTGTGTGACCCCCATTCTTTCCTTTCTCTGTGTAAAGTGAGTGCGCAAAGCACACTTTTTCACCCAGTGGAGCCGGGCTGGTAGTTAAGACCAGGCGCCTTGGAGCTGCAGGACCTGGACCGGAATCCAGGCTCTGCCCTTGCCAGCTGTGTGACTTCAGGCAAAAGCTGCCTTCTTTCTGCCTCATTTTCCTCAACTGTGCTGTAGAGTTCTTTATAGCACCGACATCACAGGGTTGTAGTGAGGATTATATGGAGTATTATATGTAAAGCACTGAGACAGCAACTAGCACGGTTCTCCGTGTGTGTTGTGTGTGTGTATTCATTAATATATACATGCATTTTTCTTCAACAAACACATCAACTATTCACGGTATTTGGTAGCTCTTCTTTTTTGTGGGTTAATTATGATACATATGACCTCATATTGTCAGTATTTTAGGTTGTTTCTCATTCTTCACTATTATTAAAAAAAGCAAACTGTCATTTACATTTCTGCCCTTGGATCTTTGCTTAGAATTTACAGCTAGAAGCTGGGCCAGATGCTGTGCTCTTTTTTAAGGATTCTGATACATAATGCTGAATTGCTCTCCAAAAGGGACTTTAACGTCCCAGCAGCATAGCAGGAAGGTGCCTCTTATCCTAAATTCTTGGTAATACTGGATATTTTCATCCTATTCTATTTTTTCATCAGGTAGGGGAGTTTTATTGTTTTAATTTTTATTTATTTTGATACCAGCAAGGTTAAACATTTTTGTTTATGTTTATTGGCTACTTTAATTTTTCCACTGGGAATTTGCTATTTATGTCCATTGTTAACATATGGATTCATCATTTCCTTATTGGTTTGTAAGAGCTCTTTATATATTATAGGTGTTCCTTGTATTTTTAAGTTTATCGTCTGCCTTTAAATTTTGTTAAATGCCAAAGTATATCAGAGTATATTTTTCACCATTCAGAAGTTTTTTTGTGTGCATGTGTAAGTTTTAAGTACACAAATCCAGCAATATTTTCCACTATGACTTTTGTCCTAGAAGTCATGGTTATAAAATCCTTCTCTACAATCACCCTTCAGATTATAACAATTATTCTATTTTCTTCCAAAATACTTATAATTTCATTTTTACGTTTAAAAATTGAGTTTATATCAAGCTTATTTGGCCACTTGTATCTAATATGTACGGTTTCTCCCGTAGACTCAGTGATTCTATAAACTGATTATTATCCAACTCAGTCAATTTTTTTGAACATCATTGTTCTCCTCCAAAAAGTGAAAATAATGAAATCTCCCCTGCTTGTTATATTGTGAATATACACATTTTGAAAAGTATTAAGTGACATAGCAGTGTATATAATTACCACCAAATTCAACTTTAGGATTTGAAAGGCGTGAGACACAGAATTGAAAGGTTTGAGAATTTCTTCTAACACTTTGAGGAGAAGTGAGAATTTTCAGCTCTAAGTTTCCCTGATTCTGAATGACCAGTAAGCTTACTAAAGCCAGGAGCAGGGAGGCATTTGGGGTTTTATAGCGTAAAGGTATGGTTTCAACATGTCAACGACACTTTATACCTTTAGAATATCACAGAGTTGACTTTATATCCTGTCCAAAAAAAAAAGTAAAATTCAAGTTTTATAACTTGAAAAGTTAGAAGTGGTTCTTATTATGTATTTCAGCTGGAAAAAAAAAAAACAAAAAAACTTCCATTTCCTAAATTGCTTTGATTCTCCGTAAACCTCATGGCAAATTTATTAGTATTGTGCAAGACTGCCACTTCTACAGCACAATATTTGCAAACTTTCGCCTTGTTATTGTCTCTGATCAGAATAGTATAGATAAGGAGTAGGGAGGGTTCGGCTCAGAGCTGCCTCCACCCACACGCAGCCTTGCACCAGGACCCGGTGTGCTCCGGATCCATCGCCAGAGGGGACGAGGAGAGGGCCCCCAGCCACTCACCCTTCTGCTTCCTCCTTGGTCCTTAACAGGAACAGACCGCGCCGTTGACAGCTGACGTGGACTCGGCTTCAAAGATGAGAGACATTACCTAAGGGGAAACAGCACAGGTTTATGAGTAAACAGTTACAAAACTGTTTGTAACATTTCTGAAAGGCTGTCAATAACCCGCTGAATAATCCTCAGTCATCCATCTCTTTTATCATTAGTTCGCTCAAGGTCCTGAAGGACAATGTCAGAAACATGAGGCACTTCGAGTGGTTTTCAAGGATGTGAACAAAGCCTCCCTCATTTTCTCAGATGAATGTAGTAAATTTAGCAGTAAGAGGTACACGAGGGCCGTGTTCCACCCTCATTATGCAGCCGTGACTGAATTTTGAGTAAGAAATTTCAATGCTCTGCAAAGTACCATGTGTTCTTCATTTGCTTTTCCCTTTCTGTGCCATCGGACACTATGTGAAGAGAAATCTTTTTTACTGATCAGAAAAGCAGAAGTAAGTGTGACAACCCTTTTTTAATAAATCCAAGTTTGTCCTACTTATATAAAAAGTGCAACATAATAGCTGTCATTTCCTACGCGCCTGGTATACGCCGCCGGGCACTTGATATGCACGTATCTGACTGCCACCGCACCCTGTTAAGTAACTATCATCACTGTTTTCCAGGTGAGGAAAGGAATCTCAGAAGGATTAAGTAACCGGCCTGAATTATCAGAGGTAGGATTTGAACCCAGCTCAGTCTTCCTCTAAAGAGTTTGCTCTTTCCACTCACTGCTCAGGGCTGACTTTCCTAAATTTGACCTCCAAAAGGCATCTAAGGGGCAGCTCTTTTCTCTGTTTTCATGCAGGACAGGAGAAGGGGGGAAAAACCTTGCTGAGTTTTTAAATCATGAAACAATTTTCATCCGTTGATTCTGTGGATTTAAATTCTCTGAGGTTTCTATTTGATATAAGGGCTTAACCTTTCTTGGTTGTGTCTTTCTTCGGTTCCACATTCCATCCCTGGGAAATTACAGTTCAGGCTATTTTCCTGACTAGTTGGTTAGTGCCTCATTCCCTCAGGGTAATCTTCCTTATACTTTCTTGTTACTCTAAAAACTGACAGAGTTTCAATTCTATATATTGCCTTTTCCGGTTAAGTATGGATTTCTGATCTACTGTGATACATACTAAAATAGTAAAAGTCCATCTTAATGGTCCCCCAGAGATTTGAATGAGCAGACATCCTAACATACTGTCAGAGAAAGACTTAGACACTGAAGAGACTGTAGTTCAGTATTTACAAGGTATTGGGCTGCATGGAGAACTTACAACATACAACCACCGACGCGTCTTTCTACCCGAGTTCAATGAGGCAGAAAACATGGATACAAGCAACAGAAAAGAGAAGAGATTTTAAAACACAAGGATCCTTTCTAGCAAATCACTGCAGACCTTTAAATAATCTCTTAACTGTTTGAAACTTTTAAAAGAGCATAAGAATATTAAAGACTTCAACACTTTTCTCTCTCTCTCTTTTTTTTGTATGGGAGGTGCTGACACAGTATTGAATTTGAACACTTAGTCTCATGCCTGGTACAGAGTAGGCATTTGGTAAATATTTGTTGAAAAAAGGAATGAATAATTAAAACAAAGCTGGTTGCTCTTTTTTCTATGTTGGTTCTGTTCTTCAATTTATTTATTTTTTCAACATTTATTCTATCCAGTTGACAAGCACTGTAAAAGATGCTGATAATACAGTATACTGCCTATCCTCACATAACGTTTTTTTTTTGTTTTTTTTTTTTGCGGTACGCGGGCCTCTCACTGCTGTGGCCTCTCCCGTTGCGGAGCACAGGCTCCGGACGCGCAGGCTCAGCGGCCATGGCTCACGGGTCCAGCCGCTCCGCAGCATGTGGGATCTTCCCTGACCGGGGCACGAACCCGTGTCCCCTGCATTGGCAGGCGGACTCTCAACCCCTGCCCCACCAGGGAAGCCCCTCACATAACTTTTTAACTTAACCATCTGGTTAACCTGGAGCAATGCCTTCGTGGCTCTTTTCTTCATATAATATGAGAGGAATTACAGCCTTTCTGAATATCCCCATGGAGATGTTGTGAAAATGAAGTAGGATCAGATGATTTGTAAACTGTTTAGTTGTATGCTAATATATCATTGATAAGCTCTATCAGTTACAATGCAAGTAACAGAAAGCTTCTCTTAAAATGGCTTAAACCATCAAGGTTCTTCATTTTGCCCTTTCTGGTGTCAAATTCTAAATTCTTAACTCCCATTAAGGTCCCCCATAGCTTCCAGCAGCTCTCAGGGATGGTACTTCCTCCTTCTAGTCCAGAAGAGAAGAGCGAGCATCCCTGCCCAGCCTTTCCAAAAAAAAAAAAAAAAAAAATCTTAAGATCCATTCCAACTGGTCCTCCTTCGGTCACGTGCCCGCTCTGTAACCAATGTCTGTGTCCAGAGGGATGGAAAGCACTGATTGGCTTAGCACAGACTACACACCCCAACCGAGAAGATGGACATGAAATCAGCTTCCCTGGAACCTCATGGATCCCCAGTAGAAAGTGGTTGGCTCCTGGGTAGAGAATGGGGATGAAGGGAAATGGATGAAGAATATGCAACCATTAGCTGAATTTGAAGCAAGAGTCAACCAGCATTGCTGCCTGAAATCCATTTTACAGTGCCAGATGAACTTAAAAAAAATCTCAATATTTGGAAAAACTAGAGGCATGAATAGACATTCTATGATGTATATAAAGGTTACAGAAACACAATTAGGGCTCTGATAAGTAAGATAATTAACAGATTCATTGACATAATTCGCTCTTCTACTCCAAATAATAGCTATATAGTTTAGATGAATTTTTGACATTTATACAACTATTAAAAAAAATAAGGGTATGCCTGTCTGATGATAGATACTTTCAAGGGTTTTTAAAAAGATTTTTCCTGTTTAAATATCTTATTCAAATCACTAGTTAGTCAAGTGTGATGATTTCTCATTTCTTTAAAAAAATAAAACCTCTGAATAATATATCTTGATAAGGCTGGGCCACCCCTAGGCCAGAGTTATACACTCAGAATTCCACATAAAACAATTATAAAGGACCTCTTCCACAGGTGGAACTTATAGCCATTATATTCACTACAGCTTATGTTTTCAAGGTTGATCTATGTTATAGCCTGTGTCAGAAGTTCTTTCCTTTTAAAGGCTGGATAGTATTCCATTGTATGTATGTACCACACTTTGTTTATCCACTCATCATCAGTGGGCATTTGGGTGGTTTCCACCTTCTGGCTATTGTGAATAATGCTGCTATGAACATTGGTATACAAATATTTGTTAGAGTTCCTGCTTTCAATTATTTCCGGTATATATCCAGAAGTGAAATGGCTGGATCATGTGTTAATTCTAAGTTTAATTTTTTGAGACACTGCCATACTGTTTTCTACAGTGGCTGTACCATTTTACATTCCCACCAGCAGTGCACAGAGTGCGTTTCTCTATGTCCTCACCTACACTTGTTATCTTCTGGTTTGTTGAGGGTCTTTTTGGGTTTTGTTTTTTACAATAGTGGCCCTAATGGGTGTGAAGTGGAATCTCATTGTGCTTTTGATTTGCATTTCCCTGATGATTAGTTGAGCATCTTATCACATGATTATTGACCATTTGTATATCTTCTTTGGAGAAATGTCTATTCAAGTCCTTTGCCCACTTTTTATTTGGGTTGTTTTCTTGTTACTGTTGACTTGTGAGTTCTTTATATATGCTGGATATTAATCCCTTATCAGACATGTAATTTGCAAATATTTCCTCTCACTCCGTGGTTGCCTTTTCACTCTGAGTGTGTCCTTTGCTGTACAGGGACCGTCTCCTGTGGCACATGAAACACCGTCCCCACCTGCATCCAGCCCCTTCTCTCAGGTTCCCCTGCACATCCCCACAGGGATGTTAGCGGACGTTGGGACCTTCCTCGGCCTTGCGTCCTGCTGCCTCGCAAGGTGGGCTCTGTCCTGGTGGCAGGTAGAGGATGGGTTGGTAGGTGTTCCAATTCCCTGTGACTCCAGCCCCCAGCAGGGCTTCCCCAGGCCTTGTCCTAACACACTGGAAGCTAAAGACGACATCCTACCAGAAGAATTTACTGACAGCTTTTAAAAAATACAGAAAGTGGGGCTCCCCTGGTGGCGCAGTGGTTGAGAGTCCGCCTGCCGATGCAGGGGATGTGGGTTCGAGCCCCGGTCCGGGAAGATCCCACGTGCCGCAGAGCAGCTGGGCCCGTGAGCCACGGCCGCTGAGCCTGCGCGTCCGGAGCCTGTGCTTACTTCAGGGACAACATTTTTTTTTTAAGAGAAAGCAACCTATATTTTTTTAAATGTAAGTAACAACTCCTCTGTCCCAGCCTGAGGGAAAGGGCTCTGCCGAGAATGGCTGGCAGGAAAGGAGCAAGATAAAAAGGCACGTCTTTCCTGAAGCCTGTGAGGGGAGACAGCGGGTCAGGGGGAGGTAACCCAGATCAGGAAACATGCCTGTGTGGATCCGCTTCCGGCCCCAGCCCTCCCAGGAAGTCTCTGGTGGGTCCAGGGTGATCTTGGCCTCCACTGGGACAGAGGAAGGAGACAGACCTCTGTCTGAGCTGAGCTTGACGGCTGTGATCTGGGCTGTAATTCCCTTCCCTGGGCTTCAGTTTCTTATATGGAAAATCAAATCAATAATTGTCATAAAATCTTACTTTTCTGTTATATGATACAATTTACACAGCGCTTCACACGCATTACCCAATTTAACAAAACACTCCAGAGCAAAGCACTTTGCAAGGAATAAAATGCTTAACATATGTAAGGAATTCTTTTCTTTCTTTGAAAACTGCTCTGGGTGGCTCAGCTATTGTTTGGTTAAGAGAATTACACAATTTTGAGACGTGCGTCCTTATCTTGTGTAGACTGAAAGGCAATTAAACAATTATTCATGTCAGAATCTGAGGTAAGGAGAAGGCTGCTTCAAAGGGTCCGCTTGACAAAGTGAAAAGCATTTGAGCAGAAACAGAGCCGTATATAATTTCCTTCTAGAATATCCACTCCATATGGCCCAAAGCAAGAATTTCAGACTCCTCCGTGGAAAGAAAGAGACAGAAATAAAAACATTAACTTTTCTGCTCTGACTTCTCTCAGCCATTTTCTGAAAAGTCTTTGGAAACCATCCGTTCTTGTAAACAGAAACCAACCGAGAGACTCCAAGGAGGTTTTTTTCTCTGGGTGTAGCAGTTGTTCAGTCATGAATCAGTGTCTTATTCCAAGAGGAAGGTGCCCCAGCAAAAGCTGGTCGTACAAAGGACATTAAACTTTAGTATTGTCTTCGTGGTCCCCTCCTGTTTCCAGTGGCCAACAGCAGAGACCACGGAGGACACAAGCAAGGGAAGTTCCCCACCTACAGCCCACCAGTCAGGACTCCGGGATTCCAGCTTCCTGGCAGAATATAAAGTCAACAGTCAAGGTGTTTGCCTATAAACCAAGGCCACCTCCACTTACAGCACCATTCCCACTTCTCACCGGTGCCTGTTCCATACACCCCACACCCCAGCGTCTCCCTTTTCACTCCTTTTCCACAAGGGTTATGCTACCCCAGGGCCCAGGGGGTAGAAACCCTTCCCCAGGCCCATTGCCTGCTTCCCCGTGTGGTCTTTGCCCAGCCTGGACCCTCAGGGGGCAGCAGAACAAACAGAGTTCTACAAACAAATGGAATTTCAAAATAACTCCAACCTTTGACTCACTTTCCTGAAAACCAAAGGGGACCCGCAGGGCCGGTCCCCAGCATACTCCCCTGGGTATTTCCAGCCCACCTCACGGTCTCTCACCCCACGCTTGTCCAGACAGCTGGCCCTGCTTTTCTCTCCCTCTCTCCACACCCGGCTCCCTCGGGTCTTCACTACTGTAGTGTGACAGAGTATTTATGCAGCCAGGTTTCCTCCTCTTTGGAGGTGGGCGTGGGAAGCGCGGGCTGGGCTGGGACAGGAGTGTTGGGTGGGTGAGTGGGTGGAGTCCTTGAACCCTGTCCCCGCACAAGCGATCGCTCCAGCCTTGACCTCTCTTCATTCCTTGGCCTCCTCCAGCCCATCAACCTGGTAGCCATGACAACTTGAGAGCCTGAGCTGCCACGCAGACCTCTGCGGGGGGATAGAGGTAGGGGGATGGGAGGGGAATGGCAACACAGAGGAAAGCTTGGTTTGAAAGCTCTGGAGAACACTAAAGAAAGTTTTCCTGGGCTTCCCTGGTGGCGCAGTGGTTGAGAGTCCGCCTGCCGATGCAGGGGACATGGGTTCGTGCCCCGGTCCGGGAGGATCCCACATGCCGCGGAGCGGCTGGGCCCGAGAGCCATGGCCGCTGAGCCTGCGCGACGGGAGCCTGTGCTCCGCTACGGGAGAGGCCGCAACAGTGAGAGGCCCGCGTACCGCAAAAAAAAAATTTTCCTCACTGCTTCCTCACCCGCACTGCAGCCCCTCCCTACGCTGCCCTTGAAATCTACTTTACCAGAGCAGAAATGATGATGTGCACAGCTCCTGCCAAGGACGAGTTTACTGCAAGCCCACTCCATGGTCAGAGCATCACAGAGTCACAGCACTCGCTGGAACTCCCCCGGGTGTTTCTGAGACCCACCCGTGTGCTCCCCTCTGAAATCTTTCTCATTACATCATTAGGGAGGGAAAGGCACCAGGCTTGAAGCGGGGTCTGGGCAAAGTTGGGGCTTCTTTCTTTAACTCAATTTAACCTTGATTCCAAGGACAGATATTGCCATTTGAAAGGATGTCTCAAACGGAGCATGTGGTGTGGTGCCTAGTAAGCCATGGTGTAACATGTGGCTTTGAGCATGAGTCACCTCCCTGCTAGGAAAGAGGCTGGAAGTCCAGAAATAAGGATATTACAGCAATGGACTGTGTGGTTCACAAAACCACAGGGGAAAGGGTGGAGGAGCAGCCGGTGCCTTGCTTAAAGGTCACAAAGCATTATTTCTACTTTAATATCCAGAGTCCACGTGAAATAAACTGAGAGGTTAAGATCTAAGTGAAAATCAACTGACGGCAACTGTGCCATTTGGATTCACTGAGTCGTGCTTGCTGTGGGAGACTGCAAACCCCCTTAGCTACCTATCTTTCCATGAGCAGAGATGAAGAAGAAAAAGGCCTTAATAAGAATACACATAAAGAAAATTTGCTAATTATTGGCACAGAGTGGCAAGAAAATTTGGTGGAATTCCCTTCCTTGAGGATTCTTGGAACAAGACAGATGTGTGAGTCAGGTACAGATGCACCTGGAAACAGTTTTCTTTCCCTGGAATTGTGATTCTGTGTTGTGTGTAACCCCTAGTTCTACAGACCACCATAGTCTGGGTCATACTAGAGGTGCAGCTGGTGGCAATCCACTGGCTTTGAGCTGCCACCCAGACGAACCATGGGCGCTCTGATCTCCTTCCTCCTGGCAGAGTCTCTCCTTGGCGATTAATAAAGATTTCTTGCCTGTTTCCAGCCTGTGACCTAATGGCCGTAATCTGTCTCCACTTGTGTTGCTAATGGTCACTCTTGTATCCGTCTCTGCCTGATGGTTCTCCAGCAGTTGACGTTGGCCTTCCTGCAGTGGATGCTCTCAGAGGGGGTGGTGCTGTCCTCACCAGTGCTTCTAATAAAAAGAGGGGCCCTTGTGTTCTCAGTTCGTTGTTGAATTTCCCCTGGTGGAGCTACACAGGGCTCCCCACAGTTGAAGGAAGTATGAGGGCAACTTCTCCAGGACACCTGACACACGTCTCCCAACGACCATCACCTCAAGTTCCAGGACAGATGCTGAGAACAGCAACCAATCTACACCAGGTGCCTGTTATGCACTAGATGCCAAGACAACTACTTTACGTATATTAACTCAGTTGATCTTTGCTTCAAGCCCATGAGGTAGGTACTATCATGTTCCTGTCCATGGCCGCTGAGTCTGCGCGTCTGGAGCCTGTGCTCCGCAATGGGAGAGGCCACAACAGTGAGAGGCCCGCGTACTGCAAAAAACAAAACAAAACAAAACAAAAAAGCCCTTGGTAGTGGCCCAGGGGGCAGAAGAGTTCCATGTGTCTGGGGAGGACCCTATGCACCTGTTTGCCAGGATGTCCTGGCTTACACCTGCTGTCATGGCATCCCATCTCCCATCCACTTTCAGGGACAAAACGTATATGGCTACCCTGTATCTGGCAAGTTCAAAGAGCCAACAGGTAGGGCCCAACACTTAGGTGTACTGAAAGTGCTCAAGAAATCGTGTTTAAAAGCCTGTGTCACAATGCTAGCTAAGTGTTATAAACAAGATGGGTCTCAGACACTGAACTTGTAGGTAACTGCAACCACAAATAGTTCTGAAAGCCAGAGTCAGCTGTTCTTCCCTACACCTTATCTGGTCTGGGCCCAACTTTATACGAAATAATCCCAGTGGGTATCTATCACAAAGATATGCAGGAAAAGCCAGCCTTTGATAAATAAATAACCTCCCATCTATTTGCAGCCAGTTAGAGCAAAGGAAAAGCTTACCACAGGCTTACAACACACACACTGACACAAACTGAGCGTGATCATTTTTATCCAGGAACACTGTTGAGCTTAAAAAAACTGGATTCCAAGAAGTTAATTAAAACCACATAGAGCTGTCAGGGAGCTTAAAAATCAAATACACAGTAACTTGAAACAATGAGGCTTACTAATCGTGGCAGACAAATCAGCTAGTTTTTGCAGAGGAGCCAGACTATTTGTAGATGAGCTAGAATACTTTCAGGAAAGAAAGAAAATTGTAAAGTGTTCACAGAGCAGAGGGAAGGACAAGAAGGAGGCAATTTTTTTTTAATATAAATTCATTTTCTTATTTATTTTATTTTTGGCTGCATTGGGTCTTCGTTGCTGCGCGCGGGCTTTTTCTAGTTGCGGCGAGCGAGAGTTACTCTTCGTTGCGGTGCGCGGGCTTCTCATCGCGGTGGCTTCTCTTGTTGCAGAGCAGGGGCTCTAGGCACGCAGGCTCAGTAGTTGTGGCTCATGGGCTCTAGAGCGCAGGCTCAGGAGTTGTGGCACACGGGCTTAGTTGCTCCGCGGCATGTGGGATCTTCCCGGACCAGGGCTCGAGCCCGTGTCCCCTGCATTGGCAGGTGGGTTCTTAACCACTGCGCCACGAGGGAAGCCCGAAGGAGGCAATTCTAACCATCTTTTCAACTCGGACGTGGAATCTGTCTGCAGGGATCCCGCGGGGGTACGTGTAGGCTTTTTTAGCGAACTCCCGTTTAGTTGACCAATGCTGTGTTGTTGCTGGGGTTTGTTACTATGTGAAGTTGAAACGCTTGATGTTAACGCATCTTCAGCTTCAAGACTCACCACGCACACCCTCGTTTAAACTTAACTGTGCTGGGCAGTGTGCTTTGATGGGGTGGCAGTCTGGCTTGGGTGTTTCTGCCATTCCCCAATGCACGTGGTGTGACCACTGAGACAGGGAACCCGCTTTTTCTCCGGCTCTCTTCTGATTCTTCTGTTGTTTCTTCATTAGAAAATGGATAAATGATGACAAAAATTATTAATAACCCCCCCCAAAGCCTGATATATAAAAGAATGTGGAACCAAAACCATGAAAATAAAGCAACTTGAACTCATTTACACTATGAATAGGGAACAAAGACTTTGGACCTTCCCTAATTTTGGATTCCAGATTCCAAACATTTCATAAATAAAATATGACCAGCCGCATGAAATTGCAAGGTATGGACTGTGGGAATTATATTCACAAGGAGACGTTGTTTTCAAAAGCTCCTGCTGGCAAAGCCAGACTTCGCCCTGCCACTTTTAACCCTGTCAAATAAAACCACTCCAGACAGGGAGGTTGGCGAGACTTCACGGTACACTGAAAGCTTAAAATTTGCACTCTAGAGTAGGGGAAAAGCTGATTATATTCATTTACACTCTATGGTGGCATCTATTATGTACTTTTTAAAATATTTCTTTTTTTATAAATTTATTTTTATTTATCTATTATTTTTGGCTGTGTTGGGTCTTCATTGCTGTGCGTGGGCTCTAGAGCGCGTGGGCTTCAGTAGACACGGTGCGTGGGATCAGTAGTTGTGGCTCGTGGGTTCTAGAACGGCAGGCTTGGTAGTTGTGGCACATGGGCTTAGTTGCTCCGCAGCATGTGGGATCTTCCCGGACCAGGGCTCCAACCCGTGTCCCCTGCATTGGCAGGCGGATTCTTAACCACTGCGCCACCAGGGAAGCCCCTCTATTATGTGTTTTTAAGGAAAGAAAAGGCATGTCACTTCCTTTGTACGTGTATCATCTAAATGAAGTCAATATTAGATGTTAATGAAATGCCATATGACAGAAATGAGACCACCTACATGAAAATTTATAGTTGTACTCTTATAAATGTGTATCTTTTATCCTAATAAATATTATGAAGTATATACACAAAAGGTTATCTCAGAAATAAAACTCAACTTATTTTCAGACACTGAGGGTCTGAAAAGACCCCACTTCAGGGGAGAAAAAAGACCTTCAAACATATTTGCTTTATTCCCAGATAATTCCTGCATACATAAATGTGGTAAGTTGAAACAACGGCATCAAAGACTCTATCAGCAATTCCCCAAGGAAAGCAAGAAAGTATATGCTTTAATTAGTCTGGTAGCTATTTTCATAGTCAAGGGATGCTGAAGACACTAGCTTCCTCCCAGCACAAACCACCTTTATTCAGAATCGGGCAGACAGAATCCACGGGTGCAAAGTTTGATTCCAAACCATCAAACACAAATACACAGTTGCCTGCTGGGCTGTGACTGTGGGCCAGCCACCGTGAGATCCTGGGGGTATAAATGAGCAATACCATAGTGGCTGAGTGGTGGCTCCAAAGGTATATCCACATCCTAATCCCTGGAACCTGCAAATGTGATCTTATTTGGAAGAAGGGTCTTTGGACTTCCCTGGTGGCGCAGTGGTTCAGAGCCCGCCTGCCGATGCAGGGGACGCGGGTTCGTGCCCCAGTCCGGGAAGATCCCACATGCTGCAGAGCGGCTGGGCCCATGAGCCATGGCCGCTGAGCCTGCGCATCCGGAGCCTGTGCTCCTCAACGGGAGAGGCCGCAGCAGGGAGAGGCCCGTGTACCGCAAAAACAAAAATTAAAAAAAGAAGGATCTTTGTGGGTGTAATTAAGTTTTGTTAGGGATCTTTAGATGAGATCACTTTGGATTAGCTGGGTGGTCCCTAAATCCAGTGACAAGTGTCTTTATAAGAGACACACAGGGAGAAGGAGGAGATATGGGAAGATGGAGACAGAGACTGAAGTCAAGGAATATTTGGAGCCACCGGCCATTGGAAGAAGCAAGGAAGGATCCTGGTCTAAAGTCTACAGCGGGAGCGTGACCCTGCCAGCACTTTAACTTTGGACATCTGTCTTCCAGAACTGTGAGAGAATACATTTCTATTGTTTTAAGCCACGAGGTTTGTGGTAAATTGTTACAGCAGCCCTAGGAAATGGATACAGGGGACCATCCCAACATCCAGAAGCTTAGGGACAAAATGCAGGGCAGGGAAACGATAGATCAAATTTGCTTTATAAGTAGCTTCTTTACAAGAAAGAAAACAATAGGCAGAAAAATAGGAAACTTAATGGTATGTGTGAGTTTTTAAAAATTCAAGCTAGCTAAGGACCCACGCACATATATTTTGGATCCATCAACCCCAAGTGCTGGAGTCCTGGGCTGTCTGGGGTTTGGCACGTAACCTCAGCAATCTGCCTTTCCAAGTGGAGCTAGACTCATCTTTACGAGAGGCCCTGAAGAGCAGGCTTGAGTAGGAAACACTTTCTTGTACATGCTTATTTATAGACAGCATATGTGGAATAAGGGAATTGAAAACCCATGTGCACGTGTGGATATCCTCCTGGGCCTGGGTACACCCACGGTGGGGATTCAGCTGTACTGGGTGTGTCTGGCGCACTGGCGAGGTGGACAAGAGACCAAAGCAGTGCTAAGAAAATTCTTGCAAGAAAATTCCTCCTTTGGCAGGATTCTTACCCGGAGGCCCAGGCATTGGCTTCCCAGGTCTGTAGTTCTGAGTATGTCTGCATGTGTGCATGCACTTTTCTGAGATGGGGCTTTTATTACCCTTTTGAAAGCCTCTGTGACCCCCCAACATTAAGAAACTGTGTCCTGAGAAACCAGAGGAAGACTTACTGAGTGAGACCCGTGAGAACAGCTTCAGTTGTCAGAGAAATTCTAGTTCCAAAGACACAGCTTCTGCTTGACAGGACTCCTAGAGGCAAGGCTGGGTCTGAGGCGATGGGAGAAGACTGAAAGCAATGACCGGAAGGCTGGTATGTAGAGGCCCGGGTGCCCTTGCTTTGGGGCCCCGTCAGGGACTAACGCAGCAGAGAAGGCCATTCTCCGTCCCCCTTCCAAGGGCCCTGCAAAGGCTTGGTCCACTGAGCCTTCAGTAACCACCGATGGAGACTGGCTGCATCTACAGAGCAGAGCACACGCACGATGGCTCTGGAGACCCCAGAGATGGGGGAGAGCTTCAGGAGGCTGAGCGTCCTGCTGCAGCCGGGGGGAAAATGGAAACAGCAGAATTCAGGTTGCCATGTGCTGTAAACGCACCGCCACCCACAGACATGGGAATATTCAGGTGGCACACCGCTGCGACACAGGATTTGTACCACAAAAAGATTATACAAATATATTTAGGTTGACCAATGCTCATTACGTTGGGGACAGCTTTTTTTTTTTTTTTTTTTTTTTTTTTTTTTGCGGTACGCAGGGCTCTCACTGCTGTGGCCTCTCCCGTTGCGGAGCACAGGCTCCGGACGCGCAGGCTCAGTGGCCATGGCTCACGGCCCCAGCCACTCCGTGGCATGTGGGATCTTCCCGGACCGGGGCCCGAACCCGTGTCCCCTGCATCGGCAGGCGGACTCTCAACCACTGCGTCGCCAGGGAACCCCGGGGGCAGCTTTTAATAGTCAGTTCTATTTGAAAAACAAAAAACCCTAGATTCTTGCTCAGATTCTTCTGACTAAGGCAGTGATGGCAACGCTCATTCCCTAATGGGCCCAGAGTACCATGCTTTGCCCTGAGCATCACAGAAGGAGAACTGGGGGCACGTCTCTGCCAACTGTGAGTGGATGGTATTTTCAGACTTCTGGTCGACCTCTGCTGTGTGGCTGGTGGGCTAGATAGGCGTTCAACCCTCTAGGGCTGATGAGGCTGATGTCTTTGTTCCAGACAACAAGAGTTTACCCAGAACCTTTCCATTGAGGTAAACAGGAAAATCAGACCCTTTCTCAAAACACTGGACAAAAAAAACACAACAAAACAACAAACCCACAAATGCATAGTTTTTGTTTTGTTTTGTTTTTTTATGGTCTCAAAAAGGCAGGTAAAGACAAGAATACATATTTACATAGAAGGTTTTTTGACAAAACAGAAAAGGAGCTTAGGGAGTTCCTGTTTTATGATTTGCTTAAAAAACAAAAAAGCTAAATCCTCAGCTGTGGTCTCTATTGAAAAAGAAAAAAAAAAAAAATCAGAGAAGAGGAACTAGTCGGAAAGTGGAGTGAATGCTGGCTTCCCACCCCCCCCCCACTCAACCCCGTCACCATGGAGACTCCTGAAGGTTCCAGGAATGACTCACGAGATTCGCTGATGAAGCCTTTGAAATGGAAGCAGTACCACAGCACAAAGACAAACTTAGTCTGCAGCCCTTGAAGAAGGAGGCTTTGACTCCTGATGACGCCCAAGATGTGGAATCTGGGCTGCAGCGCTGCAGACAGGATGCCCTTTCCTTCTTCCAGGTCCTCATTACTTGGGGCGCTTGCCTCCAAGAGCAAAGGTCCAAAAACGCTTTTGCCTGGGATGGAGCTTTTGCACCACTATTGGAGGAACAGTGATGTAAACCCCGAGTGTGGGGGTGCTGGGAAGGGGAGGTGGCAGTGCTGGAGGCTGGGGGTAGGGACGGGGGCCCTGGGAGGCTGGGAGAAGCACCAAGCTGGGCACAGGTGTGCACGTGCTCTGGGCCGTCCCCTCGTGGGCCACTGAAGCTCAGTCCCTTGGCTGCCCCTGTAGCTGCAGGAAACTCACTCACCACAGTTCTTCAGAGCTCAGAGATGCAGGCACCATGCCGAATGGCCTTGGGCTTCACCTCCACCTTAGCAAGGATGTAGAGACAGAGAGCCGCGGGAAGAAGCTCGAAGGAAGACATTCTCTGCGCAGAGTTTTATCTGCTGAATCCCTTTAAAATCATCCTGGGCAATTTTGGCGCTGGAAAAGCTCCTGCCCGGGGCCCTGACCTGCACGTGCCCTGGGTGCTTCTTTCTCAGGGGCCTCGCTGGTGTAGGGGGTCCTCTCGCAAAGCCTACCCTGGAGGCCACATCAGCTCCCGACTCAGGGGGCCAGTGCCTCTGTTCATCCCCAGAGCCTGGAGCCCTCCCTTCAGGGCTTGTCCAGGGATCCCAGCTCCCGCGGGCGCGTGTGTCAGGCTGGACTGTCCCCCCGCTTGCTGGACACAGCCAAGCCCGTCAGCCTCAGAGGAAAACCTAAGGAGGGAGGGAAGCCTTCTGGGGTCAAGCCCAGGCCTTGTCTCAGACTGAACAGAAGCAGTAAACCTGAGACTCCAGGCAGTCTGCCAGGATTGCCCCTCTAACTCTTTCATAAACTGAAGTTCACCAGCATTCTAGAGTGCGAAAGGCATGGAAATGACCCCCTTTCTTCCCTCCAAGGGCAGAACCAAGGGGAAGACACGTATTCTTTCCTCCTCCACCCGAAATCGACGCCCTGGGGAGTGCACTTGCTTAACCAGGAGAGCAAGTAAGAAATAAAGGTCTGAGCACTGCATCACTCACCTCCTCTCAACTATTTATTCTGATTTCTCGACAAGCGAGTTAATTGGATGGGCCCCCGTAACAGACATTCCATACTCAAATTCATAGCTTTCTGCCAAAACAACATATTGTGTGCTGCTATATTTTCCACATCGGAACTGGGAGCTGACGTGGGTCCTGAGCAGTTTTACGTGGGAAAAGAACAAAGGCAACAGCTCCAGAGGTACCGGGCCGGCCTGGGAGGAAGAGCCGGGGGCCTGACCCTGCACCTTGCATCAGCACCTGCTCGGGTTGCTGTTGTTAGTGTGGGTCTGGCTTGGCTGGGTTCGAGTTCAAAGGGAGACACAGAACAGATGCTAGTTAGGGGCCCTCCTGAAGCCTGGGAAGGACTTGGGCTGTCCGGTGGCAGCCTCGCTGGGCTATCTGGCTGCCCCTGGCGGGCAGGTCCCTGCCACGTGACCCTGTGTCTCCGTCAAGTGCGCCCACGCACAGGCAACCGGATCTTCCCGAAAGCATAGTGCCCACCGGCTGCTCCTCCCCCGGGGGGCAGTGAGGTCCCGGCCACACAGACGGAAGGGCCAGGGCAGGCTCAGGGCTGCAGGCCCATGCTGGCTGGCCTTCAGTGACCATCTGCCGCCTCCAGCACTGTCTGGTGGGCTCCTGTCTCCATCAGCAAAATGTAACGGCTACTTCCTCTGGTGCAATGATGTTTCCCCTCTGAAACATCTCTCTTCATTTTCTGGGATTTTCCATCCCTCTCTGTGTTCCTCCGTCCGTCTGCTGGGGTCCCTTAGCCTCCACCATCCCTCTGCTTCCGGCGCCTCTCTGTGGTCCCCTCACGCTCACGGAGCACCGTGCAGCGATGCCAGCGCCCCGCCCTCCTCCCGGCGCTTGGGCCCCCTGCACACTCCACCCACTGTGGTACCTGCTGTCAGCCCTAAACAGGCAGAGAGAGGCTGCTGCCCCTCCTGGGAGATGGCGACCTGAAGCCTTTGTTCCCCATTCAGGCCCCAGAACGCTCAGCAGAGAGCAAGCAAACGCGACCCTGGGGTGCCCTTGCTGGAGGCAGAAGGCCTGCCCCCCACTCTACCTGCAGAGCCTTCTGGGGCCCCCGGTGCACTCCAGTGCGGGCCACTGAGCCCTGTGGATACCCCAAACCTCTGCTGTCACTGTCTCCAAAGGGCCTCACCTACATGCCCTCAGACACTGCTCAGCCCTAAGGATCACCTATCAGCGTCGTTCCTAAGGATCACCTATCAGCGTCGTTCCTATGCTATAGTGGAGATGCGCTCTGGGGGTCCTTCCCTCCACCTCTCTGGACACATCATCTTGAGAAGCCCTTTGGTTGTTGTCAGCGTTTGTTTTGGCTTTTTCATCAGACTGTAAACCTCTCAAAGGTGGAACCACACCCTCCATTTCTCTGTTGGTTCCCATGAAACTCTTTTCCGGGGGTCCCTCCCTCCACCTGTCTGACATACACCCTCTCTGTTCTCCTCCCTGGCTCTCCGGCCATTGAAACTCTGGTTTAGGGTCTCAGTCCTCTTGTGGTCCCTTCCCCCCTGAAGCTACACTTTGGACAACCTCACCCACACGCAGTCGCCACTGCTGCCTCCAAGCTGAGACTGACGGTCCCAACCAAGAATCCAAACCCAGGGCTTCCCTGGTGGCACAGTGGTTGAGAATCTGCCTGCTAATGCAGGGGACACGGGTTCGAGCTCTGGTCTGGGAAGATCCCACATGCTGTGGAGCAACTGGGCCCGTGAGCCACAACTACTGAGCCTGCGCGTCTGGAGCCTGTGCTCCGCAACAAGAGAGGCCGCGATAGTGAGAGGCTCGCGCGCCGCGATGAAGAGTGGCCCCCGCTCGCCACAACTAGAGAAAGCCCTCGCACAGAAACGAAGGCCCAACACAGCCAAAAACAAAAATAAGAAGACCCCAAGATCACTATTAAAAAAAAAAAAAGAATCCAAACCCACATCTCAGCTTCCGACTGGACTGCTCCACCTCAAAGTTCTGAGGTGACTTCCATCTAGTATATCATGAATGAAGCAAATCACGTGTCTCCCAACCTGGTCTTTTTCTGGTATCACGTGTCTTGGTTAATGGCTCCACTACCCACCCAATCACCCAGAAACCTGGAATCCCCTTAGACTCCCCCTTCCCTATACCACGACTGCACCCAGCTCATCACCTAATCTGTTCCTTCCAAACTCACCACATGTCAGGACCAGAGCTGAGCACTAATTTAGACTGTTTCATTTACTTCTCACCAGAAGTCTATGGAGCAAACACTACTGTAATGCCTATCTTACAGATGAGAACAACAAGACTTAGAAAGGCGAAGAAATTTGCCCCAAGTCACACAAGTGACAAGTAGTGGCTTTGAGAGTCGTAGTCAGACGAGCTGAACCCAGAAGAGACAGACACATCTTCCTGCCCTCGGCCAGAACCTGTCCTTCACAGGAGACCACCTGGCGAGGCGGAGGGGTCTTTCTATAAAGGGCAAACGGAGGTTCACAGCACCCGGTGACCAGTCCCAGGCCCAGCAGAGCCACGGCCTTGTTGTTCTCCCACGGCACAAGCTACCTGCGAGGGAACAGGATCCAGAGCGATCAACAGGGTTGCCTTCTGCTAACTGCCAATCGAGTTTAAAATTATTCTATGAGTTAGGATTATTCCGGCGATGATGAGCAGCTCTGAATTTCCACTGACTGAGAATAAAAAGAAGGGGTTGAAGTGGCAGTACGAAAGATCTAAATTTGAAATTAAAAAAAAAAAAATCTTCTAGATCTGGAGAGCTGGTAGACTTTCTATTCTCTTGCCAAGGGGGTCTATGCCACCTCTCTCTCGCCTTCTGGAAATCCTTTTAAATGGCTCAGAGACATGGTATAGCTCGAATGAGTTTGGAGAAACCAAAATGAAAATAGTCCTGCCACTCAACATGAGAGGTTGCTTTTTTTTTGAATTTCTGAATTTTATTGTATTTATTTTTTATACAGGAGGTTCGTATTAGTCATCTATTTTATACATATTAGTGTACATATGTCAATCTCAATCTCCCAATTCATCCCACCACCACCCCCCGCACCCCACCACTTTCCCCCCTTGGTGTCCATACGTTTGTTCTCTACATCTGTGTCTCTATTTCTGCCCTGCAAACTGGTTCATCTGTACCATTTTTCTAGGTTCCACATACATGCGCTAATACACGATATTTGTTTTTCTCTTCCTGACTTACTTCACTCTGTATGACAGTCTCTAGATTCATCCATGTCTCTACAAATGACCCAATTTCGTTCCTTTTTATGGCTGAGTAATATTCCATTGTATATATGTACCACATCTTCTTTATCCATTCCTCTGTCAATGGGCATTTAGGTTGCTTCCATGACCTGGCTATTGTAAATAGTGCTGCAATGAACACTGGGGTGCATGTGTCTTTTTGAATTATGGTTTTCTCTGGGTATATGCCCAGTAGTGGGAATGCTGGGTCATATGGTAATTTTATTTTTAGTTTTTTAAGGAACCTCCATACTGTTCTCCATAGTGGCTGTAGCAATTTACATTCCCACCAACAGTGCAAGAGGGTTCCCTTTCTCCACACCCTCTCCAGCATTTGTTGTTTGTAGATTTTCTGATGATGCCCATTCTAACTCTTGTGAGGTGATATCTCATTGTAGTTTTGATTTGCATTTCTCTAATAATTAGTGATGTTGAGTAGCTTGTCAGGTGCTTCTTGGCCATCTCTATGTCTTCTTTGGAGAAATGTCTATTAAGGTCTTCTGCCCATTTTTGGATTGGGTTTTTTTTTTTTTAATATTGAGGTGCATGAACTGTTTATATATTTTGGAGATTAATCCTTTGTCTGTTGATTAGTTTGCAAATATTGTCTCCCATTCTGAGGGTTCTCTTTTCTTCTTGTTTGTAGTTTCCTTTGCTTTGCAAAAGCTTTGAAGTTTCATTAGGTCCCATTTGTTTATTTTTGTTTTTATTTCCATTACTCTAGGAGGTGGATCAAAAAAAATCTTGCTGTGATTTACGTCAAAGAGTGTTCTTCCTATGTTTTCCTCTAAGAATTTTATAGTGTCCAGTCTTACATTTAGGTCTCTAATCCATTCTGAGTTTATTTCTGTGTATGGTGTTAGGGAGTGTTCTAATTTCATTCTTTGACATGTAACTGTCCAGTTTTCCCAGCACCACTTATTGAAGAGACTGTTTTTCTCCATTGTATATCCTTGCCTCCTTTGTCATAGATGAGTTGACCATAGGTGTGTGTGTTTATCTCTGGGCTTTCTATCCTGTTCCATTGATCTATATTTCTGTTTTTGTGCCAGTACCATACTGTCTTGATTACTGTAGCTTTGTAGTATAGTCTGAAGTCAGGGAGTCTGATTCCTCCAGCTCTATTTTTTTTCCTCAAGACTGCTTTGGCTATTCGGGGTCTTTCGTGTTTCCATACAAATTTTAAGATTTTTTTGTTCTAGTTCTATAAAAAAATGCCACTGGTAATTTGATAGGGATTGCATTGAATCTGTAGGTCGCTTTGGGTAGTATAGTCATTTTCACAATATTGATTCTTCCAGACCAAGAACATGGTATATCCCTCCATCTGTTTGTGTCATCTTTGATTTCTTTCATCAGTGTCTTATAGCTTTCTGAGTACAGGTCTTTTACTTCCTCAGGTAGGTTTATTCCTAGGTATTTTATTCTTTTTGTTGCAATGGTGAATGGGAGTGTTTCCTTAATTTCTCTTTCTGATCTTTCGTTGTTAGTGTATAGGAATGCAAGAGATTTCTGCACATTAATTTTGTATCCTGCTACTTTACCAAATTCATTGATTAGCTCTAGTACTTTTCTGGTAGCATTTTTAGGGTTCTCTATGTATAGTATCGTCATCTGCAAACAGTGACAGTTTTACTTCTTCTTTTCCAATTTGTATTCCTTTTATTTCTTTTTCTTCTCTGATTGCCGTGGCTAGGACTTCCAAAACTATGTTGAATAATAGTGGCGAGAGTGGACATCCTTGTCTTGTTCCTGATCTTAGAGGGCTTTCAGTTTTTCACCATTGAGAATGATGTTTGCTGTGTGTTTGTCGTATGTGGCCTTTATTATGTTGAGGTAGGTTCCCTCTATGCCCACTTTCTGGAGAGTTTTTAACATAAATTGGTGTTGAATTTTGTGAAAAGCTTTTTCTGCATCTATTGAGATGATCATATGGTTTTTATTCTTCAATTTGTTAATCTGGTGTATCACATTGATTGATTTGTGTATATTGAAGAATCCTTGCATCCCTGGGATAAATCCCACTTGATGGTGGTGTATGATCCTTTTAATGTGTTGTTGGATTCTGTTTGCTAGTATTTTATTGAGGATTTTTGCATCTATGTTCATCAGTGATATTGGTCTGTAATTTTCTTTTTTTTGTAGTACGCTTGTCTGGTTTTGGTATCAGGGTGATGGTGGCCTCATAGAATGAGTTCGGGAGTGTTCCTTCCTCTGAAATTTTTTGGAAGAGTTTGAGAAGGGTGGGTGTTAGCTCTTCTCTAAATGATTGATAGAATCCACCTATGAAGCCATCTGGTCCTGGGCTTTTGTTTGTTGGTAGATTTTTAATCACAGTTTCAATTTCATTACCTGTGATTGGTCTGTTCATATTTTCTATTTCTTCCTGGTTCAGTCTTGGAAGGCTATACCTTTCTAAGAATTTGTCCATTTCTTCCAGGTTGTCCATCTTATTGGCATAGAGTTGCTTGTAGTAGTCTCTTAGGATGCATTGTATTTCTGCGGTGTCTGTTGTAACTTCTCCTTTTTCATTTCTAATTTTATTGATTTGAGTCCCCTTCCTCTTTTTCTTGATGAGTCTGGCTAATGGTTTATCAATTTTGTTTGTCTTCTCAAAGAACCAGCTTTTAGTTTTATTGATCTTTGCTATTGTTTTCTTTGCTCAGCTCAGTAAAACTTTATTCTGCTGTCCGCTGATGGGTGGGGCTGGGTTCCCTCCCTGTTGGTTGTTTGGCCTGAGGCAACCCAACACTGGAGCCTACCTGGGCTCTTTGGTGGGGCTAATGACAGACTCTGGGAGGGCTCACGCCAAGGAGTACTTCCTAGAACTTCTGCTGCCCGTGTCCTTGTCCCCACGGTGAGCCACAGCCACCACCCGCCTCTGCAGAAGACCCTCCAACACTAGCAGGTAGGTCTGGTTCAGTCTCCTGTGGGGTCACTGCTCCTTCCCCTGGGTCCTGATGCACACACTACTTTATGTGTGTCCTCCAAGAGTGGAGTCTCTGTTTCCCCCAGTCCTGTCGAAGTCCTGCAATCAATTCCCACTAAGCTTCAAAGTCTGATTCTCTAGGAATTCCTCCTCCCGTTGCCGGACCCCCAGGTTGGGAAGCCTGACGTGGGGCTCAGAACCTTCACTCCAGTGGGTGGACTTCTGTGGTATAAGTGTTCTCCAGTCTGTGAGTCACCCAGCAGTTATGGGATTTGATTTTATTGTGATTGCGCCCCCCCCCCACCATCTCATTGTGGCTTCTCCTTTGTCTTTGGATGAGGGGTTTCTTTTTTGGTGAGTTCCAGTGTCTTCCTGTCGATGATTTTTCAGCAGTTAGTTGTGATTCCGGTGCTCTCACAAGAGGGAGTGAGAGCACGTCCTTCTACTCCGCCGTCTTGAACCAATGTCACTTTTTAAAAAGATTTATTTTATTGAAGTATGGTTGATTTACAATGTTGTGTTAATTTCTGCTGTACAGCAAAGTGATTCAGTTATACATATACATATTCTTTTTCATATTCCTTTCCATTACAGTTTACTGCAGGATATTGAATATGGTTCCCTGTGCTATACAGTACGACCTTGTTGTTTATCCATTCTATATATAATAGCTTACATCTGCTAATCCCACACTCCAAATCCATTCCTCTCCCACCCCTCCTCCCCCTTGGCAACCACAAGTCTGTTCTCTATGTCTGTGAGTCTGTTTCTGTCTCATAGATAAGTTCATTTGTGTCATATTTTAGATTCCACAGATAAATGGTATTATATGGTATTTGTCTAACTTAATTCACTTAGTATGATCATCTCTAGGTCCAACCATGCATGTTGCTGCAAATGACATTATTTCATTCTTTTTTATGGCTGAGTAGTATTCCACTGTGTGTGTGTGTGTGTGTGTGTGTATATATATATATATATATATATATATATATATACACTGCATCTTCTTTATCCATGCGTCTGTCAGTGGACATTTAGGTTACGTCCATATCTTGGCTATTGTGAACAGTGCTGCTCTGAACATAGGGGTGCGTGCATCTTTCCGAATTACAGTTTTGTCCAGATATATGCCCAGGACTGGGATTGCTGGGCCATATGGCAACTCTATTTAGTTTTCTGAGTGCCCATAGTGGCTGCAGTAGTCTGCGTTCCCACCAGCAGTGTAGGAGGGCTCCCTCTGCACCAGAGGCTGCTGGCCTGTAGGCATATTTGCTTCGGCAGACATAGTGTCTCATGAGAATCCTGAGTTCTGGCTTCTTCTGAAAACTCAGTTCGTATGCCCACCCCAGCCTCTCTGTCCCCTTTGGCAAAACCCCAGCTGAAGCAGGATCAGCCTGCCTCCCTGGATGCGTCCTGCACACTCCAGGTGGCCTCGGCCCCCCAGGCAGCTTAGCTACAGATGTCACCTTCCTGACCTCTTCGGGCCTATGAGTGAGTGACCTCAGATGGCATTAGTAAGGTCAGCCCTTCAAAGGTGCACCTTTCCCCTTCGCCAAAGGCCGGGCTATGCCAAACTTTGTTAGGCAGCATCAGATCATGGACTACAAGCCGACTGCTTTTACCTTGGACCGTCTGGTTCCCACACTCCGATTTTATTGCTCCAGAAAAACACGGCTAGGTCAAGTGATCTTCTTGCTTACCTTCTGGGGAGATCGGAAGAAGTATTCACCAGGTGTTGCAATACAAACTTCTTTCTCAAAATTGCCAACTTTGCTGCACCGAGTCACACGTTGATTTCTACCTCATGAAAAATCCAGAGCAGCCTGGAGTCCGACAGATAGAGCTCGCTCCCCTGTTTACTCCGGGGCTGATCACAGACGTGTTTACGGGAAAATGCCCTCATCTGCTTCAGGCAGCTCCAGCCACTCAGCCATGTGAGAGCTGTCTTCAGAGTCAATTGCCTGTCATTTTGCTGATTTATGTTGAGCAACTGCAAGGCCCCCTGGAGGTATTTGTAGCCGCTTGATGACTCCCGGCTTATAAAGTGGCAGTGGGCAGAATATTTCAGTTCAAATTCCCATCAAGACAGAATTTAAATCCCCGGCTCTGCTGCTTATATTTGCAATGTGAGCACTTCAGATAAGCAGAAACCACTGAGCCTTGAATGCTGGGAGAAGTACAACCTGGGTTTCTTCAAATAGAGCCTGGACCCAAATCTTCTTTCAGACTTTGGCTGGAAAGGGATTCCAACCGTCTTTAAAATTGTGATCACATATGCTGTTTCCCAAGAAATACTGCCGACTGGGGCTGGATGGGAGCTATCAGATAAGATGAGAGGAACCGAAACGCCTTCCCCCTCCCTCCGGCCTGCATTCCTCACATTTCAACGAGCAGAATCTGACTTCTTTGGAATAACTTGCCTTCTAACAGAAGTTTCCTTTTAAAAATAAAAATATTACTGAAAAGAGTGACCTATTAAATGATGACCCACTCGTTTCTGGTTTAGCTTCGATTTTAACGGAGAAGAACTTCCCTTCTGAGCCCTCTCCCCCCTCCCCCTACACACAGAAAGTGTTGGAAGGTTCCAGATCCCGGGGAGCTGGCCCTCCTCCACTGGTGCTGGAAGGTGAGCCAGCAGGTTCTTTCTGAGAATCTCCCAGCGCCCTGCAGGGATACCTTCCAAGCTTTGTCCCAGCACAGAGCCATCAAGAGGTGAAAATGGAGGCATCTTTTCTGTTCTCTCGTATTGCATTTGGAAGTCAGACACCAGGGATTTATGGATTGCCCACGGCTTACATTGCCTGTATTCCTGCGTTGCTTGTTTGCTCGGATAATAAAATCTCACAATGTTAGGGCTGCAAGGAGATTTAGAGACCTTGCTCAGCTTCTTTGGGTAAAGAAACCGAGGTCTAGTGACGTCCCCCCGAGTCAGTAGAGCCCAAGGATCCTTAAACACCCAGATATGTGAGAGACTGAGTCATGCTAACTGCGGCCGCCTCCAAAGAGTGCATTCCATTGATTCACCTCCCTGTCATCTTTCTCCAGCGCTCACTTAGAGAAAGTGTGTATTTCTTCCATTTAGGAAAATTCGGCTCGGCCGTACCACGTCATTACCTTCTTTATTCTCTTTATATCCCAGCCGCCTCTCTCCATGTTTCCATCACCCACCCGATTTAGCCAGCTCCAAACTAGTTACTTGCCTTTGTGCCTAGAAGCGTGCTTTTCTGCAGCTCGCCCTCGCGGTTCTGAACCAGCTTTCACACCCAGCCCCCCACCGCTGCCCCTGGTCCTTCAGCTCCCAACCCCAGGTTCCCTGCTCCCTGGCTGTGGACTGTTGTGCCTCGGAGGCGCCTCTGGGTGGCAGTGTTTCAGAGCACTCCTCAGCCTGCTACGTGGCTCGGGGCTGGGCTGGTGGTTTGTCTTGGGCGGCAGGGACACGGCGGCGTGAATAGGCAGAGCAAAGAGGCTCGCCGTGGTGCTCGAGAAATTGAGAAATCGAGAAGGAGATATTATGGTGACGAGGGCAGAGGTCCGCGTGCTGTCTGTGTACTCTCAGAGCTTGCTTAAGCCACAAAGCTGATATCTGCCCTCCTTCTTACAAAGGAACCTCAAATCCCAAGGCTGTTTGGGAGGTGTCCCCGAAAAGAATGACCATAACCCTCTGCCCTCCCCGTTCTGATTTTTCAATCAATCATTGGGTCCTGATTCATCCATGAAGACAACAACCAAAGCGGAAAAGGCAGTCCTCGTGAGCACTGTGTGTTTGCTGGACAGGATGGTAACGACCTAATCCTTCTAATGGCTTTGGTCACTGCAGGATATTAGCTATTAGAAGGGTCTGCTGAAAGGGGGGCCGTGGGGAAGGTAGGGCCGGCCATCTGCTGATTACAACATGCCCGGGGAACGGAAAGAACATTTAAAGAGACACTGTCCATCTCCTTGGACACATAATTCATATGTCATTTAAAAGGTATATGTAGGGCTTGAATTTTAGTATCTGAATTATTTCCACAGCTCAGACTCCAAATGCAAGGTCGCAGACTGGAGACAGTCCCAGGAACTGTTTGTTTCCACCCCTCACACTTTCTGAACAGAACTTCTCTGGGGACTAAAGGGAATGTGGCTGGAACGCTTGAGCATTTACATCATAGGCTGGATTCTCTGGAAGTCAAACCAAATGTTTTTATTACAAACAAGTCAGCCCAAGACCAAACTGTGAAGGACAAGCCTCCACAAAGAAAGAGTCCCCGCATCCCTTGTGACCTGGGACCCCCTCTAGTTCCTCTCTCATTTCTTTTAGTTACATTTCACCTTCCCTCCCAGGCCAGAGGGAACTAGAGGAAGCAAGCTCTTCCCGAGTGTCAGGAAGTGTCAGGAGAAGGCAGGCTCTCCTCTCGGGGAAGCTGGGGTCAGGCGGCCCCACCGCCCAGATGGGTTAGGCCTGGATGGACAGGTGAACAGATAGTTAGTTCCCTGGCTTCCCCTCCCGGCCAGGCCCTGGCTCAACATGGCAACAACTGTTCTCGCATCTGGGGATTTTATATCCCAGCTCAGTGAGAAGGAAGATGTGGAGGATATAGTTGGTATCAAGTGCATCCCGTCATTGCACAGAAACAAGCATTTGGTCCCTGAACTAAGAGAATGTAAAACCTTAGGGAGAGGGACGTCCCTGGTGGTCCAGTGGCTAAGACTTCGCCTTCCAATGCAGGGGGTGCGGGTTCGATCCCTGGTCAGGGCGCTAAGATCCCACATGCCTCATGGCCCAAAAACCAAAACATAAAACAGAAGCAATATAGTAACAAATTCAATAAAGTCTTTAAAAAATGGTCCACATCAAAAAAATCTTAAAAAAGAAAACAAAAAAAATCCTTAGGTTAAGATCCTTCCCGAACATTGAGAGGTGAGTGATGCCAATGTGAGGGGCAAGGCCTGTCCTATAAATGTCCCAGGCAGCAGGAGATGCAGGTGTCCAGAGAAGGATACGGTTGTTATGGTGATGAAGTCATGGAAGCCTCAAAGGAAAGGTGAGGCTGGAGTTGGGCCTTGAAGGAAGAGTAGACTTAGCCAACAGAGGGAAGGAGGAGGGCATTCCTGACGGAGATCTTGGATGAACAAGATGTGGAAACCGGGAACAGTCGAGAAGAAAAAGATACCCTGTGTGGTTGCAGCTGAAAGGTCTGAGAAGCACAGTAAGAGAAAGGGCGGGAGAAGTAGGCACAGGCCAGATCTGGGATCCTGTAGTTGGCTTTTTTGGAATGCAAGGAATAGAACCGCTTAATTTACCTTCAGCGAAGGGGGCTGAATCTAAGACGTGAGGGATAAGAAAGGAAGAGCACAGTCCTGCCTCTGAGGACAGCAGGGGCAACCGCACCGCCAAGCTCCATAGAGACAGTGGAGTGTGGGAACAGAGTGCTTCAAGGTCCCGTATATTCACAGAGAAGTTGAGGTACAGTAAGGCCAACAGGTTAGAAGATGATTTCCACTGAAAGGATAGTTTGATACTCACAGCTCTCAAGAGGAGGGGGCACACCACACCACACAGGGCCTCACGGGGCAGCACCAGGGCCAGTCCGGAGGCCGGGGAGGCCGGCAGAGCTGGGGCAGGAGCCTGTATTGTGACGTACGCAGCACGAGTGGGTGAGGAAGAGGGAGTGGATTTAGGATTGGCCAGTTTGAGTAATTTCAGCAGTCCCTGGGGCACAGAGCTGTCCTTAGTTTTTGGGTCCCTGGCCCTGGGGTGATTAGGGCAGGGGACTAGTGGCCCCGAGTGCGAGAGCCATAAAGAGGTGGTGGGGCGTGGGCTCTGGATTGGTTGGTTTGGGTTTGGATGGCTTGTTTACCAGCTCTAAGACACGCCTAACCCTAGGAGAGGCAGTCCCTTCAGGTCAGCAAAGCCCCAGACGTCAAAGGATCAGAATATAGAAAATTAAAGACACGCATGGTTAATACACCAAGAGATCATTCAGGACCAGCGTGGCTCTAGCAGTGCTGTCATCTGCCGCCCCTGTGGCTGCCACGCCAGTGCCGCAGATTGGGTGACGCATCCTCAGCCCCTTGCTGACTCTCCTCCACTGCCCTGTCTGGAGCTAGACTCCCAGGAGAGGATCAGGTTCGCCCAGTGGCCTCCATCCAGCACAGCTGCTCCTGTCGGGCAGATCTTCATGCCAGGCCCCTGTGCTGGCTGCTCGAGTCCAGTACCCACTCACGGGCTACCAGTTTACTAGAGGGTCTCACGGCTTGGCAAGCTGTGCTCAGATCCCACTAGCTGGGGCACCCTAGGGGTGGGGAGAGACACCCTGAGGATTCCCAGAAGGAGAAAATACACCCAGCCAGCACCTCACTCGGCTTTTCCTGTACAAAGTTTCTGAAAGTCCAGAAATAAGTCTGAGTTACAACTGCAGATGCACCCGAGGATTTTAAACAGGGTGGTGACAAGTGAAAGCAGCATTTTTATAAGGAAGACGAATCTGGCAACAACACATGGGAATGGGGACTTCCCTGGTGGCACAGTGGTTAAGGATCCGCCTGCCAATGCAGAGGACACAGGTTCGAGCCCTGGTCTGGGAAGATCCCACATGCCGCGGAGCAACTAAGCCCGTGCGCCACAACTACTGAGCCTGTACTCTAGAGTCCGCAAGACGCAACTACTGAGCCTGTGCTCTACAGCCCGTGAGCCACAACTAGTGAAGCCTGCGTGCCTAGAGCCCGTGCTCCGCAGCAAGAGAAGCCACCGCAATGAGAAGCCCGCGCACCGCTACGAAGAGTAGCCCCCCGCTCTCTGCAACTAGAGAAAGCCCGTGCAGCAACGAAGACCCAATGCAGCCAAAAATAAATAAATAAAAAGTAAAATAAATTTATTTAAAAAACATATGGGAATGGATTGGAGATGGAAAAGCCTGAAAACTGGAAGAATCATGAGGATTCCAGGATAAGTCCTCAAGGATTCAAGCACCTGGAATTGGTGGTGACCATGGCGACAGAGACGAAGGTGCAGTTCCCAGAGTCGAGGCTGAAGGAAGCACTGATGGAACTTAGTAACTGACTAGCTGAGGAAAGGGAGGGAGAAGGACCACTCAAGGGCAACATCGGGGCTTTGAACCTGGAAGGTGGAGAGAAAATGCCTCCTTGACAAAACACCCCAGCAAAGATGGAACGGGAAGAGATGGGGGTGGGGGGCTTGTTTAGATCCATAAACTAGTGTCAAGTGATGGACATCAATAGCCTCCAACGACGACGGCTGACTAGGAGACAGTGTGGCCCTCGCTGTGCGACACCTTGCTGAGTAGACAACCTAGTGATGTTCTTATTTGCTCATGAGTCCAGGAACTCAACAAACACAACTACCACATCAATAGATTTCGCCAGCTTTTCTCAAAGTCCAGGTTCTGGGTCCTCAGTAAATAAGTACCACCCACAGTTTTCTGACATCCTCCACCCACCTCTGACCAAGTGGGTTTTTTTTTTAAATGATTTTTAAATCATTCAAAGCATGACTCTCATACAAATATATACAGAGCACCTGCTAAAGAGTTCTTTTTTTTTTTTTTTTGCGGTACACGGGCCTCTCACTGTTGTGGCCTCTCCCATCGCGGAGCACAGGCTCCGGACGCGCAGGCTCAGAGGCCATGGCTCAGGGGCCCAGCCGCTCCGTGGCATGTGGGATCTTTCCGGACCGGGGCACGAACCCGTGTCCCCTGCATCGGCAGGCGGACTCTCAACCACTGCGCCACCAGGGAAGCCCTAAAGAGTTCTTTTTCTCACTAATGAGGAAACCAGCAGGATGGTAAAACCGGCCCAAAGAGCATTTGTGGAACAGACATTTATATGCTCTCTCAGGAAAGGCATGTTGAAATAATTTTGCCAAGTTAGATACAAAGCAAGTTAATGTCCTACAGGGCAAGACAACTGTAACCTCTCAGGTTATTTTTTCACTTGGATGGAAATGTGTGCATCTCTACTGGACAAACAAATCATCTGCAGCTGACTGATTGTCTACAAGTCAACTTCTAACTTGGCAGAGCTTGGGCCCTAATCACAAGTAATGAGTAGGTCAAACCAGCTTTGTTCCTCCAGATGGTTCTAGCATGGGCCTTTTCAACAATGTTCCAATTTGACCCTGAAAGGTCATGCAGTCACCCTCTTGCTTTATTTCCAAGTTCTGGACCAATTTTAACATCCCGCTTCCATCCTGCCTTAAGCCATTCGGTCTCAGCTCAAGCCTCGCTCCTCAGACAAGCCTTCCTTGACTTCCCTGACAAGCTCAGATCCCCCTATTCACTTGCTTCCACAGCATCGAGCATCTCCCATTCGCAGCAGCTAGGTGAGAGAAAATCTTATTCCGACACTTGCTAAAGTGGTGAGGAAGACTTATTCTGGATCAGCAATAGTGTTGAGACTTTTACAGTAGGAGAGAGACCAGGCTCAGCTCCCAACACAAAGACGAGTGTGGGGTTATAGCCAACCAGCAGAGTGAGGGGGTCAGTGGATGGAAATTACTAACAGGAGACGTCAAGGGCAGGGCCTTTTGCTAACCCGACTTAAAAAGCCTATCTGAAGGCAGGCCAGCATGGTCAGGTGTCAAGGGCGGGGGATGAGGAATTCGATCCCATATCTTAGGTGATCAGAAATCAAGGGTAGGGGGAGTCTCACCATACTAACTGAGCAGGCTTCTTGCTAAGACACGCCATGCAAGCCCAGCATGTAGTTGAGAAGCCCGGCTACCACAGGGTCGAGGAGAGTTCTTGTCAGTTGCCAGCACTCTAATGCTTATGAATCTGTGTGGCCGCATCATTCGTGTCTGCCTCCTCTTCCAGACTTAAGCTCCTCGAGGACAAGACCATGGTCGATTTCTGCTTACTGTTGATTCCTGGCATCTACACCGGACTTGAGGCATAGAAGCCGTTCCATAAGTATTTCCTGAATGAACGAGTGAATGGACGCCAGGCATCCTACGTCAGGGGAGTGCCCTGGAAGACAGGAAACGGTCGTTCTCACACGGCCGCCAGTTTCCTGCCTGCCTGTCCTTATGTCCTTCTTTGTTTCTGTTGCTTAATTGCACCTTTTCCCATCTGACTGCCTGGCTGGGAATTCAGCTCTGGGGGGGCTCGGAGCAAAGTCAACGGCTTTGCTCCCGCAGCTCCTGTGCTGGCCCAAGCGGTCCTGCCTGCTGAGGCCTAAATGCACGGATCAGGGGAAGCAGCAACCCCCCTCTCCCTCTTATGCAGATGCTTCCTGGATTATATGCCTGCCCCCTGCCCCTTTCCCAGGACTCCCTGCCAGCCGTAAGCTAAGAGGGCTGACCACCAGCTTACTGTCCATTATTTAAACGGTTGGGTGTGGGGACGAGGGGTTGCTGAGCTCTGAGGATGGAGAAGGGCTCCCCTTTTCAGCGAACAACCTCTTTAAGAGCAGAACGCCGGGAGTGGCCGGGGGCTGGGGCTCGCTCCCTGCTCCCCACCTCCCACCTCCATCCCCCTGCGTCCACGGAGCTGGGAGCCCCTCCCCTTCCACGTCTCACTGTGCATCTCTGATCCCTCGCAGCCCACCCTGCCCATCCGACCTCACTGGCCCTCCTGGTCCTGGTCCCCTCCTGTTTGTTCCTTCCCAGATTCTGATTCCTCAAGGCTCAGCCCTCCAAGTTCTTCTCTGGTGTAGACGTTCACTCTTGGTAGCTTGTCTCTAAGCGGCCCGGCAGCTCCCCGCTCCTCCCTGGAACCCCAGCCTGGCATCCTGGGGCAGCCTCTGGGATGACCCCTGTGGTCCCCTCCGCTTGAGGTTCACCTCCCCTGAGTGTGGGCTGGATCCATGACTTGCTTCTGAGAAATCGGATGCAGCCAAAGCGACGGAGGCTGCTTCCGCAGTTGGCTCCCGTAGCTGGCCCTCCTGCCCTTCCTTTTGCTGGCTGCACACAGGCAGCTGCCCGCTGCGCGCTGCCCTAAGGACAGGCCCACATGGCGAGGAGCTGGGCGTGGCCTCTGGCCAACAGCCAGTGGGGACCTGAGACCCTCAGCCCAAAGCTGTGAAGGACAGCACTGCAGCCCGAGAGACCCTGAATCACAGGACCCAGCGAGGCCACACCCAGACGCTAGCCCCAGAAACTGTGAAATACCATTTGTTTTAAAGCTCTAAGTTTAGGGGTCATTTGTTACGCAGCACTAGATCACTGATACCGTATCTAACTTCCTCCTCTACTTGGATGTGGAAAGGACATCTCAGATTTAACACTGCTAACCCAAATCTCAATTTCCTATCCTAAGAGAAGAGAGAACAGAATATACCAAAATAAAGAAACACAGGTGCTTTGGGGCAGAGAGAGTCGAGGAAACGGAGAGTTCAGGTGACCCATCCGCCTGAGAAATCTCCCAGAAGGAAGCAGCTCACGTGTGAGAGTCAGAAAACAATAATTATCCCATAGGTGCAGGTGGGCACCCAACTCAGGGGAAAACTCAGCCAAACTTCCTGCTGATGAGCCTGCCTGATTAGCCGGATTGGTTGGAGGGGTTCATGGTGCACCTGCCGGCACGGACACTGGCCAGTGGATGTGCACGGCCAGAGCCGGGAAAGGAAGGGCATCACCACTGTGACAAGAGCCACAGAAGCTCAAGCCCGGGTGTGCATCCTTTGGACATTTCGAAAAATCCACCCCAAACCCAGTCACATCGTTCTAACAGTTTCTAAGATGAGCATCTGACCAAGCATTAACTATCCTGATGCTTTCAGCTTCCTCCTTATGTGAGCAATTGTCAGATTTTATTCCAAGTTTCTCTGGATAAAAAATGGCAAAGTTTGAGCTCACCCCCCTCCACACCTCCATTCCAGGCAGAGCTAGGAGGAGAATCCTAAATGTGAACACTGAGAGATAAGCTCCCTCCGTATGCTTTGTGTTTTTGTAACACCGTATATTGAGATTGCGTGTGAAATAAAGTGTGTTCTTTCACATATGTTAGCTCATTTGAGCCTCACCCAACCTGTGGAAGGAATGGAAAACACGGCTCTTTTGCCATCTTAAGTGGAAACTGAGGCTCCGAGAGGTCGGAGACTTGCCTAAAGTCACACAGCTGGTCCATTCCGGAACTTGCCCTGGAATCAGGTTTCCTGATTCATTCGCCTGTTCCTCTGCAGTGGAGGCCCTTGAACTTGAGCTGCGTCCACCCCAGTATTCATCCCACATGTTGGGAGAACAGGACCACAACCGCGACCATGTTCGCCAAGGCATTGAAGAACCCACACTGGGAGAAGATGAAGCAGAGCGGCCCATGTGGCTCTGCGGTCCGAGGGAAGCGAGGGAGGCTGCTCCAGCACGTGGCCTGGCACGGGCCACCAGCTTGGTCTCCCAGGCCAGCATCCCAGGGCACTGGTGGTTTAGCCAAACCCTCTGGAAGACGTAAGCACACAAGTGGGGCCCCCTGGTGCCAGTGAGGATCTGCCCCGTCTTAGAGCAGAGCGCCGGGCAGCCTTGGTTCGTCCAAAGTTCCGGGGTCTCGGGTGCAGCACTGAGTAGGGGTGGAGGTGATGTCGGTGTGGACCCCCCCACACTCACCACCTTGTGGTGGACAGATCTTAGCAAGAGCGGGGCGTATGGGGAAACAACTGCTGTGACTGAGTTTGGGATCCAAGCTGCTGCCGGGTGAGAGGGAAAGGGAACCGAGGGGGGAGGTCCCCAGGGCTTTGCACAAACTCAGTGAGGACTTCGGACATCCACGCTGCCCAAGTGGAGGTTCGAGTCAATCCTGCCTTAACATCCAGGGAAGCCCCTGATGACCAATTACCCTAATAATGCAATTAAGGCCTGGAGGGTTTAAGAATCTGCCCAGATCATCAAACCCCCAAACCAGTGCTCTTTTTACTATATCATGATGTTACACGTCACACCAGATCACTCGACTCTGAGAATTCCCCAGCCGACTCTGGGCGACAGCCCAACAGTCACATGACAAACACCGAGCACTCCCTACCCCTGTCTGGCCCAGCTCGCTCTATCCCAAGGGCTGGTTTCTGCCTGCCCTGCCCATGTTTACTGAGTCTAAAGGAATGCGCATTTTCTAAAGGTTTGCCCTTGTTATATACTCGATGACAGGCCTTTGCAAAGCCGTCCCTAGGTTGTTGACTCTGACAGTGCACTCCAAGGGGGGTGCAGTGAACGTGGATTTCCTGGGTGAAGACCACCCAGTTGCAGGCTGGTGTCTCTGGCTGTGCCTTCCTGGCCCTTGGAGGCTCCGGGCAAGGTCTTCGCTGATAATACGCAGCAGGTTGCTTGTGCAGTCACTGGCAGCTCATCCAACAGCTGAAACCTGAGATCTGCTTCCATAATGACTGCAAGTCTTGGGGCTATTGGCCCCTTTTCAGCACTTTCCCAGAAATGGAGGATGGAGACAAGTTCAAATCACCCTGCAAAGTGGAAACATTCACAGCAGCCACTCATGACTTCCTTCAACACAGGCTTACGGGGGAGAAGTACGTGCCAAGCACTGAGCCGCGTGTCTGGAATTCCCCAGTGATAGAGATGAACACATGGTCCTGCCCTTGAGACAGAAACGTGGGGGAGACGGATCGGTCAGCAGTTACCCTGCAGCGGGGAGCAGGTGTGCTGGGGACGCGTGTGGTCCGGCTGCTGACGGAGGGGCAGGTGGGCCAGGCTGGCCGGGATGCCCACATGGTGAGCGGCGGCCGAAAGAGTTGAGCAGCAGCCAGCATTGGTTTGTCAGCGACGTCCAGGTTGTGAAGAAGCTGGTTCTCCAAGAATCAAGAGTCCATCTTCAACTCAAACTCCTGGGAACCCTTCAGGAATGACTACAGAGCTGACATATACACTTCAGCACTCACTTCTCCAGCCCTCCCTGGCTGGACTTCTTTTATTTCAGCTGCCCTGGTGAGGCCATGGATTGGGGCACTTAAACCACAGATTTTGGAAACAGACAGACCCAGCTCTGCCTCTTACTAACTGGGACTTGGAGGAAATCCCCTAACTCAACATCTCTGAGCCTCAGATTCCTCAGCTGCAAAACGGAGCTAATCATAGAATTGTTAGAAGATGTATCAGGGTTCTCCAGAGAAACAGAATATCTCCATCTCTATATATAGATATATCCTTCATATATATTAAGAGATTTATTTTAAGGAGTTGGCTTACAGGATTATGGGGGCTGGCAAGTCAGAAGCCATGAGTCAGGCTGGAAACTCAGGCAGGAGTTGATACTCTGAAGAATTTCTTCTTCTCTAGGAAACCTCAGTTTTGGCTCATAAGGCCTTTCAACTGATCGGATGAGGCCCACCCATCTTACGGAGGGTAATCTCCTTTCCTTAAGAGCAACTGACAGGAGATGTTAGCCACATCTACAAAATGCCTTTGCAGCAAAGCCTAGATTAGTCTTTGGTTAAAGAACTGAGTGCTATAGCCTGGCTACGTTGACCAAACTAACCATCACAGAAGTATGAAAATAAGGTAAGTATAACACTCAGTCCAGTCCCTGGCACAGAGAGCGCTCAGTTCTTACTTTTAATTTATTCAAAAACATTTGGGCACCTGCTATGATCGGTGAAAGTATATCTAATTCCTCGCCCATCATGAGAGAGATTAATAGTACATCTAGTACATCCAACAACTACCGAGTTTGACAGAAATGCAGAATCTCAGGCCCTACCCCAGGCCCAAGTCAGGATCTGCATCTTCACAAGATTCTCGGTGGCTCACGTGTGCACGTTAGGACACATACTAGGACTTTGCTATTTATTTTGAGTAATAAGGTTGGATGCCATTGAGTTTCCTGAACATTGGAGGATCCTGGTCTGACTTACAGTTCAACGGGTTCACTCTGGCTGGTGTGAAGAGAAGAAATTGAAAGGGACAAGAGTGGAAACCAGTTAGAAGTCTTCGTCACCAGGCAAGAGACATTTAGTCTCCTACTGCTATGGCCTAAATGTTTGTGTCCCCCCAAAATTCATATGTTGAAATCCTAACGCTGAAACATGATGGTATTTGGAGATGAAGCCTTTGGGAGGTGCTCAGGTCATGAGGGTGGAGCCCTCACAGATAGGATTAGTGCCCTTATAAAAGATGCTCAGAGAGCTCCCAGCTCCCTGGCTGTTGTAACCATGTGAGGACACAACCAGAAATCTGCAACCCAGAAGAGGGTCCTCACCTGACACGCTGGCACCCTGATCTCGGACTTGCAGCCCCCAGAACTGTGAGAAATAAGTTCCTGTTGTTTGTAAGCCACTCAGTCTGTGGTTTTTGTTATAGCAGCCAGAACAGACTAAGATACCCACCTGGTCCTCCGTTGGCTGCCCTCACTCTGAACTTGGGAAAAAATAGCTACATCACAGATCACTCCCTGGCAGGTTTGAGACTGAGATTGTCAAGTGAAAGGGTGTGAATCATCCCTTCACATGGGGCCTGTCTTCATCTCTTGATCATTAAATTCCCACAGAGATGTGAGGAGCCTGTGGTGAAGGACAGATGTTGAGGCTAAAATTGAACACGGGTGCAACAGAGACATGCTTGGAGGAGACGAAAGGAAGGGAGGGGTCGTGTGCGTTCTGCCCACTGCAGTGACCAGGGACCACGGTGATGGAGGGACAGCCTCTCGGGGCTGCAGGGCAGCTCTGGGCTAGCCCACCGTCCACCCATTACCAGTGCTGTCTCTAGCCACCTGCCTGGACGAGTGCGAGACAACCCCTGGGTGGGGGGCTGACTGGGGAGGCTGTCTTCCCTGGCTTCCATGGAATTCCCCAGGAGGATCGCCACCTGAACAAAGCATGCTTTCCTCTCCAGAAAATCACCCCACAGATCATTATTAAGCTTAAGTTCTTCCTTCCCAGTGACCCCTTCTTGCCCTAGGAGTTTTCATCTTTATTTTTTAATTAATTTTTATTGGAGTAGAGTTGCTTTACAATGTCGTGTTAGTTTCTACTGTACAGCAAAGTGAATCCGCTATATGTATACATATATCCCCTCTTTTTTGGATTTCCTTCCCATTTAGGTCACCACAGAGCACTGAGCAGAGTTTCCTGTGCTATACAGTAGGTTCTCATTACTTATCCATTTTATACATAGTATCAATAGTGTATATATGTCAATCCCAATCTCCCAGTTCATCCCAGCCCCCCTTCCCCTTGGCATCCATACATTTGATCTCTATGTCTGTGTCTCTATTTCTGCTTTGCAAATAAGATCATCTCTACCATTTTTCTAGATTCCACATATAAGTGTTATAATATGCGATATTTGTTTTTCTCTTTCTGACTGACTCCACTCTGTATGACAGTCTCTAGGTCCATCCACGTCTCTGCACATCTTTAAAACAAAGCATCATTAATTTGCCGGGAACGCTGTAATCATAAGGAGTGCAGAAGAAGGTGTTCTGACTACATTTTGATCCTTTCTTGTAGGTTCATGTCATCTTCTGCGCAACAGCCTTGAATCCTAATGAGCCAGGTGCTGGCCTCCTTGTTGAAACAGCCATCGTGTTTAGGAGTCCCTCTCGCCTCAGCCCAGGTCCCCTTGTTCAGTGGACTGACGGCTGCTTTGTAACTCACACCCAGTTATACTTGATGCAACCGTGCTTGCCTATGTCCAGACCTGCGGAGGGTCTGTGACTTTACCTCACCTTCAAGCTAAGACGTCTCCTGGACACGAGATGCCGGAATCAGAGATGAAAAACTATTATTCACAAGAGTCTCACTCCACAGAGTGTCCACACATTTGCCCTGGTTCCCCTGCGCCAAGTCCACGGAGCTACATGACCAACCACATACTGTCACTCAGCAGCTCGGGAGCCCAGGGTCCAGGGCTCTTTGAGTGAGCAGACAGCCTTGTAGCCGGCAGCTGGCAAGCCGCCCCCCACTCCTGGGGAGGGAGCCGTTCCAGGGCAGACGCTGTGGGCACCTTGACCTACTTAGGCATCTGCGTGATGAGCCCTGCCGTCTGGCGTACACGGCAGGGGTGTGGGGGGCAGTCACACCAGGCCGCAGCCTCTGCACCTCCATCTCTCCAAGTCTCTTCTCCATCTTTCCATTGTCTGAGAACATCTTAAATGACATCCATGCTACTTTGCAGACAACTGAAATTCTGGCCTGAGAACCGTATCTCCCAGGCAACCCATCTCTCTCACAAAAACATACCACTTCTCGGAAGAGCAAATTAGAATTAAATATAAAACCAAGGCTTTTCCATCTTTCTCCATGTGTTTGGGCTACGCTGACTTCATTTACAGAGTCACGGAGGCCAAGAAAGGTATTTGTTTGGTCGGGAGTCGGGTGGATATATATATACTGTGGTTATATGGGGCTCTGGGCCGAGACAGCTAACAAATGTGTTGGGTGGGGAACATGTTGGGATATCTCTTAACAACATAGCTCACAAATGCTTTTAAAAATGCCATTAAACAGTCCTCCTCTAAGCCTGGCTGAACTTTAGGTCACCTTGAGGGGCACAGTGTGGGAATCTGTTACACAGGGTGGCAGTTCCGTGACCAGGCCTTTTATTTTCTATATTCTGAGGCTTTGACAAGAGGGGCTTTGCTGACCCCGGAGGGACTGACCCCCCAGGGTTAATCAAGCCCTAGAGCTACTGAGCAACATGCTTTTCAAACGCAAACCAACTAATCCAGAGCCCACATCTGCACCACCTCCGTTATGGGCTCTCAGACCCTGGGCCATTCTCTCCCTGCCCGAATAGCCCAGGGGCCAGGACCAGACACCTAGGGAGAGCCTATGCCCCAGAGCCCCCTGAAATCACCCAAGCTAGCCAAGCCTAAGCCTGCTGGCCCTGCCTCAGCCCTTCCTTCCCTAGGAAACCACAACCAAGGCTCTGGCCTGAGGCTCCCCCCTCCCTCTGCCTGAAGAGCAGCCCATGTGGCCCCGCCTGCCGGGGCTGGCGCATCCCCTCCTCTTGGAAACTGTGAGTAATTAGCCATCTTTCAATGGCAGTCAGCTCCTGATCTATTGGTCTTACTGTGTCTCAGGTTTCCTATTCATACACTACATTTTAAAACTGGCAGTAACTCTTGTACTTGGGGAAAGGCCTTTGGGTGAGAAGAGAGAGAATCCAGCACTGTCCTGTCAGTCTCCGACTTCCTGTAAGAGCCACAGAGAGGCTTTTGCTCATCTAATATGGATACCCCAGAGATCCAGGTATCATATCCAGCTACCTCCCCCGACATCCCTGCTGGGTGTTCCCTAGGTATCTCTACCTGCACTGTACATCAGTAGAGCTCTTCCCGACACAGACACAGACATACACACACACACACACACACACACACACACACACACACACACACACACACACAGAATCTACTCCTCCCACAGCCTCCCTGCCTTCACACACGACATCTCCATTAAGTTGCTTAAGTCAGAAAATTTGCTGTCATCCTTGACCCTTCTTCTCGCTCCATTCCAATCCATCACCCAACTTCATCAATTCTACCCCCAAGATATCTCTCAATTATACCGTTTCTCTCCACCTCTACTATCCTGCTCTAAGCCACCATCCTTTCTAGCCTGCACTATTTCAATGGCCTCTTCATCCATTTCTCCATACAATAATGCAAACCACCTTTTTAAACAATAAATTATACAGCCCTTGCTTTAAAACCTTCAATTGTACAGAACAGCACAGAATAGGATATGACAGAACACATAACCCTTCCCGCATACGATCTGAGCCCTGACCACCACTTTAATCAACTCTCACCACTTTACCTCTGCCCACTTCCCACCCCCATCCTCACCCCCATTTCTGAGCTCTTTTCCCCTCTGGAATGCCCTTCTCCCCACTCTTGGCCAGAGCAGAGAGGGTGGACGTTACTAGCACTCACCAAGATTTCTCGTTCTCTCTCCTGGGCTCATGTCCCCTTGAAGTTAGGCCTGGCTGTGCTATTTGCTGTGGCCAGTGCAGTGCCGGGGAAGTGACACGCGTCACCCCCAGCAGACGCATTAAGAGCGGGAGTGCATTCCTGCACGCTCTGCTCCCTGCCACGCTGCTCTCGGGAGACAAGTTAATGGGGAGGTGCCGTCAGATCAAAGCCTCCTGGACCTTGAGCCCCATGTGGAAGGCAGCTGTCCTAGAGCTGCCCAGACCCTCAGCTGATCTAATGTGAGTGAAGAGTAACATTTTAATGGGCTACACCACAGAGATTTGGGGGTTGCTTGTTACCACCTATTTTGCCCAGAGCAGCCTGGCTGAGAGACTGTCAACCTTCCATGAAGAAGTCTTCCTCGGCTTTGCTTACATACACACACACGCACGCGCACACACACACACACGCCTAAATTCAGTCCCCCTTGTTACTCTCTCACAGGCTCCTTTACTTCCTTCAACGCCCTTATCACGCTTTGTAATTATATATTTAATTTGTATTTATTTGCTCCTTGTTTGCCTCACGTACCGGACTGTAAACTCCAGCTGGGTAGGGACCGTGTCTGATTTATCAGGGAACCTGCACTGAGCCTGCGCACAGAGCCTGCACTCAAGGATTACCTCTTGAATGAATGAATGCTTGAATGAAGGAGTGAACACCCTGATGAAACAAATGCCACCTATGGCCTGCCCCCCCACCCCCACCTCCATCCTCCCCCTCTTCCTCTCCTGTCTCCCTTCCGCCTTTACCCTCCCGCCCCATGTCTTTCCTCCACTTTCCTTCCTAGCCTTTTCTCCGCTGTCCCTGCCTAGGACGGTGATGCTCACAGCTAAGGAGCTTGCTCACCCAGGCCGTGGAGACCAAGGGCTGGGGTTGCCTACTTGCCGTCTTAACTAGCCAGAAGGGAAACTGTTGACTCCTAGGTGGGTGCAAAAAGAAAAGAGCGAGCCCTCTGTGTTATCGTTATCCGCCTCGGGGTTCTGAAGGAGTTTCTCTGCATTCTGCGCGTGGGTACCACAGAGGCACAACCCAGGGCAGGCAGCCTGCTTCCCTCCACCTTCTCCATCTCACAGTGGCAGGACCATCCGCATGGTGGTCAAGCTAGAATCCTGACTGTATCTCAGACTCTTCCCCCTTTCACGCCATGTCTCATCTGTCATCTAGTCCTGTGCTTCCCATCCCCAAAGCACGTCTGCTGTGTGTCCCTTTCTCTCCACTCCCAGCGCCCCAGCTCCAGCCCACTTGTCCCTGAACTCATTGCATCCCCTCCTCTTTGGCCTCCCAGGCGCTAAACTCACCCCATCGTGACCTCTGACCCAGCCTGACTGTGCTCAGGTCTGTGGCCCCTCTGACTCCAAGAAGGAAGGTACATGTCGGGTCCTGGTGTGTAGGGCCTCGGCTGGGTGCCGCTCACCTTCCCAGCCTGGTCTCTTGCCTCCTTCCCCTCAGCCCCAACTCTCTGGCCATACTAGAGCCAAGCTGTTTTCAAAACTGTGTGGTGCCCATCCTGCTAAGAAACTTCTGTTAAATCCATTCCTCTTGAGGGGAGAACTGCCTACACAGAGCAAAATACTAGAAAAATACCAGGTAAACTGCCTTGGGATAGAAGACGGGGCTCTCAGACCTGGTTAGAAGGAAATAAGCAAGAGACAGTGAACCACAGCACGTAAGAAATGAACAGGAATTTCTTTTCCTTCTCTTTTGTACGTGAGATGTTCCTATAGAAGAGTAGGTCATGTATGTTCAGTTTAAAAAATAATTATAGAGAAAATACCCAAGTAACCAGCACCAAAGTTAAGACAGAGAACACAGCCAGGATCTCAGAAGCCCTGCCTCGTGAGCCCCTCCTGGCCACAGCTTCATGTGGGCAGGAGTTTAAGGTGGGGAAAAATTGGAGGAGAGGACACAGGGGCAGAGAGGTGACACGGTGGGAGGCCAGAGCAGGAGTTGGTGGCAATGGCCCAGAGGGTTTTTAAGAACAGAAGCCCTGGTATTCGTGTTTTACTTAGTTGCTACGTGGTGCTAGATACAGGCCTTTTGGCCTTAAGCCTCATTTCCAGTAGAAATTGTTCATTTAGCTGATAACGGGGGGCGGGGGGAGTGCTGCAGGGAAATTGAGGGGGATGGCTCTGTCCCGTGCTAGGGCTGACCCTGGGGCAGGGATCAAGAAGTATGTGCAAGATGCCGAGAGGAAAATGAAAATTCCAAGGGAAATGGGACCCAGAGTCGGAGGAGATCGGGAACACCCGATCCTGAGGCATCTCCCCACATCCACATCCTGCCTTCAGCTTCTGAATGGGTCCTGTTCTGCGGCAAGGACAGGTGAGCTCAGGGAAGAAAAGGAGCATGAGGGAAAATGCACATCCGTCCTCCCTCCCTTCCCTCCCTCACTCATTCATTCAGCAGGTATACGTTGCATGCCAGGCCCTGTGCAAGGGCTGAGGGTTCCATGGGGGTTTGTTCATGGGGGTTGTTCTGGGGGCATCTGTGCTCTCGCACGTCTCCCTGCTGTGTAGGGCAGAGCTCCCCAAGCCCCTCCCCTGGGGCTTTGTGGGGACGGGGTGTCGGTTACACTGCAGCAGGAACCTCCCCTTTGCCCTTTTGGGTCCTTTGAGCAGTGTGCTTGTTTCCTTTGGGAATTCTTTTGTGCTAATTCCACCAGGTAACATGACACTGTCACGCTTTCATGCTTTATGATAGTACGGGGTGTGTGTGAGAGAGAGGAGAGAACTGGTGCATTAGTGAGTAATCAGAGCTCCTGCCCCCTTTCTGTATGCAGGCTGTGCATTCTCGTGCCTGCCTTGTGCGCACACGTTGTATGGGTGTTGGCTATGCGGGACCATTCACATGGACCAAAGTGCTGAGAATGTTGGGGACCCCTCGATCCGTTGTGGCCCATTTGGGGGACTAAGTACAAGAGCCACATATCAAGGAGCTACAAGAAGATAAGAAAACCCCATAAAGAAATACCCAGAGCACCCCCTTCCAGTTCTGTTGGTCACAGCTCTCTCTCTCCGCTTATTCTGGGATATAGGTTGTTATGGAGACGGGGGAGAACTGAACTGGAATGAATGTGGCGGAAATATTGCAATGTAGAGAAATGCATTGGCTGCATAAACGTCTATGAAAGTTTACCCCTTTGAATTGGGTTTGAGGCATCAGATTGGCTACTACCAGCAGTAGTCGTAGTCTAAAATTTCATGATTCTGAAAATTGGGTTAGTTTCCTTCTCCGCCCCGCCACTGTCCCAGGAGCCTTGGGGAGGACATGGCCAGCCAGTCGGGGCCTCAGTGCTGGGTGAAGCTCCTGTGATAGGAGAATGAACAGACACGGTACGGAAGAGAGGTGAGAGGCAGCTGCCCACTGGCACTCCTCTGAGGGCCAAAACGCAGATGCTGGTGGAAGTCCAGCCTGCAGGGACCTCAGCACCTCAGAGATGGTCTGCAAGGCTCAAGGTGGGGTAGTGTGCCCCGCCGAAAAGGTGCCACTGACCGAGTGGAGGCTGGCAGGACCCTGCGCTTCATTCTCAAGTGTCTTTAGCAGAACCTGCATCAGCAGAGGTGCCTCGGGGGTCAGCCTAGGTGCCGGACACACAGGAAGGCCCCCGGGGAAATTGACCCTCCGTGAGATGCTCACTTTTCAGAGGTGTGCTTCCTGCCCCTGGGACACTGCATTTGCTGTGCACCTTCCCGGGGTGATGTAGGGACCCTGGAGGTCCCTGGAGGAACGGGTCAGTTTCCTGCACAGGGTCTGCTGGGAAAGATGAGCACAACCTGAAAAAGATGCCAGGCTTTCATGCCAGGTGCTGGAACCATGGTCACGGCAGGATGTACAATGCTAGATTCTCCTAACGTTTGGAAGGAAGGAGGAAAACAGAAAAGTACAGAAGTGTCTAATGCTTTGCACTTTTGATTGCTTTTCTCTGAGTACCCCTCAGAGCCTTCTGCCACATCAAAACCAACTGTTTCATTGAATGAACACCTGTGCTGTCTGAGGGAGGTCCGCGCTTGGTGCTGAGGGAGATACCAAGTTGCATCCGATATGGGTGTGCCCTCAAGAAGCCGCAAGTCCCATGGGGCAGATGAAGTGGGGTCACGATTATTACAGCACCAGACAGAAAATGATAGATAGACCTCCGATGCTATGTAGTTTAGAGGCAAGAGAGGTTTACAGATAGGGTTGCCAGATAAAACACTGGATGCCCAGCTAATCTGCATGTCAGATAAACAATGAACATTTTGTTAGTATGTCACAAATATTGCTTGGGACGTTCCTATACTAAAAGCATGATGTATTGTTTAGCACTGTTTGTCTGACATGCAAATGTAACTGTGTGTCCTGGGTTTTTATGTGCTAAACCTGTCTACCCTATTTTTGGAAGACTTCAGGGAGTAAACAATATTTCATCTAAGTTTTCAAAGATGAGGGAGACGTGGGCACGTAGAGAGCCGCGGCTGCCACACTTTCACGTGCCCCTCTGACCCCTGCAGAGACGTCCCTCTGCGTCACAAGGAGAAACCGCAGGTCCGCAAGGGGAGGGGTGGGCACTGTGTTTCCTCCTGCCTCTCACGGTGGCCAGCACGGAGGCGGAGGGGCGGGTCAGTGCCGCAGTCCCCACGGGCTGGTACACAAACCCCAACGCCAGCCGCCCACATCCCCACGCCAGGACCAGGCTGGAGGCAGCAGAGTGGGACGGGGAGACCACTATCTAGGACATCACCCGTTAGCAAGGCAAAGGGAAAGGACGCTGCAAAGGGAAAGGACGCTGCAAAGCAAAGCACAGGCTTTTAAAACTTACACTCAGAAGCGACCCAGCCACTTGGACACAAATGCCCGAGTTCAACAAGACAAGAAAATGTCATCCTACCATATGCCCGGGTGGTAGGGATGGGGAGAGAAAAACACTAAGCTCCTTGGACAGCCAGAAAGAACACCTCAGTCAGCACACTCCAATTTTCAGCTGTACTGACAACCGGCTTCAAATCTTACTGCCAGTCCCACCTCAGCCCCAGGCCAGGAGCCCCCTAGTGCCAGGGCCCCCCAGTGACGGGTCCCAGGGCTTTCTGAGAAGGATCCCATCTAGTTCGGGGCTGTCACATCCCGACGTGCTGAGCGAGCAGGTCTCACTGTCATCCCCGTTCCAAATGCAAACATGATTCCTGTCTCCCCCATGATGGAAGCCTAGGGATGGTTAAGAAAACCAGTAGTTCTGAGCAGCCTTGCATCTGCGGAGAAGGGCCAGGGCCAGTGATGGGGCAGCACCTGCTCTGGGAACAAAGGAGCTGACTTCAAGGTGACCCTCCTAAGTGGCAGGGGACCTAGAGGTTTGCACTCATGTTGGAGCCTTTGGGTGTGGTGTCGGGGGGGGGCAGCTCGCACTGGACAGCTCTACAGGGGGCCAGCGTGGTGACCGGTCCCCTGCAGCCAGAGCAGTAGGGAGCCGACCCAAGACTGACGCAGAGTCTCTGCTTGGCACAAAAAAGCAGCCTGCCTTTAAAAACCAACATGGAAAGGAAATGAAAAACGCCCACCCAGGGCCACCCAGACCCCGAAGCAGTTTACGAGGCAGTTTCTGGAAGAGGCACGACTACTGCTGTCACTGCTGAGGGTGCCCTGGCCACGCCCAGCAGTGCTCTCCACACCTCCCCGTGTGAGTCAGGTGTGGGCACAGACAAAGGGGCCTCCTGTGCGCGGCGGGGACAAGCACGTGGGGAGCCAGAAGTGGCGCCCGGAGCAGGGGAAGCCTGCGGCCCCACCCTGGCCGCTGGGTGCAGTGGGTGACGGGGGACACGTGGAGGGGTCCTCAGGCTGCCCAGGATCATTCATACCTAGAAAGAGAAGGCACCCAAACCCACAGGGAACAAAAGGCCCAGTGCAGGGACCCTGTGGGGCAGCCCTGCCTTTCACCCTTCCCATCTGGTGCCCAAATGCACTGCCAGGTGCAGGGTCCTTCACTAAATGCACCCTGTGCCAGGCCCTGCGTTACCCACTGCATTTACACCCTATTGGTTAACTTTGCGCCCACAGCAAACCTTCCTAATAGGGCTTGGATTAGTATCCCCAGGTGACGGTGAATGAAACTAAGGCTCAGAGAGGTTAGTGACCTATCCAAGGTCACACAGCTGAGGCTGAGATCCAAATGCAAGTCCATCCCACCACAAAGCCTGTTCCATAACTGTAAGCTGCACCCAGGAGGGTGGCAGTAAATGCCACTTCCCTTCCCCAGAGCAGGGCCAGGAGGAGGGTGAGGTGAGTCTTACTGGCTTCCGGTGCAAAATGGAACCGAGCACCAAAAACTCAATGACAATAAACAACGTTTGAATGCAATATTTAAAAAACCGAAATTAATGCAGAACATCCATGATGAACCAAATCGTAACACAGAAAGAAAGACAAGATGCAGCCTGTATCTGTGGGACCTGAGGGCGAGTCCTCCCTCAGCTCGCCCTGGACCGTCCCGCTCCAGAGCCTGGTTCGCTCCCTGGCGGCACAACGTGCACCTCGGATGCACAGTTTCCCAAATGCCTTCCTCCCAGCAGATGGGCATCTCCTGAGCCCGCGTCCCAGGCCAGCTGGATCACAACAAGACCTGCTGGAGGTCCCCGAATCTTCTCTACCCCAGCATGGCCAGCACTGGACAAAACTATGAAGGTCTTTAGCCACTCCCCGACCCCCGGTTTCCCCCGCAATCTACCGTCGGCCTGCACCTGGCACCAGCTTTGCTCATAGATGGCTCTGGGCACACAGACTCAACCGATGAAGGTTTCAGGCTCACGGCTCTCAGGAGGCCCTGGCTGCACACGAGGATCCAGACATGCAGCTGCCTGGGCCCCACTGGTCCATTAAACAGAGTCTCTGGGCTGGGCCCCGGCACCTGTGCCTTACAGATCTGTGTCTCGCTTGGCGATTGCCAAGCGCGGCCAGGTGGCGGAGCAAAGACTGAAGGAATGGCTTATTCGGGGTGGCGGGGAGGGGTGGGGGGGGGGAGCAGGCTTGCATTTTCATTTCAGGTAAACAAAAAGGGTTTGTTTACCAAGGTGTGGGCGAGATCCAATGCAGCCAAAAATAATAAATAAAAAATAAATTTATTAAAAAAGGAAAAAAAAGAACTGCTTGGCGTGTGGAAAACCCACACATCTGGTGTCAGATATGCAGTACTATCATCGTAGTGTGTTGAAAGTAGAGGCAACACACAGTAGGGCTTTTTTCCCTAGCATACTTCAACATACGAATTTTGAACATTCAAACCATAGCCGGAACTTTGTGCTCCAGTTCCTACAATTCTGGGCTCTGCGGGGTTAGAGATCCCGGTCCCCAAACGGGACGCCCTCTCGCCAGGGGACACCACAGGGAGGGTCCCAGCTTGTGGGTTACAGCTTGTGTCCACTGACCAGTAGGCAGGAGGGGGATTTGCACCTTGGCAGAGGTAGTTGATTCTGATCTGCAGGAGAAGATGGGGCTGCTCAGGCGGGAGTATGTTTGGAATCCAGGTGACCCCGTAGGTGTCTCTTGGTCCTTCCTGGCCCTATTACAACTGTAAACGAACACAGTGCAGCATCCAGCCTGGCCTGAGAAGGGCACATCACCAAGAGCTCAGAAGCTCAGGAATCAGGGTACGGGCCACACCACCAAGACCTGTCTAGGTGACAGCCGAGGGAGAGGGGGATTTAAAAGGCAGAGCCAAGGCCTCCCTGGTGGCGCAGTGGTTGAGAGTCCGCCTGCCAATGCAGGGGACACGGGTTCGAGCCCCGGTCCGGGAAGATCCCACATGCCGCGGAGCAACTGGGCCCATGAGCCACAACTACTGAGCCTGCGCGTCTGGAGCCTGTGCTCCGCAACAAGAGAGGTCGCGATAGTGAGAGGCCCGCGCACTGCGATGAAGAGTGGCCCCCGCTCGCCGCAACTAGAGAAAGCCCGCGCACAGAAACGAAGACCCAACACAGCCAAAAATAAATAAACAAATAAATAAGTTTTAAAAATCCACAGTCAGTGATGAAAAATTAGTAGGTAAGAAGGTCTTGGGTTTTCAATAAACTATTAAAAAAAAAAAAAAGGCAGAGCCAAGAAACAAGGCAAGGGATACCAGTTGTGTCGTCGCAAGACCACCTGTGGTGACAGGGGAGGTGTTCTTCCCACCCCCTCCCTCTCCTAAGCCTCCTCTTAGGAAGAAAGGCCCAAGGGACCGTATTCCCCAAACCTGCTTGCAGGAGCAAATCGGTCCGGCACAAGTGTGGACGGTGGCGGCCGTGGAGTGTGGCGTTCAGCTCCCCTTTGAGGGTCCTGCTGCGGCCTCCAGCACTTCCAGATCCCCCCGGGCCTCCGCTGAGCTCACTCCCCGCCCCTGGGATGCATCCGGCCAATGGCTACACACCGGCCTCCTGCTACAGGAACCCTTTGCTCGAGGTCAACCCCAAAGCCTGGCGGAGACCCTCTTAACTGAAGCAGACGGAGACTCTTCCCACCCCCTTTCCTCGGTGTCCTTCTGCAGCCCCTGACTGCAGCCCACCCCACCCTCTCACACCTTCTCCTATAGTCCCTCCCCTTTGTGCCTCACCTGCACTTCCCCCAACACGCCTCTAGTGCATCTCATCCTGTGCCCTTGTCTGCTCTTTGGAAGACCTGACCTGACCAAGGCTGGAAGCAGACTGTCCCTAGAAAGGAATTAACGTTCCCACAGCTTGTCATGCTGGGAGCAGCCCACCTGGGACAGAAAGGAGGCTGCGGTGCAGGAAATGTCCTTTCCTGCAGCCAGACATCCGCGGTGGCCCTGACACCGAGGCACAGAGATGCAGGGACGTTTATGATGCCCTTGGAGCCAAGTTTGGAAGATAGCAGGAGGCCTGCCCAGTAAGAGGTGCCTGGGGTCTGGGTCTGTAAGGATCACATTCTTTGTGCCGTGCTTCCCTTCCATGTATCCCTGGACCTTCTCGAGCCCTGTGGACTCTGCTCCAACCTGGTTTCTGCTTTGCGGAGGGACATTAGGGAAGGACTTGCCCTACACCCAGGAGAACAGGGTCCCCTCCCCACTCCGCGGTCACAATAAGATTCAGAACACAGGAGACCCACGCGGAGAGGATGCAGACAGAGGCAAATAGGGGAGAAGGCTGAGGCTTCAGCTCACGGAGGGGACAGAGCAGCAGGTCATTTGTGGAGAGAGCCTGAGGCTTCAAGTCCTAACTGGCCTGCTTGCCTTCCCACAAGGCTGTTGACACGTCCTTGTCCCCACGTCCATCACCACCCCAGACCTGGGGGTGGGGGTGATAAATGGAACTGATAGAGTAAGGCCGTCATGGAAGGCGGTTCTCAGGGTCGGTCTGGATATCGGGTCAGAATATACGGAGAAGCCCAGGTGTCGCCTTCATTTGGGGGTTCCTTTTGTAACAGGAGGTATCAAAGGGGGGAGTATACCTGGAGAAAAGAAGCCCCCAGCTTAGTAAAATGGGCTCAGCAAAGCAGAGGTGTGGCCATAAATCTCATTCTCTCCCTCTCTCTGTACACATCCATGCACACACGCACATACATACACGTATATATGCACACACACGCACATACACATGCACACATACATACGCATATCCTCTCTTGGGCTGTGGTCGTCATCAGTACCTTTTGCCAAACATTCTCGGTTCTCCCGCTAGTCACACAGCTGAATTGCATTTTCTAGCCCCCTTGAAATTATGTGCGACTGTGTGACTTGATTTGAACAATGAAATGTGAACAGTGATGGTGTCACTTCTGCAAGAAAATCTCAAGAGCCAGTGAGTGATTCACTGCAGTATTTTCACCTGTGTCCCATCGACCAATAACAACCCAGATGGAAGCTTCTCCATCACTTGGGTCCCAGAAAGAGGGCAACACAGAGCAGAGGCCCAGCCAATCGGTGATAAATATTTAGACTGAGCAGTTAAAAACAAACAAAACCCGGGACTTCCCTGGCGGTACAGTGGTTAAGACTCTGCGCTTCCAATGCAGGGGGCGCAGGTTTGATCCCTGGTCGGGGAACTAAGATCCCACATGCCACATAGCATCTGCAGCCCAGACCTGAGCGTGGTACTTGTCTTCAAAAAACAAGGATGAATTAACACAGCTTCCATCCTGGGGGGCCACGGTCTGTCTGGTGGGGCTCCTGGCATGTGGATGCAGAGTTGCCACACAAGTACAACTGGAGACACAAATCCAGAGCACCACGGGGAGAGGCAGGGAAGCATCAGGAAGTGGCTGGAGGAGGCTTCATAGGAAAGGTGATGGGAGAGCTGGGCTCTGGACACAGGCAGAGCTGCCCAGGTGGACACAGAGTGTGCGTGTCAGCAAGGCAGGGCCTGGCCCCTGGGTGTCGTCTGCTGGCTGCTGTCGGCACCAGGCTAGAGAACAGCCCGTCGGCGAGAACTTCACAAGCAGAACTGTTTTCAAGCTGGGGGACTAACAGGTTGTTCCTGAGACAAATTAGAGTGACCACATCCAGCAGATGCAATTCTCGCACAGTCCCCACTGAGGTGTTGATTGGCTGGGCCCTCAGCTTTCAGAGTGTTCGGGAAGCCTAAAGACAAGGAACGAGCCCATAGTATGGAGGCATTACCTTAAGAATGCAGGCGAATGCTAGACTCTGAGATGTGATATGAGGACAGTATGAAGAATTGCCCGGAACTCAGGGACACAGCTTGCTGTGAGGAAACAAGTGCTAGAGAAATAGATAGATAAATACTAGATAGATAGATAGATGAGATATAGATATAGGTACATGATAGATAGGTGATTGATAGATTAGATATAGATAGATAGATAGATAGCCAAGTTGGGGGTATGTACCCCAAGATTTCTGGTGCCTCCTAGAGTGACCCAGTTTTTAAAATAAAAATTTTCTGCACAGACTGCCATCATTTTACTTTTCTGATTTATCATCAGGTTTTACAAAGGTTTAAAAATGAAGTCTTGGGCTTCCCTGGTGGCGCAGTGGTTAAGAATCCACCTGCCAATGCAGGGGACATGGGTTCGAGCCCTGGTCCGGGAAGACCCCACATGCCACGGAGCAACTAAGCCCGTGAGCCACAACTACTGAGCCTGCACTCTAGAGCCCACGAGCCACAACTACTGAGCCCTCGTGCCACAACTACTGAGCCCTCGTGCCACAACTACTGAAGCCCCCGTGCCTAGAGCACATGCTCTGCAACAAGAGAAGCCACCGCGATGAGAAGCCCGCACACTGCAACAAAGAGTAGCCCCTGCTCGCCGCAACTAGAGAAAGCCCATGTGCGGCAACGAAAACCTGACACAGCCAAAAATAAATAAATAAATAAATGAGGTCCTGTTTATTTTGTCATATAATAATTGCTCTTACTGAAGATGTTCAATGACATCAAGTCAGGAAATCAGTTGTACAGAAATCAGAATAACATCTAATCAGAACTCCATGCTGGACACTGCGCGGGGACGGGTCTGACTCCTGCCTTGGTGCTATGTGGTGGCACCTCTATTCAAGGAAACCAGAAAACCGATATATTCAAATGTATTTTGAGCTTGATAGGAGAAAACAAGTCATTTCCCTGCCTCTCTGAGCCTGACCTCACTCCTACCTCATGAGATAGACCATTTATTGAAACCAAATCCATTTTACTAATGCCTCAAAGTAACTACCAAAACTTCACCAAGCTACCTTTGCTGGGAAGAATGACTTGGACTCCTGGCAAAGGAAATGAGATAAAGCACCAGGTGCCCCATTATAGGAAGTCCCTCCCCTGCCAGGGACTCAGGGGCAGCCTGAGAGCAAATGGCCCCCAACCTAGGGAAGCCAATGGGAGAGACACATCGCTGGTGTCATTTGGATAGCAACTTGCTCAGAGACAGCTACAGGGTCAAAACAACTCCTTGATCCTTTACGTGAATACCCTGGCTGTCTTCTTTGATAAATAGAAAACTGCCCCAGCCTAAGCCTCTCTCTCTGTCTCTCTACCTTTCCCCCTCATCCCTATTTGGATGAATTTCTCTCCCTCTGTTTTCTCATTCACGTCTCCGTCCCTTCCTCTCTTTTTCTGACATTCATTCCTACTTGAAAAGACACAGGACTTCGGATCAAGTGCCTGCCACGATGTCTGTAAAATCCCGTTCCCCAAAGTGACACTAATGGTCTATGGAACTTCTCTGGCCCTAATTGCCTGGCAGTAGAAATCTCTGTGGGCTGCTTCTCCCCCGATCAGTTCACTCGGTAATTACCACGAGCCAGAGCAGTGGAGCCACGTGCTGGGGAGGGGCAGCGGGTCAGGCTGAGATTCTGGGGCTGCTGACGCCCGTGTGTGCACAGACGGACAACGCTTACAGCGGAAACGCAGAGCAGGAGACACAGATTCACCACGTTTTCAAAACCAAAATCACCTCGAACAGAAAAAGAGAATTTGTTTCCGCAAAACTAACACCGTTATCCCTTTAGACCTAAATCCCCAAGTCTCGGATGCTTTCAGATCAACTTGCCCACAGTGAAGTCTTGACATCTCGGCTCTAGAATTCTTCACACACAAAGAGACGACATCAGAGGATACCAATGGCCAATGGGCGAGACTCGGCCCTGTTCTGCGCATACTGCCAAAGAGCGAAACCCTTAACATAAAAAATACCAAAAACCGAAAATGAGTAACGGTGCCTTTTTTGTACAGGCCTTTATCACTCCAGAAAAGTGATGGGGAGGGCTTTGAAAGGGAAGAAATCCAGCTGTCACTGGGCTACTTCGCACAATAATACTGCAAAATCCAATCACAGGCACTGGATTGTCATCTATGTTTCTCGGAGATAATGGTTCTTATTGAACTGATCTCTGTCCTGTTTTTCATATTTTACAGGACCTGTAGAAGCAATCTCAGAAGCTTCAAATTTACCCTCCTTCAAAAGTTAGCACTTAGTAGACAATGAGGGACATTCACTGCTGTACCCCCAGCACCTAGGACAGTGCCTGGCCCACAGGAGGTTGTTGGTTGGCTCATATCTACTAGATGCTGACTGACTGGAACAGAATGGAGCATGCTATAGGTAATTTGTTTCCAGGTTGTGGTTTTCTGACTAAATGTTCCAATGGGCATTCCATCACCAAATTCATTAATTCAACAGATACTCACGGAGCACCAGCTCCAAGCCAGTCTGGAGCTCTGGGGCCGCGATGGTGAGCCAGGCAGGCTAGCAGCCTTGTTAAAACCACCGCGGACTCCGCCCTTGAGATGCTTATAATAGGGTGAGGGAACAGAACAGATCGGAAGCAATTAGAAAACAATTAAGTGTTAAATTATATGCCTCTGACTAGCCCAGGGGGAGAAGAAGCTAATGTATGCAGTGTCGTTTTCATGGAAGAGGTGGATCTCCGGCTGGGCCTTGAAGATGCTCTGGATTTGGGAAAGCAGTGCAGAGCGGACAGAGTAGAATGTTCCTTCCAGGAGGCAGCTACCCAGAGCCACCCAAGGAAAATTGAGGCCTCGGATGCCCAGGTCCACACTGGACCAGAATCACCCCCAGTAAAGAGCCTGGAAATGTTCTAAGGACTTAGAAGGGTCTGAGCTGGACTCAGAGCTACAACTCAGCTGCTGCCACAAAGGCTACCTCCCTTCCTCTAAAACTCCACCCCGTGGTTATCTTCTTCCTTCTTCTCTTGGAATAAAGGCTGGGGCTTCTTCTAATTGTTGGCCCAGGCTGACTGCATCAGAATCTCCTGGGGACCTCTGTTCCTGTCCCCACCACCAGAGTCTCTGATTCAGTAGATCTGTGATGGGATCCGGGAATCTGTATGTTTTTAAAGCTCCCCAGGGGACTCTGTTAATCAGATTGGTTTGGGAACTACTCTCTTAGATTTATTTCAAAGACATCCCCTTTCTGCAATTAGGATGAAAGGGTAGGCATATAATAATTGAGGAAGTAGGTATGATTTCTGTCTACAAAGCCCTCTAACAGGAGACTTGGAGAATTCACAGGGGAAAGGAATCAACCTAACACCTTCTACTTCCCAGACCTCCTAAATGGGTCAAAATTTGGCCAAAATGAATTAAATTTTGCCTTTATGGCATAGGCACAGCCTGATGAATGAACATAAGAGATTTTCTTTTTATTTAGACTAGTAGGAAGCTGAAGCTTTCAGTGAATTGGAGTTAAACAAGATTAATGTACTGACTTTCCTTATTTAGCTATGTCAGTTCATGCATCCTATTCCTGAAAAATGTCCATTTGTGTATAAGATGGTCCAAGCATAAAAATCAGGAACAGTATATTTCCTTGGTCACACACACTGCTCGGAGAGTAAGGCCACGTCCATCAGCATTAAGAGGATTGAGAGGACGGTTTTGGACCAGTTTTTAACAGGCGATGCTTATTAAGGTTTCAAGATGTCTTCCTCCTCTTAGACTCACATAGTGAATCGCTGGTTCCATTTTCTTTTACGTAGCTAATTTACACTGTGCCCAATTTACATTGGTTTGCATTTTGTTCTCTTTGTCTGGATGTTCAATTCCTATTACTGTCAATGGGAGTTATGTGCTCAAACTGAAGGCTTAAAATACACCTGCAGGGCTTCCCTGGTGGCGCAGTGGTTGAGAGTCCGCCTGCCGATGCAGGGGACACGGGTTCGTGCCCCGGTCCGGGAGGATCCCACATGCCGCGAAGCGGCTGGGCCCGTGAGCCATGGCCGCTGAGCCTGCGCGTCCGGAGCTTGTGCTCCACAATGGGAGAGGCCGCAGCAGTGAGAGGCCCAAGTGCCGCAAAAAAAAAAAAAAAAATATATATATATATATATATATATATATATATATATATATATACACACACACCTGCAAATTATTTCCTGGCCAACACACATACACACATAACACACATGTTCCTTCTCATCCCGCTGTGTTCTTGACCCTTGCTTAATCCAGGATACCAGCGTTAAATTTATTTGTGACATTTCTAAAATCTGACTGAGGTTCCCCTGAGGTCATCACAGTATGTGGAAATTAACTAGTTTCTCCCATTTGGAAGCTGTACTGGTTTCCGAGGTCTTAATCGCTCAGAGGATGTACCTATTCTCCGCAGACCTAACTATATGACCTAGTTTATTATTCATTCAGGATTAGTTCTGCATCGCTGGGAGCAAATCTCAATGTTTTCATCATTCTCTGCTTAGAGCAGGTTATCACGCAATGGCACCGACTTCTCTTCTGGAATGTGGGGCTGTGTTGTTTTAACAAATAATCAGCCTAATAATTATCATGGAGATACAGTAACGCTGAACAGAAGAGACATCACAAGTGCGCACATCAAAGAGCTCAGTCGTAAATATTCCACATCATTATCACCATGATGTCATTGCAATTTCAGCATCCACATCAATGACAGCTTAAGAGTCAAGATTTACTTCCATGAAAACTGATAGGTGCAAAAGGTAAGGTACAAACACCAGGGCTAATTATACCTACAGTCATGTTACATTAGTCATAATCCTACAGGAAAGAAAACATCAAACTCATTATTAAGCTGACAAGCTATTCATTCTAGACCCCATCTCCCTAGTATAAGTGCCTTAGAAGGTTCAGGGCACGCTTTTCTGTTAGAATTCTACTTTGCGGGATCAAATGTATACAGTACTTTTTTCCAGAGCTGCTTATTTTAGATTATTCTGGTGAGTTGGCACAGACCTCAAAGGCCCTTCCTGGAGGCGATTCAGTTGCTTATTCACCCCCCATGAGCGTGGACTGGGCAGGGACATTGTGCCAGGCACCGTGCAAGTAGCTGAGGGTCCAATGGTAAAAACAGACACGGTTCTTGGTCTGATGAAGCCCTGGGCTGGCGAGGCAGACACAGGACATGGGGTGAGGGCACGTACAGTGTATAATCCCAAGCTGGGCTGCATGTTAGCACAGGTGGAGCAGCTCTCTGAGAGCAGATGACCACACACCTGGTCTAAGCTGAAGGTCAGGGAAGGTGTGGCCGAGAAAGGGACGTCTGAGCTGAGACGTGAGGGATGCTCGGGGTCCGGAAGGCCACAGGGGCAGCGTGTTGAGGAGAGGGTGGGGTAGGGACGCGGCCTGTGATGCACAGTGAAGGACACAGGTGTGGCCTGAGCAGCAAGAGCCAGGGGAGGTGCAGACGGGACCTGACCCAATGGAGCCAGGAGTCCAAGAACCTGGTCTTCGGGACTTCCCTGGTGGTCCAGTGGCTGAGACTCCTTGCTCCCAATACAGCGGGCCCGGATTCGATCCCTGGTCAGGGAACTAGAATCCCACATACAGCAACTAAGAGTTCGCATGCCGCAACTAAAGACCCCGCGTGCAGCAACTAAGACCCGGCGCAGCCAAATAAATAAATAAAGATTTTTTAAAAAACAAGGAAGAAGAACTGGCCTTCATTCTAAAGGCAACTGGAACCTATCAAAGGTTTTAAGAAGGGGTGCACACAGAGAAATAATGTTTAGGTGGCAATGCAGAAGTTGGATTGGAGAGATGCAAAAGCAGAGGAAGTCAGGGAGACTAGTTAGGAAGCTAGTTAGCCTTGAGTGGTTGGTATTGAGACTAGGAAAGTGGGTGGAGGACAGATGGAAACAAGGAGATGGACGCAAGTGTCATACAGGAGATAAAATACATAGGCATTGGGAATAAACAGATCTCCAGGAACAAGGGGGAGGGGCGTGTCAGTAAGGATTCCTACACTTTCGGTTTACGTATCTTGAAGAATGTGGTCTCACCCACCAGAACTGGACAGATTTGCAGGATGGGGTGGCAGTGAAACATCCGAGCAGCCATTGGGAGACATGCAGATAAGACATGCGGGCTAGAGATACAAACTGGGAATTAAGTTATCATTGTCTAGATGGTCATGGCTGTCTTGGGCATGAACGAGACGAGAGAGAAAAGAACAGACCTCGGGTTTCTGGAAAATGATTCTGAAGTGCAGAAATGATCCGAGTGACATAACTTCACATCCAGCTTCCTAAATTTCATATCCACACTGATTCATTGTTCTAGGGAACCCATTAACAGCTAGCTTAAAGGATCACTGTTCTCTCTACACAGGAGAAACCTTAGGGTTTCCGATGTTTAAAAAGTCATGTATCACAATGTTTCAGTCAAATGTACCTACAAGTGCCCTGGATGGTTTGGAGAGACCAGGTTGATGCAGTGGAGTTGGGGGCAGGTTCAGTGTCTACTGTGGGCCCCGAAGTTTTATTTTGGGGGTTCGCCCATACAAAATCAAGGAAGTTTGCCCCAGGATCACTGCTCATTAATCTCACTACTTTTGTTAACCTCTATCAAGCAGGTCAAGGATATATTTGATCCTGGGGCAAAGATCTTTATTTTTATTTATCAGCCCCCCCGCAAGAACATGTTGATCAAGGTTCAGTGTAATTCTCAGTCCCTTAACTCACCAGCCAACTTTTTGTTCTAGTAAACAAAGGCAAATTCAGACTTGTAAACACTCGAAAAACATTTCTTCCTTTCTCTCTCTTCCCAGACACAGTTTTCTATAATCCAACTGCTGTCTAATCTGCATATCTTTATGTTGCCTTTCGCTGGTAGGCTAGCCTTCAGAATTTCCTGGTACACCAGTCACCAGCAGATTTTGGTCCACAGTGGCCCCCACCAGGCTGGGGGGGGCATGAGAAGACCCCTGAGAAACAGTCATTTCTGCCTAACGGCGGAAGCTTTGGGGCGGTGACAGCAGGCACAGGAAGGTGGCGGGACCTCAGATATTCACGATCATGTCACAGCCTTGGACTTCCAAAACCTGGTAAGCCGGACACTCCTGTGGGACTTCTAAGGAACCTACCGGCAATTCTATAACCAGACACGCTACAATTTACAGTCCTTTGGAAATCTTTGCAGTTTCCTCAATTCCCCAGGTTTCCTCCACAGCAGAGGCAGACTTACACGCATGTACCCTCTCCAGACCGAGAGCTCTGAGTGAGCTCTCACCTTCCCTGGCATGTGCCTCTTGCCTAGTGCCTTTTCTTAAATAAATGAAGGAAGGAATTACATAGCCAAGGGACCCTGCTGGGGCCATGCCCTCACCCTCCAGACTCTGAGCGGGAGGGGAGAATCCAGCTGAAAACAAAACGAGGAAACACCAAGAGTTGTTTCCTGACTGCAAATCCTGAACCTCATCTAATCTACCTCTCTGCTTTTCTTACCGAGAGGGTGGAGGGGGCTGAGTTTGGAGCCGTCCAGAGGGGCACTTCAGTTTGCAGGAATGGTTTACATGGGATGGGGGTGGGAGGATGAAAAAACTCTCCGTGAGGCCCACATGAGAGTTGTCCCAGGAGTGTGAAGGGCCTGGGGTATGTAGTCCCAACAGGAACCACCAGGCCAGGCCACGGAAGATGAGTGTGCGACTGAACCTTGGAGAATGGGCCCCTCCCTGAAACAAGCAACCTCTGTTCTGCTGGACAACTCCAAGTACACACCTCATGGGTCACACGACCTTTGCAGAAACATCTAGACCATCAAGGCCACCTAGGCAACTGCATTGCCATTGCCAGCAGGCACTGGCATCTTCTTCCCTTTCCCAGGTTTTGTATCTAGAAGACCCTGTGTCCAATCACCCCCTTCCAGACACCGAGGAAAGACCAGAGTGTCGGAAGCAAATGTCTTCTGAACCAAAGAATGCTGAAGCCAGCGCAGGGCCACAGCTGTATCCCTCCCTCTACACGAGTGATGGTCCAACTTCAGGCAAAGCTCGCACAAACCAGTGGTCTGGGGCCACCGAGGGTGAGGGGCAAACTGCAGGGAGAGCCTTGATAGAACCGTACTTCCCAGCGCATCTGTTCCAAGAGCGTGTTGTGCCCATGGTTATAGGGGAGAGGGCCAGGGACCAGCTGTGAGGTGGCCCCGTAGGAGTCGGGCTGCTTTGTCCCCGGGGAGCTGGAGCTACAGTCCACCCAGCTGGGACCTCAAGGTGCCTGAAGCCCAGCTCAGCTCAGAGCCAGGCAGGTGCTGTTACCGTTTGTCTAGTTCAGGTTTCCCCGAAACAAAGGCCACACTGGGGACTTGGGTCTGGTGTGTTTATTTGGAAGGTGATCCCGGGAAGAAGGAGGGAGGGAGTCAGGAAGGAAGGGAAAACCAGTGAAAGGTGAGCTATTGAGCAGGTTACGGCTGTGACAACGGGCTCCATCTCACTGGAGGCGCCCTGAGGAATAATGGGTCTCAGAGCCGTGCCTCTGAAGGATGCGGGGCTCCCGTTCTCTGTGGCTGGAGGACACCCCAGGGCACGTTAACGAGCCCATACTTCTGATCTGCTGTGGAACACACCTGGCAAATTTCCATAAGCTCAAAGGAAACGTGGAGGCTGGCGGGCAGAGCCACTTGGACACAACAGACAGACGCTGTCTTGCCCAAGTGTGCCAAGGCATCCTGAGTGTGGGTCCCAGGCTACGGTCAGCTCATGTCCTATTGTGCTCAGGACACTTCAGCTCTCTTGGGCCTCAGTTTTGCCATCTACAAAGTTAGCATGAGAATGATACCTAACTCCTAGGGCTGTTGCCAGGATAAAATAAAATATGTTGTAAGAAAACACTTAGCACGCCCTAACACGCTTTACAAATGTAAGGGATGAACCTTTAAGATGGGGAATCAGGTTCTTTTTGCCAGTAAAATGTAAAATGGTACAACCCCTGCTGAGGGGAATTTGGCAGTACCTAGCAAAATTACATATGTATTTGCCCTTTGAAGCAGCAATTCCAGTTCTAAGAATTCATTCCAAAGATAAACTGGCAAAAATATAAAAAGAAATATGAAAAGACAAACGCACGTAGCAATTTTTAAATGCCTAAGTTTTTAAAAAGCAAAACCAAATTGAAACAAACTTCACTCTATAACCTCTTGGTGGCATAACCACACAAACAGGAACGACACCAGAAAACTTTAAAACACCATGTTCTGTTGTATATCTCTAATGGGATATACCCTAAGCACAAGGACTAGAAAAGAGAAAAAAACAACCTAAACTGTTTTCCATAAATATATTGTTGGTGGTAACAGTGGTATTATATTCTGAGACTATTGTATGTGTACTGTGGAATAAAGCAATTCCAAGATGGAAGAAAGGAAAACATTACAAAACCAATGGGGCTAAGTGAAAACCTCACTGTTCTAAATTGAGTATATCAGTATAAATTCATGATGTACTTTATCTTAAACAAATGAAATGTACAATTCCCAGCTCTGACCACTGGAAAGACAGACATGTGTATTTCAGTGGCTTCTAAACACCATTTCCTACTAAAAGGGACCTGGGCTCCTTGGATAAATGGCTGGTTATAGGTCAGAGAAAGGACACGTATAAGATGAGCCTGGACCACCTTGTCACATAAGGAAAGAAAGAAACTATCAGAAGCCACGGGACATGTCAGATGTCAATTGAAAAGGTCCCCCAGTGCTAAGGGGACAGTTTGAGCACCAATAAGGAAACTAAATACAATAGGATACTAAAATATATAAAATATTTTTCATAATGATAATTAAAGAAAGTATCACATAAAGATACTTTTTTCCCTAAAGGATCCATTCTTCTGAATAGCCAAAGAGTTGATGAGGGGAATTTTTTAATATAGAAGTTTGTCAGCTAATAAATGAAGAAGGGATGATAGCATATCACTATTCTGTGCCTCCTTAAAAAGAGTGGATCTGCACTAGCATGAAAATTTGAATTTGAGATTAAAAAAACACAATACCATTTACGTTACACATCCAAAAATGTGATACTCAAGTAAATCCAAAATAATATGCACAAGAGCCATATGAAGAGAGCTAGAAAATTGTGATGAAAGAAATAAAAGAAAATCTAAATAAAAGGAGAGAGATTTCATGTTCATGGATAAGAAGACAATATTATTAAGTCAGTTCTTCCCAACTTGATCTGTAGACTCAGCGCTATCTCAGTCAAAATTCCAGCAAGTTATTTTGTGGATATCAAAAAAACTGATTCTCAAGTTTTTATGGAAAGGCAAAAGACCCAGGACAGCCAACAAAGTACTGAAGGAGAACAAAGTTCGAGGACTGATACTACCTGATGTCAAGACCTATTATAGGGACTTCCTTGGTGGTGCAGTGGTTAAGAATCCACCTGCCAATGCAGGGGACACAGGTTGTATCTCTGGTCAGGGAAGATCCCACATGCTGCGGAGCAACTAAGCCCATGTGCCACAACTACTGCGCCTGTGCTCTAAAGCCCGCGTGCCACACCTACTGAGCCTGCATGCTGCAACTATTGAAGCTCATGTGCCTAGAGCCCGTGCTCCACAACAAGAGAAGCCACCACAATGAGAAGGCTGAGCACCACAATGAAGAGTAGCCCCCGCTCGCCGCAACGAGAGAAAGCCCGCGTGCAGCAACGAAGACCTAACGCAGCCAAAAGAAAAAAGAAGACTTATTATAAAGCTACAGTAATCAAGACAGTGTGGTATTGGTGAGAAAATAGACAAACAGGTCCATGCAATAGAATAGAGAGCCCAGAAATAGACCCTCACAAATACAGTCAATCCATCTTTGACAAAGCAGCAAAGCAATACAAGGGAGAAAATAGTCTTTTCAACAAATGGTGCTGGAACAACTGGACATCCACATGGCATAAAATGAATCTGGACACGGACCTTATACCCTTCACAAAACTGACTCAAAATGGACGACAGGGCTTCCCTGGTGGCGCAGTGGTTGAGAGTCCGCCTGCTGATGCAGGGGACACGGGTTCGTGCCCCGTTCCGGGAAGATCCCACATGCTGCGGAGCGGCTGGGCTCGTGAGCCATGGCCGCTGAGCCTGTGCGTCCGGAGCCTGTGCTCCGCAATGGGGGAGGCCACAACAGTGAGAGGCCCGCGTACCGCAAAAAAAAAAAAAAAAAAAAAAAAAAAAAAAAAATGGACGACAGACCTAAATGTAAAATGCCAAATATCAATATAAAACATTTTAAAAGATAGCAAAGGAAAAAAATCTAAATGACCTTGAGTTTGGTAATGAGTTTTTAGATACAACACCAAAAACATGGCTCAAGAAAGAAAATAATCCAAATCTGGGCTTTATTAAATTAAAAACTTTTGTTCTGTGAAAGACATTATTAAGACAAATGATAGACTTGGAGGAAATGTTTGCAAAACGCAAAGCTGATAACGGACTTGTGTCTAAAGAACTCTTAAAGCTCAACAGTAAAAAAAACAAGTTATAAATGGGCAAAGACACCTCACCAAAGAAGATACATAGATGGCAAACAAGGGTCTGAAAAGATGCTCCACATCATGCCATTGGGGAGCTGCAAATTCAAACGAGATTGCAACGCACACCTGTGAGAATGACCAAAATCCAAAGAAGTGGTCATCTCAAAAACTGGCAAGGATGTGGAACCGCAGGGACTCCCATTCACTGCCGGTAGGAAGGTAAAAATGGTGCAGCCACTTTGGAGAACAGTCGGGCAGTTTCTTAAAAGCTAAACATATTCTTACCTTACGTTACAGTAATTGTGCTCCTTGGTATTTGCCCGAGTTAAGTACTTATGCCCACACAAAAGTTTGTACCTGAACGTTTATAGCAGTTTTACCTGTAATTTCCCCAAACTGGAACCTTTCGTAGATGAATGGATCAACAAACTGTGGTACATCTATAGAGTGGAATACTATGCAGCACGTAAATAAAAGAAATAAAAAGAACTGAGCTCTCAAACCACAAAAAGATATAGAGGAAACTTAAATGTATGTTGTTAAGTAAAAGAAGCCGAGCTGAAAGGCTACAGACTGTATGATTCCAACTACCTGAAATTCTGGAAAAGGCAAAACTATGGAGCCTGTACAAGGATCACTGGTTGCCAGGGACTTGGAGATGCAGGGGTGGATGAATGGGTGGAGTGCAGCGTATTTTTAGGGCAGTAAAACTATTCTGCATGATCGTGTGTGGTGGATACATGTCATTACACATTTGTCAAAACCATAGAATTGTACAAAACAACGAGTGAGCCTTAATGCAAACTACGGATTAAATAAGAATGTATCAATATTGGTTCATCAGTTGTAACAAAGGTACACACCAGTGCAGGATGTTACTAATAGGGGACATTGTGGGTGGCAGCGTGAGAGTCTGTGGGAACTCTCTGTAATGTCTGCTCAATTTCTTTGTAAATCTAAAACTGCTCCTAAAAATATTAACTCTATTTATTCTTTTAAAAGGAGTTGATCTAGGCAACAGTCATCAACGGCTGCTAATGTACAAACAGCAAAACAACCGCAGGTTATATGCCTCCTGATGGAAGAACAGAATACCACCCGCAGAATAATGGTACCACAGAACAAACCGAAAACAAAAGAAAACTTGAATCCCATCAAACCTTTAGCTCTAACTTCCAATCGGCAGAAAATACCATCGCATTGTAGAAAATATGCAGAACAAAGCAGTATGTCCAACCACAACTCAGGGATGCAACCAGCAAAACACAGACTATTGTGAACACTGCAGAACAAAATTACAAGTTCTTTAACAAATAATTTGTAAAGAGAAACAAAAAAGATAGAAAGGGAACTCATAGATTGAAGAGACTTAGGCGACCTATCAAGCAATTACAATATGGGAACCTTCTTTAGATCCCGAGTCAAACAAACAAACTGGGCGAAAAAAACCCTCAAAACATGCAATAATAAACATTGATGAGACAGTTGGAAAAACTGAATACAAATTGGATATTTTATGATATTAAGACATTATTGTTAATATTTTTAGATGTGATCATGGTGTTGTAGTTTTATACTTAAAATTAGAGCCTCTTCTGGCGATCAATACTGAAATATAAATACGAATGAAATAATTTGTTGATTAGCGTTTGCTTCCAAGAATCCAATGGGAGGGGAAAGAATAGGGGAAGAGATGAAACAAGATGGACCATAAGCTGATTTTTGCTGAAACTGAGTGATGGGTAGAGAGAACCCTTAACCATCTCAAGGGTCAGAAAACTAAGGTCTGGGGGCCAAATCTAGCCCACCAACTAGTTTTGCACTGCTCGTGAACTAAGAGTTACCTTTACATTTTTAAATGGTAGAAAAAGACAAAAAGATTATTTCATTACATGTGAAACTCAAATGTTAGTGTCCACAAATAAAATTCTACTAGAACACATTGACATCATCTATGTACCGTCTGCTATGACAGCGAGTTGAGTAGTTGAGGCAAAGAAAAATATTGCTCTCCCTGGAACCCTCTCTCAAAGACTTCCCCGCTTTCACCATTTGGCAAAACATACCCCATGCCTTATCTATGCCCCTGGATCCCTCCTGCTCTCCAACTCAGAAGGTGTCTACTGCATGGTGAAATAATATTTTTCACTGAGTTAATCTTGACCTGAAGTGCAGGGTGGAAATTGCAACATTGACACATATATGGCTCGGCAGCTCTGGCTGGAAATTGTCCAGCCCAAGCCATTCTTTGATGACTTGCACCCAGGCTGCTAGTCAAGCAAATGAAACTGTGTATTAAAGGTACGTACGTTTTACGTGACCCGTGGCAGCTGAACCCTTGAAGGCTGGTAGGACTTTCATGAAAGCCTGCCCATTGAGACCCATTACTTGTGATTCTGAATTCTGCAGTGCAGGTGCTGGTGCAGCTCTGGGCCTCCGCTGTGGATTTCTGCTGAAATCAGGCCACCTGAGCAGAGGACCCGCTAGGAAAGAGCGCCTGGGATTCCAGCCTCGGCTCCGTGCAGCATGCTCTACAGACCCTCGTGTTGTCCGTCCTCATGACAAATAGTCCTCAGGCCGGGTCTCTGGGGAGTTAACTGGGCGGGAAGGAGGACGGTGGAAGGAGCCTGAGCATGCGGGCTCCACACCTGCGCCTCGGCCCGCGCCTGCCCCGCTGCAGCAGCCTGTCAGAAACAGTGTGGCTTGTGTGACAAGGGCTGGTTTGGACACTGTGTGAGTAGTCCTCAAGGCAGAGCTTGGCCACTGCGACTGGTGTCAGAGAGCGTGTCAGGCAAGCTCCCGTCATGCCTCGGCGTTGACCTCATCACCCCGCGCGGGGCCGCTCACCGGAACCACGCCCGCCGCGGGGCAGGCAGTTTCAGCCCCGCCCCCCGGTGCACCCAGGGCGGTCCCTGATCGGTTTCCTCTGTAGCTTACTCCCCTCTGATGCTGGCTTCAGGCCAGGCCCCTGGGAGGATGGTGCTGTGTGTGTGTGTGTGTGTGTTTCCCCTGATCCCCAAAGCACAGGGTGTGACGCTTCCTGGCAGCAACAGGCTGACCTGGCTCCTCGGAGACAGGATGGAAACCTCCAGCAGCGATGACCAGGTCCAGGTCCCCACAAGCCCGGGTCCTGCCTTTCATGTGGCCGGAAGCCATGCCCTGTGTCTGGTGCTAGAGTTAGAGGAGGTGGAGAAAATGAAGCCCCCGCTGGGCTGCACTCAGTCTGGAGCAGATGGCCACCCACTCAGAAGAGGCTGGAAAGAGGTTCTCTGTAAAACTTCCAGAGTGCCTGGATGAAGGTGGAGGTGGGCCCTTTTACTTATTAATTTTTTAATCTCTTTATTTCTTTGTTGAAGTATGGTTGATGTGCAATATTATATAAGTTACAGGGGTACAATAATGATTCACAATTTCTAAAGGTTATATTCCATTTATGGTTATTATAAAATACTGGCTGTAGTCTCCGTGTTGTACAATAGATCTTTGCAGTTTATTTTCTACCTAATAGTTTGTAGGAGGTGGGCCCTTTGAAACAGAAAGGCCAGGAAGCAGTGAGAGACTGAAATGAGAATAAAAGTCAAAATTCTCACCACGGCCCAGGCCCTGTTTAATCCAGCCTCTCTGTCTCTCATTTCATGCCACCTTCCCTCACCCCGACCTGGTCTCACAGTGGTCTTTACTCAGCTGCTCAAGCATGTACAGCCGCAGCCTCAGGGCCTTTGCACGTGCTGCCCCCCTGCCGGGAATGCTTCTGGCTCCCCTTCTCCATCCTCCTAGCTTTCCAAGCCCTGACCTTTACCCTGCTCAGCCTGTAACCCACCCTTCTCCTCCCTTTGGCTCTGAGGGAGAGATCTCCCCTCTCCCCCTTACGCTTTCCCACAGTTGTTCTGTTTCATCCCTTTTCTGAGTCCTTCAAAGCCCCTGATACAACTCACAATTATTTCCCTTATTGTTTTACATATTCATTTTTGTCTCCATCTCCCACACCTAGATTATAATTTCCTTCAGGACAGGCACCCTGTCTGACTTATTTTCCACGGCACACCCAGCACAGTGCCTGGACATAGCAGGTGGTCACTAAATGTTTACTGCATAAAGGATGACTGATTTGGCAGTCACTGTGTTAAACTTTTTTTCTTATTCACAGTTCCCTCTACAACTTGGCTAAGTGATGTTCTCAGGTTTGGTTGTTCGATCTGTGCTTTTTTTTAAGGCCTTTCATTCCTCCTGCTTTTTGTTCTCAGTCTCCTGGCCATTTTCATGCTCATTAACAATCCTTATCATGGAGTGGGTAGAAAAAGACATTTGCTTCTCTTTCACTGAGTCCACACAAGACTTGGTCAGACCAGAGCTCTAATTACTGGCTAAGCTATCATGTGGGGATTATTTGGGACTCCAATTATCCATGAGATTTCTGTCCACTCAGAGCAGGCAGTAGTATTGGTCAGAATAGGCCGACTGCTTTAACAAATAACCCCTGAATCTCAGAAGCTCAAACGAATGCCGTAAAAGTTCCTTTCTCACTCATGAATGTCCTCCTCCAAGGAGTGACTCAAGGCTCCTTCTATCATGTGGCACTTCCAGCTTCAACACCTGGCCTCCCAGGTCACCTTGATGGACAAAAGATCATGGGAAGTCACCTGGACACCTCACCCTCTTGGCCAGTAGTGATGCACACAGCTTGCACTGAGTTCCATTAGCCAGCTGGTCACATGGTCCCACGGAGATACAGGGACTGGGCAGAGGCATGAGAGATGGAATCTGTGGTGGGCAGCCTTGTCCAGCAATAGCTCTCACAAGGGGACCCTGAGAGTCCCTGCCATGGCAGCAGGTCACAGCCTGTAGGAAAGAAAGCTCTCGTAACTTCTTGACCTCCTGCCACTTCTCGTACCCTCTTGGGAGAGCCAGGTGCCCTACACGTTCCAGGGCAGCATCCACACAGCTCCCACTCCCCTGGAACTGTGTAACGTGCAGCCCTGTCTAAGAGCACGAGAGAATTTTTAGGTACCTTCCACTTCCCTTGGTCATTGTATCCCTCTTCTTGGCTTTTCTCTGGAAGGCTCTAGCGGGTAGCAGTGCCCTAACGTGGCCCCACTGGCTGCCCCGCGTCCCTCAGTATCCTGCCAGGCTTATCAGCCCCAAGAGAGCTCCGTTGGCAAATGGTCCTTTTTTCTCTCTTCTCTCATCAAATTCCCCCTTTTCAATGTGGCTTAAGTCGGGTGCTTGGAAGAGAGAAGTCCTACTGGGTTTCCTCCCAGTAAGTCATAAAGGACTGAAAACGCAACACAACACAACTCAACTCTGAGACACTTGCGTCTACGCAGGAGGTCGGTGGCAGACACAGATCCATGCAGACAGAAAGGGAAGGGCTTCAGGCTGCCAATGGTGAGGGGCATCCGTTTTGGTGGGGAGGGCTTCCCGGTGCCCCTCGAATAGCACCAGGCAATGCCCTCTGTTTTGAAATGTAAGTTGTATGACTATCCAGGTATGGTGAGGCCAGCAGATCAGGAGACAACTGCTATTGTAAAGTAAGACTCATGGTTTCCAAGGGCAGGGCCACACGGGGAAGCACCAGGTAATCAGGAGGCAGAGACGGAGGTGGGAATGAGGGGGAATGGCCTTCACTATGGTTTACCAGCTGGTGGGGATGGACAAGGCAGGGCAAGCAGGCTTGGGATTGGCTTTGGGAATGGTTCAGCAGGCTCTGGGGTATACAGGCTGGCCTCAGTTGTCCGGTTCCTGGGCCTGGGGTGATTAGGGCCGGGGACTAGTGGCCCCGAGTGTAAGAGCCCAATAGACACGGGAGGTGGCTAGGATGTGGGTTGTGGGCTCTGGATTGGTTGGTTTGTATTTGAAAAGTGTTCTCACAGGCCAGTTGCTGCTGCTTCTTTCTAGGAACTGCTAACCCTGGGAGGGGCAGTCCCTCCAGGAACAGCAAAGCCCATAGGTCAAAGCACCAGAAAATACAGAAACTCAAAGATGTGATAAAAATACACATCCTCCAACTAATAAGCTAATTAATGCAGTTCAATAGATGACAGTCCCGTCTAGTGGCAAGAGGCACATTTGGGGATAATGACTTGCCCTACAGTCCTTTGTGCTGACACCTCCCACCCTTCCCCACACCCCCAGCCCACCAGCAAGTCCAGTGGGCTCCAGCTCCAAAATGCCCCAGACCTACTTAACGTCTTCTGCTCCCCCTGCCCCACGGTGCTTGCCTGAACCCTTGCAGAAACCCTCTACCTGGATGTCCCCTGCCCTGCAGCCCGACATAATCTGTTCACCAGAGTAGGTATTTTGCTATCGCTTGGTTTTGTCCGTTTGCAGTTTAAAGGGTTCTTTTTTCCCACTTTTGTTTCTTCTGCAGTCTAAAGAGTTCTCCTGTAAACTTTCATTACGGCAATTTTCAAGCACACACAAAACAAAAGTGAATGTAATACCCCACCGAAACCCCACCACCCAGCTTCGATACTTAGCAACCCACGGCCAGTCTTGTTTTAACTAGACCCTGACCCACTTCTCCCCTCTCCCCACACTATTTTGCAGCAAATCCTTGACAGCAGAGGATCTTTATAAGCAAATCAGATCTAGTCACTTCCTAGTTGAAAAACCTACCATAGCTTCTCAAGGCATTGACAGTGAAGCCCTAACCTCACTGGGGCACTCAGGGCACTGCTTGACCACTCGGATGGCATCTTCTCACTCTGCTCCAGCCAGGAGACCCTTCTGTTCTTGGACTCGCTGAGTGGACGCCTACCTCGGTGCCTTTGCACTTGCTGTCCTGCTCCCTAGACAGCCTGCTGCCGCACATTTACATGGCTGGCATCCACATCTCAATCCAGACACACACCCCCGCTGAAGGAGTTGCCAGTTCATGCCTCCTGCACACCGCTACCATAACACTCAGAAAATAGTTCACTCGCTTGAAAAATATGCTTATTCTAGAATCAAAGCTCCAGGAAAGCAGAGCCTTTGTCTGTTTTGTTCAGTGCTGTATCCCCATGGCTAGACCAGTGCTTGGTCTATAATAAGCACTTACAATTTGTTGAGTAAAGCCAACAGAAAAGAATAAAAATGAAAACTAAGAACTGTAGGGCAGTTTGCAGGGAGTAAGAGGCAATCTCTTATATAATCCAATCTACAGGGAGTAGAGCCACATCAATGAATTATTTGAAGCATGTTGGGCTGATGCTTTTATTTTTTTTTTAATTTTTATTTTTTGGCCACGCCATGTGGCATGCAGGACCTTAGTTCCCCAACCAGGGATCGAACCCGTGGTCCCTGCATTGGGAGCGTGGAGTCTTAACCACTGGACCGCCAAGGAAGTCACTAGGGCAGTTTTTAAAAATAGACTTTTCTGGTGCTCTTATAATTAAATGAACTGATTTAACCAAGCATCATTTGTTAGGAAAAATATATTTATACAAATTTGTGTGGGGAAAAAAAAACCCACCTCTTGCTGCTATATCTGTAAAAGATGCTAAGTGACCTGAGGTTTTTCTGTTTGGTTGGTTTTTGGTTGTTTCTTTGTTTTGGCTGCACTTCACGGCTTTTGGGATCTTAGTTCCCCGCCCAGGGATCAAACCCATGCCCCCTGCAGTGGTAGCACAGAGTCCTAACCACTGGACTGCCAGGGAAGTCCCAAAGTGACCTGAGTTCTGATGCTGCATCCAGGGAAAGAAAGTCAGGGGTGAAATGACTATTTGCAGTCCTTGCAAGTAGCTCATGCTTCCAGCTAAAGTGAGAATGGAGGAACCTGTGACTTATCAAGTTCATTTATATGATGAGACTACACTCTCCAGCTCTTAATGCCATGCCAGGGGAAAGAAAGCCTCTAAGGAGACAAGAGTAATGAACTCTGAAATGAGGAGTAAAAGATTAAAATTTAGGTTCATTCAAGAAAAGCCTCCACTTGAAGGCCTTTGAGTATTTGTGGAGCCTGATTGATGGAATGCAAATTATAAAGTGAAATTGCGTTGTGTTTTTAATTATTTCATATCCTATTTTAAACAAACACCCACATAACGTATTCATCGGTGAAAATCCATTCCAAAAGCTCCTCCTTTCTTCCCAGCCCTGCGCCCCACGCTCCACACCTACACAGCCCCGCCCTCATCCACCGCCTCTCCCCGACCTCCCCTGGCTTAGAACCGGGATTCTCTCTTCTTTCTGCCTGTAGGAACTTTTCTGTAGAACTGGGGTTCGGTGTTCCTGAATGTGAGCGCGTATTGCTTTACACAGAGTACGTGTAGGAGAAAAGTTTCACGTTGATTAAATTTGTATTCATCAGCGGCTTTTAAACCCCCAGAAGGGTGTCCTCTTACAAAGCAAGCCGCGCTCCTGTAACTGGTCCTTTGTTCGAAGCCACAGGCTGGCCTGATGGAAAGCAGGCGGGACCTGGGGCCCACGTGGGCGCTCCCCTCCCGGCTCAGGCCAGCCTTCAGACAGCTGGGTGGGTGACAGGGTCCCCTCAGCCTTCTCCCACACGCCCCTCGTCTCTCAGGGAAACAATAGCATTATTGATTCGGGCACTGGTAGGAATGAGCAGGGCCTGGGCAGGCTCCCAGGACATAAACCCTTTGAAGATAGAGAGCTCCAGGCAACCAGGAGTGCTTGGAGGTGGGGGGGGGGCCCGGGCCCAGCAAGGAACCCGCGGGGAAAGATGCGCCTGGCTTCCTTAACTCCGTGCCTGCCCCAGGCCTCCTGACCTCAAGGCCCTCTGTGGCTGGGCTGGCCTGGGCCGGCCTGGGAGGTTTGGAACACAAGTTTCTTTGAAGAAGCCACTTGGAGTTCTGTGGATGGCATACATCCAGGACTTGGTTATGCGTGCAGTGTCACCTTGAGCGTTTGTCTGAGTACCAGCAGAGGCCGTTCACAGGACTAACTCATTGAAACCTCACAGATCTCCGTGAGGTGGGATTAATGTCATTTTACACTCAGTTGAGGAAATTGAGTCACGGAGAGGTCTGAAACCTACTGACATCATACAACTTGTAAGAGGGGGAGCTGGGAATGTACTCTAAGCCTTTGACATCAAGGTCCAAGTTCTTGACCGCCGTGGAGCACAGAGCCAGCACAGATAGAGATCAAAAACGTAGACCCCCGCACTGTGTGGGATCAAATCCGAGCTCTGCTGATTTTCAGCTGTGCGACTTTAGCAGGTCGCTAAACCTCTCTGTGCATCAGTGGCTTTGAGTGCAGAATGGGACTCATGATAGGACCTGTCACATGGGTTTATATGAGAACGAAATCAGGTGCTATATGTCAGTGCTTAAATGGTGCCTGGTAGATAATAAGTGCTCTGTGCCTGCCTTCGTAAGTCCTACAACACCACTGCCCAGCTTGCAGAATCCTGTTTTTCTGGTTCCTTTTCCCACCTGCTCATGGAGGACACCTACCCCCTGCAAACCCATGCCAGTTATTTCAGGCAGGGGGACTTTCTGGAGGAGGTACTGTTAGATGCAAGTTCCGAGCTGCATCTCTTTCTCTCCAGCTGGACATTGTTCAGTGACGTCCACCTTCAAGGATGCTGCCTTCCAAGGTGCCTAGAACCTTTTCTCCAGGGCCTGGTAGACATGGTGGTCTCCCAGACAACGTGGTACCCACCCCCATCCCTGCCAGATGGGCGACCGGGCCCTTGCGCTCCAAGGCTGAGCCAGCTCTGTTCTCTGAGCCAGAGCCATATGGGACCAAGCTGGGCAGCTTGCCTGAAGGGCCTTGCAGAGCACTTAAGGGAATTGGCTTCTGATCTGTCCTCACAGAGTCCATGAGCTCATAGGAAGCTGGGCTGAGGGTCACAGCCGAGGCAGAAATTAGAATTAAGCCTTCTCTGCAAATGCCTGAAGCTCTCTTATCAACCCACACCCCCATCTCACCATCCCCCTCCCCTCCTGCGCCCACACCCTCCCTCAAACCAGGGGTTCTCAACCTGACTCAGAGCCCCCTGGGGTGGCCTGGGAGGTGTGCACTCAGTGAAACTGAGTGTGTGTGTGTGTACATTTCCTGGAAAAACCCCCAGAGTTACTGTCGTGCTCTCAAAAGGGCATCATGACCCCCAAAATGCCAAGGATGCTGACTTCCATAGGGTAAGTCAACCTGTTAGGTTCCTTCTCCAGGAACGACCCAGAGATGGAGTGACGCGTGCAGCCGAGAAGCTCCTGTGGGTGGGGGGAGGGGTGCCACCAGGCAAGAGGGGCATCTCAGCAGGGATTCTGGAGCACAGCCCGCCCAGGAGAGGAGTCCCGTGTTGGGCAGAAACACCGGGCCTTTGGGCCACGGCCTTGCTCTGAGTTTGGCCTGGGCCGCCCGAAGAAGTGTAGAACCGGGTTCGAAAGCTGAGGCGCGTCCTGGAGGAGCTGACAGCTGGAGGCTGTCAGCCAGCCGCGCTCCTCGTAACTGGGCCTCATGCCCTTTCTAGAAGGGGATCTGGGCCGTGCATCTCTGTACCTGCTGCGTGCTCCGGGCGGCCACTGCACAGTCCGTCTGACCAGCCTAGGCAGATCCGATCTGACTCCTACGAGTGGCCCGGCCTAAGCCAGCTGGGCCGCCCACCCCTGACTTAGCGAATACCGCGTCCCAGAGTCCTGGGCCCTGATCCTGACCTGGGGAAGAGAACTAGGGGGAATGAGATGCTGGGAAGGAGAGGTTATAGTCAAGGGAAGCCCTTATCTTATGATTGGATTGTATACACGCTGGTTGTTTGGAATATGGAATACATTTTCTCATGGAAATTCTATTATAAATGTTCCCCAGGGCTTTTTTTTTTTTTTTTTGCAAAAACCTATTTAATTCATAATGATGTTGAAATAGTAAGAAGGGTCATCGGTCATCCTGAGCTCCAAGACCTGGAAGACACCAAGGGCCATCTCCTGAGTTGCCCCGGGAACCCTGCACAGGATCAGGGGGTAGAAGCAGCTGCGGTGCGGAGCCAGGGGCGTCCCAGGGGTTCTGCGGCGAAGGCAGCAGAGAGCCGTAGCACAGGGATGCAGAAGGACCAGGGGTCTGAGTCAAGGAGGGGGTCCCTGCAGCAAAGACACGCTGCGCTGCCGGGAGCGTACGCCGCATCGTTCTTAACCGGGTTCCTTGCCTACCATCAGCCCAGGCCCCTTTGCGACCACCATCACGGGAAGGCTCAGCCGGGCTGGAAGGAGGCCGTGAGACCCAACAAGCTCTTGGTTAACCTCTGGAGTGCCGGGGCCTCTCGTCCCAGAGTGCCAGGAGCCTCAGGAGCCCGCCCTTGGGGGACGTTCTGAGAGCGACCACTAGATGGCGCGTCCGCCCTTCCCTACTCCGGGAGCGCGGGAGCCCGGGCACTAGGCGAGGAAACCGGTCGTTTAATTGCCACTTAATGAGAAGGCTGATCCCGATGTGCCCTCCTCCTAGGGAAAGCTCCAGGCTTCTATCAAAGGGAACAGCTTATTTATATTCTAACACGAAGAAGCATCAATTAAACACATTTAATGTGACCAGAGGGGGAGAGCATCTAAGGGATGGAATACAGACTTGTTACCTTTTAAAAATACCAAACCGCCCATTCTGGTCTCCGTGGCATATAGATTGGACCTGGGATGGGTCTCAAGAGTGCCTGGATCCCACGGAGCCCCGCCCCCTCCCCAGACAGGCTGAAGGTTGGGGGCTTGTCCAATACTCCACACCCATCAGGTGATCTTTGCTTCATACTCAATTTTCTTATTAGTCCCACTCGGACACTCACGTTGTCAGGATGTTCCTTACAACGTGGGGATTGAAAAATACAGTCATTGGTGATATTTTCTGTCTACTTGATCTGTAGGGCAGATTCCGGAAGATGCCATTGTCTGGACCAAAGTACACAGTTCCAAACTGAATAAGTGTGTGCCCAGGTATGTGGTATGTGGGAGCGGACTGTGCACCAACAAAAAAATGAAGTCCTAAGTAAGTGTCACCGTTCTAAATTTGACGCGAGGTCAGATACAGGATGCCATTAAGGTTGTGGCTTAGTACATTACACAGATGGGCGAGGAAAGGCCCTCAGGAGAAATGCCTGCCTTTCCTTGGTTCCAAAAATAGTGATCTCGGAAGTACCTGATCCCTTTTATGTTAAACACTCATCTGTTTCCCTTTCTTCGTTAACTCCTAGTGCCAAACTTGTGGCCAATTGGAGGGAAGTCTATAAACCTGAATGGTATATTTTCTATTTTTTCCTCGCTTCACTCCTGGCTCCATTGTATGCCAACCACCCTTATCTTTCCTTTTTCACTTGCTCCTATTTTCAGTGTATATTAAACCTCTATTTCGTGTCTCCTCTGTAAACTCCCTTAAACCCTTCCTTTGTGGAACAGAGCAAAACGCAAATAAAATAAAATGGACATCAGATGCATTCCTTCTATGGCACAGCGTTAGGTCAAAGGGCTCCTGAGTATTTGTTGCCTGTACTCCTTTGTAAGAAAAGAGAATTTTAAAATTCTCTGCCAGCCTACCTGAGTGGTGACATTTTCCAATGCTATTTATTTTACTTACCAGCATCTTTAATTTTGCTTAATCTTTGATTTGGACACCTCCAGGTTGTGTCTTCTAGACTTTTCTCTCTCGTATGTGATACACAGAGCCTACTTTTTCTGATTTTCTAAACTCAGAAAGTATATTCTAACTTCTCAGAGGACTTAGGTAGCAGATTCATTTTTTAAAATTTTAGATTGGTTTACAATCCTATTATAAATGACTGCTGAACTTTTTTGCAAATTAAATTAAATTCACAATGATGTTCCAAGCTCCGAGGCCTGGAAGACCCACAGCAGTACCATTTCACGGGTCTGGCTGGTGCCGTGGAAACATGGGAAGAAACAGAGAGAAGAAAGTCATGGTGGGTTGACTCGAAAACTCAGATATCCCCAAAGCAATACACTTTTTTGGCTGCTGTTGCTATGACAGATATTGAGACAGTCTTTGAAGGCCTTGATTCCTGAATCTCAAAGATTCGCCCCCAAAACCTGAACACAGTAAGCAGTCAGCACTATTGTTCAAAGAATAAATGAGTTCACACAACCAAACCAAGAAGCTGGGGAAGAATGAATGAATCTCCTGGGTCAGGCCTCGGCAGTTCCGTCCCCCAGGTCTCCAAGTGGGACTGGCCAACTTTCAGAGTTATGAGGATTCGCTAAAATGATGTTACTGTGGTTTTCTCAAGGAGGAAGTAACTAGGCAGGAAAAGGCCAGTCTCTGGGAAAGGCAGCTTTGAAGGAGAAAGGTCTGGTGGCCCAGGAAACTTCTCTGGGAAAGGGCCTGGAACGTTGCTGTTTTATCAAACGTGCCCCCTCCCTGCCCTCTCCCCTGACCTCCCCTCCCTCGAGTGTCAGTAACTTGCTGTATGGATGCCAGCAACGCAGAACACCACCATCCCGATTCCCATGCCTACTTCTGAATGCTTGTCCTGAGAGGTTTTCTATTTCCAGGGGTTTTATGTCATTGGCCAGGCCTTACCGTTTAAGAGAACAAAGGGGGTAATTAGTCTGCGGGTTTGGGCTGTGTAAACAACTGATTTCTCTAATTCAGGTCAAAAGCTGGACTTGCCAAAGACATACATTTTTACTGAAAATATGCATTTAGATTAGAAAATTTCACCCATTGGTATTTTTTCAACTCAACAGACGGGTCTCATTCTCCCTGGCTGCTGTTGCTTTTGCTTTCTCTGGGATTCCTTTTTCAGGATTGTTGAGCACCCCAGTGCTGTAGGGCCGGACTTTACAAGAAGCAGGCAGTGTCTGGTGTGGAGGCCTCTGCTGGAAACCTTCACTTTCCCGTGCAGCCTCCCTCCCTGCCGAGGAATCAGCAAGCCTGGGGGAAACGCTTTCCTTGCTGTGTTTACAAAGCACTAAATTATCAGTCACTCATTCCCTTCCTCAAGCAGGAGCCTAATGGAGTTTTCTACTAGTCACTGAGATAGCAGTTATAACCCTGAAAGATCAAGAAAGCCAGAAGGGCCTAAAGTGAAGTGAGAGACAGGGGACGGACTTCTCTCACCTCAGAGGGAAATAGTTTGAATATCTCAGTCACTACCTCACGCACTTGTTTATTTTCCTTTCGAGAACGTTCCGAAGTGTTGTGTAGATGGAGCCCCATCCTCCCCCGCGTGCGCGTTCTTTGTGCTGGGGCTGCTGGCTGACCCCTTCCCACCGTGGCGGGGAGGCTCGGGGTCTTGACCCCCCAGGGGCAGGCACCAAAGCTGGGGTGCCCAGAGCGCCATACAGAAAGGGCCCTGTTTTCCCAGTGCTCAAATTACTCCTTGGAATCCAGGCTTCCAGGCAGACCCTTAACCCTCTCGGGGCCAGCGGGCTGCAGGGAGCCGTCCTGCTCTGAGCACATGCCTGTCCATCTCTGGGTGAGCCCAGACTGCCCTCTCCAGGCTCTGGGGCAGGAGAGGGACACTATTCCTGGTGGGGACACTGCTCCCCGGGCAGAGTCACAGGAGCAGCCCTGCCCCTGGGCCCCCTACAGCTCTGTGATGAGCCCAGGGAAGGCTCCTCTTGACTCCAGTGTGGATCAGTCTTCTAGAGAACGCCCTGAGACTCCAGGTGGCTGTAGGTGTTGCTGTGGCCAGACTGGAGGCAGTGGAAGCTGTGTTGGCAGGAAAAGCAGCCGTGTTCAAAATACGGCCCACAGGCCTCCACATCAAAGTCACCAGGAAAATGCAGACTCTCCCTCAGCGTCACCAGCAGCCCCGCCACCTCCAGAATCAGGATCTTCCCAGGGATCGGGGTGGGGGGGGGCGGGTGACGGGGCTTCGACACAGGGCAGAGACCTAAAGGGTGTCTGCACCAGCCTCTGGGTCCCCGAAACAGGCTGCCCTCCTGGGCTCCCATGATAGTCTGAGCAGACTTTCTTCCAGGTGTAGGAATACCAGGCTCCCCGGGAGGGAACGCTGCCTGGATGCTGCAGGGGACCTCTGAGGCGTGCCCTCCCGATGCGGCGGTCAGCAGGCTGTGCCTGCCTCCCCTCCGGACTCTGAAATCTTCTTGTGTGCGCTGGTGTTGTTTTCATCTCCGTGCCCCTGGGTAGAATCCAAGAGAGAATTCGAAGCCCTCCAGAAATCCCTCGATAGCATGGATTTTGGTTACCCTGGTGATGGCCTTGGTCCCCCTGGCTGCCTGTTTGGCATTGGATCTGGCCCTATCTTGTTCGCATCCCCAGAGACACTGCCATGAACCTTCTCTGGAGGAAATTTACAGAGAGGCCTGAGAATCAGGGCTGCCTTTAGTGGAAGGAATTCCCTACCTCTGACTGCCAAATGAAGCCAGGGCCTCTTGGCCACCGGGGTAGCCCTTGAGACCCACCTCCTCAAGGAGACTTTCGAAAGGATGCTGGGACATTCTTCCTGTGTGAGCCTTTCCTCTGTGCCATCCCTGTAGAAGCAGGGAGCTGGGAGCCAAACCCTGGCCCTTCCTCTCATTCCGCGTGGTCTTAGGTCCATTACTCACCTTCTCTGAGCCAGAGATTTTCTTACCTGTAAAAGAGAAATAATAATAACAATAAAGATAATGTTCCTGCAGCTTTGAGATGATGTGAAACATGTCTGTCCCTCCCCCTCTCTGCCTATAGCATTCGCACCAGGCATCCAAGCCGGGAACTCAGGTACTGGGACACTCAGGGAAGTGGTACCAGGGAGCCATTCTAATTGCCTGCGTTTGACATCCAGTCTGTCACACCTGATATTTATTCCTGAGTCTGAGGGGAGATAATTATTGTTTTGCGGGGAGGTGGTCTGGCTGCGCCGCGTGGCATGTGGGATCTTCGTTCCCCGACCAGGCATCGAACCCCTGCCTCCTGCAGTGGATGTGCAGAGTCTTAACCACTGGATTGCCAGGGAAGTCCCTGAGGGGAGATAATTATTGTTAGATTTTTAAAGCAACAGTTGCCCAGGCTGCTGACGATACCTCCCGTCAAGGCATATGCCCCACCAGGCTAGGGAGCGGATGATAACCAAAGCCGTCTTGCTTCTTGGATTTTCTCCTGAGCCCTGCCATGCTGGGGTGACGCTGCGCATAGTAAATATTTAAGCACGTGTCTTGTGTAACGGTCACCAATCTGGATGCAGAGGGAGCCATGGAGCAACACACCGTCACCTGCCTAAGCGTCCCGGCTTCGAGAGAGACGGTGTTGATGCCAATACCAGGAGTCTCTCGGCTACCAGCGGCTGATAGGTGGCAGAATTCTGTGGCCTGTTAATTGTCTTGGAAACAAATCCTCGAATTGGGAGAGAGAGAGAAAGGAACTGTAATTAAAGCTTCCCTTGGGCAAAATTTCCCAGTGATGGGAATTAACACATTTCTTGTGTGCCCGTTAAGCTCCAGGCTCTAAGCTGAGAACTTTACATACACAGATCTTCCTTGACGTACAGTGGGGTTACGTCCTGGTAAACCCATCGTAAACTGAAAATATCTTGAGTCGAAAATGCGGTAAATACACCTAACCCACAGAACCTCATAGCTTAGCCCAGCCTACCTTCAACGTGCTCAGAACACTGACATTAGCCTACGGCTGGGCAAAATCACCTAACGCAAAGCCTAGTTCACAATAAAGTGTTGAATATCTCGTGTCATGTATTGAATTCTGTACTGAAACTGAAAAACAGAGTCTGGGTCCAGAATGGTTGTAGGTGTATCAGCCGGTTACCTCTCGATCGCGTGGCCGGCAGGGAGCTGTGCTCGCTGCCGCCGCCCAGCATCACCAGAGAGGCTCGGGCCACAGATCACTAGCCCAGGAAAAGATCCAAGTTCAAAATTTGAAGCGCTTGAAGGTTTCTACTGAATGCAGACTGCTTTTGCACAATCGTAAAGACGAAAAATCATAAGCCAAAACATCGTAAGTTGGGGACCGTCTGTATTGAATCTTTTAGTCCTTACAACAGCCAGAGAAGGGGCTCTTATTATCATCACCAAGAAATGAAGGCTCAGAGAGGTTAAACTGTCTGCTCACAGAACGAGGGGGCTAGGGGATGAGGCCAGAGTTGGGAGATCTGCTGATGGAGAGAGGGAATCAATGCTGCTCTTTTTAACCCTGCAGCCTCGTCAGTAACTTACCTTCAGAGACTTAGAGAGAAGTCCCGTGTTGGTCGGGACGCCTCCAGGTCTCTCCCAGGTCAATGCTAAGCCTCTGATGCCTCCTGGATGCCCACTGGGCAAATAGATTCTGTCTTATCTCAACGTATATATTTATTAAGACTCAAGGGAATGGAAAGACAGAGGCAAAGGCAAATAGAACAATGCAGGATTAAGGGACTGGGCAGTGAACAGGACCAAGGAAGCCAAATCGTAAGAGACGTAGAGCCTGCTTCGCCCTCACCTTCCGTCACCCCGGCCCCTGTGCCTGCTCCCTCCTGAGCATCTTCTGCTCCCCACACAGACCTCAGGGTTCACCAGCCACAGCAGACCCTTCCAGCCTCTGTTCCCTGCATCACTCACAGCCACATCTACGTCCACAGTTCCTTCTTACACAGCTTGGTGCCTGGGCTCCCTAGTCACCGCCGCCGAGGAGTACAGCCTGCTTGTTCCCTGCTGGTTGATACTCCTTTTGCGTGGCGTCGTAATCGCACAGTTACATATTTGTCCCCCTCTGTGAACTGCACGCTCTTCAGAGGGTGGATCTTGTGTTCGTCTATGCTCCGCGCGTATGTCGTCCAGGGCTTGGTGCCTGGAAGGCGCCCTATAGATGCCGAATGGCAGAGGAATGAATGCATAGTGGCCTGGAAAGAGAAACTACACACTTCCAATCCGTTTTCTGTGACAGGAAGGGTCTGATCATTGCTTTTGTTGCAAACTTAATGCAGTACTTTCTCACTCAAAGATAGTCGCTATGATTTTGGGTGGTAAATAAGCTAACACTGTCTCATAGATATCTCCGAAGGAATAACCAGGAGCTAAATAATAACCTAATGTTCAAAAGATCATAGGAAAATGAGAATAAAATGACCTCTAGAATTCGAAGATAATTAAAAAAAAAAACCTGGAAAACTAAAGTTTAAAATCTTCAAGCAGGTATTTTAATAGATACTGGGACAATTCATTTCCCTTTTAAAGAATCACTTCAACTCCAAAATGTTTGTTGAATATCTCCCAAGTGCTTGATGCTATAAGGAAAATTATCAAGATCGCCTGCTTACAAAGCGCTTTGTACTTCGCAGCACACTTTCACAGAATTGCTTCTGAGTTTCCTCACTGTGGCTGGCAGAATCGTGCCCCCAAGATGCCCACGTCTTAATCCCTGGAAACTGTGAATAGGTGACCTCACGTGGTAAAAGGGACTTTGCAGCTGAGATGAAGGATTTTGAGATTGAGATTATCCTGGTTTATCCAGATGAACCCAGTGTCATCACCAAGGTCCTTATAGAATAAAGTCAAGGGGTCAGAGTCCGTCCTAAGAGATGAGGTGAGAGAAGCAGATGGTTGGAGTGATGTGGCCGTGAGCCGAGGAATACAGGCGGCCTCCAGAAGCTGAAAACGACACGGGAAGGATTCTCCCAAGAGCATCCAGGAGGACCGCAGCCCTGCCGACACCTTGACTTTAGACCTTTGACGTCCAGAACTATGAGGTAATGAATTTGTGTTGTTTCAAGCCACTGGGTTTGTGGTCGTTTATGACAGGTAATTTAATACACGCATCTTTACAACGCCAATAACAATAGTCCGTACTTACCTCATAGGCTGTGCTGTTAGGTGAGACACATTACAAAGACAAGGCCATTTAGTGACCTACTGTTACCAGAGAATTGTTATTTTGTTGTTATTTGGGAGATCTTATCCCGTGAGGTCAGCAGATCCACCTTATACTCATGAAATGAACCCGTATTAAGTCCTTACTAGACACCAGGTCGTGCAGTAACGCCAGGGACCCTAGAGGAATCCTGGGAGCTCCTGGCAGGAGGCGAGGCAGACACCTCAGCAAGGACAGCCAGCACGGGTGACAAGACCAGTTAGCAGTATCCCCAAGGTTGGAAGGGACCCAGAGGAAGGAGAGTGGGGCTAACTGGGAGGTTCCTCTCATGAGGAGAGCCTTGAACTCAAAAAGGCAGTCAGCAGAGACCACCAGGCAGCCCAGGGGAGGGAGCTGCAGGCAGGGGGAGCCAGGGAGCCCCCCGGGGCGGTGGGCGGCTGCCCAAGATCCCACAGCTGAGACCTAGACCTTCCGTCCCCCACACTTTCTGCTGCTTTGGGACACTGCACGTATGACTCAGCTGCTGGCGGCCCTCAAGGAGTATATCGTCTACAAAGGGACAACCAGATGGGGGGCTTCCCTGGTGGCGCAGTGGTTGAGAGTCCGCCTGCCGATGCGGGGGACACGGGTTCGTGCCCCGGTCCGGGAAGATCCCACATGCCGCGGAGCGGCTGGGCCCGTGAGCCATGGCCGCTGAGCCTGCGCGTCCGGAGCCTGTGCTCCACAGCGGGAGAGGCCACAAGAGTGAAAGACCGTGTACCGCAAAAAAAAAAACCAAAAAAAAAAAATGTAAATGGTGGGGAAATTCCACCAGAAAGATGTATAAGGACTGGACGCGGGGAAGAGTTCGAGAGGCAAGGGTGTGAGTCAGAACTGACGGGGGGATGGGGAGTAGATGGCTGGGGGCTGGGGGTGAAGGAGGAACCTTCTCAGTGTGGAGGCTGGCCCTCCCGGAGGCTGGAGGCTGGGCAAGTGTGGGGAGCAGCACAGCACAGAGACCCCCCCCAGCCTCTGGGGACGTGAGGATGACAGGCTGAGTGCAGGAGGTCCCATAGGGCCTGAAAGCTACTTCCAGCTAAGACTTTAGGCTGAGGGCATTTGGGAAGGCTTGCTGAAGGGTTTTTGAGTGACAGGATGAGATCAACGTGTTAGGGATACTTATGGGTCTGTCTGTAAGACAGGGACTTACCTTTCTGGTGCCTGCTCCGTTGTTATTTGTTGGACTGAATTAAGATTTGCAGGATGGATTGAAAGAATGGGGAAATCTGACATCTGATCTAAATCCCACGTGCTCACTCCTCATTGGAGGGGAAGCTAACGGTTGCCAGCCTCCATAAGGACCACAAACCCTAGTATTCACAAGAGGTTATAGAGTCATCTCCAGCTTATCTTTTCTTGTTGTTGCCTTTCATCTTTCCTCGTAAATACTAAATGTTTCACTAGGTGCAAAATGAAATAACACTTTTTATACTGAGTATCGGCTATTTATACCTGAGCGTAACTGAGTCTTGACCCAGTTATAAAACAGGAGCTTGAACGTGTTCGTTCAATGCCAGATTCTGATGGGAAGAAGCAAAGTCCTGCCTGTCTTCTGAGCCTTCGCTCGGGACGATCGCCGCCCAAGCCCACCCCACGTGTCGGGAGCTGCTGAAATGAATGGGTGCTCAGCCGCCAAAATGCGCCCCGACTTGTGCACCAGAAATAATAGTGACAATATGACGCTGAACACTAAGACTCTGTTAACAAGTCTAATAGCAAGAAATGCAACTTGAACTTGGACAGAAGGAAGCGCATCGGCTCCTAGACCCAAGAGACAACAGGAGCAACGCGGGGACCACGGGAGCAGGGATTCAAATTCCGACAGAACCTGCGGGCCGCTCTCGCCATACGCTGCTCTCCGCATTTTGGTTTCATTGTCACCAGAAGGTGGTGGACGCTTTTCTCCAGGAGATGGGGACCGTGACCACCAGCGGCCCCCAGGCTCTTCTCCCAAAAAGGAGCACCTCTTCCCCACCAGCTGTCATCCCGATGCATCTCAGGGAGGGGCTGGCTCAGACATCCTCCCCTCCAGGGGAGGCAGAGACCTAGAGAGGGACGGATGACAGCTTCCATTCGGGGACCAAAGGCAGCTCCATCAGAGAGGGGGGGACAGGCAGCAAGAGCAGGAAGGGGTCATTCGGATCCAGGACGCAAACTTCAGTGTATGTACAGCAGCTTGTGGGAAAGGAGGCCTGGGGGGGCTCTGTCATCTCCTAGATGTCGTCACGGGGGTGTCCAGGTCCTGTCCGGCTGCCTCTGATTTCTGCCAAGAGCCACCACTTACCCTCCACTCCCCTGAGTCAGTGTTCCTCCCGCTGTGTTAGAAACTCAACCCACCCCCAACTCCTGCCGTGGAGGTAACAGCAGGCATAGCCCTGAGAAAAAATGACAGAGACAAATATAGATCCAGCGTTCTGGTTAGTCCAAGAATCCCGGAAACCAGCAGCTTAAAAATGGCAGGTGTGGGTGAAATCAGATGCGGAAAGGATCAGTGGTACTTCAGGAGTTTGCAGACACCTCCCCTAAATGACTATGAATTTGGCACCCATGGCAAAGGGTAAGTGATCAATCAAGTCACTGGTATTTGCACTAAGCGGTGGTTCGAGCTTGAACGCGGACAATCCCACTTGTGGAGGAAAAGGCCTTGCCGAGGGGTAAGATGTTGATTTACTTTAGGGAGAGCACGGTGGTATCTGTGCATTCTGCATTCCACTGCTGTTACCACCAGTGCCCGCCCTGCTGTTTGCAATTGTTTCAGTCCTCTGGTACCATTGATCCCTAATTGACCCCAGATTCCTGAGCGCCAGGAGCCTGCCCCGACTTGTGTCTGGCTGGCCCGCTGCGCACGTGTCCATTGGTGGCTTTCCACTGAGCTCAGCCTGGAAGGCCACCCTCCGAGCGTGAGCCGGCCGAGCCCTCGGCTGGGAGGCCAGCCTTCTCCAGGCCTCAGCGACAACAGAACCTCCCTGTAGCTAAGACACAAATTTCCTCTTACGTGAAGCTATGCAACACACAGGCCTTAATTTCCTGGCTCTCCGGCCAATAGAAATTCCGTCTGAGCTTGATTATTGGATAGCTGTCTGGGCTGGTTGTGACCTAGAGAAATGTTGAACGTGGGTTGGCCGCACTCAGACAAACTCTGTCCCTTCACCCCAGGGCGCACCCTGAGCTTCAGCCAGCTGGCTTTCAAAATCTCCCGTGGGTGAGCGGGTGCCTGGCTGGGCACAGCTCTCCCGCCTCTCCATCCCTGATGACAGGTGGCCCTCGTGTCATCTGGTGCACAGAGCAGAGTGGGTTCCTGCATTGAGAGCGCGCCCTGCACACGAAGGGCGAACTGGAGCTTCCTCTGCTCCCAGCTGGCTCTGCTGGAGCAGCCTGGGGCCTCAGGGCGTCGTGTTTGCTGGGGACCGCAACCAGCGGTGTGCTCAAAGGTGCCTTGGCAGCCTGAAGGAGCCTGCATTTAAGCCCTGCACTGAAACAACAGAGACTTGAGGCCCGTGGTTTATTGGGTGTTTCCAATAAAGACGCAGGGCCCAACGTTCCCTGGGGAATCCACACGGCGCACATTCATCTGGCCACATCTGCACTTTTAAGATCTTAGGCAGATCCAGACTGGGGCCCCCGTGCCCTTGCAAGCATCCTCCTGGTCTGTCTTTGAAATCAAAGCTAGATGGTCCGATCCAGACAGGAGGACGTGTGGTGCTGAACCTCAGCGAAGCGTTAAACGCTCAGAGAGGAATGGCTCCTTGATTGTAGACAAAAGTTTGTTTTCCTCTTAAACCCCGAACCTGGAATGTGCTCTCTGATGATGATTGCAGGATGAATCAGCACTCAGGTGATGGAAACCAGGCCCGCGCTCTGCTCACGGTATCCAGGCTGCGGGGCAGCTGTGGCCTAATGAGATCCAGCAGCCCTGCTCAGCTTTCCAGCGGGCGCTTGGGGGAAGGGTGTGCAGGCGCTGTTCTGAGGGGCTCCCCGCCCGGCTTGGGGGCTCAACACTCCCACTGCCTGACCCCAGGGCCCTGCAGGTGTGCACCAGGGTCAGCCGCTCGCACACATGGACGCCTGGCTCAGGCGATAGGACGAGTCTAGTACCGAGGCCAGAGCTTTCCCCAAACCATGGGGAAACCACGACCTCATCGTCTGAATCTCTCATCGTCGCACTAACTGTGTCTGCAAAATGCAGGTAAAATGTGCTCCTCTTGCACCTGGTGGAAATGATGCCTTCATTCCATACAGAGTGAAGTCCCAAGTTAGCTCACCTACAACAATGTAAGATCGGGTGGCTAGAAAGTGAGGGGTGATTGACGTCCTGCCCTCTGCACCGAGCTCCCCTGGTCATTTCACCTACCCCATTATAACACGAGCCCACATTTTATGAGACTGAATTTGGGGGGCCCTGCTTAGGAATTTACTATATTTATTAGAACCCAAAGTATGCAGAGACAAAGGCAAAGCACGCAATACCACCCTCCACCTTCTGCCAGGGCCACTCCGGTGAGATGCTACCATCAAGGACGTTTCCACCCGAAAGGGCTCAGATTTGAAACACCCGTGGTCATTGTCTCTAATCAGTGGCCCCCCAGGTAGAGGGTCAACAGGTGAAGGGGATGCACATGGCCCTGGGGATGACATCTAGCCATCAGAGGTGCACAGGTGAGGGGTGGAAAGACGGCTCAGTGGAGAAGTCGAGGCAGAATGCTCTTCTGGTCCTCACGGGACAGTAGACCCAGACCTGGCCTTGTTAATAAGCTGCCTCATCGCACAGCTCCGGGAGGGAAATGTGGCCGGTGACGAATTCTCCGCCGTTTTAGATGGCAGGTGAGCGAAGCCACCAGGCCCAGCCGTTCCTTCCAGCCTCATCTTCCCCATCACCATTATTGGAGCCATTGGTCCTGAGACAAGGGGCAGCCTCGGGAGGCCGGACACCTTCTCATCACTAACCTTGCTTCCTGTCACTGTAGATGCCGTGCTTAGAGGAGCCCTGGCTCCCGAACGAGAAAGAAAAGTGCCTTCTCTGCAGCTTCAGCACAAAAGATGACCTTCAAGAGGAGACATCCAAGGCTTCCCTGGTGGCGCAGTGGTTGAGAGTCCGCCTGGCAATGCAGGGGACACGGGTTCGTGCCCCGGTCTGGAAAGATCCCACATGCCATGGAGCGGCTGGTGCCTGTGCTCCACAACGGGAGAGGCCACAACAGTGAGAGGCCCATGTACCACAAAAAAAAAAAAAAAAAAAAAAAGAGGAGACATCCAGCTTTTCTGGGAAAGAAATCACAGTACAGTTTCGACCTGGCCACTCTCTTGGAGGAAGTTTGCTTCACTGTCCAGAGTCTTGACCTCTCCAGAGGAGCAGCCGTCTCCAGATGTGGCCACACGGCTGCTGTGGTCCTCCTGGAGACATCCTCGAGCAGACAAGTCAGCAAACTCAACCTCTTCCTCAAAAGCAGCATCTTCTCACAAACAGAATGCGAATTTCTCCCTGCCCCCTGGCTTCGCCCACAGGGAGTGCATGCCAGGATATACTAGAATGCTCCAGAGCTCCCTGGGAATTCTGGAACGCCTATGCCCTCCAGCTAGGCAACCCAGCTCTCTGCTCCAGGCACCTGCAGGCTTCAGAATCTCCCCCTGCGTGTCCTTCCCCGACATGCACGAAACTCAAGTTCAGAGACTGGGTGTGTTTTGTGTGTGTTACCTTCTGCGCTCAAATTTTCTTGCTACTCGCTACCTCCTCCCTGCACTGCACTTGCTTTTCCTCTAACTTCTATCACAGTCCACAGTGGCTGTGTGCAAGGCAGGAGAGCCCCACCTGCGAGTCTGGTCAGCAACTGGAAGCAACTGCAAGTTATATGCATCTCCTCTACGTCCTCAACATTCTATAGAAAAGCTCGACACAGCTTGTACCACATTATATGGTGACTGTTGCTCTGCCTTCGCCTGGAAAATATGAACTGTCATTTACTGAGCACATCCTACGTGTCAGTGTTTAACGTACATTACTACCAGACCCATAAGATAGGTATTCTATTTTCCCTATAACAGATGAGAAAACAAAGGATCCAAAAGGTGAAGTAACTTGTCTAAGATCACTCAGCTAAGCAGAGAGACCAAGCATCACCTGGGCAGGCCTGGCTTCGAAGCCAACCTTCTCTCTATGACCCCACCTGCCCGGCAGCGTCTTAGAAGCCTGAGGTCTGGGCTGAGTCTTTCCTTTCTGTCCTGGATGTTTGCCCCGGGACTGAGGGGTTTCCTGGGATGAGGGACTCTGGGTGCTGAAACCGGGACAGTTGGTCACCCCCCGTGGGAATGTGGATGCCTGGACATTACCGTGGCCTCAAGCATAGATGCCGGGCTGCGTGGACCAAGGGGAAAGATCACGGCCCACAAGACGCCCCCTGCAGGGCAGGGACCACAATGTAAAGTTCTCCAACTTATTGAGAAAAGTTCCAGCGGGTCTCCAGGCCAGAATATAATCATCATGACCATTTGGGGGTGCACACAGGACTTGTCAGTCAGTGGACAAGGTTTGCCAAACATTAGAGAAACATCCTGGGGGTTTTCTCTATCTCTTTTTTTAACGAATCCAAGAAATCTAAATCTAGGTAGAATTTTTGAAAGTATTCATGTATCCTTTGGACTCATCATCCTCAAATGCTCATCTCTGAGCAGGCTTCAGGGTCCACAGCCACCTGGAGCTTGACCGAGAGTCCTTAGGTGGTCCTGCTAGAAGGCCACCAGCAGTCCCTGTGCCACCCCCACCCCCACCTTCCACACACACACTCACCCTGCACATGACCTTGTCAAAGCCTCTGCAGCTTCGCTTTGAGCTTCTGCAGGTGCTGTTGAGACCAAACCTTCCCCCTTCCTCCTGAAACCCTACTCATCCTCCGGCCTCTCCTCCTCCCAGAGCCTTCCCACCACCTCCTTCCTGCCTGGGTCCCACGGGCACTGCCCCTCTGTGTGGATGTTTATTTCACTCCCCCTCCAGGCTGGGAGCCCTGCCGGGCAACAGCCAGTGACCATCTTCTTCTGGGGTTCCCAGCATCCACTACGGTGTTTGGCATACAGATGCTCAGCAAATGTTTCTTCCAGTGAGACAGAAACAGAGCGCTCCGGGGCCTGCTGGTGATGGAAGCAGCCCAGCTTGAAAGGCGGTCTGCTCCGCGTTGCATCCACAGGTGGCTCCAGGCTTACTTACAAGCACAGAACTTACTGTCAGCTTCGAGCCAGGGCCGCCGGTTGCTGGCTGTTGTGGAGGCCACCCCACGGTTGCCATGGGAACCAGCCACTCACAAAGCCTCCAGGGAGCCCTGAACTCCGCCCCCAACTCCCTGCGGATGCTGCCATGGGAACGTCCCAGGTTCCAGCGCCTCCCTCCAGCCCATCCCTGAGGCCAGAAGATGAGGGGCTGGGCTTCGGTGGGGCTCGGACCACGCCACCTACAGCTGCTTTCATGGAAAAAGGCATTCAAAGTTCCAAAGAGACCAGCCAGTAAGTGCACTGCTGGGGCACATCCTGTCAGATGAAGCGTCTTCACACTTGGCAGTGAGCTGAAAAGGGCGAGAACCAAGAAACAGGCAGGATGGGGAAATCGAAGAGGGATCAGTTCTCCTTTACCCACAGGGTGGCTTTTGGGGTGTGTGGGGAGGTCTGATGCCGGGAAAGGGGCACCAGGGAATGTTGTCAGACCTGCCGATGGTGGATCCCAGCAGAGGTTTTACCAATTGACTTTGAGAAGCATCTGTGGAGTATCTCACAGATGAAGAAGCTGAGGCTCAGAGACGTTAACCAAATCCATGTCCTTAACGTCTTGGGCGTGGTCTTATAAGTCTCCCACGCGTGCCTCCCTGCTCTCCTGGCCGGCTGCAATGATGATGACTCTGGGCAACGTTGGAAGTGCCCAGTGACCTGGTGAAGAGGACAGAGCCTCTGCCAATCCAAGCCCCTGAAGAGCTGTGCTGAATCGGGCTGCCCACCAATTTCCGCCCCTGCTCAGGAGTATTACCTGGAGAAGAAATAAACCTCTTGTGTGACTACACATGGGGTCTGTTTGTTACAACAAGTAGCTTTCCTTAACTGAACAATGGAACAGGAAGATTTCGGCTTCCTTGTACTCCATTTCACAGGACTAGTTCCAGGACAACTGGTGGCATCTGAGGTATGTAGGCTCAGTTGGAAAGGTCCAGAGATGCTGGTATGTTCATCACGATAGCTTCTTTCTGTGCTCTGGAAGGTTTCCAAGAAGTTGGCTCCAAGACAGAGCAATAATTGTTCACATAACGTGTTGCCAGAGAGATTATGGCTTTGCTGCATGGTATCTGGTACTTAAAAGGTGTTCTATAAATACTTATTGAATGGATGGATAGATAGATGGATGGATGGATGGATGGATGGATGGATAATGGCTTCTACTGCAGGGCAGGGGAAGGAGGGAATGTCCTAAATATAGACATGGGAGTCTAACTGAGACACAAGAAAGAAGGTAAAGAGAGAGAGCTGGTCACTGCAGTGACAGCACCCTCTTAGGGTGTGTTGGCAAGTCCAGCTGGGTAAAGAAGAACAAGTGACCAGAGATGGACAGGCCCAAGGAGGCAGCAGATGTGTGGCGTGAGCGAGCAGCTCCTGCTGCTGGAAATGCTTCCCACCCAGCCCCAGCCAGGGCTCGGAATGCCACTTCATCAAATCAAACCACAGACAGTGTGCCCACTTAAATTTGAATTTCAAATAAACAACTCTTATTTGTCCTTGTGATGCTTGGGACATTCTTATACTAAAATGCTATTCACTTTTTAAAATCTGAAATTCAAATGGAAATGGGATTTCTGTATTTGATCTGGCAACCCTAATCCAGGCTGCCCAATAGTGATCTTGTTGGACAAACGGGGGAACATCTGACATAGGCTGATCAAAGAGCACTGTTTCAGGGATCAGCAGTTGTTTGCTTCTTCTGAACAGCCAGGAGGTAGAAGACCTCTAACAACTTCACTGGGCCTCTTCTCTGCATTTTGGAAAGTATTCTAAGTACAGAAAATGGCAGGTTTGTAAATAGTGGTGTAACTTAGAACAGGAAAAAAAAAAAAACTCAAAAAACCCAAAACAAAACAAAACCAAAAAACCCTTTGGCCTTCAGTCTATTAGATCCAGAGAAGAAATTCTTCCAACCCGGTGACAGTTTATTAAATGTGAAACATACAGCCTCATTCAGAATAGAATTTATAGAATGGGGAGAACAAGGGGCCTTTCTGCTTTTAACCTTTGGAAGAAGTCTCTGTGTGTTTTTTTCAAAATTCTTAAAACAAACATTTTCCACATGTAGGTATTTTCCCTATGAAAAACTTGCTGTTTAATAAATAAATCCATTGTCAGCGCAGAATTCTTGGCCAGCGTTTGCGAAGATGCTGTTTTTCTCCCTTTAGATTCATTATTTTAGTTTATTTTCTTAATATTCCTGGGAGCCATGGGAGAAAGTTCTAGAAGTAAAGGGAGTCTAGCCTCACCCTCTTCCCCCGTACTGATCACGTTACAATTTTACATTAAAATCTCCTTGGGGAGAAAAAAGGCAAGAGGCCTGAAGGGCTAAGCCAACCACTCTCCAGGGTCGGGAGGATGGGTCGTGTGCCTGGACCACATCCTCGCCGGGTGCTGATGCTTCTCGTCCACGACAGGACGGACAGCTGCATCTGAGCATCGCATCGTGAGAGAATCTCCACCATCATCATCCCACCGGTCACGTGCTTTACTTGTCACCGTCCCCCGCGGGAGTCCTGATTTTCATGCGTGCCTCTCTGCAGTCCGTTCCCCACCCAGCAGCCACAGAGGGCTTTGGAAAACACCATTCCCCTGCTTTAAACCTTCTGATGAGTCCCCAGCCTTGAACAAAATAGCCAAACCCTTTACTGTGGTCTCCAGTGCCCCTATTTCCACGCCCGCTTAGGGCTCCCGATGAGCTGGTAACTGTGCTTGAAAAATCCTTTCCCCGGGTGTTGGCCTGACTGCTGCCTTGTTGTCACTCAGGTAACAGCCTAAAAGCTGCCTCTCTGGGCAAATTGCCCAGATCATGAAACCTAAGGCAACCCCCCCCCCACCCCCGTCTCATCGCGCTGTTTGATTCTTATCATAGCACTTACTACTATCTGATCAGTTTTTGTTTATTTGCTTATTGGCTGTATCCTCCAAGTAGAATGTAAACTCCAGAAAGCCAGGGACCCTGTTTCTCCTCTTCAAGCCATATTCCCAGCACCTAGAGCAGCACAGCACAGAGTAGGCCATCAATACCTGTGGACCAACTGAACGAATGACTTGCAGAAACTTTCAAAGGCCCATCTTTTCACCAGGCACCAAATCCTCATGAAGGCAAAACACACACAGACTAATGACATTAGCAAGTATTCATCCAGGGCTCGCTACCTCCCTAAGCACTTCACATGTATAATTAACTCTCTTAATCCTCACAACAGCCCTGGGAATTCCGTCATGTTATTATTCCATGTCACAGGTAAGGGCCTGGGGCACAGGTAGGAAACGTCCTTGCCTGTGACCACGTGGGTCAGAGGATGCCTGGATGGACCCAGGCAATCCAACCCCAACTCCAAGCACAGTCACTAAGCTGTGCTGCTAACCCTAAATAAAGCCCAAATCCTGGGACATAAAGCGGCCGGGTTTCTGGAAGGTACTCCCTGTGAGGCTTTTGGTTGAATACGTTGGTTTCTTTTATACCATTTGTTGAGTTCTGGTCCTATTTCAGCGTTAGGAGGATACAGAACCAGCGTGTGATTTGGCAAGACTTAGGAGGGAGCCAAAGACAGAGGGTGAAGGAGGACCCACGATAGAGCCACTGTTGCCCGTGTCTACCCACCCATCCCCTGGCCGTTCACCCAACACCCAATCACCACCAGGCGCCGTGCCATTCTGGGCACATCTGTCTATCAAGAGGCGGTAAGTACTGCAAAGGCACAGAGCAAGGTAGGGGGTGGGATGCTGAGGATAGAAGAGGATGCTGCTGTATAGGTTCCACGTGAGAGACCGTGGAGCAGGGTGTTCCAGGCAGTGGGACGGCGAGAGGCGAGGTCCCGAGGCAGAACGTGCCTGGTGTGTCCAGAGGACCAGCAACAGTGGGCCTGAGACGGGCGGGCAGTGGGCAGGGACGGGGTCAGGGAAGGGAGAGGACTTATGGGTGCTGTAAGGTATTAGGATTTTGCTCTGAGTCAACAGGAAGCCATGGTTTGACTTACAGGTTTGGAGAGTCACTCTGGCCGCTCAGACACTGAGTGGCGTGAGTACGAAAGGGGGGAACGGGCCGTGGCCGTGGTTCTGCTTCCTAGCGGACACCCGACAGTGCCTGGACACAACTTGGGGAGTCAGGGAGTGTGCTCCTGGCATCGGTGAGTCTCAGCGGGTATGCTGCCAAGCATCTTGCCCTGCACACAAATCCCCCCCGACAGAGAATTATCCAGCCCCAAAGGGCAGTCGTGCCAGGGTTGAGAAATGCGGAGCTAGCGGATTACTGCCATCATCTAGGCAGGAGATATACTCATTAAACAGCAACTGAGCACCTACTGCGTGCCGGGCAACGTTCCAGGAACTGAAGATACAGCGACGAACAACACAGACCAGGTCTGTGCCTTCCTGAGTTTACAGTGCGATGACAGTGGAAGCTTAGAACAGGGTGGAGGCGGCAGAGGGGTGAAAATGGTCGGGTTTTTGTATCTTTTGAAGGTAAAACCAATAGGATTTTCTAAGGATTGGGTAGAATGAAAGAGGAGCCGAAGTTGACCCCAAGGCTTCGTCCTGAGCAGTGAGTACAGAGTTGCTGTTTACTGAGCTGAGGACCACAGGGAAGGTGGGAGAAAGTGATTTGGGGGTTGGGCAAATCGGGGGTTTTGTTGTGGACATATTAAGTGGAGGTGAGGGAAATTGGAGATTTAATCTGGAGGTTAAAAAAAAAGAGGTCTTGGGCTTCCCTGGTGGCGCAGTGGTTGAGAGTCCGCCTGCCGATGCAGGGGACGCGGGTTCGTGCCCCGGTCCGGGAAGATCCCACATGCCGCGGAGCGGCTGGGCCCGTGAGCCATGGCCGCTGAGCCTGCGCATCCGGGGCCTGTGCTCCACAACGGGAGAGGCCACAGCACTGAGAGGCCCGCGCACTGCAAAAAAAAAAAAAAAAAAAAAAAAGAGGTCTTTTTTTGTAGGAAAAAAATTTTAGAAATTGGCAAATGTAGAGAAGAGCACTGAAGAATTCAGTGTAGGTGTAAGAGTACATCCAGGAGATCATCCCTGCAAGCTGAGCTCTGCCGCCTGAGAGCTCTAACCTCTAACCCTGCAGAGGATGGGGAGAAGCGGAATGAGGTGAGAAGAAAGCCAAATGAAGAAAGTGTTCCAAGAGATGAGAGCCATCAGCCGTGCCAGGGAAGTGCTTCCATGCCAGGAAGAAAAGCTAAATACCACCTCCTCTCCGTCTTCCAACGCTATAAATTGTTCCAGTGAAGCATCATCACAAAACTCATCGCTGCCTTACCTATTTCAGTCTCTCCATTTACTCTGATCAGTAATTAAATTAGATGTTGCACAAGATGCAAAAGTGTTTAATACATATACTCCCTGTCCTCATGAAGCTTTCCATCTACTAAAGAAAATACAACATCAACGAAAGCTTCTGCCACATAAAAGAAGGAATTAATCTATCAGTATTCACCAGGTGTCCGCTCTATTCACAGCCCTCAGCTTGTGGTTGAAAATACACAAGAGAAAGGCAAGACAAAGGTTTTCGTCTCGTGGAATTTACAATCTAGTTGTGGAGATTTAGAGGAGACATATAGTGGAGAGTGGAGATGCTCTAGGTGTTTGAAGAAGGAGGAAGCTATTCATTATTAAAAGGTCTTCTTACCGGCCTCCAGCCTGAAATGTCTCCCTTCTACTGTGGTTCACATATGTATTGGGAGTGGGAGTCCCAAGGAAGTTGGGATCAGGCCAGAGGATGTGAGTAAATCAGCATGACCATGACAACCTCTGAAAAATGACCCCAATGCCCACTGGCCGTGGACTGACAGTAGGAGGAGACTTCTCCTAGGAGCTCAGGCTCAGAGCTAGCAGCCCCTAGGATTGGTGGTGGAAGGGGAATTAGGGCCAACACGAAACTAAGATATCTTGGTGTCTCTTCCCATTCATTAGCTCCCAGCTGTGATTTCCCCAGAAGTAACCAGATAAAAGAGGTTTTGCATTTGCAATGTGGAGGCTTTGGAAAAATCAATTTCCACACCAATTTCTCTCTCAGGTCTGATATTCTAACCCGAAATAGGTTCTCAATTCTGCATACCCCAGCATTATAATGGGAAATTCATGAATTTCTGCATTAATGTAACCAAATCCTCGTATTATAAGGAGCAAAGCTTCAGTGCTCACAGGAACTCTTTGTATAAGGGGCAGATGAGTCTCAAAGGACAATCAGGCATTTACTTGTTTTAGTCTCATTTCTAGAGTGTAAGAAAGGCAGTAAAGTGGTGGATGGCTGGGCATGTGTAAGTAGAACATGGTTCAAGTTTTTGCAAAATTTATACACCTCTTTCTATAAAAATCTCAGGCAATTCTTAAGATAAATGTGTTTGGCTTGAGAAGGGATCAAAGAAACCGTCTATTTTCTTTTTTGTACGAATTCCTGAAGTACTCTCCCGTGAAGACTCAAGATACCTCAGAAGGAAGATGGAAGGACAAAATATTTCCAAAAAATGTCTACTTCCTCTATATCTCCTCATCTTCTTTTTCAAGTCAGTTTGCTTTACCGACAGTAAGATGTTTCAATTATCCGTTCTGTCAACACCTCACCAAAGCCAAGGTAAATATGATCATTTTGCTTTGGTATAAATAAATATGGGAGTAGTAGATTATTTTTTCAAACAGCCAAGGACCATAGAGTTAGAAATCACCTGTAAAGCCTGGAAGGCTTGCAAGGCCATTATCAGGAAAATTCCCTCAAGTCACATTTCTTTAACAAACAAACAGTAAGCAAAAGACCTGGATTTTTCTTTTTCACCGGTGTGAAGCCATCCTGTTCTTTGAGCCCAGTCCTAAATTGGGAAATACAAAGGGTCAATTGATTTCTTCTGAATGTGATTTTTCTTACCTGACATGTTTTCCATAAATTAGTACAATGATGCTAGGTTTTTAGATTAAAAGACCCAGTTCAAGATGTCTGTCCGCGGAAAAGGACATGAAGCATTTGCTTTGTGTCTCCATTAAGAAGATGACTTTCAATGGGCTGCTGTCAGACGAGGCATCTGGATTCCGGCTGAGCTGATTTAGACCCCCAGGCTGAAAGCCTTCGAGGACCCTTAGCAAGTCCCTTCCCACCCCCATCCTCAGAAACAACATGAACAACACGGAGACCCACACATGCATGTTTTGAGGATAATTTCAGGGTTTTCAAGCATCCCCACCCCAGAGGTCCAGACCCCAAAACCGCACCTGCGCTCTGTGATACAGGTTACTTACTTGCTCTCTCTAAGGCTCACTCTCCTCCCTCGTAAGTGGGCATGTCATAACAATACCTCGATCATCAGTCGACTTTCATGATTAAATGAGCAGATGTATCTGAAGCTCTCAGCACAATACCTCGCCCATAATGAAAGCTGGTCATCGTCAGCTGTTATTTTCATGCCTGGGCCGTGAGTTTAAGATTCCCTGGTCAAAAAGAATAATATAGGTACTTTATAGTTTATCTGTATCAATATATATTTTTATTTATTTATTATTTATTTTTGGCTGCGTTGGGCCTTCATTGCTGCGCGCAGGCTTTCTCTAGTTGCGGCGAGTGGGGGCTACTTTTCTTTGCGGTGCGCGGGCTTCTCATTGCGGTGGCTTCTCTTGTTGCGGAGCACGGGCTCTAGGTGAGTGCGGGCTTCGGTAGTTGTGGCTCATGGGCTTTGTTGTTCCACCGCGTGTGGGATCTTCCCGGACCAGAGATCGAACCCATGTCCCCTACATTGGCAGGTGGCTTCTTAACGACTGGGCCACCAGGGAAGTCCCTGTATCAATTTTTAAAAATCTATATGGCAGGTTTTATGGAGTAACAGTTAGGAGCATTAGTTTAATGTCCATAGTTTACTTGAAAATAGCTTGACATCGAGAATGGAAACATGAGTTTGTATTATTTGAAGCCTTAACTCTTGGGGCATTGAGTTGCTGTAACAGAAAATTCAGCCTCTGAGAGTGGTCAGCTGGCAATGTATCAGAAAGATGTCGGCTCTTCAAATTTCAAGCACCACCTGAGGCTTTGCGTATTAAGATAATGCATGTCAGAAATGAGTTTTTATCGGCAGAATGAGAGACTTGTTAGTCTACATGATGAGTATCAGAAATAGACTCTCAAGGGTAGAATGAAAGGTATTCAAGTTTGGAAGCCTGGGTAAAATACTGTAAAAATGCTCCCCGATGCATGCCGTAGGAGCCAGTGCCGCTGGGGTCCTTGTGCGTAGGGATGGCACTGAGGCCAGACAGTCCTGTGAGCTGCCATTGGTTAAAATTTCTGGTTTCCTGATGCCAGTTCTAGGGCCCTACCTCTGGAATACTGCTGCTTGTGCCTCAGGGGAAATTTTTAGTCAAGAGCTAGAATCCACCAAGCTCACAGTTGTACGAATTGTCCTGGGCCTGCTTTCTAAAGGAACCCTTGTTTAATAAAAGCTCTGTATTTGTGTCCAAATTTGGTCTGAGAATTGCTTTCCTAATAACATGATAATGAACACTTTCAATGTCTCAGTGACGTCATAAACCCAAATTACCCAAGAGTGGTGCTCAGACCAATTGGATTAAGTCAGTTCATGGTAGCTTTTTTTTTTTTTTTTCTCCTGTGACCCCACCGCACAGCCTGCAGGATCTTAGTTCCCTGACGAGGGATGGAACCTGGGCCCCCAGCAGTGAAAGCACGGAGTCCTAACCACTGGATCACCAGGGAAGTCCCCACGATAGCTTTAAGATAAGATAGACCTGAATTTGACTCCCAAATGTGTTACCTCCTAGCCCTTTGACCTTGGGCAGATGTCCTTGCCTGTGGGCCATTAAAGGATTAAATAAGGCATACAGAGCACATGCACAGTACCGGGCACACAGCGAGACGGTAATAAAGGCATCACCGTGGTTATGATCAAGTGTTTAGGGATTCTCATCTCTCCTAATTGTAAGGGGCTTCCCAACGTCTTTAGATGTTTATCTTACATGACAGTTTTATGCAGAACTGTGCGTCGAAAGTGCCCACTCTTGGGCTCTTGTGATCTACTTTGCTCAGGTGATCCTTTTACCTCTTGGAGTCTTTAAGGTCCCCCTTGGGATGAACATTCCTTGTGGGCAGGGATCTTGTCTCTTAGTCACTCTTGATGCCCGGCACCTGGACCCAGGCCTGGAACGTGGCAGGGGAATGATGGGGACCTAACTGAACTGTGCGTCTTCTCTTATCCAAGGTCAAAACCAGGAGTCCTTTCTTCTCCCTCTTCTCTCCCTGCTCTCATGCCACCAGCCATGCTTCCCGTTTGTTGTTTATTCATAACGTTACGTCTTCTATCCTCTCAGCCACCATCTTGCATTTAGACCATTGACATCTTCACCTACTGGTTATATCCAACTTGTTTCCCCTCCCGCGTCTGGCTAGTTCTTTCTTCAAACTGTCTTCTACAGAGCAGCCAGATTACTCTATTAGAACTCTGCACAAATCATCATTCTCTCAACAAACCAAAAAAACCCACTTTCAACAACTCTCTACTGAGAGCATCCAGGTCCCACAGGCTGGCTGGCAACTGGAGTCTCCACGACCTAAACCCACGGACCTTCCTTTCAGGAAATCCTTCACTCCAGTCACAGTGGTTTCCTCATTATCTCTGCTGACCCCTGTGTTCACAGACCAGTGTCTCTCAAACATCTCCACCAAAGGCTCCCTAAACTACAGAGGAGGGTGGGTCAAGTACAGAGAGGGAGATGTTGCTTTCAAGTCCTGTGTTTTATCTAAAAAACTCATATGAATTTTGCATTCCTAGCACATAATACATCCATCTGTGTTTGTATTAATATATAAACATCTTAGATGATAGCCACTCTGTAACATTGGGTGAGTCCAATCTCCAGGGTCCAAGAAGACGTGCCCAGGTAAGCCGATGGTTTGCGAATCCTCTGGCTTACCACAAAGCACCGTTTTCCCCACCGTCACAAGCCCACAGTCTGTTCTCCTGGCTTCCCTCCTCCCTACCCTGACTATTTCGGGCAGCAGTCACCGCCTCCTCTGAGATCCTACTCACTGTAGCTTGAACCGGGGACCATCTTTTCATAAACAATTCTGTTCCCCCAAATAAAAGGTAGGCACTTGGAGACAAAGACCCTCTGTTCCACCAGTGTTTTTCCCCTGGGTGTGGCACGAACCTCTGAGCACAAACAGCCCTCAGCAACACCTTCTGTATTCCTCGTGTGCTTTAAAGTGTCTCTTTAACGTTTCCATTTTACATGGATTTCTTTCTTTCTTGTCTTTTCTCCTCTTTCTTTCCCATCCCTTCAATGGCCTTTCTTTCTCCTTCTCTCCTATTTCGGGTCTGAGTGAACCGAACACTGAGTTATCTCTCAGCGGTAGGAGCTTTTCAGATGCTATGCTTTAAAATGCTTCCAACAGAACAATATAAAGAGTGATAAGAGCAACAATGAATGGCTTATTTATTTGTTTGTTTGTTTGTTTTTGGCATTTTATCAAAGACAGGCCCTGTGCTCAGAGATTTATTTGACTTGTTTGTTTCATGATAACACACCAGTGGAGAATCCCTCACTAAAGTAAAGTGGAACATTTCAGAAAAGTACACAAGCAACTCTCAGCTTCCTGGAGACCCACTTCCTTTCTCTGCCCGGCCTCTCCCATTTCATGTTTCAGTAACAGCCCCACTGAACGGAAGAATGAAGGCAGGGAACTCATGGAAGGAAGGGCTTTGAAACAGAAGGTTAAACTGAGATGAGCTTCAGTCATTAGCTCTGCTTTCTGTGGTCCCCATTAACCCAGGTGATTGAAAGGGCAATGGAAGGATGTGTCAGCTGAATCACAGAATGCTATTGAGGTTTTCTTCCACTCAGTGGGCACGAACTATACACACACACACACACACACACACAAACACACACACACACACACACACCCCTTTCCCTCCGGCCCCTCCCGCAGCCTTTTTCAGAGGCTGGAAATAACAAGCCTCATCCAGCCGCATGGCGTCAGTGACGCCGGCCAGCACTCTTTTCATCTGTCACTGGCCGGGCATCCACAAGTGTAAACATAATTGGGGTGAGGGAGGGAGGCGGTGTGTCCAGTGGGCGTGGCCTCCTGGCTCCAGGTGAGAATCGACCTTTCCAGACAGCGCTGTGGCCATGGTCAGGTTGCCACAGCACTGACGATGAAAACCGAACCTATACGCGCGGCAGCAAGAAATCACGCACCAAATGTTCATTCTTTTGCTCTCTCGTGGACTGGGTGAGCAGATATTTAGTCGTTGGATTCTGAGAAGGCTTATGTTTCGTTATGTTTATGCAGTGGTTTCCACTCTATTAATAGCATGTCCATTTTTGCAGCAAACTTCCTCAACCGTTAAGGCCAATTTCCATTAAAAATTGTTTTCAAAAATTATCCAAAGAGAGACAGAGTTGTTGCTCTTCTATAGATAGAACTTCTGATTTCCTTGAAGCCTATGCTGACATCTTTCAGGCAAGCAGGAGCGTGCCCATTTGCGGAGCTGCAGGAAATGTTAATACGTAGGCTGGTGACAATCTGTACTACCTATCAGCACAGCATCTAAGTGCATAGGCCAGGGTAACAAGAAGAAAGGAGGATAAACTTCTCCTGGGACTCTGGTCGATTTGTGTGCCAAGCGGAATTTTTAATTTGGAGAGCAATTCTGCAGAAATGAACAGAAACTGCTATCTAAACATTTTAATAAGAATAAACCCCTGAGCCAATATGCAATTGAGTGCAGTGCTTTCTAGTAATTTCATTTATACAACAGCTCCACAAGCTGTTTCTCTCTCCATATTCAGATAACCCTCGCCTCTAGGGTGACCAGAAAAATGGTATTTTAATAATGTGCCACATCTGTGATCAGAAATACTTAATGAAACACTCTCATGATCATATGGGTAACAAGCTTCAAAGAACTCTTTTCTAGATTTAGACAGGACCTGTTCGCTTCTTGTGGTAATTTTTCAATATCGTCTGCAAGGAATCGTTACCCAAAGACACGTGCTTGGCCTGAGGTCCAGCGTTTTTTTCAGCTAGGAGACCTTGCTGGCTCCCACAGAACTTCGGGACCAGTGCTGTCCAATAGAAATATCGATACAACGCCAGCTGCATATGGAATTTAAAATTTTCTAGTCATCACATTAAGGAACGTAGAAAGAAACAGGTGCAATTAATTCTAATTAATGAATGAATGCATTTTGTTTAACACAACGTATCCACAAGATTATCATTTGGATGTGTAATCAATATAAAAACATTCTTAATGGGATATTTTACATTTTTTATATTACGTCTTCAAAATCCGGCGTGCGTTTTCCATTTACAGCCCATCTCCATGCCGACAAGCCAAGTTCAAGGGCTCCATAGCCACGTGTGGCTATCGTATTGGGTGGCGCAGCTCTAGAGCAAAGGAAGGTAGTCTGCAACCACTCACATCAGGAAAACCCTGAGAATCTGAATAAGAAGGTGAATTCCTGGGCCCTGTTCGTGACCTACCAAATCATATCTCTGGGGGTGGCACTGAGGGATTTGCATCTTTTAACAGCTCCGTAGCTGGAGCTTTGCTTAGTAAAACTTGAGAACATCCGTTAGGCTCCCTGTCCCAACTTATAGTCCTTCAGATATCACCACCACAGCCCTCACTGTTCCCGACCCAGGCTCCTCGCCTTCCCCAGTCAATAGAAATTGACTAGAGGCCAGACAAGAAATTCAGGCAAGGCTCTACCGGGGCCCCTGCTGCAGCAGCGGGGAGGGCGAACAAACAACAGGTTCACTTGCTTGTTCGTTCCCGAGGCGGGGCAGGCTCGTTTCTTACAGGGGGTGAGAGTGAGGTGTGTCCAGGGGTCGGGCCGGAAGGGTGGCTTAGGGAGTTTGCCCACCCCTTAGGTGGTGTTGTGTGCAGGGGAAGGCTCAATACCCTGCTTTTGCTCCGGGCTTTTCAAAAGTGGCGGTTGAGTTTGTTTTTTTTTTTGGTCTCTGTATCTTCTGGGGCCAGAATTTGCCCCAACTGCGCATGCACACAGTTATTTTTAGTCCCATACAGTTTCTCTCTATTTTGTAGCTGGAGGAGAGGTGTGTCCACGTGCAAGCACTGCAGCACCGCAGCAAAGGGTCCAGGTCCCAGGCCTGTCTCACCACCACACATCATATAAACCAGGAGATACAACCTCACCACCCAGTCTATTCTGTTATTGGCTCACAAGCGTCTCTTGAGCACTGATCATGCTCCAGCACTGTTCTTGGCAATAAACAATGGGGGGGGGCGCTTCCCTGGTGACGCAGTGGTTGAGCGTCCGCCTGCCGATGCACGGTATGCGGGTTCGTGCCCCGGTCCGGGAAGATCCCACGTGCCGCGGAGCGGCTAGGCCGGTGAGCCATGGCCGCTGAGCCTGCGCATCCGGAGCCTGTGCTCCGCAATGGGAGAGGCCACAACAGTGAGAGGCCCGCGTACAGCAAAGAAAAAACAGAAACAAAACCAAAAAACAATAGGGGTGTTGCTCTGGGGTATTTATTGCTCTGGGGTAGAGCAATAAACAATAGAGGCAGTGTCCCTGCCCTTTGGAAGCTTACATTCCAGTGTAGGAGGCAAAGAATAAACCAGGGAAGGGGTAAATAAGTGGTCTGATTTCTGGTGGTGATGGGTACGGACAAGAAAAGCCGGAAGGCAGGAGGACAGGGGGTGAGGCGGAGGAAGGCTGGGCTTCTATGCAGGCGCAGTGCGGTGGTCTTGGGGGCTCTGGGAAGAGATGACCACAGACACTGAATGAAAGGATGAAGGGAGCCCCGGAGCAGTCTGGGAGGAGCGCACTGCGTTAGAGCCGGCAGCGCGACGCCTGTGATAGTCAATGCACTTGACTTTAAACGTCGAAGTGCGTGGGATTTCATTCTGCAGCAACAGAAAACGAATGTAGCAATAATGAATATAATAAATATAGCGATAATAATCTTCAGCACTCATTATATGGTAAACTTATTCAGTTGCTTTATCTCATTATTCCTCGCAACAGCCCGCAAAGCTGGCACTGTTATTAGCCCAGTTTAGCACATGCAAAAGCTGAGGCTTGGGAAGACGGCACAGAACTGAGGACGTGACAGAGCAGGGGTCCAGCCAAGGCCGGAACTCTGCAGAGAGTTTGGTCACTGTGCACCGCTGCCTCCTATTAGGGGCGGGGTCCCTCACGCAGGAGCTCTGCGCCTGAGTGCCCCTTCTTCACAGTGTGGAGGAAGGCTGCTCTACCCACGTCTCATCCTCCTGGTGCCTCCGCCCTGCCCAGGCCACGGCCTGCAGAGCCTCCTCTGATGGGCCACCACATTGCTTCCTCTCCTGCCCGCTGCAGGCCCCATGGCCAGTTTGGCCTCTGGGATAAGGTGCCCCCAGGCTCCACTGGGCATATTCTGGCCTAGCCCACCCTTAGGGTGACCGACTCTTCTTGGTTTCCCAGGACTGTCCCAGTTTTAAAAACAAAAGCCCCACCTTCCAGGAAAGCCCTTGGTCCCAGGCAAACTGGGATGATTTCTCACCCTACCATCATCTGAACCAACCGAGGCTGAGGTAGGCACAGGGGCCACTTGCATCCTGCAGCTTGCCGTGACCTTTCCTGTCACCAAGATGCAAAGAAAGGCCCGGCTGGGATACTGAGTCCTGTTCCCGCCCCGAGAGCTGAGAGCAGAAGCAACTCCACTGAGGCAACTGGCTCCTGCTGGATGTGGGGTCTTCAGCCTGGACCCTCAGACAGGCTAGGAAACCGTGACCCCGTGAGGACTGTTCCCGTGAATTGAGAGACCTGCTTGCCTTGAGCATCACGCATGCAACACATTGATGCAGACGTCACTGAGGCCAGACTCCACGTCCCCGTCCACTCTGCTCCCAACAGGAGAGAGCCGGGGGGAGAGTTGGCCCCCATCCAGCCCCATCCTCCCTGTGATGGTGACCATGATGCAACTCGGCTGGGGGTAAAGGGGGCTCATCTACTGCTGGTCACCTCAACTGAGAGCTCAGTCCCGATGAGCTGGCTTCTCTCCATTGGGTGTCCTAGACTCCTGAGCACACCCTGCTGTCTTCCAAATTGCTTTTTTTGTCAAGGGACAGCAGGTGTGACAGTGGTTGGACCACTACAAATCTGTACCTGATACGGGAAATGGCTCCACACACATACTTTATGAAGTATTACCAGCCAGTGACCACGAACTCATGCACTTACTTATTCATTTGTTCTACTAATATTTGGGGACCCCCACGATGGGTCTGGCGTCATCTTAGGCTCTGACACTGAGTTACAGCACATTTTAAACCGAATGATACAAAGAGTGCTGGGCACGATGCTAGCACATAAAGGTACCGACCTAGTTCTCATGGGGTGTGGGTAGGGGGCACACATTCAACAAAAGATTCTTAAGGAAACAAAAGGTTCTTAAGGAAGTCTGTTTGTCCATAGGAAGGATTGTTTGTTTGTTTTTGCATTTGTCCCCAATTTATTTATCTCATCAAAACTTGCTCTCATACGACTCACGCCTACTGTCCCCTACAATGCATCACTGTACAGGACGTTTTCTGAGTTCCCACATAGTCTGAGCCATTGGATGCCTGCTCTGTGCCAGCCTCTAAGCTTGGCACAGGAAAAGCAAAATAAACAGGGACATTCAAGAGCTGACGATTTAGTGGGGCTGGGCGGCACATACTAAAAACACCTTGACATTGCGATATGGATTTGCTGCGGTTGAGACGTGCACAGGGTGCTATGCTGGGGGTCAGGGGCAACACCAGACCAACCTGGAAAAGGCAGTCTTCAGTTGTGTCCTGTCTCTTTCTTTGTTTCGTGGTATTTTTTTGCCACTTAAAAATTTTCAAATAATACATGAAAATATAAATAAGAGATTAACACTTACTCCAAATCTCTTCACCCAGAGATAATCACACTTGACCACTGGTGACCTTCCAGGTGTGTGTGTGTGTGTGTGTGTGTGTGTGTGTGTGTGTGAAGACAGCGTATTTTTTTATCATCATCATTAAGGTCAAGGAAAACTACGCAGTTATTCAACTGTAGCAATTTACCCACGTAAAACTCAACCACCAGCCTCGCATATGTGTCTGCATTTTATTTTAGGAAAACATAAATCGGGTCACAACACATCTTCGGAAAGCAGGATAAGTAAGAAACACACAGACGGGATCTGAAGAGCAAATCTGGTGCCGCCGTCACGTTCCAGGGCGGAGCTGACATGAAGATATTCTCTTCCAGGAAAAGTGAGGTTCGCTCAAGCTGCAAAGCCCAGAGGGTCAGCAGATTTACAGCATCGTTTAAAGGGTTGAGTTATGACGGCTTCTAGGGATTGATTAGCTGAGCACACCCACCCGGAATTCAGTTAGGGGATGAGGAGGAGGGGGGAGATGGTGGTGGCGATCGTTTTCATGTAGTTTTCAAAGTCACTTCCGAAAAGGAGGATGAGGAAATAGTTGAGTATCCCAGCCAGGGACATGAGGAACAGGAACAGGATGATGCGTTTCCCAAATATGTAGCCACGTGTGCTGGAAAAAAAAGGGAAGAGAAAACTGTAGAGGCAGCACAAATGATACCAATTTAACAAGAAACGTTATCACGTTGAGGTACATGGGGTTTAAATTACAGCTCCTTTTACTCAAGAATGCTCCATTTACTTTATATGAAGGATGGAAGTGTCTTAGCTACTATTAGTCATTGAATCTATTTCAAAACCAAGCTAAGAGAGCCTCACGCCCATCACCATTAGGGCTCTGCTCTCCGGCTTCTCAGTGCCATCGGAACGCCAGCTCCTGGACGGCATGAGGGTGGTGGCTTCTGCTGGTCCGCGGGGTTCTGACCGGGGACTAGGACCCCATGGGCTGCCTAAGACCCTCTCCAGGAGCGCCTGTAGGAGCTGTGCTGGCCAGCGTGTAGCGTGCAGGACTTTCAGGGCCTCTATGTGAGAAGATGGTTTAAACGAGCCAAGAAGCCTGGTGGAATCTAAGCGGTGCTTTGCATCCGAGGGCTCGATCTAGTCTCCTGAGCTGCCTGGGAATAACCCATGTTCGCACTAATGAGAGCCAACCCCCAGCACTGGAAGGCAGGCCCTTACAATTGAAGTGAATCAGGGGAGGGAGACTTTTCCTCGCCTTCTCTCAGAGGCTCAAAATCCTAAGCCGCTTAGACAGAGCATCAGCTGGGGTCAGGAGGCGTCTCCCCAGCGACATGTGACCACCTAGCTGTGCATAGGGGCTGCCCTGGCTTCCTCTCTCCCCTGCAGCATCCTCCTGTGACGGCTGTGGCTGGTCCATCTGTGCAGCACCGGCACATCTGGAAAGTCCAGCCCAGTGAGTCTCTAAGGCTGTTAGTAAAGACCCCGGCGAGGGGCCCCTGTGGCAATCAGGAGTGCTCCCCGAGATCAGCCAGCTCAGCTAAACAGACGCCTTAATGCTGCTTGGCCCTTGTTTGCTACAATCAGAGAGCAGAATGTGGCATCCACAGGCTCGACGTCAGAAATTTTATCGTTTTGAAAGGGACCCAAAGGTTCATAATGCATCTCCTAATATTCCTGTGTCGAGAATTTGAAAATCATTCCACGGTTGAGCATGAACGTCCTCGCTGCCCACAGTGTCCCGTGCACCAGCAGCACAGACACCTGTTGGAAATGCAGAATCCCAGGTCCCTCCCCAGATCCACTGGGTCAGAACCTGCGCCACTGACGAGCTCCCTCTGTGACTCCCGGGCCCAGTAAAGTCTGGGAGGCACTGCCCGCTGCCAGCACCCTGCTCCTTTTTAGCCGGCTGTGTTCCTCTGTCTTTGGTTTCCTGTTCACGGTCCTGCTCAGGAAGGGACACATTCTAGCTCTTTGTTGGGGAAAAAAAAGTTTGGTCCCAAAAGAAAAGCGAACTGAATTGTATCCCCCGCATTCACGTCATACCGCAGAATGACTATTTAGAAAGAGGGTCTTTAAAGAGAGGTAATTAAGGTCAAATGAGGTCACTGGGGTGGACCCTAACTCACCATAAATGGTGTTCTTATAAAAAGAGGTGAAGACACAGACATGCACAGAGGGAAGACCACTGAGGACAAAGGGAGAAGACGGCCGTCTGCAAGCCAAGGAGAGAGGCCTCAGGGGAAACCAACGCCCCTGACATCTTCGTCTTGGACTTCCAGCCTCCAGAACTGTGAGAAAACGCGTTTCTGTTGTTTAAGCCCCCCAGTCTGTGGCACTGTGTTACGGCGGTCCTCAAAGACAAATACAGAGAATTACCTGCTAAGCTGGTAAGGAACTGAAAAGAAAGCAAACAAGTCTATTTTTCAGCCAGAGAATAGAAGCTTCAGAGAAATTAAATTGTTAAAAGTCAACTATTGTAGTGACTCAGACTTCTCACATGAATGAGGCCACCATATGCTCATTACAGAAACAAGGAAAAGTGATTTGTGAAGCTATTTCAGAACCTGCTCAAGATAAATCTGTGGCGAAGGATGAAACGGGAGTACCTCCTGATGAAACAGTGGTGTTCTTGATTTGGGTAGGAAGTTTCTAAGGATTCGAGGCATATCTCCCCTAAGGAGATGGGCCTATGGTGCTTTAACTCTTCCCAGACAAGAACTCAGCACGCTGTCACGTGCAGGGCTACGTGTGAACGGGGGGCCCCCCTGTCCAGCCCTTCATTCACTGCATTTTTAAGTCTCAAGCTTGGGGATGGGCTTTTGAAAACTGTGTCCATTATCATTTCTGTAAGCTCAATATTTGGGGTCTTGCACGGTGCCCCTGACTCTGGGAGATTCCCAGGTCTCTGCCATGCTTACTGTTATCACCTCACAACTGACACAGTACCTGCTCAGAGCAGGTGGTCAGTAAAGGTCCTGAATGATGCGGAGTGAACGAGGGGGGCGTAGGCAATGAGGAGAAGGTGGGCTCGGGTAACCCGAATTCACAGGCCTCGAGTCGCAGCCAATCTTTGCCCAACCAGCTCTGAGCTGAGAACTTCAAATTGCAAAGAGGAACTTAGTGGGAGCTCCACCAGGGAACAGGGCTCTGAGGGACAAGCAGACAGAGCAGCCTAGATGCCAGGCAGGTGGTAAAAGGCAGATAGTCTTGTAGCATCAGGCCAACTGCCATTGAGTTTGGGCCCAGATAGTAGCTCAGAAGGAAAGGGGAAGAAACTAAAATTCACCCTACACTGCAGTGTCGTTAAGGATGCTACTGACGACCTAATCAGGACAGGGAGAAAGGGGTCACCGTGTAAGGAGAAGGACTGAGAATAAGAGCCATAACTTCTAGGAGGAGTAAAGGAGACAGATGTAAAATTCTTGCAGGGCAGCCTGAAGCCGGAAGGCGAGGAACCCACCCACTGGACCAAAAATGACACTGGAACTTCTGCAGGGGTCAGAGCCAAAAGATGATCTAGAGCCCAGGGGAGAAAGTTCTGGGGAAGGATCTCACTGAGCAGTAACCTCCATGCGCTGGTGAGGCCAAGAACTAAAGCAGGTCTGGAGGGCATTAAGGCATCTGCAGAGTCCAAGGGTGACACAGCCCAGGGACAGAAGGACGGGGGAAGGAGAGGAGTCTACAGCAGAAGAGGGATTAGCAAGTAGTTTCTAGAAGGCAGAATTAAAAATCCCCTTGACCTGGGGACTTCCCTGGCAGCCCAGCGGTTAAGACTCTGCGCTCCCAATGCAGGGGGCATGGGTTCGATCGCTGGTCGGGAAACTAAGATCCCGCATGCCCCACGGCACAGCAAAAGAAAAAAAAAATCCCCTTGACATGACCACAGAGGCCCTCAGGCTATATTTTGGTCTAAATTAGGATCAGACACTTCATCTAGTGTGTCTCGTTTCTGCTGATGACAACTGCCCAGAACGCTGTGTTGAGAAAGTATGGTGAGGCCGTGCTAGGTCTCGGCGGGAAGGAGCACGATGATGACTAGTAACGCATGTGCAGGGGTGGCGACAAGGGTCCAGCACTGGTACAGACAGTGGGCTAAGGGGCGATGGGACCTTCTTTCTACCACCTGATGGGGGGGATTGAAGAGCACAGGCCTCATTTCAATGAGGTCCAGACACGTGTCCATTTTTAAGTCTATTGTCCTGTTGTGTATTCTTGTTCATTCCCTAGTAGTGACTACCTTTGAAATGAAAAGAGCCTGCGGGTAAGCGGACATATTTTGTCATGTCCCACAGAGTGTCTTGGAATTAAAGCAACTTTAAGGGAATTCCCTGGTGGTCCAGTGGTTAGGGCTCCGTGCTTTCACTGCCGTGGCCCCGGGTTCAATCCCTGGTCGGGGAACTAAGATCCCGCAAGCCACGCGGCGTGGCCAAAAAAATTAAAAATTAAAGCAACTTTAAGATCTCAGGCAAGTGGTGACGGATAAAGAGGAGACCAGTGACTGGGCTGAATTCCTGGGACTTTGGGGGAGGAAGACGGGGCTTCGGGGGGAGCCAGCCGGGAGAGCAGAACCCCTCATTTCATTGATAGTTACTCTGCCCCCTTCGACTCTGGACAACAGGTAAACCTCTGGGGAAAGGCAGAATAGCGGTTTTCCAGGATAAAGAAGAATAAAGAATATCACTGAGGACAGCGTTGACAAGGATGTGCGAGGTAATGGAGTTGTGGTTTTAGAGGATAAACAAAAACGCCGCTAGAGAGGAATGAGGGGGAGGTGAGCTTGGAGGAGACTTGCTGGGGGTACCACCATTCCTCTCCGGCCGCAGCTGACCATCCAACCACCGGAAATCACTCAGCTTCGCAGGCCCCCGGGTTCCCCAAAAGCAGTGCTTTCACCTGGTGACCTTCTGGGATGGCACTGCCTTTGTCACCGCCGAAGGAGGCTCCCTGAACGGAGAGTCCCTTATCCACTAGAGGGGGCGCTATTGTGAGAGACAGAGAGAAGTGAAGCCAGGCAAGGGAGAGACATGGAGCCGGAGGCTGGGGTCAGCGTGTGGGCGGAGCTCCCAGAGCATCTTCCCAGCCTTCAGAGCCCATCAGGAATTCTGATCGCTCAGGAACTGGTGGAAATTGTAACTCAAACATTTCTTCTTCAAGTATTATCATTTATTTTACTAAAATCCAGCCTTCCCAACCCAGGTCTAGGCAAAGTACAATTGCCGCTTTGGGCGACATCTGTAAGCAGCGCAGTGGTGACTCTATCCACTGGCTCCGTCTGATGCCTGCTAGCGCATCTTACTTTCTCAACATTCTTTCCGCTGGTCCCCGGATGATCTGTTACTCAAGGGAACTCATCACAAGGTGCAAGCTTTAGTTCTCGTTTCTCTAGGCAAACAATGAAATGTTTCACTCACTGGAGGCCTTGGGAAGCCAGACAGAGACCGTCATTCAAGCCCCAGACTCTGCAGGGTGGGAGTAGAGGGTGTGGGGTTGCAAAGAATGCGTTAAAGCATCCTTTGTGAGCCCAGCACCGTGTGGGGGAATTTTTAAATGGGAAAACTAGTCAAGGGCCCCAGCTGTATTTCAGAACCAGCAAAGCTCAAGGAGAAAAGGACGAGGGGTCCTAGTCGGCCTCTGCCCTCCCACCCTGAGTGGTCCCACAGGGCCTTAAATGGTAGACGGAATACTGTTGTGAATGACCACTCTTCCAGCTGGAAAAGTACGACTCCCTGCACGGTTCTTAAACAGTCCCAGTGGCCTACCTCTGCGTTCTCTCCCCCAGGTAGCCAACAAAGTACTTTTGCCTCACAACCAGGTACATCAGTCCAGCAAAAGCCGCAGGAACTAAGTGGAAAAAGGAAAACACCTTGCGTTAGCGTCGCTGACACCAAAGCATGCTAAGTTAACCCAGCATTAATACAGTCATGATGCAATCAATGCTGGTCACGAAACTGAGCAGAGGCCTCAGCTTCTGCCAGTCAGGGCCGATGTGAAGTTCAGCAAAGAGCCTGCAGCTGGAAGAAACCTGAGATCTTTAATAATAGTCATGTTGCGAAGTAAGTCAGAAACAGAAAAACAAATACCGCATGCTAACACGTGTATATGGAATCAAAAAAAAATGGTTCTGAAGAACCTAGGGGCAGGACAGGAATAAAGATGCAGATGTAGAGAATGGACTTGAGGACATGGGGAGGGGGAAGGGTAAGCTGGGACGAAGTGAGAGAGTGGCATGGACATATATACACTACCAGATGTAAAATAGATAGCTAGTGGGAAGCAGCCGCATAGCACAGGGAGATCAGCTCGGTGCTTTGTGACCACCTAGAGGGGTGGGATAGGGAGGCTGGGAGGGAGAGGCAAGAGGGAGGGGACATGGGGATATATGTATATGTATAGCTGATTCACTTTGTTATAAAGCAGAAACTAACACACCATTGTAAAGCAATTATACTCCAATAAAGATGTTAAAAAAAAACTCAACAGAAAAAATAAAACAAAACAATCTAGTTAGAAATTTAACAAAAGACATGAAAGGTATTTCAGCAAAGGGGATGTACAAATGGCAAAAAAAAAAAAAAAGCACATGAAGATTACTCTCATTAGACATTATAAGGAAGCACAAATGAAAACGATAATGAGACATCACTACACACCTATCAGAATGGCTAACAAAAAATAACGATGACACCAAACACTGATGAGGCTACATATTGCTGGTGGGAATGTGAAATGTTACAGTCTGGTAAAGACGTCAAGAGTTTCCTACAAAACTAAACATGGAATTACCATATGGTACAGCAACTGTACACTTGGGCATTTATCTCAGAGAAATAAAAAATTATGTTCACATAAAAATAATAAGAATAATAGTCATGTTACCCTGTATTGGCATCACGGTGTAGTTTACAAAGTCTTTTCAAACCCTTCATCTAATTTGAATCCTTTTCACATGATTGATATCATCTTTTCTATTTCCAGATGTGGAAACATGGGCTCCATTGGCCAAGGGGCTTGTTTAAGACTGTCAGCTTGTAAGTGTGTGTGTGTGTGTGTGTGTGTGTGTGTGTGTGTGTGTGTGTGTGTGTTTGGGAGGAGAGCTGGACTTGAACCCAGAGCCCTGCTCTGAAGCTGGTTCTCTTCAAAGTACACCCTTCACCTGTGGGCCTCCAGGAATTGCAACGTGCAACCTTTTCTGAACAATTGCTACAGTTCAGGAAAGATCTCTGGGGAAAGAAATGCCCTTTGCATTCCAGCCAAATAAACCCATGGAGGCCTGAACACTTGGAGCTGAGAGTTAGGAAACCCAGCCCCACCAGGACTATTACATCTGGAGCTAATGCTTAACTCATTCCACATCTGGACAAAGGGCTGATTACAGCTTTCCTACCTATCAGGAATTAATATGCAGGTGAAACAGAAGTATGGGTATAAAAGCTCTGTGAAAACCCCCCAGCGTTATTCAAATACCAAATTAAGTGCATTAACTGAGCACTTTTTGTGTGTCACGTACTGCCCGAGGCATACCGGGTACTCTGGTTTCCGATCCTCTCTTCTCTGAAGGTCACAAAATTGTCACAATTCACAATTTGCCTTGGACAAAGTCTTTCCTGGTTGGTCCCTTCCGGGTGGCTCTGCTCTACCTTACCGACCCATCTCTCTTTCACTGGGAGCTAAGGTGAATATAACCTAAAAGAAACCAGGGTGCAAAGTGGCTGAACTCCTTGCCCATGTGCAGGGAATGGCGCCCCCCTCTGGTGTGGACCTGGGCTGCTTGGAACACCAGGAGAGGTGTCGTGGATTCAAATCCAGGGTCTAAAATTCTCAGGTTTGAGCAAGTTCCCCTGGGGTTTGGGTTCCTGCTCTGTAAAGTGATGGGTTTGGGCTGGGGCTCCTTTCACCTAAAAAATTCTACAATCTACCATATTCATAGGAAGTGATGATTACTGAACAGGGGTGACTGACACTTCTGTCTCCCAGCAATGCCAACACTTGTTTTGGCAGAAAATGCATATTTCCAGCACCCTGAAACCCCTTCCAACTCCCTTTGTATTTAACTAACCAGAACAACTCCAGATTCACCTGTATCAAGTATCGTCTAAGACATAAAAGGAAGCATCTCTCCTACTCTAAGTGTAGTTTGACTTGATTTTTCAAGTGATGCCAGACATGTTTCTTATTTAACTGAGGACAGAAAGTGGGAAATAAAGAGTGAGCTTACTGACAGCCTTACAGCACACATGATATTCCTGAAGTGGTTTCTGCTACCATCCCTCACCTCTCTTCTCTCTCACTGCACCTTATTCTTTTCCTTCATGGCATGTCTCACTCTTGGCAAAAATTTATCCATTCATTTATTTTCTATGGTCCATCTCGCCAACTGCTGCGTGCTTCACCACCATCTCTGTTTTATTTATCGCTGTGTATCCAGGGACAGGGCTTGGCACATAGTAGGTGTTCAATGTATATTTTTATGGAAATAAATAAAGTAAGAGGATACTTGTGAAAAATCCAGGATTTAGCCTGAAAGACCTGGGTTCCCATCCTGGCTCTGTTATTCACCAGCTGAGCAACCTTGAAAAAGTCACTTTATGTCCCTGAACCGAAGGGTCCTCAAAGGTAACAGGGGGAAATAATATCTACTTTACCTACTTTATAGAATGAGTGAAGGCAATAAGGATGAAATCATTTATCAGGGGACACTAGTGGCCTTTTGTCATGCACCGCTGGGCCACAGCATGGAAGCCGGCCAGGTCATGCCGAGCCTTCACCAGACACAGGGCCAGTCTTCAAAGGGGACCAAAAATACCACACAGGGATTTCCCTGGCGGTCCAGTGGAAGACTCTGTGCTTCCAATGAGGGGGGCGCGGGTTCGATCCCTGGTCTGGGAACTAGAGCCCACATGCCGCGTGGCACAGCCAAAAAGAAAAAAAAAAAAACCACCACTCAGGTTTCCATTTAATTTTAAATCAACTCTGGGTGTCAACGTGCTGAAGTCAAGACCGTGGGCTGCTAAGAACCGGGGAGGCTGGAGACCTGGACCGAAGAAGGATCACCATGCAGAAGCCGATTGGCAGGACAGCCAAGTGACAGCTGGCCCAGAATAGACCCCTCGGGCGCTCTCATTTAGAATGCCCTTGCATCTGAGCTAACACTGCTTAAGGATTCTGAGCCACATTTAGCCTTAAACCACCCTTGTCAGCGCAGCCACTCTCCACCAGCCACCAGGGGGCCAGCATTAGCGACGCATTACCGCAGGGCTCCGCGCGGGCATCCCGCACGCTGAAACACAGCCTCCGGAGGGTCTCGCCTCTCCAGGGCTTCATGGATTGGAGCTGGAGGGCAGGCAAAGCCTTTTCAGCAGCTCCTGGTGATGCATCACGTTTCAGAAAGCGAACACGCAGGAGAAGCCTGGGTTACCTTGGCTGCAGAGAAGCCCGGCGCTCCAGAGCGTGACGAGGAAGGTGGGATACGCATCCACACAGTTCTGGCTGTAGGATAAACACACAAGGGGAAACGTCAGAAGACACGCTACTGCAGCGCAGTCTGAAAATTACCCGAAACCCCGAATTAATCATCACTGTCGCGCACAGCACAAACCCCATTCATAATTCCACTGACCTTTACCTGATAAGGCGTCAGAAACAGACAGCGGTGTGTGTAAAGCGGACACGAGTTCGGAAACCATCCACTCCCTTCCTCGGTGGAGCCGATCGGAGACCCACTTTCTTGACGGATTCGCCTTGGCAGGATTCCTGTTCTCGGTTACGCCAAAGCGCTTCTTGGAATCGAAAAGTGAGCGCTGTGGACAGCAGGTTGCCGGAGCAATGGCCTTGTGCAGGGCTCAGTCCTCACGCCCGTGCTGGTGTCTTACACCCTTGGTCTCCTTTAAACTCAAGCAATCCTGTGAGCACACATGGTGACTGCATGCGTTTCCTGGGGCTGCTGGGACAACTAGCCACAAGCTCAGTGGCTTAAAACAAGACAAATTGATTATCTGGAGGTCAGAAGTCTGAGATCGGTCTCATTGGGCCAAAATGAAGGTGTCCACATGGCTGCATTCCTTCTGGAGATGCATCGCTTCTGTCTCCTTGCTTTTCCCAGCTTCTAGAGATCGCCTGCATTCCTTGGCTTGTGGACCCTTCCAACCTCAAAACCAGCAATGTCTGATCATGTCTTCTTTGCGACACCAACTCTTCTGCCTCCTTCTCCCACATTTGAAGGATCCTTGTGATTACATTGGGTCCCACCCAGATAATCCAGAATAATCTCTTAAATTGAACTTAAATTCAGCTGGTTAGCAACCTTGATTCCTCCTTGCCACGTAACATAACCCATTCACATGTTCCCGAGATTAGGATGTGAACACCTTTGGAGGTCATTATTCTACCACATATACTACCATATATACTACCACAATTATTCTACCACATATACTACCATATATACTACCACAATTAGTCTCATGTTTCAGTCTACCATATATACTACCACAATTAGTCTCATGTTTCAGATGAGAAACTGAATCTTGAAGAAGTTGAATAACTTGCGCAGGGTCACCCAGCTACAGAGTAGCAAAGCCAGGATTCACAGCCTGGTCAGTACAACTCTAAAACCAGGTGTGTTACCTCTTCGACTCCACAGGCACATCTCAGAAATAGAGTGGCTTCAGTTCCACACCACCACGATGAAGCAAATACCAGATAAAGCAACTCACAGGAATGTTTTTGTTTCCCAGTACACATAAAAGTGATGTTTATGCTATACTGTAGTCCACTGTATGTGCAATAGCATTATGTCTAAAAAACAAGGTACATAACTTAATTTAAAAATATGTTATTGCTAAAAAATGCTAACCATCATCCGACAATGCAGGGCTGCTGCAAACCTTCAATTTGTAAAAAAAACAAAAACAAAAAACCCCACAGTGTCTGTGAAGCACAATAAAAAGAGGGATGCCTGCACTAAAGCAAACAGCAAGTGTTCTCGAGTTTACAGCCGAGATCAGAACAATCAACATGCACATCCATGGAAACACACACAAGAAGACTCAAAAGAGGAGAGCAATGCAATAGAGCAGGGAGGATTTGGTGACTAGGATTTCGTCCCCCACCTGACATTAACCTGCTGTCTGTCACGGGCAAAGCAATCTCTCTGGACTTAGTTTCCTTACCAGTTAACCTAAGAGACTAATACAGAGTAACTCTGAGACCCACTTAAGCTCTAAGAGTCGATGGTCTAATGTACTGGTTCTCAAGGTGTGGCCCCTGGATCAGAGGTCACATCAGAATCACCATGGAACTTGTTGAAAATGCAAATGTTAATGCCTTCCTTGGACCTAAGGAATTAAAAACTCTGAGGGCAGGCCCAGCAAGAGTTTTAACAGCCCCCCAGGTGATTCTGATACGTACTCAAGTTTGAGAACCACTGGTCTAAAGTAATTCGAACTGTATAGGTAAAAGCAAAGATGCAATTTTCAAATTACATTTGGCCTTTTATCCAAATTCCTTCCTTGGATTCTTCATCTGGATCCTTCCTGATCTGGTTCTCATAGAGTTCCTCCTAAAAGTTAGCCTTGAAGCCTCGTTCAAACCAATAGGATCTCACGATTCAGCTGGTACCACTGAGAACCCTGGAATGACCAGCCTTTGGTCTGTCCCCTGCAGAGAACCCAGAGGTTGGGTCACGGGGGCCTTCAGATCTTTCTGATGGTCAAAAAATCCTTTACTGGAGAAGTCAACAAATGGAAAAAGGAAGAAACCAATGTACCCTGTCCTGGATAGACACAGGAGAGCCAGAAGAGCCCTGATGACACTGCTGGGGGCTCTGGATACCCAGGATTTCCATGGATCTATGGACACAGTAAGAACTCCAAAGGGCAGGAGTCCCTTACAAATCTGCCATTTGCGGTGAAGCACCTAGTGAGTAAACAAGCCCCAAAGTGATAACTGTAGCAGCCGCTAAGCAACTGCATCACATCCATTCTTACACCTCATTAGAGACACAAAACTGCAGCCTCAGGACTGAGAGAAGATCCATCTCCCAGTTCCAGAAAACTAGAGAGAACATTCCCTTTTATTTAGTTGAATAATGTTCCATGTCTGATGGGATCTAATACCTGACGCTCCAACAGTTTGAAAATCTATTAATATCAAAGCTCTCCCCTGCTTCCTCTCATTCTCATGCTTCTGTTTTGTTTGTTTTGAAGTTGTGATTTTGTCTGGGTGATGCAAAATTTTAAAAAATTCTTCATTGTCCAAGGGATGTGCTCACAGAGAGAAGTGTTAGAAGCATTAGATCAGCCATTCAATCATTCCTGCCTCTTATATCAAGTCACCATGGGCCCTGGTACAACACAGTCTGCCTGGAATTGAACGAAATTCTCCCAACTCTAAGAAAATGGGCTCTTCTCTGGATTTCCAGAATACGCCCAGAAACCTAACCCCCACTCTGGCTCAGGCCTGTCGCTCTCCCCATGCAGGACCTCTGACACATCTTCCATCCACAGCTGCGTGCACACACGCCCCTCCTCGCCAGAGGACTGCTGCTGTGCTGAGCTCAAGCAGCTTTTGTCCTTTGGTCAGTGATACAGCTGCCTTTAGAGACCTTAGAGGTCACTCGTGTGGTCCCTAAAGTCACAAAGCCTGGGTCCCACCCGGGGCTGCCACTTTTTTTTTTTCAGTATTAAAATGTTTAATTTTATATTGTCTTTACCACCTTTAATCTTCTTCTTTTTTTAACATCTTTATTAGAGTATAATTGCTTTACAATGGTGTGTTAGTTTCTGCTTTATAACAAAGTGAATCAGCTATACATATACATATATCCCCATATCTCCTCCCTCTTGCGTCTCCCTCCCACCCTCCCTATCCCACCCCCTAGGTGGTCACAAAGCACCGAGCTGATCTCCCTGTGCTATGCGGCTGCTTCCCACTAGCTATCTATTTTACATTTGGTAGTGTATATATGCCCATGCCACTCTCTCACTTCGTCCCAGCTTACCCTTCCCACTCCCCATGTCCTCAAGTCCATTCCCTACGTCTGCATCTTTATTCCTGTCCTGCCCCTAGGTTCTTCAGAACCATTTTTTTTTTTTTTAGATTCCATGTATATGTGTTAGCATACAGTATTTGTTTTTCTCTTTCTGACTTACTTCACTCTGTATGACAGACTCTAGGTCCATCCACCTGACTACAAATAACTCAATTTCGTTTCTTTTTATGGCTGAGTAATATTCCACTGTTATATGTGCCACATCTTCTTTATCCATTCATCTGTTGATGGACACTTAGGTTGCTTCCACGTCCTGGCTATTGTAAATAGAGCTGCAATGAACATTGTGGTACATGACTCTTTTTGAATTATCGTGTTCTCAGGGTATATGCCCAGTAGTGGGATGCCTGTGTCTTATGGTAGTTCTATTTTTAGTACTTTAAGGAACCTCCATACAGTTCTCCATAGTGGCTATATCAATTTACGTTCCCACCAACAATGCAAGAGTGTTCCCTTTTCTCCACACCCTCTCCAGCATTTATTGTTTGTAGATTTTTTGATGATGGCCATTCTGACTGGTGTGAGGTGATACTTCACTGTAGTTTTGATTTGCACTTCTCTAATGATTAGTGATGCTGAGTATTCTTTCATGTGTTTGTTGGCAATCTGTATATCTTCTTTGGAGAAATGTCTATTTAGGTCTCCTGCTCATGTCTGGATTGGGCTGTTTGTTTTTTTGATATTCAGCTGCATGGGCTGCTTGTAAATTTTGGAGATTAATCCTTTGTCAGTTGCTTCAAAATATAGGCAAATATTTTCTCCCATTCTGAGGGCTGTCTTTTCATCTTGTTTATGGTTTCCTTTGCTGTGCAAAACTTTTAAGTTTCATTAGGTCCCATTTGTTTATTTTAGTTTTCATTTCCATTTCTCTAGGAGCTGGGTCAAAAAGGATCTTGCTGTGATTTATGTCAGAGTGTTCTGCTTATGTTTTCCCCTTAGAGTTTTATAGTGTCTGGCCTTACATTTAGGTCTTTAATCCATTTGGAGTTTATTTTTGTGTATGGTGTTAGGGAGTGTTCTAATTTCATTCTTTTACATGTAGCTGTCCAGTTTTCCCAGCACCACTTATTGAAGAGGCTGTCTTTTCTCCATTGTATATTCTTGCCTCCTTTATCAAAAATAAGGTTACCATATGTGCGTGGGTTTATCTCTGGGCTTTCTATCCTGCTCCATTGATCTAGATTCCTGTTTTTGTGCCAGTACCATACTATCTTAATTACTGTAGCTTTGTAGTATAGTCTGAAGTCTGGGAGCCTGATTCTACCAGCTCCATTTTTCTTTCTCAAGATTGCTTTGGCTATTCGTGGTCTTTTGTGTTTCCATACAAATTGTGAAATTTTTTTGTTCTAGTTCTGTGAAAAATGCCATTGGTAGTTTGATAGGGATTGCATAGAATCTGTAGACTGCTTTGGGTAGTATAGTCATTTTCACAATGTTGATTCTTCCAATCCAAGAACATGTATATCTCTCCATCTGTTTGTATTGTCTTTAATTTCTTTCATCAGTATCTTATAGTTTTCTGCATACAGGTCTTTTGTCTCCTTAGATAGGTTTATTCCTAGGTATTTTATTCTTTTTGTTGCAATGGTAAATGGGAGCATTTCCTTAATTTCTTGTTCAGATTTTTCTTAGTGTTTAGGAATGCAAGACATTTCTGTGCATTAATGCTACTTTACCAAATTCATTGATTTGATTTGATTCATTGATTCATTGATCTAGTAGTTTTCTGGTAGCGTCTTTAGGATTCTCTATGTATAGTATCATGTCATCTGCAAACAGTGACAGTTTGCTTCTTTGCTGATTTGGATTCCTTTTATTTCTTTTTCTTCTCTCATTGCTGTGGCTAAAACTTCCAAAACTATGTCGAATAATACTGCTGAGAGTGGGCAACCTTGTCTTGTTCCTGATCTTAGTGGAAATGGTTTCAGTTTTTCACCACTGAGAATGATGTTGGCTGTGGGTTTGTCATATATGGCCTTTATTATGTTGAGATAAGTTCCCTCTATGCCTACTTTCTGGAGGGTTTTTATCATAAACGGGTGTTGAATTTTGTCAAAAGCTTTCTCTGCATCTATTGAGATGATCATATGGTTTTTCTCCGTCAATTTGCTAATATGGTTTATAACATTGATTTGCATATATTGAAGAATCCTTGCATTCCTGGGATAAACCCCACTTGATCATGGTGTATGATCCTTTTAATGTGCTGTTGGATTCTGTTTGCTAGTACTTTGTTGAGGATTTTTGCATTTATGTTCATCAGTGATACTGGCCTGTAGTCTTCTTTCTTTGTGACATCTTTGTCTGGTTGTATCAGGGGGTGATGGTGGCTTCGTAGAATGAATCTGCTATATTTTGGAAGAGTTTGAGAAGGATAGGTGTTAGCTCTTCTCTAAATGTTTGATAGAATTCACCTGCGAAGCCATCTGGTCCTAGGCTTTTGTTTGTTGGAAGATTTTAAATCACAGTCTCAATTTCAGTGCTTGTGATTGGTCTGTTTATATTTTCTACTTCTTCCTGGTTCAGTCTCAGAAGGTTGTGCTTTTCTAAGAATCTGTCCATTTCTTCCAGGTTGTCCATTTTATTGGCCTATACTTGCTTGTAGTAATCTCTCATGATCCTTTGGGTTTCTGAAGTGTCAGTTGTTACTTTGTCTTTTTCATTTCTAATTCGATTGATTTGAGTCTTCTTTTTCTCCTTGATGAGTCTAGCTAATGGTTTACCAATTTTTTTTATCTTCTCAAAGAAACAGCTTTTAGTTTTATTGATCTTTGCCACTGTTTCCTTCTTTTTTTTTTCATTTATTTCTGATCTGATCTTTTATGATTTCTTTCCTTCTGCTAACTTCGGAGGTTTTTTGTTCTTTCTCTAATTGCTTTAGGCGTAAGGTTAGGCTGTTTATTTGAGACGTTTCTTGTTTCTTGAGGTAGGATTGCTATAAACTTCCCTCTTAGAACTGCTTTTGCTGCATCCCATAGGTTTTGGGTCGTTGTGTTTTCATTGTCATTTGTTTCTAGGTATTTTTTTTTGATTTCCTCTTTGATTTCTTCAGTGATCCCTTAGTTATTAAGTAGTGTATTGTTTAGCCTCCATGTGTTTGCATTTTTTACAGATTGTTTTCCTGTAATTGATATCTAGTCTTATAGCACGTGGTCGGAAAAGATACTTGACACAATTTCAATTTTCTTAAATTTACCAAGACTTGATTTGTGACCCAAGATATGATCTATCCTGGAGAATGTCCCTTGAGCACTTGAGAAGAAAGTGTATTCTGTTGTTTTTGCATGGAATGTCCTATAAATATCAATTAAGTCCATCTGGTTTAATGTGTCATTTAAAGCTTGTGTTTCCTTGTTTATTTTCATTTTGGATGATCTGTCCATTGGTGAAAGTGGGGTATTAAATTCCCCTACTATGATTGTGTTACTGTCGATTTCTCCTTTTGTGGCTGTTAGCATTTGCCTTATGTATTGAGGTGCTCCTATGTTGGGTGCATAAATATTTAGAATTGTTATATCATCTTCTTGGATTGATCCCTTGTTCATTATGTAGTGTCTTTCTTTGTCTCTTGTAATAGTCTTTATTTTAAAGTCCATTTTGTCTGATATGAGAATTGCTACTCCAGCTTTCTTTTGATTTCCATTTGCATGGAATATCTTTTTCCATCCCCTCGCTTTCAGTCTGTATGTGTCTCTAGGTCTGAAGTGGATCTCTGGTAGACAGCATATGTACAGGTCTTGTTTTTGTATCCATTCAGCCAGTCTATGTCTTTTAGTTGGAGCATCTAATCCATTTACGTTTAAGGTAATTATCGATATGTATGATCCTATTACCATTTTCTTAATTGTTTTGGGTTTGTTATTGTACATCTTTTCCTTCTCTTGTGTTTCCTGCCTAGAGAAGTTCCTTTAGCATTTGTTGTAAAGCTGGTTTGGTGGTGCTGAATTCTCTTAGCTTTTGCTTGTCTGTAAAGTTTTAATTTCTCCCTCGAATCTGAATGAGATCCTTGCTGGGTAGAGTTATCTTGGATGTAGGTTTTTCCCTTTCATCACTTTAAATATGTCCTGCCACTCCCTTCTCACTTGCAGAGTTTCTGCTGAAAGATCAGCTGTTAACCTTATAGGGATTCCCTTGTATGTTATTTGTTGTTTTTTCCTTGCTGCTTTTAATATTTTTTCTTTTATTTAATTTTTGATGGGTTGACTAATATGTGTCTTGGTGTGTTTCTCCTTGGATTTATCCTGTATGGGACTCTCTGCGCTTCCTGGACTTGACTATTTCCTTTTCCTTATTAGGGAAGTTTTCAGCTATAATCTCTTCAAATATTTTCTCAGTCCCTTTCTTTTTCTATTCTTCTTCTGGGAGCCCTGTAATTCGAATGTTGGTGTGTTTAATGTTGTCCCAGAGGTCTCTGAGACTGTCCTCAATTCTTTTCATTCTTTTTTCTTTATTCTGCTCTGTGATAGTTATTTCCACGATTTTATCTTCCAGCTCACTTATCTGTTCTTCTGCCTCAGTTATTCTGCTATTGATTCCTTCTAGAGAATTTCAAATTTCATTTATTGTGTTGTTCATCATTGTTTGTTTGCTCTTTAGTTCTTCTTGGTCCTTGTTAAAAGTTTCTTGTATTTTCTCCATTCTGTTTCCAAGATTTTGGATCATCTTTACTATCATTACTCTGAATTCTTTTTCAGGTAGACTGCCTATTTCCTCTTCATTTGTTTGGTCTGGTGGGTTTTTTCCTTGCTCCTTCATCTGTGCGTTTCTCTGTCTTCTCATTTTGCTTAACTTACTGTGTTTAGGGTCTTCTCTTCGCAGTCTGCAGGTTTGTAGTTCCTGTTGTTTTTGGTGTCTGTCCCCAGTGGCTAAGGTTGGTTCAGTGGGTTGTGTAGGCTTCCTGGTGGAGGGGACTGATGACTCTGTTCTGGTGGATGAGGCTGGATCTTGTCTTTCTGGTGGGCAGGGCTGCATCCGGTGGTGTGTTTTGGGGTGCCTGTGACCTTATTATGATTTTAGGCAGCCTCTCTGCTAATGGGTGGGGTTGTGTTTCTGTGTTGCTAGTTGTTTGGCATAGGGTGTCCAGCCCTGTAGCTTGCTGGTCATTAAGTGGAGCTGGGTCTTAGCCTTGAGATGTTGATCTCTGGGAGAGCTTTCACCGTTTGATATTACATGGAGCTGGGAGGTCTCTGGTGGACCAATGTTCTGAACTCGGCTCTCCCACCTCAGAGGCACAGGCCTGACACCCGGCCAGAGCACCAAGACCCTGTCAGCCACACAGCTCAGAAGAAAAGGAAGAAAGAAAGAAAGAAAGAAAGAAAGAAAGAAAGTTATTAAAATAAAAAATAAGAAATTATTATTTAAAAAATTTTAAATTATAAAGTAATAAAAAATGAAAAAAAAAAGAAAGAAGAGAGCAATCAAACCAAAAAAAAAAAAAATCCACCAATGGTAGCAAGTGCTAAATCTATACCAAAAAAACCCATAAAAAATGGACAGACAGAACCCTAGGACATATGGTAAAAGCAAAGCTATACAGATAAAACCACACAAAGAAGCATACACACACACATTTATAAAAAGAGAAAAAGGAAAAAAAAAATATATCGTTGCTCCCAAAGTCATCTCCTCAATTTAGGATGATTAGTTGTCTATTCAGGTATTCCACTGATGCAGGGTACATCAAGTTGATTGTGGAGATTTAATCCGCTGCTCCTGAGGCTGCTGGGAGGGATTTCCCTTTCTCTTCTTTGTTCGCACAGCTCCTGGGGTTCAGCTTTGGATTTGGCCCCGCGCCTGCGTGTAGGTCACCTGAGGGCGTCTGTTCTTCGCTCAGACAGGATGGGGTTAAAGGAGCAGCTGATTTGGGGGCTCTGGCTCACTCAGGCCGGGGGGGAGGGAAGGAGGGGTATGGATGCCGGGCGAGCCTGCGGCGGCAGAGGCCGGCATGACATTGCACCAGCCTGAGGTGTGCCATGTGTTCTCCCGGGGAAGTTGTCCCTGGATCACGGGACCCTGGCAGTGGCGGGCTGCACAGGCCCCCAGGAGGGGAGTTGTGGAGAGTGACCTGTGCTCGCACACAGGCTTCTTGGTGGCGGCAGCAGCAGCCTTAGTGTCTCATGCCCGCCTCTGGGGTCCGTGCTGATAGCCGTGGCTCGCGCCCGTCTCTGGAGCTCCTTTAAGCGGCGCTCTGAATCCCCTCTCCTCGCGCACCCCAAGACAGTGGCCCCTTCCCTCTTAGGCAGGTCCAGACTTTTTCCCGGACTCTCTCCCAGCTAGCCGTGGCGCACTAGCCCCCTTCAGGCTGTGTTCACGCCACCAACCCCCGTCCTCTCCCTGCGATCCGACCGAAGCCCGAGCCTCAGCTCCCAGCCCCGCCCGCCCCGGCAGGTGAGCAGACAAGCCTCTCGGGCTGGTGAGTGCCGGTCGGCACCGATCCTCTGTGCGGGAATCTCTCCGCTTTGCCCCCCGCACCCCTGTCGCTGTGCTCTCCTCCGCGGCTCCGAAGCTTCCCGCCTCCACCACCCGCAGTCTCTGCCCGCGAAGGGGCTCCTAGTGTGTGGAAACCTTTCCTCCTTCACAGCTCTCTCCCACTGGTGCGGTCCCGTCCCTATTCTTTTGTCTCTGTTTTTTCTTTTTTCTTTTGCCCTACCCAGGTACGTGGGGAGTTTCTTGCCTTTTGGGAGGTCTGAGGTCTTCTGCCAGCGTTCAGTAGGTGTTCTGTAGGAGTTGTTCCACGTGTAGATGTATTTCTGAGGTATTTGTGGGGAAGAAGGTGATGTCCACGTCTTACGCTTCCACCATCTTGAAGGTCTCCCGGCTGCCACTTTTTGTCTGTGCGATTGTGGGTGCATTTCCTAGCCTCACTGAGTTTCAGTCTCCTCATCAATTGAAGGTGAATGGAGACATGAGTATTTATGGATACCTCCTTGGCTGTTGTGAGAATAAAATGAGAGAAAGCAGTGCCAGGCTCATAGTAAGCATTCAATAAATGGTGGCTATTATTCCTCCAACCTCTTCCTTCTTATAACCCCCAATGGAAATGTCTTTCCTACTGACAAATTATTGTGATTCCAAATATTCTTTTGTGCCATTTTTTCTGCAGGACAAAACTGACAAACCCACTTTGTCTGTCATTTCTTGAGGTCTAACTGCGAGCTACTCAGCAGATCTCTCAACAATTCACTGTGCTGTGTTCAATTGGATGCACCGCACTGCCAGTGTTTTTATGGAGAAAAGGATTCATTGCAATTTTCCCTTTCATTTTTCTCCACCTTTAGGAATGAGATATAGAAGCACTTAATGTTTTGCTAATTAATTTGGGTTTATTTAAAATAAGTAAATATGGGAGGGATAAATTAGGAGTTTGGGATTAAAATATACACACTACTATATATAAAATAGATAACCAACAAGAACCTACTGCATAGCACAGGGAACTATACTCAATATCTTGCAATAACCTATAATGGAAAAGAATCTAAATAAGAATATATGTGTGTGTGTATATATACATATATATATATAACGGAATCACTTTGCTCTACACCTGAAACTATTGGTGGTGGGGAAGTAGACCTGGTACAATTACAAATGAGACCGAAGAGGTAGGTGGTGAATTGTTCTTTCAATGACAAACTAACACAACATTGTAAATCAACTGTATTGCAATAGAACTTTAAATAAATATGTAAATAAGTAAATATCAATAATAACAGTAATAGTATCAATACTAATGAATAGAACCAACGTAGATGTACCACCTTCAAACCATTCACAAGTCCCTGCTACTTGGAAGTGGGTCCAGAGTGGATTCTGAGAAGTGTGGGGGGAGAAGGGACCTCAGGGTGTCATTTACCAAAATGCATCTTGTGAAACACTAAACCTTTGATATGCTCTAGAAAAAAAAAAAGGAGGGGTGTCTGTAGTTAAATAAGACCTCCCCTTCTTGTAGAACCAGGAATCACAGTGTCTTAGTACTTTAAAGTTTCTCAAAAGTCTTGCTGTACAGAACTTGTTCTTTTCTTTAACACCTGTTAACAGCCCATGAACTTGTAATCTATGGGTCACATTTTGGAAAATGACACATCTGCAGAGACCCATCTTCTCTCCACAACCTGTGCTCACCCACACTCATGGAGAAGAATCTTAGGTCAGTTAACTGAGACTTTTCTCCAAAAATCAAACTTTGACGGCTCTGGCTGCGCTCATCAACTGGGAACAGGGCTTTGACCTATGCTTTAGACACATGAAGAGAGAGTCAAGGTCGAGATCCTTTTAACTCTCAAACCCTGACTCAGCTCTGCCCTCGAGGGAGATGGGTGGTAGAGCAGCCCATTAACCGAGGCTGAGTCTGAGCTGAAGGCCTCACCTGGCTGGGACGTCTGTTTACCAACAGCCCCCAAATCTTGAACTCTCTGTATCACTCAACAGTCATACTTTATGCTGAAAAACATGCATCAGCCATTTCAATCCACCAGCATCATTTATTCTTTCTGCTATTTTTCCCTTTATGCAGTCTCTAAACATGTATGATCCCACACCCCATCAACCAAGAGTTTTGATCCTGCAACCCTATGACGGGTGTATTTATGTACAAATTATATACACATCCTACTCTCAACTGTATATTAAAACTGAGTAAAGTTCAATTTCCTATTTTTTAGATAGCAACATAAGATGCATGTTCTTTTCTTCTCAAACCCCTACGGCTCTTCTTGTACCCCTCTTTGGTGCTTTTGGACGCCCCTGGAGAAGCTATCACTGGGGATGACTTTCTCCCGGGCTAACAGGTAAGGCCCTTCCTGGTAGCTTCCTGGCTGGGGCACACAGACTGGGGGCTCCTGGCGTCGCCAGCAGGCGGCAGCCTCTGTGTTGATCTTCAGCACCTTCCACAACCCACCTCAGGCACACACAGGGTGCTGCCAGCTGGGTCAGGGAGGAAGCAGTCTTTGTAACAGAACCACAGTAGTGTCTGGGCAACCTTTTAATTACAGAAAATTCCCCTCCGCTCCCCCCTCCCCCCCCCCAAAGCTCCGACCTTCTCCACAGCTCTCTCCCTTCCCCTCCCTCTTCTGGCCCTCTCTCGGGGGTGGGTAAGTGGGAAAGTCACGTGGGTTTGGGAGCTGGGCGGCAGCACCCATGCGGTGGGGACCCCCAGGCGGCACCAATCACCCACCACTCTCCTCTAGCGCCTTCGGACGTCAGGGACGCCATCTGGAGGCTGGCAGCGAGGGCCAGGCGTCAGAGAGGCGTCTTCTGAGACGCAGAGCTAGTTCACTCCTGGGGGAAATGGCAGACACCAGGCGGCCTGGCCTGCCCCTGTTCTTCTTCATTTTCGGCAGGATGGAAACTTAGCTTCTCACCCGGTACCGAGAAATCCCGCTGCATGCAGCCCTGCGCCCCTTCTCCAGACGAGCCCAGCTGTGCCCCTAAGAACACGGGGCAGCCGGTGAGAATGTAGTGATCTGGGCGGGAAGAAGCTTCTCTTTCCGAACAGGTAGAATGGTATTCACGTTCTTTTGGATTCCACGTGGGGGGAGGTTCTGGCGTTACCCCTGACGGAGGACACTGTCCTTGCCCCTCTTGCACTCTTGCACGTGGGTGTGTCTGAGGGGACCTCTCCCATCTCCCCTGCAAACAGCACAGAGGGGCTGACGGCACCGCACACACTCTCCTCCACGTCCTGTAAATGTGAACATCTAATATGGCTTAAATCCCATCCTCACGCTTCTTCGATGGATTCTGAGAATTAACACACCGAAGGTCTGAATCTTAAGATGGAAATCTCCCTGTAAGTAGTTCAGGAAGGGATTTCCTCGGAATCAGACTGCGCAGGAGTGCTGGGTCTGAGGGGCTGGGGCCGACGGGAGACAGAGGGGCCTCGAGGGGCTGCATGTGCTTGTGCTATTCCTGCCGTTGCTTGTGTGGCCACGACTCCCACTTTGGAAGGATCTCTGGAGACATCCAAGTCACCTCCAAGCCGAGACTGAAGGCCAGCTCAGAGCTGCAGCCTCCCTTTCTCACAGGCCAATCACAGGCTCAGAGAAGCAGGTGACAGGCCGCTGGCTGAACCCTCTGTCTGAATGCGCTCAGCACAGAGGGAAATGAATGTTGGATTTGCATCCCACATAGCGCCCGCCTCCTTCACCGAGTTCTTCAGGTGTTTTCAAACAGCCTTTTCATTCGGAAGGAAAGCAGCAGAGGTGGGGAAGCCATTGCATAATTTCCCCATTCTTTCCGTTCTGGTTGCACCAGGAGACCTGGCTTAGGAAACGCACTAGAGTCCCCTCCAGACCCCATCGAGGGGACCAGAGGGGCTGCAGGCAGCTGCCAGCTGGTCCTACCTGTTGCTTCCGAAGCTGGCTGGTGAGCGATGGCTGGTTTTCCCGGCAGCCCCTCTGGACTAACGCCCCAGAAAATCGGTCAACTCCACGACTGAATGACTGGCTGAGAGGTCCCCGAACAGGCGGAGCTCCATCCCGCCATGTCACAGCCCCGCTTCCTCTCTTTACACACCAGCACTTGCTAAGATGATGAAAAGTGCCCCCAAAGTCTCCCAGGTGAAGTTCAAGCTTCCCTGGGAACCTCGCCTCCCCGGCCTTTGGAAGGTTAGCCCGGACAGACATGCAGCCCTGTGCCCATTGCCCCTCTCTGTCAGTTAGCAGTGTCAGGGTTTGGACTCACTTGGCAGTGTAGACCCGTTCAAAGGCAAGTGTCCCCGTCCTCTGGAAGCTCCACCCATTATGGGTCTTGCTTTCGTGCTCCAACTTGTGGGCAAAGAACCCTGCCAGGGGGAAAGGTTTGGATTTGGTTTATAACGGGGAACATCCACGAGCCTCGTATCCCATTATTTTACTAGAATGTTAGACGGTTCCTTAACTTGACGTCTAAAGAGCCCTAAATGTCCTCCATCAAATGCAACTGAGCAAACATTCATTCAGCAGCTACCCTCCATTAATCACTGCATCTGGTGTTGGTGACTCAATGGTGAGTAAGACACGACCCTCACTTTCAAGGATCCGACAGTCGGAAGAAATAGACAACCAAGTAAAGAAATTACACTACAGAGTGACTCGTGCTAAGATCAGACTGAGTGAGAATACAGAGCCATCGAGGGTCCAAGGGGGCAACTTAATTCAGTGTTTGGGACACAGAAGGATTCCTAGAGGAAGTGATATTTAAGATAAAATCGGAAGAACAAGTGTGGCAAGCAGAGGAGACCACTCCACTCTAGTGTAATGGCATGTGCAAAGGTCCAGAGGCAAGAACCTCTGGGGTTCAGTACATCCAGCTTATTGGTGGTGGGGAAGTAGACCTGGTACAATTACAAATGAGACCGAAGAGGTAGGTGGTGAATTGTTCTTTCAATGACATTTCTCTGTTATCACTTGCCACGTGCCAGACACTCAGCTTACGTCTGAGAACAAAACACACAAAGAGCCTTGGCCTGAGGAGCTTACGTTCTGGCGAGGATACAAGAAGAGAAGACAGACCACACACAGTAAACAAAATGCAAAAATTAAAACGACACAGTGTGCCAAGCTGTGGACAAAAGAGAAGGCACAGCACGACAGGGGCCGCTGCGGGTGCAGACAGGGTGGCCGGAGGGAGCCCCAGGGAGAAAGCAGTAAGTGAACCAAGGCTGAAGAAGACGGTGGCTGAGAAGTACCTGCCAGACTTAGCAGCATGACCGTGACCTTGAGGACAGCCACGTTAAGAGCTTCTGAATTTATTTCCATCTTGAGAGCAACAAGGAGTTACTGACAAATGTAAGTTGAGGAGTGGCATTGCCAGAAAGCCACTCTGTCTTTAGCATGGTGAGTGTTTAAAGGGGTGAGACAGACCCAGGACAGGGGAAAGACAGAAGGGAGCTGGTTAGGGTGATGCTTGTGGGATTAAGAGATGCTGAGGGGACAGAATCTGTAGGCTGGATGGTGGGGATGGCGGGATAAAGGTCTCTCCCTCCCTCTCTCTCTCTCTCTCTCTCACCCCTCCTATTTTATTCCTTTCCTCCTATTTCAAGAGTGAGAAAGGGAAAAGTGTGATTGTCAGGGACCCACTCACAGGGTTTCTTTCCATCAACTTCCTCTTAGCCTCCTCAAAAAGACATGAAAAGGATGCCTTATCCATTGTGTACATGAATAAAAGTCTTCACGTTTTCCTTTTTGTCAAAAGTACATTCCTGTCCTAGAACTGTGCCCGTTTTGAGCAGAGCTGCAGGGCTGGCTTGTCTGAAGGCCCTCTGTTAGGCACTGGACATATGCTCCTTTATTGGGCCTGGCACCAGCTCTGTGAAGTGGGTGGTACTGTCCCCACTTTGTAGACAAGGGCCCTACGGCTCAGGGAGGTTAAATAACTTGCTCAGAGTCACTCCACTGGGGAGCAGGGAGGTTGGGATTCAACTCCAGCTGGGCATTCGAGGGTGTGTTTATCCTCCTACTGTCACATAGAAGCTCACTTCAGGGATTCCATCAACTACACAGGGTTTAAGTATCCAACTGTCCACTCTGGACGTCCCTTCTTACCATAGAATACAGTGGAAAATTCTGATCATTGTCTTTCCAGAACCCAAGGTGACACCCCTTGCCCCTGAACATGTAAATAGAGACAGTTTAAGAAAGTCTGAGGTTATTTCTGCAACCAACTGCACAGCGTGGCCGTCCTTCTCCGAGTCTGCCTCTCTTCTTCCTCTCCTTGCCTGAGAACAAACCCCTTCCTCTTTTCCAAGCTTTAGCCCTCCACCTGCAACCCTGACACTGCTTCTGCCACCCTCTTCGGGTCTTTGTTCATCAGTGTTTGCCCCATTTCCTGAACCTTCAATCTCTGTTTTCCTCCTAATCCTTACCATTGAAACACACTCAGATCTTTCCTACCCTCAAAACAAAAGAGAAACAAGCCTGCCTTTAGGGTCTACCTCCCCCTCCTTCTAAGCTAAACTTGAAAGAGTTGGGCCACCTCTGTCCACTCCTCCAAACACTGACACTCCAGCTCCTATTCTCCTTGACCACGTTACAGAAACTGTGCACGCAAAGACCACTCACACACTTCTCTTGGCTGGCTGCTAACATCAGACCAAACCAGAGAGACAGAGAGAGACACGGAGAGAGAAGGCTGCAACGGTACCACATGCTGGGCTCTGCTGGCTACTCTACCTATGTTAATTATCCCAGGCAATACCTTCAACCATCACACATAGAAGATATTAGTAACTCCATCTCTCTGTTGAGGAAACTGGTGGTCAGAGAAGGTAAATAACTTTCTCAGGATCACATAAAAAGCTCTTGAGAGCTTCATTAAGTTAGTATGAGCCAGCAGCGTGATACGAAAGAAAAATTCACACATCCTTTATTCTAACAGAACTGCTGTCTGAATCTCGGGAACGGTTTCCCTCCATGGAAAACACCCACCTGCATCTTAGAAAGAACATGGCAAGTTGGGGAGTGGGGTAGGAGGGGGAACCCAATGACAAGGGACTCTGGAAACCAAGTCATATGAGGAATGATACATTGAAGAAGGGATGTTACAGGTGACTTTGTAAACACAGAAGCAGCAGGTACAGTCTAAGCTTTTCCAAAGAACAGACACACCAGTGGATAGAAATTATAAGGCAGCAGATTTCAGTTCCATATAAGAGAGAACTTCCCGAGTAGTGAGCGTTTGAATGAATGAATTCGAGACAAAATACACTGTGTAAAGGTCTACCCTTTGGAGCAGGTTTGAATCCCAGTTTCACCATTACTGGCTCTGGAACCTCCAACCAATGGTCTAACCTCTCCAAGCTCCACTTTGCTTACCTGTGAATTAAGCCAGGACATGGAAGCAACCACTGACAGGTGAATGGATAAAGATGTGGCACATATATACAATGAATATTACTCAGCCATAAAAAGAAACGAAATTGAGTTATTTGTAGTGAGGTGGATGGACCTAGAGTCTGTCATACAGAGGGAAGTAAGTCAGAAAGAGAAAAACAAATACCGTATGTTAACACATATATATGGAATCTAAAAAAAAATGGTTCTGAGGAACCTAGGGGCAGAACAGGAATAAAGACACAGACGTAGAGAATGGACTTGAGGACACGGGGAGTGGGAAGGGTAAGCTGGGATGAAGTGAGAGAGTGGCATGGACATATACACACTACCAAATGTAAAATAGATAGCTAGTGGGAAACAGCCGCATAGCACAGGGAGATCGGCTCAGTGCTTTGTGACCACCTAGAGGGGTGGGATAGGGAGGGTGGGAGGGAGACGCAAGAGGGAGGAGATATGGGGACGTATGTGTATGTATAGCTGATTCACTTTGTTATACAGCAGAAACTAACACACCATTGTAAAGCAGTTATACTCCAATAAAGATGTTTTTAAAAAATTCAAAATAAAAAACAAAGAAATATAATACTATATATTTCATAGGGTGCAAGGATTAAATGAGATAATATTATGCCCAGCACCATACTTGACACAAAGCGATTCTCAATACACTTAACAATGGCAAGGGCAAGGCCAGTGCATTGTGAGCCCTCCGTCAGGGGAGTGTTCAGCAGGGGCTCTTCTTGTAAAGAAGATTTCTGCTGTCACCATTCAGGCCTCCGCGCACGAGGCCCGGGCCCCTGCCCGCAGCTCACCCTCTCCTCCCAGGCTAATTAGCTTGGCTTCCTATGGAAATCACTCTCTCTAAATCTGTGTCTCCCAGGTTTGCTCCATGCCAAGCTGCTGGCACCTTGGCCAAGAAGTTGGAGGCCCTCTGGGTGCTACGCATAGGAAATCCATCTCTCTACACTCCCTGCGAAACCAGGCTTTGGCAGTTCTGGTCCAGGTCTCTTGGAACGAGGTACTCTAAACTTGGTCTGCATTTCCAAACGTGGGTTCTGCTGGATCAAGCTGGAAGAGGGCCACGAGCTCAAAGATCTTGATGACTAACGAGCGTCTGGGGGGCAGAGGAGGAGGTTCCACCAGGCGGGTGGGCTCTGGCCCTTCCCCTGGGGAATCGGGCTCACACAGTGTACCGAGAGCGCAGAGCTCTCCAACACTGTCACAGACACGGGGACTGACCTCCTTGTCTTGGGACAAAGACAGAGTGTGCCATGCCTGGCAGCAACATGTGAATAGTTCCTAAAGCTAACAGAAAGGGCATCCAATGTAACTGGGGTGGGACAGAGTTTTTGCATATTTTCCGCACTCAATAAGGTAGACCCGTGGCTGCAACGTCGAGGTTAATTAGAATTGCAAAGAGAAGTTCTGGACCTACATTTGGACCTTTGTGTTTGCCTAAAAACTCAACGGTTAAAACAGGTAGAGGTGTTACCTTCCAAGTCATTTGCATTGTTCTTGTTTCCCTGCACGGGCACATTTAACAGTTAGAAACAAAAAGTCCTCACAGGGTGATCTCAGCATCACATGGGAGCCCTGGTCTCTGCCTCAGAGGGGAGCAGGGCTGATCCTAAGCCTCTGAGCGGGAGGCAAGGGCTCCTTCTGTGGCTTCAAATGGGCAGCAGCATGTCTTCTCCCCCGAGCACGGGTGGGACAACGCTGTGAAAGGGAATTGGGGGGATTGGATGGGGAGGGACAGAGGCTGTGATGCTGGGGCCGTGCTGTCCACACCGCTACACGTGCGCTCCAATCATCTGTGTGCCCAGGATGAAAAGTCTCCAGCCCAAAGCAGTAGCTCGTCCACACTTGTCTCTCCCCCACCAGGAAGCCTCTTCAGTTCACGGGACTGTGTCAGGGAGAACACTGTGCCCTGTCGTTATCTATCTGAAATGGCTGGCCGAAAGACTGCGGTTCAAACTCAGACATGTGGCCATCTGTAATCTCTCCTCCCCCTTTGCACCGAAGAAGAAGACTTAATCTCACCTGCCAAAGATAATTAGAAATCTCACCGTCCACCTCAAGTCTGCTCCGGGTTTGCTGTGCTTCTATGGAAAAGCCCGGGACCCCCTGGACAGACCAGGGCCAGGTCCTGGGGCATCTCAGGAGAGATGAAAAGAGTCTGTTCTCACGGGAGGAGACCCTCCAGCTTCCCCCGACTCAGCCTGGACCAACAGGGAGCAGCTCAGGGTGCACTCGAACCTCTGCTCAGCCCCATCTGCACAGGCGGCCGAGGGGACCCTGGCTCCCGTCCACTGTCACCGAGATTGACAGGTATCCGGGGGAGGGCCGGAAGGGGAGAGCTGAACAAGCAGCGCCCGCCTGCACCCATACAACTGCCTCCACGGGCACCGGAAGCATCACTGCAGGCTTCCTGCTTACCGCCTGCCCATCTTTTCCTGCCAGCCTTTCCTTTCCTGGGAGGCAGGAACCTAGCGTTCTTGTTCACTGCTACATCCTCCTGGATGCGGGACCCTTCCTGGACAGAGCAGGGTCCCTGTGGGTGTATGCAGGTCGAATGAATGAATCCCTCGGTGACTGACAAGACTAAGGGAGCCCCAACATGAAACAGCAATGGCCTGAGACTGTGGCAGCCTCAGCCGGCCCCTCGTCCCCTCTCTGTGTGAGATTTAGAATGAAAATGTTTGGGTCAGAAAACTGCCAAGTGCTGTTCCGGACACCAAGGGGGGAAAGTGGCGGGAGGGCTGGTGGTGGTGGGATGAATTGGGAGATTGGGATTGACATATATACACTGATATGGATAAAATAGATAACTAACAAGAAGCTTCTGTATAAAAAATAAATAAAATAAAATTCAAAAACGAAAAACAGAACGTGTTGTTCCACGGAGGAAGCATACTCGGAGTATGCAGAGTTGGCCACTCTCTGGTGCGGGGAGACCACGGGCAGCCTTCCCCATCACCAGCCTCTGTCCACACTCGAGTTGGGGGAAAATATCCGAATATGCCCAATTGATTGAACACCCAAGTTTCCAAAGCATGCCAGGGTGTGAACATTCAGTAATTACCATTAAGTTACAGCGCCGCCCTTCGTCATTCCTCTCCTTTTTTCTCTGTCTTCGTAAACTGCAAAGCCCAAAGACACTGGCCGTACTGATAGAGAGAGCCTGAGGCAGTCCTAGCTCAGAACTTTAAAGAGAAAGTTCTACCCAGTCCTGGCGTTTTCAGTTCTAGGTCTCTTGCTTGGTTTAAGTGATAGCAGAGTTAATGGAAATGCAAACCCCAAACAAGAAAATCCTCCCCGGTCTGTCTCTCCCTTTATGTAAGTACGTAATGCCTACCAAAAAATGCTTCAATTACGCATTGCTAGAGAAAAAGAAAGTATTGCAAAGGACATGTTTCTTCAAAAGAAAAAAGAAAAAGCAATACTGAGGTAAAATAATGTTAAGGTGAAATCCCCCTCACACCACACAAATTTCCTTTTTTTTAGCCTACAGGTGACAGGTGAAGAGCACCCAGCTGCAATTAGTAGAACCCAGCGTCTGGGTGAACATATATCTGATTGTCCCTTTCCAGCCTTCCTGCCCTCCAACTGGTCTCTGGCCACAGTAATTCATAGTTAAAATGCTGATTGCAGACACTCCGGTGACGGTTTTTTATACAGTTTGCTGCCCTGGCTCTACAGACATGATTAATCATCCCCATTAAAGCGAAAGAACGATTGGGAGAAGGAAAAACCTAAATTCATGCAGAAAGGCACAAACCCCTATACATTCAAATAAAGATACAAATACACATAAAGACAAAAGTGTACACACACACACACACACACACACACACACACAACTGTGTAAGCCTGACTTTCAAACAACTACAAACAAACTCTACCCTGAGGGAGGGGATTCCCTTACCGTTCTGGACTACACTGATGAGGGTGACGATGGCCAGCAGGACAATATTGCCCAGGGTTTCGTAATCCATGTTCGTTTCAGGCTCCCAGCAAGGACTGATCAGCTCTGTGGCACCCCAGGCCCGCACTGTGCAGGAAGGGGAAGTGAGGGCTGGACTCTGCCTTTCATCATTAGAGTTTCCAAAGGTCCCAGTGCTTCTTCTTTTTTTTTTTTTTTTTAAATAGCCACCAAAGTACCCTGGCTCAGCGTGTCCTGCCAGAAGAAGCAGGGCTCAGGAGACAGGCAGGAAGGGAAGAAAAAGTGAAGCATGTTTTTTATTTATTGAGCACCTAAAAGATCTGTGTCCAGAGTACTGTCTTTCTTTCTTTCCTTGAATCCCTCGGAAAAAAATAACTACTTGACACGTGGCGGGGTGCAGAGTAGCGACCAAGTAATAAGCCCTGGATGAACGAATGAATGATGATGAGGTGGACGGCTGATGCCTCTGTTTCCACAGGAAACAAGCAACAAGAGAATTAAAACTAAACCAAAGAACTTAGATAAGGAGCAGAAAGACGGTCACCTAGGAAAACTTCCACACAGGAAGGATTGTTGACCACTGGCTTCTCTGAGGTAATTACTGAGCTACTTCCCTGGAATCTTCTCAGCATAATAATAAGAGTAGAGAGAAGGTGTAAGAGGGAACCTGCTGAGTGAGGTAAGTGGTGGCCTGGCATCTTATAGGACAGTTTTCTGCCCTTGGAAGTTACACAGAAAATGCAAGATTCTGCAAACTTCATCCCAGCCTCAACATCTATTTGGCAGTGATGAAGAAGAGCTTTTATCAAAACCTCACTTCGAAAGAAAACATTGGGGGACTTCCCTGGCAGTCCCGTGGTTAAGATTCCACGATCCCGATGCAGGGGGCACGGGTTCGATCCCTGGTCGGGGAACTAAGATCCCCGCATGCCACACAGCCAGAAACAACAACAACAAAAAGAAAGAAAGTAGAAAGAAAGAGAACATGGGCCACTCTAGTTAGTGGCAGCAGGATTTGCATCTTGCTGTGGGAGAGGCCAGCATGGGGAAGAGATCACACAGTCCTCATACCTAAGGCAGCTGAGGCCAGCTTGAGTGAAACAGGTCCATGGGGGTCCATGGAGGACCGAGGCGTTTGGAGCTTGGATGCACAGAGGCCAGTAGCGAGGGCAGCCCTGGCTGGTCATGATGCTCTTGAGAACTCTCGCTGAGTGCCTGGGGCACTTCACAACGTGTGGGATCTTTACAAGATGGCTTAGGGGCTGGGCGCTGGCAAGATTTGTGTGTTCACCTCAACGAGATCTCATTTGTAAGTGTCAGGGAACGCTTAGGTCCCAGTAGACAAGGGGTCTGGTCCCCATAAAGTGTTAGCCCTTCTAAGACCCCTGCTGTCTTAGTGACAGTGCATCAGAAGTGAAGGCCAGGCTCCTTGAAAAGTACTCTAGTTGCACACAATAGAAACTTAGCTCAAGCTAGCTTGGGCAAAAAAGGGAAATTTATTGACTCAAAGAATCCAAGGAACTGAACAACCAAACACTGAAAAGAGCAGGGATGAGGCTGGGCCTCTCAAACGGAGTTCTCTGTCTCAATCTCTCTCTTTCTCTCTCCACTTTCTCACAACTCAGCAGCCATGTTCTCTCTGCAGACCAGTTTTCTCCACACAGTGGAAAATACCTCCACCTCCAACTCTGGAGTTTTATGTCTTACAGCTCTGTCACCTGTAAAGGGCTGACTCTTCTCAGTGAACTATTAGGACAATCCCATTGGCCCCAGGCTGGTCAGATATCTACTCCTAGGACCACCAGACAGCAGGAAAATGAAAGGACCTGGTGCTTTCCACAGTTGTCACGTGGTTGAGGGACACTGTTCCATAAAGAAAGACTGGGGCAGGGTAGGGGTGGGGTGAGGAGTGCCCGATGTGTCTGCTGCCGTGTTGTGACTGTTCACCACTTATAATCCCAGATTGTAAACGCCCAGCTTTAAAGAATTCTCTGTATCTTACAGCCTGATGTCTTTAAGGCTCATCCTGACCTCCTTCTGCTCCAGTGTTAATGTCTGTGGCGCAGAAAACAACATCAACAGAATCCTACGCGGTCAGCCCAGGGCGTCTGTGGCGATCTTGCCAGGTGTCAGGAACGCAGGAAAGCAGGAAGGAGCAGCCTCTCCGGCTTGTTCCCCGAGCCTCAGGAGCCCCGCAGACAGGATGGGGCGCGGGGGCGCGGAGCGGAATGCCCAGCCAGCTCCACTTTATAGAAAGCTGAGAAGGCGCCTGGGAAGAGGGTCACTCTTTGCGTGGTGGGACCTACACGTCTGAGCTCCCGGAGACACGCCGCCCGGGCGGGGCGCGCGTACCGGTGGAGCGAGTCCACTTCACCCAGGAGGAGAGCGTTTTAACAGTCAGCCGAGCTGGCCATTAAATTACAGCGTGCACATTAAGATTCTGGCTGCGGCTACAGAGGAGCACTTATCAGAGGTGAAGCCTCTGGAAATGCCATTCATCTCAACAGAGAGCTGCTGAGACAGAACAGAAAGAGAGGGACGCCAGGGGCACGGGGGAGGAGCGCGCAGGGGGCGCGAGGGGCGCAGCGGCCCGCGCTGGATGCCGAATTCCTAACAGAACGGTCTCCTGGCCTGGAGCCGGCCTTGGTCCGGCCAGCACCAGACCAGATCCATCCTGGACCCAAAGCCCTGAGCAGCTGTGTCCTGGGGACCTGGCTTGTGCATGTGCTGTTCAACACACCGCTCTGGGGACAGATAATCCCTCCCATTGCCCAAAAGAGGAGACTGCGCTGCAGAGCGGTTAAACCACAGGAAGCAAGGGGCAGACCTAGGATTCAAAACCAGGCCTGTCTAGCTTCAAAGTCTGGGGTTTTAACCACCCCGAATGCTGCTTCTGGAATAGTTTTCAGAGCTTGGGGCCCCTGGTCCTTCTGCATCCAAATCTGGCAATCCCCTCAGGGGCTAGTGAAATGACCAATGGCCGCTCAGCCCCTAAAGAGTTTTGTTTTTTTTTAAGAAAAGAAAGAAATTAACATATTTCCGGACACCTGACCATTAGTAAAGGTAGTTGAACGAGAAAGAGCCCACAGGTCCCGGCTGTAGGCCCAACACCCTCTCCTCCCGGACCCCTGCTCCCAGCGTCTTCGGTGCTGACACAGACACTGCACTTATCCATGCGTGACAGGTTAGTTGGACAAATGCGCTGGGAGTAGGGAAGAATAATTAGCACGTTCATTAATTAGAGTGCAGTTAGTAGCTTGACTGTAAAGACAACCATTTGTCAACAGAGATCAGGACAGCCGGGGCCAAGCAGCGACTTGGGGGCAGCAATTCACGGAAGGCGGTGGCACTGACCAGCTGCTATTAAAATCCATGGGAGCTGCGGCTCATCCACTTAGCGTCAGCGCGCTTCCATCACCATGGTAACACGGGCCCTTCAGGCAACAACATTCATGCATCCTTCATCTCGCCACGGGTGGGTGGCGTGTTGCCGTTTCATGACGTCTCTCGCCTTCACTTTCTGGCCAAGGAGGATTTCCCCGCACATAAACGTTGGGAGTGAGGGAGAGGGCGCAGAATGCCCCCAGGCTGCGGGTCAACTCTAGAGGGGCATGCGGATATAGCCCAGGTCTGTAGGCACACACTGGAGGTGGCTACACAGCAGTTCCTTTTAATTTCAGTTAATCTAAAGAATATTCAGACCTGGGATTTCCCTGGCGGTCCAGTGGTTAGGACTCTGCTCTCCCACTGCAGCGGGCAGGGGTTCGATCCCTGGTTGGGGAGCTAAGATTCCGCAAACTGCACGGCGTGGCCAAAAAAAAAAAAAAAGAAAAAAAAGAATATTCAGACCAGTATTGATCTGAATGAGAAGTGATAGGAGCAAAGATCAGGCCACAGTTTGTTCCAGATGTCATACATCGGTAGTCTCCAAGAGAACCCATCAGCCTGGTTAAAGTGTCCTGTCTTCTTCCCCGACCACAATCAGATGGCCTTTCTTTATATGAACAGCCCGCAGTTCCGAACCAAATTGAGTTAGATAGAGATGAGTCCTCGTGCCTTATACAGATGAGGAAATTGAGGGGTAGTGAGTATGCTACAACCTCAATGCTACCGATAAAAGTCCACGCATGCCCGGGGCACTGAGCTAGATGCCTCACAAGTCAAAATGACATGTACAGATATGACCTCAGTTCTCTAGAAGCTCAAGTTACAGGCTGATAATACCAGTGCAAGGAAACAGATAGAAGCAGAAATCCGTGGGCTGCAAGAAACGAAGATAGTATATCCGGAAAGCTTCTTTCTCTCTTGTCACAAACACGCAACACAGTGTACTGTTATGAGTTTAAGAGGAAAGTTAAGCAAGTAACCCACAAGTGCAGAAGACATCATGTTGTGTTCTATGTACAAAAACAGAGGTTAGACATAGATTCCTTCGTCCAACTATCAGCGTCATCTGCCTTATAGACTCACCAAGGAAAGGAGATCAGAAATGGTATGACCTGACTTGGGAAAGTTCAGTTCTAATAGTATTAAAAATTGCGATGCTCATATATGCTCAGCTGATTTTTGACAAAGTGATTCAATGAGGAAAGGAAAGTCTCTTCAATAAAGGGCACTAGAACAACTGGATATTCATATGAGGGGGAAATGAATCTTGACCCCGCCCCCAAATCACACAAAATATAACTAGAAATGAGTCTTTAACCTAAACATAAAAACTAAAATTATAAAGCTTCTAGAAGAAAATATAGGAGGAAGTCTTTGTGACTATGAGGAAGGCAAAGATTTTTTAGATAAGGCACAAAAAGTGTGAGCTATGTAAGGGAAAAAAAATCAATAAATTCGACTTCATCAAAATTGAAAACTTCTGCACTTCAGAAGACCATTAAGAAAATAAAAATGCAAGCCACAGACAGGGAGAAAATATGTGTAATATATAAATCTGATGAAGGACTTAAAACCAGAATATATAAGGAACTTATTTTCAGCCAACGATAAGAATATAAACAACTCATTTTAAAAATGGGTAAATGACTTGAACAGATATTTCAAAAAAAGAAGATAGATAAATAGCCCCGAAGTGCACGAAGAGATGCTCAACATCATTAGCCATCAGGGAAACGCAAATTAAAACCACAATGAGATCCTACTATAAAGCTCTTAGAATGCATAGCAAGGATGTGGAGCAGGTGAAATTCTAATCTGTAACTGGTGAGAGTGTAAAATGCTAAATGTAAAAATGGCAAAATATAAATAAAAACACATTGGAAAAAGCTTGGCAGCTTCTTAAAAAGCTAGATACACACTTACTATTACCTAGCAATTCTTAGGTATTTTTCCAAAAGAAGTAAAAACATATGTCCTATATCAGCAGGGGTTCAACCAGAGAAGCAGAACCACTAGAGACTATATATGTGTGTGTGTGTGTGTGTGTGTGTGTGTGTGTGTGTGTGTGTGTGTTATAGGGGTATGACCTAACACAATTGTGTGGTTAAATAGTCTATGTGCACGTATGTATTCGCTTCTAGGGCAGATGTAACAAAGTACCGCAACTGGGTGCCTTAAAACCACAGAAGTTTATTGTCTCACAGTCGTGGAGAGCAGAAGTCCAAGATCAAGTTGTTGGCAGGGCCACGTTGCCTCTGAAACCTACTTGCTCACGCAATTTACTTGTGGCTTCAGGCACTGCTTGAGCCCAGTCTCTTATACGTACGTATACCCCTTGCATTTGATGATGGAATGTGGCTCTGGGAGCCCAACTTTCTGGCTTGGGTCAGATGACACTCAGTTCACTATGGACAACTCAGTTCACAAGCTACCATGATGGCCCATGGTGAAGAGTCAGCATTTATTACCAAGAGCAAGCCAGGTGTTTCTTAAAAGGAGAATAGTTATCTTTGGAGGATAACATAGCTTGGCTCCAACATCCTAAGGAGCTATGCTAGGATTCACCCGTAGAGTGAAAGACTCTAAACCGCATCTTCCTACCTACCACCACCAGTGACCTGCCAACAGTACTTCAACCGCCACTGAATCGCACTGTATCAGCAGTCTTTAGGCTCAGGTGACACAGCAGCTTTCACAGCAGGCTGCATTTGTATGCAAAGGGAAGATCACGATGCACTTGATGAGCTGAAATGTTTTTCGTTTCGCTGGAAACCAGACTGAAGAGGTGGTGTGAGAGGGGCCTGGGGAACCCCGTCACAAAGGGCCCTACCAGCGCCATCAGCAAGTGTCAAGGGAACTCTCTGGTGGTCCAGTGGTTAGGACTCCACGCTCCTGCTGCCAAGGGCCTGGGTTCAATCCCTCGTCAGGGAACTAGAAGCCCACAAGCTGCGCGGGGTGGCCAAAAATGACATAAAATAAAATAAGAAGTTTTGAAATGATCCCAGAGGCAAAGAGAAGCCACTCGAGGATATTAAGAGGATTGTCTCCCAGCTGTATTTGCAGTTTGGAAGATCACGCTGGCTACAGTACGGAGAGCAAGTTGGAGGCGCCAGCATGGAGACGGGAGAGCAGCTGGGGGTCCGTTCCAGAGATCTATGGAGAAAAATGGGTTCGGGCACAAGATGGTGGATATGAGCGCTGTTAACTAGTAACTATGAGGTTTAGTGAGGGACGGGGGATAAGGAAGAGAAGACAAGTGTGATTCTCAGATCTCTGACAACATTCTGGGTCTGGATGAGTGTGGGCGCAATTCCCTGAGAAGTTCCTCTCGAGACCCTTTCACTATCATCATTCTTATGGTACCTCATCAGGGGTCATTTGGGCACGTAGCTGAAGGGCCCAGTGCTTGGTTGACTTTGGCTCTTCTTGAGTGAATTCTGATAAGCATCATGGCTCCCAAATGATCCACTTGACCGTACTATTGAGATATAGCAAATTTAAACTTGATGGCAGAGGTACGTGTATTAAACATGAATGCCCATTTCCTACGGTCTCCTGACAGGAGTAGAGGGAGGTGTGCCCGGCTATCAGAAGGAAGGCGTATGGGGTAGACTCAACAAAGAGTCCGTGAACCCCGTGTGATGACTGGAGAACTGAATTACAAGCTTCGTCTCCCCCCAGATACACGGCCACAGGGGGTTCCCAGCTCGAGATTAGAGGTGCAGCATCCACACTGAAGTTCAACTCCTACAACCGAAGAGCATCTGTGCCCACAGAGAAGTGGGGAGAGAAATGAGAATGGCGGTTGTGTTCGCTGGAGGATTCCCTCAGGGTGCAGACACCCCATTCTCTTAGGGATCAGTAGGCAGAAGAGAGAAGAACTCCTTTGTTTGTTGTTCTGTCTTTATTGACAGAAATTATGCAACAAGCGAGTACACAGAACTCAAACCAAATGACTGGGCATTCAAAGATTCAGAAGTTAAGATTCTTCCTCTGGCAAAATCACCCTGACCACATTAACAGAGGATATACAGCATTAAAGTGTTTTTGTTCCTGTTTTCCTTTCAAATAAACTCGCTGAAAACATTACTGCTTGTGGTGTTAAATGGATTTCATAACTAATATAGGATGTGGCTAAATCCCTATGACTGTGATAATTTTAATTGAATTTCCTGACTCTTACATGCTTAATTGTCAACTTTTAACACTGCATTAAACATGAGGTCCCAATGTTATTACTATGAAATGCTCACATTCCCCACGACTGTGATTATATTTTGCTTATCATTCCTGAATGTTGTATTAAGTCTATTTAAAAGATATGTTTACTGCATTAGAAGAAAAACAGATGTTCTCACATATCCTGAGAGATATTATAATTTACACTGTATACGAAGGGTGTTGAGAACCACTTAGAGATCTTCTTAGGTGGCTAAGTTTTCAGTAATCCACAGCATCTGATTTTCTCTGTCACATTATAAAGTTAGAAAAAAAGTCTGTGATATTATAAAGTTAGAAAAAGATGCCAATCACATTTTCCAAATGCAAACATATTTTTAAAGCAACTATGGGACTTCCCTGGTGGCGCAATGGTTAAGAATCCGCCTGCCGATGCAGGGGACATGGGTTCGATCCCTGGTCCGGGAAGATCCCACATGACACAGAGCAACTAAGCCATGCAACGCAACTACTGAGCCCACGCGCTGCAACTACTGAAGTCCGCATGACTAGAGCCCGTGCTCCACAACAAGAGAAGCCACCGCAATGAGAAGCCCGCGTACCACAATGAAGAGCAGCCCCCGCTCGCCGCAACTAGAGAAAGCCCGTGCGCAGCAACGAAGACCCAACACAGCCATAAATAAATAAATAAATAAATATACTTTTTTAAATCCCTTTAAAAAAAAAAGTATCTTTAAAAAAGAAGAAAAACAAAGCATTTGAACCACAGCCCTATTGTTCTCTGTGTTTGAATCACATTCACCAGTTAGAACTGACACAGTTTTATCAACAAAACATCCCAAACAGTCACTCCTCACTCGACCTGGAGCTTGTCCGTTAACGGCACCATGAACTATGACACGGCAAAGACAACCCTAAGCAATTCAAGCAAGTTTAACAGAGAATATTCACTAAACACCATCTGATTCTTTGAACTGCCCTAAAAAGCCTGGTCATTGTATGCAGGATTGTAACAAGACTTGTTCTCTGAAGTGTACACAAACAGGAAGAGATAAGGAGGAATGAGGGCGAGGCTTGAGGAACGTTTGTTGAATGCAACTAAGTGCAAGCAACCGCAGCACATTATTTAATCTTGATAACAACCCTCTGAAGAGGCACTGTTGTCCCATTTTACAGCTGGGGACACTGAGGCTGAGAGAGGTCACATGAGCATGTGGTGAAGCTGAAATCCTAGCCTAGGCTTGTTTGACTCTAGAGAATCATAATAATAACAATAAATACTAACATTTATTGGTTGTTTTCTATGTGTGCCGGATACTTTCCTGAGCACTTTATATCCATCATAACCCTTAATTCTTACAAAAAGACTTTGTCACCCTTCTCTGTTGTGACCATGTCACAGAGGAGCGAACGGAGGAAATTTTCGGTCACTTTCCCACCGTCGCACAGCCCACCGAGAGCAGAGACGGGCCTCAGACCCGGGATAGTGTGACTCCAAGCCCATGGGGTTTCACCACAGTCTGCTCTGCATTGATAGGGGAAGGGACAGCAGGAAACAGGTACCATGGCAACAGTAAGAAGGGGCAACTTGATGGCAAGAGAAGAAAAAAGAAAAGAATTAAGAAGCAACCGGAGCACAAAAATGAAGCTGGCCAGGCTGAGGCGTCCGAAAGAGGTGGCTGTCACTCAGGATGAGGGCAGGAGTGTGGGGGAGGGGAAGACTGTGAGGCCGTGGCCACATGTTCAGTGAACCTGGGGGAGGGACACTAGGGAGGTCAGGGGGCAGCTAGGAATATAGGGGGAGGGGGCTGTCATGACCTCAAAGCTCAGGGATTTTTACGGGAGTTCTGGAAGCTGCATTGGGAAGCCAGGTCCACCCTGATCCCACCTCGTGATGCGACCTCAAGCCGCTGGTGTGGCCCCACAGGTCTGCTTATGGTTGGAAAGCATGTAAAGACTAGCCCAGACCCTGTGAAACTGACAAAGGAGCATGTCTCCCAGTGGGGTTCCCCCGGCCCCTGGGGATCGCCTCCTCTGGGCTGGTAGCTCTCATCACTCCAACGCCACAGGCCCAGTGACTCGGACCCCTGCAGGCAGTTCAGCTCTGATGGGGGGGCATAGCCTTGATGTCACGAGCTGACAGATGTTGCCCCCAGCTCAGCATCACAGAGATCAGGCCCTTAAATGCTGACATTCCTATTTGACTACGACCATATATTTTTCTCATCACTTTGAATGTTGCATTTGGTAGCCAGGAAGGGATCGTCTTAGAAGTCAGGGGCCACTTGCCTGAACATTAGCTCCTGAAAAGAAGCCCAAGAGCAGAAAGGGACGCTGTGTTACAGAAGGAAACTCGACAGGGAGCTTTCCAAACTGTTCTGGCCTCGAAACACATCCTGATGGACGGGCCCCTCCCACCATGAGGACGGCTTCCACGGGGGCTCAAGCCAGGAGGAGCCACTGGGGCAGGGCAGCAGGGCGCCTGGACCACTTCCCACCCCATAAGTCACGTCCCAGCCTCCCTGGCCCACCTACAGGCCTTGGAGGTTACTGCCGCCTTTTCCTCTGCGTGTACTGACAGGGAGGCCTCTAGGCTCAGGAGAAAGTAAGGCTAGGCATGGAGATATTCTCTGCCCCCAGTGCTCGAGAAGACCCTCACCACCTTCACTCTGGCCCGTGCACTGGGGCACAACTATGTGGTTTTACAATGTTTCTTAGAATAAAAGCTAACATAGAGGGCTTCCCTGGTGGCGCAGTGGTTGAGCGTCTGCCTGCAGATGCAGGGGAACAGGTTCGTGCCCCAGTCCAGGAAGATCCCACATGCCGCGGAGCGGCTGGGCCCGTGAGCCGTGGCTGCTGAGCCTGCGCGTCCGGAGCCTGTGCTCCGCAACGGGAGAGGCCACAACAGTGAGAGGCCCGCGTACCGCAAAAAAAAAAAGCTAACATATAGCAAATTGCAACAAATGCACCAGACACTGTACCTAGTGCTTTTCATCCAATGCCTCATTTAACATGGACAAAACCCTATTGTTATCGCCCTTTTAACAGATGAGGAAATTGAAGCTCAGAGAACCCCAGTCACTTGACTAAAGTCACAAAGCAAGTAAAAACATGGTACTCAAAGCCAGACCCCTCGACTCCAAAGCCAGTGAAACTTAGTTACTTTTTCTGGAGGCCCTGGAGGCTCAGGCAACCCGTCCATGGCGCACATCAACCTGGGGAAGGAGCAAGGTGGCAAAGCCAGGGGTGAGGGCAGCCCTGCCCCAGCCTGTGAGCCACAGCCAATCGAGAAGTGATCTGACCACACGGTGCCCTCTCCCCAGCCAAGGCACAGTCTCTCACAACCTTGATGCAAGTCCCAAAAGGGGAACCCAGCACAGTACCACAGTGAGTAATGATGATGCTGGGAGGGGCACTGCTCACAGAGTAAGATGAATTTCCCAACAGGAACCACAGCCTGTAAGCTAAGTGGAGACATTCTGCCCAGTGCCCAGGGCCCAGTGGCAAGCTGGCTTCTCAGAGGCCACAGAAGTCCCCAACAGAACCTCCTACCAAGGCTCCCCAAGTCTACCATCCTCCCGCCCAAAGCATCGTGAGAGCCGTCCGCAGGCTGCCCACGAAGTGCTGGGTCCCACGAGCTCCCCCGACCCAGGGCAGCTGGCAGTCCTCCCGCCAGGCCCCTTGCCAGCCCCCTGCCTCTCTCAGGAGGAGCCTGGGAATGCGGGGAGGGCAGGAAAGAATGAATGAGGCCTAGGGAAATGGACCACTCATGCTGAGCGATCCCACCAGTGTCCATACATGGTGATACCCACACTTACTCCTCGAGTCTCCCCCCCCACTTGCTCCACCCCCTTCGCCCTTGGTCCTGGAGAGGCCACTCATGAGGAGGGAGTACAGTGACTGTATCCAAGTGTCTTCCTCAGGAGAGCAGAAAGGACCGCCTGGCTTCTCCCTCCAAAGGGACGGAGCGATGTTCTAAGCTCTTCGTGAATCCCACACTGTTTCTGCGCGTGTCAGCTCTTAAAACCCCTGCATGAGGTCAGAGGACCAGGCAGATCCGTAGGGGCGTGTAAGGGTGCCCCCAATACACGCCCCTTGTACCAGCACCTCAAAGCAGCCGACTTTCCCAGCACTTCCCAAGGCGCCTACACATTCCCAGGTTCAGGTTTTCAGATGCTCCCGTGGACACCATGAGAGCTGTGGTTAAACGCTAGCATCGTTATCTCTGTTGACTTCCTGGAGTTGTACAGTGCCGGGCTCACAGTGAAGCGAGCGCTACATTGCTCTCGAAGGATTGTCCAGATGTGTCAGGACTCCCCCTTTTCACTGGGGGGCAGGAAGCGAAATGGAGTGGAGGAGGGTGGAGGAGAGGTGGGATGGGGGATCTGGGAACTGCAGAGCTATCCCCCGAGCCTCGCCTCTGCCAGAGCTGTGACACCTCCACGTTCCCTTGTGACGGGAACTGATTTCTGTCCCTTCTCTAGGTGCCTCTTGCCTCACCAGCTTCCCCAGACCAAACACACCCCAGAAAAGGACGGGGGGAGGTACAGTTTTCTACTTGTGGGGTTAGGAGCAATGAATGTGGGAGACCAGAAGTTGCAGTGTGGTCTCACTCACTTCCTCGTACCAGGCCTCAGAGACTCAGGTCTGCAGAAGGACAGTATTCCGCGTGGACACTTCCTGTTTCCCTACCTCTGTGTCACTCTCCGTAATTGGTCTCCTACTGCACCCCTGCAGCCTGGTGTCCTAGCCCCTTCCCCTCTTTAGGTAGTTAGCCGTCCCACCGCCACTAGCACCCACATTCTCCACTCCCATCCCCAGAAGGTGTCCCTTTGTGTGTCCTGGAAAATCTAGCACCTCAGGTTTCGATCAGATACACACGGAGCCTCTCCTCTGTCCAACCGTTGGGATGCAGGGTTGGTGAAAATGAAAAGCAAAAAGGAAGCTTGTGGGCTCACATGCCCACGCGTGGCTGCAAGGAAGTCAGCCTTGGGCACACCCAGGAGAGGGACCCTCACTTCCTCAGGACACTCTCTGCCTTCACTCTGTGTCTTTGTGGGTCCGCTTCTTCCTCTCCAACTGAAGCTGGTCTCTAGTACAGGAGTGATGAGATGGGGGTGTTTGATTCCAGTCTGAACTCCCCAGCAATGAGCGATGCTTCTAACGGCCTCTATTTAGGAAGTAATCCAGTCTAGTTTGACATGAAGAAAACATGTTCTTCCAGTTAACGTGGCTTTGTTCCTGGATCTTACAAAATAGTAATTCAGGCATCTTGGTCCTGGTTCTCCTTACAAACTCTGGGACATGTGTTAGCAGCTGTTCCCAGGCAGATTGTATCCCCCTCAAAAGATGGGTCCCAGTCCTAAGCCCTGAAATCTCAGGATGTAATCTTACTGCGAATAGGATCATTACGGACATAATTAAGTTAAGATGAGCTCATCCTGGAGTAGTGTAAGCCCTTACTCAGTAAGACTGGTGTCCTTAAAGGAAGAGGAAAAGAGACACAGAGACACAGGAGGGAGAGTGCCGTGTGGCAACAGAGGCAGACATTGGAGCGATACGTGTACAGGCCAAGGAGCGCCAAGGATTCCTGGCAACACCAGAAGCTCAGAGAAAACCATGAACAGACGCCCCCCTGGAACCTTCAGAGCGAGTGCAGCTCTGCCGACACCTTGATTTCTGACTTCTGTGGCCTCCAGAACGGTGAGAGAACAAACTTCTATTGTGTAAAGCCTCCCAGTCTATGGTACTTTGTTATGGCAGCTCCAGGAAACTAACAGAGCCCTCAGCGTGGTAGTACAGCTCAAACTGATCCTTCCCAATCCCCAGTCTTCCGTGACAGGAGGTGCTCGGGCCTCAATTCCTCCCACCAAATGGAAACTTGTTTTGGTCGAGGCTTACTTTGCTCTTGCCTGGTTACTGCCACTCAACCCAATCTCTTCTAGGAACCAGGATGGGATAACTAAAGACTAAACCAATGACTCAACAGCAGGAGGTGTGGATGGATTTCCAAGTACTACAGATAAGAAAAGGTACAGTATTCACACTGGAAACGTGAGCAATGCCTGCTTTGAGACGTGGCGAGACAGTCATCCTGCAAGAGCCCTTCACTCTGTCACTGAGTGAACACAGCAGGTTCTGAACAGAAGTATGGTGTGCTCATCGACGTCTCTGGCTTTGAGTTTGCTTGGCTTTGAGTTTCTAAGATGTCGATTGATTGAAGGTGTTAAAGAGGCAGGTATCATTCAAAGATTCAAATTTTCCTAATTTAATTAATGATCTGAATAGGGGATTGCTGTTTCTGTTGCAGATGAGGGTGGCCTTGTGGATAGGAGGTTGTGTCATTTGAAAAACTCTCCTCATGAGTCTTATGCCCTCCTGGGTACCCCTTGCCAGGTTGAGAAGCTGATGCACAATTAACTGAAGACATGAAACACAATAAAATATATATTCTGGAAGTTTCTCTTTGTCCTCACTCCTCAGTTTTATCCCCAGAATACATGTGGGAACAGGAAGGGTGATGGAGGCTGTCTAACTCTTCCCCACCCTGTAGCAGCCTCACTGTGTACGGGAGATCGACCCACCTCCAGCTCCACGGGGGGCTCTGATTTGCCCAAACTAGTAGGTATAATCCCTCCCCCTTTGCTGCGGTCCCTGGTTCACAAATGCAACCAGTGCAGAGCGTGAAAGCATTCATCTTCCCAATCTCCACTGCCACTAGGAGGTGGCCATGTGGTCAGTTCTGACCAATGAGATGTAAACAGAATTATAGATGGGACCTCAAGAAGGTCTTTATGATGGTTTGGATTTTTTGTCTTCTTCTTCTTCTGATAAAAAAAGGACAAACTCAGCTGGCCTTTAGCCTGTCTGTCCCCTTCTTCCCACTAGGAGCTAGAATGTGATGCCAAAGAAGTAGCCATCTTGCTACTGGAAAACAAAAATCCACTTGCTGAAGATGATGGAGCAGGAAGCTGGAGAGAGGCTGCTCTGAACACGCAACTACCTGGCACAGCTTCACCCTGGTCCATCTATCTCTGGGAACAAGATAATAACCTTACCTGAATCAAGAAAGTGGAAACTGGCTTAAGAGTAGACAAATAGATCAACATAACAAAATAAAGAGCCCAGAAATAGATCCACACTGACCGTAAAATTAAAACCTGATTTACTGAACTTCATCAAAATTTCACGTTTCCACTCAGCAAAAGACATGAAGAATATGAAAAGGCAAACCACAAACTGGGAGAAAATATTCACAATACATTTATCTGACAAAGGGCTTGTATCCAGAGTATACACACTGCTGTAAATTTTAAAAATTAAAAAAAAATAAAGAAAATGATAACTCAATATTTTTAAAGACTGAGCAAACGACTTTAATGAACATGTCATGGAAGAAGCTAGAAATGGCCGATAAGCACTTGAAAAGATGCTCAACGTCATTAGTCATCAGAGAAATGTAATTACAACCCCAGTGAAATTTCACATCCACTAGAAGGGTTAAAATGTTTTTAACTGGCAACACTGAGTGTCAGGGCGTACATGGAGCAACTGGAATTCTCGAACATTGTTATTAGGAGTGTAAATTAGTGTAAATTAGTGCGGCCACTTTGAAAAACTGCTGGGCAAAGTTTCTTATAACTTAAATACGCATGCCTTTATTATCCAACAATTTTACCTCTGGTTATTCACCCCAGAAAAATAAAAAGATATAAATAAAAGACTTGTACAAGAATATTTTTAACCACCTTATTTGTAATAAGCAAAAATTGAAAAAAAAAAGTCCAAATATTTACCAAGTGAATGGATAAACAAATAGTAGTGTATTTATTCAACAGAATACTACTTGGCAATAAAAAGGAAAAACTGATACATTCAACAACAGGGATGAATCTCATGAATGTTACTTTGAACAAATGAAGCCAGCACAGAAGAATGCATTCGGTATTACTCTATTCATATGAGGTGCTAGAAACAGGCAAAACTTAGCTATGGTGACAAAAATCCAAACTGTTTTTGCCTGGGGACAGGGGACCCAGATTGACAAGGAAGGGACATGAGGTCATTTTCTCGGGTGATACAAATGTTTTCTACTCTGAGGAGGTGGTTTTAGATAGCTACCTTACACTTGTGAAAACTCATTGAACTGTGCACTTAAAATGTGTGGAATTTACATCATGCAAACAACACCTCCAAAAAACAAATTACCCTATTTGGTTCAGCGCTGTGGTCAGGTTTTTATTAATGCTACCAAATGTCATCCGTCACTGATTCAGGAAGGAAGAACCAGAGCAAAAATAAAGATAATAAAGGTGAAATGAGGAGAGGACAGAGGCAGTGTGGTATACAGTGTGACCTCCTTTCATGAGTCCTTAAACCTTCACAAGCACAGTCAAATTAACTGCATCGATCCCATAGTTTGATTGGATTTTCTTGTGCGGGTGGGTGGCAAGACTACTGAAAAGACGGAGCTCTGTGTACAGGGTGGAAATAGATCACATGTGCCTCTTCCTGAGGGGACACTCAAGGGACAAGGGGAGGTAGGCTTTCCGGTATTCCAGGCATCATGGGACGAGCTTTGGAAACTCACAGCCAGGAAACTGGGTGTGTGAAAAAACGTACCTAAATCTTTGAAGTTCTAAGAGGCCCAAATTAATGTATGAGTTGGGTCTGCTAAGGGGAGAGGAGGGGTGCCTTGACTCCATTTGAGGTCTCGTTGTGTTGGTGTCCCCATCCTAGTTTCCAGCCGCTACATACTGCAGGGGTATGGTTTCACCTCGAAGCAGTTTTCACAGCAGTATAGGACCTTCTTATGGAAAGCCACTGCCCTTGCCCATTTATTACCACCCAACACATATAGTCTCGTCCTCTGGCCCCTTTACCCCAAGCCCAGCCCAGCTGGGGCTCCAGGAACAAAATTCCACAGCTGTGCATCTGCCCCTCACCATCTGGGGTGGACGTATGTGGGGCTTTCACAGCATTAGCAATAAGACCTTGTGTTCTGATCCCAAAGCATCCATGCAGTTCCCACTGAAAAACAACAACACCATGTGCTATCGGTAATACCTACTGCAGTTCCGAGGGCAGATGCCAAGTATTGATAAACGCTTTGACGATGATGATGGTGCTGGTGGTGATTTTGTTGATTATATTCCCCACAATAGTGGCTCTTTCTTCTTTGGGTGGAGCCACACATCTCCTAGAAAAACTTTGCTTTAGAAAGTAAAAGAAATTGTGCTCATCAGGCTGCAGCTCAGCAGGAACAGTGACTGTGGTATTTCTCGGGGATTCTCCCAGAAAGCCAGGGAGAATTGGGCACGTGGAGCTCAGGGCCTTGAGGGGACTGTCCTCCGAGCACATTTCACCTGCATTTTCTGCCACCTGACCAGCTGCAAATTAAATGCAAAAAGTTTCCAAACCCTAAAATTCCAGGGAACCACGTTAGTTCAGAGCGACAGATGTTATTGTTTTGCTGAACCCTAATTCCATCAAACCACAGAGGTGGCCCTGCCTGTCAGGCAACTTCTTTGGCTTCTTGGTGTGACCTGCTGCTATGTCTTCACTCATGCCAGGCACTGAGATGTCTCTTGTCCTTCACTTGACGCAAATACTTTGTTTCGTATGAAATCCATTTCTTGTCTTTTCCATTAATCTGCAACTACTTTTAAAAATGCCACTTGGCATCAAAATGATTATAAACCCATTTATGGATACGGGTCCTGACGTGGCAAAGTAGTACTCCTAACTGAGGGAGTCATTGGAGAGCACAGAATAGGCTTATCTCCATCTGTTTAGATGACCATAAACATGAAAACACACGGTTTTAACACACGATCCCTTGCAGAGGACTCTCACAACTCCGGGTGTATCCTCCCACCACCCCCGGCTGTGGCCGGGGACTGCAGACCCCGTCTGAGACACTCTTCACTGTTTCTCAAGTTTCCCTCGGTGCTTTCTTGCTTTGCTCCAAATCAGACTCTATTTGTTGCAGGAAAGCATGTTACGAATCCCACAGTGCTTTGGTTCAGGCCTGTTCTAGAATCTTTAAAAGCAATGTTTATGTCCTGGTGGTTTCCTAACGTTATCTTGCCAAGTATTACCTCCAGGCTTGATGTCACTGTCATATAAGGCAATTCCATGAGAAGCTCCCTTCCATTTGGGATTTATGGACAGGCCTTTTTATTTTTCAGCCTCTGATTTGCATTGAACTTGGAACCCTACAAGGGAGGGAGACGGAGGCTTTCTGTAAAACTCGGGGTCTGGCCTCCTCTTTCCCACACACACTGGCGCTGCCACAGACTCTGGCCGGTCAAGCCCCGGCAGCTCCCTCCTCTGAGGGTCACTGACTTGTCTGCTGGAGAACAAGTTCCAGGAAGGCGATGCTGCTCTTCAGGCTGGGAAAGGTCACACGCTAAAAATCTCCATGGCACTGTCACCAGGGAACATTTGACCTCGAGGAAGAGACGTTCTGACGTGGAAAGCCCCATCCTTCCGGGAGAAGTTTCTCAACCAGTCTGGTCTGTGAACGAGCCTGGGAGCCAGTCCCCGCTGCTGGACGTCTACACTGCTTCTCTCCTACCCGCCAGGCCTCCACACAGGTGCTCACTCCTGTTTCCTCTTGGGGTAAATGAGATCCTGGCCCTCCCACGTCCCCAGGCTCCCAACCAAGGAGTCACCTTCCTCTGCTCCTTCACACTCCTCCCCATGTCGAGGGTCTTGTGGACCTGCCCCTGAGGTGTCTCTTTCCATCCCCCTAACAGTGTCTGCGTTCAGACTGTCATCACGACTTGTCTGGACTACAGCAGTGGCCTCTGAAATTACCTTCCCACCTCCGGTCACTCCTTTTGACAACCTACACTGTGCACATCATCAGAATCATCATTCTTTGTGTTTGTTTTCTTTTCATTATTTTTTAATTTATTATTTTGGCTGTGCTGGGTCTTCGTTGTGGCACGCAAGCTTTAGAGTCCGTGGGCCCAGTAGTTGCAGCGCATGGGCTTAGTTGTGGTACGTGGGATCTCAGCTCCCCAACCAGGGATCAAACTTGGGCCCCCTGCATGAGAAGCGTGGAGTCTTAACCACCGGACCACCAGGGAAGTCCCCTTTGTGTGTTTTTTTAAAAAACAAAGCAAACCAACCAACCAAACAAAAAACATTGCTCCCATTGCACACAACACCATGGCAAAGCCTTGAAACTCAAGGCTTTTCCCGAACGATTCCCCTAGCCTTCATTGCTGTATCTTTTGCTGCATAAAAAGTTACCCCCCAAATGAGTGGCTTAAAGCAACAAGGAAAACATTTACTATCTCTCCCTCTCGGTGAGTCAGAAATCCAGACATGTCCTAGCTGGGCAGCGCTGGCTTGGGTCTCTCAGGAGGTTTCAGTCAAGTTGTCAGCAGGGGCTGAAGTCGTCTGAAAGCTGGATCTCGGGCTGCCAGATCCGCTTCCAAGGTGGCTCGCTCATGGGGACAGGAAGTGGGTGCTGGCTGTTGGCAGGAGACCTGAGTTCCTCCCCGAAGTGGGTCTCTCCCTACGCTGCGTGAGTGTCCCATGACAGGATGGCTGGCTTCCCCAGAGCAGGCAATCCAAAATCCAGTAAGGGAAGTGGAAACATTTTCTATGACCTAGTCTTAGAAGCCACAAACCATCACTTCCACTATATTCAGTTGGTCGCACAGAGCGACCTTCTTACAGTGTTGGAAGGACTGTGAAAGAGCATGAATGCCCCAAGACAAGGATCACTGGGCACCAGCTTGGAGGCTGGCTACCGTGATTTTCCATCGTGACCCTCACCCTCCCATCCTGTGCACCCTGCGTGGTAGCCACTCAAAATGACCCTCCTCCCACCCCTAGCTGCCCAAATCCTCCCATTTCTGCCAGAGCTCACCCTTCCATGAAGGCATCTCAGATCCCATAAGCTTTAAGAAACTCCTGGTTCACTTAGCACTTTTACTTCCGTTGCAGTACTTATCACTCTCTGCCTTGTATTATAGCTGCGTGCAAATGTATCTACCTCCAAAAGACTGAAAACTCCTAAGGAGAAAATCCCTGCCATTCACATTTTCACCCAGTCCTTGGCAAAATACTTGAAGAAGATGCTCTATAAAAAAATTGATTAAATTGAGGACTTCCCTGGTGGCGCAGTGGTTAAGAATCTGCCTGCCAGTGCAGGGGACACGGGTTCGAGCCCTGGTCCGGGAAGATCCCACATGCTGTGGAGCAACTAAGCCCGAGCACCACAACTACTGAGCCCACGTGCCACAACTACTGAAGCCTGCATGCCTAGAGCCCATGCTCCACAACAAGAGAAGCCACCACAATGAGAAGCCCGCGCACCGCAACGAAGAGTAGCCCCCGCTCGCCGCAACTAGAGAAAGCCCGTGCGCAGCAACGAAGACCCAACGCAGCCAAAAATAAAAAGTAAGTAAATACATTTATAAAAAAATAAATTGAATTGAATGTGTCTTTCTCCCTGCCAGACTGGGAAGAGACTATTTCATTTAATATCCTACTATGGGTCTACTGCGTGCTAGCTGTTGGGGACAGACATGGTTCTTGCTTCCACGGAGTTTTCAGCCCAGCAAAACATTGATAACTTCTCACAAATGACTGGACAAAATGCCGCCACATTAAAAAAATCTCTATTCTGTCAACTCAGTGCATTAGAATATTACTGAAAGTATTTTAAAATAAGATTTTATAAAGATTTTATGGCCCAATCCTTCCATTTTCTTCTCAGCTTTCTTGTGATGGTTCCTATTCATGCATTCATTCATTCACTTGTTCACGCAACCTACTGTGGGGATTGAAAGATGAACAAGAGAGTTTCTCCTTTTAAGACCTTTGTAATCCAGTGGAGGAGACAAATGAGCACACAGATGACTACAACGCAGCTGGTAGCCCGGCAGCAGCAGCAAATTCTGAGAGTGATTCAGGAGATGGTCCTCTGCAAGCGTGCGAGGGGCAGGACCCTCGCTTCTGCTACAGGAGCTGCTGAGAGCGCAGGAACCACCACAGACTACACCAGAGATCAAAAAGCTGTGTCTTTTTTGTCCAGCAAGATCTGGACACCATCCCCTGATCCCCAGAAAAAAACATCCTTGCCAATCTCTCCCTCTTTCTATGCAGGGAACTGAGAGCCAAGAAAGGAAATAGGAACAAGGATGCATTGAAATTCTCTAGGTGAAAAGTCTCGGCAGTGTGCTTCCCTCAGAAAGGAAATGGGCCAGTCCTCACCTCGGACTGCCCAGTGCTGGCTGTCCCCTCTCTGGACCACGGTGGCCGGCCTGGAGGGGACAGGGACACCAGTGACTCAACACTAGGGACTCCAAGGAATCTAGCACCTGCCAGTCTTCCAAAAAGAAGGGAAAAAATGAAGACAGGCTCAGCTATTAATTCCCAGGAATCAGGACTATTCTTACCATTACCGTAGTTTTTGATCCATGAATGAGAACACCTGGCTAGTCCCATTGTTTGGCACGTGGGTCTAGTAATAAGGTGGAATATTCTCCTTCACTGCTGTCCTGGAACCCTGGGACCTACGACTGCTAAAGCAAACTTCATGAATGCTCATTTTTTAAAATAGATCTTTATTGGAGTATAATTGCTTCACAGTACTGTATTTGTTAGTTCCCGCTGTACAACAAAGTGAATCAACCACGTGCATACATATGTCCCCATATCTCCTCGCTCTTGCGTCTCCCTCCCACCCTCCCTATCCCACCCCTCTAGGTGGTGACAAAGCACCGAGCTGATCTCCCTGTGCTATGCGGCTGCTTCCCACTAGCTATCTATTTTACATTCGGTAGTGTATATAAGTCCATGCTATTCTCACTTCGCCCCAGCTTCCCCCTCCCACCCCATGTCCTCAAGTCCATTCTCTATGTCTACATCTTTATTCCTGCCCTGCAACTAGGTTCATCAGTACCAATTTCTTTTTTTAGATTCCATATATATGCGTTAGCACACGGTATTTCTTTTTCTCTTTCTGACTTACTTCACTCTGTATGACAGGCTCTAGGTCCATCCACCTCACCACAAATAACTCAGTTTCGTTTCTTTTTATGGCTGAGTAATATTCCACTGTATATATGTGCCACATCTTCTTTATCCATTCATCTGTCAATGGGCATTTAGGTTGGTTCCATGTCCTGGCTATGGTAAATAATGCTGCAATGAACATTGCGGTACGTGTCTCTTTTTGAATTATGGTTTTCTCAGGGTATATGCCCAGTAGTGGGATTGCTGGGTCATATGGTGGTTCTATTTTTAGTTTTTTAAGGAACCTCCATACTGTTCTCCATAGTGGTTGCATCAATTTACATTCCCACCAACAGTGCAGGTGGGTTCCCTTTTCACCACACCCTTTCCAGCGCTTAGTGTTTCTAGATTTTTTGATAATGGCCATTCTGACCAGCGTGAGGTGATACCTCACTGTAGTCTTGATTTGCATTTCTCTGATAATTAGTGACGTTGAGCATCTTTTCATGTGCCTCTTGGCCATCTGTATGTCTTCCTTGGTGAAATGTCTGTTTAGGTCATCTGCCCATTTTTTAACTGGGTTGTTTGTTTGTTTGATATTGAGCCCCATGAGCTGTATGTATATTTTGGAGATTAATCCTTTGTCTGTTGCTTCATTTGCAAATATTTTCTCCCATTCTGAGGGTTGTCTTTTTGTCTTGTTTATGGTTTCCTTTGCTGTGCAAAAGCTTTGAAGTTTAATTAAGACCCATTTGTTTATTTTTGGTTTTATTTCTGTTACTCTAGGAGGTGGGTCAAAAAAGATCTTGCAGTGGTTTATGTCAAAGAGTGTTTTTCCTGTGTTTTCCTCTAAGAGTTTTATAGTGCTTGGTCTTACATTTAAGTCTTTAATCCATTTGGAGTTTATTTTTGTGTATGGTGTTAGGGAGTGTTCTAATTTCATTCTTTATGCGTAGTTGTCCAGTTTTCCCAGCACCACTCATTGAACAGGCTGTTTTTTCTCCATTGTATGTTCTTGCCTCCTTTGTCATAAATTAGGTGCCCATATGTGCACGGGTTTATCACTGGGCATTCTATGCGGTACCATTGATCTATATTTGTTTTTGTGCCAGTACCATACTGTCTTGATTACTGTAGCTTTGTAGTATAGTTTGAAGTTGAGGAGCCTGATTGCTCCAACTCCATTTTCCTTTCTCAAAATTGCTTTGGCTATTCGGGGTCTTTGTGTTTCCATACAAATCGTAAAATTTTTTGTTCTAATTCTGTGAAGAATGCCACTGGTAGTTTGATAGGGATTGCATTGAATCTGTAGATTGCTTTGGGTAGTACAGTCATTTTCACAATATTGATTCTTCCAATCCAAGAACATGGTATATTTCTCCATCTGTTTATGTCATCTTTGATTTCTTTCATCAGTGTTTTATAGTTTTCTGCATACAGGTCTTTTGTCTCCTTAGATAGGCTTATTCCTAGGTATTTTATTCTTTTTGTTGTAATGGTAAATGGGAGTGTTTCCTTAATTTCTCTTTCTGATTTTTCAGTGTTGGTTATAGGAATGACAGAGATTTCTGTGCATTAATTTTGTATCCTGAAACCTTACCAAATTAATTGATTAGTTCTAGCAGTTTTCTGGTGGCATCTTTAGGACATTCTATGTATAGTACCATGTCATCGGCAAATAGTGACAGTTCTACTCCTTCTTTTCCAATTTGTATTCCTTTTATTTCTTTTTCTTCTCTGACTGCCATGGCTAGGACTTCCAAAACTATGTAGAATAAGAGTGGTGAGTGTGAACATCCCTGTCTCGTTCCTGATCTTAGTGGAAATGATTTCAGTTTTTCACCATTGAGTATGATGCTTGCTGTGGGTTTGTCATATATGGCCTTTATTATGTTGAGGTAGGTTCCCTCTATGCCCATTTTCTGGAGAGTTTTTATCATAAATGGGTGTTGAATGTTGCCAAAAGCTTTTTCTGCATCTATTGAGACAATCATATGGTTTTTATTCTTTAATTTGTTAATATGGTGTATCACATTGATTGATTTGCATATATTGAAGAATCCTTGCATCCCTGGGATAAATCCCACTTGATCATGGTGTATGATCCTTTTAATGTGTTGTTGGATTCTGTTTGCTAGTATTCTGTTGAGGATTTTTGCGTCAATGTTCATCAGTGATACTGGTCTATAATTTTCTTTTTTTGTGATATCTTCTTCTGGTTTTGGTATCAGGCTGATGGTGGCTTTGTAGAATGAATTTGGGAGTGTTTCTCCCTCTGCAATTTTTTGGAAGAGTTTGAGAAGGATCGGTGTTAGCTCTTCTCCAAATGTTTGATAGAATTCGCCTGTGAAGCCATCTGGTCCTGGACTTTTGTTTCTTGGAAGATTTTTAATTACGGTTTCAATTTCATTACTTGTGATAGGTCTGTTTATATTTTCTAATTCTTCCTGGTTCAGTCCTGGAAAATTGTACCTTTCTGAGAATTTGTCCATTTCTTGATTGTTGTCCATTTTATTGGCATATAGTTGTTTGTAGTAGTCTTATAATCCTTTGTAGTTCTGCAGTTTCAGTTGTGATTTCTCCTTTTTCATTTCTAATTTTATTGATTTGTGTCCTCTCCCTTGTTTTCTTGATGAGTCTGGCTAAAGGTTTATCAATTTTGTTTATCTTCTCAAAGAACCAGCTTTTAGTTTTATTGATTTTTGCTATTGTTTTCTTCATTTCTATTTCATTTATTTCTGCTCTGATCTTTATTTCTTTCCTTCTACTGACTTTGGGTTTTCTTTGTTCTTCTTTCTCTAGGTGTTTTAAGTGTAGGGTTAGATTGTTTGAGATGTTTCTTGTTTCTTGAGGTGACACTGAATTTCTATAAACTTCTCTCTTAGAAAGGCTTTTGCTGCGTCCCATAGGTGTTGGGTCATCATGTTTTCATTGTCATTTGTTTCCATGTATTTTTTTATTTCTTCTTTGATTTCTTCAGTGATCTCTTTGTTATTTAGTAGCACCCTGTTTAGCCTCCATGTATTTGTGTTTTTTACAGTTTTTTTCCTGTAAGCAATTTCCAATCTCATAGCGTTGTGGTCAGAAAAGATGCTTGATACGATTTCAATTTTCTTAAAGTTTCCGAGGCTTGATTTTTGACCCAAGATGTGATCTATCCTGGAGAATGTTCCGTGTGCACTTGAGAAGAAAGTGTATTCTGCCACTTTTGGGTGGAATGTTCTATAAATATCAATTAGATCTATTTGGTCTATTGTGTCATTTAAAGCTTGTGTTTCCTTATTTATTTTCTGTTTGGATGATCTGTCCGTTGGTGAAAGTGCGGTGTTAAAGTTCCCTATTATTATTATGTTACTGTCAATTTCTCCTTTATGGTTGTTAGCATTTGCCTTATGCATTGAGGTGCTCCTATGTTGGGTGCATAAACATTTATAATTGTTATATCTTCCTCTTGGATTAATCCTTTGATCATTATGTAGTGTCCCTCCTTATCCCTTGTAACAGTCTTTATTTTAAAATCTCTTTTATCTGATATGAGTATTGCTACTCCAGCTTTCTTATGATTTCCATTTGCATGGAATATCTTTTTCCATCCCTTCACTTTCAGTCTGTATGTGTCCCTAGATCTGAAGTGGGTCTCTTGTAGACAGCATATATATGGGTCTTGTTTTTGCATCCATTCAGCCAGTCTGTGTCTTTTGGTTGGGGCATTTAATCCATTTACATTCAAGGTTATTATTGATATGTATGTTCCTATTACCATTTTCTTAATTGTTTTGGATGTTTTTGTGGGTCTTTTTCTTCTCATGTGTTTCCCTCCTGGAGAAGTTTCTTTAGCATTTGTTGTAAAGCTGGTTTGGTGGTGCTGAATTCTCTTAACTTTTGCTTGGCTGAAAAGTTTTTGACTTCTCCTTCGAATCTGAATGAGATCCCTACTGGGTAGAGTAATCTTGGTTGTAGGTTTTTCCCTTTCATCACTTTAAGTATAGCCTGCCACTCCCTTCTGGCCTGCAGAATTTCTGCTGAATAATCAGCTGATAACCTTAAGGGGATTCCTTTGCATGTTATTTTTTGTTTTTCCCTTGCTGCTTTTAATATTTTTTCTTAGGAGTTAATTTTTGTTAGTTTGATTAATATGTGTCTTGGTGTGATTTTGCTAGGGTTTATCCTGTATGGGACTCTCTGTGCTTCCTGGACTTGGATGACTATTTCCTTTCCCATGTTAGGGAAGTTTTCGACTATAACCTCTTCAAATATTTTCTCAGACCCTTTCTTTTTCTCTTCTTCTTCTGGGAAGAGCTGGGTCTTGGTGCTGAGATGAGGACCTCCGTAAGCCCTCACTCCGATGACTATGCCCTGGGATCTGAGGTTTTCTGCTAGTCCAGTGGTTTGGACTCAGAGCTCCACTGCAGGAGCTTCACCCCCATCCCCGACTCGGGAACCAAGATCCCGCAAGCCGCATGGGGTGGCAGAAGAAAAAAGAGAACAATAATAAAGTAAAAAATAAAACCAGACTAGGAAACTAACAGATATGTTAGAAAGAATATTAAAATATAGATGAATCAACAACTGGAAGGTACATCAATACTACAACAGTAAAACAGAGGAGGGAAAAGAAAGAAAACAAAGGGGGAAAGGCCTTGGCTGTGGAGGGCGGGGACTAAGCAGTGCGAGGTTTGGGCGGTGGGCAGGGCCAATGCTCAGGACCCACAGGGCTGGAAAAGGCCCTGGGGGCCATGGGGGTGGGGTTTAGGCTCAAGGAACAGAAGGGGCCCAGGCGTGCCCCCCACCCCTGGTCTCAGAGGGCAGGGGACCTCACCTGGGAGCCCAGCAGGCTTCCTGGGCTCAAGTGGGCGGGGCTAACCCATGCGCTCCTCTCCCTCTCCTCCAGGAGCTCCCCTCCCTCCTGCCTCTTCTGATCTCCCTGGCCTCCCTCCTATGCCCCCAGGACCCACACGGCCGGCCTGGAGGGGGCTTTGGAGGGGGGGATACTGGCCTGGGAGCTCAGCAGACTCCCCGGCCCGAGTGGGCTAGGCAATCGCCCTCCGCTCCTCCCAGAGGGTCCCTCCCACCTGCCTTTCCTGATCTCCCCGGCCTCAGGGGCCCCGATCCTGTATGGCCTCCACTTCTCTTCCCCCCTCAGCCCCCCACGTCCTACCAGTTCATTTGGGGGTTCCTCCCGTCTCCTTGGGCGTCAGGGTCCCCCATCTTCATTTATTTTTAAGGCGTGTATTTTAATGCATGTGAAGTATATGATACACATAAAAAGGATTTATAAGATATACGCACAGTTTAAAGCTTAGTAAAACGAACAACATGGACCCACTACCCCGCTCAAGAAATATATGTCAGATTATTAGTAATAAGAAGTTAACATTTTCTGAGCACTTATCATGTGCCAGGCACTGTTCTAAGCACCTCACATATTATGGGATGGATCCTCACAACAGCCTTATCAGTCAGGTGGAGGGAGCGAGAGGGAGGATGGGCAGGAGGCTGTGTACAGAGGAAACGCTCATTTCAGACTCTGCAGCCGACAGACAGAGGGATTTGGAGAAGAGTGGACACTTTGGTGACTCTTTCTCCCTTTCCTTTCATTGTCCCTCTATTGACGTCCCAGTTGTTTAGTGACTATGTCCTGTTTCCCATAAAAAGATAAGACCAGCGTTTACTAGTTTGAAAAGCCTATGAAAATTATCCCCGGAGCTTTCTGACTACTTCACCCTTCTGCCCACAGAAATGCTCCACAACACCCTCCTCTTTGCAAATGATGAGAATATCGTGCTCTCCTTCCAGCAGACATAAGAACAAGGGGATTTCCATAGCCACAAGGTGAATGGAAGGGAAACGAACTTTTGGCAACGTGGCCCATTCACCTCCGTACACTGGCTCACATATTGCAGCACACAACAATTCAATAAAACCTCCATGCCCACATTTCTTCTTTAACGTGTTCCCTTCCAATAATTGAGCACAAAGATTTATTTCAGGGAACTTGGTCCTCTCCGTTCCCCTCCTTGCAGAAATCACCTTCATGGAAAAAGTCAACTTCAGTTCCTGGAAGAGTCAACAGCATCCTCAGAATTAATGTCCAGGCCACACTGCAGCGTGGCAATGGGTTGTGAGAGAAGAGACTCCCCCCCAGGGTCACTGGAGCAGCCCGAGGCAGGGGACCGGGGAGAGAGCTTGCCACTGAGCCCCCGTCCAGTCTTCACGACAATGATTGGGAGGGAGAGTTGCAACATCTTGAGAACTCAGGGTCCAGCAGGAAGCCTTTGCCCAGGAAAGTGATGTCCTCCCTGTTACCAGGAGGCGGGACCCAGACTGGGTCTCGGTCACGAGCTGCACCCTTCTGGACATGCAGAAGCCACCGACTGTCCCCAGGGAGGAGGAGCCCAGCACAAGAGGGAAGCTCTCCTCTGAAACAGGGTGCTGGAGAACAGGAATGGCCGGCCAGACAACCGGGGGGGGGGGCGGGGGGGGCCGGGGGGGCCTGGAAAAGGGGGTGGCGTGGCCCTGAGGCTTCCTGCCAGCATCCAGGGGGTCGCGAAGAACTGTGTGTCTAGGCAGCTGGGTCATCTTTAGGAGAACTCAACTCACCTGCACATCCGATGGGGAAGGAGAGAGCAGCTACCTGGGCCACTGAGGGTGGCCACACACTTTCTGTGGGTTCCTGAGAAGATGAGCTTATGGACTGGTTTCACTTTCAAGGAAACTTCCTTGGGACACATTTTGACAAATGAGGATCAGTGACTTTATAAAACGTCAAAGGAAATCTTTAGGTTTCTTGATGGCGCTCAAGCCGAGGGAAGAGCAAGTGGTGGCAGTTCACGCCCCAGGCACCTCTGGCCCAGAGGTTACAGCAATGGTCTCCCAGTAAGCCAGCCCAGGGCCCTATCACAGAGCCAAGAGCAGTTCATTTCTACCAAAAACTGGGAAACCAGATCCAGGCTGTGGTTGTCAAACAGCAGCAAATTTAAAGGATGTGAAGCAGAAACACAGGGCAGGAGAAGATGTAATGATGAAAAAACAAAAAAGAAAACTCATCACCCACACGCCTGGCTAGGCAACGAGACACGTACAGACATATGCATGTGGTTATTTTGCATCAAATTACAAACCTTACCCCTAAGAGGCAAGAACGACGTTAGAGCCAGAACGATCATGGGAGTTTGTAATACTACAAAAAACTTTCAAGAAATAAAAATTGTTTATATTGAGGTATTTATTTTCCTCTTAGTAGGATGGCATGGCGTGCCATGGCCATGACCTCTTATTGCCAAATGTCCAAAATCAGAGTATTGGTGGAAATTAAGCCAAAGATCTTTTTCAATGACCCAGCATTAGAATGAGAGACAAAGAAAGGGCAGGAAGGTCTGAGGCTGAGGTTTTGGGCGTCTACAGCAAGCAAGCTCTGGCGGGCAGGGCTGAGCCTGGAGCCTGCACTGCCCTGTGGGCTGTGTCTCCGCTTCCTTCCTACTTCTCTGCTCACTCACTCTCCGCCCCTTCTCTTCCACTTCCACTTTCTTTCCTCCCACTCACTCTCCACTCCACCAGCTATATTTGTCTTTCCTGCCACACCCGTTCTTAGAATAACCTTCCATTTCCGGCACCCAAATCCCTCTTCTTTCTACCCTTCAGAACTCTTGGAGAGCTCATGGCAAACGTTCCAGCTTGGACAGCTGGTTTCAAACTCCAAAGCATCCCATATTTGTGCACTGACAGAGGTGGGCGATGCACAGGTATGAACGAGACGGGGACCTCCTGGCCTTGGAGAATGTCCAATCCAGAGAAGGAAGCAGACAGAGGTCCACATGACTGAGATCCAGGCTGAGCCGGCTCAGGTACTAGAAAGGTACTATAAAAATACTAGAGAGGTAGAGTTAAAAATACCAGAGAGCAGGCACAATGGGAAGCCAAGATGAACTCCGCAGACAGGAAGAGTGTCCCCGGAGGAGGTGGAAGCAGAGCAGAAGGCCGGGGCCTGCGTCTCTTATCTCCGAGGTCTCTCTGTGACGATGCTAAATATTAGATTGGTCAAACGTTTTGTACGGGTTTTTCCATAAGATCTTACTGAAATAGAAAAGATGCGCATCTTCAAAGAGTGCTGACGGAGACTTTCAGCACCTGCGTGCACAGCTGCGGGGGTCCCCAGCTCTGCACACAACCCCAGCTCACAGCCAGCTTTACATCCTCCGGGACCCCAGCTACAGTTCTGAGGGGCGTTGCCAGCAGGGGGGCAGAGATCTCAAAGATCTCCCTTTCCTGACCTGGAATCAAGACTCAAACCTCACCCAGGAGCCTCCTGTGCTTTCCGGCTGCCCCACGCCTGTCCGTGTAGGGCTTCCAAGCAGCCTGTCTGCCAGTACTGCCTCACCACAGAAGGGGAGGTGAGCAAGGGAAGAGAGAGCGAGAGAGCAGATGATTCCTTCCAGGCCCTGCCCTTGTGCAAACCACTTCCCCTCTCCGGGCCTCAGTTTCCTCGTCTGTAGAATGAGAAAGGTGGTCCCTGCCAGTGCCCACCCGACAGGCTGATTTCTGCTTCCTGCTCGCTCTCCTTCAGTACATCCTTCTCTTCCAGTAAGACGGGCTCTTTCCCAGTTTCTGGAGCCACTTCTCCCCCCCTGCTTGTCCCCCCCCTTCCCTCCCCGGGGGCCCTGCGCATGCACTTTTCAATGTTTCCCCTCCTTTGCTCATTCCGTCTCAAAACGCTGGCTTTTCTCCCCCTGCCCGGGTTTTACTGGGGAAGCAGCCAGACAGGACGGTCCACGCGGCTGCTACTTTGGGGCCGACTCTTCTGAGGCTTCCCTCCTCCCTCCCGTGGCCTCCAGTGGCCACTCTCACACGCAGGAGACAGGAAGTGAGCCCTTCAAAGTGTCTGCTCAGCACAGGCAGGAGAGCCCTCGGATTTCTCAGTGGTGGCAAGAGCCGTTAACCCCAGCCTGACGTGCAAAAGGGAATTTAGAATCTCTGAAAGGCCAGCGGACCCAGGTTGAGGCAATTGCCTCCTTTTTTAAAATGAAATCATGGTTGAGACTTCAGGGAAGAGTAGGCACGCTTGTTGAGAGACAGAAGCCAGGTGGCACCTAGAACAGGGTCTGACACTCAGTGGATGAGGAATGAGAGATGCATGCGTCTGTTGCGAAGGACGGTTCCTCCTTTTAGAGCCGTTGTCAGAGAAATGGGCTTTTTTAGGAGACACTCCATCTGGAAAGACAGCAAAACAATGCTCTGCATATAAAGCACATTTCCCTTTGGATCTTTTTGCTGGAAGCTTCCTTCCTGCCTTCTTTCTCCTGGAGTGGCTCCTAAAAGGACGCTGACTGAACAGACCCGTCGTAAGGGCTTGTAAAGGAGAGGAAGCAGCCTAAGGTGGCCATTTCCCCCCTTCACTGCCCACGACCTCATCTTCCTCCGCCTCCCTGGGAACCAGCCTGAGAAGCCGCTGCCAGTGCCCCACCCCCAAAGTCATACCCCACCACACAAGGGTGGATTCTAAATGCATGCGATAGATTTATCTATTCTTATCACCTGTGTTAGTCGCGCTCTCTCCCTGCATGCAACTCCTTCGGCATTTGTGTCCTGTGGCCCTCACCCAGCACTTAATAAACACTTTTATTACTTTAATCCTTTTAACGTGCATGCCCAGTCTCCCAACCAAATTGCAAGTTGCTCAAGTACAGGGACCGCATCTCATTCACCTCTGTCATCCTGGTACCTATCAGTAAGTCTAATTCATAGTCAGCACATTCTTTATTCTCTATGTTGGTTTATTACACAAATAAAACATGCTCACGGTAGGACTACATGTTTACTGGCAGAGTAAATCACCACAAAACATAATGCACAGCCTCCGAAGCAATGAAAGAAACGCAAATATTTCAAAAGGGAAGATATTCTCATACATGTATTATATTAAGACTAATCAAGAAAGGTGATAAAATGCTCTGTGGGAATGATTACAGGAAAAGAGTGTGCTTAGACAGCACTGGAGGGGTGCTGTCATCCGGTTCAGGACTTTGGGTCACCACCTGGTGACATCTAACAGGAAGTATAAAGATTCTCGTGGCCTTTAATCTGGGGTGTGAAAGTTGAACCTGGCATGGGGGCGTCCTGACGCGGCTCCTCTGTTCTATATTCTGGAATGACTGTCATTCCAGCCCTTCTCCTGCTGCCCTCTCTGTAACCTCCCTCTCTCCTGCCACCTCCCTGTGCCATGTGTTTCCTTCTGCTCCTGTGTCTGGCCTCAACTGCATTGCCAAGAGCCAGTCCTCATTCTGCTCCAAAGGAGACTCTTCCCTGAGCTAGACTTTGACCGTCTGTCCTCTCAGCATCCTCTCCAATGTCAGATAAGTCCTGATCTCATTTACATTCCTCCTACCAGGGTCTTTTTTTTTTTAAATTTCTGGCCGCGAGGCATGCAGGATCTTAGTTCCCTGACCAGTGATCGAACCCGCACCCACTGCAGTGGAAGCGCAGAGTCTTAACCACTGGACCACCAGGGAAGTCCCGTACCAGGTTTTTCATCGAGCCCTCCAGGGTGAAAGCAGCCACGCTCTGTGAGTCATCACCCATGTCCAAGGCAAGGCGGCCGTCCTTTCCTCCTGGAAGTGACGTTTGCCCCAAAACCCAAGAGCAGAGAGTCAGGGGCTGCCCAGGGAGGCCCCACAGGCCGAGGTCAGCATCCGGGCTGTGGACTACACCCCCTGCACAGTGGGATGGTTCCAGGGAAAGCAGCCAGGGACAGCCCGAAGGGTGTGGCTTTGGGAAGCAAGACTTGGGCTCAGTTTTTTCAATCAAAACTAATGTTTGGGGCTTCCCTGGTGGCGCAGTGGTTGAGAGTCTGCCTGCCGATGCAGGGGACGCAGGTTCGTGCCCCGGTCCGGGAAGATCCCCCATGCCGCGGAGCGGCTGGGCCCGTGAGCCATGGCCGCTGAGCCTGCGCGTCCGGAGCCTGTGCTCCGCAACGGGAGAGGCCGCAGCAGTGAGAGGCCCGCGTACCGCAAAAAAAACCAAAACTAATGTTTGCAGTTTATCTTTCTGATAATGAAATTGTACATGTTTATTATAGTAAAATTGGAAAATAGATGTAATCAATAAATAAACAAACGGACAAACACCTATCATCACCCCTTGATTACCTCTATTATCACCTCAGCACGGAGCCTTCCAGGATTTCTTCTATGTATATACATGTCGGGCGTGCGTGTCATACAATTCTACTAATCTGTACGTTTAAAAATGGTTAAGGGCTTCCCTGGTGGAAGAGTGGTTAAGAATCTGCCCGCCAGTGCAGGGGACCTGGGATGGAGCCCTGGGCTGGGAAGGTCCCACATGCCGTGGAGCAACTAAGCCCGTGCGCCACAACTACTGAGCCTGTGCTCTAGAGCCCGCGAGCCACAACTACTGAGCCTGCGAGCCACAACTACTGAAGCCCGCGCACCTAGAGCCTGTGCTCCACAACAAGAGAAGCCACCGCAATGAGAAGCCCGCGCACCACAACGAAGAGTAGCCCCTGCTCACCGCAACTAGAGAAAGCCCCCACACAGCCACAAAGACCCAACACAGCCAAAAATAAATAAATAAATAAATTTATTATTTTTTTTTTAAGAAAAAGGTTAAGATGGTGAAGTTTATGGTATGTGGGTTTTGGGGGTTCTTTTTGGTTTGTGTGTGTGTGTGTGTGTGTGTGTGTGTGTGTATGTTTTAACCACAACTTAACAAATAAGAAAGAGATGCACAGCGTTTTCCCAAATAGGCGCAGTGGAAAGCAGCTGCTGTGAGCCTGAAAGGGTCCCTGCCCAGAGGACGGCCTGAAGTCGAGAAACCCAAGCAGACAGAGGCAGGAGCTATCCTGCTGCCAGAAACAGGACCGACTGGAGTTGTAGGAGGTCATCTGGAGAGGGACCACCCACTCGAAGGGACAGACACACAAACTCCCCAGCAGAGGGGTCACTTCCGAGCCGTATCAGGGGGACAGGGCCTGGCCATTTCTGCCCCATGTGCTGCTCCTCTAATGCGCCATCTTTGGTCCAGGGCTCCCCACTGGGCTGGCCAGTGCTCTGTCAGATCTCCGTCGCAGTCTGAGGTTCCCCGTCCACTCCTGCAACCTCCATCATCTTTTATAGCCATCGCCCCACGATAAACCTCTTGTACTCATGACTCAATGTCTGTTCCCCAGAGGATCCAAACTGTAGCGGTAATGGAGAATTTCAGTACTAGTTTCTCTAAATCAAGTAAATGCGGCAGGTTGAGCCAGCATCTCTCTTTAGAATGTGTGAGCACATTTGACCCTTTTCCCTCAGCTTTGAAACACCAACACTTAACATCCTGTTCCACATATTTATTTATCCTATTACATATTGTATAAGTCAACTTTCACTAGACAATACTGTGGTAACCTAAAATCTCTGTAGCTTACAGCAACAAAGGTTTATTTCTAACTCACTTTGTATGTTACTGGTCTCCTCTAGATGTCTTCTCATCACAGAATCCAGGCTGAAATAACAGCCTCTATCCTGGACATGCCTTCCTAATAGCAAAGGGAAGAGAACAAAAACGCTGGTAGAAACATTCAAGTTTCTCCCACTCACATTTTATAGGCCAAAGCAAGTCACGTGGCCAAACCTGACAATGAGGCAGGGAAGCATACTCCTCCTACAGTCCCAAAGCAACAGGCAAAAATATCTAACACTCCTATAGGGGAGCAAATATTTGGAAATATACAGAAATGCCAGGGCTAAGGTTTCTGAGAGTTTCTTGTCCTTTCCCACATTGTGCCAAGATGACTGCTGTAGCTCCAGGCATCACAGCCTTATTCCACACAGGAAGGAGAAGGAAGGGGCAAAGATAAACAGAAAGAACAGCTAGCTGAGTCTGTCTCTTCTAAGAATTTTCTTGGCAGTCTCTCCCATGACTTCCATTGACATGGGATGTATTATTAAGCTGCCACTCTCAACAATACAGGGGTTCTGTTAGTAAGGAAGCACAACAATATGAATATTAGGTGGTCAACTAGTAGTTTCTGCCACTCCCACATAAGAGAGATTATCTATACATTTTTGGAAGATGCAAGACCAATAAAGCAAGTTGACCGACAAAGCCTGAAGAGAAAACACAGTCTAGAATTTTCTGTAGTTGTTGCAGAGATGCTGGCAGCTGATCTATCTAACAGAACCCTGGCATGTTTCTGGCAGCAGCTGGGTTAGAGGGCAGAAGCAGGACGTGGGCTGGAAGAGAGAGATTATGTGAATGCCTCATATGGACAACTAGCTTTTAGACACCGTCTTCCCCACCACTGCCCAGAGAGCCAGCATTTACTGGCAGACAGAACAGAACAAAACCCAAAGATACTGAACAAAATATTCAAGGAGAGCTCACCCCAAAATTCAGCCTCTTTGGGCCCTTATTTGGAGGCCCCTGCAGGCTGACATCCCTCTTTTTGCCCACCTTACCCAGAACTCTGAGTCTGAAATCCTAATTGGTGGAGACACTTTGCCTGAAAATAGACAATGGCCGAGGAAGCTCACATCAGGCACTCACTTTTCCTTTCATATGCAGGCAGACCACTGGGGCTCTCCAGGCAAATGAGGGGCTCCACTTCAGGGCCAGGCACAGCTGCAGCTGGTGATACCATACTGAGAGCCAGGCATTAAGTGAAAAGTCCTGCAGGCTGACCCATGAGACCTCCCAGCCTGCCTGTACCCATGCAACAATAACAGGTTGCTACAAAAATGGAACATTCAGAGAACCACAAAAGAGTGCTTATAAATTTTAAAAGTCTGCCTACCACAAATATGAATATTAATACTGGGAAGGGGATGGTGGACTGGGACATTGCAAAGGAAATCTTCATATTGAAATGTTAAAAGTTAATGTCAAAGTCTTCTAAATAGGTCAGTACAGGTGATAACACATATATTGTCTTGAGTTATCAGCGTAACCAGAAGCAGAGGTGAATAAAGAAACGTTTTTTAAAGAAAAAAGAAAGAAAGGGAGGAAGGGAGAAAGGGAGAAAGAACCTTGTCTCTGAGTTGTGAATCCATGGCGGGGAAGGAAAGGTGGGAGACCATGACTTTCCACTATAACCTGCCCTGTATTATTTGCTCTGTCGTCACGCACATGCACTACTGTAACAAAAATAAATGGATGTGACCACCAAGAGGGGTGGGATAGGGAGGGTGGGAGGGAGATGCAAGAGGGAGGGGATATGGGGATATATGTATATGTATAGCTGATTCACTTTGTTATACAGCAGAAACCAACACAACATTGCAAAGCAATTATATTCCAATAAAGATGTTAAAAAAATAAATGGAAAAAAATCAAATAGGAGAATTGTGTCTCGAGTAATGAGGTTTGGAAATTCAGTCACAACGTAGGCATCAAACACCTGCTTATTAAGACTCAGCAGTGTTTGTCAGTTACCAGGAGACAGGAGCCACCTGGTCAGAAAGTGTCCAGAAGATGCTATAAGATGGGACCACTTCAAGTAATTGTAACAATAAGAGCAAACACTTATTGATGCTTACTGGATGCCAGGACTCTGCTGAGAGTTTTACTTGCCTATTTCTTTTAATTCTCATAACAATTCTAAGGTCTAGGTGTTTTTTTATCATCATCCCCATTTTACAGATGAGAAAACTAAGGCAGAGAAGTAAAGAAACACGCCCTGGTGCCCAGGGTAGTAAGTGGTGATAGAATTTGAATAGCCTGTTAGCAAGGGTACAACCTTAACCACTGTGCTCTGTTGCCTGTAAGCTAGTGCCCCAAATACTGTCTGAAAAAATACTGGGCCATTACAATACTGGCAGACGAGCCCTACATTCTATCATTACAGTTAAATTCACATAATGGGCACTGACTTTTTTTTGCCTCATTGCTTTCGCATGGCTGTTATAAGAAATGTATGTTAAAAGGCCTTGGAGACTGTAAACCATTCATTGCAAAATGAAAGATGTTAAAATGCTATTTTCTTTAGCTCACTGTCAGGGTTGGGACTCTTCGTTGGAGCCCTTGTAAGTCCCACATAAAGCCCCAGCCCACCGAGCACACAGGTGCTCCCCAATCACGCTGTTGTATCTCCCACTCAGTCTCCTTCTCGTCCCCAGAACTCCTCTTCATTCCTCCCTCCTCCCCACCCAACGTAAGCTCTCAACCCTCAGCATTTTCTGCCATGTTCCTCGTATGTATCACTTAAACCATCACCTCAATTTTATCATTGAACTCGAGAGGCCCCAACCAAGAGAGGCAAATGTCTGGGAACCTGCGCTTCCCCCAAATGGGAGAGACTTGTAGCCGATTATGTTTCCCAAAGAATGCAAACCCGGGCTAGAGCAACAGGCCCCAGTGAGACCATCCAGCATCAGGCCAGTTTCACCCACTCGCCTGAGGAACTCTCTTCCATTACCAGAGAGCAATGCTCAGCACAAGTCATGGCCCTTCCTGGACTCTTGGCAACGGTCAAAACCCTGATGCATCCCCACTCCCCAAAGGTAGCTATTAAGTGGTTTAGTGTGTCTCTTTCAAGATCTTCTTGTACAAATACACATATATGTACGTGTATATATATTATACTACACATAGAGATTTCCCCTAATAGCACTGAATGTATGGATTAATTTTAAGAAAATTTACATCTTGTAGTATTTTAAATCTTCCCATTTACATACAAACTCATACAAACTCTCAACTTGCACGATCAAGTCAAACATGAAACTCCCAAGAAAGAAAGACAGAATTAGAATAAGGCATTATATCTGCAACAACCGTGTCTTCGATGGTTTTGATAAGGAATTCTCGCCTGCCGTTTAAAATATTGTTATGAAATATTTCAAACACAAAAATCAGTTACGATAATAACAAGCTACAGAACAGGAGAAAATATTTGCCAATCATATATCTGATAAAGGGTTAACGTCCAGAATTTATAAGGAACTCGTACAACTCAACCACAACAACAACAAAAGTAACACATTTAAAAAGGGGGCAAAGGACTTGAAGAGACAGTTCTCCCAAGAAGATATACAAATGGCCAAAACGCATCTGAAAAGATGCTCAACATCATTAATTATCAGAGAAATGCAAATAAAAATCACAGTGAGGTATCACCTCACACTCGTTAGGATGGTCACTATCAAAAGAACAAAAGATAACAAGCGTTTGCCGAGATGTAAAGAAATTGGAACCCCTGCGCATTGTTGGTGGGAATGGAAAATGGCCATTATGGAAAGCAGTAAGGAGCTTCCACAAAAAATTAAAAATAAAATTACTGTACACCCAGCAATCCCACTCCTGGGTATATATCCAAAAGAATTCAAAGCAGGATCTCAAAGAGATATGTACACACGCATTGCAAATTATTCATTGCAGCGTTATTCACAACGACCAAGAGGTGGAAGTAACCCAAATATCCATTGACAGATGAATGGATGGAGAAAATGTGGTCTAGACAGATATATAGTCACATGTACATACATATATACATATTATATACATATAATGCAGCCTTAAAAAAGAAGGAAATTCTGACATATGCTACAACATGGATGAATCTTGAGGACATTATGCTAAGTGAAAGAAGACAGTCACAGAAGGACAAATACTGTTATGATTCCACTCATATGAAGAGTCGGAAGCAAATTCATATAAACAGAAAGCAGAGTGGTGGTTGCCAGGGGCTGGGAGGACGGGGAATAAAGAGTTGTTGTTTGATGTCTATAGAGTTTCTGTTTTGCAAGATGAAAAAGTTCTGGAGCTCTTCACACAACAATGAGAATATACTTAACACTACTGAACTGTATACTTAGAAATGGTTCAGATGGTAAATTCTTTATGTGGTTTTTTCCCACAGTAAAAAAAAAAAAAAATAACAAAAATCTGTGTACCCACCCTGGAACACTATCAAATCCTAAGATTTCACTATACCTCCTTCAGTTTTTTTCCAGGAACAAAAGGTGGCAGACGATGGGAGAGCCTTCTGTCTCCATGACCCTACTCTCCTGTTTCCCTCTTCAGAGGTATCTGCTTCCCTGAATTTGGTTTTTATCATTCCTATGCATGTTTCACATTATGACCGCATGTACATGTATCCATAAATAATACATAGCATTGCTTTGTCTATTGACTACTTTTATAGAAATGGTAACGCACTGTACCTATCCTTTGTGCAACATCACATTAGAAAATTTATACACACTGGTAAGTAAAGACCCAATTCATTATTAGAACTGCTATATTGCAATGTTTAAATATACCATGTTTATTTATCCACCATCCTTTTGATGAAGTTGAGTCATTTCAAATGCTTCACTATTATGACAACTCAACAACAACAAAAAACAAACAACCCAGTTGAAAAATGGACACAGGGTCTTCTGAATAGACATTTTTCCAAAGCAGGCATATAGATGGCCAACAGGCACGTGAAAAGATGTCCAACAACGCTAATTGTCAGGGAAATGTAAATCAAAACCACAGTGAGATATCACCTCACACCTGTTAGAATGACTGTTATCAAAAAGACAAGGAATAACAAATGCTGGAGAGGGTGTGGAGAAAAGGGAATCCTCGTGCACTGTTGGTGGGAATGTAAATTGGTGCAGCCACTGTGGAAAACACTATGGAGATTTCTCAAAAAATTAAAAACAGGGCTTCCCTGGTGGCGCAGTGGTTGAGAGTCCGCCTGCCGATGCAGGGGACATGGGTTCGTGCCCCGGTCCGGGAAGATCCCACATGCCATGGAGCGGCTGGGCCCGTGAGCCATGGCCGCTGAGCCTGTGCACCCGGAGCCTGTGCTCCGCAACGAGAGAGGCCACAACAGTGAGAGGCCTGCGTACCGCAAAAAAACAAAAACAAAACAAAAAATTAAAAACAGAACTACCATGTGATCCAGATATTCCACTTCTGAGTATTTATTCAACGAACACGAAAACACTGATTTGAAAAGATACATGCACCCCTATGTTCATTACTGCATTATTCACAATAGCCAAGTTATAGAAACAACCTAAGTGTCCACTGATGGACGAATGGATAAAGAAGATTTGATATATATATATATATATGTGTGTGTACACACACACACATATACAATACAGTGGAATACTACTCGGCCAAAAAAAAGAAATACTGCCATTTGTGATAATACAGATGGACCTTGACGGCATAATACTAAGTGAAATAAGTCAGATGGAGAAGATAAATACCTTATAATCTCTCATATGTGGATTCCACTCATATGTAGAATCTAAAAGAAAATGAACAAATGAAATAAAATAAAAATAAACCCCATAGATTTGGGGTTACCGGGGGGAAAGGAGTTATGGGGTGGGAAAATGGTTGAAGGGGACCGAGTGTATGGTGATGGATGGTAACTAGACTTGTCCTGTTATTACTCTGAAGTGTATATAGATGTTGAACTGTAATGCTGTACACCTAGGACTTATAAAAATATTTAAATAAAAAATAAAGAAAATATTTCACTACTGTGAACAATACTGGATCGAACCATCTCGTACATATCCTTGTCTATGTATATCTCAAGGCGAAACCCGTGCATTGGAGGGAATGAGTCTCTCCAATGTCACCACGATACTGGCAAATCGTTCTCCAGGGCATGTGTCCTGATTTCCATCCACAGCAGATGAAAGTGAGGGCCAAATGCTCCAAACAGCACCAACTGAGTTTGTCAGGCTTCCTCAATTCTGCCAATCTGCTGGGTGTGAAATAACATCTCATTATGATTCTATGTTTCCCAGATTATTAGACGAGTGTAGTGTCTTCTCATGAGTGTATTGACAATATGGATTTCCTCTCCATTAATGTTTTGCCTGTTTTTCTGTTTTGTTGTTTGTCTTCCGCTAATTGGTAGGCATTCTTTATAAATTCTGCATGCTAAGGCTTTGCTGGTTACATGCATTACAAATTCCTCACTCAGTCTATGGTTTTGTCTTTTAAATTTATTTTTTGCTTATTCGTTTAACAAAAGTTTTACTACATTTTAAATATAATCAAATACATCAACCCTTTATTTCACGTTTACACTTATTATGGTGTGTTTATGAAATCATTTCTTACCCCGGGGACATTGTTCTGTCTTCTTTGGGGAACAGAGTAATGATTCAGTAAATATGTGCTGAATAAATGAATTATTTCTAGTTTGTTGGTCTCCAGAAAATTGCACAAATTCAATTTTTATTTTGTATAAGCCCCATGCTCATATAAGCAATTTTTTATTGCAAAATTGGACTTAAATATAAAAGGGGGTGCTATCATTTATCCTAATTAGGCCAAGGTGAAGCATGCCTTTGGTAACACACCAGCGAGAATAACTATTATTCTTCACAAAAGATTCAGTTGAGAAACAGGATTTTTAAATATAGCAATATTTAGATTAGAAAGCAGAAAGTAAGCCTTGTTAGTGAGGGCTACAGCAGTAGAACAGAGCACCTAGAACAGCCTACAGCATCAAAAATTCTATTGAGCATCTGTTATGTAAGGAGAGTTGTAGAACTTCTTTCTTCAAAAACTCAATCATGGGGCTTCCCTGGTGGCACAGTGGTTAAGAATCCGCCTGCCAATGCAGGGGACACGGGTTCAAGCCCTGGCCCAGGAAGATCCCACGTGCCGCGGAGCAACTAAGCCTGTGCACCACAACTACTGAGCCTGTGCTCTAGAGCCCGCGAGCCACAGCTACTGAGCCCGCATGCTGCAACTCCTGAAGCCCGTGCGCCTAGAGCCCTTGCTCCGCAACGAGAAAAGCCACCGCAATGAGAAGCCCGCGCATCGCAACGAAGAGTAGCCCCCGCTCGCCGCAACTACAGAGAGCCCGTGCGCAGCAACGAAGACCCAACGCAGCCAAAAATAAAAAATATAAATAAATAAATTTAAAACAAATTTTAAAAAGTCACCTAAAATGTCAGATACCAGTTCTTTTTTTAAAAAAATTATTTATTTAATTAATTTATTTTTGGCTGTGTTGGGTCCCCGCTGCTGTGCGCGGGCTCTCTCAAGTTGAGGTGAGCGGGGGCTACTCTTCATTGTGGCGTGCGGGCCTCTCATTGCAGTGGCCTCTCGTTGCGGAGCACAGGATCCAGGCACGTGGGCTTCAGCAGTTGTGGCTCATGGGCCCAGCAGCTGTGGCTCGCGGACTCTAGAGCGCAGGCTCAGTAGTTGTGGCACATGGGCTTAGTTTCTCCGCAGCATATGGGATCTTCCCGGACCAGGGCTTGAACCCGTGTCCCCTGCACTGGCAGGCGGACTCTTAACCACTGTGCCACCAGGGAAGCCCAGATACCAGTTCTTAAATGAAAGCACATTTATTACTGAAGAGTAGCACATCATAAAATTCCCCTTAGGAGTGGTCTCCATGTCCCTCAGACACCTTTTCTCAGGCGGGTAAAAGAGTTGGAGAAGGGGAAGCAGCGTGACGGGTACACCATGCTTGACAGGGACCCACGTGTGCAAGCACGGGACTGCCCTGAGTTACACCTCACCAACTGGCGCTCCTCTGCCCCCAGACAGAGAAGACCGGCGGAGCCTAACCACCTACCACCCTCTACCTGCAATTTAGGGAAACTGCTTCTGCTGCCTTTCATTGCTGGCCCCTTACAAGGACGGCATGCTGCAGATGCTTGAGAAACTAGTGGAAAGGGGGAAGGAAGAAAATTATAATCACCACTCAGAGGTAACCATACGCATTACTCATGTGTAGACACACACACAATTTGTGCTCATATGCAATGTGAGAGGCTGTGTGGGTCAAGGTTACAAGCGTAGCTGCTGGAGCCTGACTCTAGGTGTGGAGCCCGGCCGCACACTCACAGGCTCTGCAACCTGAACAGATGCTCCGTCTCTGCTCCCATTCCCCCACCCGCCAAATTAGAATAAGAGTAATATGGATGGTATCTGCCCCACAGGCTTGTTATGGGCTTAAATGAGACGTTATGTATAAAGTGTGTAATAACATGGGATACACGGAAAGAAGATGCAGCTATGAGCTATCACGATGGCACAGTTCTCCATCTGACCTTTTAACTTAACATTTCATCATAACCCTGTTGCCAAATATTCTTTGAAAATACTATTTTTAGAATTATAGTGTTCTGTAGCCTACCTTTTTTTACTTAACACTTTATCCTGACTATATGTTTTAAACTATTATTCTTGATGTCTATATTTTAATACTCTATTTTCTAAATATACCACAATTTATCATTTTCCCCTGTTGCTGGATATTTAAGTTGTTTCCTATTTATCACTATTATAAATAACACTGTGATGATATACTTAAAACTTGGGCCACATCCCTGGTCCCTCTCTTAGGAGAGATTTCTAACATCGAATTTCTAGAATGAACATCATTTAATGCTCATGTTACCAAACTGCTATCCAGAAATAATAGGCCAGGTTTACCCTCATCAGTCCTGTGTGACAATGACCTGTAACTATGCCACTGATAGAATGTTAGTAGTATCTCTTTTTCTTCTTTGCTGTTTGAGAAGAGGAAGCTTTTTACTTCATTTCATTTTGATTTCGATAACTCGTGAGGTTAAACTTTTATGATTATATTGGTCGTGGGTATTTCTTCTTTTGGGAATCTTCTGTTCATGTCCCCATTTTTGTTTGTCTGATTTTTTTTAGTTGAGTTGTAAAGAGGTACTTTTCCATATTAATTGATAGATGCACTTTATATATTAGGAATTTAATTTTTCCATCACACTTTATTTTTTCCCAGTTTCCTTTACGGTTTATGTTTTACTCTACTCAACTATTCAGCATGGAGTTACTGAGTGCCTTCTATGTGCTGAGCACTGTGGTAGTTGCTGGGGATTCAGCAGGGAACAAAGCTGACTAAAATCTCTGTCCCTGTAGCGCCTACATTTTAGTGGGAGCTTCTAGTTGAGGGTGTCATTTCAGTGGACACAATCATCTGGTTCCTGGAATGACCTATAATTGAGAAGGACCTACAATTACTTAAACATAATTGGTCCATTAATGCCATGTTCCTTTCAGAAAAGCACTGTACCCACATGAATACGGAGGAAGAGAGACCCCAGAGCTCAGCCTAACAGAGAAAATTTGATAATATTTTCAAACAAGTATGACTAAAAAGACACCCTTAGACTTTCAGCTGGGACTCAAGCACACTCAGTGTTTATTTCTTTTTCTCCCTTCCACACAGGTGCCTCTTAAAATTTTACAGCCTGACTTTCCCAGTGGCGAAATGATTAAGAATCCGCCTGCCAATGCAGGGGACAGAGGTTCAAGCCCTGGTCCGGGAAGATCCCACATGCCACGGAGCAACTGAGCCCGCGAGCCACAACTACTGAAGCCCGCCTGCTTAGAGCCCGTGCTCCGCAACCAGAGAAACCACCACAATGAGAAGCCCACGCACCGCAAAGAAGAGTAGCCCCCACTCCCTGTAACTAGAGAAAGCCCGTGAGCAGTAACGAAGACCCAATGCAGCCAAAAATAAATAAATAAGTTTATAAAAAAAAATTTTTTTGCAACCACTTGTATACCTCACCATCTGGGGCTCGAGAAATGGGGGTGTCCAGGTGGGGTTGATGAGAAGAGGAAAGTTTGGGGTCTTAGCTCAGGCTACTATGCCAAAGTACCATAAACTGGGTGACTCATAGATAACAGAAATTTATTTCTCACAGTTCCGGAGGCTGGAAGTCCTACATCAGGGTACCAGCAGGGTCAGGCTTCGGCGAGAGCCTCTTCCGTGTTGCAGACTGCTGACCTCGTGTTCTGTCCTAATGTGGAGGAAAAAGATGGAGCTAGCTCTCCAGCCTCTTCTTAAAAGGGCACTAATCCCATGCCCAAATACCTCCCAAAGGCCCCACCTCCAAACACCATCACACTGGCGAACAGATTTCAACATGTGAATTTTGAGGGGATACGAACATTCAGTCCATAACAGGTCCCATAAGTAGAGAAGACTGCGCCGGGAATGACTTTATGGAATGACGGATGCAACAGCCAATTTCACAAGAGATTCCTTTCCCTCAGCGGGGAAAGGAATGGGACCTGCAATAGGAGCAAAACTACCTCTTCAGCAAACTGTGTGCACATGTGACTCAAGGACCAGATGCGTGGCCACCCTCCAAAGCTTCAGCACTTGGAAACAACGCCAGGGAAGGGGACAGAGGGAATCCTGAATTGACAGAGATTGCATTTGGGGCAGCAGCAGAACAGGAAATCAAAAGAGAAGTTGAACGGAGTGATCGAAAGATAAGGTTCTATTTCTTATACATCTGAAAGATATCACTGTGTTTTTAAAAGGAATCATAAGAAGAAAGAGAAAGAGGGAGAGAGAGAGGTCATCATTTAAACACTTAAATTAGAATTTCCCACAATCCTGGGAATTCCCTGGCAGTCTAGCGGTTAGGACTCTGCCCTTCCACTGCAGGGGGGATGGGTTCGATCCCTGATAGGGGAACTAAGATCCTGCAGTCCACATGGCCAAAAAAAAAAAAAAAGAATTTCCCACAGTCCTTAAGAAGAAACTGAAAATGCAATTGAAAAATTCCATTAAATTAGTATAAGTTTAAGCTAACTTTTTTTTTTTTTTTTTGCGGTACGCGGGCCTCTCACTGCTGTGGCCTCTCCCGTTGCGGAGCACAGGCTCCGGACGCGCAGGCTCAGCGGCCAAGGCTCACGGGCCCAGCCGCTCCGCGGCATGTGGGATCCTCCCAGACCGGGGCACGAACCAGTGTCCCCTGCCTCGGCAGGCGGACTCTCAACCACTGCGCCACCAGGGAAGCCCTAAGCTAACTTTTAAAGGTGCAGTTTGGAAAACCTTATCTGTTCCAGGAATTCCAAGGTGGAGGTCATCAATTCCTTCTTCACCTGTTCGCCACTCATAAGCACCACATGCATAAATAACTCCACAGAACCAGATTAAACATAACTGACTCCAAAAGTTGCCCAGCACAGACCGGCAAGAACCTCCTGACAACAGGATCTCTAGATAGTCCTACTCAGAAGATTCCTCCTTCATCCCCTCTCCTTGAACGGCACAGGCTCAACTCTGCAGCTCCACTTAGCTCTTTCCCTTCCCCCCTTTATCAGAAGCTGGCCTCCATCACTCAGCTTTCTCCTCAGTGAAGCAGAGCTGGCTCTTGCTAGGAGGAAGCAAGTAGAAGGGTCGGAGAACCCAGATCCAAAAGAAATTTTAAAAAATATGTTCAACGTCAGTAATCACTAGGGAAATGCAAATCAAAACCATAATGAGGTTAACACTTCACACGCATCAGGATGGCTATTACAGACAAGAAGGAAGGAAGGAAGGAAGGAAGGAAGGAAGGAAGGAAGGAAGGAAGGGAGGGAGGGAGGGAGGGAGGGAGGGGGGGGGAGGGAGGGAGGGAGGGAGGGAGGGGGAGGGAGGGAGGGAGGGAGGGGGAGGGAGGGAGGGAGGGAGGGGGAGGGAGGGAGGGAGGGAGGGGGAGGGAGGGAGGGAGGGAGGGGGAAGGAAGGAAAGAAGAGAGAAAGAGAAGGGAGGGAGGGAGGGCAGAAGTAAAGAAGGAAGAAGGGAAGAGGGAAAGAAAATAGCAAGTGTTGGCAGGATGTGGAGAAATAGAAACCTTTGCGCACTGTTGGTGGGAATGTGAAACGGTGCAGCTGCTGTGGAAAGTGGTATGAAAAATTAAAAACAGAATTACCATATGATTCATCAGTTGTATTTCTGGAAATGTACCCAAAAGAACTGAGAGTAAGGTCTCAAAGAGATATTTACACATCCATATTCACTGCAGCATTATTCACAATAACCAAAATGTGGAAGCCACCCAAGTGTCCATCAACTGATAAAGGGGTAAAGAAAATGTGGTGCATACACACAATGGAATATGATTCAGCCTTAAAAAGGGATGCAATTCTGACACATGCAACAATGTGGACGAACTTTGAAGACATGCTAAGTGAAACAAGATAGGACAACTACTGTACAATTTCACTACATGAGGTCCCGAGAGTCATCAAGCTCATAGAGAAAGAAAGTAGAACGGTGGTTGCCAGGTCGGGGGGATGGGGTGGATGTGGAAAGGAGGAAGTAATGTTTAACGGACGCAGAGTTTCAGGTTGGGATGATGAAAACGTTTTGGAGATGGATGGTGGCGATGGCTGCAGAGCAGTGTGAATGTACTTAATGCCACTGAACTGTGCGCTTAAAAAAAAAAAAAGGTTAAAATGATGAGAAAAGAACCAGGAGGAAGGGGACAGGAAGGGGTGCGGGAAGGAGAAGAAGGTGGAGGAGGGTCCCTCACAGGTAAATTGAACGGAAACAGGGAACACACAGGACTGGATTTAGCACGTGGAGAGCTGGGGTGAATTTCCCATTCTGTGGGCGGAGAAGACAAGGGGAGCGATCCCAAAGGAGCTCAAGAGATCTGGCTTCGCAAAAGTAAACTGAAAGCCAGGAAGTTCTAAGGGTGTGGCACTAATGCTAAGGCCCCCACTCCCCACCTTTGGGGAGACGGGTCATTCCAGATCTCAAAGGCCTCAGTGCAGAAGTCAGGGAACGCGGAGGGGGTGACCCTGCAGAGGCCATTTCAAACTTAAAGGCATATCTTAACTGCCATAGGGCTCTTCTGATGTCCCAAACCAGGCATTCTCAACGCTGGCCCTATCCTCGCCAAGGGGGCAAAAATTGTCTCTCTGAGGTGAAAAAATCTTATTTTTTCTATGCACCTAGCACAGAAGTGCACAGGGCAAATTCACACATACGCGGTGTATCTACGGTACCAAAATTTTATGGGGGTTGGTGATTAGGGGGGGAAATATCCAAAGGAGAGGGAGAGGGGCAATAACACAACCACGCAAAGGCTGAGACCACTGCCCTAAAGCTGGGGGGCTCCGGGATGTGGCTCCATCCTCCAGGCCCGCACAGCCCTCTGGGCTTCTCGCACAGCTCGAGCGCGTGTGGTCCGGCAGGAGAGCACGCGCGACCTCACCCCTTCCAGCCTCCGCGGCCGGGCACCCAGTCGGCCGGGTCGTCGTCACGCTCACTGTCACTGCGCGCCGCCGCCCGGGACAACCGTTCCAGCGCGCACAAGGAAGGGGAGGGTCCCCTACGGGCCCCCGGAGCCGGGGGCGGGGCCGGCTCTCACGTCGGGGGCGGGGCCCGCGCGACGCGCGCCGGCCCCGAGGAGCTCCGCGGCTCCGCCCGAGCTTCCGCCCGAGCTTCCGCCCGCAGCCCGGCTCCTCCCGCCGCCTCCTCGGCGCGCTCCTCCGAGGTGCCAGCGCGGCTACGCCCAGGGCGGCAAGAAAGCCGCCGCGGCCGCGGAAATCTGTACACACCGCAGCGCGGTCTCAGCAGCCGGGTCTCTGTGGCGCAATCGGTTAGCGCGTTCGGCTGTTAACCGAAAGGTTGGTGGTTCGAGCCCACCCAGGGACGAGGAAGCTTGTTTTCCTGTACGGGGATTCATTTTAAAACTACAACTCCGAGATTTTTAATCAAATAGGAGTACGACACTGATACGTTTCTAAGATAGAGGAAGACAACGTCCTCCTAATAGTATTCGGTACCCAACGCAGTGAATCCAGGAGCGACACTGCTGCAGAACTGGGAGCCGGTGGATTGCTAATTCTAGTCCTACCGAATATCCGGGGGAAGTGTGCATATATGCTTCAGGAGACCTGCCCAACATTGTTCATCAACAGCAGACATTGTAATGGCAAAAACAAACAAACAAACAACACTCAATTGCCCATTGACAGGTGAATGAATAAATACCATTGGTTTCTCTCAGAAAGTCTGATACCACCAAAAAGCAAATGTAGTTATTCAATGCAGATGCAAACATGCAAGAGGAGACATCTCAGAGTCAAAAGTATGTGGAGGCACCGTTATACCAAGAAACTATTTGCTGAATTAAGCTGTGTTACAGCTTTGGGATCAAGGACTTGAATCTACACAAAGCCTTAACGTTTTCTTTAGATTGCTGGCAGATTTTTTTTCTGAAATTAAACTCAAGCAGAAATTGTTTGTATGGGTTCCTGTTAAAACGTCTCAAATGACGTATTTTCAACTCGTCTCACAGAAGACACAAATATTTTTCAAGCAGATGATTTGCATATGACTTTCTTTTTTTCTGATTTTATTGAGAAATAATTGACATGTATATCACTGTATACATACGAGTTTCTATAAAGATAGAGAACTACATGATAATATGATAGCATGAAGATGTAATTCATTTCTGGCAAGATTGAGGTCATGTGGTAGGTGCTTTTTCTCTGGGTTGTTCTTATCAGGGATAGAATTTTGAGACCTAGAAGAAGGAATAGTTGACTGTCTCACTAGGGTGTCTCCTAGGGAATGCCTTGGCAAATGCTGGCTGACAATTATTTATCAAATTATGGTTGATAATAAAATATCCTCTACTGTCTCGTTAGGACCCCTCAGGAAGGAGACACAATATTGCACTTATGGTGGAATTCCAGGCAGAATGACAGGTAGCCACCCCCAAAAAATGTTCTTAGGTAGGGGCCTTTCTGATGCTTCTCAAAATTCCAAACTTGCCACCTACACTTAAGGGTAGCTTACAGTGACACAGAGAACTATATTCAATATCCTATGATAAACCATGATGGAAAAGAATATTTTAAAAAAGTATAAAAAGAAGAATGTATATATGTATAACTGAATCACTTTGCTGTACAGCAGTAATCAAGACAACATTGTAAATCAACTATACTTCAATTTAAAAAAAGGATAGCTTACAGTGGAAGTAAGAAACGGGGAGGGGGTGGCAGTGGAATTATGTCATAAGATCATTTATACACTGTTGAAATTGAGTCTCACATTTCAAGATGAAGAAGGCGTAATATTTGCTATTACTGAAGTGATGGGGACTTAGCATGTCCTTCCACCTTGAAGCTGAGTATATTTACACTAGGTTATAAGCTCCTTGAGGGAAGAGACCATTTTCTGTTATTAATGATCAATTTAGGGTCCAAAGGATTTCCTTCAGGACACAGTTCAAATTCTTGAACTTAGCGCACAAGGGCTTTCATGATCCGCAGCTGTGTCTCCTGCCGTTTCCGCATGAGACCTTTTAGAGGTTATAAGCACTTACCAGGAGTTCCTTGAATGGCCCAGGCTGACTTACACCCCCTTCCTGGCCAAACACCTGTCCCTACACCCCGATGTGCCCCTCCCCCCCATTCTGCTTACCTGGGTAACATCTGCTGAGGAGTTACCCCTTCAGGAAGCCTCCCCTGACACTGCCTCCATCTGATTTAGAGGTCCATCCTCCACGCATGCATCACAGTACCCTGAAACCAGGGAGTTACTTGTCTCCTGCACAGGAATGTGACCTCTTCAGAGTAGAAACCATGTCTCCGTTCATCTAGCACAGGCCTGTCCCATGGCACACGCTCAGGACCAGAGCAATCCCTGCCTTCTCGGGGTATGTGGTTAACAGAGACGGACAGTCAGATAAAAATGCATATGATGAAGGGTCAGCATGAGAAACACAGAAGAATGTTCCCAGGCCTTGAAAGAGGAAGTCAACTTAGACGGGCTGGATGGTGTCTTCATGAGGATCTGAAATGACCCTGAAAGATCTGGACAGGCCAGAGGCAGAGGAGGGGTATCTAAGGCTGGGGAAATTTCAGGACAAGATGAGGGCATGATGGGGGTGATGGACAAAGTGTACTTAAATAGGGAGCAGTGAAAACGAACTTAGCTTGTGGAAGGGCCCTGAAGACCAAGAGAAGAGGCTGTCTGAGAACAGTATGGAGGTTCCTTAGAAAACTAAACACAGGGCTTCCCCGGTGGTGCAGTGGTTGAGAATCTGCCTGCCAATGCAGGGGACACGGGTTCGAGCCCTGGCCTGGGAGGATCCCACATGCCGCGTAGCAGCTGGGGCCGTGAGCCACAACTACTGAGCCTGCACGTCTGGAACCTGTGCTCTGCAACAAGAGAGGCCGCAATAGTGAGAGGCCCGCGCACCGCGCTGAAGAGTGGCCCCTGCTTGCCGCAACTAGAGAAAGCCCTCGCACAGAAACAAAGACCCAACACAGCCATAAATAAATTAATTAGTTAATTAAAAAAAAAAAAGAGTTATCGTTTCAAAAAAAACTAAAAACAGAACTACCATATGACCCTGCAATCCCACTCCTGGGTGTGTACCCAGAAAAAAACATAGTCCAAAAAAAAAAAAAAAACATAGTCCAAAAGGATACATGCACCCCAATGTTCATTGCAGCATGGTTTGCAATAGCCAAGACATGGAAGCAACCTAAGTGTCCATCGACAGAGGAATGAGTAAAGAAGATGTGGCCCATATATACAGTGGAATATTAGTCATAAAGAAGAATGAAATAATGCCATTTGCAGTAACATGGATGGACCTAGAGATTGTCATACTGAGTGAAGTAAGAGGAAGAGAAATATCGTATAATATAGCTTATTTGCAGAATCTAAAAGAAATGATACAAATGAATGTATTTACAAAACAGAAATGAACTCACAGACTTCGAGAATGAACTTACGGTTACCGGGGGGGAAGGTGGAGGGAAGGGATAGTTACGGAGTTTGGGATTGACATGTACACACTGCTGTATTTAAAAAGGATAACCAACAAGGACCTACGGTATAGCACAGGGGGCTCTGCTCAATGTTATGTGGCAGCCTGGATGGGAGGGGAGTCTGGGGGAGAATGGATACATGTATGTGTATAGCTGAGTCGCTTTGCTGTGCACCTGAAACTATCACAACATTGTTAATCGGCTATACCCCAGTATAAAATAAAAAGTTAAAAAAAAAGAGAGAGAGAGAAGAGGCTGCACTTTACCCTGTAGAGTAAGAGAGTCACTATTAAAGGTTTCTGTTTCAGGACAGAATGAAATCTATTTTAGGTTGTTGGGTTGGCAACAATGTCAACAAGAAATAAGAGATCAGAGGACAGTTTAGACGCAATTATATTTCAAAGGAGAGGCAGTGACACTCTGGGCTAAGGTAGGTAAAGGAAAGAAGGCATGGATTGATTCAAGGGAAGCCTGGTCAAGATTTAGGGACTGAAACAGGAGGAAGTTTGAGGGTGAAGCCCACATTTAGAGCCTGGGAGACCCAGAAAATGGTGATACCATTGCTTGATGTGGGACTTCGGAGGGGTCTTAAAGAAACCTTGAAATTAGAAAACTTATACATTGTCCATACTCTTAGCTTTCCTAACTTGTGGCCTGTTCTCCACCGTGGAGTTTATCTAGAACCTAGTCTCGGAAACAATCTTCATTTTAAGTTAAACTTCATTTATTTAAGATAAACTTCCCAAGAGACTACTTACGGGTCCACAGAGCCCTATGAAAATCTGAATGGGAAGCTAAGGACCCTCTCCCCAGAATGTACACATTCACAGAGAAAATCTTATTGACAATGTCCAAGAGTCACAGAGGCTCTGGAGCAGAGTTCTTGGCCCCCAGATTTTGAAGGCCAGGCTTTGTATTTTATTTATTGGATTTGTATTCTAATTACTGATAAAGGTCATAAAGCATGTCAAATCCAAAGTGTTTAGGTATGGAAAAATTACTAAACTCAAGATTTTAAGGTAACACAAAGAACCAGAAGAGTCTAATAGTATTGACAAGTCACAAAGAGAAGCCAGTAGCCAGTTTTTCTTTTTTTTTCTGATCAATTAATTACATATGTAAAATTAGTAATAAAGGACTTGAGACAAAAGAAAACTGCCTTGAGGTTTTAACATTTAATGCTTTATTATTACAGTCTGGACCGACTGGAGGTACTGGCTATGAAGGGCTTTAATATAGTGATCCTTCCAGGGTCCCTTCTATAGGGATTTACACCATCACCAGATACCAATTTGTATTTCTTTCCTTGGGAGTTACTTTAATGACATACAGCAAACTATCATATTTTAGTCACCCCCTCATAGGAATTGAGCCTTTTTTTTTTTTTTTAGTAAAAACAAACCAAAAATTATTGTCTGTCAAAGATGACTCATACTAGTTATTCCTAAACAAGAAAATCAAATACACACTTTAAAATAAGGAGATCTTCAACCACCTTAGTAATAAACTGCAAAGTTGATCATAGATTATTATATGCATGTGTGGGCATAATGATAGTTTATTTATACGTAATTATCCAATATATTCACTGGTACAAGAACATAGGCTGGCTTGATAATTGGAATTCTAGTGAGGTGGATGGACCTAGAGTCTGTCATACAGTGTGAAGTAAGTCGGAAAGAGAAAAACAAATACCGTATGCTAACACATATATATGGCATCTAAGAAAACAAAAAAAAAGGTCATGAAGAACCTAGGGGTTAGATGGGAATAAAGACACAGACCTACTAGAGAATGGACTTGAGGATATGGGGAGGGGGAAGGGTAAGCTGGGACAAAGTGAGAAGGTGGCATGGACATATATACACTACCAAGTGTAAGATAGGTAGCTAGTGGGAAGCAGCCGCGTAGCACAGGGAGATCAGTTCGGTGCTTTGTGACCACCTAGAGGGGTGGGATAGGGAGGGTGGGTGGGAGGGAGACGCAAGAGGGAAGAGATATGGGAACATATGTATATGTATAACTGATTCACTTTGTTATAAAGCAGAAACTAACACACCATTGTAAAGCAATTATACTCCAATAAAGATGTTAAAAAAAAAGGAATTCACTATAATACTACTACAGAGGTGAAAATCTGCAATGGATAAGAACTAAATATAGAACTGAAGTTTTAAATATAGAATTTCCCTATTAGTTATCAAGCACAGGGATGCTTTACAGTAACCACAAGGTCCATATCACTGGGACTCCAGTTTACAACTCAAACATCTCGACATCCTGCTGAACAGGCCCCGTTTACGTTGCCTTGGGGCTGGGGGAGTTTTAAGTATCAGGTGAGTTGTAGACACACTTGAACTTCTCAGCATATTTAGATCATCTCTGCCTCCAAAGGCGGTGGGAAGGTTATAATAATGAGAAAGCTGGCAAGAAGGGTGCTTGATCAAGCTATTAAGTGCCTGCAATAACTAAACAGAAAATGCATTTTCATTTTGAGATTTGAAGTATTTCATAGGAGCTCCTTTTCTCCTGATGACCTCTTGCTTCTGTGGTTACATTTAATCTCCTGATTAAACTTCTCCGGTACCAGATTTATTGTCGCTTTGGCACTTTGCTGTCTTGCAGAAGTTAATAAGCGCCTTTTGTGGGTCTGCTTCACTCAGAAGCATCCTGTAGTGCCTGTCAGCCGCCTTTGCCTCTTCTGTGGCTTCCTGAGGGAGCACGGGTGGGGAGAAAGGGGTGAGGGTCTGGAGGTGAAAAGCAAAGGAGGGCCAGAAAGACAGTCACAGAGAAGCTCACTGAACAGGCCTGTTTCAGAGCCACCAACTGTATGGGGCTCTTTACCTGCGGCAGGAGCGCCCACAGGAGGAGATGCCTCTGGAAACGGCTCAGAAGAAGTCATTAGTTTAAGGTCACTCCTTTGGGATGCTCCCTCTAACCTGCCAGCTCGATTCCACCCTTCCTCCCCTGCCATAACACATATGGACACGGATCACCGTCTTTGGCCCCAGATTCTGAGTTTGGAAGAACTAGTCCATTTTGTGTTGTTTGCATTTGCGGTACCCAGGAAAACACTAAGATAACCAAACTTACTGCAGTAATCATTTCACAATATATGTAACTCAAACCATTATGCTGTACACCTTAAATTTCTACAGTGCTGTATGTCAATTATATCTCAGTAAAACTGGAAGAAACAAAACTCTAATAAACTGTATCTTCTGCTTTTCATACACTTTTTCTGACTTGCAGAGTGGATTAGTGTAATAATGTTAACTGGAAGAAAAATTGGCTAAAATTTGATAGACTTTCCTCCTAGCCTTTTTTCCCCCCTAGGAAATTGATATTTACACTGTTTAATTGCCTTCTATAATTGATCACTAAGTTTCTTCCCACATAACTTCAATACACTATAGGAACTCAATATTTGTTAACATAATATGAAAGATATAATATGAATGGTGTATTTTGAATGGTTAAAGAACAGTGAGGTGATTCAATAAATGGTATTCGAACAAATATACTGTTGGGGGAAAAGAAACCTCATGGTACCACATCAAGATACACTGCAAAAGAATGAAAGATTCATGGAAGGAAGGAAGGGAGGGAGGGAGGAAGGAAAGGAAGGAAGGAAGAAAGGAAGGAAGGAAGGGAGGGAGGAAAGAAAAGGGGGAGAGAGAGAGAGGGATGTAGGGAGGGAGGGAGGGAGGAAAGAAAAGAAGGAAAGGAAAGAAAAGAAAGAAAAAGGAAGGAAGGAAGAAAGGAAGGAAGGGAGGGAGGAAAGAAAAGAAAGGGGGAGAGAGAGAGGGATGGAGGGAGGGAGGAAAGAAAAGAAGGAAAGGAAAGAAAAGAAAGAAAAAGGAAGGAAGGAAGGAAGGAAGAAAGAAAGAAAGGAGACAGAGAGAGAGAGGGAGTGAGGGAGGGAAAGGAAGGAAGGAAGAAAAGGAAGAAAAGAAACCTAGTTCCATTAGAAGAAATATGTCAATATTTATATATTTGGGGGGTAGACGTAATCTTGACAAAACTTAATACCAAAGGGAAAAGACTATAAAATAATGTAAAACTTTTGTCAAACCATTAAAAATGATAATCAACTAGAAATCAAAACTGCCACGTGCCGGGGAAAAGTTTAATACCTTAAACGTAAAGCGCAGGTATAAAGCATTAGGACCCCAATTCAGTCACCGCAGGACCGAAGCTCCCACAGAGCTCCTTGTTCAGGCATCTTGCTCCCTGTGGCCCCCTTCAAAAAACTCCCTTCTTTCCTTACCTTTCAAACTGCCCAAGAGGCAATCCCAAGAGGAAGGCTGTAATTGGAACTCAGGATCCTCCCAAACTCCTCTCCCCAAGAGATCCCATCACAACCTGCACTCTTGTTTAGCTCTGTCAGCCTATGAACTCCGATCCTCCCAGGACTTTAAATTCTAGATCTAATCTCTCCCAATCTCTCACTCCAACCAACACCTTAGCCATCCCCCCCAGCGCCTTCTGGAGTGCATGGTCTGTCACTGACAGGACTCTCCTGTCCCCAACTTCTGTAAACAGTCTCTCCCTTCCTTTGTGCTGGGTGAAACCTGAATAGCCCTGTCAAGTGGTGGCTGTTTTATCTTCCTGGTTCCCTGCTGTTATTTCAGCCACGGTTCCCCCATCTTCCTTATAACCCTCCAGTGCCTTTAAAGCACAAACCATTAGACTGAACCCCCTGTACTGTTCCTTTTGCTGTCATCCGCCCTTTTCATGGTCTCCTGCCTTTCCCTGAGGGTTTTAGCTCCTGGCTTACTGTATATTTCTTTCTGCCAGGACTCCTGCTGCCACTTAGATGTCTTTGCCGCCCACAGAGACTATCCACACACCGTCCTGGCTTCTTGGCTCCTGTATCTCCTCACTTTTCATGGACTTCTCACCCAACCTTGGCCTTGCACTTCCCTTGTCATTCTTCAGACCCTGTCATCACCAACAACTGTACTGTGTCTGAAAGCTCAGTTTCAAGCACACCACTGTCTAGCCAGCTTACTTCCTCCATGAGTCCCATTCTGGCATTCTTTGAACCCACCTCCAATCCACTGAGATCTGCTACCACTTTTTAGTTTTTATTTTTTAAATTTAATTTTGATTTTATATTGCAGTATAGTTGATTTACAATGTTGTGTTTCAGGTATAGAGCAAAGTGGTTCAGTTATACGTATACATATATCCATTCTTTTCCAGATTCTTTTCCCATATAGTGCCACCACTTTGTTTTTGTTTTTGTTTTGCGGTACGCGGGCCTCTCACTGTTGTGGTCTCTCCCGTTGCGGAGCACAGGCTCCGGACGCGCAGGCTCAGCGACCATGGCTCACGGGCCCAGCCGCTCCACGGCATGTGGGATCTTCCCGGACCGGGGCACGAAACCGTGTCCCCTGCATTGGCCGGCGGACTCCCAACCACTGCCACCAGGGAAGCCCGAGTGCCACCACTTTTTAAATGACCATCACCTGTCCCGTGTCCCTACCTCCCTCCTTATCCACCACTATCATCATGTTCCTTTCCTAAAACCTGAACTTTTCTCTTCTCTGTCCACTTTGTCTGACAATACCTCCAACTTTAGCTGAGTCCAACTGCCCACCTACTCTCTGTCCTGCACCTGAGCAGCACACGTGATTGCAGAGAAATAAACAACCATCTTAGCTGGTCTCAGTAGAGTTCATGACCATAAACCTCTGGAGGGCTCTCAGCACTGCCTAGCAAGCCCACCGCATGTCCCTATTCAATTAGCTCTGGAGACTCAAGCCTCTCTTCCTTGATCTTCAATCCCTCCTCCCCTCACGCCCTCAGCTGACTTTACTATATCCCCCGAGAAAAGAATCACAGGACCTTTCTTATCCTCTAATCATCAAATCTCCTAACGACTGTACCTATATACTTTGTTTTTCCTAGTATTAAAATGGATAAACTCTTAGCTCTTAAGGTCACACCCTCCTCCTATTTTGGATCTCATCCCAGAGAAATGTGCTCCTGCAACTGTCCCTTTTCTCATGTACAACATCCGTTGTCTCTCTCCCTGGAACACTCAGCCTCATATAGAAACATATTATGACATCTCCCATCTTAAAAACATTAACAAAAACCTTGACCTCACATTCCACCACCAGGTGTCAAGTGAATGTTTCAAAAGAATGTAGACACACTTGAACCTCTCAGCATAGTTTAGATCATCTCAAAAGAATGTACCTGTATCTGCCCTTTCTCACCATCCTTTTCGCTTGAACCCATTCACACTTATTCTCACAGCTCCATTGAACTGTCCTGGCTAAGTTACCAAGGATGTACGTCCCTGTTACCAAAGCCAATGTCAAGTCTCAGTCCTATGTCTCTACTTCCCAGCAGCACCTGACAAACCAGCAGCAGATCTGATAGATCTTCCCCTGATTTTCAGGACACCACTCATCTGGTTTTCCTCCTAACTGCCCCTTTTGTTCCCCGGAGCTGTTTTAACTCCTACATCATGGCATTAAACAGGATCCACGCATTTATAATTCTTAGAAGAGTATCTCCAGCGGCGCCTCTCCTGAGGCCCAACACTGCAGATGCACTTTCCTATTAAATTATCTCTACTTGGAAGTCCAATAGAGATCTTATGCCTAACGCATCCCAAACTGGATAAGTTCTTTCCTTAAGTTCTCCCTCCCAAGTCTGTCCCATCTCAGTAAATAGCGCAACCCATTTGTTCAGGCAACAAAATCTGAGGTTTATCTTTGCCTCCTCTTTCTAGCCCACCTTCAACCATCAACACGACCTGCTGGCTCTGCCTTGGAAAGGCAAGTGACCCAGCTGTTTACCACCTCCACAGCGGGTCACCCTGTCTTAACTGAGACTGTTATAGACTAGCACTTCTATTTCTGACCAACTGCATTCTCCACACTTCAGTGATCCTTTAAAAACTAGACCATGGGCTTCCCTGATGGCGCAGTGGTTGAGAGTCCGCCTGCCGATGCAGGGGACACGGGTTCGTGCCCCGGTCCGGGAGGATCCCACATGCCGCGGAGCGGCTAGGCTCGTGAGCCATGGCCGCTGAGCCTGCGCGTCCGGAGCCTGTGCTCCGCAACGGGAGAGGCCACAACGGTGAGAGGCCCGCGTACCGCAAAAAACAAAATAAAAACTAGACCGTGTTATTCCCTTGCCTGAAACCTTCCAGTGGCTTCCCGTTTTTCTCAAGCACAGACAAGGTCTTTACTATGCTCCACAAAGCCATACGTGATCTGGCTTCTGCCAACCTCTCTGACCTCGTTATAATTCTCCTTCCCTTGCCTCACTCTACTCAAGTGCACTGGCCTCTTCCCTGTTCTCGATCCTGCCAAGCACCCTCGCTCCTCAGGACTTCTGCTCTTCCTGGAATGCCCTTCGTCCAGTCACGTGGCTAAGTCCCTAACTTCACTGAAGTACCTGCTCAAATGTCATGTCACTCCAAGCAACCTTCCAAGTCCACTCAGTCTAAATTAGTCCTCCCATCACTCACCCACTTTTCTCCATAGCATTTAGTGCCACCTGACATTAGTCAATTGTCATTATTTGAGGAGTCTATATTTGTGAATTTGCCTACTTGCCAAAATTTATTTGTAACCCTAAAAATCAATACTTGCAGTGCTCTTGTGGTCATTTATGGACATGTACACAGCAATGACAAATCTGAAGCCCTTGCAGTACATTTGGTCCATGCCAAGTGTCAAGGCTCTTGACATTGGTACAGATCATTTGGCGTGGACCAAATATGCTCATGGACATTTTGGATTGGACCAAAATTTCCAGGACCACTGGCGTGGACCAAACGTCTTATGGACGTTTTCTGTCCTTTTCGTTGGTTACTTCACTTGTTTAAAATGGCCCCCAAGTGCTGTCTAGTATTTCAAAGTGCAAGGAAGGTGTGACATGCCTCATGGAAAAAAACATGTGTGGGATGAGCTCCATTCAGGCAGGAGTTACAGCGCTGGTGACCTTTGTGTTCAATATTAATAAATCAACAATATATACTACATAAGGTATCTTTAAACAGAAACACACAAAAAACAACATTTGTTGATCAGGTGACAAAAATGTTGTGACCAGAGGCTCACAGGAACCTAACTGTATTCCCCCAGGAGCAGTGGCCCAGTATTTGCTAATTCAGTGTTTGTGGTGACTTGATACAACAGAAGTACCGCAAATAACAGGAGTCAACCGTATGTATCCCCTATTACCACCCAGCATTATATATTTACCTCCTTGCTTAGGAGGCAAATTACTAAAAGGCAAGAATTTCCTTTTATTTATTTTTATTGCCTTATATCTGAGGTTTACAACAGTGCTTGGCACTCAGCAGAAATCTAGAAATAGTTGAATGAATAATAACAAGTAAAGGATGGATAAGCAATTCCTCAAAGAAACTCAACTGGCCAATAAAGTTACAGAAAATATTCAACCTCACTAATAATCATGGAAATGTAACCAAAACCAGTCAAGGTTTTTTCCTCCTTCAACGCTACTACCTGGTGTTGGTGAGGGTTCGGCAAAGCCATGCAAACAAAAAAGTGCATGTTCTTTGACCCAGAAATTCCACTCCCAGAAAATAAAACTTGGATCTGTGAAAATTTTTATCAATAAGGATACTTAACAATAACAAAACAATACAAATCACCTCAAAATATAAACTGGTGAAACAACGGTAATACACACAATGTAACATTATATAGCTATCCAAAAGTTGTCAAAAACTAAGATGGAAAGATGCTCATTAAACATTAACACACATCATTAACAAACAGGTACAGAATCTCATATTTATTTCTTAAAGTCTAAATGCATAAAAATATGAAAATGTTTGCAGTAGTTATTACCACTAAGTGTTAAGATGAATGCTCTGAAATTTTCTTGGTGTTTTCCTGTATTTTCCCAGTTTTTCCTTACAATAAACATGACTTTTTACTTCTGCAATCAGAAAAAAAGGGAGGGGGAGGTTTGGGAGTCATTTTGACAAATCATTTTTGCAGTACTGAGTCCCTAACAAAGTATTCTCCCCCAAGACTGCCACCTTCAAACCTTAGTTAACTCTGCTACTAACTCAAATCACTACAGCAGTGGTACTGTTTGGGCACCCAAACTTTAAATGAAGCTAGAGGTAAAACAGATATTAAGTTCAAGCACTGTAGTAACCACTCTATACTCGATCCCAGCTCTACAACTTACTAGTTCCGTGCTGTTTCCTTATCTGTTAAAAGTGATAAGAGTACCTTGCTCATAGGAATGTTGAGGTTTAAATGAATTAATGTTTCATTCATAGTAGAATCCAACATAGGCAAGCCTTACATGCACTGGCTATTTCTCCCAAAATATAACTGCTAGATGGTGTCCCACTTTGGTTACAGAAATAAATGTCTTGGGGGAGAAAGATGATACTGATAATGTAAACTCTTAGCACATCAACACAAAAATAGGTTACTTTTTCCTGTTACAGATCAGTTTTTTGATCACCTAACATTATATGAAGTTCTAGTAACAAGTTTCCTGCCATCTTTTGTAAAGAGAGAAAGAGGAAACAAGTTGTATGAGGGGAGCTTACATTCTACACCACTCTACTGGTAGAAGAGACAGGCTGAGACTCTTACGTAAGACCACAAAACCACTAGCAAAACAGTCATGTGTTCATGTACCATATACAATGACTTAAGTTTGTATCAACTGGTGTTTTGCCTGAACCAACATAACTAAAATTTAAAATGTAGAAATTTAATGTACCCAACTGTACAGACTGCCAGAAACTACAAACTACTACTTTTCATTTTTAACATTTTGAAATCCTCATTCTCCTACAAACACAAAATGAAGCCAACAAGGAGAACAAATTCTTCATCATTTAAACTTGTGGAACAGATCGTATGCTTTGTGGGCATAACCAAAGGTAAAACCTTCAGTAGCTTACATTTTGTTCATGACAAGGCCAGTGTGTAAACACTATCTAGAAACATAGTAAATTTTCCCAAGAGTAATAATAAATATTAAACTAAAAACAGTTACCAAGCATTCAACAATTCTCAAACAGATAGTCATCAAAATGAGGGAAGTCTAACGTGTCACTTGCTAAAGAATTTAACGCTGAAGTAGAAAAAAATTCATCAAAAATATCAGTCTTCATGGAATTTTCCGAGTTCAATGTTGTAACATAGGCATTATTTGTGAGTGAGTCTGGCTGAACTTTGCATTGATTTTTCTTAGTGGGGCTGCAGTAATTATGGTCCTGTCTCAGATGAATGTTTTGGGGAATACTGTTTAATTCATTAGGTACTGGTGCTGGGATATGATTATCTCCCATTTCTAAGTACCTAAAGTCAGCCTCCTCATTTTCTGAGAGCTCTGTTGAAACAACCGTTGTAGGGGACAGTAATTCTGCTAAAATTTCTTCATGAGTTTGACTACTGTATGAGGAAACGCCAGGAACTGCAGGGCATCCAGATTTACCATCGGCAATATCAATTTGATGTTGTAGTTCTTTTAGCAAGTCTTCAATTGATTCACAGTCATTTGGAGATCCACAATGGGACATAGGTTCTAAATTTTCACTTGGAAGTGTTCCATTTTGGGGGGAAGACATAAGAGCAGCTAATTTCTTCTTTTTTGCCTTAAGTTTTTTAAGAAGTTTTAGACGAAGTTTATGAATCTGACCCTCAACTGAGTCTCCACGGTTTGCTAAAGAAACACCATTTTCATTTCCATGAGAATTGTGGTTGAGGTGAGCTCCACATGAGGCATTTTCACATTTCTTCAAAACTTCCAAATCACCATTACCATCAGCAGGGAGAGTAGAAGCTGTGCTAACTGGTGATGGATGGCTTGGTGCAGGGTTGCTAACTGGAGGAGGCTTACCTGCACAGCTGTGAGCTTCCCTGGATGCCCAGTTACCCTTTTGTTTTGTACCTTTAGTTTTAAAGCCACCAAAATTACTTGCCCCCTTAACTGAAGGCTGCAAATCAGTCACAGTGTTTCTACTATGAGCTGAAACATAAAACGGCATAAAAGAAACACCCTTGCTTAATAAGCCTTTAACCCAACTTCCCACAAATGGTTTTTTCTGATTTTCCTTCAGAAATGGATTCTGTGACAGCTTAGCTGTTACGGTTTGAGAAGACGCTGCAGTTTCTTTTTCCTTCAAATCAGACACCTGAGATGTAACATGTTGTTCTGGTTGTAATTTCTCAGGTTTTGGTAAAAGAGATTGTTTCGATGGAGCATCCTTCTCTAGGGCAACTGGACCCTCAGTTTCTACTGAGTTTACTCTCTGTGTAAGGTCAGTAGCACGAATATCATTCACAGGCTGAGTAACGACAGTATCTTCTGTATTCAGCTGTACTGATGGCACATTTGTATTTACAAGCTGAGATGAAAAGCTTAAATCCACAAACTGGTCTTGGGTAAGCTTGTCCTTGCATGGAGCCGATACTAAAGAAGCCATTAGTGACGCCTGCGATTGCAAAGTATGTGTTTTGACAACCCCTGCGTTCTCTGCCACAGGTTTATTTTCTAATAAAAAACCTTCAGAGTTAACCTGTATTTCTTCACATGTCAAAGGTGAAATATTCTTGTCGACCAAACCTTTCAGACCTGAAAATAAATGATGTTCAAAAGTTACGGCTTCATCCTGTGAAAGAGTATTAGGAGCAACTGACACTTTTGTGGGGTGAGTTCCTGAGGACATTTCAGCTGAGGCAGCATCACCTACAGAACACAGTGCTGGCGAGACTTGATTCTCATCTCCGAAAGCGTGCTGATCATAAGTCTTTTTAAGTGGGCAGCAGGCAGGTGCTTTATCTGTCATTTGGGATGTTTTTCTTTCCCAGATAACAATATGTACCTCTGAAGCAGGAACTTGAAATTTCTCATGCCTTTCAGAACATGGGCCTTTTAAGTCATCACATTCCAGCCAACTTCCTGGGGGATGGGGAAGGAAAGTGAAAGATGTTAGACATTCAAAAAAACCACCATCCTGGGTTAACTTTCTTCTGGCCTTTTTAACCACTGTATCACTGGATATCCACCAAAGGAGAATGCTTGAAAACATGGCCTTATCCTTATGTCACCATTTTTCTCTGCCATGTTAAAAGTCCTTACTCGGATAACAAAAGTTATACACTAACATCCAGAAATGTGAAAAACTCAGGTAGTGTTTACTCTTTTCTAAAATGCCCACAAAAATCAAGACAGAAGTATCTTTAACTTCTGGAACTTAGAATACAGTACAGTATCACCTAATATATCTAACAATATTAGAAAATAGATTAAGTTTTTCATAATATAATGAATTTTCAAGATAAATGAAGCTTGTTAACTCAAATGCCAACACTTAATTCAATTCTTATTTCATTTCTTTTTGGGGTTAGAAAAAGAAGCTTTAGGTCTTTAGGTGTCTGCTCTTATTTTATTTCTGAGCTCCTGTTTTCTCATTTGTCAAGTAGGAATGAGATGATGGTGAAGGGAAAGAGGTTAATGTCCCTTTACACACCAAAAAAACCCCAAACAAAGCCATCTGTTAAGTTTATGTGCATACACCCTTATAAACTATCTGAACCCACCACTTTTTATCCTATATCCATTAAACTTTGAGAATATTTTCTTTGCCTAGGTCAGTGGTTCTCCACCACACATACACATTAGAATCATCTGACTAATATTTGGGCTGAATTCTCAGAGACTGATTCACTGGTCTAGGAGAGAGCCAGGATGTTTTTTATAAGCTAACCATACAATTTTTATATGCTGTCAAAGTTGGAAACCATCTAACCTCTTCTACCTGAAGCAGACTTTTCATTCTCTAGAATGCAATAAAAAAGTAAAATAAATTTTTTCTAAGTTTTTTTATGTTATTGAGAACCACTTCCCCCCGCCAATTCTGAAGAAGGGTAAAACTTTAAGGTAGTAACTATATTTCTAACCTGAGTTTCAATTTGCAAAGTGCAAATTGATGACACGTTATTGTGTCATCTAACCAAACCATCCCCAGGAAGAATATATCAAATATGAAAAATTTCCTAACAATTGTAAATGGAAAAATAGAACAAAATCAAAGTGACCCCTTCTCAATGAACTGATATAACACTTTAAGGAGACTGAGTTATCTTGTCTAAGACAAAGTGAACATCGTGAGGGGAAACAAACTCAATAATAAACCACATTAAATATACAGAAGGGAAAAAGCAAAATTCATGAGCTGTACTAGTTAACCTTGTATTGAAAAGTTTAATTATTTAAATAAAGGTTTTACCTTGACTGTAGCTGTTAGCAAACTATGGATTTCAGATATTCTATTTCACAGTGAGAGAAGGTTACATAGTCTGCAATGTCTAATAGTCTTAGAAATAGATGTTTACTTTTATTTATATTACTAACAATTGCAAACTCAGCAAAACTTATTTTATTTTTGTTCTCAACTAAAAAACCTCCAGAACAACGTACTTTCTTTTTAAAAGAAATACAAGGTTATAGATCTAAAAACTCAAAATTGCCACCATTTTTTATACTGAACATATATTCCTCATGTAATAAAAAATGAAAGCAAAGGCATTAAGTGAAAAATAGCAAACTGTAAACCAACAGTAGTATATCACCTCAATCTCTGTCTAAAAAAAAAAAACGCATATGCATGTGTATACCCATAAATATGCTAATATAAACAAGCAAAGTTAAAAGTTAGGAGTGATTCTAAAGCAGAGTGACAGAATAGAGGAGGGGGCAGAACTGTAACAGGCAAGGACAGGAAGAGAGAAAAAAGAACCAAGGCAAAGCCTGTCTTAAAAGAACAAACTACAGTTTAGTGTCCATGCCTATTATCATGAAAGGAAAACGTTTAAACACTTACCATCAGCATCTAAAATCCATGTTATAAAATGATTATTTGCTTGGTACTGAATTACAGAAGTTATTTGATAAAGACAGCCTTCAGAATGAAATGAATAGTGCTGCAAGTCATTATGCGGTAAGCCTTCCACAAAGTGCAACATGAATATGAGAGATACTCTGTGGGAGAGAAAGGTAAGAGAAGTCAAACAAATGTAATACCATGTGTCTGGTTATACAAAAGATGGTCTAAAGCGAGTAAGTCACACATAACATTTTCAAGGCCAACTGCACTGATTTTTTTTGAGAACCTCCAGATGTGTGCCTTAATTAGAAATGGAGAACTCACTCTAAGAAGAATGTAACAGTAAACCCTTCTCAGAATGGTATCACTGACAGTTGGAAGCCATCATGCAATAAGGCTCTAACACAGACCATTAAACAAAAATTGCTCTGTGAGCCAGGATGCTGCTTTGGCTTAAAGAAGATCTCTCGGAAACTACTTCACAGAATCAAAAGAAAAAAATCCAGACCTTTGAGAATTCTCTTCGGCATCAAGTGCCCAAATTAATTGCCTTTGTTAGATGGGACAGGTGATATGTGAAACAAAATAACAAACGTAAGATATTCAAACAAACATTTTAAAAACCGCAACATGCTAATACTTTGGCCTATTTCTCTCAGTTTTCTCAGGAAGTAGAGAGACCCATCAAACTAAAATTTCTACTTACAAAAAGTTTATTTGTGAGGAAGTAGAGAAGAAAATACAACATGATGGTTGATTTACTATAAACTTCAAGACATCCATAATTTCAAAGATACATTTTATTATTACAGTAACATAACAAACCAGAAAATAGAACCCAAAATAGGCCTCAAATAATTAAATTTAACAAAGCTCTCAGGATTTACAAAAAATGTTGAATACCTCTTCCCAATATTTAAACAGCTGTCAAAACTTACTTAGCTTACCAAAATTTATTCAGCTGAAATAAACTTGAATCAATGTCCAAAATGCAGATTATTCAAACTGATGAGAGATAATTTGTAAATTATCCCTTGTCAATCTTTCTGTTAGAGAATGATCAAATCTTTAAAACTTAAGTACCGATAAATAAAAAGTCCTGCAAAACCGTCCATAACACTAAACTCTCATTGTTTTTTGCCACACATTGATCTGAGATGCCACTGATTATATAAAATGTACCATTATGAAAGAAGACTGCCAATTAAACTATACCATGCCATCGACTTTTAGATGTATTCCCATTTCAAACATGTTAAGAGGTGAAACTGTGTCTGTGAATCAGTGATCCACAGAAAAACCAGAGATTTACTCTCACAGCTGGATACGCAGGCTTTGGGTCTCTTCAAGTACTAATATTTAGTTCTTTTGGCCTCAAATGTTACCTTTTCAATATATTTGCTGAGGCTAGTTACTAAAACATTCTCTTGTTGATCCCTAGACTACCCAATCTTACTAGTTTCTATGTGAGTTTACACGTGGAAAATGTTAAATAAGCAGCATTTATTTCTTAATGGCATAATTTTAAAACAGTACAACTTAGAAACGTTGGCTTCTTGGAGTCAACAAAATAAAGCAGATGCCTCCTCCTTTTCTAGTTTATTCTCCTTTCTACGTCTCCTAAACCCTAGAAGTCACGGTATTTTCCTACCCATAATTCCAGCTTGTCTCATTTCCAGCCTCTCAGGTGAGGGTTGAAGTTTACCTCTAGCTTGGCAATAACAGATTTTGTTCTCACACTTCTTCCTACCCACAGTACCTTGAGTGTCAAAGACAGTGCTCAGAGCTGAAGAGAGCAAGTCAGGTTCTGACTCAACCATAAAAAACTGGATGGGACAGGTTAACAGAACTGGAACCAAGAGTCACAAGAGATTTCAAGCTACGATCCATTTGTACTCACCTCCCTAACATGAGATTCAACTCCTCCTGTTATAAGGATCTACCCTCAGGAAGAGAAGAAAAAATAGGAAAGAGAGAAAGCAAGCACAAGAGAACTGTGCTAACTGCCCTGCTATACAAGTCAGCAGGGCACACTGAGTCAGCTCCACAAAAAGTAGCCAGTCTTGTGCTAACGGTCTGGAGTACAAGTTTTTGATTTTCAGCCCAACAAATGTAATATAATCATTCATATTTTAGAAAAAGCATATTTAACAATGTGCACATATGTACTTCTGAACTGTAATAATGTAGGCTTTAGGCAGAAAAAAATCTGCAAATGTAATTTTTAAACCTCATTACATTTTAGCTCTATTATACCACTGTTTGAATTTGCAATATGACAAAAAATGAAAAATATGAGTAAAATTAGGTGTAATTCAAAGAATTAGAATTCGTTCATGTTAATTGTAAAAAAGAAAATACATCTTTAGAAAAAATTCAACTGTTCGGGAATTCCCTGGCTGTCCACTGGTTAAGACTCCATGCTTCCACTGCAGGGGGTGTGGGTTCAATCCCTAGTTGGGGAACAAGGATCTCACATGCTGCGTGGCCAAAAAAAAAACCTCAACTGTTCAACAAAGGTTTACAAACTGTGTTTTCTGAAGGTGGTTCAAGGATCTCACAAATAATGAAACATTTCCTGCCAAACAATGAAGACTTAAATTAAGAAACATAATTTTAACTATTTTTTATATCAGTATTCCATCCAAAATTTGTAGGGGAGAGTGTACTTTATCTGTTTTAAAAAAGTCTGAAAATCATTGTATTAGACAGTTTAACAAAGCTCTCTCTATAAGCACAGAGCAGAAATGTCTTATTTCAGTTCTCCCTACTCCCCTATCCTTTAGAAATAGTTATTTAAAAAACTGATCATTGTTAAAACTTTAAGTAAGCTTTTCAAATGACAATCCAGGATAGTGTATGACCAGATTCCTAAAGGAGATCGTGGCAGTAATGAGAGGTTCATTTCAAGAGTCTGTGAAGTAAAATTAAATCACATTCTAAGTCTATGTCACCATGCTCTGGATATAATTCCTAAATAATTTACTCACATTTACTTAAAGAAAAGTAGCAGATTTGGACCCACCAGATTTATCAATGGACTCTTTTTCCAATGGGAACATATAGAGATGGGGATTACCTGAGACAAGGTGCTCAGGGAACACTATTAATTTTTAGAATGCTATAAGATTGAGTTATGCACGATATCATGATGGACCTAATTACTTTTAAGTTATCCCTAAAAGCTATATTAAATTTGCTTCTAAATTCCATTAGATACCAACAATCAAGTTACACAAATTTCAAAGTAAAAAAATTACCAGGGACTTTATAAAGACATTGTCATTTAAAATTTAAGTGAAATTTTACATACTAGTTCAATTTACTTTTGAATACAGTAAATGTCCAAATTATAAATTCTGCTTACAAATTGGCCCATTCAATAGAACTCTAAACACATTTCCCATTGAAACACTGGCTGGATACATTTCCACATCAGAGTATGAATCTTTAATGTAAGTAAAGCAACATATTTGTATAATTAAAAATTATATGTTGCAATACAACAAATTAATAGATCAAACAAAAAATAGTAGTGAGTTTATCTTCAATGTTAGGGCTTGAGAAAAAGCACTATAAACTGTTATAATTATATACACCAAGAAGCCTCAAGTGATCCAGTGATCCAGGGCAGGATGACAGACTTCCAATCCGGCTGCCCTTCTACCTCATCACTAAGGAAAGCACTTCAAAAAAAAAGGATTCCCTGGGAATTCCCTGGCGGTCCAGTGGTTAGGACTCTGTGCTTTCACTGCCGAGGGTGCGGATTCAATCCCTAGCTGGGGAACTAAGATCTCACAAGCCATGCAGCACAGTCAAAAAAATAAAAGGGTGGGGGGGGATTCCCTTAAGACTTAAATCTCAAAGCTTGGACCCCAGACAGCCTATGGACTTTTGGTTAAAGATATCTCCACTGTCTCCTCACTCAAATGCTATCAAATGATAGTAAAGGACAAAAAAAGGTAATAAACCAAAAGGACAAAAAAAGGGAAAGGAGACATGAGCAAACTAGAAGACAATAAATACTTAGAAGACAAAAAGCAAACAGAAAAATGGTAACTTAGCAGAATGAATGAAGTGATGAATGTAGTGACTGCTACAGAGTGGGGATACTGATGAGAAGAGCTTATATGCCCCAAAGAACCCCTAAAGACTCAATATTGATAGGCAACCGATGTTGAAGAAGGTAGGGGTAAGGCCCTGGGCTGAATACTGAGATAGTGACCACAAGTGTGTATAAAGAAGACTCCGGGGACTTCCCTGGTGGCATAGTGGTTAAGAATACGCCTGCCAATGCAGGGGAACCGGGTTCGAGCCCTCGTCCGGGAAGATCCCACATGCCGCGGAGCAACTAAGCCCGTGCGCCACAACTACTGAGCCTGCGCTCTAAAGCCCAAGAGCCACAACTACTGAAGCCCACACGCCACAACTACTGAAGCCCGCCCGCCTAGAGCCCGTGCTCCGCAACAAGAGAAGCCACCGCAACGAGAAGCCCATGCACCGCAAAGAAGAGTAGCCCCCGCTTGCCGCAACTGGAGAAAGCCCACGCACAGCAACAAAGACCCAACGCAGCCAAATATAAATAAATAAATTTATTAAAAAAAAAAAGAAGACTCCCATGCAGCAGACCCAGGGAGAAACCAGTATAGATTAGAACCCTGGAGCAGAAGGATAAAAGGTAGCCAGAAGAGAGGTTTCCAGAAAAAAAGGGGGAGGAGAACTTAAAAAACTGAAGCATTTGAGTGTTTAGAAAATTTATTAACGGGCATTTGAAGAATTTGGAAAAAAAATCACAATGTATATATAACAAAGCAAGTGAAAACACAGGCAATTAATAATTCCAGGAAAACTAAAGAGTTATAAAAGAAATGAAACATAACCACGTATCCTGCTTGGCTGGAGAGGGAGTATATGCATATTCATAATAAACAATAAGTACTGAAGCACTGATTTAACCAAAAATGTAATCATATTGGAAGGACAGGGAGAGGTTAAATAGAGACGGGGCCCAGGTGTTGGTGTAAGAGCCCTTAGTCCTCAACTACTATAAAAGAAGACTTATATAGAGGTGGAATAAGTACACTGTTTTGAAATCTCAAAGTAAATACTACCTTAAAGGTTTAAAAAGCAGATGCCTGGGGCTTCCCTGTGGCGCAGTGGTTAAGAATCCGCCTGCCAATGCAGGGGACATGGGTTCGAGCCCTGGTCCGGGAAGATCCCACATGCCGTGGAGCAACTAAGCCTGTGTGCCACAACTACTGAGCCTGCACTCTAGAGCCCGCAAGCCACAACTACTGAGCCTACGAGCCACAACGACTGAAGCCCAGGTGCCTAGAGCCCGTGCTCTGCAACAAGAGAAGCCAACGTAATGAGGAGCCCACGCGCCGCCACAAAGAGTAGCCCCCGCTCGCCACAACTAGAGAAAACCCGTGTGCAGCAGCAAAGACCCAATGCAGCTAAAAAATTAAACAAATGAATAAATAAAATTTAAAAAAAAAAAAAAGCAGATGCCTGGAGATGGGGTAGGAGTGGCACTGCTCTTTTTTCCTTTTAAGTCTTGGCACTATTAGATTAACTGAGAATTTATTACTTGGATGATAATAAACCTTTAGGAAAGATTCTGAGAGGTTTCTTGGCACATCCAAGGGCATCAGAAAAAGGTTAAGAAAAGGTTAATGTCACTGGTTCTTTATTACATCAAATTAAACCTCAAAACATTTTCTTTATGTAGAGATAAGGGCAACTGAAAGCAAAGGTTAAAGAGGAGGTACGTGTGTGAGTGTATTAACAAAAGAGAGACAAACTGCCTGAAATGGAATTTACCTGTGAGTTTTTAAAGATATGGGGCTTCTGATAACACTGGAAAAGATAATTCTGATCAGTCCTCCCACTGAGGAAAACATAGAAGAGCTGGCAAAAATAAAAATGATCCATCTGCTCGAGGGCAGCAGAGAGCTCACAACAGGATGAGGAATTAGCAGGCCGAGGACTGCAGAAGAGGGAAATTCAGACAGATGAGCCTATGGCTCATCTTTGAATCATCTTAGTTCTTGAAATTAGATTAAGGACATTCCAGAATTCTAATGACTCCAGGCACTTGGCAGAGGTGAGAAAAATGCAAGTTTAATACCCTTAAAGAGAGAAAAAAGGCAAAAGAAGGTAAGACAGTAGGACAGTGGGGTCAGACAATCACCCTAAGTCAGCTCTGCAGTGGTATGTCGCCTGAACAGCTTGCTTATTGGCCAGAGTTCCTGATAGAGAGAAGCATTTTGGCAATTCACAAACATACATTAACTCAAACTTCTGAAAGTGGGTTGTAGTCATCACTTTCAATTCTACACATTAAAAAAAAAAAAAGTAAATCCACCTTCATTTTGTTCTAAAAATAGTAGTGCAATTTAAACTCACTTTTCTAATACCATTTTTCTTATCTGTGACTTATTGTTGCAATTGTTACATGGACCAAAATGGGCAGCATTAACTGGGTGCCACTCAGGGATGACGTTTGTAAAGGTGACCAGATTCTTCATACACCTATAAAAAAAGAAGACAAAACTTTGATTAAGTTAAATTCATTTATGTTAACTCAATCAACATTTAAAATAAAAAGGTACTTTCCTTTATTTGTTTATTCATACTTTCCTATTCCCTCAAATCAATATATCCATGTTCCTCCCGAATCCTACTCTAGTAAAGCTCTTGTAAGACTCTCCACGTTAATTACCTATAGTTTTCCAGCTATGAGATGAAGAAAGCGTTAAGGCAGAGTTTCTCGAGAGCAATGCCACTGCTATTTTGCACTGGGTTGTTCTTTGCTGTGCGGAACACTACTGTGCATTGCTGGATACGTGGCCTCTTCCCTGGCCTCTACCCACTAGATGCCAGTAACAGCCTCCAGCTGTAGCAACTAGTTATCTCCAGACATTGCCAAATGTCCCATGGGGCAAAAATAGCCCCCCCCCAGAAAAATATTTTTCTCAAAAAATAGTTGAGAACCACTGTTCTAAGGCTTTCAAATTTATTAAGAGCTCATCTCTTACTCAAAAAATTCACAATCTGGCTCTCCATTATTGACAACCTAAAACAAAAAGGGGCACTTACAAATATATACAATCAGGAATAGAGACAACTTAATTATCTTGATCCTTAAAATATAAGAATATCAGCTGCGAAGGAATATTGTTTTCACAGTTTACACAAGTTCTAAATTTGCACTTTAGCCTGAATACTTAATAGCAATAGGCATCTAAAAAGATGATCTTTACAGACGCACACTGTGCCTCAACTAGATCCGCTTTAGTAACATCTTTAAAAGAGCAATTATTCTAAAAAGATGATCTTTACAGATGCACACTGTGCCTCAACTAGATCCGCTTCAGTAATATCTTTAAAAGAGCAATTATTTATTATCTAGGAGACACCACCTTCTTCTCTAAACAGTAACAAATACTGGTAAGTTATAAGTGAGATAAGCACGGGCCGTTAAAAATAGATCAGGGAAGCTAACATTTTAAAAGCAAAGCCACATAGAGGTATCAACAAATACACTGACTATATTTCTGCTAACTTCTTAGTTCTCAAAGATAAACGTGAAGTAAAGGTTCCTATTTTTTAGTTAATAAAAGGGAGTTTGTCTCAGCAAGTAAGTGTTAATGCTCCACAGGACACCTAACATTTCTGAGCACTTACTGTGTACAAGTCACTGTGCTAAGCACTCACGTACCAAACAAATCGAAGTGGCAGGTACTATTCTCATCCCCATTTTACAGATGAGGAAAGTGAAATACAGCAGATGATAAATGACAGACTTGAGACAGGAATTCAGGGAGTCCAACTCCAAAGACCATGTTTTTAACTGCCTCCAGAACATATCTTCTAAATTAAGTAAGAGCTGTTCAACTGCCACTAAAAGCAGCAGCACAAAAATGAATGAGTTTGCTGGGTATTCTTCCACCAGATTAAGTGAAAATACTTTTAGTAAAACGCCACTTCATTTTAGCTTTTCCTCTATAACTGCTTTTACTTTTAGAACAAAGAACTTAAAAAAAAAAGGCAAACCCAAAGTGGTTGGTGGCTTCTGTGCCTTGAGCTCTGTTTTTTCTATACAGCTCCAAAATGCACTTATCCACCTTGTATGCAAAGCCAACAGATCAAAATAACGACTAAGTCACCGGTCCCCTATTATGTTCATGTTATTTCCCTAACTAACTGGTCTGAATTTAGCCAGAATAAAGATTACTTCTGTTGAGTTCCTGGCACACAGGATATGTTCAATGAAAAGCTGTCAAACAACTGAGATGCGGATTTTGGAAAAGCTATAATGAAGCTGATTTTAATCATCAGACTTGTATATGTTATGTTATTTAAAATCCAGGTGGTGATTAGGCAGTATACCACAGTGAGCAGGAAAGTCTTAGAGAACAGAAAACCTAAGCCTGAATTTTGCCACTTACTAGCGTGTCACCTTGGGCATCAATTTAACCCCTTTAAAGCTTCAGTTTTCACATTGTCAAATGAGGAGAAAGTCAGGTAATTTATAGAAATTAATGACAGAAGACCTAGAAGCAGGTATTTGTTCTCATACTCACTTACACAAAATTATTTAAGTCTTAGGTATGAGTGAAATGCTAACTCTTACTCTGTTCTAGTACTTTCAAGCTAACTGGTGAAAATACAAATGTTTCCTGGTTCTGTAGCTTGGATTCCCTAGAGTGTTCTCTCAGTCCCAACTCTCCTCAACTGATCCCTAAATACCTAAAAATAATCTTGATTAAGATAATGGATATCTAAAGCAATACTTTCCTCTTATAGTTTTATTTAATAACTTTGAGAGACTCCAAATTTTCTAGTTTACTAATAGTTGACTTTCAGAAAAGAGGAAAGGCCAGCCAGCCAGAGACTTTCTCATATGTGGACAAAGTGAGGGTATCATGCCTGATGAACTTTCTCTCCCTGACTCCTCTTCTAAAACCTAACTTCTCTCCTTATTTATGTGGCAGGTGTATGGAGGCAAGATAAATTTGCAGCTTCTTCCTTCTCCATGTTTCCTCCCAAGTACCAATCTCAGGGTCATGTATAACAACCATGATCCCTCTAATCCTCACCTAGAGGCATCAGGGAAGTAGAAAGTACGGCTGAGACAGCTCACGTGTGGAAGGATTCTGGTGATGGCTGGTCTTTCATGGGACTAAGGAAAGGAATAGGAAAGCATAAGTTACCTCTGAGGACTGCTATCAGACTCTGGGAGCCTAAAATCAAGTTGCCATGATGTTAAAAACAAGCACACAAAAGCCCTAGTCCCTAATATTGGAGTAAACAAAACACACATCGTTTTTCAAAGAATTCTAAGAGGTATTCTTACTCAGTGGGGAATCCAGAGGGGAGGGGAGTCCAGGGGAACACGCTACGTTCCCATTTGTCCCCACTTCCCACTAAAGAACTTCTTAAGAAAATGCCTTCTAGTAATCTATCAAACCATTTTTTTTTTGTACTCTTCTAGTATGAAGAAGCAAGCAAATTGCAATTTCTGAGGCTCAAAATTTTCCTTTAAACCTTAATGGTGGAGAAACTTCAATATATGGTGGGAAATTTTATCAAGGGTAGAGAGAGCAGTGCTACAAGTGGAAGCAAGTTTTCTTCCAACTTTATTACTTGGAGCCATTTTCAATAGAATGAATCCATTTTAAAAAACAGAAAAACTAACCTGTTTTGATATTTGTGTCCACATTGTGAACATTCAAAATTCCAAGAAAAAGAATATGTGAAGAGCTTCTCAACGTGGGGTTCTGTTTTTAAGAGCAGGGGAAGTGCAAACACAGGGCTTTCCATATCACCTTGAAGAAGAAAAAAAAAATTATTGCTCATAATTAACTGAAAAAAGATAAACCAAAATTACAAACTGTTGTCTTTTCTCACTACATTCACAGTGTGAATATATGTGAATATGTATGTATGACAGAGTAAGTTATTCACAGTTGGGCAAGGGAAGTTTTCAAAGCATTTTCTAAAAATGTCCATCATAAAGGTTTAATTAACACTCAGTATCTTTCATTTGTCTTGGTGGACACTTATGAAAACTTCTTAAGACAAAAGATAGAAAAGGCTCATACTGTCTCCTCAGATCTTTTTAGGTTTTCTCAGGGAAAACATATCCTCAGAACTATAACAGCCCTAGAGTATTATAAAAACAAAGCAACAATAGGTACAGGTTTGTTTGGTACAGATACTAAAAGTAATATGACTGGTGAAACACTGTACGACAGTAATTTCAGAGCTGGACAAAACCATTAAAAAGCCATCTCCATTCTGACTCTCTTGTTCTACATGTGGTGAGGGCATGACAAACCAGGCTTAGAGGACCAGATTCAAATCTCCAGACACCTTACCTACTACTCTTCTTAATCTTTTAACAATTAAAATTAAACTTCAACAACTTTAAGGCTAAAGAAGATCTGAATTTTGTTGTCATTAAAACAAAAACCCAACTGTGGATTCTGTTTTCCAATTTAGAGACCAGCAAGCAAGTTAGTAGGAGGATTTATATTCTCCTCTTACATCCATCCTCCAATTGGTTTCTCTCCTTCCTATCCTCCGGGAAGCTTAGATGCTGCCTTACTGATTTGGCCTGAGAAAGAACCTGAGTTCTTCTATCCTCTCCCTCCCCTGGGACAGTCTCACTTCCGTGGTTCAGTTCTCCCCCTGGGCTGGAACTACAGTTGCCTGGAACACAGCCAGGGGAGTCACCTTGGCATGACCAAAAGGCAGAACAGTGGGTTTTATTGCCTAAGCACATGCTATAAATATCGGTGGTCACAAAGGCTATTTTAATAGTCACCTTTGTGGTGCAGTCCCACAGTTATTTTTGTACAAAAAACATAAAATATTTTTTATAAACAGAAATAAATACAAATCAATCTCCTAAAAATGAACAGATGCAACATCATATGCATAAACAGTGCAGAGTACAGCATGAGTTTGTAATCAGTTATCAGCCTTTAAATGCTTACTCTATTGTAACTAAATATTAAGTGAAAAAGTAAGTAATTTGTATTTCATGAGGACATAGAATCTTTAGGTCTAAAAATACATGAAGTTTTCAATGAATCAAAGTATCATGAAAGAGCTCAAAACACAGTTAAATAAGTTACATGATTACAGATCATTTTAGATAATTTACATAGCTCCTAAATTGATCTTAATTATTTTTCCTTTGATTATAAATTTTATGGGTATAAAGCATCCTATTAGAGAACATATAATGCCAATACCTAATTCTAATTTTTAGAACCTCCAGCCTAAATTAGTTAAGTGGTTTATTGATTGATTGATTGATGGCTGCGTTGGATCTTCATTGCTGCACTCGGGCTTTCTCTAGTTGCGGTGAGCGGGGGCTACTCATCATTGCGGTGCGTGGGTCTCTCATTGTGGTGACTTCTCTTGTTGTGAAGCACAGGCTCTAGGCTTGCGGGCTTCAGTAGTTGTTGCACGCGGGCTCAGTAGTTGTGGCTCGCGGGCTCTAGAGCACAGGCTCAGCGGTTGTGGCGCACGGCCTTAGTTGCTCCGCGGCATGTGGGATCTTCCCGGACCAGGGCTCGAACCCATGTTCCCTGCATTGGCAGGCGGCTTCTTAACCACTGCGCCACCAGGGAAGCCCTAGTTAAGTGGTTTCTTTGCCTCTAGTACCTTATCCCCAACTCCTACCCAACTACAGATCTTCCTCATCTTATGATAGGGTTAGGTCCCAATAAACCTTTATACTGTAAGCTGAAAATATCATTAAGTCCAAAATGCATTTAATACACCTAACCTACTGAATATCACAGCTTAACCCAGCCTAACTTCAACGTGCTCAGAAAACTTTAACATTAGAATACAGTTGGGCAAAATCATTGAATACAAAGCCCATTTTAAAATAAAGTATTGAATATCTCATATAATTTTATTGAATACTATAATGGAAGTGAAAAACAGAAGGGTGGTCTGGGTCCAGCATGGTTGTAAGTGTATCAGTTGTTTACCCCATGATTGCATGGCTGGCTGGGAGCTACAGCCACTGCCCAGCATCACGAGTGAGTATCGCACCACTTACCACTAGCCCAGGAAAAGATCAAAATTCAAAGTGCAGTTTCTACTGAATGCATTGATCTCTTTAACATCATTGTAAACTCAAAAAATCAAAAGTCAGACCATTGAAAGATGGGGACCTAGTACCTAGTTTGCATATTGCCCTAAAGTACCCTCGTTTATTACCAGGATGCAAACCTTTCAGTGACTCCTTGCTGTCTAGCTATTCAAGTTTCATCTTCTGTTAATTTCTCATTAATGTTTTCTGGCCATTTTTCTATCAGTTTTTGTCTTTTTTTTTTTTTTTAACTGATGTACAGGAGTTCTTTGTAAGATATCCTGGGTATTATTTCTTTGTTCTACCTTTGCCCAGAGGTTTTAAACTTTAATGTAATCACAGTCACCAATCTCTTCTTTTATGTCTCTTATTTAGGAAATTCTTCCCCACTGAGCAGTAAAATATTCACCTGTATTTTCTTCCAAAGTTTTACAACTCTGCTTTTCATGTTCAGGCTTTTAAATATGCTGAAGTTTCTTTCTAATTACGGTGTGAAGTAGGGATCTAATTTTCCCCCTGTATCAGGAAACTACTGTCCCAAGCACCGTTTCCTGGATGGCCTTTTCTTTCCCCACCTACCTGCATCAGTACCTCCATCATGGTTATGAAGTAACCAAACGGGGAGAGTTCTGATCTGGACTTTCTATTCTGTTCTAGTGGTCTGTCTATCCTTACACTGGTACACTACACTCAAAGGCTAAATTACTCTTTACACTTACATAAATAAGTAGAAACCATAACAATAACAGCTTTTTCCTTTTTAAAAAAAAGAAAGAAATATACACATTAGAGGGAAAGAAAACACCAAATTGAAGATAGTAGTTACCTTTGTGGGGAGGTAAGGAAGAATTGGGGAAGAGTACAAAAAGGGCTTCAGTTGTATTTGTAATGTTATATTTCTTAAACTGTGGGGAGGGAGAGCAGAGAGGACAGTTTACGGGGGAGGGAGAGCAGAGAGGACAGTTTACAATGCGTTTTTTAAAAACAATAATCAAAATGAGGAAGTGGCTAGCTGATCTTAAAAATTTAACAAACATTCCGGGTCAATACAGATTCTACTTCTCTTTCTTTAGTACTTTAAAATACATGTTAATATTCAGAATGAGGACACATACATTGTAAGACTCTAAAGTGCTCCCTGAAACACAGATTTCATTAGTAAGATCTTAGCCTCTAATGTAGCACCTCTCACTGCTGACTGAGTAGTACAAACACAAATGAGAGCATTCTACTGTATTGGAAGAGCTGTATGCTTGCCCAATTGCTATGAGTGCACAAAATTTACAAATCCCAGACCCAAGGTAGCAATAGAGCAAGACGCCACCTTGTAAATACAATTAGCAGGGATAAGAAGAGTGATGATGCAGACTGGGGAAGAAACCACTCTTTAATTCAATTGGGAACTGGAGTAGGGAACCTGAATAAAACATCTCAGGTCACTCTAGGAGGGAAATGATACCTGCAAAATGCAACACGGGAGCCCCTCAGTCTACACTCTGGCAATCTTATGAAAAAGGCTCCTTTGAAATGAGTATCCACCCAACAGATCAGTGATTGGCGGTAAGGAAAGGGGCTGACCATAAAGGAGCCAGGGGAACATTTTCATGGTGATAGAACTGTTCTATATTTTGATTGTGGAAATGGTAACACAACTGTATACATTTGAAAAGGATTTTACTATATGTAAATCATACTTTGATAAAAAGAATATTCGTCCCATCTGAGATCCCACCTGATGATGAATTAGAATAGCCCTTTAGTCCTAGAGGAGGCAATGCCAAAGATCTGGCATATGGAAAATCAGTTTATAAGAACAGAGTAAACTTAAATACGTAGGAGTCCATGAAAAACAAAATAGTAAAACTAGGGGACAGAACTGTGGGACAAAGAAATAAGGGGATACAACCATGCAAAAAAGACACTGCTTCCAGATACACTATCTGGGTCTGATGAAATAAAGGCCAGTTGTTGAGAGAAAAACTTGAAGGCATTGATATTGTACATAATTTAACAGGAGTATTATACTAATAGGAGTATCATATATTCAGCTACTACAACACAATATTAATCGAAGAGTTAATACAAGGATAAAGAGAGGGACTTCCCTGGTGGCGCACTGGTTGGGAATACGCCTACCAATGCAGGGTTCGAGCCCTGGTCCGGGAAGATCCCACATGCCACGGAGCAACTAAGCCCGTGCGCCACAACTACTGAGCTCGTGAGCCACAACTACTGAAGCCCGCGCGCCTAGAGCCCGTGCTCTGCAACAAGAGAAGCCACCGCAATGAGAAGCCCATGCACCACAACTACTGAGCCCACGTGCCACAACTACTGAAGCCCGCGCACCTAGAGCCCATGCTCCGCAACAAGTGAAGCCACTCAATGAGAAGCCCGTGCAAGGCAATGAAGAGTAGCCCCCACTCGCTGCAACTAGAGAAAGCCCACGTGCAGCAACAAAGACCCAACAGTCAAAAATAAAATAAATAAATAAAATTTTTAAAAAATAGACTTAAAAAAAAAAAGGATAAAGAGAAATATGGTAATTCCCTGGCGGTCCAGTGGTTAGGACTCAGCTCTTTCATTGCTGGGGCCCTGGGTTCTATCCCTGGTCAGGGAACTAAGATCCCACGAGCCGTGTGGCAGGAAAAAAAAAAAAAAAAGATAAAGAGAAATAAAACATAAAGAGAAATAAAACAAAAGGCACCCCCTCAAAAAAAAAAAAATCACTACCAGCTTCTTTCTGCAATACAAAAAAAAATTTATAAAGACCTGGAGACTCTAGCGCCCCTGTTCCACTCTGCTCCCAGAGGCCAAAAGACAATTCATAGAGGACAAAGCAGGTCTCATTCTTATGCCCTTTTTAAAAGTAAGAAAACTTTCCCAAAAGGTCATCAGTATACATCTCCTCATATTCCATTGGCTAAAATTGTACCATATGTCCATTCCTAAACCAATCACTAGCAGGGGAAATAGAATTATTATGGTTGGTGTAGACCAGAGATTCTCAACCCCATCCGTCCATAAGAATCACATGGAGGCTTCTAAAAATTACTGATACTTGAACTCCATCCTGAGATTCTTATGTAATGGGCTCCCAGCACTAGTTATTTACTTATAAACTTCCTAGGTGCTTTTTTAATACACAGTCAGTCAAGGCTGAAAACGCTGGAGTAGTCTACTGGGGGACAGTATTGGGAAAGCAACGGATGGTGTATCCCGTGAGTATTCAGCTGGTTCTGAGAACTGCATCCACGCTGAAGGGGTGGAACACGTGCCTGCATATTTATATAGAACACCTCCATCCACGAATGAGTTAACCAGTGATGAAATGATCAGATTCCAAGAATCTGATCATCCCAAGTAATAAAACAGTATTATATCTCCTTTTGATGTAAGTATGTCTTTATGGTAGATGAGTAATACAATTCAATTCCATAAATTACTTACCTAATGTACACCTAAGCTGAGGCTGAAGCCTAATAAAAATATCGTCTCTGACTTCATTCAGACAGGTCTCTATCTTTGCAAATATTTCAGAAGGAAGTTTTTTACAATCTCCATCTGATAATAAAATACAGAACATTATCAATTTCTCATCAACCTATTTCTTTCTACAGACAATTAAGACATTACCAAAATGAACGTTTACCAGAGTCAACAAATTTTGCAGAGACAAAAATGGAAAATACAAAATTCCTTAATTCTTCTTCCTCTCTCTGTGGTATACCATATATTCCCTCAATATGTGTTAACAGCACAATATCATTAGTACTGACTGCCTGGCTCAACATCATTCTGCCTGAGTAAAATCTCAGTGCAAGTCTTTGAGGCCTGGCTAAAGAGCCACACTTTCAGATATTCTGCCCATCTCTGAAACAGCTGAAGCTCTCTCTTTTCATGAAATTATTACTTGTGCTAGAGACAAAATCTAACCATTTAATCCTCTCTGTTTAACTTTTACTGGACTTAACTAGATCACAGGAGCAGACAAATTTATAAGGAGTCTTAATACAGTCATGATTATTTCCCAAACTAACATTTGGTATGTTTTCCTCCTCCTATGTCTTTTGAAGAGCCTTCAATGACATCATCACATTTCATACAATTCTACATTCTGCTTTTTTTTTTACACAAATCTGCTTCATTAAAAACTTTGCAGGCTAGTAATTACACTCTGACAGAACCATAGTTTTATTAGCCATTCCCTATTGTTGGACATTAAGTTGTTTCTTTTTTTACTATTATAAATACTATCATGTTAAACATCTTTGGGCACACACCTGTCCATGTTTTTCATCATTTCTTTAGGGTAAAAGTCCTCAAGATGCAATTACTCTGGCAGAAAACTACCTAAGATTAATAAGAAAATTATTTTGAATCAAAACCGCCATATGCATCTGACTGTAGTTACTTTTAAGCTACAAACAGATCTTTTCACTCAAATCTCTTACGAATAAATAATTCATACAGCCTGATCACACTCTGCTTATATGTTTCACTATGAAAACATCCGGAGTCTTCTGTAATATGAAGTAAGCATTAACCAGAATTTTTGTTATTTGACCACACTGAAGAAGAGAGAAAACTTATAATCCAAAGTAATGTAGCTTGAACAAATGTTAATTACAACTATATTGTAAAAACTACAATTATCTTGTAAAAAATTAATATAATATTAAAATTAAAAGTTAATATTAATTTAATATTCAAGTCAAAATTTGAATGAGGTATGTTCTTTTACAACAAACAACTGTCACCAACTCAGTACTGGGGTTTCTATAATTATACAAAACAGGAATAAAGAGAAAAGGCAGAAGCAAATATGCTTCTGAGAAACTGAATTTTAGAAGTTGCAAAAAACTTCAATCTCAAAGAAACTCAAATTGAAACAAAATATTTTTTATCTAAAAAAATTACAACTTTTTAAACGTTTCTACGCAAAGGTGATTACAGTGTTCTGGGATGTTTATTTCTACATATGAAAATGGAATTATTATGTTGGTATAACCCTTCCGGAAAGCCATTTAGAAAGACTCTTTTTTTTTTTAAAGGATCCCCAAGGGGATCCCCTTCTTTTTTTAAATATAAATTTATTTATTTTATTTATTTACTTTTGGCTGTGTTGGGTCTTTGTTGCTGCCCATGGGCTTTCTCTAGTTGCAGTGAGTGGGGGCTACCCTTTATATAAATATTTTAACATCCCTTCTAGGGTATAATCAGCCATGGATTCAAAGGATACAGGGATATCTGCCATGGTATTTACACATAACAGCAAAAAAAAATGATAAGTAGCCTGAATGGTTAACAATGGAGAAACAATGTGTAAGAGTATACTAATAAAGTAAAATGTTGCACAACCGAAGTCAAACTGCATAAAGGTTAGGATTCTCCACCTACCAGATACCAAAACCCCAAAAGCCATAATAATTAAAGAGTATGGCATTGGTACAGAGACAGAAAAATAGTCAACAATGGGGAAACAATGTATAAGATCTATATAAAAGATTGCATGATCAAAGTCAAGTTGAATAAAGATGAGGACAGCAAGACCTAAAATGCCCTAATAATTAAAAGTGTGGTATTGGTGCAGGGACAGATAAAGTGACCAAGAAAACAAAGCAGAGTTAAGGAACAGCTGCACACATACACAGAATGTTATATGACAAAGGGGGCATGGCAGATCAATTGAGGAAAAAGGTGGAGCTAGAAAAACTGGCTATGCAATGGAAAAAAATGAAACGTTACCACATACCAGACACAATTACCTCCAGTTGAACTAAGAATTTCAATGTAAAAAGCAAAGCTCTGTGACTTCTCAGTGAAAACAGAGGTAAATGACTTTCTGATCTTGGAGAAAGGAAACATTTCTTTTTAAAACCACAGACATTACTAGCTATAAAAGGAAAGATTAACAATTTCTGTCATCAAAAGATATCTTTAAAAAAGTAGAAACATGAAATACAAAGTGGGAGATTCAGTAACCTGTCTGAATAAATATAGCAACAAGGACATATAAAAACTCACACAAATCAATAAGAACATGACAATACAACAAACAGGGATAAGACACAAACAGGCTTCACAGAGGGAACAGAGGGTCAATCTACATACAAAGAGCTATTCAACCTCTTTAAAATCTGGGAAAAGCAAATCAAGACCACAAACCATTTTATATCATTCAAATTGCAAAAATCACCACGTGTGAAAAAAACCAAGGGAGGAAATATGGATTAGGAAAATCTCTTCTACATTGCTAATGGGAGTAGACTGGTACAACCACTTTGGAAAACCATTAGCCATTATCTAGTAAATCTGAACTCAGAGTCTATCCTACGGTATATCCAAGAAAAACTCTTGTGCCCCAGGAGACTTGCCTAAGAAGAGTCACAGCAGCAGTATTTACAATTGCAAAAAACAACCGAATGACAGATGAATAAATACACATATGTACTTACAGACTGATATACTTACGAACTGGAAATATCATATAGCAACAAAAATCAATGAAACACAAATACAACCAGTACAACCAGCATAGATAAATCTTTATAAAAAAAAAAAAAAGTCCCAGAAGAAATACTGTACACTATGTCTTTTTTTATGAAGTTCAAAACATTAAATTAGGCAATATATTGCTTAGCCATATATATGTAGGAAAAGCTATTAAAAAACAAGAAACGATATAACACATATTGATATAACACATTTCAGGATAATGATTAACTTTGGGGGAGGTAGATGATGGGATGTGGAGGAACACATAGGTAGATGCAAGTCACTGGAAATATTTTAATTTATCTTGGGTTCATAGGTATCCTATTTTATAGAAAATAAAAATACAGCCCTCACTGTGAAAAGAGATTTTGGGGGAGTTGTGGGATTATGGATGGTTTGTATTTACTTCTTTATTCTGCTTTACGGCAACTCAAAAACTTAAAGTTGTACTTTGATGTACTCTATGTTGACCACCATTACCCTGACAGCTAAGATACAGCCATAGCCTCTTTATTCTTTACTCTTAGTTTTTGAAAAAGACTGCCTTTTGGGCAGTCATGATAACACAACTGGTGTTCACTCAAGCTTCATGACAGACTCGGTCCCTATGCTCCTTGCTCCGAGGTTCTACGTAAAACAAAAGCTACTGATGGTATCTTTTTGCGTGCTACAACGGTCAACATTAACCTCTTTAAAAATTAAAGAGAAATAAAATGTTATTACTAACCTTTAACTCCATCCAACTGACTGGTGTGCAGAAACTCATTGGCTTGATTATACCTGGTAAACAACTGACCGAACACAGACTCCTCTTTAGAGCATAGGTCAGTCACAGTGTTTTTCAGCCCTTCCAAGTGCACCAATGCTGACAGGATACAGTCTAACCAACAGAGAGCATATGCATTTTTCCACTGGACACATGAAGTCTGGCAAAATGAGGTATGCTTGCTCTCCAACGGCATTTCCAGTTCAGATGCGCATCCTTCATTTTGAGGGGCAGTCCCTCCAGTTCTAGAAACATCAACCACAGTAGAATCTTCTTCAGCAGCCATGTCAACAATATCAGCTTCCAAAATCTCATTCTGCTCCAAGGAATCAGTTGTCCTAATTGGATTCTGTTGACCACCGTGTAGTAAACGAGGTAAGTCTGATGAGGTTTCATCATACTCTTCTTCATTATGTTTACTGTTCAAAACTTGTTCACCATCAATACCATTATGATGTTTAGTCTTTTTGGCATTTGCTAAAAGAGGTGACTCTTTAGAGTTGGTTTCCACGATCTTTCTTTTTTGAGGCTTATTTGGAGTGTGACAATCTTCCAAATCAGGAGTAATTAAGTTATTAAGTGATTTAGAGCCCAAGGGATAGATGCACTAGAAAGAAAAAATAACAAAAACTAAAAATTCAAATAAGCTCAAGCTTTAACTTCACAGATTCTACATCATGAAAAATATGTACAAAATTTTAGCATTACTTTGACCTGAGAGGGTATACAATATTATCAATCTAAATTTGAAGGAACCAGGGATAAACAGCTATTTAATCAAAAATTTCGTCCCCAAAGAGTAATTTTTCCTAGTTAATCTGAACAATCAAGGGTTTAATCTGAGTTACTCTAGAGTAAGCTAGCAAGGAAAACATACAAAATTTTGCTTTAATAAAGAATCTAATGTTGAGTGAATTAAAAATTCCAACATTTTATGAGTGTACTATTCTTTTTAAGACAGGTACACTGCATGGCATTAAAAACTAGAAAAGTATTTTCAAACCAAAAAAGTTGCAGAGTAATCTGTATTGCTTCTCAGTTTTGAAACTGAGTATTAATCTGAGAGCACATCAGCATATCAATTTTACACCCATATTGGGTCTAAGAATCAAACTGGCTGAATTTTAATAACTTCACCATGCATGAACACAATTTCAGGCAAATATCAAGAGTAAACAAATCACTAAAATAATCAATGAATTTTCCCTAAGTGTGAAAACTAGTAAAATATTTTATAAGACAAATGCAAGAAGTCTACATACCGTGTGCCCTCGTTTAAAATATGCTTTCTTCTACACAAGTATGGGAGATTGCTCCCTTGGTGGCCTCTAGCGAACTAAAGAACTATATACCTCCAGATACTCATGCCCTTGTACAGTCAGCCCCCTGCCACACAGCCTCAGGCTTGGCCACGTGACTAGCTTTAACGGGACATTAGCAACCAGGATGCCCATGCTTCAATAAGCACTGGCTTGTTGGGCTTGCCCTCTTGGAGTCCTCTTTCTGCACAATCTTTCTTAGTCCCAGCCATCACACTGTAAGGGTCCCAATTAACCTCACCAAGAGACGCTCATGGAAAAGAAGTGAGATCCTGGCTGACTACCTGAGTTGAGTTCCCAGCTGGCAGCTAGCATCCACAGTCTGCCATGTGTACATTTTAGTTGTCCCAGCCAACAGTATGTGAAGTGTAAGAACTGCCTTGTCAACCCACAGAATCATAAGTGAAGCCATTAAGTTATTTTAGTGACTAAGTTTTGAGATGGTTCACTTCACAGCAACAACTAACTGAAATGCTCTCATTTAAAGTATAGCATTTTCTATACAAGCGAACACTATATGCATAATATTGTACTTACTTCGAAATTCTTTAGTTTAATAGGACAAGTTCTTGATTTTTCTGTTACCAACTAGCTGTGCGATCACCATCAGTTAACAACTTGACCCTCAACTTTATACCCTGAGATTACTTCCTTAGTCCTACCACATGTCAGAAGACAGAGCACACTTTAAAAATCAATAGCAGTAATTTTGTATTCAGAGTCATCCAAAAAAATTGAAAACAAAACCTCAAAGAGATATTTGCACACCCATATTCACTGCAGCATTATTCACAATAGCCAAGAGGTAGAAGCAAACCAAATGTCCATGGACAAACAAATGGATAAAGAAAACGTGGTATATACATACAATAGAATATTATTCAGCCTTAAAATGGGAAATCCTGTCATATGCGACAATATGGATAAACCTTGAGGACATTATGCTAAGTAAAATCACAAAAGACAAAAACTGTATGATTCCACTTATATAAGGTACCTAGAGTAGTCAAATTCATAGAGACAAAGTAGAATGGTAGTTGCCTGGGCTACAAAGAGAAGTTGTTATTCAACGGGTACAGAATTTCAGTTTCGCAAGATGAAAAGGTTCTAGAGATATGTTGTATAACAATGTGAATATAGCGAACACTCCTGAACGGTACACTTAAAAATGGTTAAGATGGCTTCCCTGGTGGCGCAGTGGTTGAGAGTCCGCCTGCCGATGCAGGGGACATGGGTTCGTGCCCTGGTCTGGGAAGATCCCACATGCCGCGGAGCGGCTGGGCCCGTGAGCCATGGCTGCTGAGCCTGCGCATCCGGAGCCTGTGCTCCACAACAGGAGAGGCCACAACAGTGAGAGGCCCGCGTACCGCAAAAAAAAAAAAAAAAAAAAGGTTAAGATGGTAAATTTTATGTTTTTTTTAACAATTAAAAAAATTTTTACTTTTTAAAGGCAAAAAATTTAAAAAAAACCTTTACCATTCTCAAGCAGAGTCAAAATCTTGGTGTGCACATCCCACCAGCACCCCTACTTAATTAAAAACAACAACAACAAAAATCACTCTTAGCCAGTGGGTAATATACAAACAGTTTGCTGACTCCTGGTGTAAACCAATGTACTTCATAAAGTACACTGGGCTCTTACTGATGATTAAAACATTTTCTAAAAACTAGATCAATAATTCCTCTAAAGTTCTTTTTTTACATTTGCAAAGTATATACTTGAAAGTCTTGGTTATTTTTTTTTCCTCATTGCTTAAAAAAGAATGCTTCAAAAACTAAAAATGCAAAAAACACATCTAACCATAATAGTTAAAACCACTGTTCTGAGAACAGACTTCGCTATTCTGGTAGTCCTTGGTTAAAGAACTCTACTGAAATATCACGTATTGTTCAGAAGAGGGAAAAAAGTAATTTTCTTCTAGAATCTGTAAGTTTTATTTTTCTCTCTTTCCAGTGCTCACAATTCTACAACTTTATTCTGAGCTGGTTAATTAGTAAACTCTGTAGAGTCTGGTGTTACCGATGAGCTGAGCTGTCAAGTCTCCTAAAGTCAAGCCCTCCCCTTGTGCAATAGAGCCTGTCATTTGCTCCACGGATATCCCTCCAGCAATTCTGTGACACTTTCTGTTTTTCCCTCTCTACTGGATATAACCAGCGTACAAACATGCTGCTATTCTTCCCAACTTAAAAACAAACAGAAGTAAAACTTTTCCCTCCAGGTACTACCTCACGTCTATATTTCTCAATACTTCCTCTCCCATTTTCCATCATTCACTCCAATCAGGCTTTTACCACTACTACTTTACCAAAACCACTCTAATCAAGGCCTGCAAGGGCCCCCATGACACTCCAGTCAATGGTGAGTTGAGTCCTCAGCCACCTTGAGTTCTCACTGGAATTGACAGTAAATCATTCCTTCCTTCATTAAACATTTTTCACTTGACATCCAGGACAATATACTTTCCTTCCTGAGATTACGCCTACCTCACTCCCCATGTCTCTCACTTCTTTGCTGGTTCCACTTCACCTTCCAAACTTTTTAATGCTGGAGTGTTCCAGGGCTCAGTTTTGCAACTCTTTATCCACACTCTTGGTAAACTCACCCAGCCTCATGGTTCAATTACTTACTGAACCATGTAAGTTCATGTAAGTTTGCTGATGACTCCCAAATGTATATATCCAATCTTAGACTCTCCACCTAACACCAGACACATAGATCCAACTGTTTACTCCATATACCCAGTTATTAGATAGATGCCTCAAGCCTGATTGCTCCTGATCTCCTCATCTTTCCCCCAGATCTTCCTCTTCCCAAAGTCTTTCTCAGTTCAGTAACCGGCAGCTCCATTCTTCCAATTATTCAAGCCAAGTATCTGGGGATCATCCTTGATTCCTCCCTTTCCTACCATGTACCCCACTCTTTCAGCATATCCTTTTAACTATCAAAATACATATAGAATCCAACCATGCCTCATCAACCTGGCCACTACTTGTTCTCCCTGGAATACTACAACTGCCTTCCAACCATTTCCCTGCTTCAGATCTTGCCCATCACATTTTTTTCAACATGAAAATCAGATCATGTCACTCCTCTGTCAAAATCCCTACGATGGTTCTTTATTTCATAGTAAAAGCCAGCAAACGGCCTACAAGGCTTTACTGGATCCATCCCATCTTCCCTTATTCTGCTTCACTCACTCCGATCCAGCTCTGCTGGTTTCTCTGCAGTAGCACAAACATGGACAGGCAGCCTCCGCTCTCTCAAGACCTTGTATCTGCTAGTCTCCCCACCTGGAAGGCTCACTCCTCAGGTATCCACAGGACTTGTTCCTTTTCATCTCTTTCAGATCTTTGCTCAAATGTCACTTTCTCAATTAAGTTTCCTCCTATACTTTATTTAAAATTGCAAATTACCCACTCTCTGATACTCCAGTCCCTGTGGCTTTATTTTTCTCTACATCACTTTTCATTACCTCACACAAAAAAGTATGCTTTCCTTTTTTATTTTCTTTCCCAATCTAGAATATAGCCTTGTTGAGAGCAAGAAATTTTTGTTTTATTCACTGTATCCTACCATCTGGAACAGTGCCAACATGGTGACACACAAATAAATATTTATTGCATAAATGCAAAAAAATAATTTATTTCTATTTGTAAGAATACCTGAAATTTTCTTTAAGTGCTACCCAACAAAAGTATCTACCACCAACAGTATAATATAGTCTAGTATTTTCCAAAACTGGCTGATCATCAGACAGTTTATAAAAGTTATAAAACTACAGAATTCTGGGCCAACTCTATTGAATAAGCATCTAGGTGAGACCCAGAAATTTTTTAAAAGCTTTCCAAGTGATTCTGATGAACTGCTAGTTTACCTGGAATAATACATATCTGACATGAGAAGACTGTATTCCAATCACTGCTCTGCTGCTTTATGAAGATGTTGTGTTCCTAAACCCTCTGCATCTGTTTTCTTATTCATAACATGGGAATACCTACCTTGCAAAGTTTTGAGAATTAAGTATGTATATGACAGTTTCATAAGTTGTCAAGTACAGTAAAATATAGAGTATTATGGAATTTAACGAGCTCCTGTGTAAAAAGTTGTGCCAGTGGGTACAAATTACTATAATTCTAAGATATTTAGAGCCTTAAGTACATAATATTTAGAGATTAATAACCTTTTCAATAAGTCCCAAAGTTAATAAATAACACATGAGAATAACAACAGCTAAAAGGACCTCCACAAGGTTTAAAAAAAAATCTTGAAACATATTCTCTCTTCTCACAAGTCTAATGACGATAAAAACAAACATCTTCATGTAATAACTCAGGAAATCAAGTGGCAAAATAAAATATTTAAAATTATATACCAGACAGATCTAGAGACTAACTACATGTTAAAAACATACAATCTAAAAACTACAAAATGAGTACAAATTTAAACACTGAAGAGAAAAGCAAAAGGCGAAAACTTCAATACCATCTAAGATTAATACTTTACCTGCAGGTCCTCACACAAAAAGACAGATTCTTGAAAACTAATTCGGTAAGTCTTTAAGGCTTTTAACTTTCCCTTCGTCCTACAAGCAGGGCAATACCCATCTGACGGTACTTTAGATGAATCATAATTCTAAAAGAGAAAAAAAGTAAATTAAAATATAGACATTCCTAGATTGTATAAAATTACAAAAAGTTAAATGGAAAAGTAACCAGAAAAAAAAAGTACACTTTTTACCTAGAAGTGTCCTGGCAAGATATCTTAAAGACAGCAAATAAAAGAAATGCATATAGGCTTTAATACAGCTATTGTTCCAAAAAGAATATATTCTAGTTTTAAATATTAAATTAAGTGTTAAAAATAGCATCAGTTTTATCTGCAAGGAAAAAAGTAATGTCAACTGTCACTGAAAATATGTTCAACATTTTCAAATAGTAAACTATACGGTCTATGTTTTATTTCTACTTTTACATATCAATAAAACATAGAGAGGTAAACAGAGAACAATCTTTCGCCATTACTGTAAGATTTCCGTGGAAGATACAATTTTTTTTAAATTAACTGGTAAAATTAAAACCAAATTTAAGTCTTAAAAATAGGAGAGAAAAAAACCAACTTTGCACTGAGGCAAAAAATAAGTTCACTAACTTTTCCCAAATACCCCACCATATGGAGTGAAGATATCCCTATATCAGTCCCTGGTCCAATCACTGGCAAACCATTTCCAATCTTCGGGGAATCCATCATTCCGAGTCATTGGCTAATTTATGTCACTTGAAACATGTCAATATCACTAAGGATTTTTCAATGAACCCTGGAAAAAAAAAAGTTAATAGACAATTTTTATAAGATGTATGCATATTAAGTATATTTTGAGAACTATATATCTCATGTTAAACATATTCTGAAATTGTAATCTTGAAGTGAAAACAAAATACCTAAATTTATTTAAAGATCTAGCAAATTTGTGGAGAGAGGGCAAAAACTGGCAATAGGACCAGTCTTCACAGTAGACTCATTTGTAAGCAAATTTATCAAAACTTGTAATAGAGATAGCTATTACTTAAATATATTAACAAGAGCTTGAAAACCTAAGTTTTTAGTCTACGCACAACTTGAAACAAATATGTAAGCATTATACCAAGAAAACGTTTAAATAAAACACAGATCCATTGTGCCATTACTTAACAAGGACAAAAGAACCCCATACATTCCTATTGCTTTCAACTGCCAAGAATACATCACCAACTGAGAACAGTGCCACTTTTTAAATAAAAGCTGCGAACAAAATACTATTTTACATTAAAGTAAATAATCTGTAACGGAACAAAAATATAAACACTGTCAATCGTACAATGTTTTGAGTGTAGACCCATGGAGTAGAATCACATTTAGTAAAGTTGAAATTATGAAACTGGAGCTCAGTGTAAGGGAAAAGCAATTGTTAACAGTGGTTCAGATATGGATTTAAAATACAAGGAAAACAAGATAAAGGAGAAATTTAAGCAGAGTGAATCACCACTTCACAGGGATGTTGTAAAACACTTTCAAGCAAAAGTCTTTCCCAAATCTAAGAATCCATGATTCTATGACAACCACTTTCTAGGAAACTGGGGCTCACAGATTCACTTTAAAAACTAGTTAGGCTATTGTTTCCTGCTGTATAAACTTTACACACCTTTCAAGCCAAGGAATAATTTCAAAAATAAAAATGCTTTTTAGAAAAGTATCAGTGGAGGATAGCCTCATCCACCAGAGGGCAGACAGCAGAAGCAAGAAGAACTACAATTCTGCAGACTGTGGAAGGAAAGCCACAGAAAGACAGACAAAACGAAAAGGGAGAGGACTTTGTACCAGATGAGGGAACAAGACAAAACCCCAGAAAAACAACTAAATGAAGTGGAGAGAGGCAACCTTCCAGAAAAAGAATTCGAATAATGATAGCAAAGATGATCCAGGACCTTGGAAAAAGAATGGAGGCAAAGATTGAGAAGGTGCAAGAAATGTTTAGCAAAGACCTAGAAGAATTAAAGAACAAACACCTAGAAGAAAAAAGAACCAACAAACAGAGATGAACAATACAATAACTGAAATGAAAAATACACTAGGAAGGAATCAATAACAGAATAACTGAGGCAGAAGAATGGATAAGTGACCTGGGAGACAGAACGGTGAAATTCACTGCTGCGGAACAGAATAAAGAAAAAACAATGAAAAGAAATGAAGACAGCCTAAGAGACCTCTGGGACAACATTAAACACAACAACATTTGCATTATAAGGGTCCCAGAAGGAGATGAGAGAGAGAGAAAAAGGACCCAAGAAGAGATTATACTCAAAAACTTCCCTAACATGGTAAAGGAAATAGCCACCCAAGTCCAGGAAGCGCAGAGAGTCCCAGGCAGGTTAAACCCAAGGAGAAACACGCCGAGACACATCATAATCAAATGCGCAAAAATTAAAGACACAAAAAAATTATCGAAACCAACAAGGGAAAAAACGACAAATAACATACAAGGGAACTCCCATAAGGTTAACAGCTGATTTCTCAGCAGAAATTCTACAAGCCAGAAGGAAGTGGCACGATATATTTAAAGTGATGAAAGGGAACAAACTACAACCAAGATTACTCTACCCAGCAAGGATCTCATTCAGATTCGACAGAGAAATCAAAAGCTTTACAGACAAGCAAAAGCTAAGAGAATTCAGCACCACCAAACCAACTCTACAACAAATGCTAAAGGAACTTCTCTAAGTAGGAAAGGCAAGAGAAGAAAAGCACCTACAAAAACAAACACATAAAAATTAAGAAAATGGTAATAGGAACATATATATTGATAATTACCTTAAACGTGAATGGATTAAATGCTCCAACCAAATGACACAGGCTTGCTGAATGGATACAAAAACAAGACCCATTTATATGCTGTCTACAAGAGACCCACTTCAGACCGAGGGACACATATAGACTGAATGTGAGGGCATGGAGAAAGTTATTCCATGCAAATGGAAATCGAAAGAAAGCTGGAGTAGCAATACTCGTATCAGATAAAATAGACTTTGAAATAAAGAATGTTACAAGAGACAAGGAAGGACACTACATAATGATCAAGGGATCAATCCAAAAAGAAGATATAACAATTACAAATGTTTATGCACCCAACATAGGAGCACCTCAACACATAAGGCAACTGCTAACAGCTATAAAAGAGGAAATCGACAGTAACACAATAATAGTGGGGGCCTTTAACACCTCACACTAATGGACAGATCATCCAGACAGAAAATTAATAAGAAAACACAAGCTTTAAATGACACAGTAGACCAGATAGATTTAATTGATATTTATAGGATATTCCATCCAAAAGCAGCAGATTACACTTTCTTCTCAATTGCACATGGAACATTCTCCAGGACAGATCACATCTTGGGTCACAAATCAAGCCTCAGTAAATTTAACAAAACTGAAATCGTATCAAGCATCTTTTCCGACCACAACGCTATGAGATTAGAAATCAATTACAGGGAAAAAAATCGTAAAAAACACAAACACATAGAGGCTAAAAAATACATTACTAAATAACCAAGGGATCACTGAAGAAATCAAAGAGGAGATCAAAAAATACCTAGAGACAAATTACAATGAAACACGATATTCCAAAACCTATGGGATGCAGCAAAAGCAGTTCTAAGAGGGAAGTTTATAGCAATACAAGCCTAACTCAAGAAACAGAAAAATCTCCAATAAACAATCTAAACTTACACTTAAAGGAACTAGAGAAAGAAGAACAAACAAAACCCAAAGTTAGTAGAAGGAAAGAAATCATAAAGATCAGAGCAGAAATAAACAAAATAGAAACAAAGAAAACAACAGGAAAGATCAATAAAACTAAAAGCTGGTTCTTTGAGAGGATAAAAGAATTGATAAACATTCAGCCAGACTCATCAAGAAAAAGAGGGAATGGACTCAAATCAATAAAATCAGAAATGAAAAAGGAGAAGTTACAACAGACACCCCAGAAATACAAAGCATCATAAGAGACTACTACAAGCAACTGTATGCCAATAAAATGGACAACCTGGAAGAAATGGACGATATCTTAGAAAGGTATAACCTTCCAAGACTGAACCAGGAAGAAACAGAAAATATGAACAGACCAATCACAAGTAACGAAATTGAAACTGTGATTAACAATCTTGGAACAAACAAAAGTCCAGGACCATATGGCTTCACAGGTGAATTCTATCAAACATTTAGAGAAGAGCTAACACCCATCCTTCTCAAACTCTTCCAAAAAACTGCAGAGGAAGGAACACTCCAAACTCATTCTATGAGGCCACCACCACCCTGATACCAAAACCAGACAAAGATTCTACAAAAAAAGAAAATTACAGACCAACATCACTGATGAATATAGATGCAAAAACCCTCAACAAAATACTAGCAAACAGAATCCAACAACACATTAAAAGGATCATACTCCACGATCAACTGGGATTTATCCCAGGGATGCAAGGATTCTTCAATATATGCAAATCAATCAATGTGATACACCATATTAACAAATTGAAGAATAAAAACCATATGTTTATCTCAATAGATGCAGCAAATCTTTTGACGAAATTCAACACCCATTTATGATAAAAACTCTCCAGAAAGTTGGCAGAGAGGGAACCTACCTCAACATAGTAAAAGCCATATATGACAAACCCACAGCAAACATCATTCTCAATGGTGAAAAACTGAAAGCACTTCCTCTAAAATCAGGAACAAGACAAGGATGTCCATTCTCGCCACTATTATTCAACACTGTTTTGAAAGTCCTAGCCATGGCAATCACAGAAGAAAAAGAAATAAAAGGAGTACAAATTGGAAAAGAAGAAGTAAAACTGTCGCTGCTTGCAGATGACATGATACTATACGTAGAGAACTCTAAAGATGCCACCAGAAAACTACTAGAGCTAATCAATGAATTTGGTAAAGTTGCAGGATACAAAAATTAATGCACAGAAACCTCTTGCATTCCTATACACTAACAACAAAAGATCAGAAAGAGAAATTAAGGAAACAATCTCATTCACCACTGCAACAAAAAGAATATAGCATCTAGGAATAAACCTATCTAAGGAGATAAAAAGACCTGTACTCAGAAAACTATAAGACACTCATGAAAGAAATCAAAGATGACACAAACAGATGGAGAGACATATCATGTTCTTGGCTTGGAAGAAGCAACATTGTAAAAATGACTATACTACCCAAAGCAATCTACAGATTCAATGCAATCCCTATCAAATTACCAGTGGCATTTTTTACAGAACTAGAACAAAAAAATCTTAAAGTCTGTATGGAAACACAATAGACCCCGAATAGCCAAAGCAGTCTTGAGGGAAAAAAACGGAGCTGGAGGAATCAGACTCCCTGACTTCAGACTATACTATAAAGCTACAGTAATCAAGACAGTATGGTACTGGCACAAAAACAGAAATATAGATCAATGGAACAGGATAGAAAGCCCAGAGATAAACCCATGCACCTATGGTCAATTAATCTATAACAAAGGAGGCAAGGATTTACAATGGAGAAAAGACAGCCTCTTCAATAAGTGGTGCTGGGAAAACTGGACAGCTACATGTCAAAGAATGAAATTAGAACACTCCCTAACACCATACACAAAAATAAACTCAAAATGGATTACAGACCTAAATGTAAGACCAGACAGTATAAAACTCTTAGAGGAAAACATAGGCAGAACACTATGACATAAATCACAGCAAGATCCTTTTTGACCCACCTCCTAGAGAAATGGAAATAAAAACAAAAATAAACAAATGGGACCTAATGAAACTTAAAAGCTTTTGCACAGCAAAGGAAACCATAAACAAGATGAAAAGACAACCCTCAGAATGGGAGAAAATATTTGCATATATTTTGAAGCAACTGACACAGGATTAATCTCCAAAATTTACAAGCAGCTCATGCAGCTCAATATCAAAAAAACAAACAACCCAATCCAAAAATGGGCCGAAGACCTAAATAGACATTTCTCCAAAGAAGATATACAGATTGCCAACAAACACATGAAAGAATACTCAACATCAGTAATCATTAGAGAAGTATAAATCAAAACTACAATGAGGCATCACCTCACACTGGTCAGAATGGCCATCATCAAAAAATCTACAAACAGTAAATGCTGGAGAGGGTGTGGAGAAAACGGAACACTCTTGCACTGCTGGTGGGAATGTGAATTGGTACAGCCACTATGGAGAACAGTATGGAGGTTCCTTAAAAAACTACAAATAGAATTACCATGTGACCCAGCCATCCCACTACTGGGCATATACCCAGAGAAAACCATAATTCAAAAAGACACATGCACCCCAATGTTCACTGCAGCACTATTTACAATAGCCAGGTCATGGAAGCAACCTAAATGCCCATTGACAGATGAATGGATAAAGAAGATGTGGTACATATATACAATGGAATATTACTCAGCCATCAAAAGAAACGAAATTGGGTCATTTGTAGAGACATGGATGGACCTAGAGACTGTCATACATGGTGAAGTCAGAAAGAGAAAAACAAATATAGTATATTAACGCATATATGTCGAACCTAGAAAAATGGTACAGATGAATGGGTTTGCAGGGTATAAATAGAGACACAGATGTAGAGAACAAACGTACGGACACCAAGGCGGGAAAGTGGTGGGGGGTGGAGGTGGTGGGTTGAACTGGGAGATTGGGATTGACATGTATATACTAAAACGTATAAAATAGATAACAAGAACCTGCTGTATATAAAATAAATAAAATAAAATTCAAATATTCAAAAAAAAAGTATCAGTGGATGTCAATATGCTATTCCTAAAGAAATATCCAAAAGCAGGTTTCTCAACCACAGGATTATCGACATTTTGGACCAGATAATTCTTTTGTTGTGAGGGCTGCCCTGGGTGTTAAGAGGATGTTTAGCAGCACCAATGACCGCTATGTGCTAGATGCCAACAGCACCCACCCCTCAGCTGTGACCATGTCTCTAGACATTGCCAAATGTCCCTCCCTCCTCTCTCCTCCCAGGGGGAGGGGGGGAAATCACCCCATTGAGAACCACTGCCAAAAGGGTAAAAACAAGTGTGGTGATAACTTTTTCTTTTTAAGCTCCTCACAGACAATACTAATTTGTTAACTTTCGCTGATTCTATTTATAATCTACTTACTAAAGGGAACTATATAGTAAAGTATCAAACTTCTGGTTCCAGAGTGGATAAAAGCATGAGCTTTAGGTACAGAAATTTATTTGTGAAGTTAGTTTCTTCTAAGAATTAAATGTGATAATACATGTAAAATGCTTAGCACTTGACACATAGTAAATTGCAACCACTATTTGGTGCTATTTTATACTTTATGCAGAAAATATGCAGCATAGCTTGGATCATTATGCAGTATTCTCAAAAGAGAAGTTGGTAAGCTATGTATCTTGAACAAGTTTTTTTTGATGAAAATTTCCATCCACCTGAGGGATTAAGAAAACTTCTCCAGCTGGTTCTCTCTCTCTCTCTCTCTCTCTCTCTCCCCCGCTACCCCTCTCTCTCTCTCTCTCTCTCTCCCTCTCTCTCTCTCCCCCGCTACCCCTCTCTCTCTCTCTCTCTCTCTCTCTCCCTCTCTCCCTCTCTCTCCCTCTCTCTCATAAGTAAAACATGAGGAGCCTTCAAATCTGCTCTCCTGATCCTATCACCCAACATTTCAATGGGAAAAACAGGCAGGTTGGTGGTTGAAATCCTTAACATGCAGAACATCCAAAAGAAAATTCACTTAAAAAAATATCAAAGGTAGGCTACTCAGGTCTTCCAAATACAATTTACTTGGTCCTATGTACAAAACCCTGGGCTGATTCCTACAACTTAACTTGTTTCTAAATGACCGCCTTCATTGTCCTCCCTTCAAAATTACCTGTTTCTGCTCCTCTTGTTTGTATCTCACCTAGATTTTGGCATCTCCATCCGTACAAACACACAAACTAGAAAATCTGAGTGGTTCTCGGGACTTCCCTGGTGGTCCAATGGTTAAGACTCCGTCCTCCCAATGCAGGGGGCACGGGTTCCATCCATGTTCGGGGAACTGGGGAACTAAGATACCGCATGTCACACGACGCACACAAAAAAGAAAATGAAAAATTTGAGTGGTTCTCTACTCTTTCACTTCCCTCTTCTTTACTTAGTGAAAGTCATCAAATCCTACGGACAGTTCTTTGGAAGCATCTCAAATCCCCACCTCTCTTTCTATCCCATTCCCACTCTATCATGCCAAAGTGATGCTTCTATAACACAAGTCTGAGTCTGACACTACTCAACTTAAAATCCTCTACTGACTCCAGTGTGATTATAGGAAAGTCCAAACAGCTCAGTATGACCTAAAGCTCACTGCACTATGAGACCACTGGTTTTCCAGCCTTACCCTCCTCTACTTCACTTCAACTTCCGCATCTTTTTCATGATGCCCTCCCTTTTCATTACTTCTGTGATCTACTGGTGCTCCAAAAGCCCGAATGTCAATTACTAACCCAGTAGGGACCCAGGTACAGCACAACCAAAGTGTGAAGTTGGCTCTGGGGATAGCGAAAGAAGCAATTAAGCTTAATTCACAGCCCCATGTGCAAAATGGGGAAACCCAGAGAACCAGCTGTTCGAAGAAGGCCTTATACCCGTTTGAGCTTTCCCTCCAAGACCAAGTGGGCTCAGCACGCGAACTGTCAAAGGTAAGGCCACAACAGACTTGAAACCGAGGAATGGGGTCGGCTTTCGGTGCCCAGCCCTGTCTGGTACCCAGCCCAGCCGTCCAGAACCACAGACTAAGACACGTCACTTGCAAAACCCAACCTTGGAAACCTAGGATGAGCAGGGTTTCGTTAATTCTCCCCATCTCCACGCTCCTTGGGAAAGCGGGGGCGGGGGAGACTCTGGTTTCTCTTCTGCATTTACCTCTCTGAGTTCAAACGAATGAATCTGTGACTCCACTCCAATACCTTAACCACCAAGCCTTCCCACCTGAACCTACTCCCATCCTGTCCCCCTCCCAGCCTAGCCCCTCCTTTCAGCGAGCAACTATCCCATAGATCACCCCAGCTCTGTCCCCCTTCCCTATTTCAGGAGCTGAAGGAAAACTACTCCGTCTTCTCCCTTACCTGCCGCGGGTTCTCCCCTTCTTCGCGCCGGATCGCTCCAAACTCCTGTTCCAGCTTGAGCGCCACACCAGAGTGCAACGTTTAGCCCACGTTCTCCTCAACCTGCTCCTCCCCCACCGGCCCCTCCGCTAGAAAAGCAGCTTCCGGTTTGAGTCCGCGGCCAAAGAGTTCCCCTTCCTGCCCCGCGCCGGGCCTGAAAGGACGTAAGCGTGGTGGGGAAGGCGAGGACGGGAGCACTTCCGTCAGGCCTCCGCAGAGAGGCGTGGCTGTTCTCCCGGCTGCCGCAGTCGCAGTTTGAGCTGCGGCGACGACTAGGGGCGGGGCTGGTGGCTGCAGAGCCCGCCATATGTGAGTGGCGGGTTTGGGGTGGCGACATTTCTGGAAGCTGCTGGAAAGCGCTCGAGTGGCGGAGGTGACGCCGGCGGCCAGGGGGTGGGGCGTGATTAAAACTAGTGCGCGGTCGGCAGCGGAGGGATTACGCTGAGGAAAGAAACCGGAACGCGTCTCGTTGCGCTCTGGCCGCGCGAGCCCGGGTCGGAAGGCGACGCGCCCCTGAGTGACTTGGGTGGGTGGGCGGGCGGCGGAGGAGGGAAGGGCACCCCAGCCGGCGGAGGGTGCGATGGAGGCTCTTGGCCGGCGCCTCCTTGCAGCGCCGAGGTCACCGCGACGGCGGGCCGCGCGAGGCCCCCATAGTCCGCTCTCCTAAAGCTTCGGTGAGAGCCGAGCTGCCACAGAGCGTGTTCACAAAGGGTCACCATACACGGAGCTGCCCCTCCCTGTCTCCCTAAACCCCATCTGCGAGGCCAGGGGCTTTTCCACCAGGATTCTGGGTGTATCTCCTCCTTTCCTCCCTCCCAGATCTTCTAACGGTAAGGGGAGTAGGCGAAGCACAGGGACCCATTCTTACTAGGCAGTGGCCGACGTGTCCCTGCTGCGCTCATTTCAGCTGCCCTGCCTTGTTTTAACTTCAGAGGAGGGGGGAGTTCTTATGGAGTTTCTAAGTTTAAGGCTCTGCTTTCGTAGGAAGGTCATGTGGTTTAAGGGACATCGTGACCGCGCGTGCTATTTCTGAGTCTGCGTTCTGAATCTTGGGGGCAGCATATTCCAGATGTCCTTTGCTCGATTGAGTTGTTTCCTGGATTAACAATGTGTAGTTTTTGACCATTTCTTTACAGAATAATCACCATGGGCATTTTGGACTGTGGCTTTTTTTTTAAGTGGTCTCAAACAAATTATATTCTGGAATAATGCTGATAATTTTGATAGGGTGATATAGAGGAAGGAAGTCCCGTGTACCAAGAAACTCTTCAGTGAGAAGGAATTTTAGTTTTCGGTTCTTCTGAATGCAAATGGCCAAGAATCCAACAGAGTTTGTTGTTTTGTTTTTCTCCAGAAAACTGAAAAATAGGCTGGTTGGTTTTTGTTTACCTTTTTTGTGGTTGTACTAGATGCCTAACGTGCCGGTGTATTGGTTGTCAGATCTAGCTAATTAGATTTTCTTTTATTTTAATGAATTATGAAAATGCGAGGATGTAGTAAGTGTTTCTTCCTGAAATAGTAGCGGTAATTCAGAAGGTTTTTCTTTTTCGCCCTTGGTATTTCCATTTTTAGAATGGAATACACTTTTTTGTAATGAACACTTGCTGAATGTTAACGTCATACATTGAACAAATAATTGATTCAGTTAAAATGTCGCTAAAATTTTAAGATTGAAAGTCAACATGCCCAATCATATCAGTCATTGTTGTCTGCAAAGTTGATTTATAGTCTTTTAGTGCAAATTTGATTTTTTGCCAGGAGAAATTCTGTAATAGTAACAGAAACAAAATGGAGGTGGGGCTTGAGTTGTGGAAAGAAAAGAATGGATTTTAGTGTGTGCTGTGTTTTGATTCCAGACTTTTTCCTCTTGTAAAAAGTAGAAAAAGGCATAAATGAGTTAATACGATTAAGGGGAGGTTGACTAGAAAACTCCCCTTTCGTTTACATTAGAGTAATGGTCCGAAGGTGAGAAAATTTGTGTACATTCCTGCTTATTTCTCACCAATATATTTGGAATGCCTCTTTCTATGAACATTGGTCCCCAAGAATGCAGTTACCATCCAGTAGGATTCAAGCTCATTGCCTCCATACCTTTGTAGCAATGTATAAAACTCCTGTCAGGAGGAGTTTTATTTACCTATTTTCATTTAAATAACATGATTTAATCAAATGGAGTTTTTTATTAAATTAATAATTAATAAGCAGCCCCAATAGGAATACAGTGTTGTACAATTAGGATTTTTTTTTTCCTCTTCTCACATTGTCAGCTTTTGCCCCCCTCTGCTAGATTGGATTCCTTAATAACAAAACAAGTCTGCCCAAACATGGGATATAAGAGCTGCCTGCTATAACTGCTTGTTCCGGGCTCATCAAAAAGATGAGCGTCGAAGTGACTAACCATATTTTCTAGCAGCACCGTTGTGAGTAGTCTGTAGTCTCATATCTAATTCCAACATTCAGAAGGCTTTGAGAACCAGAAACGTTTTAAGCTTGGAGACAAAATTCATTTGGTAGCAAAATGCAACCTGAACTAATGAAAAGTTATATATATTATGTACTTATACCATATGTTTTGCTGAAGAAATATTATGTTTGATTACGGGGTGCTATTCTTGGCCACTGGTATATGAGGTGTTACATAATGGGTTGTGTGCCTTGTGACATTTTTTAATTCCCGAAATTTCTTATTTCTAAAACACATTCAGCCCCTGGGTTTTGGTTAAGGAATGTGAACCTATATTAATAATTTTGGCAGTACACTTGTGCTAGGCATTCGCATATTTATTTATTTATTTTTCATTTTTGGTTTTTTTTTGGCCATGTTTCTTAGTTTATTTTTTTTTAACATCTTTTTTGGAGTATAATTGCTTTACATTGTTGTGTTAGTTTCTGCTGTATAACAAAGTGAATCAGCTATATGTATACATATATCCCCATATTCCCTCCCTCTTGCGTCTCCCTCCCACCCTCTAGGTGGTCACAAAGCACCGAGCTGATCTCCCTGTGCTATGCGGCTGCTTCCCACCAGCTATCTATTTTACATTTGGTAGTGTATATATATGTCCATGCCACTCTCTCACTTCATCCTAGCTTACCCTTCCCCCTCCCCATGTCCTCAAGTCCATTCTCTACATCTGCGTCTTCTTTCCTGCTCCTAGGTTCTTCAGAACCCTTTCGTTTTTTTTTTTTAGATTCCATATATATGTGTTAGCATATGGTATTTGTTTTTCTCTTTCTGACTTACTTCACTCTGTATGACAGACTCTAGGTATATCCACCTCACTACAAAGAACTCCATTTCATTTCTTTTTAATGGCTGAGTAATATTCCATTGTATATACGTGCCACATCTTCTTTATCCATTCATCTGTTGATGGACACTTCGGTTGCTTCCATGTCCTGGCTATCATAAATAATGCTGCAATGAACATTGTGGTACATGACTCTTTTTGAATTACGGTCTTCTCAGGTTATATGCCCAGTAGTGGGATTGCTGGGTCATACGGTAATTCTATTTCTGGTTTTTTAAGGAACCTCCATACTCTTCTCCATAGTGGCTGTATTAATTTACAGTCCCACCAACAGTGCAAGAGGGTTCCCTTTTCTCCACACCCTCTCCAGCATTTACTGTTTGTAGATTTTTTGATGATGGCCATTCTGACCAGTGTGAGGTGATGCCTCATTGTAGTTTTGATTTGCATTTCTTTAATGGTTAGTGATATTGAGCATTCTTTCATGTGTTTGTTGGCAATCTGTGTATCTTCTTTGGAGAAATGTCTATTTAGGTCTTCTGCCCATTTTTGGATTGGGTTGTTTGATTTTTTGATATTGAGCTGCATGAGCTGCTTGTAAATTTTGGAGATTAATCCTATGTCAGTTGCTTCAAAATATATGCAAATATTTTCTCCCATTCTGAGGGTCGTCTTTTCATCTTGTTTATGGTATCCTTTGCTGTGCAAAAGCTTAAGTTTCATTAGGTCCCATTTGTTTATTTTTGTTTTTATTTCCATTTCTCTAGGAGGTGGGTCAAAAAGGATCTTGCTGTGATTTATGTCATAGTGTTCTGCCTATGTTTTCCTCTAAGAGTTTTATACTGTCTGGTCTTACATTCAGGTCTGTAATCCATTTTGAGTTTATTTTTGTGTATGGTGTTAGGGAGTGTTCTAATTTCATTCTTTGACATGTAGCTGTCCAGTTTTCCCAGCACCACTTATTGAAGAGGCTGTCTTTTCTCCATTGTAAATCCTTGCCTCCTTTGTTATAGATTAATTGACCATAGGTGCATGGGTTTATCTCTGGGCTTTCTATCCTGTTCCATTGATCTATATTTCTGTTTTTGTGCCAGTACCATACTGTCTTGATTACTGTAGCTTTATAGTATAGTCTGAAGTCAGGGAGTCTGATTCCTCCAGCTCCGTTTTTTTCCCTCAAGACTGCTTTGGCTATTCGGGGTCTATTGTGTTTCCATACAGACTTTAAGATTTTTTTGTTCTAGTTCTGTAAAAAATGCCACTGGTAATTTGATAGGGATTGCATTGAATCTGTAGATTGCTTTGGGTAGTATAGTCATTTTTACAATGTTGATTCTTCCAATCCAAGAACATGATATGTCTCTCCATCTGTTTGTGTCATCTTTGATTTCTTTCATGAGTGTCTTATAGTTTTCTGAGTACAGGTCTTTTTATCTCCTTAGATAGGTTTATTCCTAGATGCTATATTCTTTTTGTTGCAGTGGTGAATGAGATTGTTTCCTTAATTTCTCTTTCTGATCTTTTGTTGTTAGTGTATAGGAATGCAAGAGGTTTCTGTGCATTAATTTTTGTATCCTGCAACTTTACCAAATTCATTGATTAGCTCTAGTAGTTTTCTGGTGGCATCTTTAGGATTCTCTATGTATGCTATCATGTCATCTGCAAACAGTGACTGTTTTACTTCTTGTTTTCTGATTTGGATTCCTTTTATTTCTTTTTTGTCCCTCATTGCTGTGGCTGAAATTTCGAAAACTATGGCATATTTAAAAAGAAAAAAAGTTAAGACATTTTAGTTCTTGCCCTCAGTGATTTCAGTAGAGTTAGAAGGGTAGATCTTTCATACTGTGGTATGTGCAGTGATAGAGATATGCACAACCTATTTGTAAGTATAGCCATATAGTGACCATACAAGAAATTAGTAGTCTAAGGGTTTGATGTTATTTTGTACTTTAAGACTCTAAAATTTAGACAGATGACAGCCCATTATATAGCCTAAATTTAACTTGGCCCTGGTTTACCCACACAAAATGAGAAGACAGAAAGATAAAGAAGAGTCTTAGAGCAGGTGCTGAAATTTCTGATTTCTAATGCTGACTCTTCTTTGTGACCTTACACAAGTCACTTAATTTGCAAGGCCTTGGTTTAGATATTTATACAGTGAGAAGTTTGGGATAGATGGATCTTTTAAGGAAGGTCCCTTACAGTTAAAACAGTCTACCTGCAGGTATTTACCCTTAGAACTATGTCTACTTTTTATAAATGTTTTTCACTAAGAACGTGATCCTGTTTCATCACAAACTACTTTCTTGCTGATCTAAATTTTGTGTTTTCTTTTTGGTTAGGTAATACATTCACAAGGTTCAAAATTCGAAACGAAAAAAAAAAGAATATGCAGTGAAAAGTCTTTCTTCCACACATGTCCCTCAGCCACCTGTTTCCTTGCCTAGGAAACAACCAGTGCTAACAGTTTCTTGTGTATTTCCCCACCCCCACCCCAAATGTATGCTTATACAAGCAAATAAGTACTATATATATTTTCTCTTCTATCTTTTTACATAAATGGTACATACTACGTATAGTTTATGTACCTTTTTTTCACTTATTTTCACTTATCTTAGAAGTTGTGTATATCATTGTATACAGTGTTTCCTCATTCTTTTTTTATGGCTGCATAATATTCCATCGTATGATGTATCATTTCATCAGTCCTCTCTTTTTGGACGTTTAGGGTTTTGTCTGATCTTATTAAAAGCGTTATGCAGGGTTTCCCTGGTGGCACAGTGGTTGAGAGTCCGCCTGTCAATGCAGGGGACACGGGTTCATACCCCGGTCCGGGAAGATCCCACATGCCGCGGAGTGGCTAGGTCCGTGAGCCATGGCCACTGAGCCTGCGCGTCTGGAGCCTGTGCTCTGCAACGGGAGAGGCCTGTGTACCGCAAAAAAAAAAAAAAAAAAGCGTTATGCAGTGAATAACTTTGTACATCATTTCCTACGTATGTGAATATATCTGTGCCCTAGACAGTGACACAGCTCTATTGGAATAGTGACATAGCTCATGAAATATGTTATTTAGTAACCAGTATCATAAATAAATTGATAAATCAGGGTTTCTAAAGTGTACTTCTAGAGTTCCATCAACTTTGACTTATGTGCTCCCTATGGCAGTATAATATGATGGTATAGTAGACTCAGCATTCTATTTGCTTCTGAAGTAAACGTGAGAGAAATCACATCACCTGCATGGCTGTTTCTTCGTTTGAGCTTCTTGAGCCCTAGATAAAGGATTATGTGTAGGGATCTTGTCCTAAACAAACAAAAAAATATATAAAATTTTAAACACTAAAATCATGCGTTAGAGTAAAATTTTCAGTGAGAGGCATATAAGAGCTGAGACCAATTGGTGTAACAGCAGATTTGTGCTTTCCAGCTCATGCTCACTCCAGGGCATATGCTCCTTGAGTGCTATTTAAGTTGATATTTTTCTTTTAAATTTTTTGCCAAGCACATATAGTCAAATTTGTATAATATGCAACATCTATGTATTCCCTCTTTACCAATAAGAAAACTCTAAAAGTAGTAAACAATTTACCCATATTTGCATAACAAAGTGGCAGACCTAGGACTAGAACCTACATTCTCTAATTTCTAATCCAGAACTTTTTCCAGTATGTCACATTCTATTCTAATTTAACATGTAGCACCAGCAGATCTGAGCATGCCCAGTGATTAGGGAGCACTTTAGGGAACTTTACTCTACCTAGGCTCCAGAGCAATGTAGAGTTCCGAAAGCAGCAGTGCATTTTTATGATGACAAAATAATATTCTATACGTAATTGTTGAAGTAATCATACAACACGTTGATTAGCAATCAGGAGGGCTCCAAATCAAAAAATGAAAGCCGATATAGAGGAAACACTCTTTCCTAATTGGGAAAGAGTTGTCACTTTGAGATGAATTTATCTGTCATAAGGACTGAAAGGGAATCAGGATTATTTGGAAGGAATCTTACATTCCCCAGAGTTAATGCTGTCATTTAATTTAGCCAGGAAAATCTGAACCATCAGAAAAGAAGTGGTGATAGAAACAATAGCAAAAGAATTGAAAAAATAGAAGATTGGGGAATGTGCTATAATAACTATCCCCCTGAAATTGGCATTGTGGCACATGACCCACACACACCTTTAGTCCCTTAACTGCTGACTATTCTCCTCTTTGCACAACTGACTCTTACCCTTCAAGTTTCAGCTTAAATTTCGCTTGTTAAGCTGTCCACCTATCTGAGCAGCCTTTTACCCTCCACCCCTACTCTAATTCCTTATCACTTGCTGTTTGTTTTCTTCATAGCATGCATATATATGTGTGTGTGTGTATATATATGCTTGCTATTGTCTCTCTTTGTACTAGGTGTGAATTTTGTGAGGGCAAGAGCTAATCTGTTTTGATCACTGTTACATATACATTGCCTGGTACATAGTACATATTTGTTGATTCATGAATGATCTTGGTGGTCCACAATTCCCAATTCACATGGCTGACCAAACCCACTCTTAAAGTGGAATGTTTTCAATAGTATATTTCCCCTTGTTCTTGTATTTGTTCGTTCAGGGTTGATTTAGGAAATGTATATGTAATTTATGTGCTCATCTTCTTAATGAGAAAAATGTTAGCTTACTCATCAACAAGCTTTTTTTAAATGTGCAAGGCACTGTGCTAAATGCTGGGCGAATACCAAGGTGAATAATGCATAGTCCTTATCCCTAAAGAGAAGCAGAAACATTGTTAAACCAATAGCTTTCATACAAGGCAAAATGAAATAAATGCTAAATGGAGTTGTACAAGCAATGTTGTATAGCAGCAATGAAGAAAAAATGATGAATTTTAATTACAGGAAGGGCCTCACAGAGTTGAATTTTGATTTTGGTCTTGTAGATAGAAAAGTAGAACTGAAGTCCCTATACGTGGAGAATAGAGATAATAAATGTTTAGTTTCACTTTTTTAAAAGTTCTTAAAATAGTAATATTGACCACAAAGTCTTATAAAACGTTGTCATAAAGCAATCTTTAAAAATTTCAGTTATAAATAAAATTACTCTGGCCTTAACATTACAATTCTAAAATTGAGGCCAATCATAAAATTAATTTGACTGTTTTGACTAGGTTGGTGCTTTCCAACTAGTTGCTCCATCATCCCTTCAATGTAACAGTTGGATCCTGACTGACTGCTGATGGCAGTTAGTAATTATTTAGTAAACTAAATAATTGACACGAAACCATAACGATTAAACAAATTTTTTTTGAGTGCTTTTTAAGCCATTGGTGGCCTTTAATGTATGGTCTCTGGCTGCATCACAAGTTAAAATGTATCTGTTTTGTAATGGTCTAATATTTCTTTTGTTAAGTTTGCTTTTGCTTTCTTTCTTTCGTGTGTTTTCCTAAGCAATATAGATCTTCTCCTTCCCCCCTTATTAAGAAAAAAAAAAAAAAGGAAGCATAGCCTTTAGATTCACAGACCTGATTTCAGCTTGGCCACTTATAAATCATAGTTCTGCCACTTTTCAGTTTTGTTACTTCTGACAAAATATTTTATCTCCCTGAGGCTCAATTTCATCTTTAAAATGAAAATATCTACTAATCCCATTCTGTCATTTAACTAGTTTTGTGACCTCAGGCAAATTATTTAATCTGTCTGAGCCTCAGTTTTTCCATATATGAAATGAAATTGTCTTAAATGAGGTGATATGTAGAAAAGTGTCTGCTGTTAATAAGCCCTCAGCAAGTGTTGTTTTCCCCTCATACTCTTCCACCTCGTCTAAATCCTGCATATCATTTAAAGTTTGCTTCAAGTTTTGTTTGCTATAATCTTTCCTTTGCTAGGTTATATAGCATGCTCCTTTTTTCCAGAGTTATTGCACTTGCTTTGTATATCTTGGGTTCTTATTGATAGATTAGTATGGGTCAGCATTGTATTGAGAACTTATTAAAAATGCAATTGCTTGGGTCCCATTCCTGATTTCATGGGTTTGGCATGGGGGGAGGTCAGGGCATCTGTGTTTTTACCTTTCTCCTTCAGATTTTCTGATTCTCAAAGGTGATCATCATTTCTCACGTATTTGGTAGTAATTATGTGCTTCTTATAGTTTATATTTGTTAGGTAATTCTTATATTATTATGTAACCCTTCAGGTGTTCTAGTTTATACCCAAATAGGCCATAAACTCCACAAGGGCACAAAATACCCATAATAGTACTTTGTACTTAGTTTAAAGGTTGATAAGTTGCCCCCCCTTTTTTTTCTTTTCCCTACTGAAGTTTGGATCCAGTTTAGAAATAGGACACAGAAGTCAGATAGATGAAGATTCAAATGTAGGTTTATTTTATTTATTTACTTACAACAGTTTTACTCATCCTGTGTTAATTTAAGACCCAATGTTTCCACTCGCAGGTTTTTTTGTTTTGTTTTGTTTTTTGTTTTTGCAGTACGCGGGCCTCTCACTGTTGTGGCCTCTCCTGTTGCAGAGCGCAAGGCTCAGCGGCCATGGCTCACGGGCCCAGCCGCTCCGCGGCATGGGGGATCTTCCTGGACTGGGGCACGAACCCGTATCCCCTGCATCGGCAGGCGGACTCTCAACCACTGCGCCACCAGGGAAGACCACTCGCAGTTTTTTTAAAGTTGCAAATGCAACCCTGATTTTTCTTTTAAAAGATTACAATGTACATTACATTTTATTAAGGGAAACAAGGAGTTAATTGCAAGATGCAAAAAGATAAGAAAGAGACAAACTACAGCGTGAGTATTGTTCAGAGGTAGTAAGTAAGCACTCTAAGCTACAGAACATGTTGAAATTCTATTGGTTTGTATGAGTTTGCATGAGGTAATAAAGCTGTGTTTTGATTAGTGAGATGTATAAATACTCTTTTGCTACACTATATACAACACTTCAGAGAGCAGGGCCTTTGTGAATGCCCAGAGGACGTAGCAAACCTTGACAAGTCTGTGCAGCACCCAGTGCACACCGTAAAACCCCAGACGGATCTCGTGGTCACCTCTATCAGCAGCAAGTATCTTCAGCTCTCAAAACAGTCTGGATCCATAATTTAATTTCCGAGCAGACTCTGGGCACTGGTGCTTTCAGAGAGAGAAAAGATGCTACCAGTCTCTGATCTAATTATAACATAAGATATCGAAACCCAAGTGTGACGAGGAAGATTCTTAAACACAACCATCATTAACAGGTAGCCAAACAGCTCCTTTATTCCAACTCCATTAGTGATATGAAAGAAGGACAATCAAAGTCTGCAGTGGAAATACGCAAGAAGTTCAATTTAGGTGAGGTGAGTCTTTGTATCTGCTTTAGCGACTGAGGTTTAGCATATATTGTACTTTTTACCCTTAAGGCCAAGTAATTGGCAAGTGAGAAACCGTTAATGTAAAATATTGGTAATAAATTATAATAAAATAGCTATAGGACTGTCAACAGTGTTAAATCTTGGCCTAATTGGATAAAGTGCTTTTTTAACATTGTGTGTTTTTAACTATAGATTCAAATGACTATGATTCCTTAAAAAACAGATTTACCAAGTTCTCTAATAAGACAAGGTTTTACAGTAAAGCTGTAGATGGTGGGCTACAAAAACGCTTTCCTTTTCCTCCTGTTAGTCTGAATGCACTTATCAAGGCATGTCAGCTCAGGGGAAGGTGTTGCCAGAGATTAGTTAGAGGTATCAGAGTGCACACTTCCTGGGCCTTCTGTAGGAGAAGTCACAGAAGATGGAGTTGTTGCGTCCTGCCAGCTTCCATTAGCGTTTAAAGTATGTGGACCGTACAGTGAATTTCCTCCAAGGCCATCAGCGTATCCCCCCATCTGATTGGTCGCGTGACGGAGGGTACCCACCAGAATGTGGCGTGGCGGGCGAGTCGGTCTGGTGGTTCCGCACGGCTGCGGCCACCGCGTGTGCAGCTGTCACGGCTGTCTTTGCAGCGTGGAGATGAGCTTCTTCCTGAAACTTGCCGACATTCTTCTTGTACCTGATTCGTTTGTTGCCACACCAGTTGGATACCTGTGACACTGTGATGCTGCATTTCTTGACCAGCTCCTCTTCGGCTTCTTCACTGCAGTAGGGGTTGCTGAGGTGTGAGTAAAAGTATTCATTCAAGATTTCTGTGGCCTGTTTACTGAAGTTACGCCTTTTTCGTCTGGCATCAAGGAACCTTGATCTTAAAATCATAAGTGCTTCACAAGTGCTTTGAGCTGCATCTGAATGGAACTGAATTTTCAATGGATGATGCCTACCATTCTTTCCATCTCTTTTGGGGAAATGGGACGTGTTCTACTCTGCTCTCGGAGAAGGTTCATCACGTGTGTAGTGAATTCATTACATGCCTTTCTCAGGACCTGAAACCCCTTCTGCCAAAAGCATATTGTCCAGTCTCATTAGCTGGGGATCGGGAGGATCCCCCTCCTGGGCTCCTCTGATGCTGAGACCTGCTAGTGTTGGAGGGTCTCCTGCAGAGGCGGGGGGTGGCTGTGGTTCACCGTGGGGACAAGGACACGGGCAGCAGAAGTTGTGGGAAGTACTCCTTGGCGTGAGCCCCCCCAGAGTCTGCCCAAATGTAAATTTAATTACCGAAAAAGTTGTTTGCAAAATGCGGCTGAGGTTTGCACAACAGTGAGCTTCCTAGTGTTGCACTCCAGAATCACTCAGACTTAAACCTCAGGTTTCAATGTCCTCAAGAGTAAAGCTTGTCCCACTACGTTTACTGTGTGACAGTAGACCAGAACAAATGGCTCTCTTCAGTCAGACAAATGTGAAATGGAAAGGAGAGAAGTAGCTGAGCCTCAGAATTCCTCCTCTCAAATTTGTCATCAGACCAGTTACTCCCTCTTACCTAGGGAGGAGTTAGTGAGAAGTTAGAGGTTGCCCGTGACTATTACCCTGAGGAAGTTTCATGTGGAGTATGAGAGAGCTTTTTTGCCCTCAGTGGTACCAGTTAGTGGATTTTTTTACTACCTTACATTGCATCAGCATGCTGTGATTTTTAATACCTAAATGAGAAGCTATAGAGTTATAACTTCAACCAGTCAAATTAGTATATATTATTATATTATCCTTTGCTTTGTAAGAAATTTCCCCAAAACAGCTTAAAAGACAAACATTTATTATTTCACATAGTTTTTGATGGTCAGGAAACTGGGAGTGGTTTAGCTGAGTGGTTCCAATTCAGATTCTCATGTGGTTGCATTCATCTGAAGGCTGCTTGAGTGTCCTCACAACATGACAGCTGGCTTTCCCCCGGAGCAAGTGTCTGAGAGAGCGGCAGAAACCTCAATGTCTTTTATAATATAGCCTTAGAAGTGACACACCGTCGCTCTGTTGTACAGATCCACCTTGATATGATGTGGGAGGGATGTACACAGGCTGTAAGTACCAGGAGGCAGGGCCCACTGGAGCCCATCTTGTAGGCAGCTACCACAAGTATATAACGTTAGTTTGATTTTGTTACCTCACGTTGCTTCATATGAGAGCAAGTAATTCAGTAATGTTGAATATCCCATTAAAATTATTAAAGTATTAAGGTAGTTCTGTGAAATAATTGTATTTTTGTATGTATTACTGTATAATTTCCTAGCTGGAGAATAAATTGAGAGGATGATTTTCCGCTGCTGTTTGGTCCCTCCCTCCCGTCTAGCTCTGCGTCTAAATCTAAAGTTTACATAGTATGATTATGGTCTTCCAGATAGTCTGTGAAAGTTCAAGTGATCTACAGGTTGACTTATTATAAGGTAATAATAGCTACAGTTTTGATTTTTATATGAATTAATAATTCTGATCTTAGGGAAGGTGTTTCTTAAAGTCTGATCAGCTTCTGATTTATTCAAGGGAGGGTTTGTAATCAGGTTGAGGTGGACTAGACGGCTGGTGAAGGGCATTTACCGCCCTGAGATGGTCCATAGGCCCAAAGGAGTCTCCATCTCTCTAAGTAAGCGCCAGTGGTTTGATTCAGATTCCAGTGCCAAGGCACTAAAAATCATTAACCATTTTATTTTACTCATTTATTTCATCATATGAGATGAACTCACTTATTTCGTCATAATTTAGATCTCATATAAATGCTAAATAATTTCAGGTTTTGTAAGATAAAAAAATAGCAATGAAAGTTAGAGGGAACTTGAAATGTTCATTGAATTAGAGTATAAAATTCATTTGTATAAAACATTCTATTTTTAATGTTTTCCAACACTGTGGAAAAGACAGTAATTTGAAGATTATGGCAGAAAATGTTTTAAGATAAATTGACAACACCTAAATGTTCCTTGGAATTATAGCTGTAAAAATTGTTGGGTCGATTTGCATTTTAAGTTGCTTAAAGAATGTTCATTAAGTTGTTTAAAGAATTTATACATGAATGACCAGTTATAGAAGCCCAAATATGAGTATAATCAAATTTTTCATCTGTATTTAAGCTGTTTACTACATAGACAGAAGGGCATACGGAACATACCAGCACCAGCCCAGTGAACTCATCTGGCTGTTATAATTTTCAGTCATGTAGGCATATTTAACAGCAGCTTTCACCCTCAAGTATTAGGAGGCACTATTTTGCTAATCAGGAAAGAAATTCCAGATAATTCATTTTACTTTCTAAATGTAATTTGTTGTGGTTAATCAATAAAATGTTGTATGGTTTGGGTACTGATTAGCTTTAAGATGAGATCTCCCTTGAATTCTTATAGTAAATGAAAGATGGTAGTATGTTTTTTCTGAATATAGAGTGTATAAGCCCTGAAAGTTGCTCAGTTGGGTCTTCAGAACTAATAGGTGGCAGTTAAATTTTTAAAAAAATCTTGGGGTAAATTGAGAATTTTCTGAAACTGAAGGGCATTGCAGAGAGATAACAGAAAATTGGGAAATGTTAATTTTAGGGTATTGTGCCAGGAATAATAAATGTATTTACTACCCTCAAAAACTTCCCTTCCAGGATAGAAGAACAAGTTAAATGTCATAAAAAAGAATCAATCCAATCCATTTTATAAAACAGGTCTTTTTAAAAAGTCATTGAGAGAGACCAAAGAAACCTGATAACCAAATGCAATGCATGGACTTGGATTAAATTCTGGTTTGAAAAACAGCAAAACAAAACTGCTGTAAAACACATTGGGAGAATTTGAGTATGCCTGGCTATAGAATATATTTGGGAATATATTTTTTATTTTCCTGGGTGTGTTAATGGTTATCACGGTTATGAAGGAGAAAGGCCTTTTTTAAATGAGGTATATCTGAAGTATATGTAGAGGTGAAGTTATCTTCAATATTCAGAAATGTGTGTGTGTGTGTGTGTGTGTGTGTGTGTATGTGTATATGTATATACAGGAAAACTAATATGATAGTGTTAAAATTTGAATCTCTGGGGTGGATGTAAGGGGAGTTGTCATACTGTAAACTTTTCTGTATGTGCATATGGAAAACAAGAAGTTGGAAGAAAAAAAAATCCCCTCCAGATATTGTTGTTTCTTTAATCAGCTTTACAAAGGCCTGGAGAGAGTGGATCACTATTTACAGCTACTATCTCTACCTTCCTCTACTATTAACTCTTTTGACTCAGATTTTCATTCCTATGTACCCACCAAAACTGTTCATTTCCACATCAGTGTTGGCATCCATGTTGCCAGATTTGGTGGGCATTTCTTAGTCCTCATTTTCCTTTTGACATCTGAGCAGCATTTGACACAGTTGATCATTCTCTTCTCTCCTCCTACCTCAAGTTGTCTTCTTCATCTTCTTAGTATCTTTTACTGGCTCCTCCTCTTTAAACATTGGAATACCTTAGAGCTCAGAGCTCTTCTCAGTTTGCATTTGCTCTCTAAATAATATTAGCCTGTTCTGTAGCTTTAAATACTATACAGATGCTAAAGAGTCCCAAGTTTTCTCTAGCCCCAACCTTGCCCCTGAACTTCAGACTCATATCCATTTGCCTACCTGATATATTTATTCACTTGGCGCCAAGTAGATAGATATTTCAAATTTAGTATGTCCAAAATCGAATGCTTGAATTCCATCAGTTACTTCTCACTCCCAAATAAAAACAAAGCACTTGTTCCCTACCTGCTACTCCCACATCCTTTCTCATCTCAGTACGAAGCACTTCATTCTTCTAATTGCTCAGATGAGAAACCTTGGTGTCATCTTTGATAGGAATCCTTTTCCCTTGTACTATACATTTAATCCCTCAGCAAATACAGTCAGCTTTACTTTTAAAATATTTAAAAATATATCCAGAATCTAAGCACTTCTCCACCTCTCCCCACTACTGTCTTAATCCTTGCCACCATTCTATGACACATTATAACAGAGTTTCTCAACCTCAGCATTACTGAAATTTGGGACCATAATTCTTTTGGGGGGGAGTGGGCTGTCCTGTGCATTGTAGGATGCTTAGAAGTATCCCTGGCATCTACTGTACTCTGTGACTTTAAAAATGATTTATAATTTCTGCTAATTCTATAGGTGACTCTAAAGTTCTGTTGGTCTCACCTGGGTCCACTCATGCAGCTGCTGTGAGTTGGCAGCTGGCCTGGGGCTGAAGGGTCTGAGGCCAGGATGCTGCATCTCAGCTGGGCCTGTCTCTCTGTCTCCAAGCCATCTCTCCTCATTCATGGTCTCCCTTGGACTTTTTAACAAGGCAGCAGGAGTGTTCCAAGAGGGCAAGAGCAAAAGGCGACAAGGTTTTTAGGCCTCGCCTCAGAAGCTGCACATCGCTTCTGCTGCTTTCCACCACACTATTATGTATGCACATTACTCACTTAAACTTCATAATAGCGCTATGAAAAGTAGGGTACCATTATTACCTTCATTTCTTAAAATGAGGAAACTGGAGCTCAGTACTAGGAGTTTGGCCACAGGTACCCAACAGGCAAGCCACAGAACCAGACGTGGGTTTTAATCTCTCCTTACCTATCAGCAAACTCTGTGATATTAATTTATCTGAGCCCATTTCCTCATCTGTAAATGGGGTTAATACTACTATATAGAATTATTTTTAAGATTGAATTATTTGCTTTCTAAAGTACATAGCAGAGTACATGATACAGAGCAGGTACTCAAAAATGTTAATTCATCACCTTCCTCTTAATCTTCTTAGTTTCTTTATTAGTTGAAGAAATGTTTTTATACATGATATTTGTCTCTGTCTTAAAAAAAAACTTGAATGACCTATACTAGAATAATTATTAAAGAAGACTGTCATTAACATTCCAATAGCAGAGCAATAATAAAGAAAATTCCATTATGATGGAATTAGTTATTTTAAGACTGCGAACTTAGTTGTTCTACCCTAAGGTGTTAGTGGCTAGTGATCACTTAATATATTACATTTTCAGAGGAAACAAAATGCCAGTGAAGGAATAGAATAGAAGAATTTTAGGTTTTATGGCAAGCCAGTGAGGAAGCGGTGATTTGGAAAGGGAATTTTGGTGCTCCTTGTGGTCCGCCTACTACCGTGGGCCAGCCCTGGCAAATTATCAAGTAGATCACCACACTTTGTGTGCAATTTATAGATTTGGGTTTCTATAGGAAGAAGAGATGCTTTTTAATAAATTGAGGTCATCATGCTGTATTACTTCATTTGCTTATGTGACATGTAGATAAATAGAGATGCAGTCATTGTACTATAAATGCAAACTACAGTGTTGACAAATTAAAGTTTGGGCCTGTTATGGGCTGATTTGTGCCCCCCCCACCAAAATTTATATGTTGAAGCTTTAACCTCCAGTACCTGAGAATATGACTGTATGTGGAGATAAGTTCTTTAAAGGCGTGATTAAGTTAAAATGAAATCTTTAGGGTGGGTCCTAACCCATTATGACTGGTGTTCTTATAAGAGGAGGAGATCAGGACACAGATGTACCATGTAGAGAGGGAAGACCACATGAGGACCCAGTGAGAAAACAACCATCTGTAAACCAAGGAGAAAAGCCTCAGAAGAAACCAACCTGGTAACACCTTAGTCTTGGACTTCCAGCTTCCAACTGTGAGGAAATAAATCACTGATGTGTAAACCACTCAGTCTTTGGTGTTCTGTTATGGCAGCCCAAGCAAACTAATACAGGGCCCATTTTCCACCCTTATAGATGCTGTTTAATATTTGTTGTTTTTCCAAAACTGAAAATTTTGTTATAGGAGAACAAATCAGGAATGGGTTATAGGAATCTTTTCTTAATAAGTAATCAATTAAGTTATATGATGTGGTATTTGAAATAAATTAGGTTAGAAGTGTCTTCCTTTATTTTACCACTATGGCCATGGTAACCCCTTTTCCTTCCACTTCTCAATCCTTTTCACCTGACCCTACATCACCCTGAGCCATTCCAACACGCATGCATACCAGAAAGCTGGCTTCTTTCACCTTGCATTCTCAGGTATATTCTCTAAACAAGCTTTAGTTATTTTTCCTAAGCAACAGGAAAATCGTCCATCTTGTTTTTCTATCTTCACTTTGTAAAACACATGAGTAGCCCAGTTAAAGAAGGAGAGAGGGCTTTAACATTTATGGAGCACCTATTTTATGCTAGGTACTACGTTATTCACTTTACAGAAACCAGCTCCTTTAGTGAGAAAACAGCAGTGGCCCAATTTAGAAAAAGAGGAGGAAAAGCAACAGTAATAGCCTGTGGCATCACCTTGAAACTTTAAGTCTCTGGCCCTTGTCTAGCTTTCTATATACTTAGCCCTGCTATCAGATCCACAGTACCTGGTGATTATGAAAAGTACCTTAACTGTTTAAACCTCTAGATGTTAATCATTTTGTGAGATGTGAAAGCAGCATATCCTTGGGGTATTCTTGGGAATGTCCCTGGAAATAGCATGGGGGTACTAGTGCTTCTGAGAGTGTGTAGTTGACAGTCACAAGTAATTTGCATGTGCATGCCTCCTTCTTAATGGAGAGTAACTGAAGGAGAAATGGGGAAAGCTGCTAGTTCTGGACTATTACAGTGTAATAGTTATAATAGTCAAGAAGGGACAGCTAGCTCTAAGAACTTTGGAAGCATGCCTTATCTAGTGTAAAATATCTTCCATCTAGTTGTGAAAAGAATGTGAAATAGTTTCCCTGGGCTTGGAACTATGAGGAAGAGGAACCTAAGGAAAAAGAGGCTTGTTAGCCCTATACATCGTGGGTGAGCAGACTTTCCCCGTGGGTCGAATGTGGAATGAGGCCTGTTTTTGTATGTCCCTTGGACTAAGTGATTTTTACATTTTTAAAGAGTTTTTAAAAAATAATATGTGACAGAGATCTTATATGTCCTACAAAGCCTAAAATATTTATTATCTGACTCTGTAGAAGAAGTTTGCCATCCCTTGAATATAGTTACAGAGGATCTTTTCTGTTTTCTGTTGAAAGACTGGTGGTATACTGTAAACAATTGAATATGAGAAATCTTCCTGAACATTTGTAGTATTTCATAGAATTACTCAATTTTAGACCTTCTGGAATGTTAAGAGATCGTCTCTTCTGTATTAGTTTGCTGTAACGAAGTACCAAAAACCAGATGGCTTAAACAACAGAAATTTATTTTGTCACAGTTCTGGTGGCTAGAAGTCCAGGATCAAGGTGTCACATGTTGGCTCACTGTGAGGACTGTCAGGAAGAATCTGTTCCATCCTAGCTTTCGGTTGTTCACCCGCAGATTCCGGTGTTCCTTGGCTTATACACGGTTATCACCCCAAATTCTGTTTTCATGTTCACGTGGCATTTTCCCTGTGTGCATTTCTGTCTCTGTCCAAATTTCCCCCTTTCATATGGACACAGTCACACCCTAAATGACTTCATCTTAATTTATCAACTGCTGAGATTCAATTTCCAAATAAGGTTGTGTTCACAGGTACTGTGAATCTTTTTAGAGGACACAATTCAACCCAAGCCTTTGTTTTACAAATAACACAGAGGCCAAGAAAGTATAAAGAAGTCATTCACCTCCTACAGCTATCTAGGAGCGGAACTGATATTAAAATGAAGGTCCTCTGACTGGTCCAGTAGTTGTTCACCTACATGCTTTATGCCATAATACACAATTGATTATAGAGTAATGAGGTTCATATCAAGTACAGTACTTGTTCATGCTGGCTGCATTATTCCACTCATCTTTTATGTGCCTTCCACTAATCACAGAAGAACAATAAATTATAAGTGGATCAGAATGTAATCCATCATTTCCATTAGAAACACAAGTACATCATGCATTATTTTGGGTTGAAACCATCTTAGTACATTTAGTTGAGAAAGAATTTGCTGAAGGTCTGTTGTTGCTAGAGAGAATTTAAGCATACGTGTTGAGTATACACTAGGTAGTGGTTGTTGGAACATTGTGGGCATGTGCATTGGTCTGGATCTGTGTTGCCTAAAGTTTTCATTCCTGCTTCTTTAAAAGAAGGGATGAGGTTTTCTAAAATCCCTTGTAATTCAAGGATTCTGTAATTCTGTGAATGTGAATGTGATAAGACTCTCTTGTGTTTGAGGTGTTTACTGGTTAGGGGCAATTCTACACTTCATATTAAGGAGTGTACGGCACACCTCTCTACGGACTGAGACTTATGTGCCCACCTGAAGTAGTACATATGAGTGTAAGTCGTGGGGCCCCAGTATCTGATTATAAAAAACTGTAAAGCTCTCTTTGGATACATTCTAGTGTATGCGTGGTTAAAAGAGGGAGGAACATTGCCAGGCTGTTGTATTCTCTGTTACAATTACTGGCTTACTTTCTGAGTGAAGAACTAAATTTAAAAGGTTATACCACAGAGATAACCTAATTTTTTTTTTTTATCACTGGCAGCCCAAGGAATGGAGTTATTTGCACCTTCTTGGTACTCCCTCGGTATTTTCTATCTTTTGTGGTAGTCAGCTCCCAAGATGGCCCCTGGTGATTCCTGCCCCTTGTTATTCATACCCTTGTGAAGTCCCGTCCTGTACTAAGTAGGATTGACCTGTGTAACCAGTAGGATATTGTGGAAATGACAGCGTGTGACTTCTGAGGCTAGGTCATAGAAGACGTTGTGGCTTCCATCGTGCTCTCTAGCCTCCCTGAGAGTGAGTGATTCACTCACTCTCAGGGAGGCCAGCTGCCATGTCACGCGTGCACTAGAGCAGCCCTGTGGAGAAGCCCATGTGATGCGGAGCTCAGGCCTCCTCCCAACAGCCAGCACGAACTTGCCTGGCATGCGAGGGAGCCACCTGGGAAGTTGATCTTGCAGCCCTCGTCAAGCCCTAGAAGGACTGGAGGCCCAGCCCTTGTCTGCAGCTCAACCAGCTAAGCCCTCCTGGATTCTTGGCCACAGAGACTTTATGAAATAATAAATGTTTATTGTTTTAGGCTACCAAGTTTGGGGGAAATATGTTATACAACAATAGAAATACCACCTTTGTTGATTCTGCCCCTTTTTTCAGATCATAGTTTATATCTTTATCTCCCGCTAGATTTTTATCTACTGAAGGGCAGAGTTTGGGTCTTAAACTCACTTTTGTAGGCCTTACAGAGGTTATTACAGTGCTCTGAAAATATTTTTAACTGTATGTGATTAACTTATATAAAGCCTAGAACAACTGGGTTGCACCTATTGCTTCTGTTTGGAAAGGTTGTAAATTACCTCTGCTATTTTATTTGAAAGTAAATGCAGAAGGAGTTAGAATGTTTGAACAATGTAAATAAAACAAAAACAATTATTTATATGAGAATTAACATTTTAACAAGTGTCTAAACAAATGGGGGGAAAGACTCACAGCAGAACCAGGATGAACTGTTGGAGTTGGCCACCCCTAAAAAATTTACTGAGAAAAAAGAATGTCCTTTTTTGATTACCTGTTTTTATTCATTTGAAAGTAATTTCAAAACTTACAAGTTGGTAAGTTGAAAGAAACAACAAGAAGAATACCTATATACCTTTTACCTAGATTTGTCTGTTAAGATTTTTTGTCTCATTTGCTTTATCATTTATACTTCTGTGTGCTCGCTCTCTCTCAGAGCATGTGTTTGTAGATACACACATGCATGTATCTACACACACTGTATCTTTTCTAAATCATTCAGGGGTAACTTACATACATCATAGCCCTACATTCCTAAATTCTTAAGTGTGTTAATTCCTGAGAAGTACAGTTAACAAACTTCAGTAAGTTTAACATTGATACTTTACTGTTGGTATTCCTGTTCTGTCAGTTGATTCAGTAATGTCCTTTATGCCATTTTGCCCCTTCCCAGTACAGGATTGAGTATGGGGTTATGCATTTAGTTGTGTACCTTTAGTCTCTTTTAACCTGTAACATTTCCATAGACTTTGTCTTTTATGGCATTGACATTCTGGAAGAATATTCTGTTCTTCCTCCCCTTTTTTAGAAGAATGCTCCTCATTTTGGGTTTTCTGGTGTTTCCTTGTGAATTAAATTCAGTATCCTTTTAAATTTTCTAAAGTGATAAAACAATATTCCATTCAAAGGATCAATTTAAAGCAACATTTAGGTCAAACTTAGTTCAAAGGAATTATTAGAAACTGAAATGGAAAACCAAAACATGTTGTAGAATCTTAGAAAATGTTTAGAATAAGAGAGTTTTCTATTTTTCACGTTACTGTAAATAGTATTGATTGACTCAACAACTGGATTTTTAAAAGTCAATCAGTGTCTTGGCATTGGGGTGACCTTAGGTGGTTTCATCTAGCTTCATCATGAACTTGCCTCCCCAGAAAGCCAGTGGTATCTTTCTGTGGAAACAAAGGATTTTCTTCCAACTATTGCTAAATTTATTTAACAGACATTATTAAATTCTTATTACCTGCCAGACACTGGCGTGGATCCTGGGAATACAAAGAAGAACATAACAGACTTCGTGTGCCCTGCTGTATATTAAAAGACAATCACAGAGCCCGACATGCCACAGAGGTCAGGAGGAGCCTCTGCCTGGGAATAGTTGTAACCACACTGGAGTGGGAAAGCCTAAATGCTCTTTTCTGCCCAAAAGGAAATTCCTGTTGTTCCTGTAAGAGTCGCATCCACCTGCTAGAAAAACTTATCTTGCTGTTGTTTGGCATTTTTACCTATTGTGTATTAAAAATGACAAGATCAAGTTGAATAATTTAGTGCAGGTAATCCCTTTAAGAGACTGGGCGATAAGAGTTTATTTCTTTTAATGCTTAAATCTTGGATTGTTGCAGTTGTTTTGTACTATATAAAATGCCTAGGAATTCATTTTTTTAAAAAAATAATAGCACTAAAGGCTATTATTTTTGTATGCATCATTCCCAACAGTATCACAGGTAAAGGCTTAAAACTTTTAAGGTGAAAAATGTTCTTAAAAGCTGAAGATAAAACAACTTTGAATCTTCTGATGCTGTGATCATAGTTATGGCTTTGTTCCTGACTCTTTCCATGTGGCCGTGTCCTAGGCAGTTCATTTCATCTGAAGACTAATATATTCTCAGCCACTCAACTTTGTGATTCTGGTGTAGGGAAATGTCATTATACATGGCTGCCTAAAATACTGTAATTTAAACTTGGAAATAAAATGCTAATATGCTGAAACTGGGATAATTTCTAATAAGAGTGCCACTAAAGATCATTTCTTTTTTTCCCAAATATAACATAGGGGAATGGATATGGTTGTACTATTGTAGACGATGTTCTTTATCTTTAACTAAAATTATATCACATGAAAGATTGATATTTTCATGTAATTCTCAATATAAAAATAAAATGTAATATCTTCTAAATTCTAGATTATATTTTGTTAATACAGTAACCAAATACCAGGCTAAAGCAAAGGAACTATGATTTTATATTGTCAGAAATGAGATTTTAAAAGGCACCTAGAGAACAGAAAGGAATTCAAGAAGATCGGAAAATCTAATATAAGATTGGGAAAGATTTTTTTTTCAAGTCACTGTATATATGTCCTTGCTCCTATGTTGGTAAATACTGACCAAAGAGAAATATTTTATTGATAAGTATGTATTTTAATCAAAATAATTCTCTGATATGACATTCAAATAAGCTAATTTTGACAATTTGTCTTCTCTTAAAATTGAGAGGAAAAGAATACAGATGCTTTTCACCTGTGCAGTTTAAATGCAGTTAACTTTAGTGTATAAATATAATTGATCTTTCAAACTACCTTAGTTGTTCGGCTGCCTACAGTAGGACAGTATCGTGAAACATAAGGTAAGCTCTGAATCTGATGATAAATGGAATGTAGATTATGTAGAGGTTATTTCTTATTTATACTGTTAATAATGATTTAGAATCGACTGGGTTGTCTTAAATCTTAAAATCCCTGTTGCTTTGCACAGAGCTTAGCAGAATACAAAATGTTTTAAATTTCATAGCACAGTATAGTATATAAAATTGCCAGGTGTTTCTTTTTAAAATCAAAACTGGTTGAATATTGGAAATTTTATATTATTCAACCTTAAAATGGGTTTCTTTGTAATATGGCTTCTGCCCCAGTCCACCTTGCATCTTCTAACAACATTTAACAGTCTGTCATTTCCTTGCTCACATCTAACTTTCACAGTTAGAGTTGCATTGTGTGGTCTGATAGCCAGTACTTGCATGTAGTCATTTAAATTTAACTTTGAAGTCACTAAAATGAAATTAAAAATCTAGTTCTTGCTGCAGTGGCCACATATAAAATACTCAGTAGCCACATGTGACAAGTAGTTACCTTACTGGACAGTGTACATATCAGATGTTTCCATCATTGCAAACTTGGTATTAATGTAAGCATTTTTGAGGCTATCCAGTTGCTAAAACACTTTCCAATATAATGCCTCTGGTTGACCAAAATAGTAAATATTTTATTTAAATAATTGGAAAATACCTGCAAAATAACGTTTGATTAATTACATTTCAAAGCATATGTGTTTTGCTGAGAAAATGAGATGATCTAAGTAGAATGTTTTGTAGCTAGTCAGTAAACAAAATTTTATTAAGCACTGCTATGTTCCAGGCACTGTCCTAGGTATCAGTGATACAGGAGTGAAATGGTGTCTGCCCTCAAGGAATGCTTACATTTTAGGAGGTGGGGGGAAGACAACAAGCACATACTATTTAGTATAGTAGTAAGTGCTAAGTACCTAGTATAGTACTACTTAGTACTTAGCTTAGTGTTAGCAAGTACTGTGAGGAAAATGTAGTAGAGTGACTGCGATAACTACTTTTGCTGGGTGGTCAAGAAAAGCCTCTTTGAGGTAACCTTGAATTAAGACTGAATAAAGGGGGATGTCCCTGGTGGCCCAGTGGGTAGGACTCTGTGCTCCCAATGCAGGGGGCCCAGGTTCAATCCCTGGTCAGGGAGCTAGATCCCGCATGCATGCTGCAACTAAGAGTTCGAATGCCGCAACTAAGAAGTCTGCGTGCTGCAACTAAAAAAAAGATCCCAGGCTTCCCTGGTGGCACAGTGGTTGAGAGTCTGCCTGCCGATGCAGGGGACACAGGTTTGTGCCCCGGTCCAGGAGGATCCCACATGCCGCGGAGCGGCTGGGCCCGTGAGCCATGGCCGCTGAGCCTGCGCGTCCGGAGCCTGTGCTCTGCAACGGGAGAGGTCACAGCAGTGAAAGGCCCACGCGTACCGCAATCAATCAATCAATCAATAAAAAATAAAAAAATACATACATACCGCAACTAAGACCCGGCGCAGCCAAAATAAATAAATAATAAATATATTTTTTAAAAAGACTGAATAATGGGTGCAGGAGGTTATAGTCAGAGAAAAGAGCAAGTGTAAACATCTTGAGGCAAGATTATATTTGGCTAGCAGCGGGAGGGGAAGGCTAGTGTGACTGGAATCTGGAGTCATCTAGGAATAGAATGGTAGGAAATGTTCAGAGAGTTAGTTGGGATTATTAGTTTTATTGACTAGGAGGGTAAGGAACTTGGATTTGGGTTTTTTCCTTAATGGGAATCCATTGAAAGGTTTTAATCAGGGAAGGGGCATGATTAGATTTGTGCTTAGGAAGATCAGTCTGAATGCTGTGTGGAACATGAGGCATCTGCAGTCCAGGTGAGACATTGCAACAGTTCAGACTATGTTTTAACAGTGGAGATGGTGGGGAATGGGTAGATTCAGGGTGGATTGGACATGGGGTGTAAGGAAAAGAGAATCATCATATTCAGCAGAAACATTTGTAAGTACCTATCCTGATATGGTGCCATGTTAGATAACAGATATACAGATTGATTTAAGCAGTTATTTCCCTTCCTTCTTGCATAGTAATTCTTCATCACTTCTTCCCATTTTGGTTTGTGTGTTTTTTTCCACCACCTAAATGGTACCATAAAATTAATTTTCTTTCTACTTAAAAAATAATGTATTTTTCAAACAATTTTTTTGAAGCATACCACATCAAACTCCATAATTCTAAACTACCCTACTTCTCTTACGCATGTCTTGTTATACTCTACCTTCTTGTTGTTGGCTCCAGCTTTGATGCCCATTTGTTCTGGCATGATATGGTAACTCTGTTGAAAATCATAAAACGCTCCCTTCAGAAAGTCCTGAGACACTGTTTCTCCCATCTCTCCTACCTTCCCAGAAGGTCTTGGGGCTTATTGAAAAAAGCAGTCTTTGCCAGGGAGAACCACCTATAGAAGATGGTTAACAGGTTAAATACATAACTGAGCACTTGTTCACATGTTAAAATGAACTCAGAACTTCTTCCTGCAGAAAATTCTGACTTTGTCTACAGGTGTCTCCCTTCTCGTTGAGTTAAGGTGGCCTTATATCAAAGCAGGAGTCCTGATTAGGAACCTCAATTTCCATTATAGATTATTAACCTTATCACCTGCTTGTCTGGTTTCTAATACATGTAGTTATGCTCTTAATCAGCGACATAGAGTACTTGTACTCTCTAAGCATCAGCAAACTATCTGTAAAGGATCTGTTATGGACTGAATGTTTGTATCCCCCAAATACATATGTTGAAACCCTACCCGCACATGATGTAATTAGGAGGTAGGGCCTTTGGAAAGTAATTAGGATTAGATGAGGTTATGAGAGTCGAGCTCTCATGAATGGGATTAGTGTCCTTGTAAGGGTCAAAGAGAGCTTGCTCCCTCTCTCTGCTCTCCACGGTGTGAGGATACAGCAAGAAGTCAGCAGTCTGCAGCCGGGAAGAGGCTCTCACCAGAGCCCAGCTGGGCTGGCACCCTGGTCTTAGACTTCCAGCCTCCAGAAGTGTGAGAAGTAAATTATCTGTTGTTTATAAGCCATCCAGTTTATGGTAGTATTTTGTTATAGCGGCCCAAGCTGACTAATACAGGGTTAGGTTATAAATATTTTAGTCTTTGTGGGCCATAACTACCCAGCTCTGCTCTTGTAATGTGAAAATAGTCATTGGCAATACAAAAATGAGTGGGAATGGCTGTGTTCTAATAAAACTTTACAAAAATAGCAGGCAAGATTTGGCCCATGAGCCATTGTTTGCTAAACCCTTCTCTAGGCCTTTGAAGGACAAACTTGTTACACTGTTCAGCTCTCATCAAAGCTGGGCTGTGCTATTTATGGAATATGAGTAGAAGGAGCCACCATGTATCTACTTCTTTAAGTAAATCATAAGATTCAGTTTTTGGATTTGATTCTCTCGCATTTGTTTAAAAAAATTTTTTTTTGTAAAAGGCAGGTAGACACACAGCTATAAGTCTGCATTATCTACAGTAGAAATGCTGAAGAGGAAGAATGTCTTTATGTAGTCAGTGGCTTCTAGGGAAAGGGTGTCTCGATGATGACCAGTGGTAATGGAAAAAATGGGAAATAGATAAAAACCTATTATTGTCTCTCCAGCTTTACCCTCTTTCTTGCTTCTGGATGTCATTCTAGCCTCTAATTTTATTCAACTAATAGTTGTTAATGTCTGTTAGGTGCAAGGTGTAGTGCTAAGCAATGTCTCCTGAGAGTATCCTTCTACTAGGAAAAGACGCCTAATATAAACAATTGACATCTGCTTTCCTGCATATATAGCTCACTCCCTGGCATGGAGAAGATACTTAATAAATCTTTGTGGCTGAATTAGTATTTCCTATTATAAATCAATAAATTGCTATTGTTTGTAAATTACTCTCTTACAGATTCAGTTAACTTGAATCAGTGGATGAATTGATAAATAAAACAAGCCAAAGCTAATGTCCAAACATGAACCCAAGCTGATTCCAAATATCCTGTGATGTCTAAGGATTTTAACAAGATTACTGAAATATCTCTTCTTATACTGCCACATATAACATTGAAATATGTAAAAGGTCATAATTGAATTAAATAGATACAGTAGATTTGTTTAGGGAAAGTTTTATAAGGTATCACTGTGAGCTATGCTATGAACCCAGTCTGCCTAACATATTTTCACATCTCACTGAATGTTCCCCAAACTCTGTCATGGGCATTATATTATAGTTGAGGTCATTAAAAAAATAATAAGTTATACTAAACTAAGAAATGATCACATGCAGTGTTTTCCAAGCTGATTTTTAAAACCACACTCCGCAGTGGCAAAAGCATTTTACATTTCAACTAGTACACAAACACACATACATACAAGCAACTGAAACAAAATTGTGTGAACTAGTACCCACCCCTACTGTATGTGATGCCCTCTGAGGTTTTCAATTATTTGAATTCTTTTCATAACGGATCATGACCTACAGTTTGTAAAATAGTGATCTAATATGATTTTACTCAGTATGTATTTTCAGTATGACAGTATGATATTCAATAAGTCATTTAAGAGGTTCATATCATTTTTTCTAGCCATTCTGTTCATTAATTTATTTTTAAATGTTTGTACATATTGAGTGCTTACTGTACGTCAGATGCAGTTCTAGGTCCCAATATATACAAAGATGAGTATGATTCAGTCCTTGCCCTTGAACTCAAATGGGTAAGGCAGACAAAGTTATAATAACTTTTAGTAAGTATTATAATATCAGAATAAAAAATGTACTATGGGAACAGAGAGGAGCAAGCAACTAATTCTTCCAGCAGAAATCCAAGAAAGGCTTAGTACAGGAGGTGACTTATGAAAATTAGGTTATATAGAATGAATGCAAATTTTCCAGGTGTAAGAGAGAAGGGCATTCCTGGCAAAGGGACCTGTATGCACAGGCGGGAAGTATGAAAGGGTGGAACTTGTTCCAGCAGCAGTAAGAAGTTCAGTGTAGCAAGAGTTCAGGAGCGTAAAGATAAATAAGGCAGAGAGGTAGACTGAAAGACCTGTGTTCCTTGTTAAAGAGATTAGATTTTGTTCTTATGTAGTGAGAAGCCCAGAGGTTTTGAATCTAGGATATGTAAGGTAAGATATTTGTGTTTCAGGAAGACAGGTCGGCTCTTTAAGGGGTGGTAAGGATAAAAGAGATATTAGAGACAAGAAATTCTTTGCATTGCTTCAAATGAGAAATAAAAGGTTGAACTAAGATAGCAGTGCTAAGTATGGAAAACATGGTCCGAATTCCACAGTTCAGTTTGTCAGACATTTATTGAATGTTAACTGTATGTCAGGTTATTAAACACTGTGATACAAAAAAAAGAATAAGAACTGGTCTCTGATCTTGAGTTTTCTGTCTAATGGGAAACAAAGACAACAAATAGATCCGTTTTGTATTATAATGGTCAAGTGTTATGACAGAGACTTGCATGAAGTATGAAAAGAGCAAAGATGAGACAAGGGGCATTACAGGCAGAGGGCAGAGGAAAGCAGTCCTGAGAATTCCAGAACCTGCGGGGAGCTCCCTGGAGTTCAGTACTGCTGGAGCACAGTGTGGGTGAGGAATGATACGAAGGAGCCCAGAGCAGGAGTGAAAGGTTCACACGAGTTCTTGTAGTGGGACTTGCAGGTTTGTATGGAGCCTAGACTTCATCCTGTCACCGATGGGGAGCCTGTGGACTGACATGGGCAGCTATGTGGTTGAGGTGGCTTATTTTGATAATGTGGAGGATAATGACAGCTAACTTTCATTGAATGCATGTAATATGCCAAGCACACTGTTAAGCATTTTACATGTATCACCTTGTTGAAGCAACCCTGTTGTTAATAGTCTCATTTTACAGAGAAATTACTGACACACAGATTAAGTAACTTGCTCAAGTTTACACAGTCAGGGGCAGAGCAAGGACTCAATCCCAGTGATCTGACTCTAACCCATAGTGATAATGGTGCTGGGTAGATGAGCGAGTGGCCAGACTATAGGGAAGAGATTGTGATTACCTGCCCTGGGGTAATGGTAGCAGATGGAGAGAAGTCTGCTCGGGCCGCCATAACACAATAGCATAGACTGAGTGGCCTAACAACACAAATTTATCTTCTCACAGCTCTGGAGCCTAGAAGTACAGGCTCTCGATGCTGTCAGTTTTGGGTTCTGAGAGGGCTCTCATTCCAGCTTGTAGATGGCTGCCTTTTTGCTGTGCCTTCACTTAGCCTTTCCTCTGTGTGTGCATGTGGAGAGAACAAGCGCTCTGATGTCTCTTTTAAGGACGCTAACCCTGTCGAGTCAGGCCCCACCCTTATTACCTCATTTAACCTTATTACTTCCTTAGAGGCATCCCTTGGCCAAATACATTCACACTGGGAGTTAGGGTTTCAACATATGAATGGGGTGTGGGGGGAGGCACAAATACTCAAGCCATAACAACAACAATTGCAGAAAATATTTAGGAGATAAAATCAGCACAAGTTGGTGACTGATCTGGTGTGGGAAGCAAGGGGGAAGGGAGAGTTTAGGATGACTCTCAGGTTTCTCACAAAGGATACAGAAAAAGCAAATTTGTTGGGGGAAATGACAGTTCCATTGGGATTATAGTAAATCAGAAGCACTTGGAAAGCATCCAGGAGGTGGTTGGCAATACTGGTTGAGGAGAGGGATCAGCATCTGATGGTCGTTGAAGCCACAGTTTGGGTAAAATCACCTAGGGAAATAATGTAGAGTGAACAGAGGTAGTACTGCCAAAAATGGAAGAGTACTCACGAGGTAAGCAAACGAACAGCAAAGGGAGGTACAAGAAGCAGGAGATTTCCACCCCTGAATCCAAAGGAAGAGAGTATTTCAAGCAATAGGGAATCCTTAACACTCAAATTCTTTAGCCTCTTGTGTGTCAGATTCGTATTCTTAGGTGAGAAAAGGAAACAGTCGCAGAATCATCGCATTTTATTGCCTAATAGGCCCAAAGAGATGATTTTCCAATCCCCTTATTCTATAAACAAGGAAGCTGAAGCCGTGCAAAGCCTAGGGATTTGTCTTTTTCATGGTACAGGAGGAACTAGAATTTAGGTCTCCCAAGCCTCTTGACTTCAATCCAGCGCTTTTTACAGTATATCAGACTGAATCTATTTGTGGGGTTTGAAAATTGGGTCTAAGTTGTAAAAACACTACACTAAATAAAATGGAGAAAGAAGCATCAGAATTTTATTATTTATGATTTGGGTAAAGGAAGAAGTAGTATATAAAATGTCTAAAACTCGAAAGGAGAGACTAATCATGTTGATCTTGAATGATGATAAGAAAATTGACTAGGGCTTAGAGACAGGGATTCTGTTTTTTCTCTATTTAGAAGGGAAATGGCACATTGTCAAGGTCACGTGTTAGGCCCTGGGCACACATTTATACATGTGATTCCTTTTTATGTTTTTCCTATCAATGACCCCATATTAGGAATTTAGCAATACTATATTATTAGAAAATTAGTGTTAAGTCAGTATCTTATTATAGGCTTCAAACTGTCAGACTTCATTACTTTTGGAGAGGAGTAGCTCGCTCTTTTACAGGATTTCAAAGTTGCCTTCAGCTCATGGACTCCCCTAAGTGAAAATTTCTGTTGGTATAAGAGAGATCGTTTGTCTTATAATTCAGTTAATGAAGTATATATTGAGTCTTAACTATATAAAGCACTATGCTAAGCACTTCAGGTTTGTAGGTTGTATCAATATTAATGAATTGGATACAGTCCCTCTGTAAGACATTTAGAATCTGTTTCAGGTACCAATAATGTCATGTAAACCTTTAGACTCACAAGTATTTTAATGGTGTCAGTGGGGTCAGTAGTGCCGGTATGTCCTCATCGGTACTTACCATTGAAAATATGAGCTGCCTTTGGTTTGTATTTATCCCTTTCAATATTTTAAAAGCAAACAAAACTGAAGCAGGTTTAGCCACCATCTTGGCTTGTATATTAATTGCTTTCTTATTTTTTACCAGCTAAGCAAGCCTGAATTTGACTTAGTAACACAATAAAAAAACTATTTTTCCCACTTTATAACTCTGTAAGCTAACGTTTAAAATAATAAGTATATACATACCATAAAGATACTCTTGCTCTGTATTTATATTTTTGGTAGATTTTAACATATCAAATAAGGTAGAATTGTACAGAAAATAACTGATTCACCAACAGACACAGCTTTGGTACTAGGCCATTAACAGAATTTTTATATGGTATATGCATATTACAAAGAGCACATTATGTGGAAAATAAACCAAGCTGGGAATATGTAAGCATCATATAAAAGGACTAGATAGCCTGCAGTTTGCATCATAAAAAGAATATTTGTGTTTGATACAGTAGGGTAAGTTTCTGCATCAGGAGAACCCTCAGCAAAATTGTGAAATAGGCAAAGCATAGCTTCAGAGGGATCAGAATCTTGGCATGGCCCATGGTATGTGTTATTCCAAATACGAAATTTTTTTTAATTAATTAATTAATTTATTTTTGTCTGTGTTGGGTCTTCGTTGCTGCGCGCGGGCTTTCTCTAGTTGTGGAGAGCAGGGGTTACTCTTTGTTGTGGTGCGTAGGCCTTTCATTGCGGTGGCTTCTCTTGTTGCTGAGCACACGGGCTTCAGTAGTTCTGGCACGCAGGCTCAGTAGTTGTGGCTCGCTTGCTCTAGAGCGCAGGCTCAGTAGTTGTGGTGCATGGACTTAGCTGCTCCGCGGCAGGTGGGATCTTCCCGGACCAAGGCTCAAACCCGTGTCTCCTGCATTGGCAGGTGGATTCTTAACCACTGCGCCACCAGGGAAGCCCCCCAAATATGAAATCTTACCACTGAAGGCATTTAATGAAAAGTTTGATCCATAATGCTGCACTAGACAAGACTTTCAAGAGAATGGGGAGCTTATCATATTCATATTAATATTTCCATGCTAGCATGGTTCATGGAAATTAATATTCAGTAAATGTTTATTAAATGAGTGTATTCTGTTAAGTAAAACATTAAGAAGAAATTTTGGCTGGGAATTATGTTAACATTGTGCTATTATCATAAGATTCATTTAGCAATTGTTTACTGAGCATCATCTATGTGTAGATGCTCACTGTGTTGGCATTAGGAATACAAAAATGAGTAAGATGGACCTTCAAGTGGTGAGTTTGGGGAAGAACTTGTAAACAGCTCTGATAAGATAATTGGTGCCACAGGAGAAATATGAAGACAAATAACTATTAAATAGTCAATCATACGAGTACCTACGAACAAAATATAGTTATATTATCAAAATACGAAGTGCTGTGTGATCCCAGAATAGAAACTGATTCCATTTGGAGGTGGGAGTGTCTGGCAAGGTTTCACAGGGGAAGTGACTTATGAGTTGAACTTGGAAGAATATCCCACTGGCATCTTGGGCATCTCAAATCCACGGTGTCCATTGGTATATGCATTATTTTCCTCTTCCACCCATCTGTCCCAGACCCACATGTCTGATAGTCTTGAACATGGTTAGTGATTTTACCATTCACCCTTGGATCCTTCCTTATGGAAAATGCTAGAATCACTTGTCTCCCTTTCTTTCCCCTCCAGTATTAATTTGGTCACTATAGTTGCATGAAGTTTTGAACAGTTGAGTTTTTTTATAATCGACATACTTTGTTCATAATCAAAGCTTATCAAACATATTTGTATTTGAGCATATCCACCTACTAATGACATATTTTAATTTTGTTGAATAATACACAAAAACCACTTATTTTTGAAATAACTTATTTTTTGAAATAAGTTTTGAAACCACTTATTTTTTGCACATTGAAACCACTGTGTAACCATATTTTGAAATAAGTTTTGAAACCACTTATTTTTTGCACATTGAAAAAATACAATTCTAATGTGTAAATAATGTACTGAAAATCCAAAGAACGTAGTATTCTAGAGAAGCTATCCTGGTAAGCAGTCATGACAGCATTTTTATTTTAAATAATACTATTCTACTAAGAATATATTTCTTTTAATTTGTCCTATCTCTACAGAACCATAAAATTTTAGCACCACTGCAGAATTTCTAGACAGTAATACATTTCTGCTGCCATTTGGAGGAGCCTGCATCACAGAGTAATGAGGAGTTCAGTCTGACTTGCAAAGATGCCTTCATTTGAAATTCAGAACCCCCCAGAAGAATTTAGTCAAATTCCATAGTGAATTGTGTCTTCTAGATTTCTCTAGTACTGAATTTAATGGAAGGTACAATTATAACTAATTATTTTGTAGAGATTCTAATGATGTTCTTACACCACTGAAACAGTAGATATTCTGAAAACTGAAAGTGAAACTGTCAGACCTTGACATCTGTAGTTAACAACTACTTAGAGTTTTGTTGATAGATATCTAGATAATTGTGAAATTAAACCACGAGTGTGGGAGGCCTCTGGGCTTTTCTAATGAAACTGTTTACGTTTTGATAAAATCCATGACATATAATCCTGGTCTCTTTCAATCCAAATTTTTAAATAATATCTATGAATACTTATTCTCCAGAGTGGTCTTAGGAGTTAAGGAAAGCAGAAGTTTATGAAAATTTCATTGTTTCTCCTTAAACCTTATGCCAGAGTTACTAAGAATTAGCAAAGTTCTTTGATACAAGATTTACTCTTCTGATATTATGCTCTGGTGAAATACTAGAAAAATGTTTTGAGAAATAAAAGACATGTGTGAGTTAAAGGAAATTTTAGTTAGTTAACAGAGGTGCATTACAATAATCTTAACCATGATTGTGAAGTCCTGAATTCTAAATTTGCCTGTGCTAGTATAATGCTAATTGTATATTTTACTTAATTTTTACGCTTTTATAATAGTCCAATTTCTATCAATAAGGTGGAGAATTCGCATTTAGAATTGCCTTCAAAATTAAATTCTTATGCCGTTACAAAATGTAACTGAACAGTCTGGTCTCCAAAGACCAAGATGCACACTCTGCATATCTCTGATATGTCCTTGCAGTCTGTTGCTGATGTGTATGAGGAAAGAAAGGTACTTCCTAATTGGAGTATTAACACCACTTACCCCTAATACTCATGAAAAGTCCTGGAATCATTTCATACCTGGTGACATCACATTTATCCTTTAAGTTTTAACTCAAAGTCAGTTCTTTGAATGAAATCATGCTTACTCGCAACATCATAAGCCCGCAGAGCTAGGCCTGAAGCTATTTTCTTTCCTCCAAAGTAATACCCGCTATCCAGGTACATGTCAATACAGAAGCAGTCTCAAGTGTAGTCTCACGGTCTATACAGCTAGACTTATGGTACACTAAATTTACTGAGAGCCAATATATCTGTTTTCCATTAATTTTTAAATATATATATATAACTCACTAAAATGGGTGGATGTAAATATTAACTACTAATACTATAATATAAAAATATATAAAGTAATACTTGTAAAATATAATACTCAAATTTATTAATTTTTCTTACTAATCTTAAACTGTTTTCAGTCTCTGCTTAGACAATCCCAGTTTTCTCCAGACTTGAATAGATTTAAATGCTTTTCATTAATCTGTTTGTGGCTTCAAAACCACAAGACTATGCCATCTATTAAAAGTGGAATTTCATTCTTGAGCTTAGTTATCTTTAAAATAACTTAGTCAATTTTGCTAATCCTGTAAAAGTGCTTCCCTACCATAATCAAAAGTAAAGCAATACAGAATGAAATGTCTATATATGTCAGAAATTTCCTTATGACTTGCATTTCTAGTCAGAATAAGATTTTTGTACCACCTTCCAGCTATTCTTGCTCTTTTACATTTGACTTTATGAAAACATTTATAATGAATACACACATTTGTGAAGCTGACTTTTGAACAAGACTTTTTAAAGGACCTCTGATACTATTTTTTGAGAATTAATTTATTTGAAAAATCTTATGAGGATATGAAGATGCAAATTGCCTTTATTTAAGAAGAGAGAATTGTATGAAATAGAACTCCTCCAGAAAATGTGAACTATCTCTATGGAGCATGGGGCTTACCTATTTGATGCATCTTGGTAGAGTACTTAGCACAGTTGCACAAAATGATGGGCATTTAACAGAAAGCTTTTAATAATCACGGAATGAACTTCCTTAGATATGAAGTAGCCAAAACTGCTTTTATTCTCATTGTCTCTACAAGTGTAGGAAGCAGAGCATTTTAACATAGTGCTTGAACGAGAAAGCGGCACGCAAAATCAGTATACCATGTAGAAAGATCAAGATTTATGGAGGCCCGATTACATGAAGGATATGTTAGTAGAGCCCCATGTGTCATTATGTGGATGTAAATTAAGTTAAGCACTTACTGAAATTGCTTTCTGAAAACTAACTGATGATAAAATAAAATGCAGAAGTTCAAAGTGAGAAAGTTACCTTAGATCAAGAGTGAAATGAGAACCCAATTATGCACTAAAGCAGTTTTGCAACACTTAGAAGTTTTCACTAACGTCTAGAAATTCACGAGTGATTTTTTTCAAAGAATGAGAACTGAATCATTTGTTGCTTGCTTTATTAGTGTACTTGTTTAAGCAGAAGGGTAGTTTCTATGCAGTGCCTCAGATTTCATTTTCACTCCTACTCTCCCTGCTTGAGTCATTAAGACCAGAGTGCTTTCCTTCACACACAAAGAAAATGCTGCTGACCCATTGTCTTGGTCTGCTCAGGCTGCTATAATAAATTACCATTGGCTTAAACAACAAACATTTCTCACAGTTCTGGCGGCTGGAAGTCTGAGATCAGGGTGCCAGCATTGTCAGGTTATGGTGGAGGCCTTCTTCCTGGTTTATAGACTGCCGTTTTGCTGTATCCTCACATGGCAGGGAGAGAGAGATCGCCTCTCTTGTGGCTTTCTTATAAGGGCACTAATCCCATTCATGATGGCTCCACCCTCATGACCCAGTTACCTCCCAAAGGCCCCCACCTCCAGATCTCATGTTGGGGATTAGGGCTTCAACATATGAATGGGGTTGGGGAGGGTCGTGACAAACACCCATCATCAGGGAATGCACTGGATTTGTAATCATCAGTTCTGCTTTATTCATATTCCTTTTAATTAAGCCCATGCATTTATAAATTTTTGGCAGGTTGTTAGAGAACCATGGATGGCTACAGACTCCGCTTAGACAACCTAAGCTTTCTCTAGACTTGAGCAAGGATAAAACATGCAGAGGTGAAATGCATGACCTTTGGCCTCATTAACACAAGAACTGATTCAAGTTCTAAGTATATAGGTTTGGTTTTGGTGTCTTAAAAGCTTATTTTTTATGTTTTTTATCTTCTTTTCCTCCTCCCTCCACATTCCTTTCCTATCTTGTGACCTGTGCTTTCTGCTCTTTATCCGTCAAACCATACTCTGAAGGCAATATAGGAAAAGCATTATAGTAGTTAATAACAGAGGCTTTGGGAACCAGACTCAGAGTAGCTCATAGCCTGGCTCTGCCACTTAATAAATATATCATCTCAGACAAGTGAGACCCTTAATGGCATTGTTTTCTCCATTTCCTCATCTGTAAAATAGAAATAGTGCCTTCCTCACAGAATTCTGTAGAGGTTAAACAAGGTAGTGCATTTAAGGTGCTTAGTGTACTGCCAAGCATATAGAAGTACATACTATTGAATAAACAGCTAAAAATGAAAAAGGAACTAGACTGGTGGATTTAACTTATAAGATAATGTGTGACTTTTCTCAAAAAAATTCACTTTTTTAACAGGGGATAAAAAAATAATCTCTAAATATGATATATTTAAATAATCTCTAAATATGAAATTAGGAATACAGCGCAGCTGGTGGAAAAGACTTTATTTTAAAAGAGCTAATCCCAGCACTCCTGTAACCATAGGCACATGACTGTTTTGCTGAATACTGAACTACAGACCTTTATCAACCTCTTTGCTACTTAAAGCTTGGCTATGTCCTAGGATGAACCATTTTTACTTTTTTATACTGTGAATTAGTTTCCTAATGCTGGCAAAACAAATGACCCACAAACTTGGTGTCTTAAAACAACAGTTTATTCTTCAGTCCTGGAGGTCAAAAGTCCAAAACCAAGGTATCAGCAGGGTTGGTTCCTTCTGGTGGCTCTGAGGGAAAAACTGTCCCATGCATCTCTCCTGGCTTCCAGGGTTGCCAGCATTCCTTTTCTTGTAGCTGCATCACTCCAATCTCTTTCTGTCTTTCATATGGCCTTCCCTCTGTGTCTATCTCAAATCTCCCTCTGCCTCTCTCTTATAAAGATAACCTGTCATTGGATTTAGGGCCCACTCTAAATCCAGGATGATCTCATTCAAGGTTTCTAATTTAATTATATCTTCAAAGACCATTTTGCCAAATAAGGTCACATTCACAAGTTCCAGGATTAGGACGTGGACATACCTTTTTGGAGAACCACCATTCAACCACTATGTACTGTGTACGAGAACCAGACTCCGGAGAATGGGAAGATGAACTGGGAAAGGAAAACCATACTTCCTGAAGATCCCACAGAGTGGGAATACTAGAGCCTTGCTGCCAGTGTGGCCACGGGGACCATGGAAGATTAGTTTTCTAGGTACAGTTAAACCTCTGCCCAACTGGCAAGTCTTCATCTTCAGCTGCAGTGAACTGCTTTGGGATTTGTCCAGTTTTCCTTTCTTTTCCAAGTATGTCAATGCTGTCTAATTTCTGAAGCCTATTAACTCTCTTTGGGTAAAGAACAAGCAGTGGTGCTAGAAGTGCATGCCTGTGGTTTGGGCTTGAGAGCTATGGTGGAATGTTCTAAGAAGCACCAGCTGAGGAAGATAGCCATAGGTCATAGTACTTATTAGCCCCTTCAGTCACTTCACCACCATCACCCCTTTTCAGCAGGAATTTACCATGCCTCAGGGGCGTGTAATTGGAAATTTTGTTAACAAGTAAATAAGTGGAGGCGATTAATATTCTTGACATTTTTGGGTTTGGTCTGAATGGAGCACTGGAAATTGGCTGCAAGGGCTGAGTAAGGAAAGATAAAGGAAATCACCTAATTTTATTCACCACAGTCATGTGACTTGTGACTGGAAGAAGGACATTGTTAATACCAGGGCCCTTTACCTGAGACATAGAGTTTGATCCTAGTAGTTCTACCTAAAATGATGGTTAGTTCAAGAAGACCCAGGCTGGTAGAGGGTTGTAACTGCATGTGATAAAATTTCCTACCAACATGCATAGCAAGCTGCCCAGAAAAAGAGCATTGCACAAATTTTTAAAATCAACTCATTAGGTCATCAGATCTCTACCTAGACTAAGACATCCTCAAAGTTAATTACTACATTATTCCTTTTTGTGTCTGTGGTTCCTATTACAGTGCTTATTTAGGAGATGTTTAATCAGCCAACTACTTAGTGTATCACTGCTCACCTTTTAAGTTGCTTTTATTGATTTCCATAAAGATCAAAATATTGAGAAAGTAAACGATATCACCTAAATGCTGGATTGAATAGGTATGAACTTAATTTTTCAGGATAACTTATTGTTTTCTTGGTAAAAAATAAATGCACAGTTTCAAGGAGAAAAATTTGTTGATATAAATCGGATCAAGGTATTACTGCTTCTAAACAATGAGCAGCAAACTATGGCCTGTGGGCAGAACCCAGCTCCCTGCCTGTTTTTGTATGGCCTGCAGGTTAAAAAATGGTGGTTATGGGACTTCCCTGGTAGTGCAGTGGTTAAGAGTCCTCCTGCCAATGCAAGGATCACAGGTTCGAGCCCTGGTCCGGGAAGATCCCACATGCCGCGGAGCAACTAAGCCCGTGAGCCACAACTACCGAGCCTGAGCTCTAGAGCCCACAAGCCACAACTGCTGAGCCTGTGTGCTGCAACTCCTGAAGCCCGCATGCCTAGAGCCTGTGCTCCGCAACAAGAGAAGCCACCGCAATGAGAGGCCCGCGCACCGCAACGAAGAGTAGCCCCCGCTCGCCACAACTAGAGAAAGCCCACGTGCAGCAACGAAGACCCAACACAGCCAAAAATAAATAAATAAAATATAAATAAATTTGTTTTAAAAAATAGATAAATAAAAACACAGGTTAAGGGCCAAGACAATTCAGTGGGGGAAATAATAGTTTAAAAAAAATGGTGATGGGCTTCTCTGGTGGTGCAGTGGTTGGGAGTCCGCCTGCCGATGCAGGGGACACGAGTTCGTAGCCCTGGTCCGGGAAGATCCCACATGCCGCGGAGCGGCTGGGCCCGTGAGCCATGGCCGCTGAGCCTGTGCGTCCGGAGCCTGTGCTCCGCAACGGGAGAGGCCGCAACGGGAGAGGCCGCGTCAGTGAGAGGCCCGCGCACCGCGATGAAGAGTGGCCCCCGCTTGCCGCAACTAGAGAAAGCCCTTGCACAGAAACGAAGACCCAACACAGCCAAAAATAAATAAATAAAAAATAAAAATAAAGGAATTCCCTTAAAAAAATTAAAAAAAAAATGGTGGTTACCTTTTTAAATGATTGGACAAAAATCAAAAGAAAAATAATATTTCATGACACATGAAAAGTATATGAAATTCAGGAATTTATTTTAAAACAAATAAAGTTTTATTGGCAAACAGCTCATTTGTTTATATATTGTCCATGGCTAATTATGCCCTCCAATGGCAGAATTGAGTAGTTGCAATAGAGACCATTTGTGGCTGAGAATCCCTAAAGCATTTACTCTCTGGCGCTTTACAGAAAAAGTCTGATGACTCCTGCTGTAGTGCAGTGTTTATCAAAATGCTGATTTTTGAATTTCAGAATATCAAGAACTTGAGCTTCTCCCCTCAATCTGCAGTTTGACCCGAGGAAAGTAGGGATGTGTTGTATCAGATAGCTGCCCAGCTTCCCTCCTATGGGCTGAAGGCAGTGTCCAGGCACTTGTAACTGGCAGGCTCTCCACAGTGTTCAGGAAATGACCAAACAGAGGCGGGCAAGCCAGGGAACAGTCTGAACAGGACACTGCCCCTGGCACCACTGACACTGAGCTCTCAATGCCACTCGTGCTGGGAATTATTTCTAAACTGTCCTTGCATTTTTGCAACGTGGCCTCAAGAATCATGGCCCTGGAAAGAAGCTTCTGGTTGGCTAGAGCCAGGCCACATGCCCACACCTAATTGTCAGGATACAGGAGAGTGAGGTACTCGTTCTAATTTGCTGCTTTTCAACTCATCCCTCCCACTATGATGCACAGAGGAGATTTACCCCAAGTGAGAAGCCATGGTAGGCGGCCAGAGAATGTAAATCAAACATTTTCTACATCTTTGCTACTAGAACTGTGGTCTGAGGCCCAGCGTCAGCATCACCTGTGAGCATGTTCAAAGCGCAGCCTCCTTAGGCCCGTCTCCTGACCACCCCCCCCAAATCAGATTCCGAATTTTAACAAGATCCCCAGGTGATTTGCGTGTGCATTAAAAACTGAGATGATGCCCAAATAAAGTCCTAATTTGGCAGAATTCCAGGCAGTATCATGAAGTGAAAGGAAATATTCAGGCGGCTTGGGGGTACGTAGTTTCGGCCCTGCAGGTTACCTATAAACATGAGAGCTGTCCCTGGGAGCCTCCTCCCCTAGGCTATCCCTGCTTTTCTGCTTTCGTTTCTTAAAACCCTCAGATTTAAAACCTCTTGAGCTTATAGCATTTCCCACGGCGGTGTACCAGGAGCCCCAACAGTGAAAGGCAGTGGGGGAGAGGGCATTTAGACGTGGGTTGTTTATAAACGACGGCTTGCCTGTGTAGGTCACAGGGCCAAATAATATTTTAAAGGGCCACAGGTGAGTTTATTGACCTAATATAAAATCAGAAAAGGAAGCTTAATTTGAACCCAGTCATACTTGGATTCAAGTCCCAGACTCTGTCACTTTGTGATTTTATGTAATTCACATAATCTTCCTGAGCCACAGTGTTCTCATCTCTGAAGTGGGGTTAACAAAATGAGTATGAAAGATAATCTATGTAGAGGAGATACCGCAGTGCTCAGCAAGAACTGTGTACTCCATTTATTACAGCTATCATCATTCGTTTTAATTTGCTCCATTCAGAGACCATGGTATTTTATGCCTTAGTTAACCAAAGTGTCAGAGTTTATTAACTCAGTTTGCAATAGAATTGTTACAACTACTGCTGCTGAGTGATCTATGCTGAGTTCTGGATTACAGATTTAGGCATTCAACTTCTATTTCTGCCTCCAGTTTCTGTCATCATGAGGCATCACAGAGTACAGTTGTTTATACCATCAGGACAATTTGATAAATTGTCCTCACGAATATTAAAAGTACATATTTGAAAAACTGCTGAGTGTACCTAAGGATATTCTTTATATATGACTTCTGGAATATTGCCACTGCTGACCACACTTGAAAACTCTCAGAAGAACCTTTCTGTAGGGTAGAAATGATTACTCTTAGTTATCATAAACTTACTGAAATTTACTACCAACTGTCCTTGGAATTGAGGAAAAACAGATCTTTGCAGGCACAGGGCAGTGGTTGGTATCTTAAGCATGTGCTATCCCTGATCATTTGGATACATTTCCTTCGAGAATCTATCACTTCAATAAAATTGATTCGAAAAAAATGTGAATTTTTATTTCCATAGCTAAAAAGTTTTGGGCACAATGCCCCTGAAGTTATTAAAATAAACTCTTTATTGAAAAGCACAATAGGTTTTCCAGTTACTATTTTAATTTTTATTGCCCTGTAAATTAAGGAAGAACACAGTTATAGAGTCGAAAACCAGCTAATAAAGCTTAAACAAGTTGTTAATAAATGAACTGGATACATAGAGTCCTCAAGCTATATCTCAGTTAGCAGTGAAGCGTCTTTATCCTCGGTTGTTAATACATCTCTCCCACGTGCACTTGTTTTTTAAACTATTTCTTTATTTGGTTGTATGGGGTCTTAGTTGCGGCAGCTGGCTCCTTAGTTGCAGCTTGCCAGCTTCTTAGTTGTGGCATGCGAACTCTTAGTTGCGGCATGCATGTGAGATCTAGTTCCCTGACCAGGGATGGAACCAGGGCCCCCTGCATTGGGAGCACATAGTCTTATCCACTGCGCCACCAGGGAAGTCCCTACACTTGTTTTAAAGACGCCTCTAACGTGAAGGTCTCGGGTTACTTTTGACTAGAATCAACCTAAATGTAGATTTGCAGAAAAATAGCTACTAGACTTTGAAGCACATGGCTGTAATGTACCAAATGAATGAAAATGCTGTATTATTAATAGCCAGGCAATGTTATTAATATTGGCCAGGCAGTGTAGGGGACACCCTGTCAGACATTAAGTTTGTGGGAATTTTCCCCTATTCTTTAAACAAGAGAACTGCTAGATGCTTCTGTAAATGCAGGAATCCATTTTGACATCTAAGCAAATCTTCCTTGTTGAAGTAAAATTTGCTTGAGTAGTTGCCCTCAGAATGCAAGGCTGGGAGACTTCCTGCTCTCACTGCTACGTGGAGCCTTATGCATTGTGCTCTGGAGGCTGACTCCAAACCAGAATGTCCACCCCAGGTCTAACTCTGACATGCAGTCATTAACGCTTAATCTGCTTCCTTTCCTTTTCTGGAGCTAATCTCATGATCTTATGCCTTCTATAAACCTTCTTAACCATAACCCTTTCGGAATCCTCTAGTTTACATACTAACAGGGGAAAGCAGAGACTTTCTCCTTGATTTGCTCCCTGTCATCAGGGTCAAGCCCCTGCCATCGTAGAAGCAGCACCTACTCCAGCCAACCCGGGGGCAGTTGTATCCCCTTTAAATGTGTTGGCCAAATCCTGACCCCACCGACTCCAAGAATGAGGTTTCTCTTCAGGTCTGTGAGTCCATCCCACCAACATTTAAACATGCTTAAGTCTCCTAATAAAAAAAAATCTTCTTCAGCCACAGGCTGCTTTCCAGCTACTCCCCTTTCTTTTCTTTTTTTTTATTCGTTTTTTTTTAAATTAATTTTTATTTTTGGCTGCGTTGGGTCTTCGTTGCTGCACGCGGCTTCCTCTAGTTGCGGCGAGCGGGGGCTACTCTTCGTTGCGTCGCACGGGCTTCTCATCGCGGTGGCTTCTCTTGTTGCGGAGCACGGACTTTAGGCACACGGGCTTCAGTAGTTGTGGCTTATGGGCTCAGTAGTTGTGGCTCGCGGGCTCTAGAGCGCAGGCCCAGTAGTTGTGGCGCACGGGCTTAGTTGCTCCGCAGCGTGTGGGATCTTCGCGGACCAGGGCTCGAACCTGTGTCCCCTGTATTGGCAGGCGGATTCTTAATCACTGCACCACCAGGGAAGTCCCTCCCCCTTTCTTTCTTAACTGCAGTTAAAGGTCTTGGAAGAGTGGTCTGTGCTCTGTTTGCACATGCACACACTTCTCACTCTCTTCTCACTCTCCGACCCAGTATAATCTGTCTTCTTTCCTGCAGCTTCACTGACTTCACTCTCAACAGGGTCCTCAGAGATTTCCTTGTCACCCATATTTGGCAGCCATCTCACTGTTACTGATTCATTCTTCCTTTTGGAAACGTCTTCCCTCAGCTTCCCTGAGTCCACTGTCCCACCTCTCTGGGGACAGTTGCCCAGTCTCCTTTGAAACCTTTCGTGTATTCCCACCACTGCCCCACTTAATATCTGGAACATTAAGAAACTTCTGGTCCTTCTCATTTGACACATGCAGACTGGGTAATCTCAGCTACCTCCATGATTTAATACCACTGGATAGAATTACCTCCTCGTTCTGAGCTCCAGACAAGTTGTTGGCCGTTCCCACCTTTGTGAAATACTCTCTTCTCTTGGCTTCCCTGGTTCCAGAATGCCTTGGTTTTCTTCCTTTTTTTTTCTTTTTTCTCAAATATTTCTTAGTCTTCTTAAATCTGTCACTTTCCTACTTAAGCACTTCAGTTATTTGAATTCAGGGTGAACTATAAATCCAGTCATTTTCTGGCTCCTACCCACTTCTCTAGATGCTTCCCACCTCACACTAGCTTTAGCTGTACTGATCTTTCATTTCTTCCAATACCTTGCTCTCTTGTCTCTTGCACCACGTATATAACTGTGACCTGAAGCCAGTTCTGATGTATGAACTCCAGCCTCTGCTGGTCTAAGTAGTTATTCCAAATTTTTATCACTTTCCAAATCCTTTCGTCTTGTTAACCACTACCCTCTCTCTTTGCAGTTGACTTTGCCACCTGCTTTACATTAAAAAAGGGGGGGGGGCTGGGGAGCAGAGAATGAGGGCATGATGCTAGAATTTTCTGAGCCTCGTCCGTAACACTTAGAAATTTACTTCCGTGAGAACCCACCCAATCGTCCTCATTTTCTGTCTTAGGGGAAGAAATGCAATTCTACCTCTTTAAGCCTAATCCGATCCGTCCTAGCTTTTCAGGAATGTATTCTAACTTCCTTGTTGATATTGGCTTTTATCTCAAGTAGTTTCACCCAATGTTACACTCTTACACTCTGGAAAATCCGGTCCCTTGACTCCACATTTTCTTCTAGTCATGGACCTAGCTCTGCTTCCCTTCAGATTCAAGTTTCTTGAAAGAGTGGCCGGTGATTGGCTATCCCCACTTTCTGATGCCTGTTTGATTCCTCAACCCACTACAATTAACTTCTCTTCCCAAAGCTGATAAAATAGCTCTTGCTAACTTGCCAACAACCTTCATGTTTGCCAGAACCAATAGACGGTGTGCTGTCTTTTATCTTTCGTTGCGCCTTTGTGATATTAGACACTGCGAATCGCCCTCCTTGGAACTTTTCTCTCCTTCGATTTACAGGATCCTACTTTGCCCTAGTACTTCTCCCATCTTTCTAGCTTTTTCCTTTGCAGCTTCTTTGGGAGCCCGTCTTTCTTCATTTACTCACTCAACAGACATTTCTTGAGCTACACGCTGGAGCTACAGTGATGAGTGGAATATAATCCCTGCCCTCGTGGCGTTTCCAGGGTATAAAGAAGGAGAGACAATCACATAATCGCACAAATAACTGTAAATCATTCCGGATTCTGGTACCGTGCTGTGAGAGCATGTGTTAGGGGCCTGATCTAGTCTTAGGGCACCTGAGGTCTTAAGCATAAGTAGGAGTCATCCATCAGACCGTACTGCCTTCCTTCTTCAACATGAGACTTTGGTGAATGAATGCATATACATCTTAGTCATGCCCTTAATAACTGTCAGTCACATACGCTTTCACAATCTGCTGTTTCCACATGGAGGTATTTTTAGCCTTTTTATGCACAGTCTCCTTCTCAGCCTCTTATTAGTAGTTATGTGGAATCTCGGGCTTGGGGACGTTTCTGTAAATTTCCTCAGCTCAGCTTTACCTTACCTGAGCAGGCAGCAGCAGGGCTTCACAGCATTCCAGGCGCCCATCTTTCTGAAACGGAATTCCATTCACTTTCTTCAAAGTCGGGTTCTCCACGTGTAGCAATCTAAATTTAGATCTCATGTGTTAGAGTAGGCAGCCTACCGCAAACACAGCTATGAGCACTCCCCTTTGATGTGCCATGTTGTTGAAGAGGTGCGGACGAAATACACAGCTGCTTTGAGTCTCACCTCCATCATTTCAGAATTTGGACCAATTATTTGGATTTGCTCCTGGAGGAAGCATTGAAAATCAGCATTGAAGCTCTGGCGATCTGACTGGGATTGGGGCTTTAACCTGTAAAATCGTCCATTGTTTTGTAAATGACAGTCATCACAGTGAGAAAGCAGTGTCGACCCCCAGTCACCTCCCACCCCTCGGGCCATGGTGTGCTTCCCTAGCCATTCTAAAGGCACGGAAAGCGACCAGCCCTGGAATGAGGTAAGCGCCTCATCTCCGTTGGTAAGGAAAGATCTAAGTCAGTGGTTCTCAACAGGGAATGATTTTGTCCCCAACCCCTGGGTACATCTGACAATGTGTGGGGACATTTCTGATTCTCATGATTGGGTGGGCGCTACTGGCATCTAGTGAGCAGAGGCCAAGGATGGTGCTGAACATCACGCAGTGCAAGAGACAGACCCCCACAGACAAAGAATGATCTTGTCCAAAATGCCAGTAGTACCCAAAGTGAAAAATCCTAATCTAAGGAAGAATAGAAATGTAACAATTTAGTGACTGCACCTATGAGAGATGCCAGAAACAGATTCACCTATTTCTGGTGAAATACTCAAAAGGTAATTTTAATTTTAAAAAATAATTCTATATAGATTCGGAGTTTTCTGGGGAAATTTGTAGGTTATTTATGTATTCAACAATGAACCATGTGCCACAGTTTCAACTTTCAACAAGTTTTGGTCCCTGCCCTCAAGGACATAATCCAGTCTGCAGTAGTAGTCTTTAACAGTGTGGCAGACTCACCTGGAGTCTTATTAAAATCCACTGCTGTGCCCCACTGCCAGTTTCTGATTCAGTAAGTAGGTCTGAGGTGGAGCCCAAGAATTTGCATTTCTAACAAATTCCCAAGTGGTACCAATGAAGCTGGTCCAGGATAACGTTTTGAGAACCATTGCTCTAGGGGATACAGAAAACACCTGTAGTTCTGCGATGGACTAAATGTTTGTGTCCCGCCCAAAATTCATATGTTGAAATCTTAACATTAAATCTTACTTGGGATTTCCCTGGTGGTCCAGTGATAAAGAATCCGCCTTCCAATGCAGGGGACGCAGGTTCGATCCCTGGTCGGGGAACTAACATCCCACATGCCATGGGGAAACTAAGCCTGGCATGCCACAACTATTGAGCTCGTGTGCCTCAATGAGAGAGCCTGCCTGCCGCAAACTACAGAGCCCACATGCTCTGGAACCTGTGCTTCACAACTAGAGAGAAGCCCACGTGCCGTAACGAAAGATCCCACGTTCCTCAACGAAGATCCTGTGTGCCACAACTAAGACCCAACGCAGCCAAAAAATAAGGAAAATAAATATTTTAAAAGGGGGCTTCCCTGGTGGTGCAGTGGTTGAGAGTCCACCTGCCGATGTAGGGGACGCGGGTTCGTGCCCCGGTCCAGGAGGATCCCACATGCCATGGAGTGGCTGGGCCCATGAGCCATGGCTGCTGGGCCTGTGCATCCGGAGCCTGTGCTCCGCAATGGGAGAGGCCACAGCAGTGAGAGGCCCGCATACCGGAAGAAAAAAACAAAAACCCAGTTCTGAAGTCCCCTAAAGAATTGAATTATTTAAAAAAAATAATTAAATCTTACTTAATGTGATAGTATTAGGTGGTAGGGCCTCTGGGAGGTAATTAGGTCAGGGGTGGAGCCCTCATTAATGGGATTAGTGCCCTTTTGAGAAGAGAGAGCTTGCTTCCTCTTTCCCTGCTCTTCGCCTTATGAGGATACAAGATGGCCATCTGTAACCAGGGAGAGGGCTTCCACCAGAAATTTATCATGCTGACATCCTGATCTTGGACTTTCAGTCTCCAGAATCATGAAAAGTAAATGTTTGCTGTCTAAGCCACCCAGTCTATGGTAATTTGGGAGTGTATGTAGGACACTAAGTTTAACATTGGGAGTATATGTGGGACACTAAGACTTGATTGTATCTGTCAGAATGTCTTTGGAGGAAGGAAGATTTCATAGCCCATGGCCGCTAGAGATAGACTTAGTGTTTCACTGAGAACTAGTGTTATTGCTGAAAGCTCAGCTGTTTTCATTTATGTTTCTGTAAAGCTAGCAAGGTTGAATGTTTTTTCATCTTAAAAAAAAAGTTTATTTTTTTATGTGAATTATGTGTTCGTTTCAGTTATCTCTTTTGTATTTTCCTGCTGACATCTTGGTGAGCAAATGGTTTTAAACGCCACAATTTTGGCTAACAATGAGATGCAAGATATAGACACTAGTTCTTAAAATTCAGCACTGTTCACTTTTGCCAAGTGAACATAAACTGAATCGCATCATATTATAGATAACAGAGTATCTAGAATATTTTATCTTTTTTTACTTTTCCCATTGAAAAATATAGTCAGGCAATCAACGTAGCAAGGGTTAAGTTTCCAGATTGCCACAAGTCAGAATTGACAAGAAAAGCTTTCTGCTCCATATTTGCCTGGGAAGGCTCCAAGGGAAAGGCAAGAAGCAGTAGCTCAAATCCTTGTTCCCTCCATTATCCTTTTTTTTTAAATAGCTTTTGCATAGGCTCGATTTGGGGAGGTTGTATGATGCTAATTTAGGTATATATGTCATTACAATTTTAGTATGCATCCTTCTCAGGCATACACAGAATATGCCAGACGTGTGAAAAGAGGAGGGAGTCAGGCACAGGAACCTCTGGGGCACTGGTGTAACAGTATTCCAGGCTCAGTGACCTCTTCAACACATACCAAATTGATAGACCTGAGTTTCAAGTCCATCTCTCAGTACGGAGGATTAACTCTTTTTCTTGTCTAACTCATCCCAGTGTCCCCTGTTCTTTCCATAACTATATTCTACAAAATTCCCTAGGTTAGAACTAGAACCAATGGGTGAAAAACTAAAAAGAGGTGAAGTTTGACTCAGTTTAAGAAATAATTATGTAACAATTAGCCTTGTCATGGTTAATGAAATTGTTTATCTTGGTGTAGAGGCATTCTTTTCTCTGGACATGTTTTTGCAAAGACTGGCTTTTCATGAAGTAGGATGGTAGAGAATTGGGCTAGATGACCTCCAAAGCCCTTGTAATTCCAAGGTGAATCTATAAATCTAGGATTCTTTGATCAACATTTATTGGAGGGTAGCTATAGACAAAGCTAGGCATTGGGCACATACAAGAGATATAAGCATGATCTTTGCCCTCCAGACACATGCACACATAAAAAATAACAGCACAAAATAATGCAGACTAGGCATTACCTTTTTAGCCCCAGACCTTGTGTTGAAGATCACTATGATTATGTTTAGAATTAAATTCTTAGAGATTACTTTATTTAGATTGATGTGCGGCAACCAAAGGACATTTTTTACTAGCATTGGGGGACTTATTTCCATTAGAACACTGCTTGTATAAAAATAAAGATGAAACCATGGGAAAAAGGTAACCCTGAAAAATGTGGAATTCAATGCACGTTTTATGAGTCTATAAAATCACATTATACAATTTTTACTCTTCCCTACTGTGCACATTTAAAATATTTACATAAAATCATAAAAAGCTATGTTAAAAACATTAGCATAAGACATAATTTGTTTTTAATTTGTTGTGTAAATAAATTTCACTGTCTTAAGGATTCGATAAATTGTAACTAATTCTGTCTTTGATGACTTGCTGGTGTCTCCTGGTTTTCGACGAGTGTGGCACCTGTTTCCAAAAGCTGCTTTTTCTGAGGTCTTTGCAACTTTCTGACACTTCTCCTGTTGAGAAAGTAAAATTTTTCTTCTGAGTAATTCTCATTTCCCACTAAGTGTATAAACAACCTGGAGTATTTTGTGAGATACAGATTAATATTTCAAATATTTTGTGAGATACAGATTGATATTTCAATATCAATGTTACAAATTAATATTTCAAATTACAGATTAATATTTCAAATATTCAAATATTAATATACAATTAATATTTCAAATATTAATATTTCATAATAATCCTTATACATTCTGGTTTGATAATGGAGATTATGGTAATGAATAGAGGTTTTGATCAAGACTGCTTCTGAGGTCCCAAGGCTTTGAAAATCTTAGGTAGAAATAAGACAACATATTCCTATGAGATGCTAATGCTATACTAGTTCTCTTAAACTTCTCATCTACCGATTGAGAATTTCTTCCAGAAATTTAGATTTACTATGTTACATTGTACTGTGAAATGTGGTTTGTCTTTTCCTACATTTAGGATGGTTATTTTTTAAAAGAATTGTATACGTTGTTTTTTCAGGGTATTAGTGTATTCAGTGCATTAGTTAGAACTTTGGTTGCTAATAAAAATGACTAACTAAAAGTAACCAATGCGAAAAAAGGGATGTAGGTAGAAGAATGCAGCTGGGCCTCAAGAAGGGGATGGACGCTGGTATTAGGAGCCATCAAGGCTCCAGGAAGTTCTTTCTCCGTCCTCTCCCTTGTCTCTGCTGCTTCATGAAATACCATAGTGAAGTGCTACGCTTCCTATTTGCTTCTTTCTGTAGACTAGGTTTTTGTGCGTCGTCATCCACGTGGCAGAGTATGACCAATCCCCAGACCCTGGATTTATATTTTATAGCTAAAGCCATGTGAGAGGTTAACTATTTTTTTTTCTAAAGTTCAGTTTCCTAAGATAAAGAATCTACTCACAGTCCAATTAGCTATGGCTAGAGGGGGAGGATCACAAAGTTTCCTAGGAGACATGTGAGCCCATGAGCCCACTCCCAAGGAGCTGAGGGGGAGAGGTGGTAAGTTTTAAGGGAAATGGAAAGGAGGAAGATGGTTCCTAGGCTGTACAGACACCCAACATGGTTTATTATGTTTAAGTATTACTCTAGGAATCTTTGTACATACACACACACATCATATATGAGGAAGGGAAGGAATTTTTTTTTTTTTTTTTGGCCACGCCACACAGCATACAGGACCTTAGTTCCCTGACCAGGGGTCGAACCTGTGCCGCCTGCAGTGGAAGCACAGAGTCCTAACCACTGGACCACCAGGGAATTCCTGGGAAGGAATTTTTAATTTCTAATTATCATAATCCTGCAAAGTATTATTATCCTTATTATAAACTGAAGAAAGTGAGACTGAGAGAAGTTAAATTACCAGCTCAAGATCATAGCTAGTGAATGACCAAATTGGGATTCAAATTCAAGCCTGTCTGACTCCCAAGCCTGTGTTCTTGTCCCTTTGCCACACCGTGTCAGTCTGGGCTCTCCTGAAAGCAGAGACTGCCCCGAAGACTTGGATGCAGGCAGCTCGTTTGAGAATGTGACCGCAGGGAACAGGCTGTGAGAGACAGGGGAATGACCCCAGCAAGGAGAGAAAGCCCATCTGTGGATCCTCTTCAAACTGGCAACCACGTGAATATCTGCTACTTGTTCCTGTGGGAGCATTTGAGGAACCTTACAGAATGTATCTGAGAATCGGCCACCTTGGGGTCAGAAGTGGGAGAAGCATTTTTCCTTGAGCTCCTTTCTCTCAGTGGTCAGAGGTGGCCCTAGAGACCTTCACCGCCCTGTTTCCGTATTGTGCGCGCCAGATTGAAGGCCAAGTGGTTCCCACTGGAGTCCTTTGTCCCCACACCAGTGTAACCCTGGGGCCAGAAAGGGGAGTTCACAGCACAGGCTCAAAGCAAGGTGCTGTCAGGCCGCATCTGCTTACAAGGCTGGTAGAAGCCTATGCAGGACTGGGCACCAGTGGCAGCTTTTGAAATAAGAGGTGAAACTGAGGAGACATGAGTGGTGCCCAGAGGCTGTGAGACACATTGACCAGTCATAATGAGAGAGTGGAATGAACATCTCGAATGTCACCATTCATTTATCCATTCAGTCAACAACGAACGCCAGGTACTTATGAAGTGCAAGAGAAGTTGAAATGAGTCTAGTTGAGTTTCAGATACTACAAAAAAGGAAATGGACAATGTGATAGTGTGGGAAGTGCTTCCATAGAAGTATGAGAAGGGTAGTAAAAATAAGGAAGAGAGACACCTGACGCATTGTGTGTGTGTTAGAAAGGCATGTCCTTTTTCTAAAGCTTAATCTTTTTTAAAAAATTTTTATTGGCGTATAATTGATTCGAGCTTCGTCTTGAATGATAAATGATAGCCAGTTGGGGAATTGTGAGAAATTTGAATATTGACTGTGTATTCCAATTAAATTTTAGTATTTTAATGTTAAATTTCCTGAGTGTGATCATTGTGTTGTGGTTATGTAAGAGAATGCCCTATTTTTAGGAGATACATGCTGAACAATTTAAGAGTAAAGTGTCCTAATGTCTGCAACTTACTTTCAAATGATTTGGCAAAAGTAAACATGCATGGGGAACAAAGGAACACAAATGTGGCAAAATGTTAACAACTGATGAATGCAGGTGAAGGATATGTAAGTGTTTATTGTACTAAACTTTGTGAAATTTTCCAAAATAAAAAAATTGGAGGGAAAAGTTAATTGGGGGCCATGGGCAGGGGCTGGGAGAATGTGAGGGAGAGCTATCTAGGATGAGACTGTGACACAGACACCAAGGCAGGAGCAAACTTGGGGCTTTTCAAAAATTGCTAGTGGTTAGGTGTGACTGGAATGCGGAATGCTTATGGGAGGGGAATGACAGAGGTGAGCCGAGAGAAGCTGTGAGCCATGCAGGAGTGCCTGGGCTGTATCCCGAGGGCATCAGGGTGACTGAAGGATTCCACACACCTTCTGTGTTCTAGGTGATCACATTAGCAGCAGTTTAACAAGAATGGATTAGAAACGGGCAAAATTATGGTGGAAAGATTAGTTCCTAAGAAATTATAGTAGTTCAGATGACAAATTCTGTAGGCCTGAAGGAAAATGGTGCCAAAGATAAAGGGGAGAAGCCAACTTTGCGACTGTATAGGGCAGAAGAATCACCAGGACTTAGCAGTCAGTTTCAGTACGTTCGTAAGAAAGCTGACTTGGTTCAGTTCCATTCGATGAGTCTTTTAAACCCAAAGGAAAAAGCAAGACTTGAGACGGATGAAATCAGTTCTAGAACTTCTTCAGCCATGACTGATAAATTAAGGAGATTGATTTATACATCAAGGGTTTATTTATCTTTTATCACCCTGTCTGGTACTGCTTGGCATATAGTGAGTATTCAATAAATTTTTGAAATTGTTTTTAGAAATCATGAAAGTGGTTAGTAAAATGCTTTCTTCAGTTGCTGATATCAGGGGAAATAGGCTCTATATTTTGTTCATGTTTTCTCCCTGGGGGCTAAGCATTTGGCAAACATCTGTCTCCTAACACCTGTTGGACTGTTTTACATGCAGTCTACAATGAGCACATGCCAGGGTAGTGCCACTTAAAGTACCTGCACTTTTTTAAATCTATCAGATGTGTCTAGAATTACTTGTCTTCCACCAACTAGTTTATTTTCTCAGTTTTAAAAGTACAGGTATTTCTACTTCTTAGTAAACTTAATACATGAAATGTGCATTTACAGAACTTGCAAAGTTATAAACATATTTCATATAACATGAACTTGCAATATAACATTTCTTCTCAGGAGTAATGCCTGTGCTTGAGAAGCAGTGACAGAATAAATATGGTACTGAAGCCAGGCACACCTAGACATTGCAGGTACTCTGGCAAAAGAAGAGGTGGCCTAAGTGTGTCATCAAAGGATCCCTAGGATGGGAGCAATTCCTTTGGTGGGTGGTGAGCTGAACAAAGAAGACAGGTAAGTGATAGGTAGTTACAGAAAGAGGCCAAGGAAACACGAAAGACACCAGGATTCAATTTAGATTTTCTGGCCTTGACGTCCCTCCCCCATCCTATTAGGGAAACCGTGTGCTCTCATCATACTCAGCCACAGACGTATTACACTTGTTATAATAGCTTATAATTGTTTGCTCTCCTCCTTAGACTTTACATAAGCCCTGTGGAAGCCACCCCCCGCTTTGTGTCCCTAGCAGTTTACACAGTGCTTAGCTCAAGGTCAGAGCTCTGTGGCTTTTTACATATATGAATGAACATACGGACAAATGAACATGCATGACTTCTTAAAAGGATCACGGGTCCCTATAGTCATAACAGGACTAGTATTAACCCTTTTCTCTGTAATCAGTTGCAGTTTAGTATTTTAAAGAAAACGTGAGATTTTTAAATAGTATACGCACATATTCCATTTAGAGTCTTTCTAGTAGATATGAATATTAACTTGTAAAATCATCTAAGCTCACATGCTTTACAAAATAGTGCTTATTCCTGAAGTGGTGTTCTGGGATCCGCCAAATACAAGGGTACTGCCCCAGTCTGGCCAGAGCTTTCTCCAGTTCTTCTGATTTCAATAAAATGAAGATTTCGGGATACCAAAAGAGAAAGCAGCCAAAGGGGCTCACACTGTCCCCTTTATTTACTATTAGGGACACTTCATAGTGACCGCTTCCAGCTCTCTGCACAATGGCCTTTGCTGCCCGAGGTCAGCACTTCCAAAACAGTGGTTCATTTAGTCTTAGGGCCCATGAGGACCTAGTCCACAATTCACAGCACAGCTCTGTAGGCAGCTGCTTCCCTGGGAGAGATGTTCGGACTCTTTTATACGTCCCCTGGGGTTAACAACTCCAGGTCCTGTGAGTGACATCTTATCATAACCCAGTGCAAACACTGAACAGCAAGCTAGCATAATTCTGGGCAAAGAACGACTTCTCTCATAAGAATTTTGCAAACAGTACATATTCTCTGTTTTGTTACAATGCATATAATTTATCTTTTGGGAAAGAGGCACACAGATCTTCATGTAATTTGCACACTAGTCACTGCTTATTAATAAAATATCCTTCTTAGTGGAAAGAAAAAAATATTCGTGATGTCACAGTTTCCCATGACAGGTGCCATGTCACGATTTAGAACCCTGAAATATAATGGTGTTCCCGTCGCAAGTTCTGTTAGGAGAACGCCTTTCGATGAAATACAACAAATGATGAGAAAGGGCTTTCCATTGTAGAGTGAGAATTTTTACTTTCTCCTAAACGTAGGTGGCTTTATTTATTTGTTTTTCTAAATGCTAGAGTCCTGTTTGTAAAGACCCTTGTCCCATGGTATTAGACAGCTATTGCAATGATAATGTCTTGCAACAAATCACCCCAAACACAGTGGTTTATATCACCATGTAGTTATTCTCATACTCACAAGTCTTAAGGTTGACCAAGGTCTAGCTTGTATAGGATGGGCTCAGCTGGATTGCTCTGCTTCAAGCTGTGGGTAAAAGACACTAATATTTAGTCAGATGAAAACAACCTTGCCCTGTGGGACTTCCCTGGTGGTCCGGTGGGTAAGACTGCGTGCCTCCAATGCAGAGGGCCTGGGTTGGATCCCTGGTCGGGGAACTAGATCCCGCATGCATGCCGCAACTAAAACATCCCACGTGCCGCAACTAAGACCCGGCTCAGCCAAAATAAACAAATAAATATTTAAAAAAAAAAAAATATATATATATATATATAACCTTGCCCTATATTAGGTTCCCTAGGTTTTGCCACCATACATAATTATTAAACTTTCACTAAGAATGTTTAGCGGGGACTTCCCTGGTGGTCCAGTGGTAAAGAATCCACCTTCCAATGCAGGGGACGCGGGTTCGATCCTTGGTCGGGGAACTAAGATCCCACATGCCGTGGGGCAACTAAGCCCAGCGCGCCGCAACTATTGAGCTTGCGCACCTCAACGAGAGAGCCCGCGTGCTGCAAACTACAGAGCCCATGCGCCTGAAGCCCGTGCGCCACAACTAGAGAGAGAAAACCCTCACACCACAACTAGAAAGAAGCCCGGCACTGCAACAAAGAGCCCACGCCTCAAAGAAGACCCCGCATGCTGCAACTAAGACACGACGCAGCCAAAAAAATAAAGAAGATAAGTAAATAAAATAAATATACATAAAAAAAGAAGGTTTAGCAACAATGTTTTTCATGAAATGAAAGGATAAAGAAAATAACTAGAGCAGTGTCTTACCTGCAGTAAGTTCTCAAATAATACTCGGAAAAAGAATAAAGCACAGAATGTTTAAAAAATCAGAGATGATAAAATTTTATGAAAACTGTAGCATTTCGGAGCAAACCTTGGGGAAATTCTGCTTGACAAAGCTGAACAACAGACTGCTTTGTACCCACTCACTGTGTTGTTAGTTATGTTAAGAACATTCTTAGGAGGACTTCAGGTTTAACATGGCAGGTTGAACATGTTTATTTCTGTTCCCTTCCTAAAACACATTAGACTGATAGTAGAGGAGTAGAATAGGTATAAACATGTTTTGGAAGATGGAAGACAGACGGATAAATGGTAATTAACAGTAGAAAGCTGAAACCTACTGCCTGCAAGTGTGTTTGCTGGAGTGGGGAGTGGTTAAGTCCAATGTCAAGAAATGGCCTTCAAGTACCTCTGAAGCTGGGTTTTTGGTGAGGTTGAAAATTAAAGAATTACTGTAAATTTAAAAATTATTTAAAAAGTAATCAATGGGCTTCCCTGGTGGCGCAGTGGTTGAGAGTCCGCCTGCCGATGCAGGGGACACGGGTTCGTGCGCCGGTCCGGGAAGAACCCACATGCCGCGGAGCGGCTGGGCCCGTGAGCCATGGCCGCTGAGCCTGTGCATCCGGAGCCTGTGCTCCGCAGCGGGAGAGGCCACAGCAGTGAGAGGCCCGTGTACCGAAAAAAAAAAAAAAAAAGAATGAGTGAATTACCACTACATGCTGGCATAGATGAATCTCACAAACTTAATGGTGAATAAGAGAGACCAGTAGCAAAACAATACATGTCGTATGATTTCATTTATACAAAAATTCAAACAGGCAAGCCGATCTATGGTGTTAGAAATTAGGATAGTGGATACCACTAGGGCAGGTAGTGGCTGGAAGCATGCTCTTGGTAGTGGTCCGTTTCTCTGTCTAAGTGCTAGTTACACAGTATGTTTGTTCATTCTGTAGAAATTCATCAAGTTGATATTTACGACTTGTGCTCTCTTCTGTAAGTGTATTATTCTTCAATAGAAAGCTTACATTTCTAAAAGTTCCATAACCAAACACATCATAATGAAATTTAGACCAGAAATAGAGGAGATTCTAAGAGCTTTGAGTGTGACTGGGAAGGGGTGAGGAGATAAAAGGATCAAGACAGAAAATAACTCCACTTCTTTAAAGCAGTGCTGGAAACCACAAGACAATGGAGAAATACCTGTAACATTCTGAGGGAAGATGATTTCCAACATGTCAAACAAATTCAAGTATTGATTAAAACACAGTCTCAAAAAATTTACCACCCATGCATCCTTCCACAGGAGGTTTCTAGAAAATATACTTCACAAACATAAGAGAACAGGGAACACAGAGGATCCAGGAGGCAGAAAAGAGTGAAACGATGGTAAAAAGAAGCCCAAAACTACAGTCAAGCAGCAGGCTTAGCAATGAATTTGGACCATGGACAGGGGTCCGGAAGGAGCCAGAGTAGCCTGAGATATGAGAGCAGGTTTACAGTTCTCTTGGAGAGTAAAGTGAAAATTGGTGATAGGCACATAGAAATCTAAATAAATGAAAGCAGAAAAGATAGCTACTAACTCTAGGAAAACAAAGATGTATAAGAAAAGACATGTCGGGACTTCCCTGATGGCACGATGGTTAAGAATCCGCCTGCCAATGCAGGGGACACAGGTTCCAGCCCTGGTCGGGGAAGATCCCACAAGCCACTGAGCAACTAAGCCCGTGCGCCACAACTACTGAGCCTGCGCTCTAGAGCCCACATGCCACAACTACTGAGCCCGTGTGCTGCAACTACGGAGCCCGTGTGCTGCAACTACTGAAGCCGCGTGCCTAGAGCCTGTGGTCCAGCAACAAGAGAAGCCACTGCAATTAGAAGCCCGCGCACTGCAACGAAGAGTAGACCCTGCTCGCCGCAACTAGAGAAAGCCTGTGCGCAGCAATGAAGACCCAACACAGCCAAAAATAAAAAAAGAGTGCTGTATTGTGCTAGCAAGCATTTTATCAGAAAAATACACCCCCAAAAGTCAGTAATTTATTCACTTTGTTATTCTAAGAACTGGCATGTTTTTGAAATTAAACCTAAATTTTGATCAACATAAAATGAAATAAACATTTTCATAATATTTAGTTTCATTAATTAAACCTTTTTTCTCTGAAAGTTTTATTCCAAAATTTAATCCCCATTCATGTGAATTCATTTTAAGTAGCCTTTTCTGGTGTCATTTTATTTTTACTTTTAAAATGTATTTTATAGGTGTATCTGTTATTTTTCACATTGATTAATGTCTACACTTAATGAGTGTACAGCATGACTCAGTGGTGTAGCGTATAATAAAATTAACACATTTTTATATAAAGAGCACAGTCACCATTAAACATTCCCCTTTATTTACTTAATATTAGAGATACAGAGATGAATAAGATATATTTCCTGCCTTCATGGAGCTCACAGTGTAACAGGAAAAACAAAATGATACAAACAGATAGCTGCAATGCAAGAACTCAGTAAAACGTACAGAGATGGCACAGAAGGAGAGAGTATCTCAGGGCTTAAAAGAAGTGTTTTCTTTAGAGAAGAGGGACTTTAAAACACAAATCTTTGCATATTACTTTGGCCCACTAAAGAATTATCCTCACTGCTGATTTGCACTTTGATATTCTGCCCTTGGCTTTAATTAAAGGGCATTATAAGAAATAAATTATATATATAATTGCTGTAGGAAAGTGGTCTAGAACATTGTTTTTTCTGTCATTTTTGTGAAATCTACCCCTTCCTGCAAGTAGGGCCCCAGACTTGGGCACCTTGCCTGGAGGTACAGGGAGAGGGAACCCAGGTTGAACACAGGGGTGAATGTCACCGGTCCCACTGCCAAGCCAAGAGGGAGGACGGATGAGGAAACCCAAAGAGGAGTGAAAAGGTTTCACAAAGGGTTGGAGACAAACGACAGCAAATTCCTCAGCTCAGGAGGTAACTGCAGCTGTTTTTACTATGGGTAATCGCAGCTAAAGACCAGATGGGAAGGGACTTAACGATTCTTTTAGAATTTGGTATTAGGAAAAACCTTATATCCCTGAGAAAGTGTATGATTCTATCTGATAAGAAAATTACGTAAGTGACCATGTCTCACGTTTTACCTTTCTTTTTTCAATTGTGGTAAAATATACATAACCGAATTTGCCATCTTAACCACGTTTAAGTGTACAATTTAAGTAGTGTTAAGTGTATTCACGTCGCTCTGCAGTGGACGTTCAGAACTTTAGCATCTTGCAGAACTGAAACTTTGTGATATCTGTGAAACAGCAACTGCCCATTTCCCCCTGCCCCAGCCCCTGGCAGCCACCATTCTACTTTCTGTTTCTATGATTTTGACTATTTTAGATACCTTATTATATTTTAGATAAGTGGAGTTATACAGTATTTGTCTTTTGTGACTGACTTATTTCATTCAGCATGATGTCCTCAAGGTTTATCCATGTTGTAGTATATGTCAGAATACCTCCCTTTTTAAGGCTGAATAATCTTCCATCGTATAGATATATCACATTTTGTTTATGGACATTTGGGTTGCTTCCACCTTTTGGCTATAGTGAATAATGCTGTTGTGAACATGGGTGTGAAGATATTTCCCTGAGATACTGCTTTCAGTTCTTTTGGATGTATACCCAGAAGTGGGATTGCTGGGTCACATGTTTTCCACGGTGACCGCACCATTTTACACTCTCCCCAGCTGTGCGCAAGGGTTCCAGTTTCTCCACATCCTCGTCAACACTTGTTATTTTCCGGGGATTTTTTGTGGAGGGCCGGGAGCGGTTCTTTTTTCTTTTGGTGGGGGAGAGGGGATCGTAATCATCCTAACAGGTGGGAGGTGATATCTCATTGTGGGGTTTTTGTTTGTTTGTTTTATCTTTTCTGCATATATGCCCAGGAGTAGGATTGCTAGATCATATGATAATTCTATTTTTAGTTTTTTAAGGAACCTCCATGCTGTTCTCCATAGTGGCTGCACCAATTTCATTTTATTATCTGTTACAGTATCTGTGTGAGTCAGGAATTCAGGATGGCTGATTCTTTTTTTTTTTTTAATTTCAATTTATTTTATTTTTTGGCTGCACTGGGCCTTCGCTGCTGCATGCAGACTCTCTAGTTGCGGTGAGCGGGGGCTACTCTTCACTGCGGTATGTGGGCCTCTCACTGCGGTGGCTTCTCCTGTTGCAGAGCACGGGCAGCAGGCTCACGGGCTTCAGTAGTTGTAGCATGCGGGCTCAGTAGTTTTGGCTCGCGGACGCTAGAGCGCAGGCTCAGTAGTCGTGGTGCACGGGCTTAGTTGCTCTGCAGCATGTGGGATCGTCCCAGACCAGGGCTTGAACCCATGTCCCCTGCATTAGCAGGCGGACTCTTAACAACTGCGCCACCAGCGAAGCCCCTCATTGTGGTTTTGATTTGCATTTCTCTGATGATTAGTAATGTTGAGCATCTGAGCGTCTTTTCATATGCTTGTTGACCATTTGTGTATTATCTTTGGAGAAATGTCTATTTAAGTCTTTTGCCCATTTTTAAATCAGGTTATTTGAATTTTATTGTTGAGTTGTAGGAGTTCCTTATTCTGAATATTGACCCCTTACTGCATATGTGATTTGCAGATGATTGGCTTTTCACTCTGTTGATTGTATCCTTTGATGTACAGAAGTTATGAGTTTGATAATACATTTTTGCTTTTCTTGCCTGTGCTTTTTTTTTTTTGGTAGCATATCCAAGAAGTCCAATGTTATGAAGCTTTTTCCTGTGTTCTTCTCTAGGAATTTTATAGTTTTAGGTCTTACATTTAGGTCTTTAATCCATTTTGAGTTAATTTTTGTATATGGCATAAGGTAAGGGTCCAATTTCATTCTTTTGAAAGTGAATATTGTTTTCCTAACACCATTTGTTGAAGTGACTGTTCTTTCCCCGTTAAGTAGTCTTGGCTCTCTTGTTCAAGATAATTTGACCATTTATGCAAGGATTTATTTCTGGGCTCTCTCTTTTGTACCTTTGGTCTGTATGTATGTCTTTAATCCCCTTTTGCCTTTGATGGTCAGGAAGCTTTCAGGCTAAATCAGGGTTCAACTGTAACATTTATGTGGACCTTCATGATCCAGAAGTGTATGTTCTTTTTTTCCTTGCCTCGGCCTTGAACTCCTCTTCTTTAAGTTTTTCCTGGTCCAGATTCCTAATTCATATTTCTGTTATATTTTTATGCTGTGATAAGTTGTTATCATGAAGTACCCCATATCCTTTCTAGATAGAATGAGGCATCTCATCAATCATGTTAATCAATCTGTCAGTCAGACACGGCCACCAGAATGCACACGATCTCATTGACAAGGCCTGGTCTCTCACGTGGGACAGTGCAGGACAGGATCTGTGTCACAACATATAGGCTCAGGTATTAAGTTCTCAGAGATAGAAAAGAAAGAGATCCGTGTGGGGCAGAACGTCCAGGGCAGGTTGTACTTCAGCTGGACTTCTAAGGAATGTTACTCTTTGGATTGATAACCTAGAGGTTAGAGAAAACAGAGCTTTCCCCTAAAAGGTGAGCCCTGTGAGGATAAAATGAGAGGCAGGACTGAACCTGGCCTAGACCGTAGGGTGTGATTTGACTGAAGACTTGTGAAGTGGCCGAGACTGAGTAGGTGAAAGGGGAGCAGGTCGTGAAGGAACTTGAATACAGAATGAGGAATTTGGATGGACTTTCTTTTTTTTTTTCTGCCCACCCACCTGGGGAATAAAGATGATCTTGTCCAGGATATAGTGCAGAGTTTTCATACTGGGGGTTTTGACCAGCATCATTTTTTTAATGAAAGAGAAAATTTCACAATGCTTTGCATATAGCAAACGTTAAGTATTGTGTCATGACACTTCTGTTGCAGTTGCATATGCGTGCATGCATGCCCGGTCACAAGGTGGAATGTTTTTCTTACTGAGAATTATGTAATCAAAGACACTGGTACAGAAGAAACCCTGTGGTTCTGTCACGGATTTAAAATACTGGGAAGCCCTGACATAGAGACATGTCAGAGCACACCACAGTACTGTGAAATCTCCAGGCTGTGGGAGCACAGATGTCCCTCGTGCTCTAATCCCAGCCCCTCCTGGCTCGGGACATCCCAAGGTGTATCCCAAGGTGTATTGGATATTGGACTCCCCACCTCTGTTCAATCCTTCACTCTCTCCTGAGTGTGAGTCCATGTAGTGTAGTAGAAGGAGTAGATGTTTCTTTTTTTTTTTTTTTTTTAGGAGTAGATGTTTTAGACTCAGCTGGACCTGTGTCTGAAGCTAGTTCAGCCACTTACTGACAAAGGTGTTAAGCCATTCTGAGCCTCAGTTGCCTTTTCTGTAAAAATGGGAGGAAGTCATACCTATCTCACAGGTTATAATGAGGATTTAAAAGAATATATGTCCCCTTCTATCAAGCTATATTCTACTTCTAGGAGCATATCTATGTAAATACTCATACGTGCAAAGATTCATATGCGTGGATGGTTGATTGCAATCTTATCAACCAAAAATTTAGAAACACTTAAATATCTAATAGGTGATTGATTTTTTTAAATTATGATGTATCAGTAGAATGGAATTGCTATGCAGCCATTAAGAAGAATGAGATAGACCTAGATCTACTGATATGGAAAGATACTTGCAGTACTATTATTTGGAAAGAAAAGTTGTAAAACTGTTATCCCATTTTTGAAAATATATAGTTTTTTGGACATGCATAAAAGATGCTGTAGTCACATATAGATGGCTATAGTAGTTATCTCTGGAAGTCAAAATTATGAGGGAGTTTAAATTTCTGTTTTGTAAATTTTTCTGTTTTTACAGTGGGCATGTGTGAATTTTATATTCAGAAACAAGTTTAGCTGAATATGCATACGTGTACACGCATGTATTACCTAGCATAGTAATTCTGGGCACATAGCTAGACCCTCATGGTAGTTGTTATGAGAATTCAGTTTCAGCATGGGTGTTCTGCATCTTCAAATCATTCCTGTAGCGGTGGAACAACCATAGTGCCTAGGATTTCTGTGTGAAAATGTACCTTTTTTAATTAAAAAAAAATTTATTTATTTATTATTATTTTTAAAATTATTTATTTATTTATTTGGTTGTGCCGGGTCTTAGTTGTGGCAGGAGGGTTCCTTAGTTGCAGCTCAAGGGCCACTTAGTTGCGGCTCACTGGCTTCTTAGTTGCAGCTTGCTGGCTCCTTAGTTGTGGCATGCGAACTCTTAGTGGGATCTAGTTCCCTGACCAGGGATGGAACCCGGGCCCCCTGCATTGGGAGCTCAGAGTCTTAACCACTGCGCCACCAGGGAAGTCCCTTTAATTTTTTTTAATGTGGACCATTTTTAAAGTACTTATTGAATTTGTTACAATATTGCTTCTGTTCTATGTTTTGGGTTTTTTTTGGCCGCGAGGCATGTGGGATCTTAGCTCCCCGACCAGGAATTGAACCCACACCCCCTGCACTGGCAGGCGAAGTCTTAACCACTGGACCACCAGGGAAGTCCCACCCTTTTTTTTTTTTTTTTTTTTTAATTTATTTTTTGCCTGGGTCGGGTCTTAGTTGCGGCATGCGGGGTCTTTGTCAAGGCATGCGGGATCTTTAATTGCAGTGTGCAGGCTTCTCTCTGGTTGTGGCGTGCGGGTTTTCTCTCTCTAGTTGAGGTGCGCAGGCTCAGGAGTTGTGGCTCGCGGGCTTAGTTGCCCTGAGGCATGTAGGATTTTAACTCCCCGACCAGAGATCGAACCTGCGTCCCCTGCATTGGAAGGCGGATTCTTTACCACTGGACCACCAGGGAAGTTCCTTTTTATTTCTTGATAGACTCATTATTATAGTTGAGGCCTGTTCTCTTTTTTTCTTTATTATTAGCTTTAATCAGTGGGCCCAGGGCACCCCTCACAGGCTATGCCATAATAGCAATTTACGCTCATCTTAAATATTCAAACAATACTGAAGTTTGTAAAATAAAAACTTAAAGTTCTCACCCTTGCCCGTAAGTTCCATTCTCCAAAGATAGAACTGGTTCCGTGTATGGTCTTCAAAACTTTTATACATATGCAAACGTGTATTTTTGTTTTACAAATAAGATCATGTGATAAATACCAATAAATATCATAGGCTTAGACCCTTTTTAAGAGCTGTGTAATATTCTGCCTCACAGGTGTATCATTTATTTCACTATTCCGCTACTGATATAATTTTTCTATGGCTAGCAGTGCTGCAAAAATATGTTTGTATATACCTTTTCCCACTTCAGTAAGGGGTTCTGTAGAATGAGTTGCTACAAGTGGAATTACTGTTGGTCAAAATATATCTACTTGGATAATAATTATTATCATGGGCATGAATTTACACTCCTACCAGCAGTGAATGTATGAATTCCTTTCCCTACACGCACACCTTCACCTATATTGAAACTATTATTATTATTATTGTTATTATCTTAAAACCTTTGTTAATCTAATATGTGAAAAAAAATACAGATCTCATTGTTCAATTTGAATTTCTTTCATTGGGTGAAGATGAACGTGCCTTTGTTGCCACCACCTATTTGGAAATCTTGTGCAGGTTCTGCAGCTCTAACAGGAAGGCTGGCCTAGAATTTGCAGTCCTTGTTAAATGCTGGTAGGGACATATTAATATGCTTCAGTATGTGGTCCAAGATAGAGCATTGAGGAAGAGTAGACAGAGAAGATGGTGCCGTTTAGTGTGTTTATGGCTTCATTTCGGACAGCTATGGCAGGGGTGAGGGACGGTGTGGATGGTGGCGTATTTCCACGCATAGAGCTCAGTAACTGTGTGGCTGCTGATTCAGCATTCCCGAGCCCCCGACCTGTCTGAAATGCGTCCTCCATTCCAGGCCAGCCTTTCTTGAAACTGTGGACATCTGGTCCATTATTCTCTGTGTACTTGTCCCCACAGAACTCTGGCATGATATTGGTTCAGCATCTGAAGGAGCCAGTACCAGTTTATCAAGTCCACATCCGTCACGTGACAGTGGCTCACGTGCCTAAGGGATTTCATGAAACTCCATCTCAGAGTCACTGCTTGAAACGGTCACGTCTCAAACCTCTGTCCACAAACTCTGTAAATGTGGGAAAACGTAGGCAAGACCTCCACTGCGAAAAGAGTGTTCAGATACCTTTGCGACCAGTTTTTTGGTAATAGTTCAGTCACTTTCACCTCCTTAGTTGTCACTGGTTTATAGGGCATCTGTGACCCAGCATATGTGAACTATAAAGTTTGTTCCAATACACGTTATATCCCGCTTTCAGAACGAGTAGCCTTGGTAGAGGTGACGCCTCCCTGAGCAGGGGCTGTCACCAGGTGGGGCAAAGAGAGACGGGGCCCCTGGTGAGGAATGAACAGACACCGCTGTCTTGTTCACTGTTGAGAACGTCTTCACTGGTTTCTCCATCTCACGATCCAGAGATACCTACTTGTGAAAGAACATGTGTCTTTCTGACCACTCAGCTCCTCCAAAAGTGATTCAATCTCACACAATTTTCAGTCAAGGAGATTTCCCTGATCCTTCTGCTGCTTTCCAGGTAGGCCCAGTGGTTTTCATCTTTTTGCACATCTTGAGAGTTCACGTCTTCCGAACCCTCTGCATTCACAACTAGTCCGTTGTTTCTCTTCTTTTTTAAGTCGTATTCAGATATGTATATGACTGCGCATAGGGCTTCTGGTCAACCTTTGGCAACCACTGTTACCTCATGAGTTTATGTAAACTCAGTCACCAGCAAGGGAAGGTAATACGTTAGTACTTTTGTGGGTAAACATGATCTCACCCTCCCCCAACACAGTAGTTAATTTCTTTATATTCCTAAAAAGGGAAGGTCTCTGGGCTGGGAACCCCTTAAGTTACCCCTTCTAAATGGTTCAAATTTCCTTTACTCCAGCCCTCCGGCTTTCCTAATTAGCTTGTGGTTGGTCACGAAAGAGAGTGAGATCAAGATCACTCACCTCACTCTTACCTGAAAAAGGACATTTCACGTTCACATTTTGCGGGTGACAGGAGCCCTGAGTCCAAAGTTTTATGCAGAAAACAGCCTAGGAAACGAATTGCCCCGTCACTGGTGCTATAGCACATCGAGTTCCCTGCCTGGGATCAGGAGGATGAGGTGCTATAAAAGTGTCTTCCTTTTCAATTTAGCTTTACCAGAGTCCATAAGTCCCCTGGCAGTTTCTGTAAACAGTTCTTCTCCACTTTAAATAAAATTTTTAAGAAATTAACACCTAGTTTGCATTTTTTATTTTTTAATAAATTTATTTATTGTTTTTTGGCTGTGTTGGGTCTTCGTTGCTGCACGCGGGCTTTCTCTAGTTGCAGCGAGCGGGGGCTACTCTTCGTTGCGGTGCGCGGGCTTCTCTTTTAGGTGGCTTCTCTTGTTGCAGAGCATGGGCTCTACAGCGCAGGCTCAGTAGTTGTGACGCACGGGCTTAGTTGCACTGCGGTATGTGGGATCTTCCCGGACCCGTGTCCACTGCATTAGCAGGTGGATTCTTAACCACTGCGCCACCAGGGAAGTCCTGGTTTGCTTTTTAAAAATTTTTGATGTGTGAGGTAGGACAGGGGGAGAGTGTAGATCTGGGGGCTGTGGAAGGCATTCCAGTATAAGGGGAAGGACACAAGGTTTTCATCATTAGACGTGTTTGACTTTGAACCCTGGCTTCACCAAGTATTTGGCTGTCGTGACCTTAGGAAAGTTCCTTTTAAGTCTTGACCCACATTTGGGTGAGTGGGATGCTACGACCTTGCAGGCTTGTTGTGCACGTTAAATCCTAACAGCAGACCCCTGGCACAGCGTCCCAGCTCAGTAAGGGGTACTTGCCTATCTCCTTTCCCGTCTCTTTTTCTGTCACGATGAATCGGAGCCTTCTAGTCCATCCGTATTTAAGGGAGCTCTGGATGCTACATGGTGATGCTGACCCTGAGGAAGGGACAGTCCATGGGGGAGAGAGAGCTAGAAGATAGACAATCGTATTTCACCCATAGAAGCACGTCCCTGCCTGAGCCATCGCAGACTCGCGGACCCCGGGAAAGGTGAGCAGGGGCTCAGTGGTGGGAGCTGTCACCTAATGTTCAGGCTTTATTCACCCAGCTACACTGCCTCTGGGGTCCCATTATCCCCTAGAGGGAAGGGAAAGCAGTTCCTTCCTGGATTAGCTGAAGGGCAAGGTGAGAGGAGGCCAAGGGCTTTGTCCATCCTCCTGCCTTGGACCAGCGTCCCCTCTTCCCAAAGTCTCTCTCAGAACTGAAGCTTAAGTTCCGGCAAACAGGAACCAGTGGGCCTAAGTCCTGGACCCCAGCACTAGCCTCCTGAGTCAGGGTCCTGTTCCCTTTCTGAGGTAACTGCTCCTTCCTGCGTGCTCCCCTACCTCCCTGCGGGGAGAACACCGCCCCTGACCCATGGCCACCGTGGACCCTGCTCTCGTGCGGATTCTTGACCGCCAACCCTGACTACTCAGGCTGCTTGCTGGGAATGCAGACCCTCGGCCCCCTTGGTGATCTAGCCGGCACAGGAGCCTGCATGGCTGTGATGCAAAGAAAGGGGCCATCAGCAGGGGGTATTGAAAACACTGAGATAAGAAACAAGTGGCTCATAGGAACGAAGACTTCAGTCTGATCGTGATCAGAGAGGCTGAGACGGAACAGTGCCAGGTGTTTCTAAATTGTTAGAACACTTATGGAAATGGCAAGAGACTAAAGGTCTTCTTTGACCTCGCCCTCCCACAGGAAGGCAATGTGGTATAGTGGGGGGAGAGCATGAGCTTTGGTGTCAAATAGGCCAGGCCCCTTCTGGTTATTTGTCTTAGGACATGTGACTTAGTAGTGACAGTGGAAGGGGAACTGTGATAGTAGTTCTTGCTGTGCTGTTCATGAGTATTGAGGTCTTACTATGTACCGAGCACTTTCAGTGCTTTATAGCTGCTGTCTCCCAATAGCCCTATGAGGTGGTCACTATTATTTTCTCTATTTTATAGATAAGGAATGTGAGACACATAAATTAAATGCCCACAGATGGAGCCAGTATCACAATTCTCTTATCCAACCTCTCTCCACCTTCATTTCTTGCCTGCCAAATGGGAATTTAAAAAACACGATGTCATAGAGTTGGAGAAACAATGAATAATTCACATCAAGTCTGTGGTGTACAAGAGGTGTTCAGTAACTGTAAATTGTCCTCCATGAGAATGACTCCTAATGAACTAATTTAAAAAAGGAGCAAAAGGCCTTAGGTACAAGGTACAGCCTAGAAGCCAGCTTCGTGTCCAACAGCAGGAAAAGGCTTAGCACTTGATGACGGAATATTATACGGCCACTAAAATATTTATGAATACAAGATAAAGTAGAAAGTTTTATAGTATTATGTTAGATTAATAAATATACAAAATAGTATATGCATGTTGATTACAGCTCTATAAATTACAGTAGGCAAGGGTTTCAAAGCAAAGTGTAATACTTAAACGTTGTTAGATATAGGTTGTTTAATGTTGTTATATATTGCCTTCCAATTGAAAGACAGAACAAAAACAAAGCAGTACCAGGTGCTGTCAGCACGATCAGGGTAACCCCAGCACGTCTCAGACGTGCAAAGGACACCAATCCTTTTCAACACACCAGCATATTCGGAGCGTGGGCTCTATCAATAACATCATTTTGTTGTTGTTATACTAAGGACGTAACACATCTGAAAAATTCTGAAAAAAAATTTTTGGCTCCAGTAGACATACCACATGCTCAGCAACCTGCCGCACTCCTTAACTCCAATAATGTTTCATGGTCCAGAGATTGGAAGTAGACTTTATCAGTGAGGTAGGAAAGCTTCCTTTCAAATGCCTTCTGCCTTTAGTATCATGCAGATTTTCTTGAACTAGAAAAGAGTCGTGCTGAAGCACTTAACCTCCAAGGAGATTATTTCATAAAATATTGATTTTTTTTTACACATAAAGGAGATAGTTCATGAATAGAAAATGTAAGCATAAGTGATAATTCTTGTGGTCTCTTGCTTTATGAACACCAAAAATAATGAGTCCAGCTTACCAACCAAGGCTGCTGTCTACCATACCTGCTGTGAAACAGGCAGACCTGGAATATTATTCTTCCTTAGTGTTATAATTCCGAAAACAGATGTGGCAAAAAGAGACTAACGTGGATTGCACAGTCTTTTACTGTAGGCTGTGAAGGCAAAGCTGTAGACTTTGTTGCAAGTTGTAGACTTCTTTTGCCTCTATACTTCCCAAGCTGCAACTGGGCCTTTTCCCAAAATCAGACTCATCTTACCGAGCTGTTGCAGGTCATTATGATCCGCTAGCTATTACTGCCTTGTGAAAACCAGTAACAATGTCACATCGCCAAAAATGCTATGGCAGTACTACGTCCTGTACCAACCTTCTCCCACCCTCCACATCTTACCTATAATCCGCCATCATTCTTGACCTTACTCTGTAGCAGGTAGCTATGCTGAGGTTAGACTAGCCTGGTGTGGTAGAAGAGCCATGGTTTCAGAATCTACAAGCATGTTAGTTCATATGCTGTCACAAACTGAACTATCTTGCGAAAGTCAGTGATTCAGTCAGTGTTCGCTTCCTTAATTGTGGATAAAGAATGTTGACACATGTTGTGAGGATCAAATGAGAAAGTGCAAGTGAAAGTACTTTAAAAATAAGTGCAATGCAGCAAAGGAAACCATAAACAAGACGAAAAGACAACCCTCAGAATGGGAGAAAATATTTGCAAATGAGCAACTGACAAAGGATTAATCTCCAAAATATACAAGCAGCTCATGCAGCTCAATATCAGAAAAACAAACAACCCAATCCAAAAATGGGCAGAAGACCTAAATAGACATTTCTCCAAAGAAGACATACAGACTGCCAACAAACACATGAAAAGATGCTCAACATCACTAATCATTAGAGAGATGCAAATCAAAACTACAATGAGGCATTACCTCACACTGGTCAGAATGGCCATCATCAAAAAATCTACAAGCAACAAATGCTGGAGAGGGTGTGGAGAAAAAGGAACCCTCTTGCACTGTTGGTGGGAATGTAAATTGGTACAGCCACTATGGAGAACAGTATGGAGGTTCCTTAAAAAACTAAAAATAGAACTACCATGTGACCCAGCAATCCGACCCCTGGGCATATACCCTGAGTAAAACCATAATTCAAAAAGACACATGGGGCTTCCCTGGCGGCGCAGTGGTTGAGAGTCCGCCTGCCGATGCAGGGGACGCGGGTTCGTGCCCCGGTCCGGGAAGATCCCACATGCCGTGGAGCAGCTGGGCCCGTGAGCCATGGCCGCTGAGCCTGCGCGTCCGGAGCCTGTGCTCCGCAACGGGAGAGGCCACAGCAGTGAGAGGCCTGCATACCACACAAAAAAAAAAAGACACATGTACCACAATGTTCATTGCAGCACTATTTACAATAGCCAGGACATGGAAGCAACCTAAATGTCCATCGACAGATGAATGCATAAAGATGTGGCACATACATACAATGGAATATTACTCAGCCATAAAAAAGGAACAAAATTGAGTTATCTGTAATGAGGTAGATGGACCTAGAGTCTGTCATACAGAGTGAGGTAAGTCAGAAAGAGAAAGACAAATACCGTATGCTAACACACATATATGGAATCTAAGAAAAACTACTGATGAACCTAGTGGCAGAGCAGGAATAAAGATGCAGACGTAGAGAATGGACTTGAGGACACAGTTGGGGAAGGGTAAGCTGGGACGAAGTGAGAGAGTGGCATGGACATATATACACTACCAAACGTAAAATAGATAGCTAGTGGGAAGCAGCCGCATAGCACAGGGAGATCAGCTTGGTGCTTTGTTGACGACCTAGAGGGGTAGGATAGGGAGGGTGGGAGGGAGGTTCAAGAGGGAGGGGATCTGGGGATATATGTATATGTATAGCTGATTCACTTTGTTGTACAGCAAAAACTAACACAACATTGTAAAGCAGTTATACTCCAATAAAGATATAAAAAAATAATAAGTGCAATGCCACACAATGAAGATATCATTCCATACCCACTATGTTTATATTGACGGCTATAATCAAAGACAGATAATGACAAATGATGTGAAGGATGCAGAGGGACTGGGAACCTTGTACATTGCTGGTAGGATTGTGAAATGGTGCAGCTGCTTTGGAAAACAGTCTGGTAGTTCTTCAAATGGTTTAACCTAGAGTTACCATGTGACCCAGGAGTTTCACTCCTAGGTATATACCCAAAAGAAATGAAGACCGATGACATCTACACAAAAACCTATACATGAATGTTCATAGCAGTTTTATTCATAAGAGCCAAGAAAGTGGAAACAACCCAAGTGTCCATCACCTGATGAGTGGATAAACAAAATATGGTCTATCCATACGATTGAATATTATTCAACAATAAAAAGGAATGAAGTATTGATCCACGCTACAACATGGATGAGCCTTGAAAACATATGCTAAGTGAAAGAAGCCAATCACAAAGGACAGTATATTGTGATTCTATTTATTTGAAATATCCAGATTAGGCAAATCTGTAGAGTTGAAAAGTAGATTAATTGTTAGGAGGGCTGGGAGTTGAGGGGAGGAATGGTTACTGGCTGCTAATGAGACCAGGGCTTCTTTTAGGGGTGATGCAGTTGTTCTAAAATTGATTTATTGTTATACTCTGTGAATACACTAGAAATCATAGAATTTTGCACTTTAAATGAATAAATTATATGGTATGTGAATTTTATCTCAAGCTGTTATGGGGGAAAATATAGGTGCAATGCAAAGACTATTAATAATAATAATACTGGGCTTCCCTGGTGGCGCAGTGGTAAAGAATCCGCCTGTCAATGCAGGGACAGGGGTTCGAGCCCTGGTCTGGGAAGATCCCACATGCTGCAGAGCAACTAAGCCCATGGGCCACAACTACTGAGCCTGCGCTCTAGAGCCCGCATGCCACAACTACCGAGCCCTCATGCCACAACTACTGAAGCCGCGTGCCTAGAGCCTGCGCTCCGCAACAACAGAAGCCACTGCAATGAGAATCCTGCGCACCGCAAAGAAGAGTAGCCCCGCTAGCCGCAACTAGAGAAAGCCCGCGCACAGCAACGAGGACCCAATGCAGCCAAAAATAAATAAATAAATAAATAAATTTAATGATAATAATAATAATAATACTGTGTTTTCTGCAAATGACCAAACAGAGCTGATCTCTAGCAAGGATCAGTTCAGGGCTTGATTGACTTACTTATTACCAACATCTATGAAATCAAGACACTTCTTATAAATGAGGATTCTCGCAATCTGTTGGCCAGGCTACAGTTGTCATTGCCTACATATCCATGAACATCAAAAACACCAGTGTCCGGACTTGGAAAAAAGGGTGTCAGTTGCTTGCAATAAAATCCCAGAAGGAAGAGTGAAGCACTCTTTTAATCCCTGGGAACCAAATGTTTATGGGAAAGAGAGTGGGGGAAATGATAAATCATCATGTGCTTGGCAATATTCTTAAAACAGGGATCAAAAATAGGCAAGCAAAGAATCTAGCCCCAAGAGCTCTCAGTACTTTCGGATTCTCTTAAGAAACGCTGCATTGCCAGTGCCCTTGATGGTACAAAGGATGACATTGAGTGAATAGGCAGTGACAGGACTGCAAGTCAAGCAAGGCTTCAGAAGACTGGGACTCTGAATGTGGAGACAACTTAGGAATATTTGAAAGCCATTCGTTTTGCCTGTATTTTCCTTTTTGTGTATGCAAAAGAATGATAGATATTTTTAAAAATCTAAGTCTAAAAGACAGCTTCATAAAGTATAAAATAAAAATTGTAAATAAGAAAGCATTATCTCATAGTTAAGTTGGTAGCCTTTTTTCTTCCTAAGTGCTACGTAATATAATGCTGCATCTTAGAATCAGAAGCCTTATACTTGGTACTATTTGGTACTTACTAAAGGTAGTTCACGGGAATTCACTGGCGGTCCGGTGGTCAGTGGTTAGGACTCTACACCGTAACTGCCAAGGGCCCGGGTTCAGTCTCTGGTCGGGGAACTAAGATCCCACAAGCTGCACGGCCCAGCCAAAAAAATAACAATAATAAAGGTAGTCATGAGGGTGGCAGGAACTTCCACGTTGAAAGTGACATCTCTGGCTGTTTCCATGAAAAATATTATAGTGAGTCCAGGCCTATTGGGCCAGGCCTCAGACCTGCCTACCTGGCCATCTATCAAAAAAAAAGAAAAAGAAAAAAGAAAAGGAAGGAAGGAAGGAAGGAAATATTTAATATGATTCTTGATTCTCAAGATTGAAATTGACCCTTGTTCTAGGGCTTTCATAGAGTTTTTGTTAGTAATATCCATTGTGGGTTATCTATCGCCCCCTTACTCTGGGCCAGGCGCTGACTAAGTGCTTTTCATGCATTTTCTCATTGCCTTCTAACAGCAATGATACGAAGTATTTCCTATTTTATAGTAAAAGAAACTGAGGTTAGGAAATATTAAATAACTCTCCCAGAGTCCTTCAGCAACTAAATGACAGAGGCAGGACTTGAATCCATCTGACTGTTGACCACTGTACCGGAATACCTTTATGGCTGATTCTAAATTGAGTCTTAAAATCACAGACAATTAAACAAATGTGAAGGGAAATAGGAAAAGGAAGATGGAATGTAGAAGTATATGGTAGTTGCAGACTTCTGGGCAGCCTCTAATTACACTGCTGGTCAGCTCGGTCAACTGCGTTTTCCAGGTTACTGGAAGGAGGTCGGAGCAAAGACAGCTGAGAATCTGTAGTTACGTGTTCCAGCTATCTCCTTCAGTAAATTCTGATGATCAGCTGTAAAACTAATTCCTGCTAAAACTAAAACCTGCTAAAGTGTGAGAACCCCTGAACTGGAGCAAAAACTTGGGTAGAATCCTAAGGTTATTCCTCCTTTTTGGAAATCCACCACAACTCTTATTTCAAATTCAATTTAAAATATTTATTTTCATATTTTATACTTTAAATCTCTTTCAGCGTGTATAGTATTTAAAAGCACAAGAATCCTAGCCTAAAAATCTGAACCTATTCTACTCTCCTCCTTAGCAATGAACATTAACTAAAAATACCTTTTGTTAAGGTATTTGTCAGTCTGAAGGGTTGTCTGCATTAAATTGTAAGGTATTTGATGACAGAAACCACCTTGTTCCAATTAATTTTGAAATATATCCACTTCAGTAATGCACAAATAGATATAGGATGTCACTAAAACTATTCTAGAAAGTTCCTTGGCACATTTATTTTGCTGAATAGGTATTTTGTTAATATAGTTGTTAAAAATCACTTTTCCAATTTATTGACTCTAGAAAAAGAAATAGTGAAAACTAGCTATAGCCAATAGGGAAAGAGGGAAGATACTTTTCTGGCTCCCGAATATCTTTCATCAATTCAATTTCTGAAATATTTCTTTCTCTACTAATATTTTGATTTGATACTTGGTCTGGAGAAGTGGAAAATTTGTTTAGATCAGCATTTCCCAAATGGGGTTCCTGCAAGATGTCAAGTTGTTTCTCAAAGCAAAGGTTCTGTGGTAAATACATCTGGGGAATGCCGTATTTAAAAAAATTAAATATCGGGGAATTACCTGGTTGTCCAGTGGTTAGAACTCCACGCTTTCACTACAGGGCTTTGATTCCTGGTCAGGGAACTAAGATCCTGCAAGTCACGTGGCAAAAAAAAAAAAAAAGAAAGAAATTAAATAGGTAGATTCCCTTCGCGACGTCTTTGCGTTGTTAGTCTGGTAATATGTACTGTGAATCTCCAGGGGGTATGTAGTACACAGCATGTGACAGATTTTTCTAATAAGAATTTGGGGGGCACCAATCAATAGAGCATTGTTTCCAAGGACCTTCTGCATTGACGTGGAAATATTTGTTATATAGGATTCTCCTTTGTAATGGTAATTTACGCAAAGAAATTTTGCCTGTAAATTCCTCTGACGATTACCTTCATTTGTAAAATAATCCTACCAACTGAACTGGTAGGATTGGGGTCCTCAAACGAAAGTGTAGTCCCTAGGTATATGCAGTGTGTCTCTAGGTGCATCTCTGCTTTAAGTAATTCTTTTCATGTTTTATAAAAACACTGCTTCTGGAATATAATGTGTTTTAAGCAACTTAACAAATATAAAATGAGCGTGACACAGGACTTCCCTGGTGGTCCAGTGGGTAAGACTCCGAGCTTCCACTGCAGGGGGCACGGGTTCAATCCGTGGTCAGGGAACTACGATCCCTCAAGCCTCACGTGCGGGCAAAAAAAAAAAAAACTATTTAAAAAAAAAAAAAGCAATGGCTTATAAGCCCAGGTACTGTGCTGTTTACCAATATTATCTCATTCAATCTTTACAAAAATCCTGTAGTTATTCCCATTTTACAGTTGAGGAAATAGAAGTTTAGAGAGGTGAAAGCACTGGCCAGTGGCAGAGCCAGGAGCAGTGTCAAGCCAGTGGACTCTTCACTCTTCAGTGTAACAAACCTTCGTTAGTTGTGCCAGGCACTTTGCTAGTTGCTGCTAAAAAAAAAAGTAAGATACAATTCCCACCCTTAGGACTTCACAAAAAGAGGAAGGGTTGAGAAAATAAATCATTGCCCTAGAGTATGTAACATGCAATAACAGTACAATGGCTTCACAAAACAAGGAGTGATCAGCTCTGCTTCAGTGGGTTACCAGGGACTTCTCAGAAGAACTGACACCTGAGCTAGATCTGAAGAATGAATAGTTCTCCAGGAGAATGTGGAGGGTTGGGATGCACAAGGAGAAATTCCAGATGTGGGCAAAGGCGAGGAAGAATGAAACCATGTGACCTACTTCCGAAATTGCTAGTGTATCCTGGTGGTTCTGCGTGACTGGATCCTGGGTGACTGGGAGAGATAAGAGGTGGGTCTGGAAAAGAAGCCAGGGGTCCCATCATAAAGGGACTTGCAGGACATAATGGCCAGTTTGGATTTATCCCATAAGTAGGGAATCCATGGAGTTGTTTTGAGCAGGAAAATAACAGGGACAGAGTTATACCCAAAAAAGATAATTTTAGCATTCAAGTGGAGGATGTATTTGAGAAGAACAAGAGGAGAGCAGAGATACCAGTCAGAAGACCACATCGCAACCCAGATGAGTGATGTCAGGGGCCTGAGGTAAGAGGCGAAGCAGACAATGTGAAGGTACAATGGATAGATGAGACCTGCTGACTGATTAGATGTAGGACATGAACGGGAACAGATTTAGAATGACTCTTGTATCCGATTTAGCTTGTTTGGATGATGGTACCACTGACTGCTGTAAGGAGGGAAAATCCAGTATTGGCCACATTAAGGCTGAATTATCTGTATTACATCCAAGTATATAGAGACATCCGAACACACGTGCATACATTGCAGTGTCGTGTTGGGCACGTGCACGACCTACCTGTGGGGTGACTCCCTAAGGCAATGATTCTAGGGAGACAGGAGTAAAACCAGGAGGGAATAGTGAAACGGATCTTCTATAGAACAAGTGAAAAATGCCTAGAGAGCCAAAAATGGGGGTAGCTGGTGCACTCAGCACAGGGTGATGTGGGAACCGTGCCCACAAGGTGAGCAGACTATCTACCACAAGGCTTTCCCAGAGCACCTTTACCTTGGCCATGGTCGTGACGCTCTTTGTCTGGCTCAGAAATCTGTTCTTTTGTTAATTACCATTATTGTTGGAGCGGAAGTGGCTCCATTTCTCAGCAGTGGCCTTACGTTAACCAAGCTCACTGCGACGGATCACTCATACACACGCACACACCCGAAGGCAGTGCGTCCATCTGCCGGTGGAGCTGTACTCCTGTCTGGCTGACCAGGACCCCTTCTGTGGGAAACCCAACTGGTCGGAATTTGCTCTGGGTTTGTGAGGGGCGAAGGGGATGGCTGGGTGATTCCAGCGTTCACTTGCGTCAGAGCCTGAAGGCTCACGTTCTCCCGTGTCCGTGGAAAACCAGAATGTTTTACATGTATAGTGCTTGTAAACATACACCTGAAACAAAGTACAACGTTAATTAAAATACCTAAAACACTGCCAGTAATCATATAGCTAAAGAAAATTAGTAGATCACGTTTTCCTCTTTTCTATCTGCCATAGCCCATCGGTCATCAAGAAGCAAGTAACATAAAAGGGTACATAGCTGAGCTGCTAAGCTGGTGCGGGGATATCAGCGGTATTTAGGTACAAACAGGGCGATGGGCCTCTGGAAGCCACAGCAGAGAAAACAGCAAGGTCAAGGAGGGCAGAAAAATCATAGCTTGAAAGGAACAGGCAAACTGGGGCCGAGTAAGTTTAGTAACAGCTTCCAGAGGGATTTATCCTTTCTTTTTTTTTTTTCTCCTCCCAGAGGTTTATTCTTTGCAAAGCACTTTTATGTGTATTAATCTCATTTTAGCTCTGACACAATCCAGCAAGGGAGGCAAGGTGGGGATTCTAAAGAGGTAAAGGATTTGAGAGAGATTTATGATGTAGAAACAGCAGGATTTGATGACCAATTAATCTTCTGGTTGAGGGCGAGGGAAGAGGTAGGATGCCCTGCCCCCACTCACTCATTCACTCACCAAAGTACTCATACAACAAATCCTTCCTGAGGGTCGATGATGTGCCCGGTCTAGGCACTTGTGCTAGGTTTCCAGATTCCTGGCTGGGGCTACCACATAGATGATGGTGCCGTTGCCTGCACGGGAAACGGTGGAGTATCCGATGCGATTGTCCAGGTCTCCACCCTGTGAGTTCAGGCTGTCTGTGGACACCTGGGGGCAACTGACAAGTAGGTAATTTTACAGAAAAGTTTGGCTTGTTCAGGGAAGCGGTCTGGGATATGAAACAGATTTGGAAATTATTAGCCTCTAGGTGAAAGTTAAAACCGAGAGTGGATCAGATGACCCGAGAGATCTTGGTTAAGACACCTAACGATGCCGAGCGTCAGTTTCTTTCTGCGGGGAATGAAGAAGATAGCATCTACATCACAGCATTATCTTAGGTCAAATGAACATGAGTGGGCCTGGAAAACAGCAAAGCATTACATAAATTGAAAATATGATTGGGAATTCCCTGGCCGTCTAGTGGTTAAGACTCTGTGCTTCCAATGCAGGGGGCGAGGTTCATCCCCGGTCGAGGAACGAAGATCTTACATGCTGCACGATGCAGCGGAAAGAAAAGAAAATATTATTACTGATATTTCATCACTATAGTATCAGCATCTTCTCTAACCGAACAGCTTAGCAAGTTCCCCAGAGAAGACCAAAATTTTGCACTAATATTCCTCTCTCATTATCATCACACCCCCAGGCAGAGGTCAAGAGCCAAATAGGAATAGGTCTTGATATCTGGGCTTTGAATAGAAATTAAGAATAAGAGATTCCAAAGTGTATTTTATTTATTTATTTTTTTTGTGGTACGCGGGCCTCTCACTGTTGTGGCCTCTCCCGTTGCGGAGCACAGGCTCCGGACGCGCAGGCTCAGCGGCCATGGCTCACGGGCCCAGCCGCTCCGCGGCATGTGCTGCTCCGCGGCATGTGCCCCAGAGCGGGGCACGAACCCCGTGTCCCCTGCATCGGCAGGCGGACTCTTAACCACTGCGCCACCAGGGAAGCCCCCGAAGTGTATTTTAGATATGAAAGACCCATCTAATCAGGAACCGAGAGGCGGGAAGATAATGCAAAGCAGAATGGCCGTGCTGCTGTTGAGTGTGATTTCTAAAAGCACAACTAATGAATGATTAATGGGCAAAAACTATTTTCAGATATACTGACCATTGAAAAGTGAGGAGGAGGGGTAAGTTAGAGAAATTTGAGAGGAAGAATTCAAGTTCCGATCAGGAAAGCCCCTGATTGTCAAACTGAAAGACGGGGAAAGCCAGGATACCTTTAGAAAGGGTACCAGGATACCTTCAGAGCAAAATTGGAGATTAAGTGTAGCAGCACTGGTTTGACTGGGTACAAAGATGTTAATAGGTGACAAAGGTGTTTTTTTTTAAAGGTTTACTGTTTCGTTCATTTTCAGCTCTGTGAAACTATGGTTTAAAAGCAAATTTTATAGATTAATTTTTTTTTATTTTTTATTTTTTGCGGTACGCGGGCCTCTCACTGTTGTGGCCTCTCCCGTTGCGGAGCACAGGCTCCGGACGCGCAGGCTCAGCGGCCATGGCTCACGGTCCGAGCCGCTCCGCGGCATGTGGGATCTTCCCGGACCGGGGCACGAACCCGTGTCCCCCGCATCGGCAGGCGGACTCCCAACCACTGCGCCACCAGGGAAGCCCTAATCTTTATTTTTATGCATGATGTTAGTATAACTAACTCCATGGGTTAGGACATGACTGGGAATAGAAAGGGACACATTTACGCTCAATTTTAAATTTTTTATACAGTATGGTATGGGAGCAGTGGCTCAATGCCACATTCAATGAGTCATTGAGTTTTCTGGCTTGTGTTAATTGTTGCGTAGGTATGTCCACTGTGCAAGTAGTCACTGTGTCTCAGAAGTTAAACTGGGGAGAAAGACGGGTCACCTCGTGCTAGAAATTTGCTTAATCTACTCTCAGCAAAGCACGGTGGGCTTGTTTCATGAAATTTTAATTCATAAGGCCTAAAAATTCAAACTGCGATGCTAGCCTTCCTTTGGTGTGAAGAATCAGTTTGTGTTTCTACAATGACAGAAATTAAAAGAATCATCTCCTTCTTCCCCTCATTCAGTCATTCATCAAATGTTTATTGAGACGTTTATATGTGCCAGACATTGTGCTCATGGCTAGGGACACATGCATGGTTGAAGAAAAAGTCCTTGCTCCCAGGAATCTTCCAGTCCAGTGGAGAAGACACCAGGGTTAGGGTCAGGGCTCGCTTCCCACAGGTGCTGACACTGAAACTGAGTCTGAAAGGCTCAGCAGGAAGTGGCCAGTTGGATTAAGGGTTGAGATCCCCGGCAAGGGAGAGAACCACAAGAGAGAACTCAGTAGGGCGCTGGGAGAAGTTGCTGTTGTAGTGGGAGGTGGCGTTCTTCTCAGTGAGCAGCAGAAGCTTGGACTGAGAGGTCGTGAGGCTCAGAAGGGCCCTGCAGGTTGTGCTAAAGGATCTGGAGTTTTCCCGTGAAAGTGAGGGGAAGCCTCCTGAAGAACAGGAGGTAGGCAAGCACTCTGACCCCTTGCTTTTGGAGGGCGGCCACTGTATACACTGAGCTACTCTGAGAGCACGGATGGCTTTGTTCATCTTTGGGTCCCTGTTGTTTTCCCACAAACACTTCTGAGCACCTTCTGAATGAGCAGTCTGAGAGCCAGGGATGCAGTAGAAAGACTCGGCCTCTGGCCTCGGGGCTTCAGCCCCGCTGGAAGAGAGGGATGCCCCACACACCGCACCCACCGGCAGGCGGGCGTACACTGAGCACACTGCCGGTGAGTCAGCACAGGCATGGCAGGCTCTGTGACTTGGCAGGGAAAGTGGCAAGTTCAGGAACGTTTCCTGAAGATGGTGAGGCTTCAAAGAAGGGAGAGCTGGGGGAGCAGCCGCAAGAGGAGGGCTGGAGGTGGGCAGTCGGGGCGCGTGTGGACGGATAGATGGCATTTGGGTGTGTTGCAGAGGACTTGCCCGTTGAGAGGCAGAAGGGCCGCTGGGCAAAGCAGAGGAGGGGGCAGGAGGGCGCAGGGTGGAAGGAGACACGTTGACCAGGAGCAAAAAGGACACATCCTGGGCTTCCTGGTGGCACAGTGGTTAGGAATCCGCCTGCCAACGCAGGGAACACGTGTTTGACCCCTGGTACGGGAAGATCCCACATGCCGTGGAGCAACTAAGCCCGTGCGCCACAACTACTGAGCCTGCGCTCTAGAGCCCGCGAGCCACAACTACTGAGCCCGTGAGCCACAACTACTGAACCCGCGTGCCTAGAGCCTGTGTTCCACAACAAGAGAAACCACTGCAATGAGAAGCCCGCGCACTGCATCAGAGAGTAGCCCCCACTCGCCGCAACTAGAGAAAGCCCGCGCACAGCAATGCAGACCCAACACAGCCAAAATAAATAAATAAATAAAGGTATTAGGAAAAAAAAGGACACATCCTCCTAAGGTTGGAGGGAAAGGTGTCGGGATAGATGAGGCCACAGGTTGGTGTAAAGAGGGGCTTGGGGACAGACAGGATTTCACCAGAGGTTGGTTCGGTCAGTCGGGTCACAGTACCGTGTCCTCAGCAGCACCCTTGGGTGGTTCTGGGAATGCATCTTACCTGTCCTTGGGCAGTGCCTGCTCCCTCTGCCTCTAAAGCTATGTCAAGCAGCCAGGATGGAAGTCGGCAGATCTTAAAGGCTTCTGCCACTCAAAGGCCCCACTCCCGCTCCCAGAGGCCCCTGATGTCCCCGCCTGGGAAGGGGGTGGGAAAGGGCCTGGCTCTGCCTCCTGACCTTTTCCTGATTCAGAGCTTTCACTCTCTCCCTTTGGGCCAGTTTGGTATTTCTGTGGAGACTTTTCTTCTCTCCTGAAATCGGTCTCCTTGTTGTCCTCAGATTACTGCCCAGAGTGGATAGAAGAGAGCAAAGAGAAAGGCAGAATCAGAAAAGCAGGCTTGACCGTAAAATGATTGGGACTTCCCCGGCGGTCCAGTGGTTAGGACCATTGCAGGGGACGCAGGTTGGATGCTGGGGAAATAAGATCCTGCAGGCCATGCGGCGCCGCCAAAACACACGCGCGCGCGCGCGCTGCGCGCGCGCGCGCGCACACACACACACACACACACACACACACACACATGACAGACTATAAAATGACTGTGCTCACTGAGGGAATTACAGATGAAATGAAGGCTTCAAAATAATCCAGTAAGATGAAGTACGGATGAAAACAGATCAGCCAGTGTGTTGGGAATGGTTAAAGCTGAACAGTGGGTACACAAGGTTTTATTACACTCTTCTCTCTACTTTTGCATGTTTGCAATTTTCCATAATAAAAAGTTGAAATATAATAAATATAATAAAATAGTTGGTATTTGAAAATACTGTGAATTTACAATAATACTTCATTTTTGCCAGTTCATGTGAATAAACATATTATTTACCAGTGTGAAAAAAAAAAATGCAGGAACTGTCTTAAGAGAACACTGCTGGTTTGGATTTCTCCTTCCTCTCTCACTTCCAGCTCTGGCTGTTGACAGTGCTAAGCTGGCATTTTCTCTCCTTGGTTTTAATCAGAATTCATTCCTTCTGTCTGAGCATACTTGCGAGAAAGGGCACCTTCCTCTATCTCTGTTGTGAATTTGAAAGGCTAACCCTGATTGTAAGGAAGTTGCATGTAAACCTAACCTAAACCTTCCCCTAGACTAAGCTCTTCCTTCCACCCCGGCTGTGACTTTGAAGTGACAGGGATTTGCTGGTTGTCATACTTGTTTTTAAATTACCCCCTTGGGCGTCTCTAAAATCCTTTCTTGTCCAGCTTTTTCATAGGTCTCTGATGTTTTCAAAAGGGACTAAAACTTCTCCAGCGCTGAAAAGATGCTTCAGTAATAAGCATGCAAAACCAATCTGAGATTATTTTCAGTTGAGACTACATTGTGATTGAGAAGCTCAAAGACAAGTAAGTTTATGACTCAAAAGATAAGGAACCAACTGGCAACAACAGCAGATGTTTCGGGTGGAGCGTGTGGCCCAGGCTGGGACAGAGTCATTCACACTCAGCCTCCCAAGTATTCCCTCCAGGCCTCCCCACTCCTTTCCACCTTCTTAGCGACTCTGCATTTTCTTCAGGGGCATTTAAGGTTACTTGACATCTGACTCAACCCACCTCTCAACTCTTATCTCAAGGTTTCCTTCCTGGGAACCTTCCTTATTGCCTAAATCATTCTCATTCCTCCACTGGTGGCTGCCGCAGTTGTTTTCCCTCCTACGAGCTCCTTGGGCTCCGCTGTACCCTCCTGTACCTTTGCAGTACTATGCTTCACACCTGGGAGGCTCCCCCAGAAAGCCTAGTGACATCAGTCACCCTGCAGAATGGGAGCAGCTCAGGGTGAGGACCGCTGATGAAACCCGTAGACTGGCGACAGAAATGTTACTTTTCTAATAGTGGAGGAGCATTCTCCCTAAAAGATATAGCATAGAATATAATAATTATTTTATGTTATTTGTTCGTTTGTTTTTATTGTGTGCTCACTAGGAACCAGCCACTGTGCTAAACCCTTTACCTGCTCTGTCTGACTTTTTTCCTAAACCACTCCCTGTCCTTCACCCCCTTCCCTAGCATTCTATCAAATCAGTTGAGAGTGTGGACTCCGAAGCCAGTCTGCCTGGATGTGAAGCCCAACTCTGCCTCTTTTCAGCTTATTGGTTTCGTAGACAGATCACCTGATCTCTTGTGCCTTAGTCTCCACGTCTGTAAAATGGGTATGATAACAGTAAATACTTCATGGAATGGTGAGGACTTAGGAGTTACTGTGTGTTCAGCTTTTAGAAGAGTGTCTTGCACGTAGTAAAGGTTAAATAACTGTTAGCTCTTAATGTTATTATTTCAAGACACTCAAAATTGCCAGCGTTTTGTGTGTTTTAAAATATTTTCTATAACTTTTTTTTTTCCCAGTTCACTTTTGGACTCAAGACATTTTGTAAATCAACTAACTTCTCTTTGTCTGTTGAAATAACAGGGTTACTATATTCAGTCCTAATTGCTGTCTTTCAGCATCCTTTTTCTAAGGAATCTGACAAGGGAGACGGAGCTAGGACACATTCCTCTCTTTGTAGAAAGTAATCGCAAATCTGTCTATGCTGACATTGAGAGACAGTCTTCAAGGTTTAGTCCTAACTGAAAAATGAAAGTTATATATACATATATCTGTATATTGCCATAATCTAGATAAGTGAATTTAAAAATAAATTATAGATATAATACATATATTTATAATTTTAAAATTCACTTACCTAGATTATGATGATGGTTGCACAAACCTGCAAATATACTAAAAATCATTGAACTGTACACTTTACAGCAAGTGAATTTTTATTTTTATTTTTTTGGCCGTGCCGCTAGGCATGTGGGACCTTAGTTCCCTGACCAGGGATTGAACCCTGGCCCACGGCTGTTTTAAAAATCCTTCCTAGGTAAGCTGGGCCAAAGTGAGACAGCGGCATGGACATATATACACTACCAAACGTAGAATAGCTAGCTAGTGGGAAACAGCCGCATAGCACAGGGAGATCAGCTCGGTGCTTTGTGACCACCTAGAGGGGTGGGATGGGTGGGGTGGGAGGGAGGAAGACGCAAGAGGAAGGAGATATGGGGATATATGTATAGCTGATACACTTTGTTATAAAGCAGAAACTAACACACCATTGTAAAGCAATTATACTCCAATAAAGATGTTAAATTAATTAATTAATTAATTAAAAATCCTTCCTAAGGTAAATAAACAAAAACTCTGGAGGAAAATACTGCTAAAAAGATAATTATTGCAAAAGAACTGAGATGGAGCAGGCCTCCAGGAGGAGAACTTTGATTTTTTCATTCTATATGCTTCTGTATCTGAATGTTTTATAATGAAGCTATATTTATGTGTTATTATATATTTTTGGTCTGTGTTGTTCACTGCTGTAACTCTGTCACCTAGATCAGTACCTGCATATAGCAGAGGTTCAATACATATTTGTCGAGTGAATGGATAAATAAATAAATTACATTTTAAATGTAAAAAAACAGTGTGCACAAAAACTTGATGGGTTTGTGTATGGCTCTCACAAACTTGCTAATTTTAAAAACCCATTTCTAAGATAGATTTATGGAAGTGACGCTTTTCAGCAGTTTGAGAACTATTCTTAGAATACTCTGAATGGGACCTGGCTTTAAAAACATGGGCTCTGAATTTGATTTTTGGCTGCAGAAATTGCCTATGAAAGGAGTTTCCACAGTATATCTTTGAATCAGTCTGTTATAAAGTATGTACAATAATTTATTTTTCTTATCCAGTATAAGAAAATAGGTGCTGTAACTGAGGAACTGTGTTAAATTGTGATTTTATTTGTATTCGTATTGCCTTTAAATTGCCTGATTGAAGTTTTTCTTAGACAAAAGTGGAAATAAGTCTATTGGTAGTTTTCAATCTAGGTTAAAATCTGTATTTGAACTTGCCCCTCCCTGATAAACTTGTTTTATGTATGTTAAGGTAAATACTTGTCGATATGTGTCTAAAATGCTAGAATAATATTGTCTATATTAGCATTCAAACAGTTACTAATCATGTTATGACTAGTTACAGTATTCAACATTTTTTCTTGCTGTTTGCTGAAATGGAAGTTATTTGCTGTTTTTATTTACTGCATTTAGTAATGCATAAAATAATAATATCTTGATTTTAATCTTATTTTTCCCCTAACACAGAGGTTCTTAAACCTTTTGGAGGCCACAAACCCCTTAAGGATCTGATGAAAGTGATGAACCTTTGCACTAGAAGACTGTACACATTTGAAATTGGTTTCAAACCTCAAGTTAATAACTCTTTCTCAATCATTAAAATGAATGGAGATATTCATAGATATCTTCACATCCGTATATTTAACTTGAACACATGGAATTTGACCAAGGCTCCTAGCTTTGTATTGATGGAGACTTTCACATTTAACCTGTGGCTCTTGAAGCTATCAAATTCCCTTATTAGAATATCATTCTTGCTTCTCCAGGTATAAGGTACTCAGGTGACTCTAGGATGATTGGCAGATGAACTGCAGGTTCACATTAACCAAAACCCCAGTGGCTTGGGGCAGAGTTCTGTGTTCTTCGGGTAAAGTCATTACATAATTGGTTAAAGGTGATGTAACTAAAGGATTGACTTCTCAAGATTCCGTTTTGGTCTTATGATAGTAAGAAGTTCTAGACTAGCAACGATGGTTTTTAAAGAAGAGGGAGTCTACAGTTAATTAAGACTGATTTCTCAACTTAGTGCTTCTGTGAGAACAAGAGGAGGGAATTGTGGTTTTTGAGTGTGGTTTGGGGGATGCTCGTGATAATGGAAAGATCATTGTTGGGACAGACCACGAGGCTGAGTGAAAGACAACGATACCGAGAGAAACACAGTTTGAAACAAGGACAAAGAAATGGAGAAGATACTGAATTCAGAATTAAGGATGGCTGAGAGCTGCAATTCTTGAAAAAGGACGACTGAGAGATTTTCAGGGGAAGAGCCACCCAATGTGGAGATCAGAGATGCAACGGGGCCCATCTCAGACCTAAGCATACCTACCATTCAGTTATAATTAGTAGGGAGAGGAAGGGGTTGGGGTCATTTCTGATGTCATCTTCAGGGCAAAGAATTTGCTGCTTTCCTACACAAAGAAACTTTTCTCCATAGTGCTGTCCTTAAGGGCGTAGCGTGGGTGATGACAGGGGAAACTGGCAGGGGACACCAATCCCAGCAACCTCCACAAACCCCCAGCATCTATTACCACTCTCAAGTCTCCCCCACTCCTGCTGGATCCCAAAGAGATAAGGAAAAGCATATGCGAAGATCAGTTTCAAATGAAGACCATTGAATTTGTCCAACCCAACGTCCCTATTGACCTTTGGAGGATATAATTTTGCAGGTTAATGAAAACGGAGTAAGTGGTGAATCCAAGGAAGGAATAAATGTTGAATAATCATTTGAGATGTTCAGCTATGAGTGAAAAAAAGAGAGATGGGTTGGTGCGGTGGTATTGAACAAATATGTTTTCCACATTGGAGGGTCCTGGTTGTATTGAAAGGAGGAGAGGAAAGAGCCAATGGAAAGAGCTAGGGGATAATTTTGGAAAAAGAAGAGATGACCGAGGTCCTTAACGTCCCTGTCTAGGATGGAAGGGAGAGAAGGCCGAATGCCACGGAGGGGATAGTTTTCCCATGTGGAGGAATATTAGCTCTGAATTTCTAAGAGGCTCTGAGAATGATGACAGTGTTGGTAGTGTGTGTGTTAGGAGGGTGGGCGTCTTTGATCTGATGGAAGGAATTTCTGTATGGAGGATTATTAAGTAATGATCAGCCTGAAGTTGACTGTAAAGGAAAAAAGTACCAAAATTTGTTCAACTGTCTTTCCTCTTAAATGACTTGAAGTTTCAAGGAAATTGCCTGGAAAAGCAGTCCTTCTCTTCTCCCATTGAATATATTGTACTTTACTTTAAAAATCCAACAAAAAAGATGCAACATTTCTTTTATGAAGAATCTCCATGGAAAAAGGAAAGATAAGTGACTGTTTTCTTGGTCCATTTCCCTGCATATTTATTTATTTATTTTTGGCTGCGTTGGGTGTTCGTTGCTGTGCGTGGTCTTTCTCTAGTTGTGGCGAGCGGGGGCTACTGTTTGTTGCAGTGCACAGGCTTCTCATTGCGGTGGCTTCACTTGTTGCAGAGCACAGGCTCTAGGCATGCAGGCTTCAGTAGTTGTGGCACATGGGCTCAGGAGTTGTGGCCCGCGGGCTCTAGAGCACAGGCTCAGTAGTTGTGGCGCACGGGCTTAGTTGCTCCGCGGCATGCGGGATCTTCGCGGACCAGGGCTTGAACCCGTGTCCCCTGCATTGGCAGGCGGATTCTTAACCACTGCGCCTCCAGGGAAGCCCTCCCTGCATATTTCTTGATAAGGCTTTTCCTTGATGCGCAGCATCTGCACTGCCAAGCACTTTAAGATAAATGCACTTCCTGGATGTGTGTGTTCTACGGCAATTGCCAACATTTCCCGCTTCTAATCACTGGCCACAAGTGCCCCGTAGCTATCAGGGATAGAACTGACGGTACGAGGAGGAGACCTGTGTGTGAGACTCTGCGTGTGGGCAGATTGTCGAAGAGGCGATTACTTACCAGGGACTGGAGTTCGGTAGGTAACTGACTGATAGGAGGCCTGAAGGGAGGAGTGGGTGTGGACATGGCCTGCATTTGCTATCAGGAGTGGTAAACATTTAATAAATAGGCAGAATTGACAAGCAAGAAATTCTCTCCTATCTTCACCCTCTTCCTTCTTTTGGCCACCCCGTCTTCAGATGCCCGATGGTGTCATTAAAATTTACTTGGAAAAAAAAAAAACCTCTGAATATTTGAATTTACTGCAAGTTAATATACATCAGCTTTGGAGCTGAAAAGGTTAGTGGCATGTCAGGCTGCATTACAGTAATAGAGCAGCAGAAGAAAGGAGATGGTAATCCTACCTTCCATCTAGAGGACTAGATACTGTCCCAGGCGTCCCATTTTTAGAGGGATACTGACCAACTGGGATCACAAGCAGAGAAGAATAGCTGGGGCCACCATGTTCTCCGAGGAATGACTAAAGGCCTGGAAAACGGAAACCCAGGGAGTATCTTCAGATACTTGAAGGATTGTCTGCCATGTAGAAGAACAAAGTAGTTATTATTCAGTGTTGTTCTGAAGGGCAGAACTAGGAGAAATGGGAGGACGTGACCAGGAAATATATACTGGATTAAAATAAAGGAATTTCAGCTAATGAGAGGTGGTCAAAAGTGGAACGGGAGAAAGTCTGCAGAACAGCATTAGCCATGGATCCCATTTTAGTTTGCAATTGTACACGAAGTCTTTGAGCAGCGCAGGGACAGAAAAACCACACTGGCAGCAGATTAGAAGGTGCGTGAGAAAAGTAGGCAAGGATGGCCAGTTAACAGACCCCTGAAATAACCCAGAGCATTATTTCAGTAGCAGCGGACCTTCCGAGTCACAGATGACCCAGCCATCCACTGACGGATGAATGGATCAGTAAAATGTGGTTTAGGCATACAGTGGGATATTATGCAGCCTAAAGAAGGAAGGCAGTTTTGACACATGCTACAACATGGAGAACCTTAAAGACTTTATGCTTAGTGAAATAAAGCAGTCACCAAAGGGCAAATACCGTCAGACTCCACTTACATGAAGTACCTAGAGTAGTCAAATTCATAGAGACAGGAAGTAGAATGCTGGTTACCAGGGGTTGGGGGAGGAGGGGAATGAGGAATTGGTGTTTAACGGGGACAGAGGTTCAGTTTTGGAAGATGAAAACATTTTGGAGATGGATGGTGGTGATGCTTGCACAGCAATGTGAATGTACTTAATGCTATTGAGCTGTACACATAAAAATGGTTAAAATGGGGCTTCCCTGGTGGCACAGTGGTTGAGAGTCCGCCTGCCGATGCAGGGACACGGGTTCGTGCCCCGGTCCGGGAAGATCCCACATGCCGCGGAGCGGCTGGGCCCGTGAGCCATGGCCGCTGAGCCTGCGCGTCCGGAGCCTGTGCTCCGCAACGGGAGAGGCCACGACAGTGAGAGGCCCGCGTACCGCAAAAAAAAAAAAAAAAAAAGTTTAAAATGGTAAATTTCATGCTGTGTATGTTTTACCATAATTTTTAAAATACACTTCTGAATTTTTTAAAAAGGGAGAGAGAGAAATTTGAGAAGGTTTAGAGGTGTGAAGGAGGAGGGCTGAAGGTAGTTACCAAGCTATTTAGCTTAGCTGATCAGGTAGATGAAGAGGCCATCAACCAAGAAAGAACATCAACCAAAGAGAGAAACAGGCGTGGGAGGGGAAGATTATGAGCTCAGTTTAGAAACGTGAAGTTTGAGTGGCCTGAAGAACATTCAGGTGGAGATTTTGTAAATAACAACTTTATTGAATTTTACACAATAAGTTGCATCTGCTTAAAGTTTACAATTGAAAAAGTTCTGAGAGCCACATGTACCCATGAATCCGTCACAGCCAAGATACCGAACATTTCCATCATCCCATCCCTCCCCCAGACAAGGACTGGTATGATTTCTGCCACTTACAGGTTAGTTTGCATTTTCTAGAGTTTTATACGGATGGAATTATATGGTATGTGGTTTTTCTGTATCTGACTTATTTCACACAGCATAGTGATTCTGAGAACCACCCACGTTGTTGTCTGCATCAGTAGGTATTCCTTTTTATTACTAACTGATGCTCCACTGTATGGATATTTCACAGCTTGTTTATCCATTTATTAGTTATTGGGCAGTTGGTTTGTTTCTAGTTTTGCGCTATTACAAATAAAGCTACTACGAACATTCCAGTGAAGTCTTTGTGTAGACACCTGTTTTCATTTCTCTTGGGTGAATACCTTGGAGTTGAATGACAGGGTTGCATGTTTACCGTTTTAAGAAACTCTTAGTAGGACTTCCCTGGTGGTGCAGTGGTTAAGAATCTGCCTGCCAATGCAGGGATCACGGGTTCGATCCCTGGTCCCGGAAGATCCCACATGCCGCGGAGCAACTAAGTCCGTGCGCCACAACTAGTGAGCCTGCACTCTAGAGCCTGCAAGCCACAACTAGTGAGCCCACACGCCACAGCTACTGAAGCCCTTGCACCTAGAGCCCGTGCACCACAACAAGAGAAGCCACCACAATGAGAAGCCCGCGCACCGCAATGAAAGAATAGCCCCGCTCGCAGCAACTAGAGAGCCCACACGCAGCAGCGAAGACCCAACACAGCCAAATGATAAAAATAAATAAATAAATAAATTTGAAAAAAATCTCTGGTTTTGGACTTCCCTGGTGGCGCAGTGGTTAAGAATCTGCCTGCCAATGCAGGGGACACGGGTTCGAGCCCTGGTCCAGGAAGATCCCACATGCCGCAGAGCAGCTAAGCCCCCGCACCACAACTACTGAGCCTGTGCTCTAGAGCCCGCGAGCCACAACTGCTGAAGCCTGCGTGCCACAACTACTGAAGGCTGCGTGCCACAACTACTGAAGCCTGCATGCCTAGAGCCTGTGCTCTGCAACAAGAGAAGCCACCGCAATGAGAAACCCACGCACCACAATGAAGAGTAGCCCCCACTAGCCGCAAGTAGAGAAAGCCCGCATGCAGCAACGAAGACCCGACACAGCCAAAACTACATACATAGATACATTTTTTTTTTTTAATTTCTGGTTTAAAAAAAAAAAGAAACTCTTAGTTTTCCAAAGTGATTGTACCATTTACATTCTTATCAGCCGTTCAGCATCTTCCTCAACACTTGGTATTATCAACTTTTTAACCTTAGCCTTTCTAATTGGTGTGTAGTGGTATCTCATTGTGGTTTTGATTTGCACTTTCCTGATGCCTAATGATGGTGACCACTTTTTCATGTGCGTATCAGACATTGATGTAATTTCTTTTGTGACGTGTCTGTTCAAATCTTCGCCCATTTAAAATATTGCCTTGGTTGTCTTCTTGCTGAGCCATAATGGTTCTTTATACATTCTGGATACCAGCCCTTTATCAGATTTATGTATTGTAAATATTTTCCATTCTATGCTTTATCTTTTCTTTTTCTTAACAATATCTTTCTAAGAGCAAATTTTAAATTTTGATAAAGTTCAGTTTATCAATTTTCTTTCACATGAAATTTTGTTTTTGTGTCCCTTGTAAGACACTTTTGCCTCCTTCAATATTGAGTAGATTTTTTTCCCTCTGATTAACTCTAGGCCTTTTCTAGTTTTACGTTTCGCATTTAGGTTTATCACTCTTTTTGAGTTAATTCTTGTGTATTATGTGAAGTAAGGGTCACTGTTCATTTTTTCCCCAGTGGGTCTGTAGTTGTTTCAGCAGAATTTGTTGAAAAGATTTTCCTTTCCGCCACTGAACTGTCTTACTACCCTTGTTGAAAATCAGTGACCATATACATGTGGGTCTCTTTCTGGAGTCTCTGTTCTGTTCCAGGTGGAGGTATTGAATAAGATGTTTGAAATAGGATATTGGAGCTTTTTTTTTCTTTTTTTTTTTTTTGCTGAATATCAGCAATACATCTTTGCCCAGCCCACAGAGAAAAGCATCTCTCTTCAGGAAAACCTACCTACCGCCATCGAGTTTGCTCTTCAATTCTTAAATTCTGGATTGAAATACATATTTCTTATGGGCTAGAATTAGAGCCAAGACCTACAATTATAAGGCAAAGGAAAATACGAAAACTTGGGTTTAGACTTGGTCAAATGCACAATGGCACCAAGTATTTGGGCTCCCCAATTGTTTACTAAACTTATTCATGTGTTATTTCTGTGGGAAAACTTACAGGAGAAAGAAATGAAGATGCCTGGAAAACACCTTAAGGACCTGGGAGCTGTCTCTGCAAAGACAATGAGGAATCCGGACATCAGCAGACCACTCAGCTTTTTCTTGGTCCTATTCATGCCACATAAAGTCATCTCCCAGGGCACCAGGATCACCGGCCGGGTTCTCCTGGCACTGGTGTAGGTGTGTGGGCCTTTCTGTCTCTAGACTCCGAGAAAAGCAAATCCTTCACAGACATGGATTCAACCACCATCTGAGAATAGGGCTCCTCCCACCTCACAGAGGTTCAAGAAATACTTTCGGTTACCACAGAGGTTCTGTCTTATTTCCCTCCATTTATCTAGGTATCAAGACCTGAGGAAAGAAGGAAACTGGTCCAAGATATTAAATTTATTATAAACAAGAATTTTAAATAAATATGAGGGCAATTTTGAAGACATAATAGAAGAGACTATGAAATTCAGTTTTAGTGGCTCATTTAAAAGGAGAGAAAGATGGCTGAAGAACATGGATTCAGAAGTATGTGACCCAGTGGACCCAGGGGATCTAAGTTCGTATTCTGATTTCCGCACACATCTTAGAAATGGTCACCTCTGTCCCGTATCTTAATGAGAGCTACACGTGCTATTAGGAGAACTGCATGATGTCTGCTTACCTATGCTTATGTAATAACAAGTAAATTTAAAATTATATTCTAGACAAATCCTTTCCCACTTACATATGCAGTGTTTTGGGTTTTTTTTTTTTTTTTGCTTTTACAGCTTGAATTGGTAAGAAAAATAAAGTCAGTCAACTCAAGAATCAATCTTACGTCCTCCAACAAGAGTTTCTGAAAGTGCCTGGAAATTAAAGTTATAGGGTTTTGAACTGCTGAGTTAATGAGCTTCCTGAAAAAAAAGTGTCAAGTTCACCAGTTGCTAAACCTGCCACTAAAGTCACTTAAAAATGTATTTAGAAAAAAAAAATGTATTTAGATTCCATGGCAATAAACAGAAAGGAAAAAAAAATTCCCCAACGTTTGTGATTTTGAGTGTTTGCCGTGGCATATATTTGCACTGAATATTCATGTTTAACCTTTTGTCTAATTATTTGAATTCAGGTTCTCAAGGTATTATCTATATATCTATATCTATAGATGTGTGTGAGTGAGTGAGTGTGTGTGTAAGACAGTATAAGACGTTTTCTATAATTTCTATAATTAGAAAAGTTGTTAGCTGTCTGAAATCATGTTAAGGTAATGGATGCATTTGGAACACTGTCTATCCACTACTAGTTCTTGATTTACTTCTTTGGACCTTTTGAGTCTGAAACTTTTTATAGTTACCTCCATAGCAGCAATTCTGATCCATTTCTTGATGTTGCAATTACTAGCTTAGCATCTAAATTAGAAAATTAAAATAAGAGTTTGTTTTGTTTAGAGTGATAGTTTCCAATTTTATTGCGTTTTTATTTAATTTATCAGCAGTAGATATAACTACTTCCATCTAATATATAAACATAAAGTTTGCACGACCACCTGGTATATTTGCTTGTGTCCAAAGGTTACACAACAATTCTGTAACTCTTTAAAGACTTTGGCAAAGTGCCTTCCCTCTTGATTTTAAAGCATTATTTTGTAAGGAAAATTTAATTAGAAAAAAGATGTTTCTTTTCTAAGTGCAGGCCAGTCTATTGAGCCAATAAAGAATTTGTTTGAAAATAATTCCCAGCTTCTAGGATTACTAAGAGAATAATTTTTTTCCTTTAATTAGTATTTTAGAATTTTTTTTAACGAATGCCAAATGCAATGTGGGCTCAAGTTTTTTAGTTCAGTTCTAAACTTAGAACCCGTGATTTTCAAGTGGGTTCTAAATTTGGCAAAAATGTCTTCTCTCTGCCATAGTAGCTGGTGTTTTCCCATTCTTAAGGGTTCATACATCTTATTTTCTAAGCAAGCAGTCCTGTTTTTCTTCATTTTTTAATAATTTTTTCCGTTTCCTCTTCGTGGAATACCAAATGTGATACAACTGTTTTTAGACCATAAAATAAAATAGATATGGTAGCTTTTGCAAAGAAAATGGGGGGGGGAGGGAATGGTAAGAAGGAAAAAAAGTCATTTAGCTTCTTTCTTACAATGAAAAGATAAGTACCTTATGTCTTAGATATTGAGTTACACAAAGTTTATATATAGGTTGTTAGAAATCACCAAGTCAGAATTCAATTTGAATACTTATTTTTTCTGCAAATTTCTGCATAAATGCACATGAATCCCAGCTCCTCCCTGAGAAAAATGTGGGGGAAAGAGCATCCCTTTTGGTCATCACCTCTAGAAGTGTGTCCAACAAAGCCATCTCCTGTGGTCTGCTCTTTGCTGAATGTTTAATCCCACTCCTTGCAGGTGAAGACACAGAGGTAAAATGCTAAACTCACTGAGTGGGCTTCCCTGGTGGCACAGTGGTTGAGAGTCCGCCTGCCGATGCAGGGGGCACAGGTTCGTGTCTTGGTCCAGGAAGATCCCACATGCCGCAGAGCGGCTGAGCCTGCGCGTCTGGAGCCTGTGCTCCACAACGGGAGAGGCCACAACAGTGAGAGGCCCGCGTACCGCAAAAAAAAAACACAAAAAACCTCACTGAGTGCAGAACTCAGGCCTGGTGAGCCGGGGACACAGGCCTCTTCAGGGTAGAGGTTATTAGTGGACAGATGTTCTACATAGTTGAAAACAGCCACTTCCTAATTCTGCAGGTTGTCAGAGGAAAGGATACCGAGATCTCTCCCCAAAACGGGCGCCCACACGTCTCACTCATCTGCATTTCTGTCCTTCAGCCCCGCACTCATCTTTCTCTGTCCTCTTCCTCGTATTCCATTTTTCCCATTAGAACCATCTTTTCATTAACATAAAATGACCCAGAGGAAAGAAGACCAGCATTTCAAAAGGTGAAATGTTTGTGTTCTTTCTTTCCCCCCTGAGACAAACTGTTGGAATCTGATCCTCAGCTGCACACCTCTGCCGAAGTATTTCTCTCTCTGTTCAAGCTGCTTCCTTTTCTCCCCACGACGATGTTGTTTGGGCACTTGTACGGGTCACCCCAGCCCGGAAGGACCAGGCTCATGCTTGGTCTCTCACAGCGAGCATTGCCCAAGCGCTTCCCTACACATCTTGGCAACCGGCATCGCGCTCGCTTGCTCGGGTCTCTCTGGTCCTCACTCTCTTCTCCGCTCAGAAGGAAGAACCATCAGGCCCCTTCTAGCAGGTGGTGGCCGCCAACAACAAGCCAGCGGCCTTGATGGTCTAGTCCAACAGGTTCCCCTGCTTTATTTTCTCTTGCTTCTGCAGTGCCAAGAGGGGAGAACTGGAATACTTCAGATATTTCCCGCTCCCAGGCTTCCTGGGTACTAAGCATTCTGACCACCAGGCTCCCGGCAGAGGCAGCAGTCGGCTTTTCTGGGATGTTCGGCCCTCCCGTCCTCCATACCACTTCCACTGGCAGCTGTCTCCCCTCCCCACCCTGCAAGTGTTGGTAGAATTCCACTGACCTCAACATTCCTAGAGGGGCTGGGATTGGCATGGACATCCAACCTTGAAGGGAATGCAACAGAGTGAACCATCTTGGGCACTGCCCCTGTGGGCAGTGTGCATCATCAGAGTTCAGAGAATAGGTGGTCTGAGTAAGCAAGTCAGATGGGTTTAGCTCAGCAGATCAGCCAGGCCAGTCTCCTGCCTCTGACAGTGGCACAAAGGGCTACTTTGTGAGAAAACATGGTTGCCCTCTACCGCGTCAACCTCAAACATTGAGGGTTACTGCACACGCCATTCTGGTTTTCCTTAACAGTATGTTTATCTGGCACTGTCTCCAATTTCTCTATTTTGGGCCTCAATCATCCGTCACAGTGTTTTCGTATTAAATAATCTAAAGGAAAGCATTAATTAGGCTCGGAGTCAGGAGTCGTGGGTTCTTTCTGTAGCTCTGTCATAAGGTAAGGTATGACCTTGGGCATTTACCTTCTCTGGGCCTTCCTTTAAAACATTGGGGTCTGGATTGGATTACAACCGTGTTCTAAAACACCATGAGTCTTCTTTAAACTCTACTGAATAGTACAGTAAATAGAAAATAGTATTTAAAATAATATCATATGACACAACTAAGGAGCCCGTGAGCTGCAACTAAGGAGCCTACCTGCCGCAACTAAGACCCAGCACAACCAAGTAAATAATAAATAAATAAATAGTAAAATAATATTGTATGATACTATTTCCCCCACAATTGCCCCTGCATTACTTTGGTTCAACTTTAAGGAAATACCTCTATTTCTAGTCTTGTAGGTTTACCCCATGATTACAGATCTATTGTCTTTTTTTTTCTTTAATCTTTCTTTCTTTCTTTCTTTCTTTGGCTGTATTGGGTCTTTGTTGAGGCTCTCTAGTTGTGGCCTGTGGGCTTCGTTGCCCCGAGGCATGTGGGATCTTAGTTCCCCGACCAGGGACCCCTGCACTGGAAGGCAGATTCTTAACCACTGGACCACCAGGGAAGTCCCTTTTTCTTCTCTTTATAAATCTACATTTATAAACTTTCCAACAAGGTCTGAAGATGCTCTTATTTTTGTTACCTATCTCTAAGAGAGACCTCAGCCCTGAAGGAAGTAATCCGAACTCAAGGCAGGATAACGGTGTTTACTGTTTACCCCCCAGTCCGGTGGCCAGCAGCAGCATACTGAGTTTGTGTCTTTGGGGGGCTGCCCACAGTCCCTCCCAAGATGCCTTTCCTGTGTTATAAATAGGAATTCAGAGTCCATCATCTTATAAACATTTGAAACTTTCCCCCCAATATTTTACTGTTTGTCACGTGAGTACATATCTCCCACTTTTTGCACATTCACAGAGCTTTGTGAGATCTTTTGGTTGTTTATCCCCTTGAATATCACCTGGAAGAAGAATCAGCTACAGAATTGAACGTTGTATCACATATTTCCACTTCCATTTTATTTAAACATTTTTTTTATATCTATTTAGTTGGTTACACCAGGTCTTAGTTACAGCTAGCCAGCTCCTTAGCTGTGGCATGCATGCAGGATCTAGTTCCCTGACCAGGGATCGAACCCAGGCTCCCTGCATTGGGAGTGCAGAGTCCTGTCCACAGCGCCACCAGGAAAGTCCTTATGTTATTTTTCCAAATGTTGAAAAAAAACTCTCATACTCATCCTACTCCCTGGGAGAGGGTAGCAGTTGGTGGGGGACGGTGGGTGAGGAATGAGATGCAGATCCTACCTGAAGGATGGGAAAACTTAGCATTTTGTGTGTGTGTGTGACTCAAAATTTTTATAGATTATACTCCATTTATAGTTATTATAAAATATTGGCTATATTCTGCGTGCTCTACAATATATCCTTGTGGCTTATTTATTTTATACAGAGTAGTTCCTACCATTAGCATCTTGTTTTAACGTGAATTTTAGTGGCAGGTTATACAGGAGTTGGTAGCAAAGTCATGATTAGACTCACATCTCTTCATTACTTTCCCCACTCCGTCACATTTAAGCATTTACTCATGGATTGAGTGGCTCCTATAGGCCAAGCACTAGGCTAGATGCCAAGAAAAATGGTGAGTAAAGCTCACCCTGCCCTTGAGAGATTTGCAGACGAGATGGCTACACACATGGGCAGCTGCAGGCCTGGGTGAGGATGCCAGGGGAGGAGTGGGCTCAGAGTGGGGCGGTCAGGGGAGGCTTCTCAGAGCGGAGATGTTTAAGCTGAAAGACAGGCAGGAGGCAGGTCAGTGGGGAATTATCCTGATTGAAGGAATAAGTACCTGAAGAAGCACGCAGTCTAGGACCTCCCGATGGCTCAAGACAGTGGGAGCTCAGAGCGTGGGGCTGGATCTATCAGCAGATGCTGAACACGATGCTATGCTAAAATGTTTGAACGTTCTCTTGAAGGCAGTGGGAAGTCATAGAAGGATTTTTAAAGTAGGGGAATATCATGATCATATTATCTTATTTACTTTAGAAAAATCACTTGGCGTTTTCTAAGGCTAAGGCCCAGAGACGTTAGGTACGTTGTTGAAGTAAACCAAGCAGGAGACCATAGGTTCAGCTAAGATGGTGCTCTTCGAAAGGAGGGAAGTGGGTGGATCAGAGACATAAATGAAAGAGGTAGAGACCACAGGACTCGATGATTTGTTGATTTGGCAGTTAGGGAAAGGGAGGAATCAATGATGCAATTCAGGTTTCTGGGCCAGGCTGCTGAGCTAGAGAGGGCCAGGAGAGGTTTCTACTGATGAGTGCAAAGCTGGATGAAGCCTTGATTCTCAGGGCCACCTTAACGCAGTGCTGAGTTTCCCAATCCTGGAGGACTCAGAATGATGAGGGACTGTTTTAAGAATGAAGTGGGTTTTCTGTGCCTACGTGGCCCACTCACCTTTGGTTCAAGAGTGCTGGGGCGGACTTCCCTGGTGGCGCAGTCGTTGAGAGTCCGCCTGCCTGTGCAGGGGACACAGGTCTGAGCCTCTGTCCGGGAGGATCCCACATGCGTGGAGCAACTAAGCCCGTACGCCACAACTGCTGAGCCTGCGCTCTGGAGCCCACGAGCCACAACTACTGAGCCCCTGCGCCACAACTACTGAAGCCCGCTCGCCACAACTACTGAAGCCCGTGTGCCTAGAGCCCGTACTCCGCAACAGGAGAAGCCACTGCAGTGAGAAGCCCGCACACCACAAGGAAGAGTAGCCCCCGCCCGCCGCAACTAGAGAAAGCCTGCGCGCAGCAACGAAGACCCAACGCAGCCAAAAATAAATAAATGAATAAATACATTTATTTAAAAAAAAGAAGAGTTCTGGGGCGCTACCCCTTGAGGAGATTCTCTGACCTCTCAAATGTTCCGTTGAAATTTCTCAATAATCGGTAAAGAACATGAGTTTTCTCACTTCCCACACAGACCCTAGAAGGAAGCAGTACTGCACAATTTTGGCTACAGCTGTCATTTTGCTCCCTTTGGAATGTATCTTTTTGAGATTGTTGGTTTTTAGCGCCAAAGCAGAGACCATAAGGACACATCCACGCCGGACGTCATGTAAAGGGGTTGGGCTTTGGAGTCAGAGAGACTAAGTGGGTCAGCCTAGGCGACCTTAATTTCCTGCTCCGTAAAATAAGAAAAGTAGCACCCACGCCAAGGACTTGCTGCGAGAATTACAAGGAGGTAAAAGCATTTTCGGTGCCTAGCACGTGTAAATGCCCGGTAAGTATTAGTTTCTGCCCTCCGCCCCACCCCCATCCATGGACACTGACCCCTGAACATCATTGCCTTCTCACTCTGATGGGAGAAGCCCCGCGCTGCCCTTCCCTTTACTGGCTCGCTAACAATTGGGAGGGTTTGGGAGCTTCCCCGGCGGTCCAGCGGGTAGGATTCGGCGCTTCCAATGCGAGGAGGGAGGAGGGGGCAGGTCCGATCCCTGGTCGGAAGACTAACATCCCACGTGCTGCGCAGCCAAAAATAAATAAATAAATACTTTTAAAAGGGTGAGGGTTTTTTGTTGTTGTTTTTTAAAATTTCTTAGGCAACAGAGAGAAAGGAAGAGGAAAGGCAAGAAGAGAGGAGGGGGAAGGGATCCGAATTAAACTTGGGAACTTTTCTAAGTGTAAGTTTTGCCTAAAAGCTTTTTCAAGTGTCTAACATCGGTTCTTTCTCAACTACAAATGTTAACCTATGGCTTGTGACAATCGTATGGGTCTTTGGTAGCACCGTTAAGAATAAGAATACTTGAACTGAGCGGGAATACCAGGCTCATGAGTAAGACAGTGGCTTCCCTCCCTCCGTAGGCTGACTCGGCTCCACCTGTCTGTCCTTGAATCTTAGAGTTCCAAGCTATGATGCGATCGGCAGCTCACTGTAGAAAAATGCGGGTCTTCTGCCTTGAGTCCTCTTCAGATCTTTCTGCTTTGGGAGATATGCATGTACATTCTTTCTTACTACTCCTTCTGGTTTTAGATAGCATCTAAGCCCTGCGTTTAGGGCTCACAACCCGCCTCAGGCTAACTTTCTTAGATGTTGGATAGATTCAGGGAACATCTGTGAGTGGAACACTCTTTGACACTGGCTTCTACTTTGGTAGACGTCCCTCTTCCCCTCTTTGGCATTCTTTCCTTCTGTTGCTCTGGCAGTTCCTCCTCTAATCTCATTTGTGTTCTTTTGCTCCATCAAAAAAAAAAAAGAAAAAAAAACCCTTTGAAAAAGATAGGAGGCTCGATTTTAGCCATTGAAGAATTTATAGCCACGTAAAGATATTCTTTGAGTCTTCTAATTATCTTTAGGAAACATGTAGCTTTTAAAGACACCTTGTTACCATATAATATTTAGGTCAGGATATAGTTTCTATCTGCAAAAAGATTACATTTCTTTAGGTAAGGTAAGAACACACAAGACGAAAAAAGATTCAAGAGACTAATATTACGCTTCTTTTAAAAGATGGGCAGGAAACCGTAGAGATAGCCTGACAAAAATCCATTCTTCTGCTTCAGATGAGATTATTGATTTTCTTAGTTACTGTTTTTCCCTGAAGTGTTGAAATAAGTGCCTTTTGATGCCTGGGCTTGAGAAAAACTTGTTCCTCACAGCCACTTGGCAAGTATAAATCCCAGGAACTAAGTGCTTTAAGTACTGTGTTTGTGAAGCAGGAACTGCTGTTAGTAGGGCGCGGGCGGGGAGGAATGAGGCTGGGGAGGTAGGGAGCGCGCAGCGCTGGGGCTAGAAACAGTAGCAGCGGGTTACAGTAGAGCCGGTCCCTGCTGGGGCCTTGCAGGTCCGCCTTGCCAGACTTCCCCTGTCCCACCACTGCCAGCTCCACCCAGGGAATCCTTGTCACCCATACTGCTCCCAATAAATCTGGAGTGGTTTCAGGCCAATCTGAACTGGTTTTACCCAAATGTAAAACCTAGATTGAATTTGTTGAATTCTTCGATGGTGCCCATTTTGGTGCCAAAATGAATTTGCTGAACAAGGAGTACCATTTTGGGGGAGTTTATGAATTTTTGTGATATCTGGTAATATGCAGGAAAAAAGTGTGTTAACCTCAGAATCTGCCACATGAATGCAACCGATTAGAAACCTGGTGTTACTGTTTTGACTTTAAGGACTTTTCATAAGATCCGGGAATTTAAAAAATAAATATATTTACAAGCTTCTGAACTATAGCAACCTTACACAGTAAAAAGCAAGAAAGAAAATCTGTTAAAACAGCAGTTCATCAAACCATTGCCCCAGATCGTCAGGTTAGGGGCCAACCTGAATAGAATTTAATAACTACATAAAGTTGCCAATATCCACTGATTTTGACCAACGAAGATGACAACACAACAATGGGTTTTGCTCCATGTCGCGCTAGGATGTAATTCAATCTATGAAGGGAAGGGAATAGTAGACATGGTTTATTAAAATTGAGTATCAACGGTGTGATAGGTGTGGACAGAAAATCGAACCTCACCTTGACATTCAGCTGTCATTTACTGAGTACCTGTGATGGGCAAAGAGTGCTGGAGAAACAAAGATGCGTAAAACAACATAATATGTAATATATTTATATAGGTTATAAAATATATAATAATCTATTGTCATTATATTTGTATATATTTATAACACTATAAAAGCCATTAGAAAGGTACAACCAAAAGTGACAGAACTCAGAAATGAAAGAAGGCTCATCAAGTTGAGAACTGGAAACGGTTGGGGAAGTTTTAAAGGACAGGTTGGTTTTAGCAGCACAGGTGGGGGAAGGACGCTACAAAGCAAAAGTGTGGACAGAAGCTCGAAAGTAGGAAAGTACAAGGTCCAGTCTGATTGGAAATTAGGAGAGCAGTGGGAGGGAAAGCAAGGGAGACCTTCTGCCTGACTAGGGAAGGCCTTGAAGGCCAGGTGAGGATTTTCTAGTTAATTGGGGAGAAAATGTTGTAATTAAATGGAAAGTTTTTAAGCAGTGGTGGAGCTTTATGCATTAGGAAAATATTAATAATACCAGTTTTTAAAATAATCTAAAATAAACAGCCAACATCTGGTGCTCATTTACAGAACTCTAAGCAATTTGCATACTAGGCTCAGCTCTTTATGTATATGAGCTAATTTAAACTCACAACTTCCCTTTGAAAGGGGTACTATCATTTTACAAAAGCAGCTGAGCCTCAGAGAAGTTAATTCACTCTGCCCAAGGTAACACAGCTAGCTAGTGCAAAGGCCAGGATTTTAACCTAGTAGTGTCTGGTTCCAAAGCCACTATTCTTAACCACAAAATAACAAAGCCCAGAACTAGAGTTGGGGGCAATAGAAATGAAAATAAAGGTGTGGGGCGTTGATTCAAAAGTACTGTGACATAGATGTTACAGAATTTGATGTGAGGGAAGAGGAAGAAGGGGAATTAGACTCCTAGAATTGGAGCTGGTGTGGGAAGTCGGCAAGTAGGGAAATCAGAAAGGGGTCTGGCTTAGAGAGCAAACCTGTGAGCTTTGAGAAACTGGTACTTGGTGGGGTCCAAGATAGAGCCTAAGGCTGGAAGGGAAACTTAGAGTCATTTACATAGAAATGGAGGTTAAAACTCCACATGGAGTTGGTCACCGGGGTCTCTAAGAGAGCAGAGAAGCAGAGAGAAGATGACTCAGGACTGAATTACGGGAAAAGAAGGAATAGTGATTAAAGAAGATACAGCAGTAGTGATGAGAGGTAACAAGGTTTTCATGTAAACACTGATACTTTTCCTCCTAGCACATACCTGATTTTGATTTGTGTTAACAGGGTGGTTGTATTTGGATGACAGTGGAGACACCTTAACTTTAGGGCCATGGTAAATGTGCATGTTTTTATATATAGTGTGTATCTCTTTACAGGGAAGAATTTCTAGAGTAACGACGAAGTCTGAATTTCTTTAAATGATCTAAATCTTTCAGTCTTCTATTAGCAAATTTCTTCTCTTAAAAAATTGGAGTTGGTCTTCCCTGGTGGCGCAGTGGTTGAGAGTCCGCCTGCCGATGCAGGGGACGCGGGTTCGTGGCCCGGTCCGGGAAGATCCCACATGCCGCGGAGCGGCTGGGCCCGTGATCCATGGCCGCTGAGCCTGCGCGTCCGGAGCCTGTGCTCCGCAACAGGAGAGGCCCGCATACCGCAAAAAAAAAAAAAAAAAAAGGACTTTTTGTTTCTAATTTTAGAAGTAGCATAAATTGTAGAAAACTAAGGAAATATTGAAGAGTCTAAGGAGAAAACCAAGCCTACCTTTCACCTGAAATAAACACTATTAATGTTTTTTAGTATATTCTTCCGATCTTTGTTGGATTCACATACACACCTTTCTTTCAAACCAGGGATCCTTCTGAAAATAGTTTTTGTCATGATAAGGTAATATGAATATTTTTACGTGGCATTAAATTTAGTATTCATAACAATTTGATAGTGGCATAATCCGTCATGAGGATGGACCCAAACTTATTAAACCAAGCCACTCTCATTGAACATCTGGGTTGTTGACACATTATAGATAATTCTGCAATTAATATTCTTATTCACATCTTTGTGCCTTTTACTTATTTCTGATTATTTTCTTAGTATTTTTTGAAGCAAAATCACTGGTCAAATGCCATGAATGTTTCCAAGGCAGAGTTCTGTTCCTCAATGTGACTATCGATTTGCTGGTAGTACTTTTGTTAGAGTATACTAAATCATGCTATCTCCTTCCTACTTCCTTATTTCCGTTCTTGGAAAGCAAAAGGAAACCTTAGAACAAGGATCAACAGCAACCTTTCAAAATAAGCATACAGGTTTTTCATTGTTGTTGATTTTTTTTTTAACACCTTCATGAGCAACAGGTATGGGTTGGCAGTCACCTTCTATTTAGCCCACAAGCCATTTTGGGTGCTGTGTTTTAAACAAAAAGGCTGTCTTTTGGGGAGCTGAGGCCATCTTCCCATCGATGCCGCTTCCCCTGGCAGAGAGACTCCTGCTGTCTGGCCTCTGACAAAGACAAATCCAAGGTGGTGAACCCCACCCAGGTGAGGAAGGTGTTTATCAGGTCTGCTAGGATTTCTCTCCTAGGCCTCGGGGGATTTTCAGATGTCTTCTTTGCATTTCCTGGAGGCCAGGAGCGCCTGATTTTGTCTTGGTCTCCCAGGCAGAGCAAGGCACTCCCCTCTCCTGCCTCCAGACTGTTTCTCTGGACTTAGGATGGTCCACAGCTTTGGCACCAACCTCCTTGAGTGTGCTCGGGAGCTCTGGCCGCAGGTCCTGGATTCCAGGTATCTGTCCTGGCCTTTCCTCCCTTCAGTCCCATCCCATCAGCTGGCAGCACCCACACTTGTCACTTAGGGCTGAAGTTACCCTTGATGGGAAACGGGGCTTCTTTACTCGGGCTTTAATGCAATGTTTTGCAAACTGCAGAGCCCATTGGCAGGTTGGAAAGTAAACTTAGGATTTTAAGAAAAAAAATGTCAGACTCCATCACAATGGTAGGTATTGTTTCATGAAACTGTTTTCAAGTTTGTTGTTTTTGCCACACTACTCAGCTTGTGGGATCTTAGTTCCCTGACCAGGAGTCGAACCCGCGCCCCCTGCAGTGGAAGCGTGAAGTCTTAACCACTGGACCGCCAGGGAAGTCCCATAAATTTGTTTTGTTTTGTTTTGGCCACACCGCGCGGCTTGTAGGATCTTAGTTCCGTGACCAGGGATCGAACCCGGGCCCTTGGCAGTGAGAGCTCGGAGTCCTAACCACTGGACCACCAGGGAATTCCCATAAATTTTTTCAAGTTTTATATATGCAAAATGTATGTGTCCTATTCAGAAATCTTGAGAGTTGAGGCTGTAAACTCACGTCAGATTCCCTTGAGGATATGGGTTACATTTAGGTGGGAAAATGTGATCATTTTTTATTTTATTAGCTAGGCTAATAACTGCAAGGTCATGCGGCTTAGTGGAGAAAACTTCAGCTTTGGAGTCAGAACTGGGTTTACTATTACTCTCTCACTAGCAGTGTGACCTTGGACAACTTAAGGGATCTCTCTGAGCCTCCTTAGAATTATTTGTAGAAGAGAGGTAAGCATCCTGGCCTATAGGATCACTGTGAGGACCAAACAAAATTATCTGTGTAAAGTGCTCAGCATATAGGAGAGACATGATAAATAAAGGTTACTTTTGTCTGGGCTGTAGGACATCCTCTGCAGCACAGCCAGACTCTCTGTTTCACATCAGGAGTACATGCTACCTGTGACAGCACCAAAAATGGTCTGTTCCTCACCTGAGGGATCCCTCTAGTTCAGTTTCCCACTCTGTGTTCTGTGTGATGATAATAAGTGTTCCCTACAAAAAGAGTCTCTGAGGAAGAACGTTTCAGAATCGCAGGTCGTAGTCCTGAAATTCTAAGGACGCAACTCAGGACTGGCAAAACTCAGATGTCCACAGGAGGCAGGCAGGCAAGACGGCAGGCCAGATGCTTAGGGAACAGTGGGGCTGCGCAGAAGACAGAACACACCTCCTCTGAGGGAGGCAGCCCCTATTCACTCAACAGCATCGTCACCCTGCCCAGCCATGGAGCCGAGGTTATCGGATCTCTGATTTTTCAAAAGAAGCCAAATATCTGGATTTTTTTAATGTGAAAAAAAAAATCCAACTTTTTAAAAACACCATGTTAACCAAATGGCACATCTGAGGGTCACGTAAGCCAGAGGCCTGCCAGTTTGCACCGTCTGACCTAACACTTCATGGCTCAGCCAACAGTACAGTCACCTCAGGCGCTCGTGGGAAACCTCCCAAGGTACACCTGGAGAGTGCTCTTTTAACATAACTTTGTAGCAAAAACACACTTTAAGCACAGAATATATAACTCCACTAATAGAAGAAATTTCCACCGAATGAAGAGGAAGAGCATCGTTTTCAGGAGGTGTTAAACACCAGAGGCAACAGGAAAGTACGGGGCAAAATTAGCAAGTGGGTAGCGATCCGTCGTCCCTTTCTGTGTTTGTTTCATAAAACATTAATTCGTTTTTTAAAAGACAGCTTTGTCGAGAGATAATTCACATACGTACGAGCTGATGATTTTTGGTGTCTTCAGAGTTGCGCAACCATGACTATGATCTAATTTTAAATCATTTTCATCTTCTTAAAACAAGCTCCACACCCACCAGCAGTTACCCCCCCTTCCCCCCATCCTCCACCCCTGGCTACCCCTAATCTACTTTCCGTCTTTATAAATTTCCTCTTCTGGACATTTCATATAAATGGAATCTTACAATGTGTGGGGTTTTTTGTGTGTGTCTGGCTTCTTTCACTTATCCTAATGTTTTCAAGGTTCATCCATGTTGTACCATGTGTCACTACTTCATTCCAGTCTATCGACGAATAATATTCAATCACAAAGATACACTACATTTTATTCATCCCCTCAACAGTTGATGAACATTTGGGTTGCTTTCTGACTATTACAAATAATACTGCTATGAACATTTATGTGCAGGTTTTTGTGTGGACATGTTTTTATTTCTCTTGGGTACATACCTAGGAGTGGAATTGCTGGGTCACGTGGTAACTCTATGTTTAACCTTAGGAGGAACTGGCGGACTGTTTTCGAAATTGGCTGCCCCGTTTTACATTCCCACCAGCAGTGTATGATGCCACCAATTTCTCCATTTTTCACTCATGCTCCCCATGTCTGTCTTTTTGATCGTAGCCATCCTAGCAGGTGAGCCAAGACATTTGTTTTTAAGGTTTATGGCACCTGAATTTGGCCTGTTGACGTGGCTCTTGAGATCAAGACCTAAAACACTGATCTTTTCTGAATTCAGATCACCATTTTATAAAAACTTTTACTAATGAGTGTCCCCCTTTTCATGTGTACCATTCTTTGGCTAACCAGGGAACAGGAACCTTATTAAGAAAAGGTAATTTTTCTTCCTTATTCACCAGTGAAATATTACAATTCCAGAGATATTATTGGTATACATTTGCTTCCGGGAATTCCCTGGCGGTCCAGTGGTTAGGACTCTGTGCTTTCACTGTGGAGAGCTGGGGTTCAATCCCTGGTCAGGGAACCGGGATCCCGCAAGCCGCAGAGCGCAGCCCAGAAAAAAAAAAAAAAATCACTTCCATACCGTTTTCTTTGCCTCAGCCATCAGTGCTGCCCACAGCTGAAGCCACTGATTTCCCCACCTGCAAGCCACATTGGCACAGAAGACTCAGGCCCAGGCAGAAGTACTTAAGCAGCCCAGGACAAGGTTCCCCTTCCCCACGCGCTGACAGATATAATAACACCACCTCTCTGCCTTCCTCGGGTCTCTCTTTGTGCCCGTCTGTTTAATCCTGTGATGTCCTTGCAAGTGAGATGAAGCATCGCTACCTCTAAGCAAGAGTTGGGGAAATGAGCACAGACCTTAGTGGCTACCCGAGGGCACACGTGGTAGATTGAGGGGTGGGACTCAGTGTCCTAGGTCACAACCTGTACACTTTTCTCTACCTGAATTCCTCTCCTTTATTGTCAGCATCCAAAAAAGAAAGAAAGAAGAAGAAGAAGGTTTTAAGTATACAGGACCCTTAGTGTGGTTGGCCTCGTCAGACATTTCGGTTTACAATTTCTATTCCTTTTCAGAAACTGGCCCTTTTTAGGAAGGAGAGACAACAGAGAATTCATATAACTTGACTTTAGGCTTCATTGCATGAGGAGGAATCAATATCCTCCAGCCAAAGACTTACAGCCCCCTGTCTGCTTTTTGTATTTTTTTACGTTAGAGTTGTTTCAAAGGCCCACTGGAAACAACCTTTGGGCAGACATTCTTGCAGTTTTCTGTGATAAATTCTTATTTGGCTTGCCGTAGTTCACTGTATCCAACTAGGAATAACCTTGGCCTAGTTGGGAGCTGGTAAATAACTACAAATATATGCGTTTGTCTTTCTTTGCGATTGCCCCTAGCCCCCAACTCCATCTTCCTCTTTTTAAGTTATAAGAATGAGGTGCAGTTGACATCTTTCCTCAATATTAATCCTAACATTTACTTATTGTTCTATTTTCATGACTTCTGATTTAGAAATACCCCAATGTTTATCGCCAAAGAAGGAAGAGGAAGATTAAAACAATAATTTGCAGTAAGTACTCTTTCAGCTGTTAAATCATTTATTCAACAGACTTTATTTACTGCTTGCTGTATGCCAGGCACCCTGTTAGGTGCTTGGGTTGCAAAGATAGGATTCCTGCCTTTAAGGGGTGCATTGCCGTGGGACAAACAGACATATAACTGGATAATTACAATTGTGAGCACAGTAATTAATGTACAGAATATTTTGAGATTCCAGAAGAGAGGCGCTTCTCCTATCCTAGAGGCAGGCTCCAGGAGGGGTATAACCCATATTCATGACGATCTGTAATTTAGTTGGCTAAATTGGGCATGGGAGAGAGTGTTCAGGCTTTTTGAATTAGATAACTTCGTAAGTTGGGATTAAAACACCCAATAACCCTAAAGTAAAATATATGCCAATTTGTGGCTAATGATTCATGTTGAAGAAGGAGAGGGTCTAATATAATAAAATAAGTGAACGTAGGTTCAGGGTTGGGTTAAGGTTGCAGGTTAGGTTAAGGTTGCAGGGTTAGAGCTAGAAGTTGTAGAGTTTACTTAAAAAGTTTCTCTCCTTTTTATGTTCCTCCCTTTGTATCACAAAAAGCAAATAAGAGAAATGTGCCTAGAAGTACAGGTTTTAATGGTCTGTGACAGGGCCTCTGTTATACTTGGGAATAACTGAAGGCACCATCACTAGACTGGATGAGGATTTAGTGCTGTCTGAGGCTAAAATTAAAAAAAAAAAAAACAACTTAATTTGCAACCACTGCCCTCATATAAAATTAAAATATGAAGAAAAACTCAAGGCTAACTAACTGCACTTGATGTTTTCTAAGTCATGGGTTTGAAGAGGTCTGCATAACGTAATTTTAAACCTTTGAAGAAAAAGTTTAATCTTTACAACAAGCCCGTGATCACTTCCATTTTATAGCTGAGAGATTGGAAGCACAAAGGAGTAAAAAAAAAAAAAAAAAAAAAAACCTTGCCAGAGAGATCATACAGCTAGTAAGCAGAGCTGAGGTTTGAACCCAGGTCTATTTAAATCTGGTGCCTGTAATTCGCCATACCATCCTGCTGAAATAGACACCTGTGTGGACCCATTGCTCTTGAGTTGTTCTGTGACCATAAACTTACCCTGGCAGGAGTAAGCTATTAGAGACAACTGGTAAAAGAACCTAACAAAGTGGTTGTACCAGGGCAAACCCAACACTGCTCCTGGAAAATACCGATTAGTGCTATCTTCAGATAATATTCAAATTTGGATATCACGGATGCCATCTAAAGTGTGGATAATTCTCATGAATATTTTGTAATATAGTCATCGAGAAGATAAAACAGAATTGAAATAAATATCTAGATTTAAAGAAAGCATAAAATTTGATTAATAGAGGGAAGTAAAGAAGAGTAAATATGTGTGAAGGTAACAATATAACAGTTAACTTTAGATGTTTGCTTTTTAAACGCCGAGTGTACATTATACTAGTTTATATAGTCTTAATATCATACTTTTTCATGTTCATATGACATGCATTGTCCATTCACCAAGACTATAATCCTTGAGACCAATTATGTATTTTTTTAATAAAAGGAATAAACATTAACATCAAAGGTCAGGAGAGGTTATCTCTAAGTCTATTCTCAAATAGCTTAATAAATTTGAGCAAATACATTATGTTATGGATGCTTAGACTGGATATATGCAATAAAATTAACATAATAAAATGAGTGATTTTAACTTTGGTGTGTTACATTTGGAGGAATTGGCTGGTGGGTTTAGAAGTGTATAAACATGCCATCAGAGAGTGAAAAAAAGGGAAGTCTGTTATAACTGAATAGGGGTGTGGTCTGCTCAGGCTACAGAGGAATAGATAATAGTTTCATAAAGGGCTGATATAACCGTAGAGTCTTCAGAACTGGCTATTATAGCTAGCAGATTTTTCTTTACAGACATAATAAGTATGGCTGTTAATACCGCCAGCTTGGTGAGTTAGAGAAACACACTCTCTGCCTCTATCTAATCCTCCGGGTAACAATATACCTACAACTCCTGTAATCCTAGAGCAGTTACATGGATGCACTAAGTGGTGTGATGGGAGGGAAAGATAGCATCACAAGGATTCGTTTGATTATAACAGTAATCCACACCGAGTCAAATAAAACAGCCCAACAGTTAAAAAGGTGGTCTCTAATGAATTTGCTAATTCTAGCAGGCCCTCGCGAACATTTCCTGCTAGAGTACCCCATATCAAAACGAAGTGGCTGTGTGCTTTAATTACATGGAATAATCATTTGATTTCCAGGAAGTTGAGACCGTGCTTTGTATTTAAATAAAAAGTTCTAGACGAGCTGTGAAACTCGATCAAACCAAGAAAAAGGGTGAAACTAAATGCCTGTTCGGTGAGTCAAGGTTTCAGCTGCTCAGCAAGCCTGACGGTACGGGTTTAGGAGCCCAGAAAAGAGGTGTTTTAAAGCCGGCTGACTGGATCGTGTCACTTTCTTATAGGAAAAGCCCTGCCTTCCCAGAGATCTAGAGTGTAATGCAACCATATGTTGCTGAGGAGCTCGAATCTTGGCTGCCTTCGCCCCTCTGCACGAGCAGAAACCCCGGTTTTCAGGGGCCGTGATCTCATCGTGTCGCTCTCACTTTTGAAGGTCTGTTAAAAAGTCTGGGGCCTCTTATCTTAACGGCTTTGGAAGTGAGTTTGGGGTGAGAAGGGGGGGGAGGCCTGTGGGTGTCTCTTTTGCCTGAGGAGCTGGAGACACTTGTGGAAAAGTCAGGCCCTTTTCGCTCGGGCGGCCGCTCGGGCGTGGGGCTGGCTTGGGTTAGACACATGCACACATACACCATAGAGCTCTGCTTTCCCGTAGCAGCTGCTGCCTCTGCCTCTGCCTCTCCCGCCTCAGCCTCTTTGCCCGGCATACACACACATTCAGATTTGCGCGCTGTTTCAATCCTTGATGACGTGTCCCCGGAGACAGCCAATAGCAAACGGGCTCTGGTCAGGACAATGGGAGGTATCGGGCCAATGAGCGAGCCCCGTGAGTTGGCGGTAGCCAATAGGAGCCGCGCTGGCTGGAGAGTAATGTTACAGAGCGGAGAGAGTGAGGAGGCTGCGTCTGGCTCCCGCTCTCACAGCCATTGCAGTACATTGAGCTCCATAGAGACAGCGCCGGGGCAAGTGAGAGCCGGACGGGCACTGGGCGACTCTGTGCCTCGCGGAGGGTGAGTCTGGGGCAGCGCCGCGGCGGGGAGAGCGCCTCCGGCAGCTCCCCAGCCCGCGCGGCGGCCGGATCCCCGCGGCCGGGAGCCGGCGGGTCAGGATCCACACAAAGGCAAATGAGGGGGGACCGTGGGGGGAACTGCGCACGGAGCGAGCCTCCCCTCGGGCGCCGGGAGCCCGGCCGCGCGCCGGAGCCCCGGCCCCCGGGCCGCCGGAGGCGCCGCGAGCCCCGAGCCCCGCGAGTTTCCACCCCCGGCGGCGTCCGCGCTGACTGGCGCAAAAAATTTTTTTTTCATTAAAAAATTTTTTTAACGTGTTTTCGGCCCCCGGGCCGAGCGTTCGGGCGGCCGGCGTGCGCGGGGGGCGGCGGGCCGCCGGGCGGGCGGGCGGCGCTTCACGGCTGCATTGGCCGCCGCAGAGCCGGGCGCCGGCGGCGGGCAAGCGCGGGCGGCGGGCGCTGCGGGCGGGCGGGCGGCGGCGGCGCGGGGCCGGGGCCGGGGGCAGCGGCGCGGGGCCGGGCCCGCCGGCCTGAGCCCGAGCCCGAGCCAGTGCCCGGGCGCGGCGGCGGCGGCGGCGGCGGCCCGGCGGCGGGGGGAGCGGCGCCGCGGCGCTCGCTGGAACATGGCTGACTCGGCCCGGCGCTGCTGGCTGGAGAGAAAACAAGGCGGGCGGGCACGGGCGGGGGAGCTGGGCGCAGCAGTTCCGAGGCAACTTTTTTTTTCGTCTTCTCACAGCCCCGCGTCGCCCGTGCGGGGGCGGCGGGGCGCGCGGCCCGCGCGGAGGGAGAAGGGGAGCGGCGGGCCGGGGGCGCCTCCCGGGGCGGCCCCCCCGCGGGCGGCGGGCGGGGGGAGGGTCCGGCTGCGCGCCCCCCGCCCCTCCCCCCGGCCGTCATGGCCGAGTGTGTGCGCCAGAGCGCGGCGCGCACCCCGCCCGCCTGCGCTCGCACTCACACTCTCACACACTCACTCGCGCACACACACACACACACAGACACACACACATACACACACACACAAAGGGAAGGAGCCATATTCTCGCTCGCGCTCGCCCTCGCGGCGGCGGCGGCGGCGCAGGCGGGGAAGACGCGCAGCGGCCATTCCGTGCGCGCCGGCCCCGGCGGCCGCGGGCGGAGCCAGCCCCCATTTCGAGCGGGGCTGCTCCCTCCGCCGAGCCGACAAAATGGGGGAGGCCGGCAGGCCTGCGCGAGCGGCGGGCGGCCGGGCGCACGTGGCGGCGCCGCGCGGGGCGGGGAGCCGGGCCCGGAGGCCGGGCCGCGGCCCCGCCGTCCCGGGCGGCCTCCCCTCGCGGCCCCGCAGTGGGCGGGCGGCCCGGGGGGGGCCGGTGGCGGGAAGGTGTGCGGAGCCCGCCCCGCGCGTCGCCCCGACTTCCACGGCTCGGAAAAAAAAAATACTGCCCTGGTGGGGGCGGGGGGCAGCCCGAGCAGCGAGCAGGAGTGGCTTTTGTCCCTCATCCTTGTTTACTCGAAGAAACTTCAGACCGGACGTGTTTAGTCAGAACCGAAATGCGTCTCGGGGCCAAGCCGATAGCAAAGGAAGCTGCCTGGCGGTGGCAGCCGCGCAGATAGCGCCGCCATCCCCCAGCCCGGGCCCGAACGGGCCTCCCGCTCCCTCCCCCCGGCAAACTTTTATGCCGAGAGTATTTACAGTGATCCCTGAGACAGCTTTAGGTGAGCCGCGGACTTGGCCCGCGATCCGGAGAGGTCTGCCCGCTTTGGCTCTCACCTATTTGTTCCTTACGTAGCGCAGAGCCGTGAATCGGCAGCGTCGCTTTTCTGACCTTTGGTTTTGTTGATTGAAAACGGGTTTTTTTGCATTTAATTCTTCGTTTCTTTTAAATGACCGGTTGGGTATTCACCCAGAACAGATACAGGCAGCGAAGTAACAAGCGCCGTGTGAGTATACCACTGTGTGTCCACTTTTTGGAGATCACACTCAAGGACCGGTTTTCGCCTGGTGTAGCCTTTTCTAGGAATTGACTATCACTGCCATTTTCTCTGGTATTATGAGGGGTTAATGCCACTGCCGGGTTAAACAACCAGTGCCTTGCTTTTCATTCCCTCCCCAAGGAGTTAGAGTGCTCTTAAATGCCGTGAATTGCATTGTTAACATTACGCTTTCATTTATTTTTTAGAAAAATAATTAAGCATGGGCAAAGGAGATCCTAAGAAGCCGAGAGGCAAAATGTCATCATATGCATTCTTTGTGCAAACTTGCCGGGAGGAGCACAAGAAGAAGCACCCAGATGCTTCTGTCAACTTCTCAGAGTTTTCTAAGAAGTGCTCAGAGAGGTGGAAGGTAAGAGGGCTTAACACAAATACTAAGGAGGTGCTAAAGGGTGAAGTCCAAATTGGGATTTTTAAAGAGCCTCGGTGCAATTTGTATCATGCGAGTGGTGGTGTTGGAACAGGCTGCTAAATATTCAGCAAAGGACACTGGTTTTGTTCATTTTAATACTTAAGAGTACAACTTGTTAAAACTTCGTTGTCGAGTTAAGTTTACGAGTTATTATTTTATAGACCATGTCTGCTAAAGAGAAAGGAAAGTTTGAAGACATGGCAAAGGCGGACAAGGCCCGTTATGAAAGAGAAATGAAAACTTATATCCCTCCTAAAGGGGAGACAAAAAAGAAGTTCAAGGATCCCAATGCACCCAAGAGGCCTCCGTAAGTATCTTGCCCGTTTTTATTTTCAAGGAGTGTTTTGCAGTAGAATCAGACAAATTTAGCAAGCCACCTTGTGGAGTCCGTAATCAAAGTTTCTTCGCTAACTCACATTGGTATGTTTAAATTTTGTAAATAAAATTCCTGTTGGATGGCAGTTTTAGTTAGAGCAGTGGAATTGGATTCTGGCCTCCTTCACCCAATATATCTCCTAAGTGTAATTTTAATTCTTTTCTTTCCTGAGAAGTACCATCAGTCTGAGAGTAATTCGCAGAATGTTCTTTTGGAACGCTAATAAATAGTGTATGTTCAGCTAGTGGTGTCATAAGTTAGATCATTGTGTAAATTAAGTTTAATGAGGGATATTTAGCGTTTCATAATATTTATATCCTGTGAAATATGTGGTAGAAATTAGAAGCAGCTTTTATACAGCAATACAACACAGTTGTTAGTAAACCTACAATTCTAAAATTAAATCTCTCTTTTTAGTTCGGCCTTTTTCTTGTTTTGTTCTGAGTATCGTCCAAAAATCAAAGGAGAACATCCTGGCCTATCCATTGGTGATGTTGCAAAGAAACTGGGAGAGATGTGGAATAACACTGCTGCAGATGACAAGCAGCCTTATGAGAAGAAGGCTGCTAAACTGAAGGAAAAGTACGAAAAGGTAAGTATGGATTGGCTTGGTGTCGTGATGAAAGGGTGTGCCAGGTGTTAGATGGATGACTGTCCTTGGTACTGCATCTTAATCTCCTATTATGATTCCTAAGAGTTTGAGGTGTAATGCAGTTTTAAGTATAACAGCTATTCAGCGTGCCATTGGCTGTACTCTTAAGTCCCTTTCCATGTTTTAAAGAACGTAGAAGATCAAATAAATTGTTAGTGTTGTTTGACTTAACATTATTTGACTCGGGTGGTTTTGTTATTCTCCGGTATCCAGATTTATGAAGATTTTGGTAGTCACTTTGAGTCAAATGATTTAAGTATTTTAAATGATCAGGCACACAACATAAAAATAGGCTGGACCAAGTAACGTAACCTGTATTGTTCATAAACGCCCTGAAACATTTATGTTTTCCCTCCCTTAGATTTAAAAAAAAAAAAAAAAACTTAGAAAGTTATGAGTTTGTTGATCTGTATAGTAAATTGATATAATAAAATAAGAAAAAGCTGTAGCCTCTATACTTTGAGTTGAAATATTAAAAGTAAAGTTAGAGTTTAGCTTATTTAGTCATTTTGGAGAAATGTATCTATTTCTAGATGTTTCTTAACCTAATTGCATGCTCAGTGGCAAATAACTTTTTTTTTTTAAGACAAGATTTTCTACTATGGATTAGGGTCTGACAGTATAAACCTGTAGAATGCGTTTTTGCATTCAGAAGGTGGCAGTGTCTACCCTTTAATCAGTCTCTACATTCTAGTTTTAATAAACTGAACTTAGGATGTGGTACATGGTTGTACTTCAGTGAGGCATAACAATGCTAATGTCAAACCGTGTCATTCCATGAGTTACGGATTATTTACAATTATAATATTTTTACGTGTGTTTCTGAAAGTCCACAGATGTGAGTGCAGATAGTGTGTTATTTTAGTGTATCTGAGTCCTTGTTTTTTCATAAAGTTTTGCCATGTTACTTTTATTTCTCTCCTTAACTGTTTTGTCTTTCCAACCACTTTCTTCCTGCCTTTATTTTGGAAGGATATTGCTGCATACCGAGCTAAAGGGAAGCCTGATGCAGCAAAAAAGGGTGTCGTCAAGGCTGAAAAAAGCAAGAAAAAGAAGGAAGAGGAGGAAGATGAGGAAGATGAAGAGGATGAGGAGGAGGAGGAGGATGAAGAGGATGAAGAGGAAGAAGAAGAAGATGATGATGAATAAGTTGGTTCTAGCGCAGTTTTTTTTTTTCTTGTCTATAAAGCATTTAACCCCCCTGTACACAACTCACTCCTTTTAAAGAAAAAAATTGAAATGTAAGGCTGTGTAAGATTTGTTTTTAAACTGTACAGTGTCTTTTTTTGTATAGTTAACACACTACCGAATGTGTCTTTAGATAGCCCTGTCCTGGTGGTATTTTCAATAGCCACTAACCTTGCCTGGTACAGTATGGGGGTTGTAAATTGGCATGGAAATTTAAAGCAGGTTCTTGTTGGTGCACAGCACAAATTAGTTATATATGGGGATGGTAGTTTTTTCATCTTCAGTTGTCTCTGATGCAGCTTATACGAAATAATTGTTGTTCTGTTAACTGAATACCACTCTGTAATTGCAAAAAAAAGAAAAGTTGCAGCTGTTTTGTTGACATTCTGAATGCTTCTAAGTAAATACAATTTTTTTTATTAGTATTGTTGTCCTTTTCATAGGTCTGAAAATTTTCTTCCTAAGGGGAAGCTAGTCTTTTGCTTTTGCCCATTTTGGATCACACGAATTATTACAGTGTTTATCTTTCGTATAGTTAGCTGATAAAAAGCTTTTGTGTACACACCCTGCATACTCATGATGAGGGTAATAAAAGTTTGAGACAGTTTTCATCCATAACTGAAACTCAAATCTTGATCGGTTGATATCAGATTTCACATAGCCCAGGTTCATTTACAAAGTGAAGAGTAACCAATCTACTCACAGCACGGGATTATTAGAATCAAACATTTTGAAAGTCTGTCCTTGAAGGACTAATAGAAAAGTATGTTCTGATCTTTACATGAGGACTCTACATCCTTTAACTCCCATTACCATGTAATGGCAGTTATATTTGCAGTTCCCACGTTTAAGACTGAGAATGTATCCCCAAAAGCGTGAGCTTAAAATACAAGACTGCCATATTACGTTTTTTTGTTGTTGTTGATAATTAGTCCCAACAAAGGCTCTGGAGAAAAAGTGCTGGCTGTAAATGTCTTCTCCTATTTATCTAAATAGGGATTGTTTAGGAAACTTGAGATCCTCCATTAAAGGTATTTTTAATGGGCCAACTTTTAAAATTGTATACCACATTTTAAATTGGGTATATTTTCCTATATTATGGTTTGCCCCTTTATAAATGAAGTAGACATGAGGGAGGAAGACAAGCTTTGTATTTCAGTGTGAATTACCTGATTTATTTGAATTTGATTTTTCTCTACAAAACTCAAGCTCATTCATCAGGGTCATATGTTTATCTGCTTAACAGTTTAGGGAACAATTTGGCAATTTTGTGGTTTTTGAGATTATCGTTCTCTTAAAGTGCCAGTGTTTTAAAATAGCGTTCTTGTAATTTTACACGCTTTTGTGATGGAGTGCTGTTTTGTTATATAATTTTGACTTGGATTCTTTCCATTTGCATTTGTTTTATGTAATTTCAGGAGGAATACTGAACATCTGAGTCCTGGATGATACTAATAAACTAATAATTGCAGAGGTTTTAAATATTAGTTAAATGGCTTTCACTTAAGATTTTAAGGTTTTGTTATATACATATTTTAATCTTATTCTCAGTTAATACCTCTTAGCAACATCATTTAAATAAGTGTAAGGGCGGGCAAAGTTTATCCCTTAAAAAATACTCACTTTACCCTTGTAAATAGGTTAATGGGCTGATAAAAAAAGATTTTTGTGAAACATTCCATGTGTTCTCATAGGCTGCTGCTTTACATAAATCAGGAAAAACTAATTTTGCTTTCAGAGTATTGGATTAATTAAACAAGATAGTTTTCTAAAGCAAGGCACATGTAAGTAAAAAGCAGGAATAGTGATGATAAATCTAAACTTAAGTTTTCTAAGCTAAAGGAGAGGACCGCAGTAGAGGGGCTGAAAGTGTGTCAAAATTTATCAGATTTTTTAGTCAAGGGGAACGAGTAGTTATCTCTCATTTACATGGAAGTTTGCTGTAGCTAAAGAATCATTGTTTATTGCTAGTAGGTGATCCAGTTAAAATGAATTCTGCCTCAAGGAACTTCAGTGGGTGTCTTGTGACAGCTACTGTTAAGATGTTGAGAGCAGGAACAGGTTTTTTTGGGTTAACTGGATTCAGATCTTGACAGGAAGACATGGACAAAATCTCTTTTCAATCTGAAAACATACTAGCTCTGTTTACTATTTCAACAGTATAACCTGAAACTTGGATGTTCAAAACTCAAGTAAATGGAGGTGGGAGGCATAACAGATTTTTTTTTAAGTTAATGCGTAGGAACTATTTTAATGTCTAGAAATAGTTACAGCACTATGGGGTATAAAGATTTTCTTAACATGAAAAGATTAAACAGTATAAACTTTAGTATTAAGTCATCTGCATTTTAAAACTTGATATAAAATCGGCATACTGATTAACACTTAACCAAAGTAATTGTCTCCTAAAGGTTGGGAGCTGTTGCTGGTTAGTGCCTGTAATCGTTCTCATGATCTTCCATCAGGTGTTGATACTTGCTCTGTTTTCATTAATTTTCTAAGAGTGAAATCTGAAAAAAAATCTTTTGTGTGTGCTGTGCACCACAGGGGTAAGACTTAAATGATAATGATGGAAAGTGCCTGTGTGACAGAAGCTGTTCAAATACTTCCCTCACTGCCTGGGGGATTGTAAGTACTGCTTAGACGGTAGGGTAGTATCTGGCTATGTTGAAAACTGCACTGGGAAGACAAGATGGAAATTTTTGAATGGAAAGTGTGGCCAACTCCCTTGCTTGGCATCACAAACTGTGACAGAAGTTCAAATCTAGGTCTGCTTGGTACAACAGGCCTTCTGAAAGGGCCTGAAATAGCTCTTTTTCAGTACCAGCCAGCTACTTTTTGCGAATGATGGTATCACTGTAAATTTGCACAAATTCAATACAGCTTAAATCAGGATTAACTGCTGCTCAAGTGTGAACCATTGGCCAGTAATTACTTGCTTAATAAGTTGTGGTAGGTTATTTTTAAGTTTTTTCATATTTGTGCTTTGTCATTTTAAAATGACTCTTGAAATGCTTTTAAAACAACGTAAAAGCCAGGAAACGGTTTGGATACCTGTGCAACAAAAGATGCAAGCTGGTTCATTTCTTGTCCCCCTCATAGCAAAGACGTGAACAGCAGTGCTAACACTCGCCGGAACCTGGGAAGTTCCCTGGGTCTAAGCCAAGTTGCTCCCTGCAGTAATAAGGCAAAATGTGGCCCTGTTCTAGGGATGCTGCTATTTAACGATACACCGTGGCACAGGACAAAGAATGACAAGCATAACTTAACAAGCCACACTCCAGAATATATAGCCCCACCTTCCAGTGGGTTTCAGTCTGAAATCATATCTACCAGCAGGAAATTTAATCACTTAGGTCTCTAGGCATGTCCATTGGTTTGAACCTTCTGTATTTATCGGTCACCTGCTGAAAAAGGAAGTGGTAATATAGATCTGGAATAAGATGAGGGATAATGATAGACCTTTAAGTTGTGGTGTGAGGTATGTGGAGAATGAAAGTAGTGGTGAGAAAATCAGTGAAAAGGGATTAAAGAGATTCTTGTAAATTTTTATGATGTACTTTTTTTTTCTCTTTAGTCACACAATTCAAACATAAGTGACATTTCATGGGATGATAGATACCCCATGATATATTTGATCATACTTTTACTGACGGTTACATGTTGCTTCCTATTTTTTGCTATTCCTAACAATACTGCAATGAACGTCTGCGTACATTTTTGTTAGGCTTGTGTAGGTCTAGATACCTTGAAGTAGAATTGCTGAGTCAACAGATAGGTGCATTTAAAATTTTAGCAGATATTGAAAAATTGACCCCTCCCCCAAGACTATCCTTATTGTGAAACGTTTTAACAATGATTTTTAAGATATAATAAATCAGGTTTTTAATGGCTATTTCTTTGGCTCCATGAAAGAAATGTCCATTTTTAAAAGATAAATTAAAATACTGAAATACTGCCATTTATTCAGAGCCACCCAAACACAAGAAGGTAGAATTAGAACTGAAAGACCCTTGGGTTGACTATTGACTATTTAAACTACTCTAACAAATTATTTCTCTACTGCAGTAACTAAATGTTTAAGTAATCCATTGTGTGAAAATGAGGAACTTCCTATTTTGGCATCTTCAATCCAGTAGCTTTATCTGGGGAGGGCTTTTTCTAGCAGAGATTGTGTGTCAATCTTTACAGAAGCTACAGCCAACGGTTTTGGAAACTAGTCAAGGATTGTGTGGGCTGGATTCTGGGCATTAGGAGATAGTTATTTGTAAAAAGGAATGGATAGAGAGGATCTGCCTTAAATGGAATAAAACTGACCACTGCTTCACCTTCTTGCTGGAGATGGTACTTTAGGTAAAGGGCATACCCCAAACGCATTTATAACTGCAACTGTATTAATAGGCTTTAAAGTGGAATTAAACTTAGTTCCTTAGAGGTACATAGAATCTCTAGTTACAGTCTTTACCATATTTTTGTTCACTGGGTTTCAACTACGGATCATCCTATAAAGTGTTCTGAACATAACCAGGTAAGTAAATTAAAAGTCCTAAAGCAAAAGAATTATCGGTTGAGGGTAAGAGAGTACTCAGTGTAATGCCCGCAAAGGCGTGAAGGGTAAGAACTTGCAGGCTACTCAGAGCAAGGACTCGGCAGCCTCTTCCCCACTCCCCAGCCTAAATTTCAGGGAAGCTCAGGTCTTGCTCTGCCATCTGGAGTCTGCCTGGCTGGGACTTGGGCATAGGGAGTGGGCTAGGCGCACTCAGGCTGAGAAGGACCAGACAGACTTTTGTTTGTTTTTACAAGAGGAACAAGAGGTGCCATTGCTTTGGGGACTGACAACAGAATAAAGTAAGGCACCAGTGTAGGGTCCTAGCGCATTAGAGGTAAAAGGCTCTAGGCTCTAAGGCAGTCCCGCCTATGCATTTTCACAGAGCAGTGGGCAAAGGCCCATCAAGACTCAGAGGCTCACTCAAAGACCAAAAGCAGCATCACAACGATCTAGCAGTGCCAGGCTCGCAGCAGGTGCAGAAAACTTTCGAGTTCCTTCCCCTTCTCTGTAAGGACAGTCTAGGGGCTGGAAGGCTTCCTCCCTAGCCCTCACCTTCCTGCCTGGGTCCTCCTGCCTTGGCTACAATTGTGGATATTCGAGCAGGTCAGCACACTCCGCCATCACTGTGATTCCTCTCTGGCCTTCCTCCTTAGGTTTACTTGGACTCAGGACACTTGCTGACAAAACAAAACTAAAATACTGCCAATCATTTAGAAAGTGATAAGCTACCTGATTCTAACAGGCTGGGAAGCGCCAGAAGAATGTGTACTGCTTGTGTGTCCTTAGAATTGCAGCATGAACTTCCAGAAGTGGAAGGATAGCAATACACTACAATCACTTTTGAAAAACTTGTTTACCATTATTGTGAATGAAATTTGCGTTCATTGAAAGAAAACAAATAAGCAGGGAAACAAAAATCTACAATTCTATTAGTCAGGAAAACTATTAACATATTGTGTGCTCTTCTCGTTTTATATATATAATATGATATATATATACAGATATATATTTGATTAATATATAAATTATATGTGTATATAGATATATAATTTTTTAATCTGAGGTGAGATTCACATAACAAAAAACCATTTTAAAATTAACAATTCAATGGCATTTAGTACATTCACAGTGTTGTGTAACCACCGCCTCTAGTTCCAAACATTTTCATCACCCCAAAAGGAAATCCCATACCCATTAATTCTGCCCTTCCCCCTTAGCCCTTGGCAACAACCAATCTGCATCATCTCCATGGATTTACCTACTGTGGCTATTTCGCATAAATGGAATCATACAGTATGTGACCTTTTGCGTCTGGCTTCTTTCACTTAGCATAATGTTTTCAAGGTTCGTTCACACTGTGGTATGTATCATACTTCATTCCTTTTCGTGGCTGAGTAATATTCCAGTGTGTGTGTGTGTGTGTGTGTGTGTGTGTGTGTGTGTGTGTGTGTGTGTGTGTGTGTGTGTATCACAATTCACTTATTCATTCATTGATGGACACTTGACTAGTGCTGCTATGAACGTGCATGTACAAGTATTTGTTTGACTCCCTATTTTCAGTTCTTTGGGGTACATATCTAGGAATGGAATTACTGGATCATATGGTAATTCTGTTTAACTTTTTGAGGGACCACAATGGCTCAGATGACCCTTCCACAGCAACTGAATCATTTTACATTCCCTCTAGCAATGTATAAGCATTCCAATTTTTCCACAACCTCGCCAGCACTTCCTATTTCCCCTTTTTTTTTAAAAAAATAATAGCCATTGCAGTGGGTGGGTGTGAAGTAGTATCTCGCTGTGGTTTGGGTTTGCATTACCCTAATGACTAATGATACTGAGCTTCTTTTCATTTGCTCATTGGCCATTTGTATACCTTTTTGGAGAGCTAATTCAAGTCCTCTGCTGATTTTTAAGTTAGGTTGTCTTTTGGTTGTTGTATATATATGTCCGCTTTACAAAAAATGGCAATATATTTACAAACACTCTACTTGAAAACTACTTTTACTGCTAACAGTCTATCTTAAACAAAACTTTGTCATCATATATGCTTATTCTGCTCTGCACTGAATCGTTTTTACTGCCTGCATGTTAGTCCACTGAATAAATGTAAAATACCATAAATTATCTTGTCGATCCCATCTTATTAGACATTTGTGTAGTTTCTGATTTTTTAATTAGTTTTATTGAAGCATAGTTGATTTACAATGTTGTGGTAATTTCTGCTGTACAGCAAAGTGATTCAATTATACATATATATTCTTTTTCATATTCTTTTCCATTATGGTTTATCACAGGATATTGAAATATCATTCCCTGTGCTATACAGTAGGACCTTGTTGTTGTTTATGGATTTTTTTAAATATTATGAACAAGGCTAAGATGACTAGACTTTCCTTATACCCATACTTCTGTGTCCATGATTATTTTGTTAGGTTATAAATATATTCCTCAAAGTGAAATGGCCAAAATTGAAGTTTTTTTTTTTTTTTTTTTTTTTTTTGCTGTACGCAGGCCTCTCACTGTTGTGGCCTTTCCCGTTGCGGAGCACAGGCTCCGGACGCGCAGGCTCAGCGGCCATGGCTCACGGGCCCAGCCGCTCCGCGGCATGTGGGATCTTCCCGGACCGGGGCATGAACCCGTGTCCCCTGCATCGGCAGGCAGACCCTCAACCACTGCGCCACCAGGGAAGCCCTGAAGTCAGTTTTTGATTGAAGTGAAACGATGAATTTGGTAAGTGCTACCAAGCTGCCTTCAGCAAGTTTTCATCCAAATGTAGTAACTTTTTAAAAGGCTATTGAGACAATTTTACATATAAGGGATATGTAGGGTCATGATTTCTAAGATTCCATAAAGGTTTGAGCCTATAGCAGTGGGGGAAATCGTGAAAGGGATAAACCTTCAAAAGAGAGCAGATGAAAAGCTTGAAAAAACTGGAGAGCCATTGGGTTGAAATGTCCATTCCCCTTTATGCTTGTTATTTTACTACTTTTCAGGTTGAAGATTAACAGAAAGAGCTTTTATATACAAGTAATTGCAGCACTGCAAAAAGAGAACGTGTAGATGAATTGGAATGGGTGAAGAATCTTTGAAACTTTTGCAAAAGCATTAGAGCTTTCTTGCTTTTCATTTCATTGTATTATTGTTCTTCATAATAATCTACATGATTTCCAAAACTTATTAGTCATTTGTATCAGAATTTTTTTCTTTAAATAAGGTTAACTGTGTTTTCACATATGATTTAAGACCAAGATAGTCTACAGTTCTGGGGAGTACATGTCTTCTCAAATGGTGGCCAACAGGTCAACATGAAACTGGATTAATTATAAAAAAACTTACCTTCTAGTCAGTCCCATAGGGATCTAGTTCATACACTGATGAGTACTGGATTTTACACTATATAGATCAGACCTGAAAAGCAGTGTAAATTTCTCATTTTTTTTAAGGACCTAAATTTTAGAGGTCAACGTTGCAAAACTTTATGTCATGAATTTATATACACTGAGCTTTTACAGATAATTATAATGAACCATTAGAAAGAATACTGATTTTATTTTTTAATTAGGTAAGAGATATGTTATTATAAATATAATACTTGAAGTTTTCTTTAAATGTTAAGGTCTTGAGGGTTTTTAAAGAATTATAGTTAAGAATCAAACTGACTTGAAAAAAACAACAACAGAGATGCAGTTTTATTATTATTGTTTTTTGCTATGTCTTCATTTTTAGGCCAAATCTAACTTTTTCTCACCTTTAAGACCAAGGAGTCTTAGTAGGCTATTATTAATAGTAATGTTTAAAACCTCACTTAAAAAATCATAGAAACATTTCTATTTTGTTTTATTATAAATCTCTCTTTTTAAATGGGGAAATTATTAAGCAACTGCTAGTGCAAACAGAAGTTAACCTCAAAATATATCTTTACTAGCTTTCATGCCTCCACCATCAAATAGGACGAAAGGATGACCAAAAAAATGAATAAATGCTGATGTCAGAGTTTAATACACACTTTACTTCTTTTTATTTAAATCTGTAGACCAAGAGTAAAGCATATGATAAATGAGCGGACTTACCCAGGAGCCTGGGATACTGTTTGGGAGTTTGATGATGTTCCAGTCATGCTTTGGCAAGTTAGTGGACGACACCTGGGCCAAGGATGGCAGCTAGCATGGATGGCAGGGTGACTGACCCACAGCTTCAGCAGGAGCTAGCTCCCAGGGTATAGAGGACGTGTTCTAGGGAACTCTGTTTACAGCGGTTGGCGTTGCCTTATTGAGGGACCTACTGGGCACCCAGTCAAAGCACCTCCTTTGAAATGGACAGCCTCTCTGGAGCCACGTTCCAGGGAAAGGAAATCTGGAAGCTTTCTCTTCCAGAGATAGGCAGCTGGCTGTGATTTCACTGCAATAGACTTACAAGGAGTGGCTATTACTAATTTTCAGAAACACAAAGGAATTCCTAAAACTGTTATTCTTCCTCCCAAGGGTTTGGGAATGTGGGTCTCCATAAAGTTTCTGGTCTCTTTAATTCCAGGGAGAAAGGCAGTTAGGTAGGTAATGGAAATTGTCAGTTGACAGTCATCTTCCTATCATCTACTCTAGCTTCATTCTTTCCCAGGATCCAATTTTAGCTAAAAACATAAAATAAAACCCATCTGGTATCACTTCAGAAAGTGAAGAGGAGAGACTCTGAGAAAGATTTTTAAGGAATAAACTAGGAAAATGTATTCGTGATACAGCTGATCAAAATTAGGTTTGAAATCTAAGTTTTCACCCAGTACAAAGAAGTCTTTCAATTTTTTTTCCTAATTAATTATTTATTTATTTTTGGCTGCGTTGGGTCTTCGTTGCTGCGTGCGGGCTTCCTCTAGTTGCGGCGAGCGGGGGCTACTCTTCGTTGTGGTGCGTGGACTTCTCGTGGTGGTGGCTTGTCTTGCTGTGGAGCACAGGCTCTAGGCACACGGGCTTCAGTAGTTGTGGCGCGCGGGCTTCAGTAGTTGTGGCGCGTGGGCTTCAGTAGTTGTGGCGCAGGGGCTCAGTAGTTGTGGCTCGCCGGCTTAGTTGCTCCGCGGCATGTGGGATCTTCCAAAACCAGGGATCAAAGCCCCGTCCCCTACATTGGCAGGTGGATTCTTAACCACTGCGCCACCAGGGAAGTCCCCAGCAGATTTTCTTGAGTATAAAATATTTAGGTTTAGAGAACATTTGCTTTTAGAGTTGACTCCTTCAGTTCCATTAATACATAAAGCTAATTTCATTAATGTCATTAAATCTCCCTTTATGGGCTGAATTCTTATTAAATACAACAGACTACGTTGGATCTGTCGCAAAGTCAAATTTGTTGAATGAATTGAACTGCGTCTTTCTCCAATTTATTTTAACCAAGTTTTAGGGGGAAATCTTCCTCTGAATGATTGTGCTTAAGATTATATTATTGTCGCTTTCTATACCCTATAATTTAACCTTTAAATGACATAAGATTACATTAAACAGTGACAAGTGGTATACATCACATAAAGAAACTAAAGACCACTAATATTTAGCCGATCCGACACTGTGGGTTGGAAAATATATAAAGCCAGGGAGAATGAATTTCCTTACCCCCCAGATAAATCCGGTTTCTCTCCACAGGTTGATGACAAGGCCGCCTAAGAACGGAAAGCTGAGAAATCCAGCTCCTTCACTGATTAGGAGGCAGCTTCTCCTTCAGGGTCCGTTCATTCACTTGCAAAGGAGCCAGGCACCCTGCTTGGCACTGGAGACCCAGCGATCAACAGAACAGACCCAGGGCTGCCCGGACGAGTGTCTAGGAGCCCACATGTTCCTGGAGGAGGCAAACATGAACAAGTAAACAAACACAGAAGAAAGAGCATTGCGGGGCTTCCCTGGTGGCACAGTGGTTAAGAATCCACTTGCCAGTGCAGGGGACATGGGTTCGAGCCCTGGTCCGGGAAAATCCCACATGCCGCGGAGCAGCTAAGCCCGTGCGCCATAACTGCTGAACCTGGGCTCTAGAGCCCATGAGCCACAACTACTGATTTCGTGCTCCGCAACAAGAGAAGCCACCGCAATGAGAAGCCCGCGCACCGCAACGAAGGCCCAACGCAGCCAAAAATAAAATAAATGAATTTATTTTTTAAAAAATGCTGCTCAGGGTAATGTGGTAAAGGCTGAGTGATGGAGGTGGGCGACACGGGGGGCCGTCTGGAAAGATCTCTTTACAGGAGATGTAGCAAAAAAGTTCGCTCATTTTCCAGCTCGGTTAGTTGCCTGCCTGCTCGCCCTCTTTCCAGGGCCCTGAAGCTCAGCACCCCCCAACCCCGGGCAGCCCCAACTCCTCGGGACCCTGCAGGCCGCTCTTTCCCAACTTCCCGGCCTCTCCCCGATCCGGGAAGGCCCTGCCGGGCCTCGCGTTTTCCCAGTTGCTCCAGGGAGAGGCCTGGTCTCGGCTCTCAGGATGTGGACGATGCAAATAGCACGGCCAGCTGCGGCCGGGAGCCGCCGGGAAGCGCGCCAGCCGCCGCCTCGCGGGCCCGGCCTCCCCGCGCCCGCAGCCGCCGAGCAGAACCCGCGCCCACTGAGGCCCCGTGGCCGGCGCGGAGGGTGCCCTCTACCGCCTCGCTGGTGCGCCCGGGGTGAGGGACGAACAACGATCGCGTGCCCGTGCAACGTTTGTTACTTCTCTCCACGGCGGCGGCCGGGAGCGGCCCGCACCACTGATCCCCTCCTCCGCGCGAGGTGAGAGGGGACGGGCCCCGATGAGCAGGGCCGATTCCCGGGGGCCGGGAAGCCAGTCCAGGCCCTCCGGGAACTCAGTGCCTGGCCTTCCCCTCGGGTTTGTTCAGTCTTTTGACATCATCGCCTTAAAATATTTTTCTCCTGAGTTTCCTGCTAGTTACAAGACTCACATTCTCCTCTGGCCACACTCCTGAACTTGCAGACATAGGTCTTATTTAGAAAGCACCATGGCAAGTTCGTCTTTATCCTTCCCCCCCCCCACGCCCCCGCCGTGGCTTTCGGGGATCTTAGCTCCCGTACCAGGCACTGAACCCCGGGCCCACAGGCAGTGAAAGCGCAGAGTCCTAACCACTGGACCGCCAGGGAAGTCCTGCAAGTTCGTCTTGAAAGAAGGATGCCTAAAAGGAAGTTAAAACGGACCCCTTGCTTTGCCCACGCTCAGAAAGGGGAAGAGGTCCTGGTGGCCCCCAGCCCCGCGCAGTTCTCCCCAAAGGCAAGTGGGAGGTGATATCAGGGAAGCGGAGCGCAGTTGGTGCCCAGGGCACTCACCCTTCTCGAAGGTGGGCGCACGTTTGACGGGGGTGCAGCTGGCAGCAGGGGGCTGCTGGGAGCCGGCCTTCCGCGGGGACAGGGGGTCACTTCCCCCCAGCCCCTGCCTGGTGGTGGAGGGGAGTTCCGGTCCCTTCCCAGGCCCAGGTGTCCTAGCAGGGTGGCTGGAGCCTGGCTGGTGTCGCAGGCCCGGTCCCACCCGGGCAGTGGCCTGGAGGCTGCAACCAGAGCCCCACCCGGGGCCGGAGGTGCTGGGGTCAGGGAGTCTTCGGATGGAGAAAACCTGCTCTCCCGAGGTAAGTGGGCTGAAAAAAATAAAACTAAAACACACACACAGCTGCTGAGACTGGCCCAGATTCTGCTCTGACGGTCGGCCTCGGTCCTGGGGGAGCTTCTCGGGGCAGTTTTAGCTTCATTCTCAGCAAAGGAGAGACAAGACACAGTTCAGAAATGAGTGTACGGCACCCTAACTGTCACAGGAAACGGCTGCAAATGACCGTGACATTATATCGTATTTTCATCTTTCTTTCTTCTTTTTATGTTGTTTTTCATTGTGCAACCAAAAATGTTAAGATTTCAGCTGGTACTGAATACATGTTACTTGGGAGGACTACCTCCAAAAAACAAAAACAAAAACCCAAAAAACTTTTAAACCAAACCCATACAGGATGACAGGTCAACGCTGAAGATTTTGTGAAGTAACCAGATGTGCCGTGAATGGGAAGCCCCATTATATTCTTACCCTTTTTCAATTAACTTTTAAACATGCTGTAGCAAATATGTCTGTTCCCCTCAGGTGGGCGTTTTGTTTCAGGGTTCCTTTCTGCTGCCTGAGAGTGCTTCAGTCTGCCAGAGTCTCCCCTGAGAGAGAAGGAGCTCTTAATGTGGAATATTAACTCCTCTGCCTATTATATGCGTCAACCCAGGCCTACCTCTCTCCCAGGGGCATCAGAAATTGCTTTTGTGCACCGTTTGGTGAGGCCTTTGCATCCAGAAACAGAGAAAAGTGGAAGAAGAAAACAAAAACAATGCCCCGAAGAAATAAGAGCGTGACGTCCAAACACCTATAAAGCACTGAGTTTCAAGTCACTGCTTTTCAAAAATAGTTCAAGCACAGACTTTAGACTCACGCTGCTTTGTGCCAGCCCTCACCTGACCACTTGCTACATGCGTGTCCTTGGACAGATATTTAACCTCTGGTGCCTTGATTTACCCATTTGTAAAATGGGCACAATAATTGACTTCATAAGGCTTCACGGCAATGTGTGAGAATTTAATAAAATAATCCATGTAAAATGTGACACAATGCTTGGCACTTGGTTAGAACTCAATAAATAGTGAGCTACTACTTTTTACATAACAGTAACAAATTACATAATAAATTATTAGCTTATTATAATTACTATTATGTTATTACAAAGTCTCATTCTTTTCTCCTCCACTTTGGGCTTCCACCTTAATGCAAAACATACTAGAGTGGCTTTATTCCTAATTATTTGAATTTGCTGCCAGTGGTTCCCAATCACCTGGGGAGATTACGAAGGGACTGATGCCTGGGTCTCACCCACAGGGATTCTGATTTAACTGATCTGGGGTGTGGCCTGGGCTTTGGAAATTTTGAAAGCTCCCCAGGTGATTCTAATGTACCGCCAAATTTTTGGTGGTGTCCTAATCAGAAAGGCAAGCAGATGTTTATAGTTCAAATAAAATTAAAGCAGTCTGTATTCTGAGCTAATAATTTGACTCATTTTGCTGCATTAGACATTCAAATCAGCCAATCGACTGACTTATATATTCACGGCATTTATAAGCTTTGACCGAGTTGACCAATTAATTTGGTTAAAAAGTTTGATTCATTAAAATCACATGGCCACAGCCTCAAGTAAATTGAATTTGTTGGAAATCAGCTATGATTGTGTAGGTATTTGGAAGTTTTTAGATTGTACATTACCACAGAAGTTCACCTTATTTAATTCCATTCTGTACATTTGCTAAGAAACTGGATATTAAATAAAAATGCTGATAGTTTTGGACTGATCTGACCAATTCATTCAGTAAAACATTTGATTTCTCAAAGTCCTATAGCTACAGGCTAATGGAAATTGAATTCGTTGGGGACCAACTAGGATTTTAAGTGTAATTGGGAATATAAACTACTACAGGAGTACACATTATTTAATTCCATCCTGCACACTTGCTAACCAACGGGTTATTAAATCAAAATGCTGATAGTTCGGATGAGATTAATGTTCTCTTGTCCCTTTGATCTTGTCCTGGGGACATTTTTTTTCTTTTTTTTTTTTTTTTGTGGTACGCGGGCCTCACTGTTGTGGCCTCTCCCGTTGCAGAGCACAGGCTCCGGACGCTCAGGCTCAGCGGCCATGGCTCATGGGCCCAGCCGCTCCGCGGCATGTGGGATCCTCCCGGACCGGGACACAAACCCGTGTCCCCTACATCGGCAGGCGGACTCTCAACCACTGCGCCACCGGGGAAGCCCTGTCCTGGGGACTTTTGACAGCATGTAGGTTGCTATCAGATTTGGACACCACTGTCTGTGTATAATTAGCCTCTTTAAAAAATTAATGAGCGTGTTCGTCCATGTAGCGCTTCGGTCATAGTGATCCATCAGATGAATCATGAGTGAGGTAGCACTGACAGCCTCTGTCAACTTCCTGTCAATATTTTCTGTCGGAGGCACAAAATGCTAGATTAGAAAAAGTCCCTGAACCTTGTTTCCCAGGGGTTCTGGATCTGGTCATGGACCTGAGGCATCACAAGCTACTTTTTTTTTTTTTGGCTGCGCCGAGAGGCTTGCGGGATCTTAGTTCCTGGACCAGGGATTTGAACCTGGGCCCCGCAGTGAAAGCACCCAGTCCTAACCACTGGACCGCCAGGGAACTCCTATCACAAGCTACTTGAAGTAACTGGAGACAGCAGACCTTCCTGGGACGTAACCCTAACCGGACAAAACAAAATTCAACCACCGCTTGTCTCCAAGTGTTTATGTTTAAAACATAAAACAGTTATCAAGTTGAAAATCAGGCAATTTTACGTGGATGGGCTACTTCCCCCACTGCAATACAAGTTATTTATTAATTTGGGTATTTATTTGTAAGGGGCAAATAAATAGCATCATTAGAAAATACAGGGGATAAGAACAGTATTTTAGGGACTTCCCTGGTGGCACAGAGGATAAGACTGCACGCTCCCGATGCAGGGGGCTGGGGTTCGATCCCTGGTCAGGGAACTAGATCCCACATGCATGCTGCAAGTAAGTGTTCACATGCCACAACTAAGGAGCCCACGTACTGCAACTAAGACCCGGAGCAACCAATTAAATACATTTTTTTTGTTTAAAAAAGAATGGTATTTTAAAGTTTCCCTTCTGATTATTTTATGAAAAAAAGGAATTTTGACTAAAGATTGGATAAGAAAATTAGCTTATAATGGTCTAAAGTGTAGGAAGGGAATGAATATTTAGTAAGTGCCTATTCTGTGCTAGGCTCTTTCTGTGCATAATTTCCTTTAATCCTTACAATATCTCCTCAAAATAGAATCAATCCCAATTCACAGATAGGGTAATTGATGAAGTAACTTAAGGCTGCACAGTGGGAAGTCATAAAAATGGGGTTTGAACCCAAGTCAGTCTGCCCCAGACCCCATAAGCTATTCACTACATGTCAGGGTGGTCAACTGTCCTGGTTTGCCCAGAACATGGGACTCAGTTTTAAAACCATGACAGTCCCCAGAAAACCAGGACAAGTTGGTTACTCTACTTGGTAACCAGAGGTTACTGCTCCCTTAGCCAGCCAACCAGATTCCAGGCCCCAGGTCTGCCCCTGGTGGGAAGGATGGGTACATCCGACCAAATTACTATATCCTTTGATCATGTAGGTCAAGCACTGGCAAACTTTTCCCCTGAAGGGCCATTTTTTATTTTGCGGGTCACAGGGTCTCTGTCACAACTACTCAACTGGGTCCTTATAGTGGGATGCAGCCATGGACAATACAAAAATGAAGGGGTGGGCTGTGTTCCAAGAAAATTTTAGTTACCAAAACTGGAGGTGGGCTGGATTTGGCCCATGGATAGTTTGCCAAACCCTGATGTAGTTTATTAATAACGAATCCTTTGTATAGATAATTCAATTTGAAGAAGAATTTATTTCTAGAAGTTACTTTAATTGGGGGTAGGGCCGGTGGGCAGTTGGAAGCTGTCTTTTGGACTAACCTATTCATCAGTTAGTCGTGCCTACTATTTGGGGGCCATGGAATTTGACTTTTCTGATCCTACCCAAAAGTCACACAGTGTGTGGGTGTGTGAAGGTGGCAGTATGGTATCTCCCATCACAAATGTATATCCCCTTCCTTGTCTGTTGGGAGATATTTGTCGCGTTCATTTCTCCACTATCTTTTCAGCTGCTTCTACTTCCAAACATCATTTAAAAAGTAATTCCTACTGCACTCTCCATCATATGGAGATATATTCATTTGCTTCAATGCAGCATTTTCTTTATTGTGTGCTGGAAAAATAGTCCTAGCTTTTTCTATACTGAAAAGCAATGCCACTTTAGCACTGGAGCAGCCTCTACCATCCCAACATTCATTCACGCATGCCTTTATCCACTCACTGGGTACCTACTCTTCGAGGGGGAGGGGGAGGGGCCACTCAAGACCTTGTGCCCATAAACTGGGAGATTGGGATCGACACATACACACTACTATATATAAAATAGAGAACTACTAAGGTCCTACTGTATAGCACAGGGAACCCTACTCAATACTCTGTAATGGCCTACAAGGGAAAAGAATCTAAAAAAGAGTGGGTATATGGATTTGTATAACAGATTCACATTGCTGTATACCTGAAATGAACAGAATATGGTAAATCAATTACACCCCAATAACAATTAAAAAAAAAAAACCTTATGCCCCCATCACAGATATGCCCCCAAGAGGAGAAGATACAAAGCAACACAGTCTTAAATGCAAAAGGACAGTGGGTGTGGCTTAAGGGGATGGGGGAGGTGGGAGGGGAAGGAAATGCAAATTTGGAAGGAAACTAGCAAATGGTAAGGCTTGGGCTCAGGATTTATAAGCCAAGCACAGAGGGAGATAATAAATAGATTAGCTCAGGAATAGAAGAGGTGCCCAGCAGTTGGAGACAGCAAGGGGTCATAAGGAGGGCACAGTTGCTGAAGCAAGCAGAAGCCACCGTATGTTCTGAAGCAGGAGACGGGCAGGGTTAAAACCAGCGACGTAGCAGAGTGTGCTGCTGGTTTCCAGGGCTGTTGGAGTTGGGAGGCTGGGTCAGAGTGTGGCAGTTGAAATGGACAGTAAGGGACAGGGTCCACAAAAATTCCACAGGAATCAAGAGGATGACATTAGTGTCCCTAATTCCAGAAAACACGGGAAGAGGTGATCCTCATGTAATGACGACGACTTCAGGTTTCAGCTGAAAACCTTCAGGTATTTGCATACTCCTTGAATCAAGATGTTCCCTGGGCAAGCAGGTGAGAAATCAGGGTTACCTGTGCAGATTTTATGTGGAATGCCCTACAGAGGTGATAACTGAACCAGGCAAGGCGTCTCCTATGCTTTTTTTTGTTATTCATTTGCTTCATGATCTCTGCCTAAACCCTTTCATGTTTGGCTGAAGAGAAGCGTATTAGAACCAGTGTTTCTTCCAACTTACTCTGAATGCCCAATGCACAAACTCCCAGACAACGTCCACGTGGGACACGTCTCTACTGACCATAGGTTTCGAGTTAACCTGTAAACTGCCCAGATTACCAGCCCTGGCAAGGTGGGGTTCTGACCACTGGTTTTCATTACCGGGGGCACTGCTCATCCTGGCCGTCTTGCCCACACCACAGTAGTCACTGAATTTGTGATGGGTAATCTTGCACTTGACTTAGGAGAACTGAATCAAACTGCGTATGACTCTCAAAGCGAATCATTTAAAAAAGGTATTACAGCAATTAAGAATACATCAACACATATTAGATAAATATTTAGATAATGCATGCAAGAAATGAGGCACTATTTTGGTTGGATGATAAAATCAACTATTCACCTGAACACATTTCATAATTTTATAATTGATCAATTTAACCCACTGACTTCAATTTCCTAACCTTACACTTGTAAGGAAGGCATTAATATTGAAGATTATCATGACATCAGGAGAGGAAAATACTGTAATAAATAATTGAGTTTCTTTATGCTTCAGTTGCTTTTCTAAGTTACTTATGAAACAGCAACAAATACTAGTGGTGCTATTGGGAAAGTTGACATTATCCATTTCTTATTTAACAACGGAGTCATTAAAAAAGAGAGAGAGAGGGAGAGGGAGGCTGGGAGTGAGAAACATTATTGTATTAAATACAGATTCTGGTATCTTGAGAAGCTGCATGTTTGGTTTGGCTGAAGGATATCAAAAGCCACGAAGCAAGAGAATGACATTTGTTGTAGCCAAAGTAAACAATTTTTATTTCTGTTTTCCATATGCAAGCATATGAGTAGAACATAGCACATTTCATATTTGTACATTTTGGGAAAACATGTAAAATTATAATCATCATAATATAAAACACATCCCTTATGCTACTGAATGTTTCATCACTGCTTTGGGAACGCTGCACGGGCAGATAGTATAGAAATTCGTGATCCCGTGAAGTTTCAGTACTACCATGGACTGTGTATGGGCCGGACAGAAAGACCCGCACCGGAACTGTCTCAGTTCTGTGAAAATTTATTTTATAACCTGTTTCCAGAAGCTGTGATTCAAATATCATAGTAACTTATCAAATGTAACCCTCATTGCCAGGAAAAGTTCCCTTGAGCCTCACTGAGATTTTTTTTTCTGATCTCACTAGGGATGCAAATGTTTTCCACTCTCCATAAACTCCAAGATTTTCCCTCTCTCTCCAAAAGAGAGTCATTTCGAGGCAGAATCCCCACCCCCAGACATAAACGTGATCAAATGCGTGCCTTTCCAGCGAGGCTTTGCCCAAAAGTTCAGACAAATTGGAGTCCTTTTTATGAAATATCATTTCTTTACACCCTAACAGTTATGCCTGCCAGACAAGATGTTTGCAATAACCTTCACAAACTTCCATATTTTGAGAAATCAATTGTGGGTGTTAAGACTGAAAACAGAAGAAATTAATGAAAAGAAGTTATTGACAATGTAAATGGGGAATTCCCTGGCAGTCCAGCAGTTAAGGCTCAATGCCAGGGCACGGGTTCAATACCTGGTCAGAGAACTAAGATCCCGCGAGCAGCACGATGTAGCCAAAATAAATTAAAAATGTAAATAAAGTCTTCAACAGTGCTCAGCCTATGGTATGTGCTCAATGAATATTAGTTATATAATTTTATTATTCGGGAATATGCACATTTAAGGACAAATGGTATCATATACATACACACTTAAAATGTATACACCAGGCTTCCTTGGTGGTGCAGTGGTTGGGAGTCCGCCTGCCAATGCAGGGGACACGGGTTCAAGCCCTGGTCTAGGAGGGTCCCACATGCAGAGCAACTAAGCCCGTGCGCCACAACGACCGATCCTGCGCTCTAGAGCGCCCGAGCTACAACTACTGAGCCCGCGTGCCACAACTACTGAAGCCCGCGCGCCTAGAGCCTGTGCTCCACAATAAGAGAAGCCACTGCAATGAGAAGCCCGCGCACCGCAACCAAGAGTAGCCCCTGCTCGCCACAACTAGAGAAAGCCTGCGCACAGCAACGAAGACACAATGCAGCCAAAAATAAAAACAAATAAATAAATTTATTTTAAAAAATGTATATACCTATTTATGTATATAAGGGGTATGTATAAACAGAGAAGTGTCCAACTTTTCTAATCGCCAGAAATAATCTTTGCTTGTGAATTAATTCATTGCTGTTTGCTGTTTATTTGTTCTTTTGTTGAGAGTTGGAAAGGAGAGCACTGGTAGAGGTGTGAAATGGCTCCGTTATTTTAGTTAATTATTAACCCTGAAGCCTCACCATAATTATTCTAATCTCAGCATTGAAGCAACTTTGGCCATTGATGAAATGCCTAATCAATGAATTAAAATCACAAAACACACTGCACGGTGCCACCTTTATCACAGATCATAGGAGGTTAGAATGGGAAGGGCAGTCAGGTGTCATCCAGCACAGTGCCCGCGTTTTACAAGTGAGGACACTGCAGCCCAAAGATGTAAGGTGACTGCCCAGAGCCCAAGGCAAATATCAGAGGGGTCATTTCAAGACTGGACTTTCACCTCCACATCCAGGCTGTGTCCAGTCTCATTATCTGGAAGGCTTTTTCTCCTCTGAAAAAACAAGTCTGTCTGATTACACCGTGTGAAGCCATTACAGCTGGATTTGCTTCCTTGGCCTCTCGTGGGTGACGGCCTCCTAAGCCTCTCAAATGCAGAGAAGAGGGATTACGATTCTAAGATGATGAACTGAAGCGGCCCCAGCAGGCCTCCCCTCAACCTCCCCTTTCCTGCTCTGCTGTTGTAAATACACAAACATATACAGGCGCCAAGTAACACCACCTCATTTTAGAATTAAAAAGTCTGCTGTTTTGTTTTCCAAGTATATTTTTTAATGAAGTCTTTGAAAATAAGTCAGAGGAATCTCTTGTATCTAGACAGCATTGTTGGTGAGAATTGGTTATTGATGAGTTCAAGAAATCCCTTGTCTCTGATTCTGATGTTCAGAATGGAGGGTCCAGTTAGGCAAATTTGCCTGAAACCACACCTGCAGAACCTGGAGAACAGGCTGGAGGCTCCTGAACCCAGGTTCTGGTCTCCTCTATGCTGTATCTCCAGCACTAAATGCAGTGCCTTTGTACGTCGTAGGTGCTCCATGAAGTTTGCTGGATAAATTCATGAAAGAATAATAAGCAAATTAAATGTCTGTTTCTCCAAAGTTTCCATGGGAATCGAAGAGAACCTTAATCTGGAGAAAGGCATTGGCGCTTTCCAAATTATGTCTCCCAAATGATCTGGCTACACTGGCGAGGCCAAAAAACCAACCAACCCAACAGAAACCCAAACGCCCTTTAAACTTTTCCATTCACCTCTGGTAGCCACTGCAATGCAGCCAAAAATAAATAAATAAATAAATTAATTAAAGGAAAAAAAAAACAACAAAAAAACCTTCCACCGTGTCATGCCACCTTCAGTTTTGAGTTCTAGAAAGACGGATCTGTGTGTTCCCAAGCCAGGAAGACAGTGTGCCGTGGGTCTCTTACACGGCAGCTGCATTGCACAAAAGACAAGTGCCTTTCACCTAGTTTTGCCTAGTTTTGCCGGTGGCATTTACAAATCTGCACTGGACTTTGCCACATCCAGTTTTCTATCCCCAAAGCACCGCTGTGAGTTGATGGGAGGGAAAAACATTAACTTCACTTCAGCCTGAAGAGAGGTCAGTGACATGTCCGGAATCACACGGGGACCCAGAGTGCCTGCCTGGGTGCTTCCTGAATCAGTTTGAAGGTTGGCTATTTAAACAGCAGGAGATATGTATTCATTTTGGAAGTCTCTTAGTCTGTGTTTCTAAATGGTCGACGTGTAGATGAAGGGGGGAAATCAGTTAGTGTCTACTCACTGCTCCCAAGACCACGAAGTGAAAATAAAACTATTCAGAAAAGTTTGTAGAAAACTTATCTCATGATAAATCTACAGTTGGGTTATTAGGAAGCTAGAAAAGTCTATTTGAAAGATAGCTTCAGCTTTTGAAGTGGATTTCATGGAGCAGGTGAGGGCCCTCATGACTGTCCCACCCCCATCCCAACTGCGAGAAAAATGCCCCTGAGTGGCAAGACCAACATCTAAGCCCGCTTGACATTTTAAAATTTTTCTTGGGACTTCCCTGGTGGCACAGTGGTTAAGAATCTGCCTGCCAATGCAGGGGACACGGATCCGATCCCTAGTCTGGGAAGATCCCACATGCCGTGGAGCAACTAAGCCTGTGTGCCACAACTACTGAGCCCACGTGCCACAACTACCGAAGCCCGCGTGCCTAGAGCCCGTGCTCCACAACAAGAGAAGCCACCACAATGAGAAGCCAGCGCACTGCAATGAAGAGTAGCCTCCGCTCACTGCAACTAGAGAAAGCCCGCGCACAGCAATGAAGACCCAACGCGGCCAAAAAATAAATTAATTAATTTTAAAAAATTTAAAATAAAATAAAACACTTAAAAAATTTCGTATGTTTGGGTGAAAGCTGACTTTCCAAATAGCCACTTTTTTCTGTCTTTACCTAGATGCTTGTACTGGAGACAAAATGGTAGAGGCTGAAGGGAGTACAGTGGGTGACTGAACAGGCTTCTTCCAGGCTACCCTTGCGCCAGCTAATGTTATTAATCAATGCATGGCAATGATTGGTGCTAAACGCAAAGTTGCCCCTTTTTAGGTTCAGCTGTGGTTGAAGCTCATATTTTCTCCGATTCAATAGAATAATCGTAGAAGTTGGTTGGAACCACCTTGGTTCTTCCAGTTCTCTTGCCCCTGCCTCATGCTTTGCATGTGAAACAATTCTAGTTCCTTTAACAATCCGATCTCCTTCTAGTTCCCTTTTCATCCAGTTGTGTGACTCCTCTCCATGCCTGCTGTGTGTTTTCTGATTATGTTCTCTTGGGGAGTTTGGAAATTTACCCACACCAGTAGCCCTCACCCTCCAAAACAAAAACAAAACAGCTCACATACACATCCCCAGAGTAACAGGAGGACTGGCCCACCTACCCCAGTCAGCCTGTATCGTTGATTTCATATGTATTTGTACGTGTGGTCATCTGTAGGTTCCTTTGGCCACTTTATTGAGCTAATTAAATTCTAAGATAGTCTAAAGTTTACCAAATTGACCAGAAAACTCTTAGCCACCTAATATGGCAATGAAATGAAGATACATCTTTCAAGAAGACATTGTCTGTGACAATGACTAGAGAAGAAAGAAAATCCTTAGAATTCTTGACAACTTGGCCATTTCATGTTGCCCACTGTGGTATATCGCTTTCTGCTGACGATAATCACAAGAGCTGGTCCTACTGGATGTAAAAAAGGGAACTTAAGAAGAAGTAGAGGGACTTCCCTGGTGGTGCAGTGGTTAAGAATCCGCCTGCAAATGCAGGGGGCACGGGTTCAATCCCTGGTCCGGGAAGATCCCACATGCCACAGGAGCAACTAAGCCCGTGCGCCACAACTGCTGAGCCTGCGCTCTAGAGCTCACAAGCCACAACTACTGACCCCTCGTGCCTAAAGTCCGTGCTCCGCAACAAGAGAAGCCACCGCAATGAGAAGCCCGCGCACCACAACGAAGAGTAGCCCCCGCTCGCCGCAACTAGAGGAAGCCCGCGCACAGCAACGAAGACCCAACGCAGCCAAAAATAAACAAATAAAGTAAATAAATTTTAAAAAAAGAAGAAGGAAAACTTTCTTTACAAGTTGAAAGTAAAAGAAGCTAGGCTGATATTAGCATCTATAGATTTTAGATATGAAAAATTATAGACAGTGGTTTCAGTTATTAAAAAGCATGAGCTTAAGCCTTTTGATCCCTCAGTTAGAGTGCTGATTCAAAAAGTGTTCAAACACAACCTTTGACAGCTCAATTTCTAAAATAACATCATAAAAGCAGGAGAGTGAACAAATCTGTGCGTATCTATACTACAGGAGAAATCCTACCACCAATTACTAAACGGAAGTGCAGGGGTCCCTGTGCGCTTGTTAAAGATCTTACTGAAAGGCTGACGGGGAGCACGTGACAGTGTCACTGAGGGGAACGAAGGCCTAGGCTTGATAAAAGATGCTGCACTTTAGAGCAGCCCAGCACAGCCTAGAGTTGGAGAAGCTACCTCTTTTGCCTGTGAAATTCGCATTTGTTTTTTCCCTTTACCAATTTCATCTGACCCCTTGTGCCCTACCTTCTGCTGTCTGCACCTTTAGCCTAAAGTAAAGACACCCAAGTTATGGTGTGCATTCCAGATATTTCAATCACTAAATGTCAGTTCAGTGAGGGGAAACGTCAATTAAAACAAAAGTGGACTTCTCACAATTATTATTGTGGCTTGCGTAGGCCCAGGTTCCAAATTTTCACCCTTATCCCACCTTCCCTCTCAACCCTCACTCCTGGTTGGGGAAAAAAGGACTAGAAAGGCATGGAGCATATAATTTCTTTCCTTTCAGTTTCTCTAAGTAAACTTCCGGTTCTGGTCCAACTGTGTGTTAATATCCTGATATTAACACACAGTCTGAATTCTGAGTAGCCAGATCTCATGGCTTTAAAACTCCAACAGTTCTGATGGGTAGTTGCATCTCTTTTTTTTTTTTTTTTTGCGGTCCATGGGCCTCTCACTGCTGTGGTCTCTCCCATTGCGGAGCACAGGCTCCGGACACTCAGGCTCAGCGGCCATGGCTCACGGGCCCAGCTGCTCCGCAGCATGTGGGATCTTCCTGGACCAGGGCACAAACCCGTGTCCCCTGCATCGGCAGGCAGACTCTCAACCACTGCACCACCAGGGAAGCCCGTAGTTGCATCTCTTAATGCCCACTTTCTTTTAAGATTTTTTTTTTTTTCATTTGGAACATTTTTAAAGTCTTTATTGAATTTGTTACAATATGGCTTCTGTTTTATGTTTTGTTTTTTGGGCGTGAGGCATGTGGGATCTTAGCTCCCCAACCAGGGATCAAACCTGCACCCCCTGCATTGGAAGGCCAAGTCTTAACCACTGGACCACCAGGGACGTCCCTAATGGCCACTTTCAATAGTGCATATACACAGACTCTCAACTGAAGTTCTGACGGAGCAGTCTGAAATTGTGCGAAGCACAGCAACTGGCCCACTCGCCAGCGTGACCATCCATGGTCTAGCATGTTTTAATTCTACCTGCTTATTCATCAGTTGCCTGACTAAAGAATGATAGTATGTCCAAATCAAATTGCTTATCTTGCATTTCACAGGACAAAGGGGAATCCTGGGTGTCTGAGTTTGTTTCCCAAAGACTTTCCATTGACCCAGTTCATATTTCTCAACAGGAAGTCATATAGACTCAGGAAATGATCGAACGTATGCAACTGAGAGCCAAAGATGATCATAGTGTGAGGTCAGATATAAAAATATACACATGCAAAGAGACAGAAATAATACATTTAGGGGCATTTTCACGAAAAGTTACCCCTTTAGAGAAGAAGTTAAAATTATACTTCCTTAGGGCTTCCCTGGTGGCGCAGTGGTGGAGAGTCCGCCTGCCGATGCAGGGGACACGGGTTCGTGCCCCGGTCCGGGAAGATCCCACATGCCGCGGAGCGGCTGGGCCCGTGAGCCATGGCCGCTGAGCCTGCACGTCCAGAGCCTGTGCTCCGCGACGGGAAAGGCCACAGCAGTGAGAGGCCCGTGTACCGCAAAAAAAAAAAAAAAATTATACTTCTTTACCTGAATTTTCAGGTGTAACTCACTTTGTAGACTACTTGGAATACTGAAATCCTCTCTCATTTTTATAACACAATTGGTCTTGTATTTCTCTATAACAAGTATTAGACCCAGAAAAATACAAAGCGCTCAGTAAGAACGCAGCAAAATGTACCCCACAAAATTACATATTTAAAGGTAAGATTATCTTACTGATAAATTATTAGAAGTCTACTCAAATGAAGCTACAGAATATGAATGCAAAGTAGTCAGAGTTACTTTTATATTTGGCTTAATAGCTAAGAAGCTTAAAAAGAAAAGCAATATTATAACAGGACCAAACAGTGGGACAGCAGAGTCACTCGGTTCCTATCAAGTCTTCTCCCTAATATTCTGTACGAGAATCTACAAGTTGCATTTATTGTGGAAGCTTCTGGCATTTGGAAATGAATAGCTGATCTTGGTTAAAGCCTAGAGGAGATATGCAGACACTGGTTCAAGATGCAATAAGATAACTGGTTTGCTCTTTGGCCTCAGATAGAATCGCCGCTGAGTAAGGGTTGTGTAGACCAGGGTTGGGAAAGAAGGCCATTTGGCAGGTAACTGAGGTAGCAGTCAGAGCAAACAAGATTGCAGCAAATGTCCGGGTAGAGATAACAACCCAATATACAAGAATTCAAAGCAGGTTGTTGATATGGCCTTTCTTCCCCAACTGGAATAGAAGTTCCACGTGGGCAGAGATTTTTACATTTTGTTCATGACAGTTATCCCCAGCTTCTGGAACAGTTCCTGGCTTATAAATATTTGATGAGTGAATGAACATAAACTAAGTTTCAGAAGACATATTTGTCCAAGGAAATTAAATTCCACATATATCTAATGAGCACCTAAGCAGTGCTATGCTAAGTGTCCTTGTGTAATGCAGAAGTCGCTGCAGTGTGACTTGGGAAAGCATGGTTCCAGGTGGGGGGAGAGAGGCGCTGATGAGATCAAGGAGTGTCTTTGGGAATACAGCCATTTGGGACGGTATTAAATGCTGGACGGTAGGAAAGGCAGAAACTGGGACCCAAATGCCAGGCCTGACTTTGCGTGCCTGGCACCCGCTCAGGGCACTTTCCAGCAGGTGCTCAGTAAATGCCTGTGGATCCAGGAACTGGCCATGGGGATCCAGGGAGGCATCCAATCCAGCCTCGGGATCAGCAAGCTGCCAGGACCAGCCTGGGACTCGGCGCAGGCCTTCCTCTGTCTCTGCCTCACTCCCTTGAATAACCAGGGCCAAGTCTGGAACGGGGACTGTCAGAGTGAGGGCTGAGGACTCGTGCCCCAGAATTAAATGTTAAAATGTCAAACCCCAGGGCCCTACTTGAGACTTCCTATACCTTAGAAGAGGGACCCAGAAACTAGCACAGTAATCAAGTATCCAGGTAAGTCTCTTACACACACCAAAGTTTGGATTCTACTAAAGTAGGATTTCGCAGACAAGAAAAAAGATCTAGTAAGAATTCTCTCTCAAATATCCGCATTAGTAACTGAAATCCCAAGGGCATGAGAAATTAATATTTTGGGTGGTTCCTAAGGACCAGGGACTGTTTAACATGCTTTTCACATATAACTACTTAATATTCAATAATTCAAAGGGGTAGTTTTATTATATCTATTTTTAAGGAAACAAGCTCAAGGATAGTAAATAACTTGCCTAACACTGCACAGCAAGTACCTAGTGGGAATCCAAACCAGGTCTGCTTAATTCCTGAGACCACAGGCACCCCTATGTCTTGCTGCATCTTGGGCAAATGCAGAATGGAGGGAATCCGGACATTCCATAGCGCCTGTCTTTAGGGAATGTACGCAGACTCAGTTTCTCATTGGTTGAATCTGTCAAGGTGAATTTCTGGAAATCAAGATTTGAGGTTTTAATTATACATGCATTAGGTCTAGACAGAGAGTGTCTAAACCACCTGTGACTTTAATAATCCTTATAAAAAGGCCAAACACCAGATGACGTGATTTGTCTGGGGCAGAAAACTTGCGCATAGGACAGACAAATACCTTAAGAGGACAACAGGGGAGGTGTAGACCGTTACAACTGACACTGCCGCTCTGCTCCAAGTCTTCTCAGATTTCAAAGAGAGCCCAAGGGACTTGCCTGGTGGTGCAGTGGTTAAGAATCCGCCTGCCAGTGCAGGAGACCATGTTCGATCCCTGGTCCGGGAAGATCCCACATGCCGCGGAGCAACTAAGCCCATGCGCCACAACTACTGAGCCTGTGCTCTAGAGCCCAGAAACCAGAACTACTGAAGCCCGTGTGCCTAGAGCCCATGCTCTGCAACGAGAAAAGCCATCGCAATGAGAAGCGGGCGCACCGCAATGAAGAGTAGGCCCCGCTCGCCGCAACTAGAGAAAGCCCGTGAGCAGCAACAAAGACCCAATGCAGCCAAAGAAGAGAAGCCAAAAGTCGAGCTTTCCCTGTGAAATATCCTGATTTTTATTTTTCATTTTATTTATTTTTAAAAATTTATTTGTTTATTTTTGGCTGCGTTGGGTCTTAATTGCTGAGCATGGGCTTTCTGTAGTTGCTGTGAGCAGGGGCTACTCTTCGTTGCGGTGCATGGGCTTCTCACTGTGGTAGCTTCTCTGGTTGCGGAGCACAGGCTCTAGGTGCCCGGGCTTCAGTAGTTGCGACGCGAGGGTCAGTAGTTGTGGCTCGTGGGCTTAGTTGCTCTGCGGCATGTGGGATCTTCCCGGCCCAGGGCTCGAACCCGTGTCTCCTGCATTGGCAGGCAAATTCTTAACCACTGCACCACCAGGGAAGTCGCCTGATTTTTAAATATAGATAACGAATTCAAAAGTTTAAAACACACTTCAAAGGGCAAACAAACAGGTCTGGAAAACAAGGACGGGCCCATGCAGCGCCAGTCTACAACCTCTGGTCTGGAGCTCCCTCCCAGAGACTTAAGCTACATGGAGTAACTGGGATATTAATAGTTCCGTGAAACGTGCGTCTGTGCATCCTGTTTACATGAAGGTACACCCTATCACTGCTGCTGGTTTAATGTGATAAAATGTGCATCACATCGTCTTTGACTGCGTGCAGGTGTATGAGACACAGCCTGAAGGCCAAATTTTTGTAAACTGAATTGGGCCTTTCTATTTACTTACCACTGTTGGGATGCCTCATTCTGGTTTTGGCGTGATCTTCCATTGGCATTGGCCAATTTAAAATTAATGATTCGCTGGCTCATTTTAAAGGAAAATGGAGTAAATTCTCCGGGGTGAAAAGCCTTCAGTTTTAGTATGCACCCCCTACTGCGTCTGCTTTATTTTTTTAAATTTAATTTTATTTTTTAATATTTATTTATTTGGCTGTGCCGGGTCTTAGTTGCGGCACGCGGGATTTAGTTCCCTGACCAGGGATCGAACCCTGGCCCCCTGCATTGGGAGCGGGTAGTCTTTACTGGACCACCAGGGAAGTCCCTGCATCTGTTTAATATTAATTGACTGCATTTGGAGATTTCCTAAGAAGAACTTCTTGGTACTTAAGCATTAAAACTGCTCTGTTTCAGAGCAGAAATTCTCTCTCACTTACCGAGCTGATAATGCGATTCGCTTCATATGATGTAATGATACACGTTCGGAAACAGGAAGTTTAGAACAACTAATAGGGGTTTTACCCCTATTATTTAATGATTTAAAATGTTAAGTTACATAGGACTATGAACCAGCCAATGAATTATTGTTGTTTCTAACACTTCCACGGTCTAAATAACACTTCACTCTTTTGGTATTGGCAGCGCCTTAGGGAATATTTTCATCTCTATTTTAAGACAGGGTTTCTTTTTGCAACGTGTATGCATTTATGTCGTGTTATCAAGTGAGGCAACGTCAACCGACCAAAGCAGAAATCATCAAATCAACTGAACACAATGTCACAGCGTCACCCGTCTAATAATGGATGTTATACGCAGTATAGACGCACAAGCATCAGTGTGAACGGATTAAAAAGGCACTTACAAGGATGACCCGCAAAGACTCCTAGTTTCAAGACCCAACAAAAAGCCTCCAGGAAGTGAAGCCGGCAGGTTTTAATCTCACTTATTTTCATGGCTATGTTTTTTTAATTGTAGTTTTCCACTGTAAAACAAAAGCGCATCAAAGGAGTCTGGTGGATTTTGGAGAAGAAAAACCTCCTCTCTCCCGGAAGTCTGACGGAGCCCAGATCCCGGACTGAGCGGCCGCGGCCACGGGGAGCGCCCCTCGCGCCCCGCGCCCCGCGCCCACCGGCCGGCGTGCTGCTGCCCCCGCCGCCGCTGCTGCCCAGGCCAGGGCGGGGCGGGCTGCGCTTGTTTTTTTCTTTTTTAGGGGGGTGGGGGGGTGTGTTTCAGGAAAGCTCCGCGGTGCTGACCTCATCTTCCAAAGCAGCGCGTCCGCTGCCCGAGATTGGTGGTCGCAGTCAGCGCCCGCCGGTCCTCCGGCCGCCGGCAGGGCTCCGCGCCCTCCCCCTCCTCTTACCCCGCACTTCCTCCTTCCTCCGCCCTCCCCTCCCCTCCCCCACCCTCCTACCTCCCTTCCCCCTCTGCCCCGCCCCTCCCCATCCCCCCACCTTCTCCTCCTCCCGTCCCCTCCTCCCCTCTCTCCCTCCCACCCACCCCCCAATTCCTTCTCCCACCTCCTCCTTGCCCCACCCCGCCCCTCCCCCACTCCTCCTACCTCCCTGTCTCCAACTTCCCCCCACTCTTCCCTTCCCCCGCCTTCTCTCACCTCCCACCTCCTCCTTCCTCCGCCTCCTCCCACCCCATCCCTTTCCCCTTTTCTCCCCTCCCCCGGCCCCCAGGGCTGCGGGCGGCTCCCTGGTTTCGGCGTCGCACACACGTCTGGGCAGAGTGTGGTTCCCAGGCTCTCGATCTGGAATTCAGACGGGGAAGTTTGCTGGCAGCTCCAGCGCCCGGGCCGCCCTCGGGCCCGGCCCGTCAGCGCCCGTCAGCGCGGCATTCACACAGGGGCGGGTGGCAGCACCCTCCGCTTGTCTGCTCACTTTCACGACGATTCTGCCCTTGAAGTTCAGCACGGATTAATGAGCGGCAGTACTTTTTGTTTTAGAGAAGAGAATGAGGGAGCCGAATGGGACCGAGAGGGAGAGAGGCGAGGGGGAGGCGCGAGAGCCGGGGAGCAAGTTGGCGCCGGTGGGCTGGGGATGGAGGGTCCTTTAGGGCGGAACTGCATCGTCGGATTCCGCGCAGGGGTAGGTGGGTGCAAAGACAAGGGGCCGGACAACGGAGTCCCAGGCAAAGAAGTGTGTGGTATTTCTGCTGCCCGAAATGAGGCCACACAGTCTTGTTTCCCACTTCTTCAGACTCAGTAGATCCAGATCGGATCGCGTGAGTCTGTTTTATTCCCATTTGCACATGAGGGCACTGAGGCAGGGACAGGCTAAGTGACTCGGCCACCGCCACACAGCTCTTAGTGGCCGACCCAGGACTCAAGCCTACATCTCTCTGACTCCAAACCCCTATTCTACGGTGACCTAGTATTTGCTGGTTCAAACAAATGGCTCCGCTTTAGCGCCGATTGAATCCATGCCTTGTGTGGAGCACAGGCAGGTAGATTTGCAGGTAGCTATGTGCTCAGAATTCCTCCAGACTTGTATTTCACAAGGGACATAATCAGTGCATCTCTACCCCTCAGGACGTTGAGGAGGCCTTTCATTAGCAGGAATCTGAATTCCTAGACTTTCTCCAGAGGGAGTGTGCTTAAGGAGCTGTTGTTTCCAGTTAATCCGAGTCTCCTTGTGGCTCATTAGGGAGATGCCCTGGGCCCTAGGCCCATATCCCCGGTGCAAAATTGCTGGACTATCTAATAAGAGTTTTTAAATCCCCCAATTCCCATTCTTCTACAAAGGAAATCTACGATAGTGAGGGCGGGGAGACCAGCAAGTGAAGTTAAACTTGAAGGTTTAATGGCACTCTTGCATCATACCCAGAAAGTTCTGCTGGGCCATGAAGAACCCCTGGGAAAAACTGGGATTTTGGCCCCTTTGGTATTTTACAAACTGTTTACTCTGGAGACTAAGGAGATGGGTAGTGATGGTGACGGGACATTTGTGGTCCCCCAAGTATGTGTGCCCCTTTCCTGTTTATCCCCAGCAAATACAAAACACACCTGGTTCACTTAGGTTCTTGGATAGTAGTTTCTTTTCAGAAGATTTCAAGATACCACTAAGGATGGTTTGGGCTTCAGTTGCTATTTTTACGTCTACTTAATATCTACACATTCATCAGTCACCAGAACACACCCTAATCGTCACCCCAAAAACGAGGTAAAGATTTGACAAGTCTAGCCTTCCAAGAAAGTCCGAGGGAACATGTTTGACACATGTTCCAATACAGTGCAGGGGAATAGGTGTTTAAGATGCTGTGTTGTGGAATAATACCTCAGGGTGCTAGCTGATGGTGCATTTATTCCTAAGCTTCACGCAGCTCCCATATTGACTAAATCCCCCACAGGATCACTAGGAAGTTCTCCTGATTATCCTTTCTCCTTTTCTCCGGACTAAGAGCTGAAGCCACCAGATATGAGGATTGGTACAACCTGACACCCAAGCCTTGTTTTTGGGGTGGGTGGGTGCTGTGGTGGGCCTGTGGCTCCTTGGGCAGGGAGCCGGTGCCCAGGCTGGCTGTGGCAGTAGCGTGAGCCCCGGCAACGTGAGGGGCGTCGGTGGATCTGGGCAGCTGCTCCACAGCAGAATCGGGCTATTGCCTCCAGGTGGACAGCTGCCCTAGTCCTTTTTCATGACAGCCCATGGGGGCCTGCGGGCAGGCTTTCCTTGTGTTGAGGAGGGACCCCTGGAGGGTGGTCAGAGAATCTCCTGCTTCTTGCCAGGCACCCTGAAGAGGAGAAGAGAATCAGGGGAGTCAAATGAATCTGACAACCCACCTCCCTTTGCAAGTAATGCTGCCTCAGAGCTGCTTCCTTATCTGGCCTTGGAGCCTTTGCTGCTCCTGGGCTCCCCTGTACCCTTGACTGCCCGGGCGTGTCTGCCACCGCCGTGCCCTGGGCCCCAGACCCTTCCCGGCCATTGTGCCTCTGCTGGATCCCATTCCTAGGGAATCCAGAGGCAAGTCCAGGTTAATCTGCTCCGTGAACAGTGGGCAATGTAGGTGTTTGCCTTTTCACCAGGACCATCGACAGACAGGACTTGGATGCCAGGGCTGGCTCTGGGACAGGGAAGCTTCAGGCCTTTGCTGGAGCAAAACAGTGAGGGAGGTACTCGGGGTTTCAGCACCTCTTAAATCATCCCGGAGAGAGCGAGCGAGCCACTTACTTCTCCACAACGGCCCTGCCGCCGACTCTGTCACAAGAAGATGAACTACAAGTAATAAAATCAAGATGAAGTTATGTGTAAATCTTTCCAGCTTACAAAGATTATAGAAAGTGGAAGATGAAAGGGATGTTAAAGACCATCTACTTCTACCTCCTCGTTTCGCGGCTGTAACAGCCGAGGCCCAGGGAGGTGTGTGGACTAACTGACGGTCCCACAGCGGCTCCGAGGCAGGAGTTGCACCAGCATTCTGCGACTGTTGCACGACATCCTTGCTGTTCCCCAGTCCTAGGGCATCTTTCACTTTTTGAAAACAGGCAGAGAGAAATCCATCCTCCGGCATCTTCACCTCCCTCTACGTTTATCGTTTCCAGCTGCTAAAAACTGGCATTTTAAAAAGTGGGTCATCCTGCCGGTCACTGAGGGTCAGGGCTCTGGTGAGTGCTGATTGAGAGGAGGGAGAACAGGCAGGTGGTTGGAAGCAAAACAGACAGCCTCCCCTCTGGCGCCTGGGGATTCTGTCGCTCGAGTCCCTGGGTGTGTACCCTCAGCAAACACTAACCCACAGAGTCAATTGCCAACTCCAGTCATCTGTACATTTGCCCTCCGGGAATGTAAAGCTGGAGGAAATGCCATTTCCTAATCTCATTGGCCTTGGATGGAAAGATGTTTTTGCCCATTAGAAGCCTTCAAAGAGCGAATGTGTATTTAGGACCTGCAGTGCTCTCCAGGATCCTTTAAGGGACCCGGCTGTCAAGAAAAACCCACAGATGCTTCTGGCTTTGTCTTTGCCTCAGTTAAGACCTTTGGGTTGCAAGTCATCAACTTGAGTTGGCTGAAGTGTGTAGATAAAGCCGTGCGTCATCAAGTCCGAGGACGGATGGCTGACAGGCACCCGGGCAGGACCCCTCTCCAGCTTCGTCTCTGCTTCCTGTCTCTCGCTCTGCAGTCGACTTTCTTCTTCTTGGTGGGCAGCTAGACTGGGTGGGAGATGATCTGCTATGATTACCACGTTTACATCTCCTCTCCTGCAGAGATTAGCCAGGCGACTGGCCGTCCTCAGCCCAACACCGAATTCCCAGGAGGGAGGATGTGGTTGGCCCAGCCTGAGGCAGGTGCACAACCTGATCCAAACAAGGTGGCCGCAGGTAGGGTGCCCCAAGACAGACTGAGGGGCGGTTCTCCCTGACAGGAGAATGAAGTGCGGTGGGCAGACATTTCCCAAGGGTGACTATCCTAGGCTTTGATCCAATTAGCCATTGGTATAGAAAAGTGGTAGGTGCAGGTGGGAGTCTGGGATAAATCAGACACTCTAGAGACTTAATTTGCCTAAATTCTTGAGTGACAAATTCTCTATCATGTAACTCTTGTCTTTTTAGAGAGCTGTTTCCTTGCAGTTCAACCCCTGTCCTCTGGGCTCTAAGAAAGCCCATTCAATCAACCTGAGGAATGTCTTAATCTTTTATGTGGTTATCATATATATTTTCATCCTGTTGAAGGGTGTTAGCTGGATAGATACTGAGAATGAAATAAAGGTGTAATATTAAATTTGTATGGTTGATATATATAGGTATGTGCGTATGTATATATTGAGTTGGACAAAAAGTTCATTCGGGGTTTTCCGCACGATGTTACAAAAGCCCCAAACGAACTTTCTGGCCAACCCAATATATACATACACGTACACATACCTACATTTTAATTTATTTTTTATTATTATTTTTAATAGTACTTTTTAAAAATGCATTTTTTTCTTTTTAATTTATTTATTATTTTTGGCTGCGTTTGGGTCTTCGTTGCTGCGCGCGGGCTTTTTCTAGTTGCAGCGAGCAGGGGCTACTCTTCGTTGCGGTGCGCGGGCTTCTCATTTTCGTGGCTTCTCTTGTTGCGGAGCTCGGGCTCTAGGTGCGCGGGCTCAGTAGTTGTGGCACACGGGCTTAGTTGCTCTGCGGCATGTGGGCTCTTCCCGGACCAGGGCTCTAACCCGTGTCCCCTGCATCGGCAGGCAGATTCTTAACCACTGCACCACCAGTGAAGTCCATACCTACATTTTAAAACATCCAACCTACTTCCAGAAAGGATTGGAGCAAATTCTAATAAAAACAGAAGAAATATGACGAAAAACCATTAACATTAAAAAGATGTAAAAGTCAAGTAGCAAACAGGTTGCAGTTGAGCAGAGTGGCAGAGATGGACAAACTCTGATTCCTGCCCTGAACTGATTACTCAACTTGGCTCTGAACTTTCTAATATTCAAGAGAAAGAAGAAAATTTATGAATTGAGTGGCTATTATTATTTAAGCATCTAGAATAACATCTAGATGGAAACATCTAGAATAGTGGAAACATCTAGAATTGTGGATCTCAAAATATAGTCCAGGGCCTCCTGGGGTCCTCAAAACCCTTTCAAGGCGGTTCCATAGGTCAAAACTATTTTCATAATAATATCAAGACACTGTTTGCCTCTTTTAGTCTCATTCTTATGAGTATACAGTGGAGTTTTCTAGAGCAGATGTCCCCAACCTTTTTGGCATCAAGGACCAGTTTCGTGGAGGACAATTTTTCCACGGACCGGTGGGGAGTGGATGGTTTTGGGATGATTCAAGCACATTACATTTATTGTGCACTTTATTCCTATTATTATTACCTTGTAATATATAATGAAATAATTATACAACTCACCATAATGCTGACAGGGCGAGGAGCTCAGGCGGTAATGCGACCAGTGGGGAGCCGCTGTAAATACGGATGAAGCTTCGCTCGCAGGCCGCTCACCTCCGCTGTGCAGCCTGGCCCAGGGTTTGGGAACCCCTGTTCTAAAGGCTACATGTCATGTAATATGCCCACAGATTGAATGCAAAAGCAGGTATGAGAATCCAGCTGTCTTATACTAAGCTAGACATTCAAAAGATTTACAGAAATTTAAAATAATATCACTCTTCTCACTAATTTATTTTTGTTATGTAAAATGTATTTTCACAAAACATTCATTATGTTGATCTATTTTGAGTCAATGCTATTATTTTAAATGAATTAATTTAAAATTTTTGTTTTAATTTTTAATATGGTAAGTGTTGATGGATATACCCTATATAAGCAAAAACTCTGGGGTTCTCAATAACTTTTAACAGTGTTAAAGGAGTCCTGAGACCAAAATGTGCGAGAATTGCTATCGAGAATCTTATTATTATTTATGTACCTGAGATGGTGATCTTTGCCCCCAAAATTCCATTTTAGAAGGCATTGGGCAGGTCTCTATTTGATCCTTGGCAAAACTAAAATCATTTTATGAATAAAGTATGATTTTTGTAAACATACATTTGTTTATTGCTCATTTTATCTGTTCACGAAACATTTATTGAGCCCTTGTTATATATGTTCCAGGTGTGGTGCCTGACTCTGCGAAGGCAGTAAAGGGCGAGACAAACATGACCCCTGCCCTCGTGGAGATTTGTGATCTAGTTTGCAAAAGGGGCACAAGGTTGACTTGAAAAGAATTCAGGATCAATGTAAAACCAGATGGAAACTGCTTTTGTTTATCTTCACATGAACTACCAATTAATAGAAATACTATTTATTTTACTGAGTCTGAAGATTTGAGACTAAAGAATTTCCTGGCAGGAGGACACCATGTGCCAGGTATTGGATTTACGGGTGATTCAAGTTACAGCAGCCCTGGTCTGTTATTATTGTCTTGGAAGGTATGATACGTTTTGAGAAAATTCAGTATTGGTAAACAAAAATCTATATTAGAAAGTATTTTACTTGTATTTCAAAAAGAGTTTCCTTTTTGGAAATATTGGACTTATCAAGGGAATGATCAATACCTTTATTGATGGAATGAACTGTTCATTGTATACTTAGAATATGATTCAAATGATCACAGCTTTTCAGTAACATGTATAACGCATTTAGGAAGACAAAACTACAGTGTACAGTTACAGTAAAAAAGAAGGAAGCAAGCTTCTAGGTATGGCCTGTGTCTGATGTTAGGCGAGCCTCAGGCCAGGAGGAAAAGTCCAGAGTTGGTAAGAGAAGCGGCAAAGCAAATAAGAACTGTGAGGTGTAAGTTCATTTCTTTCTTTTATAGCATGGTTGGGCTGGAAGGTCAAGACGGTGCGTGTACGTCTTAGTATCTTAGACAAAAATCTTTTAGTGTGTCCTCGTTGATTAATGAAGAGATGTAGGGTAGATATAGGGCAAATTAGAGTGATTTGAAGCTGGTTGAACAATCACTTCCCAAAAGTCTTGGTAATGGATCCATTCCAACTTTGACGGAGGTCTCTATTGACTTGCCACAGGGCTCTATCTTCAGCTGCCCTCTATACAATGTTGTTATAAGTGATATCCTGAAGAAATCTGTTGATGGCAAAGATGGGAGGAATAGCTTATACATTAAGATGCTAGAACCAGGGTCCAAAAATATTGTTAAAAACTGAAACAATGTACCCAGTCTAGTAAGACAGAATTTAAGAGGAAAGTATCCACCACTGGGCACCCAAAAGCCATCCACACAAGTCTAGGATGTTTGGAACCTGACATGTTAAATGGAACCAGAATGAGGCAAATACAAAAATGTGTCTATAAAGACCTTGTTCAGAGTAAGCTCCCACTTGGCACTAGGATGTTTCCTTAAGCGCCATGGTATCAGTAGGTATTAGGACGGGGGCGGGGGGGATGAGGGTGAGGGTGGGGAAGAAACTCGGGTGGGGCATGTGGTTTAAGAGTACAATGTGAAGAAAGGAAGAAAGAAAGAGAGAAAGGAAGAAAGGAAGAAAGGAAAAATGGAAGGAAGGAAGGGAGGAAGGAAGAAAGGAAGGAAGGAAGGAAGAAAATAGAGAAAGAAAGGAGGGAGGGAAGAAAAGAAAAAGAAAAACAAGTTGGGATGGAGGGAAGAAAGAAAGAAAGAGAAAGAACAAGTATAATGTGCAAAAGAAAACAGCAAACTCAGTAAATTGCTTCCTAAAAGGCCATCTCAGAGGTGTCAGATTGTATTAATAGGAACATTCTGTCCAGAATAAAGGAGGGGATGGTCCTGCTGTACTGTGCAAGTTAGGCCTCACCTGGAATATTGGAGGCAAGTCTGGGTTACCACCTTTTACAGAGACTTTGGCCAGCCAGAAAAATAGAGAAGGCAGCAACTAAGATGGGAAGGGTCTTGAGATCACATCATATCCCTGCTCTCAACCCTGCAGAGCGAGGCCCTGTCGAGGCCACAGGACTCCTGGCTGCCTCTCAAACCTCACCTCCTACTTACTGTCTCACTTCCCCTTACTGTCTTGCTGACCTCCTTGATATTCCTCAAACATCACACATATCATTGCAGGGCCTTCACTCCCTCCTCTCCCCGCATTCACATGTTTCATCACCTCAATTCACTCAGGTCTTTGCTCAAATGTCACCTCCTCATTAGGGCTCCCTTGCCTCCCAACTTAGGGGAGAAGCACTCCCCTTTCCCAGTCTCTGAACTTGCTTTTCCTTCAGTGTTTTTATTGCGGAGCACAGGCTCCGGACGCGCAGGCTCAGCGGCCATGGCTCACGGACCCAGCCGCTCCGCGGCACGTGGGATCCTCCCGGACCGGGGCACAAACCCGTGTCCCCTGCATCGGCAGGCGGACTCTCAACCACTGTGCCACCAGGGAAGCCCAACGAGCAATTTTTAGCAGACTCAGTGAGTACAATGAGGCCCTATTGCAAACCTACAAGAGTAAAACCTCTGAGAGCTACTCAGACACTGAAGGAGCTACTCTGTGGACGAGGCTTTTCCCATGTGGCCAGGCTAGAGTGGCGAGTGGGCGCTGAGTAAGGGAGCTTCAGGAATCTCAGGCTCCAGGTAAAGAACTGTTTCCAAGAGTTGGAAAGGGTGGGCCTCTGGGAGCATCCCTGCCACTAGGCGTGTGTCCTCAGGTATGAGGAGGCTACTTGCCAGGGATATTGTTTGGAAGTTGAATTTGCTAATCCTGAAGACTTTTTTTCCATTCCCAAATTTTGTGAGATTGTGGCAGGTCAGCCCACCTCTTTCTCGTTAAAACAATTTTGAATTTAGTCTACTGAAATAGTTTTTCTATGTGAACACATTTTTAGTGTTTTGCATGTGATAATGGGATTCAATTTGTAGAAATGATGCCCATTTTCAGAAACACAGAACAGAATATGTGAGATTTAGAGGAGAAAGACTTTGATTTCATGGGAAATGTGTGTCATTCTCTGAGAGCATCCTAAGAATGATCAGAATGTACCTAATTTTTCTTATTCACGTGTCTGATGTGCTTACCACCCTTATAGATAATTATAAACATTGCTTTCTGAGTATCTTTCTAGATAAGACATGGCATCTCTCCCAAGGAGAATGATTTTAGCACTCAACAGCAGAGAAAGGAAGTGAATTATCCCTTTGTAACTGCTTGGGCGCTTTAGGTAGTCAGGCAGCAATTATCCTGGTGTGAGTAAACAAGACTCTGCTTTGCTTTTTCACCAAGGCAGTTTTCTTTTTTATAGCACTAAATGTTGTGTATTAACACAGAGCTCAGAGAACATAGAGGTCTGTGTATTTTTATAAATTAAAACAAACAAAAAAACATAACAGTGCTTGTAGAGGCCTCTGTGTTCCTCACTCGGGGGAAAAAGCACAAAATATCAGTGTGGAGGGATTCCAAGTGCCTCCTAGCTAATCTCTGCAGCACTGCCTTACTCCCACAGTCCTGAAGCAGGCCCAGAGCAGAGAGATACGGCCTGAAAGTGTGTCATGGGAATTTGTGACTGTTTCTCTGGCTACGCGATGAGATTTTTGCTGCCTAGAAACGTCGGAGGTTGGAACCACACAGCTAGTGTTCTGTTAACCTAATATGTAGAAAAGAAAGTCTTTCCTGGAAGTCTGAATTTTTAAAACTTATTTCAAAAGGCGAACAAGAGAGCCCAAACATCATTTCAGCACATTAAAACAACAGCAGCAGAAACTGAGCTATGTGAAAGCTATATAAAGAGTGAACCTTGGCGGTCCAGTGGTTAGGGCTCTGTGTGCTCTCAGTGCAGAGGGCCCGGGGTTCAGTCCCTGGTCTGGGAACTAGGATCCCACAGGCCGCGGGGTGCAGCCGAAAAACAAACAAACAAATCAATTTAAAAATATAAATAAATAAAGAGTGAACCTTCTTTCTCTCCCAGCGTCAGCCAGGTTCTAGAGCACGGTTTCATGAGATGGGAAGCGGAGTATGTGGTTGCTGAATACTAGTTCTTGAGGACCTTCCCAGGAAGTGAATTGGAAGGGAAATGACATCAGTGAAGCCAGAGCAACCCCAGGGTCAGAAACGAGGATGCTCCTGTTACTTGGTCCTGGGATATAGGACGACTGATGTTTCCCTGGGCATCGGCACCAGAGGGTGGCTTTCCTAAGGGACTCTACATCGTTGGGGCTGGCCTTTGGGTCTGACCCAGCAGTGTGGGCAGGACCTCTCTCTCCTGGTTCCTCTTGTGCCCTGTAGAATAAATCAGTGGAATCCAGACAACTAGCGGACCAGGGTCCCAGCCACACTGCAATTTCTTGTTTATGCTTTACCCGCCTACTGCCTGCACTGGGCTGCGTGCTCCCCAGGACAGGGACACATCTTGTTCACCATTGTATCCCCAGCACCTAGCTCGGCCCAGCCCCGAAGGAAGGCAGCCGTCAGTGAAGGTTTTTTGCACGTTACTGTTAAATGAAGTGAAACGGTCCAAAAAGTTAACGCAAGCCTGCACTAACCCGCTTCGAACGGTGGCACAGACTGCGCGCTTGGGTTTGAGGGAGGGTTTTCTTCCTCCATGTGGTCTTGGGTGTTCAAGTAATGGGCACCAGAAGCCCATCTGGTTACCTGAAAACTCAGTTCTTTGGCGGTCCGGGTAGTGAGGACAGGGTCTGAGTCCTTGCTCACCGTTGAATCTCGGGGTACAGTGCCTGGCACCCGGAGATGACCCACGAACACCTGTTAAAACAATAAAGTGATCGCTACCGGCCCGACTTGTGCCTACTCGGCTGCTGTTATTACAGACTAAATGGACCTCTTTCAAAAGAGGCACGTTAGGAAACGATATCGCCCTGAAGGGCAAACATGTTGGGGTAGCAGCCCTTTTCCTACCGCTCTCTGGGAAGGTGAGGAGAAACCTGGGACGAAACCTCCCAGGGTCACGGTCCTGCACGGACCGCCGGCCTTGGGTTGCCGAGGTGAGCGGGCGTTCCCGGCCTCGCTCATCACGCCAGAAAAGTCCCAGAACCAGAGCCGGCAGGTTGGGAGGCGAGGCAGGCATTTCCTCCCCCACGTGACAAGGCCACTCCTCCGACCCCTGCCGGATCCGCGCGGCCACCAAGTGTCTCAAAGGTGAGGACTGAAGAACTGCTGCGGCGGCAGTGGGAGGCGCGGCTCGCCGCCCCGCCGCGCTCCCTCCCCCACGCCTCCATTTGGTGAGTTCCTAATAGGCTCCGGAGCCAGGACGGAGACCCCTGCCGGCGGGACGCGGCACTGCGGCTCCCGCCCTTCGCCGAGCAGGCTGCGCCCCGGGAGCCAGCTAGCCGGCGAGCTGGGGAGGGTCCGCGCGGCACGGGACGTTTGTGTCCTTCGCGAGCCAGGTCTTGATTCCACCTCCAAGGGCTCAACGTGATCTCTTCTTTGGACGCCCTCCGAAAGATTTTAAAAGACATCTGTTCCCGTGTAGGGCTGGCCAAATGTCCCCCTCCCTCGGTTCCTGTCGACGTCTCCCGCCACCCAGGCCCCTCGCACCGACTGTTCCCAGAGCTCCCGGGCGGAGAGAACCCGAGAGCCGCCGTCCGCAATCAGCGGGTCCTTGAAAGGCAGGGCAAGGCCTCACTCGGTTTCTTTCAAGTTCACGGAGGCTAGCCAGACGGCTCTCGGGCAAGCAGTTGCCCACGCTCTGCTTCAGGCAGAGCCCTAAACCAGTGCCTGTACCTCTGTGTGTGTGTGTGTGTGTGCGTGCGTGTGCCTGCGCGTGTATGGGAGGGTGTGCAAGGTGAAAACGGGATGTACTCGAAATCACAATGAGAGAAGCAAACAAACTGAAGTGAGCACAGAGGAAGAACGACTTACTATGAGCCTGGGACCTAGTTGGAGAGGCAGGACTAACCTTGCGATTGTAATCGCCACTTTCCTTGCCACGGAGTCCTAAGAGAAACAACTCCACGAAGGCTGGAGAAGAAAAAAATCTTGGGGCTGCTGGTCTGGAGCGAATCCCCTCAGAATGAGGGAGATCTGAGTCCTTGCAAGGCAAGGGGATGGATTAGGCCTTCCATGTCGAGAAAACAGTGGCTTAGGGTGGGCTGCTCCTGGCTGGGCTGGGCAGGTGGAATAGTGCGCGCCGCCGCTGGTTCCCTGCAGTCCCGGAAGTGCAAAATGAGTCTGGAATTCCTACTTGGGATGGTTAGAACGTGGTTCTCAAAGCGGCACCCCCTCTCCTGGGAACTCGTTAGATATGCAAATTTGGGGGTCCCACCCTAGACACTGAATTACGGTCTCTGGGGGTGGGCCCCAGCAATCAGTTTTTAACAAGCCCTCTAGGTGATTGTGGTGTTCCCTAAAGTTTGAGAACCCCTGGATTAGGAAATGGAGAATAAAGGAGCCGGCTGGGTGGCAGTCCCGGTGCCAGACAGTGAAAGCCGGGCTTCTTGCCAATAAGTAAGCAGGAATGAGGGTGTAACGCTGACAGGCATAGGCTGGAGGGAAGGGGATCCAGTTTGTGAGGGAGAGAGTGCTGAGTAAATGTTATTTTGGTCCCGTTGATGTGAGGGCAGGACACCCACGTGGAAATTCCTGGAGGCAGCGGGAAGGCAGAGCCTGAAACACAGGTGGGAGAGCAGGGGTGGGCTCACCTGTGTGGAGCCGCAATGGAAGGAGTGGGTCAGCTCACAGAGGAAATAAGTCTAGTGACATATGTTCAGGTAGAACATTCACAGTGTTGTACACGCATCGCCACCATCTAGGACACGGGGATGGGGGTGGGACGAAAAGTCCAAAACTTACAGGGAAGAGCTGGTCAGTGAGGAAGAAGGAAAACCCAGTCAGTGCGGTGCCATGGAGGCAGGGAAAGGGAAGAGGTTCAAGAAAGAACCGGTGGGAGGAGAAGGGCTCAGACATGAGCTGGCCTAGGGCGATGTTTTCTGACCCATTAGACGGCTGTGAAGCAATAAGGTTGTGAAACCAGCATTTCAAACAGTAATAGAAAATGTCAGCGTGTATCTTACATAGCAAAGATAGGGTTTCGTGAAACTTCTGTTTGATATGTTTTTTTTGGGGGGGAGTACAACATCATTTCTGTGTCATTCTTGCCAAAAATGTATAACGTTCGGGCAACTTGAAAAAACATCAGAGAAACCAAAATTGAGAGCCTTGACAAAAAAACTGATCAATATTCTTCAAAAGCGTCAAGATCATAAAAGTCAAGAGAAGGCTGAGGTGCTGTCACAGATTCAGGGGACTGAGGAGAAATAACTAAATGCAGTTTGGGATCCTGGATAGGATCCCGGAACAGAAAAGGGACATTAGTTGAAAACTGGGGCCTTTAGTTTGGATAACAGTATTGCACTGATGTTAATTTCCCGGTTTTGTTATTGGCTGTCTCACATCGGTCCCCAACAAGGGTTCTCCTGGCTGGTGTTGTTTGAGCCAATAAAACAAGACCCAGTTCAGTTCAGATGCTGTGGAAAATTTTATTCTGTGATCGAGGAACGTGGAGGTGGGAGCTTAGGCTCTAGAGGATGTGCTCCCGGGACAGGTCGTGGGCGGGGCTGCTTTATAAGGTCTCCGGCGGCAGGGAGGGGGCGGGGTTATGGCAGGACAGGCGCATGCGCAGCTGTACTGCTCCGGCTCCGGTTCCAGTGCTGGGTGCAGCCTCTCTGCACTCGGTCCGATTCCGCCATCTTGAATCGCGGTGTCTTATGGGGTGCTTTTGCACACGGCCTGCAGCTGAAGTGTCGGATGGGGCCGTCCTACGCTGGGAGCCGTAATGCGACTCGTTGGGTGCGAGGCCTCTGCACGTGGCCCCCTACAGGCAAGTGAAACTACACTAAGCGCAAAAGAAGCGTTTAGACCTTATCACCTAGATGCCATCTTATTTTCCCCAGGGACCCCCGTAGGCTTTGCGAGTGACGTTCAGACAATTGCGGTATGGATCTGTAAGATGTTAACACTCGGGGAAGCTGGACGAGGAGCGTTTAGTCTGTACTGTCGGCTATAACAAAATGCCACAGACGGGGTGGCTTATAACAACAGACATTTCTTTCTTACCATTTTGGAGGTTGGAAATGCAAAATCATGGTGCCGACAGAGTCTGTGGTGACAGCCCGCTTCCTGGTTCATAAATGCTGCCTTCTTGCTGTGCCTTAGGGGCGATAGGGAGCTCTCGAGCCTCTTTTATAAGGTACTAATTTCATTCATGAGGGTCCCTCATGACCTAAGCACCTCCCCAAACCTCATCTCGTAATACCATCACATTGGGCAATAGGGTTTCAACATTTGAATTTGGGGGTTCCGGGGGACACCGCATTCAGATCATAAAAAGGGATATACGTAAATCTCTGTACTATTTTTGCAACTGTTCCGTGAGTCTAAAATTAGTTCAAAATAAAAAGTTTTAAAAGTACAAAATGTATTTTTGTAGATGTGAGCAGGGAAGGGGTTCATGATACAAACTCTGATGAGAGAGTCTGAGATCCCCACTGTCTTCTGGGGTGTGGAGGGCATGTGGACCAGGCAGTGAGGGAACGCTCCTGGAGCTGAGGGCCCAGGAGGTCTTTTGGGTGACATGGGGGAGGATGAGAAGCTGCAGGGCATGGGTGCGGTCAGAGAGGGAGCTGGGATTATCACAGTGTCTGCAGGCAATTAGATGCAGGCCTCAGTTCTGCAGTTTGACAGAGACTATAGATTCCAGAAGAGAGAGGAACTCCGACCCGAGGAAGTTTGAGAGCCGGGTGTGAACAGTGGATGTCTGGATGTTGCAGTGCTATCCTGTTATAACCTACAACAACCCTTTGGGGGAGATTACATGCCAGGAAGAGATCCCCTGTTACCCGGGGGAGGGTGCATTTGATAGTCTAGGGTTGTGTATTGTCTTTAATTTTTTGGGGGGGGGTTACTTAATTTTAGGTCCCTGTTTCATAATCGAAGTCCTATTTCATAATTGAAGTTTCCCTGAATCCTAAAAGCAGGTAAGCGCCCCTCTTTCACAAGGAATCCTGTAAGCAATCTGGAGGAATTAAAGGTTCTGGTAATTCAGTAGCTTCTAACCTCCCTTGGTAATGTAGTGAGTTAGAGCAATGTGGTTCTCAGCTGAGGGCAATTTTGCCCCCCAGGAGACATTTGGCAATGTCTGGAGACATTTTCAGTTGTCACAACTCTGTGTGTGTGTGTATGTGTGTGTGTTACTGGCATTTAGTGGGTAGAGGCCAGGGGTGCTGCTGAACACCCTACAGTGCACGAGACGCCACTCCACCCCACAACAGAAAATGATCCGGTCTCAAACGTCAATAATGCCAAGGCTGAGAAACGGTGAGTTACGGGAGATGAGGATCTGAGTTCTGTTTATGTTCAGGAAAAGCTGAGTTCTGTTTATGTTCAGGAAAAGCTGCCCGGGTGCTTTTCACAGAAGAAGGGTATTAGATTTCATTTATTGGCTTGATTTCAAGTGGGTAATTATAACCTGCCTACCTAAAATTTACACTTTAATTTTCAGTGGTTATCTTTCTTCAGTTCCTGCTTTGAAAGGCTCAGTGTGGCTGTGTTCTTGACACAGGGCAATATTCTGTGCCTGACTCGGTTACAAGTCAACAGGGGGTGAAACAAGGGGTCTGGGAAGTGATTTGAAACCTTTGGGAGATAAAAAGCACTAAAACAAGAAACTTGGGATGTTATCGTTATGAATTATTAGTAATATCACAGTACTCATTCAGCCACTCTCAGGATTCCCATGGGATTCCTGTGAGCAGTGAGGTCAAAATCAGATTCCTGACCTTCGGTCTAACCAAACACTGCCCAGAATTAATATGTTATGGTTAAAAGCAGGGAGCTCTCCCTCTGCAGGGCCCTGCTGCCTGCTCCCAGCATTTGGGAGAGGCTCTGCATTGGCAACATCCAGCTTCAAAGCAAATCTTCAATCTTCTATTCGTACTGGCTGTTCCCATATTTAGAACAGAGCAGCCCATACTTGTCTATTGCTTCAAGGCAAGAGCAAATTCTGAAGGTATTAAATAGAGTCTCACTGCAAGCAAACAAGAGAGGCCAGAAAAAAAGGGCAAGGCTTTGCCTCTGCTTTTCCTAACGTTTTAAAGATGATAATAATTCAGGGTGGCAAAACCTAAAATCGGAAGTCAGGCTGTCAACTGTTCGACAAACCAAATGATTACTTTTTTATAAACCACACAGATTAGTTCATGAAACCTGATTTGGCTTTTTATTTATTTATTTTTTTAAACAGTACTTCAATGTTAAGCAAGCCTAGACGGCTACAGGCAGGTATAAAAGGAGCTGGGTTTTCCTTTGTAAGGTGTCTTTTTCTTCTTGTTCATTGTCCCTAGGATTTCTGTCTTTAGAAATATAGTACCAATCTCATCCTTAGTAATTTGAAGTTTCGGCAAAGAGTGACTTTTGGGATTTTGAATGGTGCTGTGTGTTGCTTCTCTGCTTGACATATCTTTAAGTAGGTTTGGAATGGAGACTTCTGGCATGATTCTTCCTTAAAAGTCCATATTATTTCATAGTACAAGTGTTGCTTTTTATATATGGACAAAATGCCACTGATGTTAATTTGATGTTTGGTAGCTGACTCATCCTCACCCTCTTGCCTAGGCCCTTAAAAACATGGATTTAAAAGTGTTAGCTGAGAGGAGAGGCAGAAATTTTAGCTACAGGGTAAAGTCTGTCTTTGCAGAACAAACTGATGTGTCCCAGACAAAACCTGAGACTCTGACTCCTGGTGGGAATAATCAAACCATAATAAGTGTTAATATTTATTGGCTATTTAGTATGTGCCAATCTGAGTCCTGAATTTTCTTGTGGAATGACTCATTTAACCCTTGCCACAGTTTTTTTAAGGTAGGTGCTACTTATTGCCTCTATTTTATAGCTGAGGAAACTGAGGCTTAGGGAGGTCAGAAGGACTCCACTAGAATTTTTTTCTTTTTTAAATTAATTAACTTGTTTTTGGCTGCATTGGGTCTTCGTTGCTATGCGTGGGCTTCCTCTAGTTGTGGCGAGCGGGGGCTACTCTTTGTTGCGGTGCACAGGCTTCTCATTGCAGTGGCTTCTCTTGCTGCGCTTGTTGTGGAGCACTGGCTCCAGGCGCGTGGGCTTCAGTAGTTGTGGCCTGCAGGCTCAGTAGTTGTGGCGCATGGGCTTAGCTGCTCCGCAGCATGTGGGATCTTCCCAGACCAGGGCTCGAACCCATGTCCCCCGCCTTGGCAGGCAGATTCTTATCCACTAGAATTTGAAACGAGCCATCTGTCTCTAGAGCCCTTGCCCTTAACTCCCCCCCCAAATGATCTAAAAAACACGAAATATATTGGCAGGTGATAATTATATAGTTTGTGATAATTATATAAATGTTTCATTATCTCTTTTGCTCAGGAGGCATGATGGTAACCAGAATCCTGGAAGTTGTCTGTTTATAAAGAGTAGATTTGGACACGGCTGGACGCAAGTCCACACACTCCAACACAGTGTGAACAGAGGGCCTCTTGGAGCGAATGTGGTGCCCCAGGAGAGGGCCTCTTGGAGCGAATGTGGTGCCCCAGGAGATCAGCTCAGTTTCTTTTCCTTCTTCCCAAGATGAGTTTAGGTGGTGGGATGTTTTAGCTTTTCTGTTCTTTTTCTTTTCCTGAACACGGCGCAGTCGATACGCTTTTGAAGTTTAATTGCGCCTCTGGTGCTGCATTGCATGAAGCATTTTCATCATGGCCGTTTGTGGAAGCTGAGTGCTTGGCAGGAATGACATATTTATCTTGGAGTTGAGACTTGAGAAGCGAGTTCCACCCCTGAACAAGGCCTGAGATATATCACCTCCCCACCTGGGATTCCAACCTCAGGTACATAAGGGAGCCTACAGTAAAATATAAGAGTAAAGGGAACAAGAAACCATTTTCCATTAATTTAGATGAAAGCTGATGAGGTCAAGTACAGCCGTCTATCATTTCTGTGGGGTTTTAGTACTAGTATGTCCCCCACAGCCTCCCGATGCACTGTAGGGGGTGCCGAAGAGTGGTTGGCAAGTCACTACTTTCAACAATGTGTATTCAGGCTTAAATATGTCCTTCCTGCATCAGGTTGAAAATGGAACACGTTGATAACATACTGACAATCGTTTGCTTTTAAGACATGTGGCAACTTGCTGGCATGGCCTAGGAGCCCTTTTGAAATTGGTCCCCAGCTCTCCTTTCTAGCTCTAGCACCTGCCACTCCGTCGCCTGCGGCTACACAGATGGCCTGCACCCCTTTACTCCACATGGGGTAAAAGGCAAGTCTTGGCCACATATCAGGATTCCAAGGATTGGTTTCCTACATCTTCTGGGCTTCAACTTTGAGACATAGAAACAAGACTAGGGTGGGCGATGTGGTCCCAGGATGACCTGCTTGGCAGACCATACCCACAAGAATTCAGTGTCATAATTTAAGGTATGTTGACTGAAAAAAAAAACGCACAACATAAAAGTTGAGAATTATGTGTTTTTTTTTTTAATTGTAGTTGATTTCCAGCGTTGTGTTGAGAATTCTGCTTTACCTGGTGGCCTTACTGAGGACTGTAGCCCGGGATGGCAGCCTCTCAGCTCTGAGGGACTGTTCCAGAGAAGTAAGGGAGGGGCCAGGACATTTCATGCCTCCTGGTGCAGCCATGTGGGCGCCTCATCCTGGGATGCCTTCCTTCACTTCGTCTCTCGAATCGTACTTGTCCTTCATATCCAGTCATCTTCCAGTCAGCAGCTGTCCCTGACCCAACCCTCTGAGTGAGATGCCCCCTCCATGCCACTGTAATACCCTGGGCTTCCCCTGGTGGCCATCCACACCATGCGAGGCCTCTTTACTACCATCTACCTTTCCTATTAAACTATATTCTTTCATTCTGGCTTAGATAGTGGGGGATCAATATATTTGTTGAAAAAACGAATGACTCTTTCTTTCTGACAGCAGAGCCTGTTTGGGAAACAATTCAAGTCAGAAGATCACTTAGTGAATATAAAAGGCCTAGGATGGGCTGAGCCAGAAATGCCCCCAATCCGTGTCTGAAGACACTACCCCGTCCCATAGCCATTGCTGCTCTGCTGGATTGTTCTAGGTTCTCCACACTCTCCATTTTTCAATGCTGTGAGCTCTGCTGGTATCAAAAGGGCCCCTGAGTAGGTGCTAATGTCTTTGACTTTAAACTTGGCCATGACTGCAGGAAGAAAGCAGCTCAAGAAGGCTCTCGTCTCTTCTTTTGAAGAAGAGACGCTGTTTCTCAGCTTGGGACTGTGAGTCGGGCTGGACCAGCTCTGTGTGATGTTCCACCCGCACGTTCTCCCATGGCTGCCTCTGGGCCCCAGCAGTGCTCTCTGCCTGGTTTCTGAAGGGCTGTAGGAGTGCGTCTGTGTTAGTGGCTGCATAGGACCTGGCCATGACGCGGAGGATTTTCCCCTTGGAGGCAGCTGTGCATGCAAGCAAAGGAGATGGCCTCCATCACCCGAGAGGAAGGAAATGGAAATGCCCTCTGCTCAGACTGTTCCCTCACTGCTCACCGCACCAAAATTCCACCGTCAAACCCCAGTACCCTGCGGAGGGGCGTGTAGAACCACGAATCTATCAACCTCTCCTGACACATTAGCACTAATTAGTTGTTCAAGGATAGGTTTATTTTGACCATGTAGAAAGGCTCCTGAAAGATCTGTAAGCACAGGGAAAGTGGATCTCTCTGGGCAGTGTGAGAATCTCAGCTTGGACCATGGTCATTCTCTTGGCCACGCTGGAGGCCTCAGCCAGGCTCCAGCTGTGTCGTCTTCTCCTCCAGTTTTGATAGATATTACTCACGACCTTCTGAGCTCTAATCAAGTGTAAATACCTTAAACTGCCGTCGAAAGCCTTGGGGGCAACGGTCAGGTGTGATCAGGAACTTTTAGTGGATCAGCTCCCCCAGCTCCCCCCCCATCCCCCCAGGTCCCTGAGCTTCTGGGGGACACGGCCACTTCCTTTTCACTTCTCTGTTCCTCACAGCATTCAACTCAGTTATTTGGCATTTAGGTGTCCATGTGTGTTTGCAAACTGAATTGAATGCAGCAACACGGATTGTTAGCTGGGTGAACCATCACCCTCACCTTCCCCCAGAGATATGGGAAGTTGGGTAAGTTTCATATTTAAGTTAGAGTGTCTGTCAGTGGTGGGCCCACAAGAAGGGCTACATGGCCTGGAATTTTCCAGACAGCTTTGGATTGAAATAATCTATCTTGCTGTCTGCCTGAGTAAACTATACAGATCTTACACCAGAAGTTCCTAACTTGGGACTTGGAAAATATGACTGCTGTATCTGTGGGATATCCAGAATAACAATAATAATAATGGCACCCAATAAACCAAAGGTTTATTAATGACAAGCACAGAGCTAAGTAAGCACTCTTGCTTGACAACCGAACGAGGCCGGTAGGTGAGACAGGATAAGGTAGTATCTTTATTTATGGCTTCGTCATCCATACGTTTTTTCCTAATGACTTTTCTGCCTACATGAGGTCTGACTTGATGAAGGAGGAAGGAGGGGCCAGGCTTGCTGGAGAGTCGCAGCAGAAGGCTCCCGTTCCCGACCCACTGGCAGGTTTACGGATGACTCACGGCGATGGTCAGTTGTCAATACAGACAATTCTTGGCTCTTCTAACCACCAGCTTAACTTCTTCCAAGGAGGCCTGTGGCTTTTCCACATGAGGGCTATCCTTCTTTTCAAGCAGCTCAAAAGACCCTGTTTCCTTAGAATTATTAAGTACAGTCTTTATAGAAGGATAGAATATTGTTTATGGTTTCTGGTAACATTCACTGTTCTATTGTATATTAAGTCATAAAGCCAAGGCAGAGAGCGCTTAAAACATGCAGTCGACAATCTCTGCTCTCATGCTTCCTGGGATCTGCTTCCCTCGTCCTTTGAAGCCCAGCTTCTGTGCTAACACTCCATCAGGTATTTCCCAAAACCTTCCACAAAATCTGTCTATTAATAGGTAAGAAAAAATTTACAGTGTGGGCAAGAAAATTTATGTTAAATCTTTTTTTTTTTTTTTTGGCTGCGTTGGGTCTTCGTTGCTGAGTGCGGGCTTTCTCTAGTTGCAGCGAGCGGGGGCTACTCTTCGTTGCCGTGCGCAGGCTTCTCATTGCGGTGGCTTCTCTTGTCGTGGAGCATGGTCTCTAGGCACGTGGGCTCAGTAGTCGCAGCACGCAGGCTCAGTAGTTGTGGCGCACGGGCTTAGTTGCTCTGCAGCAACTAAGGGAATCTTCCCGGGCCAGGGATCGAACCTGTGTCCCCTGCATTGGCAGGTGGATTCTTAACCACTCTGCCACCAGGGAAGTTGCTATCTTAAATCTATAACGTTTTCCACTGGAGGGGTTGGGCGGGTGGAGCTTAATCCTTAATCTTCCTTCTTATATGCTACCATTTCTCTTGCTAGCAAATCAGATCAGTGGGCTGAAGGGGCTGCGGGAGGTGAGGATGGCCTGATGAAGGGGAGTTCTCAACCTCTAAGGACTGTTGACAATGTAGAACCAAGGTTAAAGGACAAGAGAGATAGCATCACAGCCCCTGTGTCCACTTTTTTACTCCATCTCCTTGGACATCAAAAGGGATGGATGTGGGTAATTCTCACAGATTCTGCTGATACACAGGACACAACTTCCAGGACAAAGATTGTCTGAGATCACCTGAAACTCCAAAAAATGTTTAGGTGATACTCTGATACTATTTTTAAAAATTATTTCTATTGTGGTAAAATATACATCACAGAAAATTTAACATTCTGAAGTGTACAGCTCAGTGGCAGTGAGTACATTCACACTGCTGTAAGTCACCACTGTCCCTCTCCAGGACTTTTTCATCTTCCTAAACTGAAACTCTGCACACATTAAACACTAACTCTCCATTTCCCCCCTTCCCCCAGCCCGTGGCAGCCGCCATTCTACTTTCTGTTTCTATGAATTTGACTCTTAAGTAACTCCTATGAGTGGAATTGTATTTGTCCTTTTGTGACTGGCGTATTTCACTTAGCATAATGTTCTGAAGGTTCATCCGTGTTTAGTATGTGACAGGATTTCCTTTTTGAAGGCTGAATAATATTCCATTGTATATGTATACCACATTTTTTCATCTATGGACATGTGGGTTGCTTCCACCTTTTAACTCTTGTGAATAATGCTGCTACAAACATGGGTGTGCAAATAATGTGTTTGAGTCCTTGCTTTCAGTTCTTGTGGGTGTATACCCAGAAGTGGGTTTGCTGGATCATATGGTAATTCTAGGGTTAATTTTTTTTGGAACTGCCATATTGTTTTCCACAGTGGCTGCACTGTCGTGACACTATTCGAAGTACAGGAATTTGCAGGAGGTGAGCCTGGAGAGGACATGAGTTTTACTCTTTGATTTTCCAAGGACTTGCTGACGCTGGGGGTGTTACCATGTTTCTGCCCTAGGTTCCCTGTCTGCAGAAGGAAGATGGCCGCTACTCTTCCTCTCGGGAAAACCAGGAAGTGGTGTTGGGAACCACTATGGGAAGTGTTGTTGAGATAGACTGGGAGAAGAAATGTGGTTTAAAATACCCTGAGTTCCCAGGCCCAGAGCCTGTGTCCTCTTGTCTTCTGCTGCACAGGTCAGGGTTGGGTGGCTAAGGTCTGACATCTGTACTGCTTATCAGACATGGATATCAAGGACCTTCTCTGAGGTGATGCAGACAATTGCACCTGCATTTCTGACTTTTGTTTAAGCTTGCCATCTTCCTTTTCCTTTGTTGTGGTATACAGTTGCCCCTTCGTATTTGTGGGGGATTGGTTCCAGGACGCCAAGAATACCAAAATCTTATATAAAACGGTGAAGTATTTTCATATAACCTACACATATCATCCTGTATACTTTACATCATCTCTAGATTACTTATAATACCTAATTCAATGTAAATAGTTGTGAATGCTATGTAAATAGTTGCTGGTGTGCGGCAGATTCAACTTTTGCTTTTTGGAACTTTCTGGAAAATTCTGTGTGTGTGTGAATATTTTGGATACACGGTTAAATCCAAGGATGCGGAACCTGCAGATATGGAGGGCTGACTGTACAGTTCTAGAGAAAAGAGTGTTTACTGAGTGTCCATCAGAATCCAATCAGGATCTCATTAAGAATGCAATAGCTCATCTTTTCCCTCAGTTTCTCACTCCTATTCCCTGGCCAGTTCTTTTTCTGGATGTCAGAGCAGTTTCAGAACACACTTTCGCTCTCTGATCCACATCAGATCTGACAAGTTGGGAGGCTCATACCCACCCCTCATGGAGGAATACCAGCAGTATTGGCATCCTGTCCTTTGGAAGCCTGCCCGAAGCCGCACCTTGGCCCCCTGGCACTCCAGACCCGCTGGCCTCGCAGGCAGCTCCTGCCAGAGTTGCTCAGGTGTCCTCTGAAGGAGGGCTGTCTCTCCGGGCAATGCTTTGATTACAGCTCATGGAGCGATCACTCCGCAGAAGCTCTGCTGTAGTTTGGTCCCGCTGCCAGCAGCAATGAGACGTCTGCACAGACTCTGGACCGTGCAGGGTGAGGAACAGGAGAGAAGGCTCCTCAGTGCCGACTGAGAAGGTGTCTGAGAAGCAGCATCCCACCAACCTGGCAGCAAAGATGTAGCTCTCATTTGCAAAGCATCAGCTGGCAAATTAGTTAGTCCTTAACGGCCAGCAGAGAAGGCGCCCTCGTGGTCGGAGCCCCGGCGGCACAGCAGGAGGAGGTCTCACAGGCCGGCCCCCTTCCCCCGCTCCAGGCCGGAGCTGGCCTCCTGGGCTTGGCCTGTTGGAGATAACTCTGCCTTACAGGGGCCCGGCTCCAGGCAGCAGGGAGCTGTCTCCCTTGCTCGCTCCGGCTTCCTCAGCACCTGGAACTGCGCCAGGCGGAGGAGTCACTGCGTCAACATTCGTGGAGTTCGTGGATCCGTAGCTGAAACCCGGCCTGAGCTGGGAAGGGCTCGCTCGCCTCTTGTTCTAGAACAGGCGCTGGTGGGAAAGTGACTGTGGTTCTCCTTTGCAGTTCCATCCAGAGGAGGCCCTGGGCTGTACATAACCAAGGTTATTGTTCCTCCCCTATCTTTCTCCTGTAATTGAGTCATCACTGAAGCCTGTGCTAGAGACAAGAGAAAGCAGAATGAGCACAGTAAGGGCGGCACCTTCCGGGCGGGGGAGGGGGGCCATTTGGAGGCAAATCTGCATATGTTTGCCTACACACATCTACACCGAACCTGCAAAGGGACGCCCGGCTCTTTTCACCTATAAAAGACTAATCCTTCTGCTCTCTCCTTTGCAGGATGTGCTGAATCAAAATTGAACTGCTAAGGTTCTAGAAATCTTCGGGGGGAAACACGGGATGAACGTGTCATTTAAATTTTAAATTTTCAAATGTCATTTTTAGTTCCCATTTTTTATAAATAGAGAAGAGCACATTTTGAAGACTTCCCAGGGAGGGAGAAAGGCAAATAGTCCTAAGTCTTCAGCCGAGAGGGGTGTTGGGTCTCCTCTTTGCTGCGTTATCTGTGTGCTTGCAGCCGTCCCATTTTATCCCAGCAAGAGGGCGAACGCGGCTTGAAGAAATTGGGTGTCTTCCTTCTCCGGGATCATCATACATTTTCCGAGGGGAAAATGGACTCTCACTTTGGAAAACATAAAACCGCGTTTGTTCTGTGTTCTTTAGGAAACGCCTCCCTGCGCCGCGGCGGAGCGAGGCCAGGCTGCGAGAGCTGCGAGCCCAGCGGGGCCGCGCGTTGTGTAACCCGCCCGGGAATCACGTTGCCCACGTTGCCCCGATGAGCTCCCCAGGCTTTTCGTGCAGTAATAAGCTTGATCTTTTTATTCAGCTACAAGGAACAACCACAGCCGGCTCCAAGTCACGTGTCCTGGTCACGTGGTGCCGAGACACAGAACCCGGCTGGCAATCATTAGCTAATGCTTACTCCCGGGGAGAAAAATGAAGGTTTTAAAGGCACGAACTCTTTTTATAAAAACAACCAGGACTGCAATCGAAGGTAGACAGGGTGGGTGGGGTGACTTTCTCTTGCGAAGTGCTTTCCAAGGAAAGGAAAAGCGCCAACAAATACTCCGTTGGCTTTACTCTGCTCCCAGGAATTTACAAACTCGCCCAGCGTAGCCCCCTTTTCCAAACAGGGAGGAGCGGCGGCTGCAGCTGCCGGGCCCCGAGCGGCGGGAGGCGCAGGCGGATTGGGCGCTGGCCCCGCGCTCGGGAGGTGGAGGACTGCGTTCTCCAGGAGCGGAAAGCCCCGTTTTCTCTTCCTTAGGACATTCGTGCTTCTGGGGGGTGGGGTTCGGGGAGGGGCGAAGGGTGGGGAAAGGCACGGGGAGCCCGTGGGCGCTTCTGGAGTTTTCATTAAAATGAAAGCCCGCATCCAGAGTGTGGCTCCTTTAAATCTTCCTGTGGTGAGAACGCAGGCTGCAAGCACTCTGCCTACCTGAATGTTTCCTTGTTCAGTCGTTTGAATTTAGAAAGAAGTTCTTTCACTTTCTGGAACTTGTATAGTGTTACTTTGTGCTTTCAAAAACTGTAATTATCAAGCTGAGTTTCTTTGATTTTAGTGTAGAGGCGACAATAGTGGGAGTGAATAAGGAGTTTAGAATCTTGGCTGGAGGGAAAGGATAGCTAAATACAGATTAAAGCCCCGAGCAGAAACTGACAACGCTTTTTTTTAAAACCTACATGTGTTTCATTTCACATTATACATAAAGTACTTTCCAAAACACTGTGCAATACAGACTCAGCCTTAGAAGAAAACCTCCTGGTGTAGTCTGGACCCTTATATTCATGTTTTATTTAACTCTCTTCGGAAAGAACAAATACCCAAAGAATGTCCAATTTTCTAGGTTCACTGTATCACTGAAATGTAATTATTTCAGGAAATTTAGATACGGAGTTTAGTTGTCTTCCTCTTCACCTTTGCCCCACTTTACTCTCTTGGAAAAGATAAAAATGTGTGACCTAAAGGGGTGGATCCAGGTTTTGTAAGGCCTGAAGCTTTTACAATTTGGGAATCCTTTTGAAGAGAATAGAAAATTACAGAGAAAACTAGGTATCAAAGTATAACAGAATTCAGAAGAATACTTATTACTTGCTTGACAAACCTCTAAAATCCTTTTAACCTGCATTTTGGGGTGCATCTTGTTTGACGGTCTCGTGTTCTTGAAGGGAGAGAACTTTCTTGAGCACTTAATCAGTTTTACGTGTGCCTACAATTGTATAAGTTTGATGATCGGAATACTCTTCTCCTGACTAGCTTCGGGCTGGTCTCTTCTGGCTCTACTTCTCATCTTGTTTCTCCTCCCCAACCACAATATTGCTGTTGCCAAACCCTGCAGGACACACTCGTATTGTGATACGACCTCTGGATCAGAGCCTTCCCATCTCCATGCCGGGGAGTCGGCACAGTGGGCCATAGGAACACTCCTGGAAACCTTCCCTACTCCAGAACAGCCTTCAGTAACTTAACTATAAATATAGTTTGTAAATTTATAAATCTATCTGAAGCCAAAGTAAAGGTATGTTTAGCTCAGATTCCTCTTTGCCAGACCCAGAATGTCTGTGGCCACTCCAGAGTCACCCAAAAGGAGGAGAAACATGGCCAAAGAGAAGTCAGAGGAGAAAGAGGCAGTGATCTTAGGAAATTAAGGTCATACTATCGTACCACTGCCAAGTTTACAGAAGCAAATGACCATGAATGTGCGGCTGCGCCTCCTGCCTGGGCCCCCACAAGGGGCGGGGAAGTGAGAGTCCTGAAGTTTCATTTCATTAGCTTGGGGCTAAATCTTCTTCTGGGTACACAGTAAGCGTATCTCTGGGAGTCATTTTCTGGGTCCTAGATTCAAAAATACTTGTTTGAGGCAAGCTTGCTTATCTGGATGTCTTGCATGGAATGATTCATCAAGGTAAATTCCATTTAATAAAAAGCCTTGGGACTTCCCTCGTGGTCCAGTGGTTAAGAAGCCGTCTCGCAATGCAGGGGTCACCGGTTCGATCGCTGGTTGGGGAACTAAGATCCCACATGCCGGGGCAATTAAGCCCACGCACCTCAACGAAGAGCCCACACGCCGCAATGAAAGATCCCACATGTTGCAACTAAGACCCGACGCAGGCAAAAATAAATGAATGAATATGTATATATAAAAAAAGAAGAAGCCACCGTTGGGCTCTGACTCAGCCCCTCGCAGGGTCCCTCCTCCCAGCCACACTCAGGGAAAACCAGTCTCCTTCCCATGTGTCAGTGCAGGGAGCAGGTGGGGTGGGCAGGGCACTCCGCCTGTGCTCTGCACCCAGCGCCACCACGTGCTCTGTACCCCACGTCACACCTTGCTCCTCCGGAGGACCCTGCGAGGTGGCTGATAATTAGTCCTGCTCGCAGATGAGAGACCCAGGAGGCTCAGAGAGATTGTTTCCTGGCCGCAGCCACATGGCAAGAGCATTTCAAGGTTGGAACTCAAAGCCAGGTCTGTCTGACTCCCCAGGCTGGTTCCTCCCTGGCAGAACTCTGACCTTAAACTTCTCAAGAAGTGAGTGTAACATACGTCTTGTTTTAGTTCCTTCAGTGGAGCCGTGTTTGCAGCCGTATCCGGTTATAGCTCCCCCTTCACCTGCCTCCCGTCTTGCAGAACGTGATCTCCTGGCCTGCTCACATAGTTAGGGACCAGGCCTCCTGACCAGGCCTCAGGGCCTCCTCTCCTCCTCTGACGGTAATGTTCTTCTCTGGCGTCGCCTGCCAAGGCCCCTGCAGCCTTATTGATGCCACACCTCTCTCTCCCATGGGTCCCCCTGAGATACGCCGCCGCACGGCGGAGAGTCACCTGGCGAATCGTTTGCTCAGCTCATCCGGACAGTATTTTGAATTTGGAACAGCTTGCCAGCATGTTGTTTATGGGGGAGAGGTAGCTGTGGGTTCAGACAGTCTGTAAATGCGCTCATTAGCCGGATGGGAGGAGCCCCAGAGTGAGTGGCACATGCCCCTCCCACCCTCCCAGTGAGCCGTTGTCTGACCCAGCTTCCTGACCGAGGTAGCAGTGACCCTTCGTCCTTGCCCAGCTGGACGACAGCTCGGAGCATTGCTGCTCCTTTAGCGCGGGCTTCTCTACCTCAAGACCATTGTCATTTAGGGCTGGACAGGGGTGAGGGAGTGGGGACCCGCCCTGTGCTCTGTGGGATGATTACTCCCCTCCTGGCTGCACCCTGTAGTGCCCACCCCCCAGCAGACACCCAGTTGTGACAATCAAAACTACCTCCCGACGTTGCCAAATGTCCCCTGGGGGCCACATCGCCCCTGGTTGAGGGCCGCTTCCTGAGCCCCGTCAGCAGACAGCTGCCATTGGCTTCCAGTTGTGTGGATTCTTAAGGCGTGGGGTCAGGCCATGCAGGGAGGCGACCACAGTGGGAGTGTTCTGAGGTTGGCCTGGGGCTCACAGGCCAGCTCCCCGGATGGGGGTGTTGTGAGCGGAAGGGTCGTACCTCTGATGAGAGGAGCACACTCATTTCTCCACAGTTGTTTGTTTGTTTTTGTTTTTTTAAATTCTGTCACCGTGTCTACGATGCATGACGCATATTAGTGCTATTGGTGTACTGAAGAGACTGTGATTCTTGGTGTTTTTTTTTTGTGGCTGCACCTCGTGGCTCGTGGGATCTTAGTTTCCTAACCAAGGAGTGAACCTGGGGCCCCTGCATCTGAGGTGGTTACCCGAAGAGTTTAGCTTGGTGGTTAAGAGTTCTGCAGTCAGAGACCCAGGTTTGAGTCCCACCGTTGCCCCTACTTAGCTGTGTGACTTCGGACAAGTTCCTTTACCTGTCATTGCCTCCGTTTCCTTGTTTGTGATCTGGGAACCATAACATCTACATTGTGGAGTGGCTCTCGGAATTCAACGAGGCAATGTGTGTGCTCGACACATAGTAAGCGACTAAACAAGGTAACCCTTTTTCAAATTTCTGAACCAATCTTTGATTTTTTTAAAATTATGTAGATAAGTAGATTTGTGCCCAAACCTTCCACATAATTGTGTCAACTTCCCGCTATGTGGATTCTGGAAACCGTGTACCAAGCATCAGCTTTAGAATCTCCTTGTTTTTTGTGGGAGGTGCAGATGCTCTCTCCGTGGTTACAGCAAAGCTGTGCTCTCCTGAGAAATCTCTGCTCACCACCAGTGACCAGGGTCAGGGTCTTGGCCACAAGCACCTTGGTTTGCAGTGTGCTTGCTCTGCTCACGCGGAGCCCCAGGTAATTTACAAACATTTTTAAGCCTATGTCATGTCCATGAGGGGTTTACGAATATACATTACAAACAAGAGATCGTTAAAAGAAAATGGAAAACAGTGAAAAAAATCCTGAATGTCGGCCTTGTGTATGGACCGAGTCATTCAATGTTAGGAAAGGTTCTAAAAGACAAGGGTAACTGTGTAATGTCTGAAGCTGCCTCAACAGTCAACAGTAATCAGCAAGAGACAGGACAAGTGATAGACAAAACCCAAAGGATCTGAAGCGTCCTGGCTGGGAGGCTCCACATCAACAGGCTCCCTCAGGAGCATGCCAGGAGTTTGCCTGAAGACTTGGAGTGATGAAGCATTGGCCCCAAGCCATGGACATTTCCTGCATACAAGGCCCTTCTGAATTTGCCCGACTTCAAAGTGCATGGGGTGGTGGCTGTGAAACTGCTGGGGAGATCCTTACAGTATTTGCAGATGGGGTCTCTCCCAGTGCACTTCCAGTGTAGAGAACACTGATTTGCTGGGGAGAATATGCTTGAGAGGACAGACACCAGCTCAGAGGAGGAGCATAGGCTTGGCTTTGAAACACTCCTGTTCAGTGGAAGTAAATCTGAGGGCTGCAAACATAAACCCCTCCCAGGCAACTGGAAGGACACAGTGCTCTTAAGAAAGGCTTTCAGGACTTAACCTGCTCTTCTACATGGAGGAGCTTGTGAACATGAAGCGTCTTGCTACCACCTGGCAAGGCTGCTTAGTTATTTCCCCACAAACGTGAAATGGAAACTCAGATCTGTAAACATAGAGATGGTTTTTTAAATTTTGAGGGCATGAACAGGTCCAACCTACCCTCTATCATTCTGTAATCTTTTGGACGTGGTGAAAGGGTAGCTTCCTTAGAGATTTGAGCGCCACAGAGCCGGAGCTGAAAGCAGCTTAAAAGAGCACAGAAGGCACCTTCCATCCCAGAGGCTCTTCGCTTCCCCTTCCTCTTCCTTCTTCTGGTCCAGCAAAGTCCAAGGCCTGGGAATTGTAGCCAAGCCTATGGCTGATATATAATAGAAAAATGGGCAAGAGGACCAGCCAGGCAGCTGGCTGGACACCACCTCACACGTCTGTCAGGGCTGAGCTCAGGCGTGGTTTATGAGTCTACGTCATTACTGATAAACCTCAGCGGTTAGCTGGGCCAGGTCAGCTTAGGATGTAAAGTGACGCTTCAACATAGTACGTACTTAAAAAAAACAACAACACCTTTTATTTTGCAATAATTTTAGACTCACGGAAAAGTGAAAATAGTAAGAGGATTTTCATATATCCCTCACCCAGCTTTCCCTAATGTTTACATCTTACATAATCATAGTACAATTATCAAAACCAAGACATTAACTTTGGTTTAATACTATTAACTGTAGGTTTATTTGGAGTTCATCAGTTTTTCCACTGATGCCCCTTTTCTGTCCCAGGATCCAATCCAGGATCCCACGTTACATTTAGATGTTACTTCTGCTTAGTTTTTCCCAATCTGTGACAGTTCCTCAGTCTTTACCTGATCATTTTCATGAATTTGTGACTATTGAAGAATACCAGTCCGTTATTTTGTAGAACATAACGGAACCTCCGTTCGGGTTGGTTTGTCGTTTCTCATGATGAATTCTTAGCAAGGATACGACGGAAGGAACATGCCCTTCTCAGTGTATCATGTCAAGGGATTCGTGATGTTGATAATTCTTACTACTGGTGGTGTTTACCTTCCTCATTTGCCTAGGAGACTGGGTAAAGTTACTATTTTTCCTTTTTTAGTTAATAAATATCTCGGGGGGAGATACTGTTAGATTATGCAAATATCCCGTTTCTCTTCAAGCTTTTGTTCACTAGTTGTAGCATTCATTGTTGACTCTTGCCTGTATCAGTTATTACTGTGGTTTTCTAGTGGTGATTTTATATTCTCCTCATTTCTTCTACATTTGTTAATTGGAATTCTTCTGTAAGGAAGAGCTGCCTCTTCTACCCCTGTGTATATACGTATATACATTAGTATGGACTCGTGGGTATTTATTTTATCCTGTGGGCGCTCATCTAATTATACCGTCATTTATATTATATTTTGAATTGTTCCAGTTTTGGCCATTGCGAACACTTTCAGGTTGGTTTCTGTGTTATTTCAGTCCTGTCCCTCCATCCTTTTTTGAACACTTTCTTACCTTCTGACCTCACAAGATACTCCAGGTTCATTTATGTTCGCTTTCCCAGCTGGATCTACCACTTCTCCAAGGACCCCTGGTTCCCTTTAATAAATCATCGTCTCTAGAGACCAACATCCAGGCACTAGGTGTGCTCACTGTTATTGTGGTGTCATTGCTTCTAGGTCTTCACAGGAGCCGGGGCTAGGAAATGTATGTATGTCTAATGACCCATGTATATACACATATTTCTTTCCTTCTTTATCAATCTGTATACATACTTAAATCACAACTTAAATCGCATGAGTTCATATGATACCTCTGATTCTAACCCAGCACCACAAAGTTCATTCCAACCTTCCCCCCTTTCCCTATTTGTAACTTCTTTCTCTAACAATGAGAAACCTGGCTCTCATGATCTACACGGTATTTACTGTGTTGTTCAACCCTAGTGTGCACATAAAGTAATTTGAGAAGTGCTAGCCCATCCCCTCTGAAAAGCAGATTTACTGCCTGCAGTAGGTATTATATTTGTATAGAGTGCTTTTTGTCTTAAACCTGACAGTATCCTGTTAAATACCGTTTTCAAAGCTCCAAAAGTTCTTTTCTTTCACCCCTTTCCGTGTGGTTATGTTATTCATTGGTGACACTTAAGTTAATTTGTTACGGCTTCAATTTTTGTGGGGTCACTCCCACATCCTGTTTTTTTTTTTTTTAATTTATACATAGCAAATTTCATCTTTGTGGTGTACATACAGGTCTATGGATTTTGACAAACGCATAGAGTTGTGTATCTACCACTACAGTTACGATGCAGAATAATTCTATCACAAAAATGCCCTCATGCTTCCTCTTTATGGTCAGTCCCTCCCTGTGCCTTGTCTCCTAGTGATCTCTGAACTGTTTTCTGTCCCTATAGTGTGGCCTTTTCCAGGATGTTCAATAAAGGGAACCGTGTAATAGTCTTTTGCATCGGGCTTATTTCATTTAGCAAAATGCATCTGAGTCATCCATTCTATTGCATGAATCAAGAATTTGTTCCTTTTTATTGCTGAATGATATTCCATTTTCTGCACTCCAGGCTATTGGTGCCATGACTGTCACGCTGCCTTGAGTCAAAGCTGGATATTCCAGAGGAAAGAATGATGCTCACACTGTTGGTTTAGTGGTACTTTGGATTCTAGTCTTCTTTGTCAGTCTGCCTGTTACTGTTTACTTTTCAGATTCCTCTAACAGCTGCTGTGTCATTCTGTCCAGGTTTTATAAGGGCAATCCACAGGAGAGTCTGGGTGGAGGATCCGTTTGGCGTCTTACCTAGAACTGGACCCTCTCTGTCCATTGTCTTTTTCCTTTTAAAAGCCTGAGGTCAGTGTGTTTCCTGATCCTTGTATTTGGCCTATTTTATCTTTATGGAAACCCGTAGGATCTTGTTTGATCCCAGTGGTCTCCAGTGTTTAGAAATTTCCCAGCGATGTTCGTTGGTCTGTGTTCATCCATTGTGTTGGGTACTTGGTAGACACTTTCATTCTGGAATCTCCTGTACTTCTGTTCCGGGAGAACTTCTTGAATAGTTTTGTTAACGATTTCCTCTTTTCTGTTTCTCTTGTCTCTCTTTCTGAGGCTTTTTCTGTTATTTAAACATCACACTCACAGGACTCATCCTCTATTTTTCTTTTCTCTAGCATTTTCTGTCTTTTTGCTCTGGTTTCTGGGATACTTCCCACCAGCTTTTTTTTCCAGCCTCTCTATTTAATGTCATCTGTGCACTCATGTTTTTAATTCCTAGAGCTCTTTCTGCTGTTGTTCTCTACATGTCTCTTCTTTTAATAGCACTTTGTTCCTTTTGCATATCTCCTCTGTCAACTCTCTGAGGATATTAATTATTTGGGGGAAAGTTTTCTTCTCCCTGCATAAACTCCCAGTTGCTTTTTTTCCTCTTGTTTGTTTTCTATCTGTCTTCATGATAGAGTTAGAACCAAAAAGCTAACTGGAAGCTCTGAGCTCCAGGCAGGATTTGTTGAGTGTGAGCTTCCCTGTGGGGCAAGCTGGCTGGGTGGACCATTTGTTGAGCATTCCCTAACTTCAATATCTTGGGCCTGTTTTTCTTGGGCTGGTCAGATTCTCCATAGCGGAATTTTAGCCTCCTGCCTGGAAGCGTTAGACCTGACTGCCCGTGTTCTGGGAGCTAAGCTGGGGGAGGACGGAGGGAGGTCTCAGCACTCAGCGTTCGTTGTGTGTACAGTCATTTACCCTTTTTGGTTTTCACATGATGCTTTCAACTTCCCAGCCCACACTTCTATCTTGCACTCTTAAGAGCGTGAAATCTCTACACTCTGGTCGGATGCGGAAAAGCTGTCTCCCAGTGGTGCAGAGTGGGGAAAGCAGTCTAGAGATCTGTGTCTCCAGGGTTTTCACCCAGGCCTTTAGCCACCCTCTTTGTGTCCCCGTCTCCAGAGGCACCTGGTGCTGTTGGTTCCTGGGCTTCGTGAAGGTTCTGGAGTGTGAAATGCGTTCGTCCTTAGCTTTATCTGCTGCCAGCTCCAGGCCTGTTGATCCTTCATCGCTCACTCATCCGCCTCCCAGCTTCTGTAATTTCCTTGCTGTTGTCTCTTCTCCTGTCCTGCCTGTCCTTGTGGATATGTCTTTAAAACATCTCTTTACTATAGTTTTAGTGTGTTTTGGGAGGGAGCAAGTTAGATGTATATATACTCTGGCATCCAAAAGTGGAAGTCTAGAATGTTGTTTTTTCTTTTTTCCTAGCCAAGATTTAAAATTTCTTTCTTTTTTTTTTACAGTCAGAAGGTCCTGGGAATTCCAAAATGCTACTTTAACAGTTTACTAATTAGCAATTATTTGCACAATTATTAGCAATTAGCAGTTATTAGCAGCTAGCCGCAATTAATCAGAACAAGTACATCATCTCTGCGGTCACAGAAACTGCTATTCCAGTGTTTTATAGAAGAAAGAATATAGGTTGGTACCCAGCCATCAAAAGTTCAAATCCCAGCATGGTCACTTAATAACTCCTGTAGAATGTATTTTTTTAACAACAGAAATTATAACTCAAGGCTCAGATGGGCCTCGGACACCATCCGGACTTTGCCAGGCCTCAGGTGGACATAGGACTTATACAAAGCCACACAGAGCAGTCATTGAAGAGCAGCGTTAGAACCTGGCACCCAGGTTCTGTTTGTTCTGTATACCACAGTGCCCGTTATTATCATTATCAAGTAACATTTAAAAAAATACTTTTATTTTGAACTAAAGACTCATAAAAAGTTGCAAAATAGTACAGAGAAGTCCCACGTACACTTCATTCAGCTTCCCCGACAATACAATTTTATATAACAACAGTCCATTGTCAAAACCAGGAGCCTAATGTTGGTACAATAATCGAGTCAGATGCAGACCTTTAAGTCACATTTTAAAGACACAAATGTGTATTCTGCTAAACAAAGCCAGAAAAAGACCTAGTCTTTTCGTATTAAGGAGCTTACATTCTAAATAGACATACAAAGATAGCTCACCAAATAACAACACTCAAACACAATCCAAAATATATTTTAAGGCCGTTTTTTGGAAAAGTGAGAGGTGGTGGAGAAGCAAGAGGTGGGCTTTGAAATCAGACGAATCTAGGGCTGAATTCAGCTTTGCTGCTTAAGATTTCTGTGTCCCTGGGCAAGGAATTTCCTTAAACCTTTTGTTGATGTAAAAATGGTGAATATTATTATCTACTTCTTGCTATGGTGAGAATTAAATTCTATAATTGTATTCTAGAACAGTGCTTGACACATAGCAGATAATAAATGGTCACCATAATAATTATCAATAAAATCATAATGCTTAATAATCATAATTCTCTAGTTGCCCACTTGATCTTAAGTCCAGCTCAAATACCGTATTAAGGTCTTCCTGCCTCTTAATTTACTCTGTGAGGGTTTAGGTAGAAATCAAAGAATCAGCAGCAGTTCCCTGTGAAGGAAGGCGGTCTGGAGAGGGCAAAATGAATCCCCCAAATTGGCGACACAGCTGGGTCCTCGGATCCTCCTGTTTCCACCTCAGCGTTGGAATAATGTATGGGAGGGTTGTCAAACATGTAACTAAATGAAGTAATTTACCTTTTCTTTTAAAAACATCTCTGGGGCTGCCCTGGTGGCGCAGTGGTTGAGAGTCCGCCTGCTGATGCGGGGGACACGGATTCGTGCCCCGGTCCGGGAAGATCCCACATGCCGCGGAGCGGCTGGGCCCGTGAGCCATGGCCACTGAGCCTGTGCGTCCGGAGCCTGTGCTCCGCAACGGGAGAGGCCACAGCAGTGAGAGGCCCGCGTACCGCAAAAGAAAACAAAACAAAAATAAACATCTCTGGAAAAGGGACTATGATTCTTTTGGGTGTAGTACAAGGTAGGGGTGCATATCTGACAGCCAAAAGGATGTTTATCTCTCACTCACGTTATCAGTTTACAGGTAATTCAACTCCAGCCCAAGGTAAGATATTTGCTCCCCGATTCCACATGCAAGTCCAAGGGTCTCACACCAAAGGGGACATTTTCATCACAGGTCCAGTAAAAATGCTTTGAAATCTAGAACCCCATGCAGATTCTAAATCGAACTTTATTAGCTCATCTGAACAAAAACACAGTTCAGTGTGTGAACTAGTGAGCCAGGGCTTTTCAAAGGCCCACGCTTGGGCCTCACTCAGCAGGTGGTTTTCCGCTGGGTATCCTGCTTCACACCACACCTGATCTCCCCACCTGCCTGAATTTCTGGCTTGAATTTCCTGCCCTTGGCATCTACAGAAAGGGGGGCTCACAAACGCAGCAGCTGCCAGTTTGGCCTCGCGGCCAGGAAGGCGCTTTGCCTGGAAATGTGGCCGTTTGTTCAAGTCGTAAAGTCACGATTTTCCTTTGGAGGTGGCGGTGTCTCTCCAGTTACCGGGGACTAATAGGCCTCAGACCAGACGAGACAGAAACCTCATGTGGGTCCATCCAGGCAGACTGATGGTAAGCCAGGACCTGAGATAAAGGGAAACCAACTTTGTGATCCTGTCTCTTTTCTCATTCCTACTGGATGTCACTGGAAGGGATAACTGCCAGGCCTTCCTTTATGTCTCCAACCCTGTCTCCCCCACCAGCCCACCTGCCCAAAGATCACATTTCCTCCTGCCTGTTTATCTCTTGTCTGTCTGGGGTTTTTTTAGAGGCTCAGGTACAGCTTTTGGTAGTTTAGTAGAATTGCTAATTCAAGAAAATCTCTCTTCTATGAATCATGCAAATCATATAACCAGAACATCCTAAAAGAAATTAGGCCATGTCTAAATGAACTGTGCGGTAAGTGTTGTAATATAAATGGAAACGTGGTTTATTATGGGCTGCATTGTGCCTTATTCCCCAATTCATATGTTGAAGCCCTGACCCCCAGAACCTCAGAACATGACTGTATTTGGAGACAGAGTGTTTAAAGAGGTGATTAAATTAAAATGAGACCATTAGGATGGGCTGTAATCACATATGACTCATGTCCTCATGAGAAGAAGTGACTAAGACACAGACATGCACATGTGCAGAGAGAAGACCCTGTGAGGACAAGGAAGAAGGTGGCATCTACAAGCCAAGGGGAGAGGCCTCAGAAAAAACCAACACTGCTGACGCCTTGACCTTGGACTTCTAGCCTCCAGACTGTAAGACAATACATTTCTGCTGTTTAAGCTACCAGGTCTGTGATGCTTTGTTATGGGAGCCCTAGCAGACCCATCCACAGTTTAATCATAGCTGCACTGTGATTTTTAATCAATCAATTCACAAACGTTATTGTGAATAACCTTTTTTTAAAAAAAAATCACCATGTAAATTGAGGGACTTTTTGTTTTAATTTACTTTTCCTTTTTAACAGCTTAATCGAGGGATAATTAGCATACACTAATCTATATATACTTTAAATGTACAGTATGATAAAATTTGACGTCTATCTTCACTCATGAAAACATCACCACGATCAGGATAATGAACGTATCTGTCATCCTCAAAGTTTCCTCCAGCTCGTTTGTAATCTCTCTGCCCCTCCTGCTTCCCTCACTTCCAGGCCACCACTCAATCTTCTTTCTGTCACTATAGATTAATTTGCCATTTCTAGAGTTTTATAGAAATGGAATCATATAGTATGCACTCTTTTTTGTGTAACTTCTTTCACTATGTATAATGATTTGGACATTCATCCAGGTCGTTGTGTGTATCAATAGTTCATCCCTTTTTCATGACTAAGTAGTATTCCTTGGGATGGACACATCACAGTTTATCCATTTACCTGTGAAAGGACATGTTAAAGTTTGTTTACAGTTTCTTTCTAATAAAAAATAAGTTTTCATTTATTAATAGGAATATAAAGTGATGAAGTACCACATTGTCTTTACTTACTGCCTTATCCATGTTATTTTATTTTAAAAATATGAAAATAATTATAACTTTTCTGCTGATGATAAATTTCCCTATTTTTTTCCTATAAGGGTTTAATTTCTTAGTGTTGGAGTATCCTAGAACGGGGGTTTCAAGAACATGATCTTGATTTTAGTTGATTCTTGACGATACCAAGTTATTATCTTCAACCATAATGGTTTTATCTCCTTTTTTCACCTGGTTTAATCAATTTTTTTGTTTATAATTTTTTGAGACTCTGAATAGAGCTGCTGTAAACATTTATGCACAAGTCTTTGTATGAACACATGCTTTTCTTTCTTTTGGGAAGATACATAGAAGTGGCCTGGTTGGCTTATATGGGAGGTGCGTTTAACTTTTTAAAAACTGCCAAACTTTTTCCAAAATGGCTGTACCATTTCGCATTGTCAACAGCAGCATATGAGAGTTCCAGTTTCTCTCCATCTTTGCCAATACTTAGTATAGTTGGTCTTTTTGATTTTAGCCTTTCTAATAGGTATGTATATCATTATGATATTAATTTGCATTTCCCTAATGATGTTGAGCATCGATCGCTGCCATTCATATATCTCCTTTTTAAAATTATTTATTTTGGCTGCTCCGGGTCTTAGTTGCAGCATGTGGGATCTTCATTGCGGCATGCGGACTCTTAGTTGTGGCATGTGTGCGGGATCTAGTTCCCCGACCAGGGATCGAACCTGGGCCCCCTGCACTGGGAGCACGGAGTCTTACCCACTGGACCACCAGTGAAGTCCGCATCATGTATCTCCTTTTAAATGATGTGTCCACTCAGATCTTTTGCCTATTTTTAAATTGCATTGTTTGTTTTCTTCCTATTGAGTTTTGAGAGTTCATTATGTATTCTGGATACAGGTACAGATACATACTTTGCAAATATTTTCTGCAGTCTGTGATTTTTATTTTCATTCTCTCAGTAGTGTCATTCAAAGAGCAGAATTTAAAATTTTGATGAAATCCAATTTATCAATGTTTTCTTTTATGGAATGTGCTTTTGGTGTCATATCTAAGAAATCTTTGCAGAATCTTGTCACCAAAATTTTCTCCTATATTTTCTTCAAAACATAGATTTAGGTTTTACATTTAGGTTTATGCCCATGTTAAGTTAATTTTTATATATGGTATGAGGTATGAATCAAAGTGCTTTTTTTTTTTTTACATATGGATGTTCAGTTGTTTCAGCATCTTTGTCGTATATTAAGTTGTGTATTGGATAGTTCCACTGGGATATCTCATGGGTACCTCAGACGTCAAAACAAAACTTATCATCTTCCCTCTGGAATTCTCTGCCCCAACCAATGGCTCTACCAACCACACAGTAGCCCAAGCCAGAAACTGCCAGTAGAAAGACTCAGACTATGGTTTTAAAGCCCAGCTCTGCCTCTTACTAGACAGGAGACATTTGAGCCTCCATTTCCCAACCTAAAAAATGGAGGTAATAATTCTACTTCATAGGGTTGCTTTCAGAGCTAAATGACAATGTTATTTGCTCAATAATATTATTTATTGTCGTCATCATCATCATCAGCTCTGGTTACCCCCTCCTTCTTTACAGTCACTGTTGTCTACTTACATTTCCACAAATGCATCATTCACCATCTTTTAAGTTTCTTTGATTCTGCTATTACTTCTGCTGGAAGGTTTTCCTACATTCTAGACCAGTGATCACTAAAAGTGTCACCCATAGGGGTGCAGGATGAAAACATTAGAAGTTTTGTTTTATGTTCATTTAAAAATCTCATCTGCTAAGGTCCTGTTTATATGTGTTTTATGATATATTAATAGAGTGTTTATAAAATTTAGGAGTAAGTGTAACTATTGAGGGTAGATGTTCAAAAATTTTGAGAAGGCTATATAATAAAAGAAGTTGGGAGATCACCATTTTTGACTGGGTGAAGTGAGTGTATTTTGTTCTTCTCCAGAACATACTGCTGTTTTGTCATAATTGATTGTGTTCCTTATGGACAACATGAGAGCAGGAACTGTGATTCAGTCTGGGTTAAGTTGCAGACAACAGACTCCACTCTAGTTGGTTTCAGCAAAGTGGATTGACTGTAGGCTCTTGGCTTGTAGCACAGGGTCTTAAACTTTACATGCGTCAGAGTCACCAGAAAGGCTTGTTAAAGCCAAGATTACTGGGCCACACTGCCAGAGCTTCTGATTCAGCAGGTCTGGGGTGGGGCCCAAGACTTTGCATATATAACTAGTTCCCAGTTACTGATGATACTGCTGGTCCAGTAATCTCCCTCTGAGAGCCACTGGGTTACAGGATGGTGGCTGGTGAAGGAGGCTCCAGGCAGGGCGTCCAGGTCCAGCTCCCAGAGCCATGCTGCAGAACTGGCCTGGGCAGGTAGTTGCTGCCCAGGCCACACTGCCTCTGCTGCAGACAGGAAAGCTGCTGAACCAGGAAGCTGTGTGGTGCTGCTCGGTACCCGTGAGGCTAGAGATTGACTAGACATTAGTGCCTTTGTCACCCCTGCTGGAGAAGCTCCAGAGCACGCCCACCTCTGTGCTTCCGGAGGGCAGCGTGGTGGCCACGAACAGTCTCACACTACATCCTGCACCTGGAGCAGGGAGTAAGCCTGGAAAAAGATGCTATTGTTCTTATAATTGACCTGGGAGGTTACTTACGGAAACCCCAGGGCAGGGGAGTTGGAAGATCTCTAGTGTTACAGACTTGAGTGCATAGGAAGTCTTGCTAGAAGGAGGTTGGAGTGGTTTCGAGTGAGGCAAGAGCAGTATTTTTCATCTTGGTTCAGGGCCTAACCCCTAGGACTTGGCACAGTAAATAACAGCTCCCTCCTCTCTCCTCCTCCCCTGGTCTGCCAGCCTCAGTCACCCCCCTACAGCGTGCTGCCGGGTCTTGGCTGGGGGTTTGCCTGACTCCTGGCTGGGGACTTCTCTCTGCCTTTTGCAGCAATGAGGTGGGCTCTTGGAACACGCTAGCTATCCAGGGGGAGCAGAGTGCTTGCTGCAACAAGCCGGCCTGAAGCTCTTCCCATCTAGGGGTCGGTCCGCTTGGCTCACAGGGACCTAAGTCACTGCGTCTTTCCCCAGAGTGATCTCCGCAGCTTCTCCCTCCACACCCCCATCCCCAGAGCCTGGAACCCCGGTGTGCCACCTCTGTCCTGAGAGTCTCCGGGACTGATTCCGTCCCTAGAAAGCAGACCAGATATCCTGTCGTGGGTGAGTTGCAAAGGGCTTTGGAGCAAACCCTCTCTCCCAGGGGCTTGCAGATCTTACAGTTGTTTCCAGGGTACCCTTTGGGCAATCGATGCCAATAGTCAGGTTGCCTGTTTACTAGGTTCGGTCAGGGTGTCTCTTCGGCAGCTTCTAAGGCTCCTGAGTATGAGCCCGGAGGTGCGGGTAGTGGGAAAAGGCAGATGTGATCAGGGTTTGGGTAGTACTTGCTCTAAGCATAAGTTCTAGCCTCTTCCTTTAAGGCCACACTGCAGTGTCTGCCACAGCCTTTGCCGCCCATGACATAAGCAAACTGTTTTTAAACTGTTGGCAGCGCTCATCAGGTCAGAAGCCAGGCTTTAAACAGAGAGGCAGCGTGACACAGCGGGAGGAGCCCGGGCCTTGGAGAGAAAAAGTCCCCGGGACCGAATCTTCTCTCATTATTGATTGTGTGACTCTGGACACATTTCTTAACCTTTCCTTGCCGTAGCTTCTTCACCTGTGAAAGAGGAAACTCTGCTTTAGAGACTTGTGGAGCTGTAATATGAAGTGCTTGATACATACATCAGATGGCAGCAATGATTAATATTGTTAATGTTTACAGCAAAGCCCTCTGAAGGCGGTCACAGACCTCACAGCTTATTTGATGTGATCACAGCCCATGTGAACCCATCAGATAAGCTAGGGGTCAGTGTATTTACCGTCTGAGTGGGGTGGAGATTGTATTTGTAGACTTTACTCAAATCCTGTAGCTCAAATCCTGTAGCTCAAATCCTGTCTGTAGCTCAAATCCTGTCTGGACTAGGGCAGGGCGTAAAAATTAGTTTTTAGGTTATAGATTCCTTTAGTTAGGGAGCTCTTCCCACGTAAGGCGCTGGTGGTCCCGATCTGAAAGAGACAGGGCCTGCCCGCAAGGATCTCGCGGTGAAGGAGGTGAGGCCGACACGCGCACATCTAATCACAGGGCAGTGAGATGTGTGTGGTCCCCGGGAAGAAGAGGCGCGGCCGAAGCACGGTCCTGCAGGCCTTTGCACGCCACGCCATGGCGTTGGGACGCTATTGCGTGGGTGGCGAGGAGCCTGCTAGGAAGGCGAGTTGGTTGAATTTGCATTTGGAGCCCTCACTGCCGTAGCTGTGCTGGAGGGACGTGGAAGGCAGGACTGCAGCACAGAGACTGCCAGTCCAGGGGGCAGGGGTGAGGGGACAAAGCCCACGGGTGGATTCCAGGCTGGCGAGAGGTACACTCAACAGCACGAGGTGACTGACTGCACGGAGGGACAAAGCCAGGAGGCGAGGACATGGGTGACTTCTGGGTTTCTGGCTCATGTGACGAGGTGGGTGGTCGTGCTTTAGTCCACATTGTCTTCGAACACAACAACAACAAAAGTCATGGGATATCTCGGTAACTGTGGTTTCCTGTGGGTTACTTTTGTGTTTTCTTTCCTTTTGGCTGTGCTGCCCGATCAGGGATTGAACCCCGGCCCTCTGCACTGAAAGCACGGAGTCCTGACCACTGGACCACCAGGGAATTCCCAGACTGTGGGTTACTTTTGGGAAACGGAATTTATTTAATTGTCCCGTCTTTTCTGATGAAATTCTGTCCCATAACTACTAGAGCCTTTGAATAAGGGCAGATAAGGGCAGGAGTCTTTGCCTTTTTCTCCCCCCAGGAGGAAACACTTCAAGTAAAGTATCTGCTGTTGACCCACAGAGCTTTCTAGAGACGGAGGGGCACGAGGCATTGCTTGGGCAAGGGCGGCGCCACGTGAAGCTCAGACGGCTCTGGCCGAGCCACTCTGCCAGGTGCAAACCCCATAGGTTATGAAACATTTCACACTTTACTGTATGGGAGAAATACAGCGAAGAGAGAGGAATGTGTTTTTAAGGGGGTCTGACCAGATATTGCTCAACTGATTGGCTTAAAGACGAGGGACAATTCTGGCCAATGCATTTAAGGAAAAGGAATGAAAAGAAAAACAATCAAATTGTACTTTTCTCAGATTTGGTTAAACTTGGAGGGAAGCTGTTTTCTCAGTTTGAAAGAGAATTTCTTCCAACTAAGATGAATGTTGAGTTTAACTACAAAGAGCCTAGGTAAACTCAATATCTACTGTCCTGAATTTGAAAAGGTAAGGGAATTCATGTTAGGAGAAGTGGGTTCTGGCTGGGTCTGAGACAAATGACTCAAATGTCTTTTGTATTGTTGAGCCCGAGATTTTAAGCTTCAGAGCATATATGCTTGCTGGTGTGTGTGCGTGTGTGTGTGTGTGTGTGTGTGTGTGTGTGTGTGTGTATCTCACACCAAGGATTGAAATCACAAAGAAGCCCCAGGTAGCAGGTGTGATGATTGTGCTACAAATGCACCAGCACACTGCGGATTGTTGCCACATGGTTATTTTCTTCAAACATATCTTTCAGGTATAATGTTCTCTTCCTGAAAGCAAACAACCTCTAATAGTGGATTCTTGAGTGTATCATTAGGCCTCTCCAAACACAAATACATCTACTACATTTTAAAAGGAATGGCCCGCACAGCTCTTTTTCTCCGTGACTGGTGAGACGTGTAGAAATGGGATCTCAGAAGTGTTAATGAAGTAACTATCCCTGAACACTGAACAGTCAGAACCAAGCCTTCCAGTCGACACCAAAGCGTGCAGTGAGGTGAAGGAACGTTGCTGGTCGAATCCCAGCTCAATGTCTTGTTAACTGTGCTCGCGCAGAGCAGCCTGGGTGCAGGTGTGTCTCCAGGCTCCTGGGTGCCTGGAACTCCACAGCTGGCGGGTTGAAAGTTGTGTGTGCACTCTGTTCAAAACAAGAGGTGGAACGGGACAACAATTGAAAGGCGACTTGTAATTTGTAACCGACGGGCTGTGCTCGAGGAGCCCCATGTATTTACAATCTTTCAAAGCCAAATGCACAGGCTCCCAAGCCTCATTAATCACCCAGCTGCAGCACTCCTGTTTATCATGCTTTTGTCACCACAAAACCTGAACTCAAGTCAATTTTTCCTTCCCAAGTTTTCCCTTGCACTAGAAGGGCTGCTGCTTGAGCCTTTCTAAATTAGAGCCACCGATGTCCGTTTCACGTGGCTGGTCCCCGGGGGCTGTAATTGCAGAAGTATAACCTGGCAGTTAGCTCACGTGGCCCTAGAAACCGCCAGGGCACCAACGTGCTTCCTGCCAGACCGCCTTCGGCAGCTGAAGGCACGGGAGCCCCACCTGCAGCCACAGTCTGTGTGCACAGGTCTCTGATGGTCCCGGGGCACCGTGGAGGTGCCTGTTGAAGACATCGAGTCAAAACCCAAAACCCTGAGCCCTTGCTCTGTCCCCCCATCATCTTCCTGCTAATGGAGTGGCTTGGTCGGGTTTTAACTGGCAAGGGTTCTTGTTTACATTTGCTTTGGTTTTCATAAAGAGAACTGTTCCTTAGTATGAGACATTCCCTACTTCCGAATTAGCTTAGATCACGCTTCCTACTAAAAAGATAAGCAATGTTTGTATAAGGGTGCAGAACGTCTTGCCCAGTGTAACCCTTGGGAACAGAAGCCTGGCCCCAGGGCTGAGGGGATCTGGGCCGTGTGCAGCCTGTGCGGTTGAGGATGTGGAGGCTGGGGGAGCTCGGCTCTGGCCTGGCTGCGTCTCAGTCCTCCCTTATCTGTAAAATGAGGTTGTTGTGAGGAGTGGCTGAGATACACACGTACGGTGTGTGACGGCAGCTGGTACTTGGGTAACCCTCACGACATCCCCGGCACTGTTCTTCGTTAGCTCGTTCATTCCTCAGAGCGATCCTGTGATGGAGACAGTACTGCTATCATTCCCATTTTACAGATGGGAAGCTGAGGCACAGAGAGTAACTTGCCCGAGGTCACACAACCCCTAAGGGCCAGACCTGGGATTTGAACCCGGGCCTGTCTGTGGAGCCCATGTTCTCACCCATGACATGGAACTGCCCTTTGTAAGATGGTTGATGAGCGCCACGCACTTGGTAAATACCGAGCGGAACAGCTTTCCATGTCAGAAGCCACGTTTCTCCGCTCTGACACTATGCTAAGAGGCATGGGCCTCCCTTTGAAGGCCCAGCAGTACTCTCTGCTTCTCAGAGGGTCAGGTTGGGCAAGCAGAAGTCTGGCAGGGGGTCAGGCCAATCGTCAGGTGGCTGCTGAATGGGGCCAAGCCAGTGGTGGGGCACTCAGGCCACGGAGGAAGCCAGTGGGGGGCGCATGGGAGCACAGCTGGGCCGGGAGGAGACGCCTGACCTGTGTGTGTGTCCGGCGAGGTGACCGAGCACCTCAGATGGCTTCCGGTCCTGGAAACAGGGCTTGGTGGGGTGTTGGGTCTTGACTGATGTCTCTTGTACGTCCACACGTGGAGATGGAGAAGGGCTGAATGAGAGAAGGCCCTGTGCGTCCTCCCCTCCTCCAGGCCTCTGCTTTAGAGACTAGGGGAGATGTCTTAATAGTCAAGAGACGCCCACAGGATGAGACACCGTGTACAGGTTTGTGGGTGGTCACGACTTTGATACCTCCTGGTGGAAGGCCAGGGAGGACAGTGCTTCTGTGCTGCAGTTTGCTTTACATTTTCATCCTCTGTGAAATTCTGCTCTATGACTGGCAATTCAGAGATAGTAGAAAACACAGTCCCTGCCCTCAAGGAGCTCACATTCACTGGAAGAGACAAACATAAACAGACAATATAAATCGATAGGGTGACCTGGGGGCAAGCACTGGGGATCATGGGGACCTTGGGAAGGGCGTCTAACCCTGGGAGGGGAGAGGTGGGATCAGAGATGGCTGGTGATATCTGTTGAATGTCAGCCTTCAAGGCAAAAGGAGGTGGTAGCATGATCAGGTTTAAGTAACAGGGAGGCAACAGAGAAACCGTTTTATCTTGATGGGGCTTAAAATACCAGGCAAGGCGAGGTAGGGGATAAAGGTGGGGAACACAGAGCTTGTGTATATATGAAGGAGCTTGGGCTCTATTGGCTGTCCAGCATTGATGGTGTCATTGGTTATGTGAGTTGCTTTGTAAATATATAGATCCCTCTGACAACATTACGGAGGATGGACTTCATGGGGGGAAAGGCTGAGCCCAGGAGACCTGTTGCAGTAAATCCAGATGGGATGTTAAGGACTTGAGCTGGGACTGTGATCTAGGAAAGCCAGGTAAATAAAATGAGCAGGTCTCGATGTCTGAGCAGTTATGGGTGAAGGGTCGTGGGAGAGAGAATGAGAATTCAGCGATGGCGCCCAGGTTTCTAGCTTGGGCAGCCCGGTGGATGGTGGCGCTGCCCACTGAGTTTGAAGTTATAGGAGAGGAGCTGGGTTAGAACAGGAGATGACGAGCTCAGTCTTGAGTATGTTGAGTTGGAGGTGCCTGGCGGGTGCTTAGGCAGAAGGTCCAAGGGGCGGTTCCAGAAGCCGAGGCTGGTATCATCAGCGTCTAGCAGCTGGCTGAAACCTCAGAGGAGAGACGGGCTCAGCTGGGATCAGACGGGGGGCTCTGGCAGTACCAGCGATGTGAGGCTGAGGGGGCATCAGCTCCAGGCTGAGTAGCTCGAGGCACTGGTGCCGACCAGGCTCCAGTGGGCAGAGGTGCTCTGGTCCACACTGGCTTTGCAGGAGGATCGGTCACAGGGGCCCCTTTCAGGGCTTGGGACATCGCATCCCAATGCTGGTTGTCTTGCGGGGCAGGGGAGAAGGGTGGGCTCGGGGAGGAGATGAGAGTCACAGCCCCCTGCTGGCCAAAGGGGCTGTTTAAAATGGGAACATTTAGATCATTGGTGAAACATCGTTAAAGGTCCTGATCATTGGAATCTAGGTGGAGGTTCTTAAAGCAGGTGAAGGGGCGGAAATCTCCTGTGAGGCCCTTTCATGTTGTGCGCGGCCTCCTGCTCCCATGGGCCTCTGAGTCTCTCACAAGCCAGAGGCCTGAGACAGGCTTGGGGGTGAGCTGTCCTCAGGGGAGGTAGTGGTACGGGTCCATTTTGTGAAAGCTCCTGGGGTCATTCCGATACAGCCTCGTGGGTGGAGGGTCCCTGCTGCGGGGGAAACACCGCTAATGGGAGAGAAGGCCTGGCATCTCCTGGTGTTGTACGTTGTATCTTTAAATGGAACCATTTTCCACCAACCCTTCAAAATGTCCTCCCCCAGCCTAACCGTACGTCCCACATTTAGAATTTCTACACTTCTATTACTATTATTTTTTTTAAGAATCAATTTATTTATTTATATTTTTGGCTGCGTTGGGTCTTTGTTGCTGCGTGCGGCTTTCTCTAGTTGTGGCGAGCGGGGGCTACTCTTTGTTGTGGTGCGCGGGCTTCTCATTGCGGTGGCTTCTCTCGTTGCGGAGCACGGGCTCTAGGCACGCGGGCTTCAGTAGTTGTGACTCTCAGGCTCAGTAGTTGTGGCTCACCGGCTTAGTTGCTCCGTGGCATGTGGGATCTTCCCGGACCAGGCATCGAACCTGTGTCCCCTGCATTCTTAACCACTGCGCCACCAGGGAAGTCCCTAGAATTTCTACACTTTTATCCACACTGCAGTAAAATAATTATATAATCATCACTCAGCCACACGGCACATTCAGAAGGCAAAGGAGAGCACCTGAAGCTGTGCTGCTCTTTGTAGAACACCATGAAATATTGATGTGTTTGTTTCTATTAGGTGACCTAAGAACAATCTTATGGGTGGAAAGGGTGACTGTAATATATGTATGCAATCTAAAAGTACCACCAACTATCCAGGAAGAAAGATCAAGCTGTCATACCAAACCTAACTGGTTATTTCTGTGTTTTTCTGCTCATTTTTGTTAGGTCTGCTCACTTATTTGTTTTATTGTGTCACTGGTCACTGGCAGATAAGGGGTAGCAGTTGCCAAAGTTGGAAGACAAATTTAAGAGACAAATTTCAAATGAATCTATTGAGGTCAAGATGCCTTTGGGACACCCAGACGCTTCTACCGCCCCTGAAAATTTGTAATAACTGCAATTATTGAATTTTCCCTGTAGAACTCCTGAGTCTAGCTTATGGAGTAAATTCAGGAGCATAGTTTGAGAATCACTGGCTTCAATGATCATGTTTATTGCTTCTTTAACTGTCACACAGCGGTTGTGTTTACACGTATGTACATTCCTGACCCAGGTAGTGCGTCAGCTTTGTGGGGACTCCAGTCCCAATGAGAGGCAGACCTCGTGTGTTCTGACTCTGGAGGTTTGGTCCCTGGGTTCTTTCCACCCCAGACACCTTCTCCTCTCAGTCCACACCAAACAAGAAGCCTTCCTTCCAGGCTCAGCGTATAGGCCACTTGCCAAAATCATCATACCAAGAGCTGAAGGACTTACAGAGGCCCCTTCCAGGTGCCGGCATGCACCCAGAACGCCACAGATGGCTCCAGCTTCTGCCTGGGTACCCTGGGGCCGGGGAGCCCAGTCCTTCCTAAAGAAAAGGTTCTCATCTAGCACTTTTGGTTTTTATCTCATCTTCTAAAACCACCCAGCTCTTAAATTCTGTTTTGGCTTTGCCGTCAGCACTTTCCCTTCTCATATTATCGCTACTTGGTACTTAACCATGTCACACAGTGGTTAGGGCTCAGCTTTTGGAATCATTTGGGCTAGAACTCCCAGGTCATAATTACATTCACTATTTACCAGCTGTGTGACTTCAGCAAGTTACTTAACCTCTCTGAGCCTTAGTGATCACATATGTAAAGTGAGAATAACATTAGTGTCTATTTCAAGGATTATTATGAGGCTGAAGGTAATGGAAGGAAATGTCCTGACAGAGAGAAAGCTGTCAGTTTTGCTTAGGTATTATCATAAGTATCCCCTCTCCTAGATTTCAAAATCGTTGAGGGCAGGGACCTCTTCTTGGATATCTTTGAATCCCTCCATAACAGTCAGCAAAGTGCCCGTATGAGGAATTTAATGACCGCATGACATGAAAGAGGCTGGGCTGAACAGGAGAGACAGGAAGCCGAGACAATTATTTGAAATACGTTAAAGTCATCAGAAGGCTTAAAAATGTAACACAATGCTCCTGTAAAAGAAATGTGCAGAGCAGAATGCAGAGCAGGGACAAGTTGGGACAGGAAGTGGAGGGGAGATTGGGAAAGGTCATGCAGAATCAGGTCAAGTTCTGGAGGAAGGAGTGAGCGCTAATTAAAGGGGTGAAGAGGCCGCGTGATGCAGCGGATGCCAGCAAAGTGGGAGCTGGGCTGCTTGGCTGACCTAACGCATGTCGATAAAAAAGGAACACAATCTTTCCACCACACAAACTGTTTTATGAGCCTGCAAATATCCAAGAATCTTGTCTCCCACTCTCATGGCTTTCTAGGGGGAGTGTGATGGCACGCTCCCTGTACGAATTAACCTGAGGACGGGCTTCTGGCCGCAGTTGAGGCTGCAGCGCCTTCCTGCAACCCCTTCCTCTCTGCAAGCCCGTAGATGCTCATCCGGGAGCAGGAAATGATTACATGTTTGTGCTTTTCTGCGATTAGTCTTCTAAAGGGAAGAACAAAACAAAACAAGAAGGCTGGATGTTTAGGGAGAGTCTGAAAACATTTAAAGACTAGCTAGTAATTCAGGCAAAGGAATCAAAAGTAGAGGCCGCTCGCTCAGGTTCTCTGCATTGAGGATTTGTGGGAACTCATCTCGGGCTGGCTTATGTTTATTCTGCGCTTCAAAATGACTTTGAAGGCTTATTTGGGAATTCCAGCCCAGGTGAGGCGTCCCTTGCGGACCCTTGACTGTACAGTATATCTTCTGGAGAGAGAAGACTGCTGTGGGAGAGCCTGGGAGAGCAGGCCACCCACAGATCACTCACCCTGGAGCTGGCTGACGTGCCTGGCGGGGCCGCCCTCCCGCCAACCCTCCCGCCACTCCCAGTTGCCTGTGCTCTTCAGTCAGTGGAAGGTGTTACGTGCTTCGGGGTGGGGGTGCAGGAGCCTGATCACACAGCCTGTCTCCCAAACCGACCGTCCGGGCCAGGCAGAAACCGGCAAATGCTGCGAATCAGGCCTACATTTTCCCCTCGCAGAGAATCAACTGTTAAACATTGACCAGCGCTCCACTGTGTATAAACAAGATCCAAGAGGAACCAGTTAACCTGCTACGGTGAACAAAGAGTTTGGCATAAAACTGTGGACAAATAAGCAGATAAGGTTCATTGTGTTATGTGTCCCTTCATTAATGGAAGCCTGATAGGAATTTGACCTAAAGTGACTCGGCGGTTAGTTCCCTTTACTGTATATCCTTGGAAGTAATCGAATGGACTTTTGTTATTTCTTTTTTCTTTCTTTCTTTTTTTTTCCCCCTAAAACAGAGGTCTCCAGTTGCAAAACTCCCAGTTGACAGATTACACATGCCTGATGGTCATGAAAAGTCCACGAGTCCAGTGTAAAAATTCAGAGCATTGCTTGTCACTGGTGGCCGCAGACACCTCGTTGGCAGCTCAGGGGGGTGGGGAGGTCCTGGAAGTGTGGACTGGAGTCTGGTGTTTTTGATCTTGAAGCAGAATCTGACCTCTCTTTTAAACCTTTTCCTTCAGGAACCCTCTGTACATAGAAGTGCTGTTGAGACCCTAGAGCAGTGAGTTGAACTTCACGGTGGACTTTGGAGAGAGGGCCTTTCTGTGGTTTGGGGATTGCACTCCCTACGTACCCCGAATTGCAGACCTCAACGTCCACTCCACCAGCTGACCTACTTTTTCAGCTGAAAGACTATGGCCTGGCTTCCTACAGTCCTCTGTCTATAGATTCCAGCCATGTAGGTGCTGTTGAGTTCATTTCAAAGACGCGGCATGGTATAACAGAAAAAGGACGGAATGTGGAATATGGAGTTTGGTGTCAGAAGACAGGTTCAAGGCAAACTAATCTAGGTTGTAGAAGCCAAAAAGTGGTGGAGGGTTTTCTGGGAAAAGGCACAGGGCTGGCGAGGGTGGGGACAGGTGCTACAGTTCCCTGGGTGAACTCTGGAATAGCCTTCCCGATTTCCCACCCTCCCAGAGTTTGTGGGTGATGGAAATGTTCTAGACCCTTTTCAGGTGGTAGTTACACAAGTATATACATTTGTCAAAATTCATCAAACAGCCCTGAAGATCTGTGTATTTTACGAATGTAAATGATACAGCAGTTTTTAAGAGGGTTGGTTCAACTCCTGGCCTCTCTCTTATTCCCTGTATAGACAAGTTCTTCCCCTCTTTGAGCCTTGCTTTCCTACCTGTGAAATGGAAGGACCACTCTAACCTGCGCTGTGGGTGACCATGGACGTTAAATGAGACCATGTGAGTCCAAAGTACTTGGAAATGATGCAAAGCCTTTACACCGGTGACCACTGTTGTTATTATGCTTCCCTTCTGAGAAGATTATTGAGCTGGTACAAATCTGTGGCCTCTGCTTGGCCACTTCCCTTGGAGAGTAGTGTTTATCTATTTTCAGGAGACGCTGGAGATATCAAAATGCTGCCGAAAAGCAAGTAGAATATGGATTTGCCAGGGAGAGGAGAGAGGGCTGGAAGGGAACAGCTGGGGAGACAGCCATCAATCCAGCTCGGCAGCAGGGCCAGATGGATGCCGGGAGGGAGTCGCTAAATGCCTGTGAGAGAGTCGTGACCAGGAAAAGCAGCGCGAGTTAAAAAAAAAAAATCACATCTTGCCAAACAAACTGGGTCAAATTCGTGACGGAGTTAGTCACTGAGCAGAGATGGGAAAGCACGTTCAGGGGAAAAAGCAAAAGGTTCAGGGACCGTGGTGACTCGGCTAGAAGGGACAAAAGCCACTTTGGCCTCCTGGCCTCGTTAGGCCGTTAAGTGAAGGATTCTTCTTGTGGCTCCCTGCAGTGTGTCTTGTTGGTATTTGGGTTTTGAACTTGATCCTTACTCTTAACAGCAATCGCAAACAACCTTCACATTGGAAGCAAGAGCACAGCACACATTTTAAAATGGAAAATCTTAGCAGGCAAGTGAAATGGAGACAGGGAAGCTATTCCGGAGTTCACCCTGGGAATTCAAGTGGGAGGGGACCACTGCCTGAATGCAGCCAGGCTCCTGAGGCAGTCTTTCAGTTTAGAAACTTTAAAGTCAGAGCAAAGGGCAAATGCCGTTTGGCAACCAAATCCTATACGATGAATGGATAACGCTGAAATCAGATTTTAAATTGTTAGCCACTAAAAGTTAAAATAGGGAAAGACTGAACAGGAAGAAATAGTCTACAAGAGAAATCTGATGTGTGAAATTTTGATTTTATCCTCATTATAAAAATTTTGGTGCTTTCTGCTAGAGATTTCTGCCAAGAAATGTGATATGTTGAAAAAGAAGAGGAAATGTACTGTAGATGCTGTGACTATAAAAGGCTGTTTAAAGTGATAGGAATCAGTCAGGGTTCTCCCAATGACCAAGGTTATAAAATTAGGATCTAAAACTACCAAATCTGGGTGAGAAACGAAACAAAACAAAAAACAAAACAGAACTTCAGTAAAAGCAACATCTAAATCTACCTTAATATAACTAACGTTTCCCCACAATGTTTATCTTGTCTTTGGACACGTCAGGTCTCTCCTGTTGGTAATTCCCTCTTCTAAGAGTTGTCCCTATTGCAGCAAGGCAGGGAGTAGGGGAGAGGGGATGGGGTGAGCAGGTACTGTGAGGATGCGGGGGTGTCTTTCTTGTGACCTCCGAATCCAAAAGAGGGCGCCACGAGATGCCGCCACACGCATGTGGGGTGCATCGGTATGTTGGTCCATTGCTCAGGATGCAGAGCAAGCTAGGTGGGAGGAGCCTTCCCACCCAGGCCTCCGTCTCACAGGAAATCTGATGCCTTAAACCTCGACCTCAACACTCAGTGACTTCAACCTCTAGCGGTACCACTCTGGTAATTAGCACGTGGAATCGGAGACAGGCTTTTGCATCCTGAAGCGGGCTCCAAGGACTTCTTCTGCCCTTTTCTTCCAGGTCTTCCGAAATAGTTGGAGATAACAGCTTCTCCCCAGGTCACTTGTGGGCCGTGAACTCTATGAGAATCCCTCGTTTCTCCCTGGCTTTGGGGCTTCCAGACTTGGGTTTGAAGCTTAGGTCCACCGCTTATTGACCAGTTAGGAAACCTCCGTGAACACTGGTTTTCTCGCCTTGAAGGGAGGCACAGAGTAACTTAGCAGCCCATACACATGAGCTATAATCAGGTACTTAACATTTTTGCCAATGGATCTTGATGGTAAGTTAGCAAATCAGCAGGCAGTTATCTTCTATTGGATAGATGGGAACAAACGAGAGAGACTCGTGATCCTCAAAGGCTGTGTTTTTGTCCCAAATCAACTTTCCAAGTACAGAACTGGGGGGACATGTGATTTAATGGCAGCATCTGTGTGATCCTGCGATATAATAAGAAACCTGTATTTGGTCTTTATTGCCCAGTTCCTAGCACAAGAGCTTCTAAAACCCTTGGAATTTCCCGAGTAATAGGGTTGAGAGGAGCATCTTTTGTTACTCGTGATGTGAGCCCCTTTCAACCACACCTGAGTTTATGCTACTGAAGTGACTTTCTTGGGGGAGGGGGCTTGAGAGCTTCAGGATGGGGGTTGGTTACCAGAGGAACCAGCTAAGTGATTAGAGGGCTGGAACTTTCAGCCCCGCCTTCTGACCTCCAGGGAGGGGAGAGGGGCTGGAGACTGACTTAATCACCAAAAGGCAAAGATTCGATCTATCATACTTACTTAATGAAAGTTCCATCAAGACCCCTAAATGATGGGGTTTAGAGAGCTTCTGGGTTGGTGAACACACTGAGGTCCTGGGAGGGGGATGTGCCCAGAGAGGTCATGGAAGCTCCACCTACCCCCCTCCCCTCCGCATCTCTTCCATTTGACTATTCATTTGTATCCTTTAGAATATCCTTTGTAATAAACTGGTACTAGCAAGTAAAGTGTTTCCCTGAGTTCTGTGAGCCGTTCTAGCAAATCATTGAATCTGAAGAGGGAGTTTTGGGAACCTCCGACTTTATAGCTGGCCGGTCAGAGTACAGGAGGCCCTGGGACTTGCAGTTGGCATCCGAAGAGGGTGCAGTTTTGTAGGACTGAGTCCTTAACCTGTGGGGTCTGTGCTAACTCTGGAGAGTTAGTGTCAGAATTGAATTAAGCCACAGAACACCCAGTTGGTGTCCAGAGAGTTGGAGAATTGGCTGGTGTGGGAAAAAAACCCCATACCTCTGGTGTCAGGAGTGTGAATAGAAACAGATCATAACCTGTGAAATAGATTTAGGTGTCTGGTTCACAGTGTGCCCCTGTTGGGAGCAGGGCACGACAAGGTAATCTGATGGCGTCAGGGTTCTTTAGTTGCAAGCGATGGAAACAGACTTTGACACTCAGTGGAAAAGGCCTTTGCTGGAAAGGTACGGAATGGTTGTTGGATGCTAAAGGACCAAGCCTCAGGGAGAAGAGGATCGGGCCTTTAGCAGGAATGAATGGACAGCTCCGTGTCTCCTCCTACCGCACCGGAACTTCTCTGCTCTACTGTTTCCTGCTACATCATTCTCCCCAAGGCTCAGAACCCTAGGAACCAGAGTCTGAATGGCTTAAAGTGGGTTTTCTGTGCCCCCTCCCACCCCAGCAGGAGGGGGCAGGGAGAACCCTGACTGGGGTGCTCTCAGAACTTCTCAGAATAAGGGAAGAATGATTTCCTACTGGAAAGTCAGGGTGCTTTCACCCAAAAATGTGGAAAGGCGTGTTTGACAGGCTGAAGAAGCAAGAAACCTCTGGCATGCCTTTTTTAGGCTTCATTGTTTAAAAGAAAAGGACCACAGGAAAACAAGGAAATGATTCCATTTTATCCTTCCCTGGCCAGGATCAGGCCCAATTCTGGGCAGCACACTTTCAGAGGCCTTTGACTGCTTGGGTGGTGTTCAAAAAGAGTAACTAAGATGGTGAACATCTGGAAAACATGACACCTAAGAAATGGGTAACGACTTGAGGAGACTGAACCCAAAGAAGAGAAGACTGATGGGCATCTGACGGCTCTTCTCAGGTGTCTGAAGGTCTGGAATGTAGAAGAAGAAGAATTTTGTATTTAATGGCTCTAAAAGGAAGAAATAAAACCAACAAACAGATATTGAAGGGGGACAGATTTCAGCTCAATTCAGCATATGTAAGAAAGATCTTACCAAAAAAAAGAAATCTACAGCTGGAAATTAAATGAGCTGGTGCAAGATAGGGAACTTTCCGTCCCTGGGAAGCCTCAGTTCTTTAATTAGCAAGAGCAATGAGCACACTCCTCGCATCAGATGACAACACACCCTATCATGGCCCTGCTGCCGAGGACCCTGACCAAAGGCTTTCACAGAAACAGCTCTCCCTGTTTGGCCACATCTACCACAGAGCACTTTTCCGTATGTGGAGTTCCAGATGTGCACAACGTGAGTGATGACAGATGGAGAGGACACGAAGGGCCTCCGAATATCCTCTCAAACCACCTGCCCAGGGCCACATGGTACAAGCATACCATGTGCGAGTCCTTAATTTAGAGCATTGCTTCACACAAGGGCCTCTTTAGGGACGGGTTGTATTCACGTGCGTCCTTCATGTACTTTCCAGTGTGAATCAAGCCCACATCTTGCTTTATCACTGAACAACATTCAGCAAAACTACGTGCAGTCTCTTGGGCTATAGCATTTATTAGAAAATTACAGTATCAGAGTGGGAAGGGACTTTGTGATCAATGAGTTTACAACGCTTGAATATATCCAGTAGCATTCTCAACAAGTTGATTTGTAACCTGGTCTTGATTTCCTTAAAACACACAATCTCCTAAAGTAATCCACACCACTTTGGGCAGTTTTAGTTGCTAAAATTCTTGATTACTTTGGGGTAAAATCTACCCACTATGTGGCTATATCTATCAAAGTTTAAAATGCACAAAGCCACTTTTAGCAATTTATCCTACAGATATAATCCCCATGGGCTCAAAGACATGTGTCAAAGATATTCACTGCAGCGAAGGGTTAGAAATCATTTATTTATTTATTTATTTAATTTTGGCTGTGTTGGGTCTTCGTCGCTGCATGCGGGCTTTCTCTAGTTGTGGTGAGCGGGGGCTACCCTTCGTTGTGGTGTGCAGGCTTCTCATTGTGGTGGCTTCTCTTGTTGCGGAGCACGGGCTCTAGGCACGCGGGCTTCAGTTGTTGTGGCACATGGGCTTGGTTGCTCCACGGCATGTGGGATATTCCCGGAACAGGGCTCGAACCCGTGTCCCCTGCATTGGCAGGCGGATTCTTAACCACTGCACCACCAGGGAAGTCCCTGGAAATCATTTAAATGTTTAACAAGGGGATTGATTAAAGAAATTATGGAATGTCTATTCTACGGAATATCAGGCAGGTGTTAAACAAACTCTTCTCATGTACTGACAGGGAAAAGCCTTTACGTTGGTTCTCTGCTCCTGGTTATGTTGTTTAGTGGGAAAAAGAGATTGGATCCATAATACATTTGACATTTATATAATTGAAAAGAAGGATACACATGAATATATGTTTAGGTTTTATCTGGAAAGTTACTGGCAACTGTGGTTGCCTCTGAGAAAGGAAACTGTGAGATTGGGTGTCGGGGTTGAAGGGAGAATTTTATGTGTATATGTTTATGAATATATGTATAGGTAGACATATACATATGTTTATATATATATGTATATATGTATCTTTCTTTTTTCTTCTGACATTTTTTTTACCCTGCACATGTATCACTTTACTCCTTTAAAAATATGCCTTCAAGGCAACAAAAACAAAGATAGACCAATGAGACTACATCCAACTTAAAAACTTAAGTGCATCAAAGGAAACAATCAACAGAGTGATAAGGCAACCTACAGAATGGAAGAAAATATTAGCAAATCATGTATCTGATAATAGATTAATATCCAGAATATGTAAGGAACTTCTAGAAATCAACAAAAAACCCCCAAAAAAAACAATTTTAAAATGGGCAAAGGACTTGAATAGACCATTCTCCAAAGATGATATAAAAATGACCAACAAACATATGAAAAGATGCTCAACATCATTAATCATCAGATAAATGCAAATCAAAACCACAGTGAGGTATCACCTCACATGCATTAGGATGGGCACTATCAAAAGACCAGAAAATAATAAGTGTTGGCGAGGACTTGGAGAAGCTGGAACCCTTGTGCACTGTTGGTGGGAATGTAAAATGGTGCAGCCATATGGAAAACAGTATGGAATTTCCTTAAAAAATTAAAAATAGAATTACCATATAATCCAGAATTCCACTCCTGGGCATATACCCCAAAGAATTCAAAGCAGGATTTCAAAGAGATAGTTTCACATCCATGTTTATTGCACCGTTAATTCACAATAACCAACAGGTGGAAGCAACCCAAATGCCAGTCAACAGATGAATAGATAAAATGTGGTCTATACATACAATGAAATATTATATAGCCTTAAAAAAGAGGGAAATCCTGTCACATGCTACAATATGGATGAACTTTAAGCACACTATACTAAGTGAAATAAATCAGTCACAACAGGACAGATACTGTATGATTCCACTCACATGAAGTATCTAAAGTAGTGAAAATCATAGAGACAGAAAGTAGAAAGGTGGTTGCCAAGGGCTTGAGTGAGTGGGAATTAATGTTTAATGGGTATAGAGTTTCCGTTTTGCAAGATGTTGTACAATGATGTGAATATACTTAACAATACCAAATTGTACACTTTAAAATGGATAAGATGGTTAGAAAAAAAAAATCTGACCTCTTAAATCCTAGCACTGGGCCCACTTGATTCCACCCCTCAAAGCTGTACAGAACACTTTCATGTTTTTCCTACTATGCATGCATTTGAAGACTTCTAACCATGGCCCCTTGGACCACCTGCTCTTCTCCAGGTTAAACAATCTGCATCTTTACATCATCTCTTCCACTCTGGCCACCAGGTTACCTGGCCCAGCTGGCCCAGAACCTGCAGTGCTGTAGCAGGACCATGGGCATCCTTGACAGGCTGAAGCCCATGCACGGTGGCAGAGGATAGACCCTGTCTGGAGCAGCTAGTGCAAGCAGAGTGGTTACAATTTGCTGGAATAGAAGAGAAAACCAGTATCCTTAAATTGGCAATTCTACTTTACACTTTTTTTTAACATCTTTATTGGAGTATAATTGCTTTACAATGGTGTGTTAGTTTCTGCTTTATAACAAAGTGAATCAGTTATACATATACATATGTCCCCATATCTCTTCCCTCTTGCATCTCCCTCCCTCCCACCCTCCCTATCCCACCCCTCTAGGTGGTCACAGAGCACCGAGCTGATCTCCCTGTGCTATGCGGCTGTTTCCCACTAGCTAGCTATTTTACGTTTGGTAGTGTATATATGTCCATGCCACTGTCTCACTTTGTCCCAGCTTACCCTTTCCCCTCCCCATATCCTCAAGTCCATTCTCTAGTAGGTCTGCATCTTTATTCCCGTCTTGCCCCTAGGTTCTTCTGACCATTTTTTTTTTTAGATTCCATATATATGTGTTAGCATACGGTATTTGTTTTTCTCTTTCTGACTTGCTTCACTCTGTATGACAGTCTCTAGGTCCATCCACCTCACTACAAATAACTCAGTTTCGTTCCTTTTCATGGCTGAGTAATATTCCATTGTATATATGTGCCACATCTTCTTTATCCATTCATCTGTTGATGGACACTTAGGTTGCTTCCATGTCCTGGCTATTGTAAATAGAGCTGCAATGAACATTTTGGTACATGACTCTTTTTGAATTATGTTTTTCTCAGGGTATATGCCCAGTGGTGGGACTGCTGGGTCGTATGGTAGTTCTATTTTTAGTTTTTTAAGGAACCTCCATACTGTTCTCTATAGTGGCTGTATCAATTTACATTCCCACCAACAGTGCAAGAGGGTTCCCTTTTCTCCACACCCTCTCCAGCATTTATTGTTTGTAGATTTTTTACTTTACACTTTTTAAGGCATTTTACAAACAGGATTAAATTTACTACTCACCACGCCCCTTTGGGCAGGCACTTCAGGAAGAGAAGGCCTCGGTCAGAGAGATCAGCATTTACACCGGTCCTCTTAAGTCCTTACTGGGTGGGCCCTTTCCACTCTGCAGCCTGCCTTTGATTTCACATTAAAAACAAACCAAAAAACAAATAAAAACAAAACCGAAACGATCATTTGCTAAATTGTCCCAAGTCTTATAATTTTGACAGATTGAGAAAGTTTTCTATAGAGTTAGAAGAAACAGATTGAACTGTTCCCCATATCACAGTGCACATCCGTGAGGGCCAAAGGCTATTTGTGGGGTGCCCTTGGGTACCTAGCCCTCCCTGAGCCAGGAGAGCTGGGGGCCTTGTCTTTGGCTCTGCTGGCAAGACCTGAGCCTGCCTCCACCCAAGGGTAAGACAGCCGTTTAACCTCCACTCTGCGGAAAGAGCAGCTCCCTTCCCATGGCTGCACAGGAAGCCCAGAGCATCCTTAGGGAAACCCTCAGATCTGTGACCTGGGCCCTGCCCAGGGCTCAAGGGGATCCCTGTCTTTCAGGTGCTGGAAATGGAAAATGGTGGCTGAGAGAGGGGGGAAGGTGAAGGGAAAGACGGCCCCTGGCAGCCAGGACGAAAACGTGTGGTACCCAGAGGCCTCCAGCAAGCCCGGCTGGGCTGTGCACACCCCCCGGGCCCTGGCTGTTTTCTTCCCAGTCGGCGCGCGCCCCTGAGGCTGCACATTGGCCTCTACTAACTTTATCTTCCCCTTTTAGGCCGCTGCCCCTGGCCATTTTAACCTAATTTCATCAAGATAAACAAGTTAGGGAAGCAGAAGGAAGAGGCACATAGGAAAATTTCCTTGCAGCCTGGAGTATCAGGGTCCCCCAGGGAATGAGAAGAGGGCGTCTCTTCTTGAACGTAGAAAAAGACATTTTTACTGCAAAAGATACTCCCCGGTGTCCTAAACTGGCAGACGCTGGGCTAGGGAGAAAGGAGGCGGGGAGAGGAAGGTGGAGGGGTTTCTGCAGGAAGTCAGCTTTCTGGCCTCTCACTGATAGATCTAGTTACAGAGGGAGAGATTTAAAATATTTAACACGCCAGCCCGACCAACCAGAGCAGCCGTCCGCGGGGTCCTCCGCGCCAGCTCCTGGAGGCCCTCTGCTGGGCCGTGTGTTCCCCGCTGGCTGGCTGTGCGGTGGCGGGAGGTGTCGGGCGAGCGGGCTGCGGCTGTTTACCGACCGGTGTGGAGTGTTTGCACACGGACGCGTGGTGTGGCCGCAGCGACTCACAGCAGCGGAGTGTCGGTCTGGGGGGCCCCGCATCAGAGACGCTGGCCCCGAATGCCTGACCGCCGCCTCGAGCTCCCTGGGTGCTTATTCCAAATCACTCCCAGCATCGGTGGCCTCACCCCGTTCCCTGGCAGAATCGCAGATGTTTGTCTCCCGCCCCCACCCCCCGCGCAGATTCGGGCAGTGCCCGGATGTCCTGGGGAGCAGCTGGGTGCCTCCTGGCCTGTGGGACTCGTGTGCGTGTGGCTGACGTTCGAGGAGCCGGCAGCTTTTGCTTTACCAGGAGGGATCTTTCTCTTGTTTCCTCACCCTCTCCTTCCCGGCTGACGTGCAGCCGACACATGCTGGTGCCTCATCTCAGCAGGAATCCGGGGTTTTGTCTCTGTAAAGAGGAGGGGCCCACGCTTCCAGAGCCACTGACAGATGTCTGCGGGAAGCGGCCTCCACACCTGCCAAACCGACAGCTTCCTTTCTCAGTCTCAAGGGCTCTGGGGAACGGGAGCATTTGGAAAATGTGTCGTATGCCCTGCAGTTTCCACCTTCTCGGAAGACCGGCTATCTCATCTGAGAGTGAAAAATCAGGCAGCCAGAGTTTCCTGAGATGGGAGGCGAGAGGTGGCATGTGAAACAATGTACATGTCACCCAGGAGCCTCCCTTCCTGAGACCAGCCTGGGGTGGGGCCCGGGGACGGTTAGACGCCTTGTCCTGAAAGAGGAGACCGTAAAGATCCGTCTTCATTTTCACGATCTGAAAACTTCTGGCGAGGCTTGAAATGGAGCGCTGCGTTTTATTCTTATTTCTATACATATTACTTTTTCTTCTAACGTATATAGTTTTAAAATTCACATGTTTAGGAGGCTTATAGAAACGTCACAACCCAGTGCCTCCTGCCTCACCCATTCTTACCTCCAGTTACTGTTCCCCAAAGCCAACGGCTGGCTGTGCTTTTAGTGGTACTCCTGGTATTGGCAGCAGTCGTTCTAAACAGTATGTTTATAAAACTGCATCTTTACTTTCATAATTTTAGAAATGTTCTACTGACTTATTGCTGTGGAAGATGAGGGTTTAGCTTTCGTCCCCCCTCCTAGACACAGGTGTTCATACTTCTCCCTCACTTCCCCATAGAGTTCTCTTCCCATCCTAGATGCCATCCATTATAAGATGTACCATTGTTTATGAGTCACTACAAAAGCATGAACATGCTCCCAGTTAAACTTAGAAACAATACTTTCTTATCACATTGACCATGAGGTGCAGTCTGACTTCCAAGATGTTAAAATGTGAGAAGTATGTGCATGTTAGAATATTATAAATTATGGGACGGCACAATTTTTGATTAAATCACTCTCAGTATTTGCATTATTTTGAGTGTCTACATCGTGCACTATAGTTACATTTTGGTTCTTGTACATCTCCCCGCGCCCCCCCCCCCGAGTAAATAATTGCCTTATCTATTTAATTGTGTAGTTCTTTGGGTGTTTATGAGTAATGCATCCCCAGACGCTCCTCAGCGTGATGAACACTGATTAGTAATCTCTCAGTTGTGTTTCCCTCCCTGTGGGGATGTCTTCCTGGAGCTGTCTTCCCGCTCCAAACTCAGGGCTGGTTCCCCCTTGGCCCACTGCAGTTACCAGCTCAGAGCTTCCCTTTAGCATCATCCTGGGAATCCTCTTTCCTTCTCTCCTATGTTGGATCCTCTGTTTCCTGGGGCTTCTCTCTTCTTTCTTAGGTAATTCTTTGTTTTGTTGAAGCGCATCCTTCAGTAGATTCCTGAGAAAGGGTTCATGGCAGGTAAATGTCTGGGGACCTTGTAAGTGTCTTTATTCGACTGTTGCACTTGATAGCTTGTCTGGATATAGAATTTGACTTTGCAAATAATTTTTCTTCATGTTAGAGGCTTTCCGCCGATGTCTGGTGATTTAGTGCTCACAGTAAGGGGATGTGTGCCTGGGCGAAGTTTATGAACCAGTGGGCTCTGGGTTGGTGATTCTGCAGCAACCTGGATGTTTCATTAGGGGATCCTGCTAGGCCAGTGTCTGTAAGTCTTTTCTCTTGGACTTGCCAGCTTCCCTAGAGATGAATCATCTGATCTGCCTGTGGGGTATAAGCCTCACTGCCAGCATTCTGGGAGCCAAGAGGGGGGAAGAGACTGCAGGGTGTTATAATCCAAAATGCAGACTGTCATTTAATCCTGTTTCAGCAGCGGGTCACGTGCCATTTCCCAGCTGTGCCCACTGTCCAGATGATCTCCGATTCAACCTTTTCTCCCAGGGCTGGGCAGGGGCATGGCCTGGCTGCACAGGTCTGTGGGAAGAAATAGGGAGTCTCCTTGTTCCTTGCACAAATTTTCAACACATTTGTTTTCAGTGCACCTCCACCTATATTCTGCACAAAGGGAACCAATTTCTGTTTCTTTCTAAGGCTCTGTGGAAGCTGGCCTGCTTCTTCCAGCCTCCCTCCCTATGGGCTTGGGTTTTGGCTGTATCTTCTCTGCTAAATTAATTAACTCTCGTTCATCTGCTTGTCTAGTTTCCAGAATATTGTTGACATTGTTTTGTCTCCTGTTGTCTCCATTCCTGTTCTCTCTTTGTCCTTATGGGGCTAGACAAGGTGTGTTGGTCAATGTTTGACAAGTGGCTTCTGGGGGGAGGGGGAGCCCTGATCTGTAGCAGTCCAGTTTCTGCGGTGTAAATGCTCCTACTGTGGCTATTTCAGGCAACCAAGAGGATATCGCTGAACAGGCAGATGGGAAGAAATACAGAGAAGCACATCATTACAGATACGATAGACATAAACACTAGCTATAAAAAACCTCAAGAGAATATATAATCGTAAAATTACTATGAAGTGATAAGTTTTGAGAAATTATTAGCTTTGTTTTCAATGTAATTTTTAAAATTGTAAGCTTATGTAATTTAGCTTCAAAAATAACTGTATTTAACAACTGGTTCAAAAAATTCCTAAAAATTTAACAATCAGTTCTCACAAGTCGGTATCAGCTGGCCCCAGCATACCACTGGGTTAGTGCCTTTTTAACAGTTTAACTGTCGTTTCAGTACATTATGGAAAAACTGTTTTTCAAATGAAAACACTAATTCAAAAAGCTACATGCACTCCAGTGTTCACAGCAGCACTATTTACAATAGCCAAGACATGGAAGCAACCAAAGTCCCATCAACAGATGATTGGATTAAGAAGATGTGGTACGTATACAGAATGGAATATTACTCAACCACAAAAAAGAACGAAATAATGCCAATTGCAGCAACATGGATGGACCTAGAGAATATTATGCTTAGTGAAATAAGTCAGACAGAGAGAGACAAATACTATATGATATCACTTATATGTGGAATCTAAAAAATAATACAAATGAGTGTATATGCAAAACAGAAACAGACTCACAGATACAGAGAACAAACTAGTGGTTACCAAAGGGGAGAGGGAAGGGAGGATGGTCAAATTAGGGGAATGGGATTAACAAACTACTATATATAAACTATGTAAGCAACATGGATATACTGTATAGCACAGGGAGTTACACCTATTATCTTGTAATAACCTGTAATGGGATATAATCTGCAAAAATACTGAATCACTGTGCTGTACACCTGAAACTAATACAATATTGTAAATCAACTATACTTTAATTAAATAAACTGTTTTTCAATTTGCTGCTCTGTAGCATACAATTATCTTTCCTCCTATATTGGGGTTCCCCCCAGTTTTATTGAGATATAATTGACATATAATTCATATGATGTTAACACAATGGTAATTCATCCAAAATTCACATTATCTAACTATAAATCTCCAACTGTGGTGAGGGAAGGATGATGCCTCAGTGGAATGGATGATGCTTGACTTGAGAGGAGTTACAATGAGGAGAGGGTACGTAATCAGTACAGGTGGTACTCAGGGGAAAGGGCTGTCAACGAGATCGGGCAGGAGGTCCTACTAGGACAAGGCAGTAACTGGGCCAAACTTTCTGTTTTGATTTAACCTCTGTTTTTAAAAAGACCGTTTAGTGTATCTGTGGTTCTTAGCAGATCTCTGAAATAGTGCCAACCAACTTCTCACTCCAGACACGCAGGACTGTGTAATAGCATTGAGTGACTACACGGAGGGTTTCATTAGCTAAGCTCAAAGCATTTTACCCAAAGTGCCTCATTAAGTCTCACCACATCCCAATGTGGGAGTTGAAGGGGAATATCATTATCCCCATTTTACAGAAGGAAGAAACAGAGGCCTTAAAGCAAATCAACAATAGCTGAGACTGGCTCGTCAGCCTGCAAATCCAGTATGCTATCATTTCATAACAGGATCTTAGGCACTAATTTATGTTTTCTGCCTCTATAAGTAAGGGTGCAAGTTTTGTTCTCTGAAATATCAAAAAGTTCTTTTAAGTCTAAATTGTATGATTCTGGTTTTGACCTTTGTTGACCCTCTCACACCTTCCTACATGCATGATTTTATAGTATTTTATGTATATTATTCAACATAACTCCGGTCTGGCTGTAGGAATAGGGGCAGGTTGGCAAGAGCAGAAGGCAGTGCCATTTGGGTAGCAAGTAGAAGAGCAGATACTGTGGTTTGGTCTCCAGACTGCGTGGATCACAGAGCACTAACAACCGCCAAAAGAGACAATAGACTGTTAGAGCGTTTACTGTGTGCCACATGTGGAACTGAGCACTTTACATGTGCTGTCTCATTTAAATCAATTTAATCTTCACAATAACAAGTTGTGGTTGGTGTTAATATTATCCCTACTTTACACACGAGGAAAGTGAAGCTTACAGGGTTTAAGGAAACACAGCCAGCTTCTTGGCTACAGTGATGGGTGTAGAGATGGACCTGTCACCCTACAGAGTCCCAACTCAGGGTATACTGAGCTGGACCCAGAAGAAGAACCCTTCCTTCTCTGGTCAAAGGGTCATTTGACTGGGAACCCAGTGAGGTGGGCTCCCATATCCACTGCTGTATGAAGAAAGGTCTCTGTAGGAGGAGAGAATGAAATCCACACACAAAAAAGCAGAGACAAAACGGGGAGAAAGAATTACTACGGAATTAAAATCCTTGCCTCTGAGTCCCTGCCTCCCTTATCTAAGCTAGTGTAAGTTCAGTTTGTCACTTGGCCCCTGCGAGAGCCTGACCAACACAAGTGTTTAAGCCCCTGCTATCCCCTTGCTAGACATTACCATATTTACCCCTTTGGATTTACCCCCATCTCTGTCAAACCTGCAAGCAGGTAAACTTTCCTCACAGTACCACCCTCCTTCTACTTCTAGACACATTCTGCGTCTCATCCATAAGATTCTTCTCTATCTCTTGTTACTTGGCTGGAGACTCCTAATGCAAATACGCTATATTGTGATAACGTGCTCAGCTTAAGGGTCCATATGCATGACTTTGTCTTCTGACCTCAAGAGGCAAGAGAAAAGCCATGGTACTAACAATACAAAGATACGATGGCCCATTGGCCAGAATTTCACAGGCCGGCCTCTTTTTTGATAGGGTGAGGTTTGGGGGAACATAATAGAGTAGTCAACTTTTCGTTCGGCCAGATAAATTTAGAAGGCTGAAATTTTTCCTTCTCCAACTCTTCATTCATGCGTACATTTATTAACAAGTCTAGTAAATACTCTGCTGTAAGCCCTAAGGGTATAAAGCAACCTTACAGTCAAGTCAGTAGACGACTATAAAGGTCACACTAATTCTTCCTCCTAAAATTCCATTCTTCCCTTCACTTGATACCTCTGGTTACCTTCCAAAATTCAGGGCAGAGTATAAGCAGATTGTCAGTCATTCTTGTTGGCAATAATTTAAAAAACGGGTTGGAAGCCAGGAAGGGAAAAGGAGGTGAAGAGGAAGCCCTGGCAGTAGAGACTGATGCAGCGCAGCCTTGGGCCAGGTGTGGGGAGCAGTGCAGACAAAGGGCACAGCCTGCCCTACAGGGGTGCCAGCCCAGGAGCTAAGGGAGGTGAGAGGCCTCTGTGCTCTGGCTTTGGCATGAAGTAGGTAAGGGTGCTGTTGAGGCTTTATAACCCTGATGTTAAGCCTTGAGGGAATGTAATCATTCTCACCTTCATGTAACTGAGTAGTAAACTACATTTGGCCAAAGTTGTGCCTTTAGGACTATAGCCAAAGCAAGACTCAGAGCAAATCAATGAGAGAGGCACTCGCATTGCACCAAGGACCAGACACAGAAAAAGCCTTCTTGGTGTACATAGTGTCTGCATCAACGAAGCAATATAAATTTGTAAGAATCTCCTTCAAATTGCTGGCAAGGGAATCTGCAAAAGATTCTAGTAAGCAATGCATAGTGAAATGGAAATTAATTGTACAGTACCCATTACTTTTAATATGCCCTTGATAAGCTCTTTATGTACTATATTGTCTAATGTTTTATTCAATGAAAGTGAAAATTACCTATTAGAATTTTGTAGATTTTAATTTAATTTTATCTTATCTCATCTTGTTTTATTTTATTTTATTTTATTTTATTTTTTGGCCATGCCGCGCAGCTTGTGGGATCTTAGCTTCCCAGCCAGGGATCGAACCCGGGACCACTGCATTGAAAGTGCCGAGTTTTAACCACTGGACCACCAGGGAATTCCCTGTAGATTCATTTTTAACCATGGTCCCCCAACTTTACTTCTTCTAGGTGGCTTTTGGTTTCTGAGCCCCCAGTTCTCTGGATGAGGGGGCTTCAGTGATGTAGCACTTGGGTTGGGGAGTGTGGCAGGCAGCCTCCAAGAAGACCCTTCCTGTTGTTCACACTCCTGCCTGGTCCCTCCCGCACTATATCAGAGTTGGTCTGTGTGACCAATAGGATACAGAAGTGACTGGAGTTTATTTCCAGGATTAGGTTTTAAAACACACTGCAGCTTCCATGTCCAGTGCTTTCTCTCTCACTCTCTCTTGAATCCCTCGTTCAGGAAGCCGGCTGTCATGTCACGAGGACACACCGTGTACGGAGAGGTGCATGGGGCAGGGAAATGAGGCTTGTAGCTGAGAGCCAGTGAGGAACTGAGGTCCCCAGCTGTTACTGACCAGGGTTCTTGGCCTCCTTCATCAATGGAAATTGATCAGAGGCCAGACAAGAAATTCAGGCAGGGCTTTATCGGGGCCCCTGCTGCAACCGGGGGGAGCGAGAACAAACCACAGGTTTCCTTGCTTGCCTGCTCCCCAAGGGGACGGCATGGGGGGAGGGGAGGGGCGGGTGCAGGGCTCTGGCCAGAGGGCTGGCTTAGGGGGTCTGCCCACCCTTTCGGTGGCGCTGTGTGCAGGGGGCATGCGCAGTCCCCTGCTTTTGCTCCTGGCTCCTCAGAAGTGGCAGTTGGAGTTTTGGTCTCTTTGTATCTTGTTGTCCGTAACTTGCCCTAACCGCCTTGCACGCAGTTAGTTTTAGTCTCTTATAGTTTCTTTGTATTTTGTTGCTCAAGGAGACCTTTGTCCAGGTGCAAGTATTGCAGCACTGCCGCAAAGGGCCCCAGGTCCCAGGTCCCAGCCTGTCTCATAACAACTGTGTGGTGCCCTGCAGCGTGGCAACTCCAGCCCCGGTCGAGCCTCACGATGACCGCAGTCCTGGCTTGACTACAGTCTCGTGAGGGGCCTGAGTCAGAGCCACTCTGTGAGCTCACTCCCAGATTCCTGACTCTCAGAAACTGTGAGAGATCATACACGTCTGTTGTTTTAAGTTCCTGAGTCTGGGGGTGATTCACTGTGCAACAACAGATAATTAATACAGCGAGGGGAGACAGTATTTATTCCTGCTACCCTTATTTTCTCAAGGAGTCCCTCCTTCCTTCTGCGGGGAGAGATGTCCAGGTCCCTGATTATAGGGGTCGAGGCATCCTCATTTCCTTTGCTGTCATTGTTACACCTTTGTTATCCCCTGGATGTTTGGACATGTGGATGAGGAAGTACACACAGAATCTACAGGATGACACAGACAGTTCTTCTTGTCCCTGTCCCAACTGGGAGGAGTATGAAAAGAATTTTTGTGCACATGTAGGCTTTAGAAATGGGTATAAATAAGAAAAAATAAACTTTATTTCTTATTACAAAAGCAATAATATATGTGGTATAAAAATTTTTTAAAAGCAAGACCATTAAGCACCCATAATTCCAATATGCAGGTATATCCAATAAATGCTGTTAATAATTGAAGCATTTCTATAACTATTTCTATCTCTATACATTTTACACAAATAGAGAATATAATAAGTGCTAGTTTGTGACTCGTTTTTTCATTAAATATATTGTGAACCTGTGTTTGTCATTAACCTATTAGGTCATCTACAATTATACAGTTTTTTTAAAGAAAGGGAATTTATTTATTTTCACTTATTTATTTTTTTCACTTATTTATTTTTATGGCTGCATCAGGTCTTAGTTGCGGCAGGTGGGATCTTCATTGAGGTGTGGAGGATCTTTTGTTGTGGTGCACGGGCTTCTCTCTAGTTGTGGTGCATGGGTTTTTCTCTCTCTAGTTGTGGCACATGAGCTCCAGACCACGTGTGCTCTGTAGTTTGTGGCATGTGGGCTCTCTAGTTGAGGCACCCGGGCTCAGTAGTTGTGGCTTGCGGGCTTAGTTGCCCCATGGCGTGTGGGATCTTAGTTTCCTGACCAGGGATGGAAGCTGTGTCCCCTGCATTGGAAGGTGGATTCTTTACCACTGGACCGCCAGGGAAGTCCCTACAATTATAATCTAAAATGACTACATAGCACTCCATTATACAGATACCATAATTTTTTAAGCCAGTTCTTTTTTTTTGTGGTACGAGGGCCTCTCACTGTTGTGGCCTCTCCCGTTGCAGAGCACAGGCTCCGGACGCACAGGCTCAGCGGCCATGGCTCACGGGCCCAGCCGCTCCGCGGCATGTGGGATCCTCCCGGACCGGGGCACGAACCCGTGTCCCCTGCATCGGCAGGCGGACTCTCAACCACTGCGCCACCAGGAAAGCCCCTAGCCAGTTCTTTTTGTTGGACATAAATGTGTTTCTACTTTTGCTCTTATACGAAATGCTATAAGGAATATGTTTGTAGCTAAATATTTGTACCTCTCCTTGACTTTTCCCCTGTGGGATTAAATTATTAAAGTAGAATGGCTGGCTTGAACACTTATACATTTTTAGAGCTTTTCCTACATATCGCCAAATTGCCTTCCAGAGAGGTCTACCACTTTATAACTTATTCATGTGTCTAATTCTTCATACCCTTGCCAGCACTGAGCAACTGTTTTTATCTTTCTGGCCTGGTATCTGAATGGGTAACACAAGGATTTCAGGAGAAGTCTAACTCACTTACATCCCGAAATTGTCCGTATGGACGAGTGTGAGCAGACCCCACCCTAGCCCGATGCCTTGTCAGGGGCGAGGGGAGTGAAGCCATGGGCTGAATGTCTGTCCCCGGCTACGCTTAGAAGGTGAGGAGGGCAATGCTGGGACTCATACGTGTGCGTTCAGGACGTACGGAGGACAGCCAAACATGAAATATTCAAACCGTTTGGTCCGGTAATTGTGCTTTTGGGAATTTAGCCTAAAGAAAAATCTCACTGAAAGGAAAAAGGGTATATACTTGAAAACCGTTTATTGTAACATTACTTATAGTAGGGAAACCTTATAAACAACTCAACAGAAGAGAAATGGTTTGAGAAACGGCTTAAGAAATTGGGGTCTATCAACTTGATGGAATATTATGCAGTTGTTAAATTAGCAATTATAACAACTATGTAGAAACATGGGAATGTATTCATGATATAATGTTAGATGCAAAAGAAGGTTATACATTTTTCGTATTTAAAACGATATACTCGTTAAGTCCACGTAGGCAAAGACTGGAAAAAAGCATAGAAACTGAAAATAGTTGAGAGAGAGAGTGGTACCCCACGTTTGGAATTTTTCTTTAAAGTCATCGTTGTGCGATTACAAGGAAAAGTAACAGTTTTGAAAAAGGTGGGAAGAGGTTCATGGAAAGAGGTAAGTGAATGTGCTAGAGGGACAGTCATGGAAAGTGCTGAGTCAATCAAATATGTTACTTAGGGAGGCTTTGCTGAATATTGGAAAGAGCGAGGTGCTGCCGGCCAACAGAGCTCGGCTGGAAGCCAGGCTCCACTTCATACCAGAAATATGAGCCCAGACAAGTTAACTTCCTGCAGGTTGGTTTACGTAGCTGTAAAGATGGATGAATAATGCCTACTTGTGCAGATGTTGGGGGGGAGGGGAGGCTGTATTCTGCAGGCAGGTCCGCGGTAAGTGCTTGATGAGGGGCGACGATTATCAAAAGCGATGCTGCTCTTCTGCATTCATCTTTTCATAATTATTGATACTACAATAGAGAGAAGGAAGTCCAGCCAAGAGGAAATACTTGCACATCTATTTCTGGCAAATGTAAACCACACGATTCTGTCCAGGACAGAAGGGAGTGAGTGAGTGCAGACTCTTATCTCAGCTGCATGGTTATGGAGCTAACTCAGCAGTGTCTCTACAGCCTCCCCGTTAAGTGATTTATCTGGACACTTTGACTGATGATGACGTAGTATAAAAAATACCGCAAAACTGCCAACCTTCTGCTGTGTACCGCGGCAGCAAAACTGATCATGAAAAGGTGACGGACAGAAGGAAATTTCGGAAAACCTTACATCGTATCTATCCCTGCGTTATTTTAAAAAAATGGATTATACAGTCTAATTTGGGGTGTGGGGGGGACTCAGTGCCGGCTCTTGTTAACGCAGTGGTTTGAAATCAGCCCCAGAAGAGCAAGCAGCACTGCAGTCTGCTCTCTGTGATGTCAAGACCGTTTGCCAATCACATCTGGATTTGCAGCATCTCTAGCACCAGGGAAAGCTCAGAAGGTGGAAGAGAGAATGGCCTGACTTACAGACGCTCAGCAGAGAGACTCAGTGGCCACCTGATGCAGAGAAATCCGTGACCTGAAAAGATCCATCTGTCTCTCTTCGGGGACGGGGACAATTTCTCAACTGTACCCACCCCTTTTGTAGGGAAAAAAATCAGCACCTTGTTTGTACCGAGTCCTTTCCGACAAATTCCATGTCATCTTGAGAACGCTTTTTCTTCTTCCTCTTCAAAAATCTTTCAGCAGTAACAGCAGCTCAAATAACTGGAGTTATTTCAGCATTAAAATACAGGCTTTATGGACCTCTGACGCAGACAGATGCAATTTCAAAGGAAACTTCTTCTGCTGGGTATTCAGTGTTACACAGGGATTTGGGGAGTTAATCTTCACTGTTTCTGTTGGAGAAAAGGAAAGAAGAGCTACTCTTTCTAACCACTCTTCCCTGTGGGCCTCTGGCTCCTTTTGTACCCTGGAATTATGGAGATGGAGGAAACCCGGAGCGGTTATCCCCCCCAGCCCCTTAAGGCGGGCTGGGCTCTCCTTAAACCTCCAAAACAGATGGTTGTTGATCAGAGTTTTAAAGATCCCGGGGTAGACGTTCTGCAGCCTCCCTTGTTAACTGGTATCAGTGCTCAACCTGTTTTCATGTGAATAACTTCTTTTTTTTTTTGTTACACCAACAATAGTGGAAAATTTTAAATTGCAAAAATCTGTGCAGAAGCTCCCATAAATCACCTGCAGCCATGTTGCTACAGTTTACATTTACTGCAGAGACAGCTGGAGTTTAAGAGCCGGGGGTTTTTCTTTGAGAGAGGGTTACAAGTACAAATCAGTCCTATTCCTCCTGGGGCCAGGGCAGCTTCCCCAAGGGTCCTGCCGTCAGAGCCGCAGTGAGGAAGCAGGTCCTTGCCTTATGCCACGTGTGTCCTCAGCCTCCGGAGGACAAACTCCCCGCTGTGCTCTGCTCCTCTGTGGGTTGGGCGGGAAGCCCTGTGGCTCATCAGGTGTCTACTGGGGACCAGGCGCACCAGGGTCTGCAAGACTCTCTTGGATTAAGGGTCGGCAAACTACAGACAAGGGCCCACAACTGGCCCGCTGCCTGTTTTCACAGAGCCTGTGCGATAAGTTTTTTTTTCTGTTTGTTTGTTTTAAACTTTGAAGTGGTTGGGAAAAAATCAGAAGAAGAATACTATTTTGTGATGTGTGAAAATCATAGGAAATGGAAGCTTGTGTCCATAACTAGCTTTATTAGAACACAGCCTTGCTCCTTCGCGTGTGTCTCCTTCATTACGCCTGTGGCTGCTTTCTCTGAAATGGCCGTGTTGAGCAGCTGGGACGGACACCACTCTGTATGCCCAGCAAATCCTACAGTATTTCATCGGCCCCTCACAGAGAAAGTCCACTGACATCTGTCTCAGAGCCTCCCATATCACCTGCGGATCTCCTTGCTTCCCCCATGGTAACCTGTCCTCATCGACACTGCAGCTGCCGCTCCAGAGACAGCACACCCCGGACGCCGTGGCTCCTTCCCTAGGCTGCCAGGTTGACCTCGGGGCTGGGGGGGAGCACAGAGCAGGAAGTGGGGAGGTGTCTGCCCAGCTGTTTGCCATCATCTTTAGACTGAGATTATCAAGACTTGCTGCTTTTCAGCTGTAGGGTCTAATCCTCAGTCTGAAGAATTAAAACCGACAGGACATGGGATGCAGGAGTCAAGGACAGCTCCTCTGCTTCGGCTGTCTGCTGCCGTGCGTGGAGTAGGGGAAGGGTGGGGAAGGAGAGGTTTGGGCAGGGACAAGGAACCCTCGAGACTCCGCTTCCCATGGACCAAGTTTGTGATCCGTCGAGAGGGCAGTTAGACTACTGGTCACCTGCGTCTGGGATGGAGGTCTGGATTTGTGGGTCATCAGCAGGCGGATGGTGCGGAAAGCCTGGGTAGCGGACGACATTGCCAAGGGGGTGAGTGCGGAGAGAAAGAAGAGGTGTCAGGACTCATCACAGGCCCATCAACATTTAGAAGTCAGGTGCCCAGCAGCGGATGCAGGGCCTGCACATGCCACGTGCTCCACAAATTACGTATTCACTCTGTAAGCGAATTAGAATTCCAGTCGACTAGAATCATCCACTCCCTGTCTCTTTCTCATCCTGCCTCGCCTTCCCTTTCCTTCTGTCTTCTCCTTTCTTCTCTGTTATGTGTTAAACGCATCGGGGAGCACCTAGGCACCCCGGCCACCCTTGGGCACCCTTGCTTCCCTTGCTACAGCTCCGGGTGAAACAAGTGATGATCCGGTGAATTAGTCAATAGATAATATCCTCCTTTTTGTCTCCATAGGCTGTTTAAAAAAATGTCACACGTGTTCGTGTTGAGCCTCACTCACCCTCTATGAACTCTGTGCTCGGTTAATGCTATTTTGACTTCTGTTCCTGCCTCTTTACTAATGCCTCACAACTTGGTGTCATCTGTGATCTTAATTCGGAAGTTCTCAGTTACATCACTGGGGTAAAGATAGAGATGCTCAGCGTGAGCTCCAGCTCTGACATGTGTGAGATCACGCAGGATGCTTCCAGGTTGGGGCTGAGTCATCGATAAGCCACTTCTTGGGTGATATTATTCAGCTCTTAAGAAAGAAAAGAGTCTTATTTCTTTCTACCTCATTGATGAAAAGTCATTGGCAATGGAATCTAAGGTCATACTTCAGCACAGAGCGATTACATCTCCTGCTCATTCCTTACCTATATGGCCTACCTATCATGGAAGAAAATTAAATTGGCCTGCCGAGCTTTGATCTTCACATACCATCGAGGTGAGTGCAAACTGATTGTTTGTTGTTGCTGAACTGACTCTTGACACTGAAGAGAAGTGGACTTGTATCGTGACCTGCGTGGGCGTTGCATGGGGTGGGACCAGGGGAATCAGAGAGACCTAGCAAGGCTCAAGGTCATACTTTGCACCAGGCATTATGCCAAGCGCTTTACAAAGATTTCCTTATTTAATATTTGCAACAGCCCAGAGAGGTTGGTATGGTTGTTCCTGTTTTCCAGTTAAGGAAACTGAGGCTCGGAAGGTAGAGGATCTGGTGCAAGGCTACACAGCTGGTTGGCAGCATTGAACTTGAACTTCAAGTCTTTCACACTGACTCCCAGCAGTTATGGACTTGTGCTCACCTGAACAGGATCACATTGTGGGAAAAACTATCTTTAAACTCCTAAGGCTTCAAACATTGCCCAGGCACAAATGACTTCAAAGTTTATAATCTGCCCTCTGCGCCCTAGCCCCCATCTCCAACTGCCTCCTGGACATCTCCACTTGGATCTCATTCTAAAAACTACAGCTCCACGTGTAAACTCAAGCAATGATCTTCTCTCCAAAACCCAGGACCTCCCCACCCCTCCCATCACTGTCCTGTGCTTTTCAGTGGTGCAGTATTCTTTCAGTCTTCTCAGAATCAGAGTTATTTTTAAGCCCCTCCCTGCGGATTCTTCCTCTGAAATATTGCTTGCCTCCATCTCCCGTTTCTATTTCCACCATCCTTTTTGCCGTTATCGCCGAGGGCTTAGATTACTGCAACAGCTAAATACATCTTTCACCAGCTGTTATAGTTAAACTCTGTTTAATCAAGTCAGTTCCTTCCGTGAAAGGATGGCCCTCGACTGTGTTTGCATACTGGAATTACCTGGGGAATTTAAAAAGTACTCCGAATGATATATGTTTGGGGTCTTCAGCATTACAGCGCTGAGATATCAGCATTTCAGGAGCCACATCAGGGTTCTATGTACCTCGGAGACCAAGGATGTTGTCCTGAGGTTCTGGGGATCAGACACAGTCCCCAGGCATTAAGGAGTTGTGACTCTAATCACACTCTTGTCTCTTTGGACTGGATGAGGGCAAGCAGGCGTGACTGCCAATAAAAAGAGTCACGTAGGTAAAGCTTAGCATTACTGCAGCCCCTACTTTCCAATAGTCCCTCCAAAAGGTATCTGCTGTTTTCCAGTGACTGACTCAGGTGAATGGTGCCTCTGTGAGGTCTTGGACCCTCTCATTAAAGGGCCATGCTTCAGACTTGACAGTTTCACAGTTTACATATTACATATTTTCTGACCAACTTTCACAGAATTCTCTGATGGAGGACACTTGGTTAGCAAATCTGATCAATTAATCCAGAATATAATGGCTTAATGCAGTGTTTTAAAAGTTGTGTTCCATATAACACTAGCACTATAGGGTGCTCAAAAAAAAAAAAAAGAGAGAATTTCTTGCCCACATAATCTTAGCAAATCTCTTGAGATGCACTTTAGCATATTAAAGGCTCTGAGAAGGTCTGCATTCAAAACTTTAGTTTGAATTAGTTTATTCATTCCTAATAAGTTCCCCAAACTTATTTGACCATGGAACCTTTTTATTTTCAAGTACCATATTCCAAAATTAAGACACCAGTGCCTATAAGATGCATTATGATCTCAGAGATATTAAAGAGAAAAATGGTCAATGATGATTATATGGTACATCGATTATAACAAACATCCTGATTTCAGAGATGTTAAAATGTGAAAGATTGTACGTCTTAGTCTTAAGTAAATCCAGTAATACATAGTAACTTCGCTTGAGACTAGGGTTTTGTGGAATGCCTTGTGGGGAATTACTGGGCAAGAGAGCTCTATTTTCCCAGGGGTGTTCTGATTATGCTCCAGTGGTAGAACGTGGGCAGTGTGGTGAAGTCCAGTAGAGGAGGCATTTGAGGGGAGAAGGGATTTCCAGAAGCTGCCATTGGTCTATTTTCAGGAAGACCAGCCTGGAAAGAAAGGGACAGGGTCCTCATTGCCAGAAACCTAGGGTCTGACTGACTGGCAGAAGAACACGATGGTCCAGTGCTGAATAGAAGAATGGCGGAGACTCCAGGGGAAGGGAAAATGCCTTTACCACCTGGCTTTCAAACACTGAGAGAGCCTCTGGCTTGCCCAGTGTATCATGGAATTGCAAAATGTTCATTCATTGATAATCAGGTGGCAGGGGACGGGGGAAAGTGCTGGATACCAGCTATGCCTTATTCTGGCTGTGCGAATTGGCTGAGTTTCTTTACCTATCTGAACGTTAGTATCTTAATACGTAAGTCAAATTATCATAATAATAACCACTGTCAGATAGATTACATTCGGGCTGTTTGTAACAGAAGGCTGACTATGGGGGTTTAACCAAGTAAGGCTTTCTTTTTTTTCACACTTCTCAGGAATTCCAGAGGCAGGCATTTGCGGGAGGGTTGGTGACACCAGGAAGGTCGCTTTTTTCTTCCTGCTGTGCAGTCCTCAGTGTGCGGCTTTCGTCCTCACGTTCGTGTCCTCTCACAGCTACGAGGTAGCTGCTCTACCTCCCACTAAACTGTACATCCCAGGCAGGAAGGTGAAGGAGGGAAAGGAAGAAAGGGCAGCCCCCCAAACTGTCTCAGAGATCCCCAGCTGACTTCCAGCTAGAACCCAGTGGTCAGCATCCAGCCACACGGTCACTCCCAGCTACGAGGGCATCTTAGTGAGCGAGTGGTAGGGGGCACTTTGTGAATAAAACTGGGATTCTGTTAGAAAGAAAGAAGGCGAATGCAGATCCTGGGTAAGTAGCTAGTAGCATTTGCCACAGACGCTGACCTCTCAGGTGTGCGTTAGATACTCATAGCAGAGAAAACACCCCGTGCCCGCCCGGGAGTAGATGTGTGATAGATATTCTTCTTCCTACATTCCCCGCAGCAGATGATGGTTGATCTCTTCTCCCCTTTCTTCACAGTTGGAAAATATGTTAACGGGTGGTCGTACCACAAGGCAGCATGTGACCTGCAACGAAGAGGGAGTCAGAAACCTGGCCGTGAGTCCTTTGGCCCCTAAAACAGTGGAGAAGGATGGACAGGACGGTTTGCAAAGGAAGCCCGGGGAGCGGGGGATGCCCACTTGTATCTGGGACTACAGAGCTGTCATCAGTACAATGTTCTGTTTGGGTTAGAGAAGCCAGTGTCTGGGTCACAGTCCTTACCTGGAGCGTGACTCCTCTGTGCCCCCCAGCGGGGGCGCTGCAGGAGCTATCTGTACCACTTTATGACGCTTCCCTTATTGTCACTTTCCTGTGCTCCTGACAACCACACTATAAACTCCTTTAGTACAAGGCCTGCCCCTTGTTTACCTTTGTCTGCTGCAGTCACCACCCTAATCCTCCCGAAAGCTCAGGGCCTTTGAGAGACAAGCCAGGTGAACTGTGAAGTGTGAAGCGGGCCTGGGGTAAAAAGGAAGGGCACCCCGGCTGGTACCCACCACCTGCCCAAAGGGGCTCATGTTTAAATACAAACCAAACATTAGATCAAGCAGTGGCTACTAACCTGACTAAAAGAAACACAATTTATCTGGTGCCTGCCTATAGAAGCACTCACCTAAGAAGAATTCTTGTCAGAAAGTCAAACCCGAATCTGATCAAGCTTCTAGATATAACTACCAATTTACAGGAAAGAAAGGAAATAGGGGAACACGTGAAATGATACCACAGGAATGCAGTTAGCAAGATGCAGACTGTGGGAAGCCCTACAGGACAAAATGACTCAGTTGCTACAAAAGAAATTGCAAGCAAAGTTAAACACTGGGAGGGCAAACCTATAGACTAAGAGAGACTTAATCAACCAGTTGCAATATACTTTATATGCTTCCTGATTCAAACACACTGTAAAAAGATATTTGAGACAATTAGAGAAATTTGAACACTGAATTGCTTAGGGAATTATTATTTTCCAGGTAATGATATTGTGGTTATGTTTCTGAAAGAGCCGTTATCTTTTAGAGATGCATACTGAAATGTTTTAGGGATAAAATGATGCTAGAGATTTGCTTCAGGATAACACAGTGCGTGGGGAGGCGGGTGGATGGGACTGTGGATGAACTGATGCTCGCCAAGGAGACTGATCGTTGTAGAAGCAGGATGGTAGGTGCATAAAGATCATTGTCTGCATTGCTCTAATTTTTGCTTCATTTGAAATGTTCATAATAAAAACAGGGGAAAAAAAGGCTAAAAGAGGAAAAAGCACTGGGCCAGCCAGCACAAACACATGGCAGGCAGAGGTAGATTTACCATGAAGCTGATGAAAGCCCGTTTTCAGACCTCTCACCACACAGGCCCTTCCAAGAGAATTTTGTGTTCATGCTTTTTCTTAAAGAGGGGTCTCCAAATTGTAAGAGCTTCAAGCCTCACAAAACTTGGATCTACCCCTGATAGCAGGCAACACTTAACCCCTGTTGTAGGCATTCAGTAAATATTCACTGATAAAAATTTAAAAACACTTCTTAACGAAGACTTTCAGACTTACACAAAAGTAGACATATCATATAAAGAACCTCACGTTCTGGGGCTTCCCTGGTGGCGCAGTGGTTGAGAGTCCGCCTGCCGATGCAGGGGACGCGGGTTCGTGCCCCGGTCCGGCAAGATCCCACATGCCGCGGAGCGGCTGGGCCCGTGAGCCATGGCCGCTGAGCCTGTGCGTCCGGAGCCTGTGCTCCGCAACGCAAGAGGCCACAGCAGTGAGAGACCCGCGTACCCCAAAAAAAAAAAAAAAAAGAACCTCATGTTCTTTTCCCCAAATTCAAGCTATCAACATTTTCCTATATTTGCTTCATATTTCGCTTTTTCTTTCCTCCTCCTCCTTCCCCTCCTCTTCCTCTTCCTTCTCTTTCACCCCTAAATACTTCTCTCTGCTTCTCCATTTTCTTTCGTAGCCAGAATATCATGATCATATTGAACAAAACTAACAATAATTCTCTAATGTTTTCTAAGACACAACCCATGTTCCAATTTCCCTAAATGTCTCAAAATGATTGGTTCTTAAGCAAAGATCTCCAATTAATGTCGGAAGGATGAAATCAGAGCCATTAATGACTTATCTGCCTCTTTGCATTTAATGTTTTTTTTTTTGCACCACTCGGCATGTGGGATCTTCGTTCTCCGACCAGGGATCGAACCCGTGCCCCCTGCGGTGGAAGTGCAGAGCCTTAACCACTGGACCGCCAGGGAAGTCCCTGCATTTAATGTTAAAGTCACATATCCCCCTTCTATCATGCGTGGGAGTGTGTGAAAATATCGACTGAGCCTGCCCTTTTTGTGAAATGTATTGTGCTTAGAAAGTTAGCAGTTGTATTTCTCAACGGCCACTAAAGGTGAGTAAGCAAGACATTCACACATCCGCTAAAAGAAGAGCTTGTTTAAAATAGAAACAAAATGACCCATACCTTTGCACTCTGTTCCTTGTTTCTACCAATAACAGCTAGCATTCTGCCTTCAGTGTGACCTTTACTGTTAGCTCTGCCACTCTGTAATTATCTAATGTTTCACATATGCTTTGTATCCTATTGTTATGGACAAAACTCTGTCTCCCCCAATTTATACGTTGAAGTCCTCACTGTCATGTGACTGTATTTGGAAATGGGACTTTTCAGGAGGTAAGGTTAAAATAGGTCATAAGGGTGGGGCCCTAATTCGATAGGATAGGTGTCCTTACGAAAAGGGGAAGAGACACCAGAGGGCTCGCCCTCCCTCATAGAAGAAAGGCCATGTGAGGACACAGGGAGAAGTCAGCCGTCTGCAAGCCAGGAAGAGAGGTCTCACCAGACCCCAACCCTGCTCGCACCTTGATCTTGGATTTCTAGTCTCTAGAACCGTGAGGAAATAAGTTTCTGTTGTTTAGAAAATAAGTTTCTGTTGTTTAGAAAATAAGTTTCTATTGCCCCCAGTCTGTAGTATTTTGTTATGGCAGCCTGAGCAGAATGATACACTGTGTGGACTGCAGCGTGTAGAACAGAATGCGTATTCTACGCAGAGCCCTAAGCATACCACACTGGAATAGTTTGCCAGGCATAAGATTAAGGACCAGTAGTAAAGTGCGTGTGTGTGCACGTGCACACACACACATCCTCGAATAAAGGGCAATGAGGAGGAGGGAGGGGAAAAGCCCATCCGATCTGAAATGTAGGCCTTTACGGAGCTTATGAAGCACACTGCCTCTGTGGCATCAGACAGAAAGTATACCTCGGAAACCATTCAGGAGTAAATAGACTTGTAAATTGATCACTTCAGGGGGTTGGATTAGAAGGGGAAGGGTCACTTTCAATTTTGGGGGACGTGCACATTTTGAGGAGAATGAATAAGTGAATGGGGAACACTGAACGATAGATATCAGATCTGGAAGGAATCTCGAGAAATTATCCGGTTCAACAGTTGAAGATGATGGTGAATGCTGATGATGAAGGGGAACACTGATTTCCAAGTGGGGGTGGGGCTTGCCCCCCCAGATGGGTGACGTGCTGGTCCTGCATAGAAAGGGGTGAGGGAAGGTCACGATTTTAGAGGTGATGACATTCACGTGAAAATGCTGGCATGTGTGGGGAACACTCATATGCCCTCAATCGCTTCCACAGGTGATTCAGTGAGGTGATGAACGTAAGAGGAGGCGACGCGTGGGCTTGGAGCTCGGACTTAAGGGGTGAAGGGCCTCCCTGGATCCTTTGACCAGGATGACCGATTTACTGTCCACGCGGGGAACATGTGTGAAGCGGGATCGTTCCTGGCAAGTTGGATGGGTGGGCGCCCTGCCACTGACCCTCTGCTTTCTGGCTGGAGATTCGTTTAAGGTTTCTCTGACTGCAGTGTGGACAGGCACTTGTCCTCTCCCTTTCAAAAACCATGAAGGAAATATGCCCTCCTCAGGGCCTCCTGGGGAGCCGTGAACCAGTCAGCCTCTGAAACTGGAGAAGCAGGAGAGGCCCTTGCCCTTGGGCGACACTAGTGAGCTGGGCAGCTGAGGCCGAGTTTGATTCTTTTCTTTGCGGTACAGAATCTGAGAGAGAAGTTTTACTGTGTCGGTTCTTAGGATGAAGGGAATATCTTTTCCCAAATGGTGCCAACTTTCTAAAACAGGCAGGAAAGTACTTGCCCCAGGGCCCAGGTCTAGAAATTAACAGTGTATTGAGAAAGTTTAAATTTCTTGAAGTCTGTTTTTTAAAAATCTCCTGGTTTTAGAATTAATTCCCCTTGCTCACAAATTAAACTTTGGAAAAGCGTGGAGGAAGGATTTCTGCTATTATCGTTCAAGAAGTTCACACATAATTGTCGAGAAGTTTGAAGAGACTGAGCCTTTACCCCACTTGCACGCTAACAAGTTAGCGGCTACAGTTTCATGGATACGGTAAAGGCAGGAGACTCCTGGGTCAGGGAAGGCTGTTTATTATTCACAGCCGTAGCGGTAGAGACTAGCAGCACATTTGGGGTACCGATCTCTCAACCCTCAATTCCCAGAGGGCATTGCAAAGAGGGCTGGATTATACCTGCTCCTGCAGTGGGTTGCATTTCAGGAGAGGAATCCTGAGTTTAGGGAACCTGAATCTTTTATAAAAAGCAGTAGGCATATAATGCCCTTTGCTTCAGCGATAGACATTATCCCTATCTTACAAGGATGTGAGCAAACCTGCATTTTGCTCCAGAGGGAGACACTGTCTCTCTTTATCAAGGCTGGTCATTACATAAACATCCTTCAAAAGATAGTCCAGAACAAACGGCAGTCAGTTTCTCTGCTCAAGATGTGCAGGAATTTGAAAGATCCGTGAAGAATTATACCCCTACAGGAATGTCTTTATAAGCTTAAATTCTTAATAAGTGGAGTTGGAATGAATAAAATTATCCAGTACCTTATTTTTGCTTTTACCCCAAATTGTCTACTCATTTCTCCCTTTTAGAAAAAGTGATGTTGGAGAGTTTTATTAATATCTTGTCATTATTGATGTCCCCAGAGCAGAGAAACTTCTTAAACACTGTGGGAGTCTTGGTACACCATTGTCTCTGCTTTAATCGTTTTAACTTTGGCATCTCAGCTTCCTTCTGGCTTTTTCATGCCTCCATCCACGTGGCTGCCTGCTGGCATCTCTTCCCCCACCCCCTGGACTCAAGGCTGCCTTCTGTCTTCCTACTCCCAACCTTTTTAGGTCTTTCTGGTCCTTCTGGTTTCACTTCATTTGCTTTTGTCTATAAGATATATACAGAGGGCTTCCCTGGTGGCGCAGTGGTTGAGAGTGGTTGAGAGTGGTTGAGAGTCCGCCTGCCGATGCAGGGACACGGGTTCGTGCCCCGGTCCGGGAAGATCCCACATGCCGCGGAGCGGCTGGGCCCGTGAGCCATGGCCGCTGAGCCTGCGCGTCCGGAGCCTGTGCTCCGCAACGGGAGAGGCCACAACAGTGAGAGGCCTGCGTACCGCAAAAAAAAAAAAAAAAAAAAAATATATATATATATATATATATATACGCAGAGAAGACAAAACAATTACACTTCTGATGCCTTGGCCATTTTCTCATAGTGTAAAGCTGGGAGGAATCTTAAAAGCTGTCTAATCATACCTGCTCATTTTATAGATGTGTAGGGTTCTGTTGTCAAATGAATGCAGGAAATACTAAGTTTAAAAAGTGAAACAGGTGCAACCACTTTGGAGAACCGTTTTGGCAGTTTTTATGAAGTTAAATATATCTGCCCTATGACCCAGTCATTTCTCTCTTAAGTATTTATCCACGAAAAATGAAAGCGTATGACCACAGAAGAACTTGCACAAGAATGTTCATACCTGCCTTATTCATAATAGGCAAGGCCCGGAAACAATCCAATTTCTGTCAAAAGGAGGGTGGATAAGCAGATCATGAGATATATGTATTTATCCATACACAATGGACTACAGCTCAGCAATTACAAAAAAGAGGATGAGCTGATATACACAATAGCTTTGGTGAGAGTAAGAGATCTCACGCTGAGCAAAAGAAGCCAGACCAGCCACTCACACACAGAGAAATAAATCCATGCAACATGATTCGATTTTTGTGAAGTCTAAGAAGTAGCAAAGCCAGACTATGGTAATGATGAGAAGTCAGACACTGTTCACGGCTGGACCAGGAGAGGGGATGGACTGGAACGAGGAGACTTCCTGGGGTGATGGAAGCGTCTTGTATCTTGTTTTGGGTGGTGGTAGATTCATTCAACGTTTAAAACTCATTGACCTGAACACTTAAGGTGTGCGCCTGTGCTAATGATACCACAATTAAACCTTTCAAAAAGTGCAACATACATCTTTATGGTGGGACTTTTCAGAGGAGTTAATCCAGCAAATATGTATCATAAATCTTTAAGAAGGAGACACAGGACAGAGTGTTTCTTAACCATATTTGAAGACGGGCCACACTTTGAAGGCCCATCCAGGGAACAGAACATGCTTTAGAGGACGGTGGGGTTTGCACGTTGACTTAGTGCACCTTCTCCGCTGTTTTCTGCTGCTTATTTCCTTCCTCCTCGACCCAGAGGGGGCAGCTCATGCCAGTGCCTGGGGCTGGACGGTGAGTCACCTGCTGTGGTCCGATTCTCCTGCCTCCCCTCTGTTAGACCCTTGTCTCTCCTAGGCCACCGGATCACCACTGCCCATCACCTCCCATCAGTGGCAAGAGACAGGGTTGGACGGGGGAGCTCGGCACCTGTTTGCAGGACTTGTCCTCTATCAGCCACGCAAGCCCATTTATTCCATCACGTTTGTATCCATCATCAGCTTGCAGCCCACATTGATGCGAGCGCCTCTGTCTGTCACCGTGTCCATCACTGGAGACGCAAGACCGAGGAAAGCACCATTCCTGCCTTAAGAGGAGAGAGTCACATTAAGACAACTTTTAAACAATGTGGTATCCGCAAGGTGCTCAAGACTTTGCTTTCATCTTACTTCTTCCCCTGCAGACGTGCAGATTTCCTCTTCCTCAGATGGGTCTGTCAAAGGCAAAAATTGTGATACCAACCACCGAACACAAAAGGAGGATCATTACTTTGGCTGAAAGGGCGTGTGTCGTAAGAGAAATACTCTACCCGTCACACCGCAGTGGTGCAGTGGGGGAGGGGCTCCGGGGCCCGCGGGGTTTTGCTGCACTTCTGTGGGTGCAGCTGCTAAGAAGCAGCCCCAGAAGCCTGTGCTCCAGCGATGAGGGGTCATATAGATCCATACGCCCTGATGCTGATGAGTCCAGTGGGTTTTTTCTTGTTTGGGGGCAGGGATGGGGGGAGGTCAGCTTTACAGTTTTTGTAGAACTCTAACGCTGTCAGAATGACTCCTGACTTCTTATTCACTGCCCAGTTCAAGCATGTGATACACTCTTCCCTGGAACTGGGAGCCAGGCAGGTGGGGAGGGTAAATCCAGCTATCGGCTGCACTCAAGGGCAGCAGAAACAGCCTGGCCTTGACCATGGCCATGGCCTTATCGATTGCCCTTGCAAGCCGGCGTCCAAGGGAGGTGGTGAAGCCTCAAGTATTATTCAAAGACCAGGCGGTTCTTAAGGAGCAACATCTCTGTTGACTTTTTATTTTTTATTTATTTATTTATTTATTTATTTTAAAATCTGCGTTTTATTAAGGACCACCTATGATGACAATGCCAATTTTTTTGTTTGTTTGTTTTTGCGGTACGCGGGCCTCTCACTGTTGTGGCCTCTCCCGCTGCGGAGCACAGGCTCCGGACGGGCAGGCTCAGCGGCCGTGGCTCACGGGCCCAGCCGCTCCGCGGCACGTGGATCCTCCCGGCCCGGGGCACGAACCCGTGTCTCCTGCATCGGCAGGTGGACTCTCAACCACTGCGCCACCAGGGAAGCCCTGTTGACCTTTTAAAAGAAATTAATATGGAGCAGTATTGACTTTGTATGTATGTGTCTGCAGAGTCCCATGCGTTTTACTGCATGTAGAGATCTTTATAACCACCATCACAGTCAGGATACAGACAGCCTGGTCCTTCCAAAATTCTCTCCTGCTATCCCATTTACTCACACCCTCATCCCACCCCTGACTCCTAGCAACCACTGATCGGTTCTCCATCATCATAGCTTTGTCTCTCTGACAGCATCATGTACATGAGATCATTAGAGTGCATAACCTTTTGAGTCTGGCTTCTTTCACACAGGGTGATTTTGTCTGAAGATCTTTCTTTAGCCCTTTAGCAATTCTTCCAGAGCAAGTCTGCTTCTGATGAATTCTCTTATTTTTCATTCACCTGAGAAGGTTTTCATTTCACCTTCATTCCTGAAGGATATTTTCTTAGAATATAGGATTCCAGGATGACAGTTTTTTTTTTTCTTTCTGCACATAACCACTGTTGTTCAACTACTTTCTCTCCTCTAGTTGTTTCAGATGAGAATTCCAGTTGTTCAGCTGTTGTTCCAACATAATATGTTGTTTTTCTCTGAGTGCTTTTTTCAGCAGTTTAATCATGATGTGTCTGGGCATGGATTTCTTGGGTTTATCCTGTTTGGGGTCTGCTGAGATTCTGCAATCTATTGGTTTATGCCTTTTGATAAATTTGGGAAGTTTTCAGTCTATTTTTCATCTGTTTTTCTACATCATACTCTTTTTCCTATCCTCTGGGACTCTAATGCCACAAATATTAGACTTTTTGGAATTGTTCCATAGGACTCGGAAGCGCTGTTCGTTTTTGTTTTCAATCTTCATGCTCTCTCTCTTTTCAGTTTTTTATTTTATTTTTTCCTGTCTTTAAAAAATGTTTTTTATTGAAATATAGTTGATTTACAGTGTTATGTTAGTTTCAGGTGAAGTGTACAGTAAACTGATTCAGTTATACATATATATATATATATATATTCATTCTCTCTTGTTAAGACTGGATAATTTCTATTGCTCAATCTTCAAGTTGATCAACTTTTCCCTCTGTTATCTCCATTCTGTTTTTTAACCCATTCAGTGAAGTTTACATTTTTGTTAATGTATTTTCAGTTCTAAAATATCTATTTGGGTCATCTCGTTTTTTTTTTTTTTTTTTTGCTGAGGCTTTCTAGAGTATTTGTTTTTACTTCTCGGAGCATTTTTGTAATTGTCGCTTTAACGTCTTTGTCAGATAACTTTCGCATCTGTGTCATCTTGGCACTGATATCCATTGGTTGCGGTTTCCCATGTGAGTTGAGATTTTCCTGGTTCATATGCCAAATATTTTTGGATCATATCACAGACATTTTGAGTATTATGAGATACTGGGTCTTGTTTAAATCGGGTAGAGAATGTTGTTGTTGTTGTTGTTTTAAGCAGACAATCGACACAGTTGGGCTCAGTCTGCAAGTTCTGACCAGATTTCTGTGGGTTGTGGTTTGAATGTCAGTTCCACTTTCAAAGTCTTTGCAGTGCTCTTCACATTTCTCCTGAATGCCCACCATCTCATGGTCAGGCTGGGACCTAGATGGTGAGGTATCTGTTAATTCAGTTCTGGGTCTTTGTTACGCTGTTTGTGATCAAATCCAAGCACGCGTGGCGTGGCGGTGAGCCCAGAATTTAGCATATAATGTTATGGTTTGTTTTCCCAGACTCCTTTCTCTCTATAATCTCCCTGGTATTTTCCAGTTTCCTGGGGTTTCCCTTTTTGGTTGTCCATCCAGAAAGCTGGGCTTTTATTTTCCCTGTTCTCCTGTGCCATTCTTGTGACTCTGCCCGTGTCCAGGGCCAAATGGTGGGGGCACTGAGAGAGGGAAAACCATACTCTTGGGACCACCCCTCCTTTAATTGGAGAGGAAGTGTCCCCTTCCCCAGCATTCTCCATGCTGCGTGCCTTTCATGTTTATTAGAGGAGGTGATGGAGAGGATGTGACCTCCAGTTGACCCACGAGCTGGACCGGGGCAGGCAGAGGCTCCTAACCCCCTCCCCTCCCCTGAATGTACATTCTTCCCACCATTCCTGCAGTGGGAGCTGTTCCAAGGACACAGCCTTGGGAGTCAGGTGTTGTTGAGACCATCTGGACAGTATACGTGACTGGACCCCGGTAGGGCTTCTGATAATCTTTTAAGAGTTTGGCGGGCGGGTACAGTGATGCATTTGTCTTGCGGCCGCTCAAGGTGAGCATCTTATGTAAGTCCCCTTGCTTATTAAACCTGCCACCTACCGATCTGGAGGAGTCAGCTTCTTTCCTCTGTCTCTCCCTGCCCTCTCTGTATAGGGGCCGGTTTCAGATTTCACGCAGGAAGCTCCCGAGGCTGTGAACTTACACTGCTGTCTACACAGCCAGAAGACTCCTTTCTCACACCTGGAGGCTGAACTAGAAGATTTCTGCTGGAGTGTTCTCGGTCCCACTTCTGGGCTTCAGGCTGCCTTGCGTCCCTTCCAGGGAATTCCAGGGGGAAAATGGTGGATCCGCAGACAAGCTGATGGTACTAGGAATTCATGTTTTCTCTCCCCATCAACCTGCTTGGTCCTCAGATAGCTGCCCCTGCATTCTGTCCTGGAATTCAGTGGGTGAGCCAGGGTAGAGAGAGAGAGCTTACTCCATCTTACCCAGATCTAGAAGCTGTTCACTGACTTTTGCTGAGCCATTTCTCCAGATCTCTTTGGTGTGAGAACTGGGGACTCTTTCCAAAGGGAGAATGGACATGTCATCATAGGAGTGTATGAGGGCAGTTGTCAAATACGTGAGTTTGTGCTACTGAAGTGCTGAGAAAAGACATTGCAGCCTCTCGTGGGCAACATGGAGCCTCTAAAGAGCGGCCCAATCCTTGTCCCAGGCTGGAGGAGCAGCCACCCTCCTCTTATTCCCACACACGGCTGACGGGAGCAGAGCCGGCCCTGCCTGTTTAGCGTGACGGTACCGCAGGCAGCTCTCTTCCTAATGGCCCATGGGGTGCATATCATATTCCAGATGCACAGCCGTCAGCCCTGCATCTCTTCCCAGGTCGCTTAGGAAACTTTCTTTTCTTCTCTTTGCTTTTTTGCATGTCTTCTGCCAGCCTCTTTTATGGAATAATGTGACCGTAGGAAGGAATGAGTAGATCCAGCCGACCCAAGGGGACGGGTGGAGCGTTAACGCGAAGAAATGAGGTTCTTAGGTGCAGTAAATATTGTGATCTCGTCTGGGGCAGTCTTTTGTGAGGAAGGAAGCTGTAGTGCAGGACACTCTTGGTTGATAAAGATATAGTTGTTCTTGCCAATGTCACCCAAGGGATAAACAGTTTTGCCCGCCATAAAATCTCATTAGTCCTGCCAGGCGAATGAAGAAATGTAAAGATTTGTGGCCCCCGTCTAACTAAAGCCATTATCTCAAGAATGTCTCAGCGATGCGTCATGGAGAGTCTATTTGAAGATTTCCATTTACCTGTAGTAGGGTTTGCTTTCCTTTCTTCTACTAGAGGAAAACATTCAGCCTGTTTTATTGTTTTGGATTCATTTTTCAGAGAACTGAAACTATCAGAGCTAGCCCTCCCTCCAGAAAAAGTGAAAAGCGCCAACCACTTGCCTGTTGCCCCCCAGCAGACGCAATCCTAGAGGAGATTTCTGTTTGTGCAGTGACAGGTGGGGTGTGTTTGGTGCGCGCACAAGTTGGAGAATATGATTGACGCAGTCGTGAATCCCTTTGTGCTTGAAAAACAGGCTGAGAATCTAAGAAAAACTCAGAGTCTCTCTGAAAAAGAGACACTATGAGCATTGCACTATTTTCCTTTTAAAGGAAAATAGTGAGTATAGGAAACGTTAATTCTCTCAATGAATGTTTACTAAGTGTCTCTGTATGAGGTTGTGTGTTAAGAGCTGTGGGAGATGCAAAGAATACGCTAAGAGTCTTGTTCTCCTCGTGAAGACGAGGCGCACTCGTAGGTAGTGGTGGCCGAGCATGGGATCCTCCCGGACCAGGGCTCGAACCCGTGTCCCCTGCATTGGCGGGTGGATTCTTAACCACTGCGTCACCAGGGAAGCCCCTTATCAACTTTATTGAGGAACAATTTAGGTACAATAAACTACATCCATTTAAAGTACATACTCTTCTAACCTTTTAAACTACTAACTTACTAATGACTTGTTAATTAAAAATTATTCACCAATTCAAATAAAAAATAATTTTAAAACCCTACACAATTGGGAAATACTATATGACCTTCAGAGGGAGCAAGACGAATATGATTTTATCTTACTGTCTGGAATCTATGTGACACACACGTACGACAGAAGGGCAAGAGGAAGCAGGTGAGAATCAGGACGAGAGGGTCCACCAGGACGCGAGAATTGTTTCCTGGGGGCACCTGGTGTGCCCCGGTAACACAGTCTAGGGAACACTTTGGCTGCGAGAATGAAGTGAGGGGGACAGTCATGCCTTTCATGACTGTCCCTTTCTGTTCCCAAGGTCCCCACCTTGGTCCAGGACCTCATCGCCTCATGTTTAAATTATTATTAAAAGCCATCCAATGTTTCCCCTTGCTTCTGGTCTCTCCCCACATTAACCTGTCTTGCATGTAACTGTGTTTAGGCCACTTCCCAGCTAACACAATTTCAGGAACTCTTGGGGCGAAATCAGATGCTTCAGTCTGGCATTTGAAGCCCTCAACCATGCAGCCTGTACCTGGAGTGGCTTTGTCAACCCATCTCACCTAATTCTAAACACAGGCCATCTGTTTCAGGTGGGTGGTTCCATTCACTTGCCCACATCTTCATGGCGTCCCTCCTGTGGGAACATCCCTTCATCTTCCTTACCTGTGTTTCGTGCTCCACGTGCTATTCTCTGTCAACTTTATGTACACAGTGAAGACTTTGTACCCTCCGAATTCTTGCTCTTCCATATTTTTGTAGCTGTTATGGCCTGAACTACTCACTTTATACAGAATCACGAGCTGCTTTTGATTTTTAATGAGCGTTTCATGAGCCTATATTCTCTTTCTTAAATAACCAGTGTAAACAGGTTGCGATCAGGGATCACATTATAGAATACTTCCTGGGCTTTAGGATTATATGTAAAAAAAAAAAAAAATCCTCTAAATGTGTAATTCAATGGTGTGTGGAGACTTTCAATGCAAGCAAATCCAAGAATCTGAAAACAGTCCTTTGTTAGACCATGCATCTTTTAAAATATACGTGTATATCTTAAATATTTTTTGTAAGCACTAAGGAAATGCAAAGTGTGGTGATAACAATAGTGAATATTTATTGAGTTCTGACTGTGTGTCGGACACTTTCCCAAGCGTTTTTCCCATAACTGCTTTAATTCTCCTGACAACCCACTGAGGCTGTTATTCCCATTTTACAGCCAAGGAAACCAAAGCACAAAGTGGGGAAGTCATTGCCAAGGCCAGAGAGTTTGGGCCAAGCAGCTGGGCCTGGTGCCCAAGAGTTTAACCACAACACACAATGCATCTCATTCATATGAGGAGCATATGAAATGTAGACAATGTTAAGGAATAAGGAGCAGAATTGTAATTAGAGGCCAGAGGAAAAGATCTCGACCATGTCACGATTTATGCCTGAGAGATGGTGAGATGGAACGTACCGCCTGTATGACAGAGGTGTTGGATTCTAACGAACTCTGGACAAAGAACAGCTCGTTATCTGTAGAGTCTATTTTTAGATTCTTTTCCTTAGGTCATTGTAGAGAAAATATAAAGTCTCTGATTACTCTGTGTATGATAGGTATGATCTTATTATTATTATTTTTAAAGATGTCATACAAGTCTGCACTTTGCTGAGTTTTTCATTAAAAAATCTCCTTTTCGGACTTAGCAGATGCTAATCTTTTCCACTTAAATAGTTGGAAATTCTCCCCTGGGCGTCCTGGCTCTTTAAATATTTTTAGGTTGCCTGATTTCTTCTGTTGACTCTCCAGGAAGCCAGTTTCATTCCTAAACCCCAGAGCGTAGCCCTGCTCCATCTTCTGCACCCTCACTGCATCACGATGAGGTGCTGCCTAATTACTGCTTTTGTGGGGTCACAGAGGCTGGAGTATTTGTCTCCAGGCCATTGCTCTGGACCGTAAACTCTTCTCAGATGAGAGGTAAATCTTTTCAGTATTTAAATCTCCAGCATTTGTAAGAGGAGTTTACTCCAACCAAATTGTTTCAAGTCTTGTAAGAGAAGTGATCAAATGAGACAATGTAACTCAGCCTGAGATAGTTTCTAATGGGACCAGTTTAAGGGTAGGGATGTCCCCCCCCAACCCGTAAGAGTATAAAAATCTGGTGTCCACATCTAAAGGGGGATCCTGAAAAATCAAATCATTTTATTTACTTTGTTTCTCCATTTCTGGTATGAGAAGGGAATTCAGAAGTGAGTAGTTGAGGAAGTGTTACTTCGTCTCCTATGAAGACACAAAGGCAAAGTTCTAATTATAGTAATACCCTGGCTTTTTGCCGGATATTTTCCTCCAATAATGGAAATTTCTTTAAGAAATTTCAACCAAACAGCTAAACCTGTGTTTTTACTAGAAACTAAATACTTTAAATAGATATGAAATAAATGACACCTGTAATTTTATGCTTATTTGCTTAACTCTAAAGTGAAACATGCAGAACATGTTAATTTGCAAGTGCGTTGGAATTGAGTGGAAGAAGTTAACATTAAATAACACATGAGTATTTCCTTATTCTCGGTGGGAAAAATGATAGGATTGGCCACTTGTAGAATATTTGCTTATTTTCTGAGATTTCTTTTTTAAAATAAATGTATTCACTTTTCCAGTCCTTATGATGTAGGGGAGTTACTGTGGAAGCAGTACGTTACTGAGAAGCAGACCTTTGATAGAGGAACAGTGATGAGGAAAAGGGTGCGCTGCACCGTTCAGGCTTCTCCCGTGTGTTTAGCATCTTTCCCACCACACGCGTGGCCCGTGCTTTCCTCCAAAGGTACCAGTCCAGAAAGGAGGTCTGCTGCATAGGTGATGGTGGGGCCGTAGGATCTTTGAGGTCCGAGGTCCAACTTCTGGACCGCTTTCCCAAGTGACCTGAGACATCCTCAGGTTACGTGCTTCCGTCTCTGGAACAAGTAGACAGACTTGTAGTCTCTACAGCGGTGGGTCCCAAGCTCAGCAGCAAATTAGAATCTCTTGGGGAACTCTATTTATTTATTTATTTTTTTAAACTTTTTATTTTATATTGGAGTATAGTTGATTAACAATATTGTGATAGTTCCAGGTGTACAGCAAAGTGATTCAGTTATAGGTATACATGTATCTATTCTTTTTTCAATTCTTTTCCCATTTAGGTTGTTGCATAATATTGAGCAGAGTTCCCTGTGCTCTACAGTAGGTCCTTGTTGGTAATCCATGTTAAATATAGCGGTGTGCACATGTCAGTCCTCTTGAGGAACTTTAAAAACTCCTGATGCCCAGTTCCTGCCCACCCCCAGATTAAAATTTAATTGGCCGCAGTGTGAGGCCTAGACGCCTGTATATTTAAATTTCTCCAGGTGACACTGCTCTAAATTCATTCTAGAAGAAAGAAACTTCCTCGTCCCTCATTGGCCAGTTGCTGGCATACCTGTGGAGATGGTAGCAACAGGGGTGTTTTATTGGTAATAATATGCCGCAAAATTATCAAAAGGCTGCAATGAAAGGCCCTGTCAAAGTAAAAAGATAACAACTATTACTCTCCTTATTTTGTTAGAAAAGATTGCTGAGACCGGACATCTGTGGAACACCCTCCCAGTAAAGCACGTTCAACATACCACCAGCTTTGTCCTCAGAAGGACCCTGTGAGGCAGCCAAGGAAGGTATTATTATGTACTTTTTTTTTTGCGGTACGCGGGCCTCTCACTGCTGTGGCCTCTCCCGTTGCGGAGCACGGGCTGCGGACGCGCAGGCTCAGCGGCCATGGCTCACGGGCCCAGCAGCTCCGCGGCATGTGGGATCCTCCTGGACCGGGGCACAAACCCGTGTCCCCTGCATCGGCAGGCGGACTCTCAACCACTGCGCCACCAGGGAAGCCCATATGTACATTTTTTACAGGTGAGGAAATTAAGTTCAGAAAGGCTGAAAGACATGTCCAGGATCACACAGCTAAGTAGCTAGCGGCGCTGGGGTCAGAATCCAGGTTTCTGATTGCTATTCCCTTGTAACAAGTGGTCGTATTATGACTTAGAATCCCATATAGTTCTAGTTATTCACTCACTGTGTGACTGTGTGGTTGTGTGACCTCTCTTTTTATTATTCTATAAAATGGGGATACTACGTGGACCTGCCTCACAGGGCCGCTCTGGGATGGAACGGGATAAAGCTTCTCATAGGCTGTAAAAGTCAGTACAAATGTAAACTGCTGCTGTTATTATTACCTACAGGGAAAGAGCAGTGGTTTGAGAGAGGTCAGGTTATTTATAATGCTGTTTTCCTGCACCTGGGACTTAAAATTAACTAGCAAATTAGAAGTTGTTACCTGGCAGTACTTCATTCTTTCCAGTATAGTCTGCGTATGTTTTTGGTCTGCTTTGTTCACTGATTTACCGGCCGGGACTGCAGAATTGATCAGAGCAGACTGGGCTTCCCAGGGTCAAAGGAACATCTGAGTGAGACACTGAATCCACATTGGAGTCACACTTCCCTTCCTGCTGCGTTTCTGAATTTTCTGGCTCACGGTGGCATCTGAAGCAGCTGCTGTATGTGTCCTTAACCAAGTTAAGATCTGTAACGTGTCACATTACTTCACTGGGGCTCCCTGGGCCTGTTTTGTTCTGTTTTTTAGATTCTGCATGTGAGTGCAATCACATGGTAGTTGAATTTCTCTGTCTGACTTATCTCACTGGGCACAGTATCCTTGAGGTTCATCCATGCTGTCCTGTGAATGGCACGATCTCATTTCTATTTATGGCTGAGTAACAGTCAATCACATACATATATTCCATCACGTGTATGTACATATATATCACATCTTCTTTATCCATTCATCCATTGATGGACACTTAGGTTGTTTCCGTATCTTGGCTATTGTGAATAATGCTGCGATGAACATGGGGGTGCATATATCTTATCTAATCAGTGTTTTCATATTCTTTGGATAAATACCCAGAATTGGAACAGCTGGATCATATGACGGTTCCGTTCTTAATGTTTTGAGGAACGTCCGTACTGTTCTCCATAGTGGCTTTACCACTTTACACCCCCACTAGCAGTGCACGAGGGCTCCCTTTTCTCAGCATCCTCGCCAGCACGTTTAGATGATAGCCATTGTGACAGGTGTGAGGTGATATCTCACTGTGATTCCTGGGCCTATATGGAGGGCCCTGAATTAGTCATGTGGGTACTTGATCAATATCACTTGAACAGCTCTGTTCTTGCCTCAACACTGGGCTTTGCTGCTGGAGAGTAGACCTGGGTTAGGAGAGAGATGTCTGAGGAATGTCTGCGGTTTGTCTCATAAGAGATAAAAATAGGGAATCAGTTAGGAGAAGGGATAAAAGAATGCGTTCCTTCAATCCCACTTTGATCATTCAATGCGCTGTCAGTGAGAAATCTGACGGTACTTCGTTGTATATAAAGACACTTCTTATTTATAAACACAGGTCATTTTATACCTATTTAAAAAACTTTATCACTGTCAACTTCCACGATTTTTTTTCATAATTCTCTTCAGCACAATACTCTACATTCAATAGATTTTCAATAAATGTTGGCAGGAACTTTTTTCTCTGTGACATTCATTCACTTATTTATTCATGTAAGAAACATTTCTTAAGTTTTGACTTGATGTCAGGCACTATACAGGAGCGGGGGGTAAACAGCCAGAAAGACATGGTTCCCATTTTTAAGGAACTGATTGTTTCGTGGGGAAGCAGAGCGTGAACAGATGACTAGAATCAGCATAAGTGTGTGATGGTGGGAGGCACACGGAAGGGGACTGGGGGCCAGGAAATGGGTTCCAGAGGGAATGCCTAAGCCGGTTCTGGAAGAGCAAGAGGGGCTGGGAGGTGAGATGGACAGTTGGGACGACAGGTGACTATAGGCACATTTATAGGAGTTACATAGGCACAGAGGTCAGGGGAGGAGGCTGGAGTGCAGAGAGCAAGCAAAAGCAAGCACAGCCGGGTCACCGTGTACCCAGTGTTTTCCCACATTCCTTAGTCGTTTATGAATTAAATATAAATGAAATAGAACAGGGACTATCAGAGACTATGATACGTAGCAAGGGTGAGTTTTGTTGCATGAAACTTATGTTTCAGTTATAGGGATGTGTGTGTGTGTACATAAAAATGTATGCCTGTACTGAGTACAGGTAAAAATGTTTGAGATACTCTGTTGTAAGCTGGGAGTGCCGCTGAAAGGTTTTTACCCAGAGGAGCAACATGATTAGGTTTGCATTTTAGCACAACTGTGCTACAGTTATTCTGGCTACAGTATGTAGAGTGGATTTGAGTGGTTGGAATGCAGCACAATGGCAAGTGCTGGAGCAGCTCTCTTGTATAATGAGGTAGGAGCCACATGTTGTGAATGGCAGATCAATGACACAGAAGGAGCATGGTTCCCTGATGATTATGGAGCTGCCATACCAGCCCTATACTGCCTATCCAGACTTCTAAATTTGAGAGAAATAAAGCTCTAGTCTTGTTTAGCTCACTGTTGTTTGGGTCTGTAATGGTAGGCTAACCAATATCCTTAACCATTATACCCGCCTGTGGCAGATGGAGCCTAAGATGACCTGTAATGATCCCCACCTCTTGGTATCACATTTCTGGGTAATCCCCTCCCCTACAGTATGGGTGGGATCTGTGATTTGCCTCTAACCAATAGAATATGCCAAGAATGATATTTCCACGAATAGATCACTTAAGATACTGACTTCCATTCTGTTAGCAAGTCTTACTTTTGCTGGCTTTGATGAAGCAGGTTGGCACGTTATGAGTTGCCCTGTGAAAAGGCTCAGAGGGCAGAGAACTGAAGGCAGCTTCTGGCTAACAGCCAGCAAGTAACTAAGGCCCCCAGTCCAGCTGCCTGCAAAGAGCTGAATCCTGCCAACAACTAGGTGAGCTTGCAGCTGGGTCCTTCCCCAGTTAAGCTTTCAGATGAGACCTGAGCTCTGGCCAACGCCTCGATTATAGTCTTGGGAGACACCCTGAAGCTGAGAACCCAGCTAAATTGTCCCTGGACTTCTGACCCACAGAAATTGCGATAATAACTGTGTGCTATCCTGAGCCCATAAGATTGCGGTAATACATTATGCAGCAATAGATAATACACTGTCTAATTTATATTTGACTTCCTCTGCCTCCTTGGTTTCAGCCTCATATTCCTGACCAGCAACACTCATACAGAGACACCCATTTCAAACCCAAATACACCTTCATACTTCCATGCTCATTAGACCAGCAAAATAAAAATGCTGGATAATTCCAAGATATGGTGAAGCAGGAATTCTTTTGCACTGTGACTGTAAATGGAATAACCACTTTAGGAAATAATGGGCAAAATCTCAGAAAATTGAAGATGAACATGCTTTACCATCCATTATTCTACTTCTTGACATAAGCCCTAAAAGACTTTTACACATATGCACAAGGTAAGATCCAAGAATATTCACTCTACAATCTTTAGTATCAGTGAAGTCCCAGGAGTGGGGTGCTGCAGTAATAAACACTCAAAAATGTGGGAGTGGCTTTGGAACTGGGTGATGGGTAGAGGCTTGAAGAGTTTTGAGGTGCCTGCTAGAAAAAGCCAACATTGCCATGAACAGACCATTAGGGGCAATTCTGACGAGAGCCATAGAGAAAGCCTCAATCCTTTTAAGTAATCCTGAACAGAATGTTGTAGAAATAGAGATAGAAAAAGCCATTCTGATGAAGGCTTAGCTGGAAATGGGAACATTTTATTGCACAATAGAGGAAAGGCCGTACTTTTTATAAAGTGGCAAAGAACTGAATTGTGTTCATGTTCTAATGTTTTGTGGAAGTTAGAACTTGCAAGCAATGAAGTTGGATATTTAGCTGAAGCAGTTTCTAAGCAAAGAGTTGCAGAAGTAGCCTGATTCTTCCTGACTATTTAGGGTAAAATGTGAAAAGAGAGAAATGACTTAAAGATGAAATTGTTACTAACAAAAGGAAACAGAACTTAAAGATTTGTAAAATTCTCAGTGTCCATATTGACAAGAATGAGAAGGGCTCTTTGGGAGAGAACACTAAGGATGTGGCCAAGCGAGCATTCGATAAGGAGGTGGGTAGGGATCCGCCACCTCCATAGAAGCCAGGAGGTCTTCTCCAAGACAACGGAAGAATAACCCTCCCCCCCCAAGGTGATGCAGAGATTGTCAGGGCTGCCACTTGCATCACAGGCCTGTGTTCAGGGCGGGAGAGAGCAGGAGGGGCCGCTGGCGCTCTCAGGAGCTCAGGGATAGCCGGCAGCACTGCTTTGCCTCACATGTCCGCAACCTGCACTCAGGCAGGATGCTCCTCGGCTGCCCCAGGTGTGGCTCGGGCAGCAAACTGTGGCAGCATCCATACTGCCCAGAGAGTGTAGGAGCCCCGGGGGCATGGCTGCCTCCAGCTAGGCTTCAAAGGAGGGGACCAACGAGGCATGGAGCCACAGGGGTGGGGCCTGTCTCTGCTTTCTTCTTTCCCATTTCTCCGCTTTGGACTGGGAATATCTGTCCTGTGACCATCCTACCACTTTGTATTTTGGAAGCACAGGCTCACAGCTGGGGAATTTGCCTCAGGATAAATCTTACCTTGAGTCTCACCATATCTGATTTAGATGGTATTTGGAGGAGATCTTGGACTTTACACTTTTGAGTTGACATGTGAGTACAACATACATTTTGGATGGCCAAGGGTGGACTGCTATAGACTGAATGTTTCTGTCCCATCTCCCCAGTTCATAAGCCCAGGGATTACTGCCCTTTTAAAAGAGACTCCAGAGGGCTCCCTCTCCCCATCTGCCATGGGAGGACACAGCAAGAAGACAGCCGTCCATGACTAGAAATCTCACACCGAATCTGCTGGTTCCTAGCTTCCAGAACTGTGAAAAATAAATTTCTGTTGTTTATATGCCGTCCAGTCTATGGTTTTTTGTTATAGCAGCCTGAATGCCTGAAGACATCAGGGTTGAAAACGACCTAAATATCCATCAATAGAAAATGGACGAACTGTATTATATTGTTACAGCAATTAGAATGAATGAAATGGGCTTCCCTGGTGGCGCAGTGGTTAAGAATACGCCTGCCAGTGCAGGGGACATGGGTTCCAGCCCTGGTCCGGGAAGATCCCACATACCGCAGAGCAGCTAAGCCCGTGTGCCACAACTACTGAGCCTGCGCTCTAGAGCCCACGAGCCACAACCACTGAAGCCCGTGCGCCTAGAGCCCGTGCTCCGCAACAAGAGAAGCCACCGCAATGAGAAACATGCGCACCACAACGAAGAGTAGCCCCCACTCGCCGCAACTAGAGAAAGCCCGCGCGCAGCAGCAAAGACCCAACGCAGCCAGAAATAATACACAAATAAATAAAATGAATGAACTAACTTTATGTTTATAAACATGGATCAACCTCAGAAACACAACTTTGAACAGGAAAAGGCAATCTCAAGAAAGCATAGTATAACATTTATATAAAGCTTGAAAACCCATAAAACAATATTATAGAATGCTTACAACATAGAGTAATAGTAAAAAACATGCATCTGAAAAATAATCAAAATGCAAATCAGGATGTGGTGGGTACCAGGTGTTGTTGTTATGCAACTCTATGCTTTTCATGTATGTTTTACATGTTAAACAAAACAAAACAATACTGAAATGCTTATTGGCCATGAGGCTGTAAATCCTGGCACAGATCAAGAAGACACTTTACAAAACTTGTGTAATTGCTGTCCTACTTCACGTCATTGTAACTTCACTTTCAGAGAGCGGGAACAGGTAAGTTGGGGGGAAAAGGGACAGAGATGAGGTTGAGTAAGGGCTGTTAGAATTCTTTATCACAGCTCTTAGTGAGGGTTTTCTGGAAACATGAAATTTGAGGTGAGATTTGAGAAAGGAAGGCGGCAGCCTGGTGAATACAAGCAGAGAATACCAAGGAGAGATGGGATGATGAACGGTTTGCTTGAGTAGTTAACCATTTAGGAATGATTCATGCAGCCAGTATTTATGACGTTGTAGCATTTATGCACATAAATCACAAAGAAGACCTAAAATGTAGCAGAAAAGCAAGAGCCAGAAAAGGAGATGGAATTGCGCCTCCCAACCCCATCCTTCTCCGTTCTATAGTCACAGTAGAACAGGACACAGGAAACCAGGGGGGAAAAAGGTATTCCAGGAATGGGAGGGTCCCTCTAGAGTGGCTTGTATTTTCTTGCAGTGGGAAGGAGGAAGGGGATCCCAGCTGAACTGTTCCGTTTTTCATTCAGACCTGCAATGTTTCATGGCTGGGGTTGCTTGCCACAAGACTGCCTTCTAAGAATAGAAAACCTGATCACAAGCTGCTTTTCCTCTGCGACACGCCACCTACATCGTAACATGCTTCAGTGGCTGAATCAGAAGGTGACGTGCTTTTCAATTCGCTAGAAGATATTCTGCTTGTCACAAACGAAGTAACTCTTGCCAACATTTTCGAGTAATGCACATTTGGTTATGTGTCCTTCTACTAAATATAAGGTCCTACAATAGTTAGGGGAAAGAAGCATTGCGAATGTATTAGCACCTTGCAGAGTATTCACGATGACTTACTGCAGTGCTCAAAGAAATCCCATGACTCCAGCTGTCACAGGGGACTATGGGTTCATTCATTGAGTTATGTACCCACAACACTCCAGAGTGCTACAAATCCACTTAACAACCTTGAATCCTGAGTTTTCTGTTCATATTTCTAAATCAGCATAAAGAAATACAGAATCACAAGCAAGGAGAATCCCCATAGGCTACTGCCAAGAGGTTTTCTGTTTATTTTGGCACACATAGGAAATATTCTGAATCCCTAAAATGGGGAGCAGTTCTTTTCATTAGGAATATGTGATTAAGTGAGGCTGGTCTTTAAAGAAAGTCTCACTTCTAACAGAAGCACTGAAGCGGAAGTACAGTTCGTGAATAAAACAGAGCAAAGCCTCATTTTGTCTGGATAAGACAGAAACACAGGTACCAGTTTCTTCATTTCCTTCTCTTATTATCTCCTCCATTACCTTTAAGAAAAGACAGCATCAGAGAGACAAAATTGCTGCCCTGAAAATCTTTTTAATCCTCCCCTTGCATTCACGTTATGAGGCCCCTGGTACCACTTCCTGGCTTTCTGCATCATTAGCTATTTGCTCCCACTTGCCAATGAGGAATACAAGGGTAGCAAGTGAAAAAGCTGAGTGTCCACATTCTGAGAGAGGTCAGATTCCAGACGAAGCTTGGGGTTCAGGCCAAGCTCTGGGAGAACACTGCAGGCTCATTGGCAGTGAGGCTCAGGGGCCAGAGTAGGCCTGGGGTCCAACAGAGACAGCTTCTGTGGAGGAGCTGGGTCTTTGCTTTTCGCAGACCTGAAATGCACAGCACCTCTACCTGTCAGGACTGGTCCCTCGACATGCAGGACACCTGCTTGTTTATTTAAGAACCCCGACTCCTCTAAGGTAGTGTTCTTGGCTCTTTTCCACCGACATTCACAGGAAGAAATATGTTTTACTTCACGATCCATATTGGTCAGGGTCCACCAGTTCAGGATGTATTAAGAAGCTGCAAGTGTCCTGTATAGTACTAGAAGGGGGAGGACCACCAGAGAGGAGGCTGCCCTAAGGAGAAAAGCTAAGGAGCCACCAATCAAAAATATGTGTGTCCTTTTTACAGAAAAGGTATTATAAAGATGTTTTGGGGAATATCCGGAAATGCACATCAGAGGAGCTTGAAAGCTAGTGAGGAGAAAAGACAAAAGCCAACGAGTAATCAGTACATGGTCTGTCACGAGGCAGTATGGTTAGTTGTCCGGGGGGTGACACAGGTGGGAAATACTGTGAGTACAGGGCAGGAGAGTAGGATTGTGAGCAGGAACGATCTGGAAAGGTTCCATGTAAAGGCCTGAGTTAGTTTTGATGGAACAGGTAGAATTTAGTGGAGGGGGGAGCATTCCAGGTGAAGAGAACATTAGGAACAGTAGAACAAGCCCCTGCGTGCTTGCGGCAGCGCTGGGACCTGGGGGCCAGAACCAGTGAGGGAAATCTGAGTGTTGCCCGGGGCCGAGACGAAGCCTTGTACATGGACAGGCTCTATGGACTGAACGCTGGGAACCATTCCCACGTTTAAGGAGCAGGTAGGAGAGCTGGTGAAGAATGCAGTGACGATGCTTTGAAGAGAACCAAGGTCACGGGGCACAAAGGAGGGAGGTCGGTAAAGTCAAAGGCTACCAAGGCCAGGGGACTGAGGACTGAGGGAAAACTTCTGGCTTTGAACCAGAAGCGCCGAGTCTCTCTCTCTCTTTTTTTTTTTTTGGCTGTCTTGTGGCTTGTGGGATCTTAGTTCCCTGACCAGGGATAGAACCCGGGCCACAGCAGTGAAAGCGATGAGTCCTCACCACTGGACCGCCAGGGAATTCCTGCAAAGTCTCTTTAATGAGGGCGGTGGCTCTCCACCATATTGTCTATCTCGGGAGATTAATCTGTTATTACTTTCAGCCCCATCTTTTGAATTTGCACAGTGTGTTTAACTATCACTTCAACTGGTAGAAAGTATCCAGTGAAAACACCCAACTAAAGTTTACAGGCAGTCCCCGTAGTTTCCCAGCCGTCCAGAGCCAGGCTGTTTTTTAAGGCTGTGCTTCAGTGGCTCGTGGTCTTCCTGTGCATGACTGCCCTCCTTCAGCTTCCTGCAAAGCAGCTGTTTCCTTTCGCTGCTGTCATCCACTCTCCTCAAGGGGCTTGTCCTGCTGCATGGAGGCTCTGGGATCCCAACTTCAGAAAACAAGGAGGGTTATGCGTTGGGGCCTTGCGTTTGGAGACCTCTTCATGGTTGTAGGCTGCACTGCGACCCCAGCCAGCTGCTTTGCAAGTGCAAGTGACTGTGAACACAGGAAACCAGGTGAAGGACCGATGGATCAGGTGAACCTGTCACCCTGACTAAACGTGTTCAGCTGGGAGCCGATCAGTATCGTCTTCCCCAGGAGTAAAGGAAAATCTATTTATAGCCTTAAAATATATGCACAGTTGTGACCAAATTGCTAGAGGTGACAGGTCCGGGTGTTGCTTCTGTGATTGCTTCATACTCAGGTTTTGTTCTGGATTTTCTTGTTTGAATGCTGTCATTTCTTCTGCACAATATAAGCTGTGACCACGAAGACTTTGGTTTCTTTTCTTTCTCTTGGACATCAGATTCTAGCTACTATCAACTGCTTCCTAGCTTATACTAAATAGTTCTCATAATTGAATCCACTCTGTAGGTAGCCTAAACACATCATGTGCGTAAGCTGCTTACTTATTGAGTAACTATAATGTGGGCTGAATCAAATAGAATATGCAGAAATATTCTGGGGTGAAGACAATTATTTTAATAGCTGGCATTACAGTTTCTCTTGGCAAGGCACTTTTTTGTGTGTAGGAAAATACTTTGATAAACAGTTTAGGAATGGAAGGTGACCCTAAGTATAGATTCGGAGACAGAGATAAGTAAAAGTACTATATAAGGAGAGAAAATAGGAGGGGAGGGATGGGACCACAGAGATGATGGAGAGTGGGAAGCTGCGGTTCATACTAAAAGAGGATGGGGGTCGGTGGATACCAAGGCCGCTGGGATACTGAAGGACTTTTAAGAGCAGGGAATTATAATTTTAGGTTATTTGCATCTTTCATTCAGAACGCTTTGGTTGCTACAAACCTTCAGAAGAGTCTGCTATACGAACAACCAAAAAGAGTCTGCTTTCCACATTGTGTGTCAGCAGGAGAAAAAAGCGTTGCAGGAGGTGAGATGTGAGGCAGTCTAACTATTTAGAGAAAAGAAGAGCTCAGAGCCAGAAGTGACCCTGAAATGGTAAGCCCCCAAGGCATATGCAGTCTTGGAGAGAACACTGGCCTTCCACAAAATCTCTATGGACAAGGTGACCCCGACTGAAAACTGATGACACACAGCAGCTTGCTATTTTCAATCATAAATTCTCAAGAGGCTTTTATTACTAGAAAATGACAGGGTCAGTAATGCCTCCTTCCTCCTCCATTTACTTCAATCTATATGCCTCATTTTCCTCACCTGCACACTCTGGAGACTGGACCTAGAATATGTCTGTGGTCTCTATTAGAGTCTACAGCTCTAATAATAATAGCTGCTATTTTAATGTTCTTTTTTTTGAGGTAAATTTACCTACAGTGAAATGTACAAATCTCAAGTGTAGCATTTCATGAGTTTTGACAAATGCATATACCCTTGGAACCCAAATCTAAGCAAGATATAGAGCTTTTCTATCACTACAGAAAAATTCCCTCTTCAGTCAAACCACACCCTCACCTCCAGGCGCCCACCCTTCTGGCTCTTATCACGATGGATCAAAGAACTAATATTTAAAAGTTACTGTTGAATGCCAGGCTTTGTTTTAGAATGCTTCATCAGCATCAGTGCTTTCATTTCTCACGAGCACTGTGAAATGGCTCTTACCTCCATTTTGCAGATTAAAACGTTGAGCATCAGACCAATTAAGTTGCCCCTGGTTATCAGCCACCCAGTGTAGCGGCAGGGCGTGAACGAAGAAGTGGGTTTTAGACTCACGGCATCTCTGAGACGGGTCATGGCCAGCCCACATACGATTATTTAAGAAATATTATAGATCAATGTTCAAGTGAAATCAATGCCATTTACAAATTCTCAAGCCTCCCGAATAATCCTAAAGGCCGCATGCATTACACTTCACTAAATGATTCGTTTCTATCCTACACAGAAAATGGCAGAAAGGAGGTGTGAGAGGTTGCAAATTCGGTTTTACTGGTGAAAAAACTCAAAAGAGGTGACTTAGGTTCCAAACATGCCTCGAGGCAGGGCCCGCGGGGATGCCAGGATAGGCGGCGAGGGAAGGGCTGGACCAGCGACCTTTAAAGAGCCTGGCGCCGCTCCTTCCTCTGACGCCACAGGCATCGTCTCAGAATAGAGCAGGCTCGACGCGCTCGCCGAGAGAACGGACACGCGTCCTGCCACGGGGATTGGACGCTGCCGCGCAGGGCTCATCGGCAGCACCGGAGTTCAATTCGTCACCCGTCCCCCTCAATGCCACCGTCTCCCTCCGCTCCTAGGCGCACCCTGGTGCCTCCCTGCCCCGGCACCTGGGTGGGTTCCCAGGCTCCTCCCCAGAGCTGACTTCGAGCCCCACGCCCTACAGGCCCACGGCTGCCATGGCAACCGTACGCCGCCGCCGCCGCCTCTACACGCACGTCGCGAACTAACGGACTCCGCGGCGGCGGCGGCCTATGCCCCACCCCCACCCCACCTGGACCGCAGCAAAACGGTCGGTCGACCTGCGGCACCTAGGTAATGAATCCGAAGGAGACGGGCGCCAGCTACAGAGCCGCTGGTGGGGTATCCGGTTTGACAGCCCCACCCCTGCTCCCGCCGCGGGAGAGGCGGGGGCTGTGCGCGGCGGGGGAGGCAGTGCGTGCCGTGCGGGACGGGGAGAGCCGCGGGGGCGCATGGCATGATGGGGATTGTAGTTCAGCGGCTCCTTGGGCTCGCGGCCTTGGCGGGGCGGCCTGGACGGGAGAACTACAAAGCCCGGCGTCCCCGACAGCTGGGAAAGACCGATAAACTTTGAGCCGAGCGGGGAGAGACAATCTTTCTCTTTGTGTTGAGGGGGGTTCTGGGGTGGTCGCGGAATTGGGTTCTGAGCGCTGGGAAGGGGAAGTGGAGGTGAGACTCGGGCTTTCCGCCCCGCCATTTGGCCCGCCCCGGTTGCAGAACTGGCCCCACCCCGGCCCGGCCACCGCCCCGCGTAGTCTCTGGGAGGAGCGGCCGCCCAGGCTGCAGGGCCTCGGGCCTTCGGCGCCTCTCCCCCTCAGGTTGCTGCCTCTCGGTGCAGAACCGTATGTATGGCACACGTTTGATGGGAGACCCGAAAAACTATATTTTAACAGGCGTTTCTCCTTTTCCCTGATTCCCTCCTTTATTTCTAGGTATTTGATCAGATTTGTTCTGAAGTAGTTAGGAGGTGTTTGCATTAATTAAACCCATTGATTAATAATTACTCAAAGGGCATTAATGTTTAAAGGTTAAGTGTAGAAGTAGAGAAAAGATACCATGCTGTTATATGGTAGTATCTGATATTTTTACCGTTTTGCGTTTTGCATTTTATTTATTGAGGGTCAAGATCCACCCCTGCCTACTAGCCTGAACACTGCCGACACATATTTTGATTCTATTTGAAACCTCAGTTCAACTTTAAATCACTAATGTTTTTGAAATACAGACTTGTCTTTTTATTTCATTCTTTTTAGCAGTGGGTAGTAATAATTATTTTTTATAACATTTTTCAGAATTTCTCAGGACCATTTTTCAGAATGAAAAGCGCCGTGTTCTTTCTTTTTTCTTTTTTTTAATGCTCTGGAATACACCTTAGCACCTGAAGTTTGCTCAGGCCCTGGCGGTAAGGAAGCTGACACAGATTTAGAAAACCTGCCTTGTCTACCCTTTAACATTTTTCGATAGGTAGAATACCATCCTAGAAATTTGGCATTTTACAGTGGTATGTTGGGAAATTATTGATGTATTGTGGGCTTATTTTGTGTGTGTATGTTTTAAAACAAGAAAACAACATAAGGCCACTATAAAATTCCTTTTATTTCCATTAAATGAAGTTGGCCTCTGTAAACTATACTTAAAGTAGCAGTTTCATAGGAGGAGATAAAAAGTAGGTTTAGTAAGACCACTAGAAAAAAATCAAGACCTTACGGTATACAGTATAAGGATTTGAAATATCTTATTTATTCATTCAAGATTTGTTAAGGACCTATTATGTGCCAGGCAATAGATGCCAGGTGGTGGGAATTGAGAGATGATAGAATATAGTCTGTGTCCTGCGTGGGCACACATTCGTGTCATCACAGTAGTGTGGGAGAGAGGTGCAAGTTTCTGTGAGCCTCGAGTGGGAATACGTGGTAATATCGCAGTGACGTGTATTGAATACTTACTTTGTGGGAGGTACTCTGGCGTATTTTGCATGCAATCCCACTGCTGTTATCTAGAGATGAGGAAACAGCCTTAGAGACCTTGCCCAAAGGCATAGCTGATAAGATGTGAACCTGGGATTTCAACCCACGTGGGTCTAGCTCATCTCAGTCATGATCTCAACCACTCATGCCGTTCTCCACACCCTTTGGAAGAAAGATCCTGACTCTGTCTAGGGAGATTAGGAGAAGCCTCCAGAATGATGTGACATTTGACTTGTGTTAGGAAAGTTGCTTAAGCTTTCACTGGAGAGAGGCTGAGAAGAGTCATTCTAGGCAAATGGCATTACAAAAGCAAAGGAAAAATTGGAGTGCTTTGTGTTTGCGGAACCCTAGGTCATTCTGATGACTAAATCCCAGAAAACTTGCAATGTAGTGGGAGAGACCAGGTCTCGAAGTACTTGGTACCATGACAAAGCGTTTAGAATTTTTTCCTCAACATGGGGTGACTGTTGAAGAATTTCTGATGGAGTAGTGCCATTTATTGGGTTTGGATTTTAGAAAGACCTCCGGCTCCAGTGTGGAGAATGGATCCAGGAGAGAGGTGATAGGAAAACCAGTTTTAGGGGGGAAAAAAAAAAGTCCAGTAAGGAAAAGAGCCTAAAGTAAGCAGTCGGAGTTATGGGAAGAGATGGATTGCAGGAGTATTTAAGAGGTAAAATTGATATGACTTGATAAGAGTTTGGATGTTGGGGGCTAGAAAGATTTGGAATCCTAAGACAAATGATTCTTAGTTTTCTGGCTAGGATGACTGATGGGATATTGAAACCACTGATTGAGACGAGGAGGAGCAGGTTTTTATCGGGGGCAAAAGATAAAGATAAATCGGTTTACTTTTGAGTATTTGTTCAAGGTTCCTTGATATTCAGGGAAGGAGGCATTTGTATCCAGAGTTCTGGACAGAGCTCAGAGGTAGAGGTTTACGTGTAGATAAGTAGTTACAGGAGAGAATGGACCAGCTCACATAGGAGGAATGTGTAGCTATGAAAAAAGAAGAGGTTTGGATGTGGATCTCTTGAGAAACAGCAGCATTTACAGGGGGGTTGAGTTTCTGGGGAGAGGGGGGTGTGTTTGAAAGGAAGTGGGAGCCCACAGATGAGGCTGAGAGGTCAGGAGGCAGAGAGCAAGGAGAAGAACCGCAGAAAGCATCATAACAAATGACGAAGGAGAGAAAAGTAGGAAGCGGGGAGGGAGTGGTCCAGGTGTCTCGGAGAGGGTGAGTAAGGCCAAGATTGAAATGTGTCCAATGGATTTGGTGACTGCACATCATTTCTAAACTTTGCAAAAATGAAGAAGAGGAATCTGGGCATAGGCTACTCGAAAAGAGTTTCCGTATTAATACATACACAAAAGAAAACAGAATAATGAGCCCCATGTAGCCATCACCTAGCTTGGAGAGTGAACACATGACCAATTTTGTTTCGTCTATAATCTCTGCCCACATTTGGATAATTTTATTTATTTCTTTTTTAATTAATTTTTATTTTTGGCTGCATTGGATGTTCATTGCTGCGCGCGGGCTTTCTCTAGTTGCAGTGAGCAGGGGCTCCTCTTCGTTGTGGTGCGTGGGCTTCTCATTGCGGTGGCTTCTCTTGTTGCGGAGCGCGGGCTCTAGGCGCGCGGGCTTCAGTAGTTGTGGCTCGCGGGCTTAGTTGCTCCGCGGCATGTGGGATCTTCCTGGACCAGGGATTGAACGGTGTCCCCTGCATTGGCAGGCGGATTCTTAACCACTGCACCACCAGGGAAGTCCCATGGATTATTTTAAAGCTAGACTCAGATATCATATCTTTTTATCTGTAATTATTTCATTATGTATCTTTGAAAGTTAAGGATTCTTTAAAAAAAATAGAACTGTAGTATTGCCTACTTAAAAAATTCAACAGTACTTCCTTAACATTAAAATTTCCAGTCACACTTCTTTTTAAAGAAGCTTGACTGTGAAGAAAAAGAGTTTAGGCAAACTAAAAGAGGTTTATAGGTTTTTTTTTTAAAGATCAATGACAAGCTATTAAGGAAAGAGCCAATAAAGAGGAAATGTGTGACAATGTAGGCGACGAAGAGCGAGGAGAGAGCTGATCGAGATCCCTGAGAAAGTAGGAAAGGATGGGATGAGCAGGGTGGAAGAATTAGGCTAGAATGAATTTGGTACGTTTCATAAGCAGCAGCTAAGTTCTAGCTGTGTTACTAGGCAGCATGCTAGTATTGATAGGAGGGGAGAAGCTCTGAAAAAGGAAGAGATGCGAATAGATACAGGTATTTATAGGTTGGGTGGTAAAAGGTGAGAGTTCAAAGCTTATGGCCCCTAAGAGGTGGATAGAAGTAAACGTCAATTGATGAGAGATGAGATTGGGGTTAGGAAAGGAGAATAGTGGAGATTTGAAATAGCCACTATGGAACCTGAGCTAGGACAAGTAAGAATTGTTTCATTGATTAGATGACAGCAAAACACCAGGCGGTGCAATTTTTTTTTTCCTTAAAATTTGATTGGTTTACTAAGGGGAAGCTTAAAATAGTGAGGAAACCAATATCCTAATGTGTTCTGAAGAGAAGAGAATTCAGGCCAAGAACTTATGATTGGACCATTCCTCAATAACTTCAGATTTATTCATTTAAGCTGATAATTGCTGTCTATTTGTATAAATATCACACTAAAACTAGAAAGGCCCTTACAGATCTTTTGGATCAATACTTTAGTTTCTCAACATATACAGTGATATTCTTTTACAGAGAACATTTCTCCAAGGATCATTTCCTGAGTGTGGTGCAGTGGGAGGGGCCAGATAGATCTGTTGTCCACTTCTGGAACTACAGCTTATTTTCCATGTGATCATGCGCATGTTTCCAGACCTGCGCCCCACTCAAAAAAGATGTTAATGCTATCTATAAGATTTTTGGGAAGATTAGACAGTTTAACGGAGGTAAACCTGAAGTGCTCCGTTACCGAAGGCCTTTCTCTCCCCCTTCTCCCCCTTCCTTACCAACAACATGGCAGGATTCTCAGTTCTCTTTGACAAAAGGCCATGTTCTGTGACTTTACTTGACCACATTAAGCAGGTAGATCAGGTAGTAGTTACATTACAAAATGATAATTTGATCTATATAAAAAGATTCATCGGGCTTCCCTGGTGGCGCTGTGGTTGAGAGTCCGCCTGCCGATGCAGGGGACGCGGGTTCGTGCCCCGGTCCGGGAAGATCCCACATGCCGCGGAGCGGCTGGGCCCGTGAGCCATGGCCGCTGAGCCTGCGCGTCCGGAGCCTGTGCTCCGCAACAGGAGAGGCCACAACAGTGAGAGGCCCGCGTATCGCCAAAAAAAAAAAAAAAAATTATACTGATTGGTTTTTTAATAGAAACCACCTTGAATTTTTGGTATAAGCCCCATTTTGGTCATAATGTGTTATCCTTTTTATATACTGGACTTGATTAGCTAAAATTTAAATATTTTTGTATCTGTGTTCCTGAGGGATACTGGTAGGTAAATTTCTTTTCTTATAATGTCTGGTTTTGGTATCAGGGTAAAGCTGGCCTTAAAGTATGAGTTGGCGGTTTTTCCACCTCTTCCTTTTTCTGAGAGTTTGTTTGGAATTGGTTTATTTTTTCCCTGAGTACTTGAGAGGATTCACTTGTGAAACCTTTTGGATTTGGAGTGTTTTGGGAGTTTTTTTTGTTTGTTTATTTTGGGTTTTTTTTGGTGGAAAGATTTTAAATTACAAATTGAATTTCATTGATTGACAGAGGACTATTCAGATTAATTACTCTGTTTCTTCTTGAGAAATAGCTTTGGTATGTTGTGACTTTCATAGAACTTGTCCATTTCATTAAGCCCTCTTTTGCCTTTTAATAGCTCTAAAGTTTGTAGTGATAACCCCTCCATCATTTCTGATTTTGGTAATTTGTGTTTTCTCTCTCCCTTTCTTGGTCAGTAATACTAGAGGTTTAATCATTTTTAATGATCTTTCCAAAGAACCAGCTTTTGGCTACATAGAAATTTCTTTTTTTTTTTTTCTGTTCTATTTTATTGATTTTTGCTCTTAACCTTATTATGTTCTTCCTTCTACTTCTTTTGGGTTAATATGTGTTTATTTTCCTAGAGTCTTAAGACAAGCTGAAAGCAGGAGTTGGCAAACTATAGTCTGGGGGCCAAATTCAATCTGCTCCTTATTTTTGTATGGCCCATGAACTAAGAATGTTATTTTCATTTTTTTTAATGGTTAAAGAAGTCAAAAGAAAAGTAGTGTTCTGTGACGTGAAAATAAATGAAATTCAGATATCAGTGTCTATAAATAAAGTTTTATTGGAACACAACCACACTCATTTGTTTACATATTGTTTATGGCTACTTTTGTGCAGAGTTCAGTAGTTGGAGTAGAGACTTCGTGATGTTCTCGTTGCTTTGCACTGCTGCTTGGTGTGCACTATAATCACAGTGTTTCACGTGCCCTGCATATCACTATACTGTGACATTTTACTTCATTTATTGTCAGCGGATTCCCATCATGTCAAAACAAGAAAAGATGACAAAAATGGACTTGACATATTTATACTTTTAAAGCACAGTGGAGTGTAGAATATCGAACTAAATGACAAAGCATTTTGATTATTATGCAATGACACTATAGCTGTGCTAAAGACATACAATTTACACTGACAGTACCGGAGTAATCACTCATCATGGTATTCCCAATTCATAGGAAAGCAGTGATTAGAAAACTTAAAAAGGAATATCTTTTTAAGCAGAATTTCTTCACAAAATTAAAAAACGAAAATCAGGCTGCACCCAGAGTAAGTTTCTGAGTGTCTCATTTGTTGGCCAAACAAGGAAGTCATTTACCAATGGTAATTTAAGTAAATCTTGTTTGATTGTAGCAGCCAAAGAAATGTGTCTGGAGAAAATAAACTTGCTTGTGACTGTTAGCCTTCTGGTGAGAACAGTTGCTATTGAGGACATCAATAATCAATTAAATAAAACAAGGCAAATGATTTTGATTGGTTTTCCTTGGCTCTTGATGAATTGACAGATGTTACCAAAACAGCTTAAGTGTTTATTTGAGAAGTCAATGCTGAGTTTGAAGTTACTGAAAAATTACATTTAATGAATAGTATTTGTGGAATAGCTACAGACAGGAATACTTATAAAAAGTTGAGAAAACACGAATTCTGTACAACCTGAAGTGGAATCTGTTAAGATGTGTTGAAACTCGGGGTGGCAAAAAATATGTGTAGAACAGAAAAAGGCTTAGGTGAACAAATTTACAAAGCTGTGAAAATGTAGCATGGTTAAAGTTGTTGGCTCTTCACTGTTTTTTAAAATTTTATTTTATTTATTTTTGGCTGTGTTGGGTCTTCGTTGCTGCACACGGGCTTTCTCTAGTTGCTGTGAGCAGGGGCTCCTCTTCATTGCAGCGCATGGGCTTCTCATTGCGGTGGCTTCTTTTGTTGCAGAGCAGGGGCTGTAGGTGCATAGGCTTCAGTAGTTGCAGCACGCTGGCTCAGTAGTTGTGGCTCGTGGGGCCTAGTGCACAGGCTCAGTAGTTGTGGTGCACAGGCTTAGTTGCTCTGTGCCATGTGGGATCTTCCCGGACCAGGGCTTGAACCCATGTCCCCTGCATTGGCAGGCGGATTCTTAACCACTGTGCCACCAGGGAAGCCCTTCACTGTTTTTTTTTATCAGCAGGTGTTTTGCAGAGAATATTTGAATCTATCATGTAGTAAGGAAGCATTAGTGTCTTAAGACTCGAGTGTTGCTCTTGAGGACTTAGCCATTGTCAGTTCCATGAATCTTTGTCAGAAATAGACTTGCCCCTGCCACACAGCAGTTTGGAGGCTTGTAGTGGTAAAGTTCTATTGTAATCGTTTGAGCTAAGGGCTGATTTGAAATTTTTCTGAATGAGAGGAACTGCTCTCACCCACTATTACTGACCACTGAATGGCTTTGGAAATCAGTTTGGCTGCAGACTTAATAATGTTTCTTTATGAATCAACTGAAAATTACAGGACCAAACAGTACTTATATGCAAAACTAAAAGTTATTTCAATGCCAACTAATGTTTGAATCACACGTAATACCAAGCTATTTTATATAGCTTTCCTTGCTGTCAAAAGTTAAAGCAAAGAAGTGAGATCTCCATTCCCACCCAGATTTTCAGTATATTTTTTTGAGCTCAAACTACTTTGATGCAAGTGCAAAGGAAATTTCCATATTATGAAATCCATTTAACTGTGTAATTGAGATACTTCCACTTACCCTTCAATTGGAAGTGATTAACATGCAATGTAATGACATGCTAAAAGACATTATCAAGAGAAGAATAAAATCTTTAAATGCTTTCCAAACAGTGAATATGCTGGATGAAATCATATGCTTGTGATTTGATATCATTATGTGACAGTACCTATCTGGGTAAAAAGACACTTTTAAACATGAAATGCATAAGTATTATTAAAGAGCAGCATTAACATATGAACATTTGCAATTGCTTTTGATGATAGGGAACAGTAACTTTGAATCTGAACTACATGAAATATCCCCCCACAAAAGAGTTCCATTCTTATTAGTAGACCTGTTTTGCAAAAAGTGGTACTCAACTATTACTACTATAATATTTTGAATTTTGTCGATAAAAATTGTGGACATTTTTGTCTCATTATATAAGTACTTACATAATATCCTCGATTTTGCCCATTGCCCCTCAAAGCTAAAAATATTTACTCTCTGGCCCTTTACAGAAAAAGTTTGCTGACCCCTGCTTTCTGTCGAGGTATTTTCAGTCTGCATGTTTGTGTACCTGTACATATTAGCAGAATTAATGCTTTTGTCTCACAGTGGCTAATTTGAAGAATTGTTCTAATTTGAAGAGGAGGCTTTCCGTGGTTGTCCTATTTTCTGTGGGTAGATCTACTGAATGTTGACATTTCTTACTGTGTAACAGTAGTGTACTATTTGCTGCAGTGTGATTCTCAAGTAACATAGATGCTGCCTTCAAGGAACCTATGCCTGGAGAAGGGGCATTAAGGAAACAATTTTATTCTCAGAAATGTACTGGAGTCAGCTGAAATGACTAGAACTAGAGACAGTTAATTTTGAGGAAGAGTTTTTGAGCCCCTTAAGAATAGATAAGAAGTAGAGAGGGAGGGCCAAGCTACCCACATCAAAATTTAATTCCCTCAGGAGGGCATGGAGAAATATTTTGATTTTTCTCTACCAAGTGTATTCATTGGTTTACTGTTCCGGGAAATAAGAGTAGGTCAATTTGGACTCATTCCCAAGATGTCATTCTCCTGTATCTCTGGACTTCCTACTCTTTGTAGTTTTCGGTGGAAAGCAGCTTTGCTTAGAAGCCTTGGATGATCTTGGGAGACTTTAGAGAAGCCTGGAAGAAAAGCCAGAATTACTGGGCTGGAGGGCTTTGGTGGAAACCAGAGGTTCAGATGATATTTTTTCCTAGCATCTTATAGAAGGGGAAAGATTAATGATAGTTATTTGCACAGACAAAAAGCTACAAATGACAAGGTCATAGAAGATTACAACATGAGGAGCAAAAAGAGCTCAGGTAGTTTAATTCACAGGTTTTCGCTTAGATTTAAATTGTATGGAACAATTAAATGTATACAAACGATGCATGGACAACTATAGGCTGTTCTTTTAAAATGTGTTCCTTAAGTCAAAAAGTTCCTTAACTTTTTGTTCTTGGGGCCAAATAGTTTTAGTGAGAAATAGTTTCTGCAGTTTTAATTGTTGATGTCATTGAAAGATGTGAGATATTCATATATTTATTTTTACATTGTCAAGAATAGGTGGACTAAAATAAAGCAAGTTCATCTTTACTATTATTGCAGCGTGTAGTAATTATAAATGAGCAAGGAGAACTAGTGTCTAATTTATTTACCTGTAACATAAATCGATCGTTCAGAGCTGTGTAATTTGTCTCCTTATTATCTCTTTGTGTGTTCTTTTGTGATCTCCTTTGTATTTCCAAAATTGGGAATTTTGTTCAGTATTATAAGATGCATTCAGATAACCTCAAAGAGTGAGAGAACCATTTTGACTTTCAAAGTAGTTTTAAGCAGATCTTTTAAATCATAATAAGAAATGCTTTAAAGTCGGTACTGAAAACTTAATAAAAAGTCGTATTTTATGTTTAGGTCTCTGAAAGATGAATTTGGCTGAGATTTGTGACAATGCAAAGAAAGGAAGAGAATATGCACTTCTTGGAAATTATGACTCATCAATGGTATATTACCAGGGGGTGATACAGCAGATTCAGAGACATTGCCAGTCAGTCAGAGACCCAGCTGTCAAAGGCAAATGGCAGCAGGTAAGGTCACGTTCAAGTATTCAGTGAATGAGGGCAGCGGCCTGTTATACTTGAAAGATAAGAGTTAGAAAATTAGTTTGAGATTTTTGTAAATAGCTCTTATTTGTCTGAATACTGAAATATATTTAAAATGTACTCTGAATAGTTTTCTGTCTTTCCCAGTTAATATTTTATATACTTTTGATAATATATTTTATGAGACATATTTTGAAGATATTTAATTCAAATTGAATCTACTTTTAATTCTTTTCCCTGATCAGTTGACTAATTGTGTGTGATTACAAATTTTTGAAATAAGGTATTTCTACTTGCCCTTTCCCCTTTCATTTTACATGTAATTTTGACTCATTTCATAAAACTTTTCCTTTAAGAAGATTTCCTCTTCTTTTGAAAGACTGCTTATAAATACAAAGGAGTCAGTAATCTAATAAAAAACACTAATATATTTGCTGTGTCTCTTGACTATACAACTTGGTTATATAATATTACAGTTAATAAAAACTTGAATTAGAATTTCCCCACTTACTCTTAAAACTTAAAATCCTTTTAAAATTAAAAGTACAAAGTCAGGCATTTCTTTGAAGTTTCATTTATGTGCTAATGCCTTTCAAGTGTTTCTTTTAAGTTTTCCACTGGTCAGAAATTGATGGTTTACTGAGTTTTCAGGGTAAATTTGGCTTATTTTCCAACTTAAGTGTTAACCAAATTATGTTGAGTGAGAACAATACACTCGCTTTAACTCAAGTTGAAATTTTTAGTTGTGTTCTATCCTGCATCCTAGCCCCAGGCAAGAGTTGTTTATTAATCTAGCATGGAAATACTTTTGACCTGTTCTTAATTGTGTTAAATAGTGACCATTTCCGTTCTGGTACTTCTACTATGTTTCTTTCTACTAGGTTCTGAAATTTCATTTCTCTAAGTGTAGCCTATAATTGCATATATTAGTTGAATTTAGATTTTTCTTTGGTTCTGTGACTCCCTTATATGTTCCTTTCTATATATTATTTGAGATAAAGTTAAGGGAAAGTTTCTTATGCTCTGCTTTATAGGAAAGTGTGCTTTCTGGTTAAGAAAATTAAAATTGTTAAAATTAATTTATAAATGTAATTTTCAATCTATTACCTGCTTGTCTTTGAAAATAAGTTTGGGCTCAAAGTTTGAAAACATGAGAATTTCCACATAGTTGGTGCTCAGTGAAGGTTTTTAAATATGGGAAAAATCTTGCCTTTGAGCTCAAAATAAACTTTAGCCAGGACTTGAAAGATTTTAAACAAGGCGAAAAGAATTCAGACCTTGGTTAGGCAGAATTTAAATTGGAAATGGGTAATTCTTAGTATCAATATTACACCACTTCAGGCTTTCAGATGCTCACGACAGTCATTTCGTATTTTGTGATATTGGGGATAGGAAATGCTGATGTCTTGTCAGCATTTTGGCTGACAATTTTTGAGGAAGCTATTTACAAATATATTAAAAGTATTTAGCATAACATTATAGATTTCTGGGAATGGTTAACTTCTTACTAACTTAGTTGCTTGTTTTAAATTGTCTTAATGGTCATCACATTCTTTGGTAGAAAGAATTTCTTCATGAAAGATATATAACGACTTGCACTAAGAAAAGATATATATTACACTTATGTCTTCAAACCAATTCCTGGCCTCCTATGTAACTTTAAATAGTTGTTTTTTTAAACTATGTTTTAATTACCCATTTTGCATACTTTGAACAACATTAAGAAAACTAGAATTCTATAGCAATTTGTTATTTGCAATTTATATAAATATTTTGTAGCATAAAGGCTATTTTTTTAAGGTTCGGCAGGAATTATTGGAAGAATATGAACAAGTTAAAAGTATTGTCAGCACTTTGGAAAGTTTTAAAATCGACAAGCCCCCAGATTTCCCTGCGTCCTGTCAAGATGAACCATTTAGAGATCCTGCTGTTTGGCCGCCCCCTGTGCCCGCGGAACACAGGTAACTGGGACCTTACATTCTCTTTAGGTACTTCTGTAGTTAATTGATACTCAGAGTGAAGAGAGTAAGGCTTTATTTGAACAAAGTATGAAAAACTGTTTGGGGGGGCATGTAAATTTAATACCTATTTATAATTTTCACACGTGTGTTTACAGGGTTTGTGTTTGATAAAGAACAGAAGTATATCGTTTGTCATCTGTCTTGCTTTTGGAATGTTTTACTACTGTAATCAAAACAATAGCAATCTACTGCTAGTCCTAAATTTTAGTTTAACTGATAAATTTATCAGTTAAGCAGGTTCTTTTAGATTTCATAATGTCAGCATCAGAGCTTTTTTGCTTTAAAAGACTAACAACTTTAGATGAAATGGTGGACAAATTGGGTTCATCTGGTTGGGCATACAGCCAGTTTCCTGAATCTTAGCGTTGAAGGAACCTAACCTTTCCCTAAAGGTTCCCTAACCTTTCCCTAAATTTGCCGTAAAGGGCAAATTCCCTAGTGTGTCAATAAGGCTTGAAGTTTATCTCCTTGATGCTCTGTGCATCATCTGCATTAAACGTCTCTCTTCTTCTTCTTTGCTGTCTTCCTGTCTTTGCATAGTCTGTTCTTCCTCAAGGAATAACCACAGTCCCCATCTAAGCAACTCATATTCATTCTTCCAGTCTCAGCTAAACTGCTTGTCTTCTCTGCAGCCTTTTCTGGTTTCCCTCGCATAACAGTGTTCATCCTAGTTATGTTGTGTTTCTTTGTCTCTTGACAAGATGAGGAGTTTTGCAAGGGCAAGGACCATGGTTTTATTTACTCAAAACAAATAACAAATAGCAAACTTCCACTGCTCACACAGTGTTTGGCACATAGTAGGCATTCAGCCAACATTGAATGAGTAACTTCATTAATTCCACAAGTAAAGAAACTGAGGTTTGGGAGACCTTGACCTGTAAGTTAGGCTAGACCAGGAGCTGAGCTTAGGTCTTTCTGGCTTTCAGTCCCCTTTTTTGTGAAGTTGTATATTGTGGCCAGAGTGTTGCATCATAGAAAATAAATATCCCTTTGGTTAGTAGCTGTGATCATGTATTTAGCTCATTGATCTCTTAAAATTTCCTAAAAGCATTTAAAGAACTGTGAAATGTAGTTAATTTATTCCTTCAGGATTTTTTTCCACTGAGTTAGAGATAATTTTATGATTCCCATTATAAAAACACTAGATGATGATTCTTTTCTAAGGTCTACAGTAATATAGTGCTTTCCTCAGACGTAGCCACCCTCAGGTGTTTTGGATTAAGGTGACTGTTACCCCTCAAAAAGCACTGTTTCAAGAGTCATAGGAAGTTCCAAAGTAAATATAATGGCATTTTGATGGATCAGACTTGAAAATTTTATGTATGTATAATAAATACCTTGTTTTTCCTGAAAGTCATTAATTTAGAAATACATTTCTTGTTTAAAGCTAAAAGCTGACACTAGTTTTATTTAGATATAATTGACATAGCATTGTGTAAGTTTAAGGTATACAGTCTGTTGATTTGATATATTTATATATTGTGATAGGATTATCACAGTAGCCTTAGCTAACACCTCTATCACGTTACATAGTTATCATTTCTTTTTCTGGTGGGAATTAAGATATAGTGTCTTAGCAACTCTGAAGTATGTGATGCAGTATTGTAGTGTTTAATCGCTGTGCTGTGCATTAGATTTCTAGGACTTATTTAACTACTGGTTGCAAGTTTGTACCGTTAAACACCATCTTCCCAACTCCCTGCCCCCACCCCCATCTCCCAGCCCCTGGTAACTACCCTTCAACTCGCTGTTTTTACAAGTTTGGCTTTTTCAGATTCCACATATAAGTAACATGCATTAGTCCTTCTTTGTATGACTTAACTCACTTAGCATAATGCCTTCAGGGTTTATCCATGTTGTTGCAAATGGCAGGGTTTCCTTCTTTGTCATGGCTGAATAATATTCCATTGTAGTATATGTGTACCACATCATCTTTATCCGTTCATCTGTTAGTGGTCACTTACATTGTTTTCATATCTTGGTTATTGTAAATAAAGCTGCAGTCAATGTGGGAATGCATATATCTCTTCAGTATCCTGTTTTTATTTCTTTCGGTTATATACCCGGGAGTGGAATTGTTGGATCGTCTGGTAGTTCTATTTTTAATTTTTTGAGGAACCTTAATACTCTTTTCCATAGTGGCTGAACCAATTTTCATTCCCACCAACAGCGCACAAGGATTCCCTTCTTTCCACATCCTTGCCAACCCTTATCCCTTGTCTTCTTGATAATAGTCATTCCAACAGATGCGAGGTAATGTCTCGTTGTTTTGATTTGCGTTTCCCTGATGATTAGTAATGTTTAGCATAGTTTCATGTACATCTTGGTCATTTGGATGTCTTCTCTGGAAAACTGTCTGTTTAATTCCTCTCCCCATTTTCTAATTGGGTTGTTGTTGTTGTTATTGACTTGTATGAGTTCTTTATATATATTTACTTAACATTTTGGATATTAACCCCATATCTGATTTATGGTTTGCAAATATTTTCTCCCATTTGGTAGGTTGCCTCTTTATTTATTTATTTTATTGCTTCTTTTGTCATACAGGAGCTTCTTAGTTTGATGTAGTCCCATTTGTTGATTTTTGCTTTTGTTGCTTGTGCTTTTGGTGTCATCTAAAAAGATCATTACCAAGACCAATATCAAGGAGCTTCCTTCCTGTGTTTTCTTCTAGGGTTTTGCAGTATTGGGCCTTATGTTTTAAGTCTTTTAAATCCATTTCGAGTTCATTTTTGTGAGTGGTGTAAGATAAGGGTTCAAGTTCATTTTTTCTGCTGTGGTTATCCAGTTTTCTCAACAGGATTTGTTGAAGAGATTATCCTCTCCCCCATTGAGTGTTCTTGGCTCCCTTGTCACTATTATGTGACAGGGGTTTATTTCTGAGCTCTCTATTCTGTTCCACTGGTCTGTGTGTCTGTTTTTATACTGTTTTAATTACTATAGTTTTGTATCAATAGTATAGTTTGAAATCAGGAAGTGTGATGCCTCTGGCTTTGTTCTTCTTTCTCATGATTGCTTTGGCTATTTTTGGTCTTTTGCGTCTCCATACAAGTTTTAGGATTCTTCTTTCTAGTGCTGTGAAAAACGCCGTTGGAAGTTTGACATGGATTGTGTTGAATCTGTAGATGGCTTTGCGTAGTATGGATATTTTAACAATATTAATCTTCTGATCCATAAATGTAGGATATCTTTCCATTTGTTTGTGTTTCCTTCAGTTTCTTTCATTAAAGTCTGGCAGTTTTCATTGTACAGATCTTTCACATGGTTAAATTTATTCCTAAGTACTTTATTGTTTTTGATGCCAATGTGAATGGGATAATTTTGTTTCTTTTTCAGATGTTTTGTTGTTAATGTATAGAGGCACAGCTGATTTTTTTTTTTTTTTTTTTTTTTTTTTTTTTTTTTTTTTGCGGTACACGGGCCTCTCACTGCTGTGGCCTCTCCCATTGCGGAGCACAGGCTCCGGACGCGCAGGCCCAGCGGCCATGGCTCACGGGCCCAGCCACTCCGCGGCATGTGGGATCCTCCCGGACCGGGGCACGAACCCGTGTCCCCTGCATCAGCAGGCGGACTCTCAACCACTGTGCCACCAGGGAAGCCCCTACACAGCTGATTTTTGTATGTTGATCTTACATCCTGCAACTTTAGTGAATTCATTGATTAGTTTCAAATGGTTTTTTTGGTTGAGTCTTTAGGCTTTTCTATATTTAAGATCATACCATTTGCAAATAAAGACAATTTTGCTTATTCCTTTCCAATTTGGATGCCTTTTATTTCTTTGTTTTGCCTAATTACTCTAGCTAGGACTTCCAGTATTATGCTGAATAAGAGTGATGAGAGTGTGGGCTTTCTTATCTTGTTGCTGTTCAAGAAGAGAAACGTTCAATTTTTCACTGTTGCGTATAATGTTAGCTGTTGTCGTATATGGCCTTTATTGTGCTGAGGTATGTTCCTTCAATTTGTTGAGGGTTTTTATCATGAAAGGGTGTTGTATTTTGTCAAATGCTTTTCTTCATCTATCAAGATGATAGTATGGTTTTTATCTTTTATTCTGTTGATGTGGTGTATCATATTTATTGATTTGTATATGTTTATCCCAAGGATAAATCCCACTTGGTCATGTTGTATTTGAATTTGGTTTGCTAATATTGAATTTGGTTTGCTAATATGCTGTTGAGAATTTTTGCCTCCATATTCATTGAGGATATTGGTCTATAGTTTTCTTTTCTCATCGTGTCCTTATTTGGCTTTGGTATCAGAGTAATGCTGGCTTCATAAAATGAGTTTGGAAGTGTTCCCTCTTCCTCAGTTTTTTGGAAGAGTTTAAGAAGGATTGGCATTAATTCTTTTTTAAATGTTTGGTAGAATTCGCCAGTGAAGCCATCTGGTCCTGGGAATAATTTTCAGTATAGGAAGTACCTGTTCGTAATTGCTAGAGCACCATGATGTATTTCAGAAGGCAGTGGCCACAGATAATAACTCTAATATCTAATATCTGTGGCTCAGACTGAATAGAAAGTGTGGCTGGCATTTTCCCATTGATGAACACTTTCCTGAAAACTTCTTCTCATTAGAGAAACACCAGCGCAATTATTTCTTTTTCTTTGGCCTCCTGTAACTACCCATAGCACAGATCTGACTTATTTTTATACTTGTTTTAATCGTTATTCTCAATGAAAGTGGAAGATGAATGGACCAGAATATGTTTCTCCAAACCTCCTTCCTCCATACTAAATTTTAAAAAAGTTTCCCTTGTGTGTAACCATTGTGTGTATTTTTTTTTTCTCTGTGGATCAGAAATCCTTAATAAAAGCAAATCTAAGACTGTATATTGCTTGGGGAAAAAAGATTCCCATTTCCACAACAATGGAAAATCACCCAGCAACTCCACAGGGTTCTACTAGTGAAGGAATTCTGTTTAATACCTTGAGTAGTATCATGGGATTAGCAGTTTTAAACTTTAAGAATAAAATCTTTACATAAGCAAATCCACAGATCCTTCACCAAGTAATAATATCATAGTGATACCTACGTAAGGCAGATGTTAATGAAGTCAACTTTACACAGGTTTGTAGCACAGAATGTGTGCATGAGCTGATAGAATAAGCAAATATTAAGATTGTAAGTTTAGGGTTAAAAGTTATGGGAGGTTAAAATTGTATAATTTTTTCCTTTTAAAATTTTGTTTCTTCTACAGATTGTTTAAAACAAAAGTAATAAAATTTCCACCTAGAGATAGTGAAAAGTGGATATAGTCCTTAGGTATTCTTGGTGTAATGGGAAGACAATTGACTGGAGCCCACGAGATCTGAGTTTGAATTCTACTTCTGACACCTCTTTGCTTTATGACCTTGTGCAAGTTATTTAACCTCTAAACATTAGCTTCACTGTCTGTAAAATGGGGATGTCTACCTCATGGAATTAATTAAGAAAATTTAATGTTTAGGACAGTAACTGGCATGTAATAAGTAAAGTGAATCATCAACTCTGAAATAAAAGACTACAGCGTTCTTTCAGATAAATAGTAAGAGACTAACAGAATTTTAAAAATGACATAGCCTCATTTGTAAAATTCCTTAAGGAATTTTTTTTCCTTCCTGTACATTCTATATAAATCCTTAGTTTTCTGAAACATTTTGAATAACTGACAGAGAGAATATGGTTTTTTAAATGTCCAAGTCTCATGAAGTGGGCAGTCTTTTTTTTTTTTTTTTTTTTTTTAACCAGTACACGGGCCTCTTACTGTTGTGGCCTCTCCCATTGCGGAGCACAGGCTCCGGACGCGCAGGCTCAGCAGCCATAGCTCACGGGTCCAGCCGCTCTGCGGCATGTGGGATCCTCCCGGACCGTGTCACGAACCCGTGTCCCCTGCATCGGCAGGAGGACTCTCAACCACTGCGCCACCAGGGAAGCCCGTGGGCAGTCATTTTTAGGAAGAGCATGATAACTAGTTATCGGTCAATTTATGTTTTACAAGCACTATCATATTTAAACCTACAGTGATCCTCTGAAGCAGCTACTTGTATTGTGTACCCATATTACTATTGCTGATCTATTGTTATGAATAAATCATATGAAGCTGTCATTTTGAATCCTACGATTCATTCATATGAATCGTATGAAGCTGAGGAAATTGAAGCTTACAAAGTTTGTTATTTTCCCAAAGTCATCTGAACAAGAAAATGGCAGAGCCAGGATTTGAACCCAGATCTCCTCAACTTCAGGAGTCTTATTTATATCCACTCTGCCATGTTACTTTGCTACACATACTTGGTGGTATCTATGGGTCTATTTTGATATTTATCTATATATCCTAATATATAATATATAGTTCTGTTAACCACTTGATTAAATTCTTACTAGAGGTGGTAGGAGAATAAAGAAGCTGAAAATGCTTGATGAAATAAATAATGTAATTAAAAAAATTTCTCTTTGAGAATACCACACAGAAATTGTAGTGTAGGCCAGTCGGAAAGTATAATTTACCTTGTTTTGTACAAAATGTTTCCGGGACGCATCTGTTGGGTTTATTGTTAGCCACTAGTTTGGTAGCCCTGCTTGTGGGTCTGCCTTTTCACCTCATGGACTTCAACACAAAACTTCTCCTCTCTCCCTGTTACGGTACGGTGAGGTAATGTCCATTACCACTGGTGGTTTTCCGTGGTGGTTTTCCACATTGTTCGAAGTTATACCTTATATGTCATGTGTCCTCTGGGTTTAATCATGATCCTGTTTACAGCAGCTTCTTGGATAAATCAGAACAACCTTTTAAAGTGAATTAGATTTATTGCCTTAAGTATGAGGAAATTGAGCTACAAAAGTAGGATTATAATGGGAGGTTCTGGCAATATGAGAATTAAACTCCAAAGAGATGAGGCCTCCAGGTCATTCTTAGTGTCCTAAGTTAAAAGGTATCTTGTATTAATTAAATTATTTTATAATATTTTCCATGTAAATTTATTAAGCACATTCTCTTTAATGAGACCATTTAAAAATGATCTCTGCTGGTGAGACCTGAGGCCATGAAGCTAAGATTTTCTGTATTGGAACAGTATTTGACATAGATTATATTCAATGAAGTATTCTTTATTCAACTTAAAAAATAAATGTGTTAGGTCTTTTAAAGTTACATCTTTTGGGAGATATGGCCGTAGCAACAGGACACACAAGCCTGAAAATAATCATTTGGCTTATCCCATACAGGTTGAAAAAGAGAACTCTGATAGGCTCTCTAACGTTATTGCATCTGGAACCAAGGGAAATGGCATAGAGTGTTTCTGTATACAGATAGATAGGATGATTGATTTTTTATCAAATTTGTGCTATTCTGTAGCATTTCAGCAAAGAAGAAATTCTTGTTGACTTGGTATTAAAATTGTTGCTTTATGTTTTCTTTGGGTACCCTAATAGATTAAGTAACTGCTCGCATATTAAATACCAGTTTGCACTGGGAAAAGATCAGTTAAAGCCAAGGTCAAGTACCGATAGACAGTAAACTGCCGTCTCATCCTTACTGGTATCTCACCTAGGCTCTGGGAAATTTTCCTGGGATTGGGAGGTAGGAGAGCAAGCTTTTGTATCAGTTCCACCACTAACTGAGTGGTCCTCCAAGTTAATTTCACTTCTCTGTGCCTCACTTTTCACCTCTGTAAAATGTACATCATGATGAGATTGTTTTGTAAAATTGTTTTAAAGTCTTAGGAAGAAAAACACTACTATTGCTCTATCCAACGTATATTTTATGAGCATTCATCATATACTCAACTTTATTTTTGGCCCTGTGGAAAGTATAAAGGTAATAAAAAAAAAACCCAGCACAGACCTTGGCCTCCAGAAACCATCAGAAAAATAATGCAGACATTGTGGGAAGCTTAACCTAGGATGCTGGCGCTTATTGTATGCCAAGTACTATGCTGGGCGCCAGTACTATGGTGGGGATACGGTGGGGGGATGCAGAAACAGATACAGTCCCTGCCTTCCTGAGCTTACAGTCTTGTAAACTGGGTGTGAGAGCCATTACTGAGGTAGAATGGACTGGATTTGGTGATTAATGATATAAGAGAATGAGAGAATTGGAGCAGGTAATTAAATATCTAGATGAAGCTGTTGAATAGGAATTGGAAATGAGAACCAGAGTTTAAGAGAGATTGGGATTAGTAGTGGTTACTTAGGAATCATCAGCAAGTATGGAATTTTAAGAAAGAAATTTTAAGGTCATTCTTCATATGGTAGAGTAGGTTATTGCTGAGTATGATTGGCAGGTTGAGATTATACTCATTTCTAAACATTCTGGAGTCATATTCTCTTCCAGAATTCTGTTTCTGGAGTGTGGGATGGACTCTATATTTAGACTATGGGAAGAATTAGGTAGCAGTGCTGATTAACCATAGTCATTGACATTTATTGAGGAGTTTTTAACTGGGAACCAGGTACTATGCTAATGAACTCTCTACATGGTTTTTTTCTTGGGCTTCACAACCACCCTCTAAAATAGGTACTATTAATATCATCCCTATTTTTTTTTAGAAGAAATTGAAGCTTAAAGATTCTAAGCAACTTTATCAAATGTTGCATGTAGGTTAAGTAAGATAAGGATTGAGAATTGGATTGGATTTAGCAACATGGAGCTCACTGGTGACCATGATGAGTGGTTTTGGTGGAATGGTGGAGAATAATGGAGTGGGTTCAGAGAATGGGAAGAGAGGAATTGAAAACAATGAATGCGTGCAGTTCTTTCAGCGAGTCTTGTTGAAAAGGGGAGCATAGAAATTGAGTGGTAGTTGGGGAAGTGGAATCAAAATTTGTTGTTGTTTCTGAGACTTTTGTATGCTGATGAGAATGCTGCAGCAGAAAGGGGAAGATTGACGATGCCTGGGAGAAAGAGGCACTACTGGAGCAATGTCCCTGAGTAGACAAGAGGAGGCAGGATCCAGTGTACAGGTGGGGCGGCTGCAGGATAGCTGATTCAGAGTAGCTGGAGGGAAGGCAGTTAGTTATAAAGGCTGTGGACGCAGAGAAGTGGGCAGATGTGGAGGTGAGCGCTTGTGGAGGTTCTCTCCTGATGATTTCGATGAGGGAAGAAAAGCAAGCAGGATCATCTGAGAGTGAGGGCGGGGTGCAGGTGTTTTCCAGGGTTTAAATTCTCACCTAAAGTGTCCCAAGAGGGGACATCCATTCCATTTGGCTATTTTATTTCTTTTATGTAAGTTTTCTAGGAAGCATTTGTCTTATTTTGCAGAACTCAGTAGTCATTCATTTGAAATCTTATTTTGGAATCCTAGGTATTTATTACAATGAGTGCCTAAAAACTTGGTATTTCTATCGTTTTTTTTTTTTTATGTTACAGAAAAGACAACTGAAAGATAGAAATTTTAATTCATTAGAGATAAACTAAGGAATGGGAACAAGATAGTGGTAAGTCAGAATGAAATCATAACACATCAGTTTTGTTTTCCTTGAAAGAAATATTTGCCTTGCTGCACTTTACCACTGTTTTCTCCCTTCTTCTTTCCTCTGGCAAACTGCTGTGATGTGTACTCTCCCTGTGTTGCCATTCACTGCTTCTCTTTCCTTAATAAGTAGAAATCCTGGATCTCTATTCATTGCAGTATGGGACGGACTGCTTGAAGACAGCTTCCTAATTTAAAATGGAATATGCCAAATTCTCAAGAGTTAAGGTGTTTAACTTTTGTAACAGTTGATAGTATTTACCATCTTTCTTCTTTTGGCTTCTGTTACACTGTACTATGCTTTTTCCTTCCTCTTTTTTTTTTTTTTTTTCTAACTGTGGCCCCTTCTTCTCTTATCTCCTCCTCTTGTTGTTCCCTAGTGCTGTCCCTCTGCTCGTTCTATATTCACTTCAGCTCCTTATATCCAGCCCCACTCTCTCTCTGCTTTGCAGACGACATTAGTGATAGGAGGATCGTGCCTTCTGGTTTGCATGAGCAGTCTAATTGTCGTTTGTAGATAACTTCTCTTTTCTCTCTCATTGTTTTTATGATTTTATTTTTTGTCTTGGTGTTAAATAGTTTCACTATAGATTATCTGAATATGGATTTGTTTTTATTTAACACTCCTTAAGACTTGTGTTTCTTTTGTTTCAAATTCTTCTTTACGCTTTTAACCATTTTAAACGTTCATTTTTATAGTTCATAACTGATAGTTCTATTATCAGAAGTTATTTGGAGGCTTATCTTTCTGGTTATTTCTGCTGGCTCTTGTTTGTGGTAAAGCTGAGAATGTCCCTTCAAGGTTTGAGTCACTCTAATGTGTGGCTTGTTTAGGGGGATGTCACTCCTCAGAGGGTCTGTGTTGGGTTCAGCCAGGTGCCTTCAGGATGTCACCTGCCTGGACCACTTTTAGGTAAATTTCTTCACTTAAGGGAGTATAAAACTAAATGCCAAGTCACACGAGTGCAGGCCCTGGTTCCTGTTTCTGGGGGAGACTTGTACCTTACTCCACACATATAGAACATAGGCTCAGATGGACGGACGTACTTGTTTCTTCCACGTGCGTGTTTAAAGTCTGCCCTTTGAGAGTCCTGGCTTCACTCGCCAGTCTCAGTTCAGCTTTGACATTTGTAGGTCTCAGGCCTTGTCGCAGGCCTCACTTTGTGCTCATTAAACCTCGAGCCCTGGAAACCCTCAAGGACTGCCATGCCGTCAGCTGTATTTTATTTATTTTTTGACTGTTAGGTATTTCTCTTATTTTCTGGTAAGATCACCTATATATAAACAGGATATTTGTTACATTTTATCCAGAATTTTTTTTTTAATGTTACAGAAAAGAAAACTGAAAGATAGAAAATTCAATTCATTAGAGATAAACTATCTATATATTTATCATAAGTTCTTGAGGGTCTTATCCTCCAGTTTGTTGTTTCTGAGGACTTTTATTTATAGTTTAGTTGGGAACTCGTCTTCAGCGAGGCTTTAATTGCAGGATTTATATGTGGATAGAAAGGGATGTCCAATATAATACATAAAATATGTATATATTTTTAGCTAAACTATAAGCTTCTTGAATGCATGGACTATATCATATTTTTTTGTATTCCAGTGTTTTGAAAATCAGTAGAATATTTTCAGAACTTGACCATAAACTAGACAAAGAACTATGAGATATTTAAAGTTCAACTGATAGTATTTTAATATAATCTGTAAAAATTGTGTAGTCCCTATACTCTGAAAGAGTGCCATTGTCCATCTAGTTTTAAGGTCTTTAGACATAAGATAAATTAAATATTTTAAGTTTTTCAAGTTCAAAGGTCTTTAGAGTTAAATGGAAAAGGCAAGGGCCTATCTTTAGATCCAAAGAAGAGCAAGGTAAAATTAAATAATCAACCTGCCTGGGAGTAGTGGCATCCTACCATTAGACGAAATAATTAGTAATGTTATCGTCCCCTTCCCCTACCTTAGAAGTGATAGAATGACTGGCTTAGCAACTTTAAATAAGGATCAGTATGTCCCATCAGAGTCTCTGACAAGAATCTCGCCCCTGTTCTTGCTGAAATAGCTAGTTGTGGGTAACATCAAAATGCTAAGAGGGCAGCCCCCGTGATATTAAATGGGACTGTATAATATTTGGTGTGAGAAGTATGTCTGCAGCTCCAGATCTCATGCCAGCAGAAATTTTTGGCTAAATATTACCTTGTTTAACTTGGATAATTGTCTTCTGTAGTGGGTAAGCATCTTTCAACTCCAGTGACATTTAGAATTAAGAGTAGAAATGTCTAAGAGACTCAAAATTGTAATAGCAGTATTTTTTGTTAAGGGATATGTACATATTTATTTATTATTTTTATGTACCTGTAATTTAAAACAATATGGCTAATGAGGGTGATAAGCATGCAATTCCAATTTTAAGTGTATTATGGAATAATTTAGATCTGTGATTTTACATGAAAATTTATGTTAAGTACTTTTGGGGAACATTTAGGAGAAATTAGGCTTACCTCATTTATAAGTTTAACTTACTAAGTTTATGAAAGTATTTATATGTAAGTTATGCTTTGTTAAGTAAGACAATTGAAGAACTAAGAAGGAAATAAAATATATTACATTTATAAACGTATGTTAAAAATTTTAGTGGCATTTAATTAGCCAGGTTTGTAAATGGCATCAAGGTTTATTCAAAAACCTCTTAAAAGTGACTTCTAAAATCTGCTACTCTTGTACATAAAAAAAGATTTGTAAGTGAATCTAAAAGCTTTAAGGACTAACCGAATTTTTGCAGTTTTAACTTTAATAAATTGAATATTTAAAAAATCAAAGTAAACCTTTGAAGAGATTTTTTTGCACAAAAAGTACCCTTGAGGATATAAAGCAACTCGTATCAGCATGGCTTATAGTACTCCATGTGTTTCTGAGTGTGATTGATTTGCTTGTTAGATAGTGAGGGAAGACTTAATCCAGTATACAAAAAAGCCTTTTCTATTACGTAGTGTAGTATCTTGCATTCATCAAAAGTTCAGATATTTGTTGAAAAATTAATATTTTGAACTGACTCTGGAATATATCATACTAAAATATTTGTTTATAATTTTCTGATAGCAAATAACTAAAATTTCTAAAGTTCTTTTTAGAACTGGAACTTATTAAAGGTTAAGTTCTATGGAGTCACGTGATTTATGAAGAGGCACCACTGCAATTCAGTAGGGAAAGGTGGGTCTTGTCAGTAAATACTTCTGGGTTAATTGAATGTCCATGTGGTGAGGAAAATCTTAACCCCTTACCTCACATCATATAGAAAAACTAATTTGAAATAGATCACCACCTAAAATGTAAAAAGGTAATAAAATAAAACTTCCAGAAGAAAACATGGAAGGGATATTATCATCTTCTTGGGATAGCAAAGATTTATTAAACTGGACAATAAAGCATTAAAGTAAAAGATCAGTAAGTCAGAATTCTAAAATTATGAACTTCTTTTCATCAAGAGATGCACCATTAAGACAAGCCATATACTGGTAGAAAGTAAAAAAAAAAAAAAGGAAAGCCATATACTGGTAGAAGATGTTTGCAAAGCATATGTATGACAAAGGACTTGTATCCAGAATATATAAAGAACAACGATCAATAAATCAATAAGGAAAAGTCAGGCAACCCAGTTGAAAGAAAATGGACTAAAGACTGGAACAGATACTATACAAAAGAAGATACTCACATGGCTAGTAAGCATCTTGTTGAAAAGGTGTTTAACATCTGTAGCCATTCAAGAAAGGCAAGGTAGAACAACGAGACACCATTACACCCCACCCCACCCCCAGAATGACTAGGATGGGACAACTGGCACTCTCGTACATGGTGATGGGAGTGTAGAATGGCATCACTACTCTGGAATACCGTTGGCTATATTTACTAGAGCTAATCTTACATACACTTTATGATGCAGCTATTCTGCTCCTGGGTACAGATCCCAAAGAAATGAATGCTTCTGTTTACCATGAGGATAATTCCCATATTCATAGAGGCTTTAATAATAAACCTCAAATAGAAAACAGCTCAGGTGTCCATTCACAGAATTGATAAGTTGTATATTTATGCAATAGAATACTCCACAGCAGTGAAAAAGATAAACGGCTATATACAGGAACATGGATGAATTTCACAGGTAATGTTGAAAGAGTATGTACTATAGGATTCCATTTTATGAAACTAGAACAGGCAAGCCTAATCTATGACAGTAAGGTCAAAATAATGGTTACCGTTACCAGCTGATATTTACTAACAGGGGCCATGAAAAAAACTTTCTGGGGTATTGGGAAATGCTCTTTGTTCTACTGGTGGTTATACAGTACCAAAATTTATTGAGTTGTATACCTAACATATGTACATTTTACTGAATATATGGTATACCTCAATGAAAAATAGATTTAAAAAATTCTGTTAAGTATTAATCATCCCCATTTACAGAGGAAGAATATGAGGCTTGTAGATGTTAAGTGATACGCTCATATAATCAGTAATTGGTGGACCTGGGAGTAGGAAGGCACCCAGGGTTTAGGATTCTAAATCTAATGCTAACTCCGGATCACCATGCTGTTTCTCTGTGAAGGGAGGAATCGTGTTTGCAACGTTTTTATGTCAACAGCCAGTGTAGTTCCTGTCCTTATTAGATAAACATATATTTTCTGATTTGAAAAAATAGCAGTCATATATTTGATGAGAGTGGACATTAAAATTCTTAATCATTGGACTTCCCTGGCAGGCCAGTAGCTAAGACACTGCACTCCCAATGCAAGGGGCCCGGGTTCAATCTCTGGTCTGGGAACTTGATCCCGCATGCCACAGCTAAAGATCCTGCATGCTGCAACTAAAAAGATGCAGCAATGAAGATCCCACGTGCCGCAACTAAGACCTGAGGCAGCCAAATAAATATTTTAAAAAAAAATCTTAATCGTTAATTTCAAATAATAAGTCCTCTAATTTCTGTTTAAGCTTTGCTTTCTTGCCTCCTGATTTCTTACCAAGTAATTTCTCTTGGACTCAAAGTCTCATATATTGACCCCAAGTCCTTATAGTAAAAATATCAGTATGAACTACTTGGAACTCGTGTTTTTTTTCATTAGCTATGGAGAGGTATGTTTTCCTGTTTAATTCATACAGATTAATGTCATAGCAAAGTAAGAGTATTTTTCTTCCTTTTCCAGAAGTTTCAGTAATTTGATTTATGTTCTTGGGCATATATAGGACCTGTTCCAAATTTCTTTTTCTTATACTAGAATTCTAACAATGTATGAACAAACAGATATAACCAAAGAATTTAGAATGAACAAACAGATATAACCAAAGAATTTAGAATAATCATGAAACAGAAAGCTGGAAGAAATAGAAAGAGCTAAATAGATGGGAATCTTAAGAAGGTGCCTGTATAGCAGTTGGAGAAAATTGTGACCCTGTTTCTAAATATGGTGTGGAATGAAGGCATCTTCAGAAGAGGTCTCTTCCCCTTTGATTTCTGGAACCCTGGATGCTGGTGCTGTCTGACAGACAGTTCTATTTCTGTTGCCCAATCTTTTATGGAGATTTGCCAGGCAGTAATACAGTAGGTTCAACTGAGGATGTGTACTCTGAGCCCACATCACTAGCACATGTGTGTTTCTAGAACATGCCAAAAACTTTGTAGCAACCCTATAATTTCATTTTCTTAGGTGCTCAAATAATTTAATTAGTGGTGTTGTTATATTCATCATATTTAAAGTTTATTAACTACCAAGTAACTAATATGAATAATAAAATTTATGTAAGGAATAAGGAGTTATAATACAGTAGGATCTATGTACCCACCATGGAGTTTAAGATAAAGAACATTAGCATTACCTTGAAGGCCCCCTATGAGCTCCTCTGCATCCTGTTCCGTCCCCTCCTCTTTCAGAGTTAGCCACTGTCCTGGATTTGGGGTTTATCATTCCTTTGCCTTTCTTTATACTTTTAGCACATACATTTTAATCTCCACACAGTATCTTGTTTTGCTTAGAATCATACTGTATGTGTTCTTTGAACTTACTTTTTCACTCAACATTGTGGTCCTGAGATTGATCTATTATTATTGCATGTGGCTGTAATTCATGTTCACGTGAATATAGTATCCCATTACGTGAATGTATAATAATTTATGCATCTGTTCTGATACTGGACCTTTGGGTTGTTTCCAGGTGTTTACTATTACAAGCAGTGCTGTAAGAACATTTACATATAATACTGATATTTAATATTGCTTAGAAAGGGAATATTGGCTTTTGGAGGAAGTCAGGCTTATTTGCATATGATAGGGTAAGGCATCTTTCTTCCCATTCCCATTCCAGGAGGAGAACTGAGCTCAGTGTAGACATGCTACTCTTTTATCTGCAGATTTCCAGTTATTCTCTATATTTGAAATGCTGTAAGCTAGCAGGGTGTCAGCCTGTGTTTGACCATTGGGGCAGAGGCTGACGATGCTGTGCAACACTACTAATAAAGTCTCTTTTTAAAAAGAGACCAGTAAAAGGAGCCCTGAGACTTATTTTTGACAGCCTGGAAGCTGTCACTGAGTCCTTAAATTGAAGCATGCCATTGGGCAGTGATGCCCTAATGGAGGAAGAAGTACAGAACAGAGTCAAGGGTGTCCTTTGGGAAGCTGACAGTCTGTTTCGAATGTACTATCAAACTGCAGTGAGACGGAACTGAAGACCTGCAAAGCACAGGCACACTTTCTGTGAGACGTGGGACTTGCCACAAATGCCACATCTGGCCTCTTGAGCAGTTTCCTTCAGACCGTTTATGAGCCCGTCAGAATACTGAGTGGCAGGACAAGGTCAGCAGCAGCAAACACCTGGAGTGCAGCCTGTGAACGAGCTTTGACATAATTCTCGCAGCACAGCTTTACTGAACTGGCTGTGTGTGCAATGTGGACTGCAAGCAGGACTCCTCAGTGACCGCTAAATAGCAAGCTGAGGCGGGAAAGCACAAGCTGAGGAGGCAGAAGAAACGTTTCCAGAGTCCCTGCAGTTCACCCCTCCTCAGCGAGGCCACCGAGCAGCCTGGCACGCAGCTGTAAGGATGGGCTTGCTGTGTGAGCAAGAGCTTCGGGCTGGCTGTGCCTCCAGAAAGCAGGACCACAAACAATGACAGACTATTTAAATAGCAGGCGCAGCTGCTAGCAGAAGGGCAGACTTGACGTGTGTTCTGTGTGGAAGAGATTGTCAGTCGCTTTTTATTGTCTTTGGCCAGGAATCCAATTCAGGAAAGACATTATACATACACAGATATATATATATAAAACAGTAAAGTTCTGCTCTACTACTTTACACCTCTTCATCAAAACCAAACAGAGGGCTTCCCTGGTGGCGCAGTGGTTGAGAGTCCGCCTGCTTATGCAGGGGACACGGGTTCGTGCCCCGGTCCGGGAAGATCCCACGTGCCGCGGAGCGGCTGGGCCCGTGGGCCATGGCCGCTGGGCCTGCGCGTCCGGAGACTGTGCTCCGCAACGGGAGAGGCCACAGCAGTGAGAGGCCCGCATACCGCAAAAAAAAAAAACCAAAACAAAACAGAAATTCGTTCAAAAAACAATGGTTGCAATGAAATACTAGGAATAGAGCAACATAACATTTTTAGATTTTTAATCTTTACCAGTCTCATTACATTTTTACCTTATTGACAGAATACTTAAAAGACTAATAATGCGCTAGAACCAAAAACATAATAATACCTTTAAATTTGAGAATGCCTTATAACTATTTCACTATACACGATTTTCAAGTTCCTTTCCTGTGGATTTTTTCCCCACAAGATTGCTTATTCATCTTTGTCTCCTCCTAGGGCCTAGCACAGTAGAGGATATATACCTCCTAACAGGTGTGGGTGTCCAGTAAATAACTGTTTAACTGGATTGGACTCCAAGGATTCAGATGTCAGTGTATGGTAACCTAGTAGAAAGACATACACTTTTCACCAGCCTCTCTCATCCTCAGCACTTACATGTAGCGGTCTAATTCCAGTAGTCTGAAGATGCTGCAATATGTTAACTATTTTTTGCCTTGAGTTTTCAACCTTCCTGGCTTTTCATCCATTTTCCTGTTTTCCTGAGTTCATTGAGTAATACACATGTGAGACTTTTTCTGATACCAGGAAGAGAAACTCCGTGATGAGTTAGATGAATTAAAAGCATGAAGCTGGAAAAGGGATAAGAATAGATTTTGGCACATGGGTGGAAAAGGAACACACATATGGGATGTGAAGGGCTGCAAATACAGGCAGAGCTGTAAAGAGAGTAAAGGTAGGAAAACAGAGGCAGAGGCAGTTCAGGGCGGAAGAACTAAAAGCTTAGACACAAAGTGATGGAGTCTCCCCCAACACCCAGAGAGAGGCAAATAAATACTGTTCTGAGAAGCCCCATAATTCCACTATTTGAAGAAGACATGTTTCACATTACATTAGACAAAATATGCCACTTTGTAAGCATAATTATATTTATGTATTTATCAAAATTCTTTTTTAAAATTGCTGTATAATTGACATGTATTACATTAGTTTCAGGTGTACAACATAATGATTCAATATTTGTGTATATTGTGAAATGATCATCACCATAAATAGAATTAACATCCTTTGCCACATATAGTTATCAAAATTCTTGATTCCCATTTGGGGGCCTGTATAATTTGAATGATCCTGTGATTTTTGACACCCTCAAAGCATGAGTAATATTTTTACACATAAACTTTGCCCATAAATTGAGAAGATTTCATTAAGCCCTGCTGTTTGTAATTTGATGAATGACATGGTTTTTCCAACATGGAAGCAGAGAAAATCATTTTGGTTGTAAAGGATAAACTAGTAAGCTATGCAAATAAATATATTTTGAATTCTTGTCCTTTCAGCTTTTAATAATTTTTTTTTAAAGTTACTTGTTTGGCTTAGGACAGTAATGAATAAAGGAATTGATTTTCTGTTAACACTATTAAGATTATTAGATAGGAATAGTCTGTATTGCCCTCTATTGGTGAATGTTATTTTTGACAAAATAATTGCTGCTGTATGCGTCATTTATATGTATTTAATGTTTGTATCAACCAGTATACTTTACAGAAAAGCACTTTAAAAACTGACCTAGGAGTTGTAGCCATGAATTGGCAAAAGGGGGAAAAATTGACCTTGTGGGCTTATTGATTTAATAGTTTTATTGACTAATGTAGTATTGAAATACTTTTGCCTTTGATTAATTTTAATTTTATGTATTTATTTTTTTGTCAGAGCTCCACCTCAGATAAGGCGTCCCAATCGAGAAGTAAGACCTCTGAGGAAAGAAATGCCAGGAGGAGGAGCCCGGGGACCTGTAGGCCGAGCACATCCTATATCAAAGAGTGAAAAACCCTCTACAAGTAGGGACAAGGATTGTAGAGCAAGAGGGAGAGATGACAAGGCAAGACTACCTCTTTGTAACCCACTCACTTTAAGCCCGTGATGTTTGTTGCTTATTATACTTTTAGTGGGCTTTTCAGAGGACCCTGGTTTTGACATGGAAGAAGTTTTTTAAAAAACTTTGAATCAAAAACCTATGCAGTCTTTGCATTTTGAAGGCCATTCTGCACTGTCAGTAACCTCAGAGGTGTATATATTTCTTAATACACACACACAGAAATCTTAAGTATAATGGAGCTTTTCATTCTTTGAATTTCAAAATTGTATTAAATATCATCACAATTCTGATAATTAAAGATAAAAAATGACAAAATTAAATAGGAAATAATTTTGAATCTTAAATAGTAGTCCACGTTCACTTAGAGGAGGATGAGGAGGTAGTTTCAATTTCCTTTTTTTCCCACCCCCCTGCGGCTTTCCCCCTTGGTGTCCATACGTTTGTTCTCTACATCTATGTCTCAACTTCTGCCCTGCAAACAGGTTCATCTGTACCATTTTTCTAGGTTCCACATACATGCGTTAATATACGATATTTGTTTTTCTCTTTCTGACTTACTTCACTCTGTATGACAGTCTCTAAATCCATCCACGTCTCAACAAATGACCTAATTTCATTCCTTTTTATGGCTGAGTAATAGTCCATTGTATATATGCACCACATCTTCTTTATCCATTCCTCTGTCGATGGGCATTTAGGTTGCTTCCATGACCTGGCTATTGTAAATAGTGCTGCAATGAACATTGGGGTGCATGACTCTTTCTGAATTATGGTTTTCTCTGGGTATATGCCCAGTAGTGGGATTGCTGGATCATATGGTAATTCTATTTTTAGTTTTTTAAGGAACCTCTGTACTGTTCTCCATAGTGGCTGTACCCATTTACATTCCCACCAACGGTGCAAGAGGGTTCCCTTTTCTCCACACCCTCTCCAGCATTTGTTGTTTGTAGATTTTCTGATGATGCCCATTCTAACTGGTGTGAGGTGATACCTCATTGTAGTTTTGATTTGCATTTCTCTAATAATTAGTGATGTTGAGCAGCTTTTCATGTGCTTCTTGGCCATCTGTATGTCTTCTTTGGAGAAATGTCTATTTAGGTCTTCTGCCCATTTTTTGATTGGGTTGTTTATTTCTTTAATATTGAGCTGCATGAGCTGTTTATATATTTTGGAGATTAATCCTTTGTCCGTTGATGCGTTTGCGAATATTTTCTCCCATTCTGAGGGTTGTCTTTTTGTCTTGTTTATGGTTTCCTTTGCTTTGCAAAAGTTTTTAAGTTTCATTAGGTCCCATTTGTTTTTTTTTTTGTTTGTTTTTATTTCCATTACTGTAGGAGATGGATCAAAAAAGATCTTGCTGTGATTTATGTCAAAGAGTGTTCTTCCTATGTTTTCCTCTAAGAGTTTTATAGTGTCTGGTCTTAGATTTAGGTCTCGAATCCATTTTGAGTTTATTTTTGTGTATGGTGTTAGGGAGTGTTCTAATTTCATTCTTTAACATGTAGCTGTCCAGTTTTCCCAGCACCACTTATTGAAGACACTGTCTTTTCTCCATTGTATATCTTTGCCTCCTTTGTCATGGATTAGTTGACCATACGTGCGTGGGTTTATCTCTGGGCTTTCTATCTTGTTCCATTGATCTGTGTTTCTGATTTTGTGCCAGTACCATATTGTCTTGATTACTGTAGCTTTGTAGTATAGTCTGAAGTCAGGGAGTCTGATTCCTCCAGCTCCGTTTTTTCCCCTCAAGACTGCTTTGGCTATTCGGGGTCTTTTGTGTCTCCATACAAATTTTGAGATGATTTGTTCTAGTTCCGTAAAAAATGCCATTGGTAATTTGATATGGATTGCATTGAATCTGTAGATTGCTTTGGGTAATATAGTCATTTTCACAATATTGATTTTTCCAATCCAAGAACATGGTATATCTCTCCATCTGTTTGTATCATCTTTAATTTCTTTCATCAGTGTCTTATAGTTTTCTGAGTACAGGTCCTTTGTGTCCCTAGGTAGGTTTATTCCTAGATATTTTATTCTTTTTGTTGCAGTGGTAAATGGGAGTGTTTCCATAATTTCTCTTTCAGATTTTTCATCATTAGTGTATAGGGATGCAAGGGATTTCTGTGCATTAATTTTGTATCCTGCAACTTTACCAAATTCATTGATTAGCTCTAGTAGTTTTCTGGTGGCATTTTTAGGATTCTCTGTGTATAGTATCATGTAATCTGCAAACACTGACAGTTTTACTTCTTCTTTTCCAATTTGTATTTCTTCTATTTCTTTTTCTTCTCTGATTGCTGTGGCTAGGACTTCCAAAACTATGTTGAATAATAGTGGTGACAGTGGACATCCTTGTCTCATTCCTGATCTTAGAGGAAATGCTTTCAGTTTTTCACCATTGAGAATGATGTTGGCCGTGGGTTTGTCATATACTATTATGTTGAGGTAGGTTCCTTCTTTGCCCACTTCTTGGAGAGTTTTTATCATAAACACAAATGTTGAGTTTTGTCAAAAGATTTTTCTGCATCTGTTGAGGTGATCATATGGTTTTTATTCTTCAATTTGTTAATATGGTGTATCACATTGATTGATTTGCATATATTGAAGAATCCTTGCATCCCTGGGATAAATCCCACTTGATCATGGTGTATGATCCTTTTAATGTGTTGTTGGATTCTGTTTGCTAGTATTTTGTTGAGGATTTTTGCATCTATATTCATCAGTGATATTGGTCTGTAATTTTCTTTTTTTGTAGTATCTTTGTCTGGTTTTGGTATCAGGGTGATGGTGGCCTCATAGAATGAGTTTGTAGTGTTCCTTTCTCTGTAATTTTTTGGAAGAGTTTGAGAAGGATAGGTGTTAGCTCTTCTCTAAATGTTTGATAGAATTCACCTGTGAAGCCATCTGGTCCTGGGCTTTTGTTTGTTGGAAGATTTTTCATCACAGTCTCAATTTCAGTGCTTGTGGTTGGTCTGTTCATATTTTCTGTTTTCTTCTGGTTCAGTCTTGGAAGGTTATACCTTTCTAAGAATTTGTCCATTTCTTCCGGGTTGTCCATTTTGTTGGCATAGAGTTGCTTGTAGTAGTCTCTTAGGATGCTTTGTATTTCTGCGGTGTCTGTTGTAACTTCTCCTTTTTCATTTCTAATTTTATTGATTTGAATCCTCTCCCTTTTTTTCTTGATGAGTCTGGCTAATGGTTTATCAATTTTGTTTATCTTCTCAAAGAACCAGCTTTTAGCTTTATTGATCTTTGCTCTTGTTTTCTTTGTTTCTATTTCATTTATTTCTGCTCTGATCGTTATGATTTCTTTCCTTCTGCTAACTTTGGGTTTTGTTTGTTCTTCTTTCTCTAGTTCCTTTAGGTGTAAGGTTAGATTGTTTATTTGAGATTTTTCTTGTTTCTTGAGGTAGATCTGTATGACTATAAACTTCCTTCTTAGAACTGCTTTTGCTGCATCTCATAGGTTTTGGATCATCGTGTTTTCATTGTCATTTGTCTCTAGGTATTTTTTGATTTCCTCTTTGATTTCTTCAGTGATCTCTTGGTTATTTAGTAACATATTGTTTAGCCTCCATGTGTATGTGATTTTTACATTTTTTTCCCTGTAATTCATTTCTAATCACATAGTGTTGTGGTCAGAAAAGATGCTTGATATGATTTCAATTTTCTTAAATTTACTGAGGCTTGATTTGTGACCCAGGATGTGATCTATCCTGGAGAATGTTCCATGCGCACTTGAGAAGGAAGTGTAATCTGCTGTTTTTGGATGGAATGTCCTATCAGTTAAATCTATCTGGTCTATTGTATCATTTAAAGCTTCTGTTTCCTTATTTATTTTCATTATGGATAATCTGTCCATTGGTGCAAGTGAGGTGTTAAAGTCCCCCACTATTATTGTGTTACTGTCGATTTCCTCTTTTATAGCTGTTAGCAGTTGCCTTATGTATTGAGGTTCTCCTACGTTGGGTGCATACATATTTATAATTGTTATATCTTCTTCTTGGAATGATCATTATGTAGTGTCCTTCCTTGTCTCTTGTAACATTCTTTATTTTAAAGTCTATTTTATCTGATATGAGTATTGCTACTCCAGCTTTCTTTAGATTTCTGTTTGCCTGGAATATCTTTTTCCATCCCCTCACTTTCAGTCTGTATGTGTCCCTAGGTCTGAAGTGGGTCTCTTGTAGACAGCATATATATGGATCTTGTTTTTGTATCCATTCAGCAAGCCTCTGTCTTTTGGTTGGAGCATTTAATCCATTCACGTTTAAGGTAATTATCGATATGTATGTTCCTGTGACCATTTTCTTAATGGTTTTGTTTTTGTGGATCCTTTTCCTCTCTTGTGTTTCCCACTTAGAGAAGTTCCTTTAGCATTTGTTGTAGAGCTGGTTTGGTGGTGCTGAATTCTCTTAGCCTTTGCTTGTCTGTAAAGCTTTTGATCTCTCCATTGAATCTGAATGAGATCCTTGCCGGGTAGAGTAATCTTGGTTGTAGGTTCTTCCCTTTCATCACTTTAAGTATATCATGCCACTCCCTTCTGGCTTGTAGAGTTTCTGCTGAGAAATCAGCTGTTAACCTTATGGGAGTTCCCTTGTATGTTATTTGTCATTTTTCCTTTGCTGCTTTCAATAATTTTTCTTTGTCTTTAATTTTTGCCAGTTTGATTACTATGTGTCTTGGCGTGTTTCTCCTTGGGTTTATCCTGTATAGGACCCACTGCGCTTCCTGGACTTGGGTGGCTATTTCCTTTCCCATGTTAGGGAAGTTTTCGACTATAATCTCTTCGAATATTTTCTCTGGTCCTTTCTCTCTCTCTTCTCCTTCTGGGACCCCTATAATGTGAATGTTGTTGCATTTAATGTTGTCCCAGAGGTCTCTTAGGCTGTCTTCATTTCTTTTCATTCTTTTTTCTTTATTCTATTCTGCAACAGTGAATTCCACCATTCTGTCTTCCAGGTCACTTATCTGTTCTTCTGCCTCAGTTATTCTGCTATTGATTCCTTCTAGTGTATTTTTCATTTCAGTTATTGTGTTGTTCATCTCTGTTTGTTTGTTCTTTAGTTCTTCTAGATTTGTTTTAAACATCTCTTGCATCTTCTCGATCTTTGCCTCCATTCTTTTTCCAAGGTCCTGGATCATCTTCACTGTCATTATTCTGAATTCTTTTTCTGTAAGGTTGCCTATCTCCACTTCATTTAGTTGTTTCTCTGGGGTTTTATCTTTTCCTTCATCTGGTACATAGCCCTCTGCCTTTTCATCTTGTCTACCTTTCTGTGAATGTGCTTTTTGTTCCACAGGCTACAGTATTGTAGTTCTTCTTGCTTCTGCTGTCTGCCCTCTAAAATGGAGCTTTTTTTGGGCCAGATTTTAGTTCCCCGACCAGGGATCGAGCCTGTGCCCCCTGCAGTGGAAGTGCAGAGTCCTAACCGCTGGACCGCCAGGGAAGTCCTGAGCGTTTATAGAAATATTCAAAATAAAGTTTTAAAACTTAAAAAGTATTTTAACTAGTATTCTGAATTAAAATGAAAACATAATTGTAGGGGAAAGATTTATAAGGAAGTAGATGTGTCTACAGTGTTCACAGAATAAGATGATAGATACGCTTTACTATTGATAAAAATTTTTTAAACTTTGATTTATCTTTAAATTTTAGAGTAAAACAAGATTTTTTTTCTTAATGAGAAAATTTCCTTTGGTTTAGGTTCAGTATATACTTTTACTTTATCTGGGAAATTGATTGGTGAATAAACATAATACTGGGTAGAAATTCTGTGCTGTCCTTAAAATGGACTTTAGGAAAATGTGCTGAAAATAATTTTTCAGAGTAAGGAGCCAGGATGACCTGACATTTCTCTTAGCCTTAATTTTAATGAAAAGACAAAAATAAATGTTTAGTGATAGCATTTCCTGTTTCCTTTATGATGTCATAAATGAATGAGGATGTTATTGAATTGCCACAGAGAAGTTTTATTTTCCTAGCTAGGGGTTCTATATGTCATCACATATATGCCGTGATATTTATTGTGAAAATACAGCTTATAACTAATAGCAAATGGTTATCCTTAAAAATTACATACTATATTTGAATATTTTTACTCTATATGATTTCAGTCAGTGGTAAGGACTCTACACAGACCAACTTCCTACACCTTGTGGTTTTTTAGACCATAATGGAATAAAACTGATGTTTTCTGAGTATTTCTATTCAGGAGATAGAGCCAAAGACATATTCTCTCTACCTCGCTAGGACACTGAAAATGAATTAGATTTGTTTATGTTTGTAATTTGTTCAAGCTATTATGTCATAAAACAGTAAGTGATTCCATTTCAGATCCTTTTGGGATTAGTGAGGGGTACTAATAAATAAATAAATTTTCCTGCTGATGAAATTGAACTGGTTCTCCCCATTACAAAAGCCGCATAATGGATACTTAAAAATCTGTGTCTTATATATCATCTTTGTTTCTTCCTCTGTTCTTCATTTTTGTGCTGCTAACCTTGGTTTGCAGTTTAGAGAATAAGGTGGTGGCTGAAGTCCACCCATCACTCTGCTAGTAGCTTTTAGATAAACTTTTAGAACCAGGTAAGGAACTTTCAGTCTTTATCTTACCTTCACATAACACAAGAGAAGGATATTGGTCGTGGTTTATTGGATGCTTCCCTGCTAGGTACCATTTGGAGTGATTACAGAATAATTTATGAAATAATCCCAAGTAGTAGGCAGTCATTTTATCCCCATTTTTACAAATGAAGAAACTGAGATAGAGCTAAAGTATCTTATCCAAAGTCATAGAGTAAGGAATGGAGCTTTGGGAATCACAGATCTTTTTCCTCTTTATTTTAGTATTTTTCATATTATGTAGTATCCCTACCAAATTAGATTAAAAGTCTGGTTGGATTTGAAAAGAGTTCCAGAAAAATTAAATAAATGTTGATTTTAAAATGGGATTCTTAAGCAAAGAACAAAACAGCCAGGCAGCATTTGTTGAATGTCAGATAAATTTCTCTGGATATTGTAAATTGTCTTTTACTTAAAAAGTTCCAAATAATTTTCTAAATCTTAGTTGTTCTTCATTCACATGTAAGTACTCAGAATGTCACTGGAAAATAAGCCCTTTAATAAAAGAAAAAGAAGAGTTGTTTGAAGATAAAAGAGACTTTCTGAGTCACTCTGGAAACAAAAGGGATTACAATTAAAAAAAAAAACTCATAGAAACTTCATTAGAATTTGAAAGGTGTGCTTGGTTCAGTTATGATCATTGTAAGCACTGAGATATTCATTAGAATACTGGAGTCCTTAAATTCACTGGAAGCGGTGATAGGGTTTGAGGCAGTTCAGATGAAACTGACAGATATCCATTGCCATTGAAAGCTAATTTGAAATCCAGTACTGAAGGGTACTCAGTGTTGTTGGTTTTTTTAAATCAGCTTTGTGTGTTGCAACCAGCTTAAAAAGAAAAATGAAATAGACTAGAAAATTCAGACTGCATTGCCCATTATAAGGACAGTATTATTTTGAGAAAAAAATTTGTTATATAAGTATGTAAAAATTTAGTTATATATTTGTATACACTAGCTCATGATCTAAGATGAATTTATTACTTTGTGTCATGGTCAAAAGTTTGAAAGCTGCTTTTCTGCTCTAGCCACTTAACTTTATAGATGTTAAAAAAAGAGAGGACAGGAGAAATTACATGTTTTGCTTAAGACTCTCAGTATCTTTGGATTCTTAGTTTAGTCTTGTGAACTGTATGAGGAAGCAGCTAGTAAGAAAAGCAGTAGCAACAGGTCTCACTCTGCCTTGAACATTCTTAACCTGTCCCAGTCCTCCCTACAAATTCCTGTGAACTCAGGGTTATTTTCCCTGTACTGTGTACGAAGAAATTGAGACACTGAAGTTACAACTGCAAGTAGGTGGTGGAACTAGGATTTGAACTCTAATACCTGAGCTTTTAACCATTATGCTATGCAGCCTCTTATTTGAAAGTGCTTGCTGTCTTATTTTAATGTATCACAAATATCTATTTCTTTTAAGAGTACCAGTTCACTTTCTGAGAGTGATTAAATCTTTTTCTTCTTTTTTTTTTAAACTGCTAACAGGCTTCAAGTTAGGTCCAATCTTAAAAATGCTATTTTTCAATAAATAACAGTCACTGTGTATGGTGATCTGTTATTCAAGCCTTACAGTTTTTTCCCGTGAGGTACAGAGTCATCATGAGGCCAGTTTGTTACGCCATTTATTTAATGTACCTTTATTAAGTGCATACTTTGTGTTAGTCATACTTCTAGGTACTAGGAAGGCAAACTTTAATATGTGACTTCTGGCCTCAAGTTGATTGTTATTGATGAGAGGGAATCAGATGAATAAATTAACCTTTACAGCCATATTTTTTAGTCTTATTTGAATGTACCTGAGAAAAATGGTTATTTTTATTTTACTATCTAAGTCTAGAGTCAGGGTAGAAATATACATAGAAATAACAAATGCATTTTTTAATTTAAAAAGGATAGTCTAAAAGTAAAATATTAGGTAACAGAATAGATGTTTTGATATTATAAACCAAAAATAAATTTAATTAATAAAATTCTGATTCTCAAGTATTTATAAGACTATGGCTTTATGGTCAATTAACTCTTAATGAAATGAGCAGTGCTTCCATTATGATCTCATGATTAAAGCTGTATGTGCTTTTAGATAGAATTCAAATTAAAGTATGGTAAATCATCTTCAGAGACTTAATTTAAAGCTATTAAACTTAAAGGACTTCATTTCATTGAATTATAACAAATGGCCATTTTTTGAATATTTTCCTTCTCTGATTAAATGTAGGGATGTCTGATATGGAGAGACATTGTAAACTGGGTTGGAGTATTCTTTTAAATTTATTTATTTATTTATGGCTGTGTTGGGTCTTCGTTTCTGTGCGAGGGCTTTCTCTAGTTGTGGCAAGCGGGGGCCACTCTTCATGGCAGTGCGCGGGTCTCTCACTATCGTGGCCTCTCTTGTTGCGGAGCACAGGTTCCAGACGCACAGGCTCAGTACTTGTGGCTCACGGGCCTAGTTGCTCCGCGGCATGTGGGATCCTCCCAGACCAGGGCTCAAACCCGTGTCCCCTGCATTGGCAGGCAGATTCTCAACCACTGCACCACCAGGGAAGCCCCTGGAGTATTCTTTTGAGAACTGTTGATTGGTGGTTATACAAGTGAACAGTGACTTAAAAAAATCTTTTTATTGAAGAAAAGTGTATACATTATAAGGGTATATTTGATGAATGATGGTCATCTAACCAGCAGTGTACTGGTAAACGTTTAATAATTAGTTTTCTGAAGGAAAAAAAAAGCGTATGTGTATATAAACACGTACATATACACACACAAATTAATTATAAATCTGACTGATATAAAGGATGTGCAGCATATAATTTACAAATAATAAAATATACAGTACTCTTTAGTGTAAACTTTATAGAGCCAATGGACCCTCACCGAATGCCTTTGCTGCTTTTTGCTTAACTCTTGCAAATGTAGGTACCTATGGTTACAGTTGACAGATGATTAGGAATGTAGTTCTGTTAGGATATTGGTTGATATTTTGTTTTTATTAATGAGTCATATGAAAGCGAAACAACAGAAACATATGTGGGAACTTCACTCATTGATCAATCACTTGAGCAACTTTGATGAATCAGATCATGGTTTTCAAATACTGGAAAATTATTTCCTTCATTTTTTGTGCTATTTACATTGTAACAACTATAGAAATGACACTTTTAAAATGTAATATTTTCCCCATTACTTTAAGTCTAGACAGTTAACAAAACAAGAAATCAAACCCTGTTTTATAGCATTTTCTGGTTTCTCTGGTATAAATACTTTCACTATGATGGATTTCAAGTTACCAACATGAGGTCACTGAACTCAGAGTCAAGATAAGATGGGTTGTAGCCTACCATTCTATAGTGTAGACACAGTAGACTTAAGTAACCTTAAGTGCATAGGTAATAGTTAAATAGTTAGAAGTGAGGAGTTTTGAGTAATTACCACTTCTGTTTTTAATATAATTTATTCTGTTTGTGTAATTTAATTTTTATCAATGGCTGTTTTTTATAGAAAAATTCCTGCAAATTTAATAATTGGCTCTTACAAACCAGTAAGAGTCCGCTTCGGCTGGCTGCGTTTAACCTCTGTAACTACCATGTAATCCATGTAACTATCACTCAGGGGTCAAGAATAGAACACTTAGCACCTCAGAAGCCATACTCAGGATCCCTTCTGATCCCTGACACTTCTTTCTCAGAAGTAACCACTATTCTGCCACTTTGTTTCCAAAGATAACCACTATTCTGATTTCTAATACCATAAATTAGTTATACCTTTTTTGAAACTTTACGTACAGTAAGTATTCTTTTTTTGTCTGGCTTTTTTTGCTCAACATATGTTGGTGAGATTTCGCCATCCTGTTGCATATCTCTGAAGTTTGTTTATTTTCATTAATATACAGTATTATACCACAGTTGAATCTGTTTTACTATTAGTGAATTTTTGGATTGCTTTCAGTTTGAAACTATTATTAATAATGCTACCTTGGATAGTTTTGTACTTATCCTTTGGTATATATGTGAGCATATATACCTTTCTAGTGAGCATATACCTAGGAGTGGAACTGATGGGCCATAGGTTATGCATATGTTAAACTTCAGTAGGTAACACCAAATAGTTTTCCAAAGTGATTATACCAATTTCCACGTCTGCCTGCAGAGCACGAAAGTTCTAGTTGCTCCACATCCTCACCAACACTTGATGTTGTCTCTCTCTTGTGGGTGAATCTCGTTGTGATTTTACCAGCATATCTACCATGTATTGTGTACTTATCTGATAACTTCTGAGGTTAAAAGTTCTTTCATGGGCTTCCCTGGTGGCGCAGTGGTTGAGAGTCCGCCTGCCGATGCAGGGGACACGGGTTCGTGCCCCGGTCCGGGAGGATCCTACATGCCGCGGAGCGGCTGGGCCGGTGAGCCATGGCCGCTGAGCCTGCGTGTCCGGAGCCTGTGCTCCGCAACAGGAGAGGCCACAGCAGTGAGAGGCCTGCGTACCGCAAAAAAAAAAAAAAAAAATGTTCTTTCATATGTTTATTGGCCATTCGTATTATCAGTGACGTATTTTTAAGAAATATCCTGTTCTGTCCTTTGGATATTAAATCGCTCCACAAATTTTTTCTCTCATGGCAGCTGATTAATAGTGTTGGTTTTTGCTTTTATTTTTATTATTTTAAATTTTATTGCATTAGATTATAGTAAAGTAGTTACTTGCTGTTCTGTCCCTAAATGTTTTACTGTGTTTTACTTGTTTGTATGTTGTGTCCCCTAATGTGAGTGTATGCCTCTGAGGGCAGGATTTTTGTCTGCTTGGATCACTGCCATTTCCCAGTACCTAGATTAGTGACTGGTACAGAGTAAGTATTCATAAATATTGCTGCAAGAACGCATTTATTGATAAGTAAGCAGAATGCTATGGATTCGTTATTTCAACTTAAATATATTTTGTATTAACACTCCAATGCAAGGCATGACACTGAAATTAGTAAGCATTTTGCATTTATCAACGTACTTTCCCTTGTAAATAATAAAGTCTTATCTCTAAAATATCAGTTTAGAGATCTTGTCTAACTTTTCCTGTGTCTGCTTCTCACACTGCGGGAGGAGTAGCCCGAAGTGTGCAGCCTTATGCCATAGTGTACAAAGGGGTTGAAAGCACTGGTTCTGAAGCCAGACTGCCTAGGATCTAGCTGTGTGTCCTTGGACAAGTTACTCAAGCTCTTGGTGCCTCAGTTTTCTCATCTATGAGGTAGAAATAATATGAGTACCTAACTCATAGGACCTTTAAGATTGTTATGTCAAGTGCTTAGAACAGTGCCTGGCATATAGCAAGCTGTAAACGAGTGTTAGCTGTAAAGGTAACATGACAGTGGGGAACTAACACAGGTATGATACAGAATAAAGATCATGTTAAAAAAAAAAAAAGAGAGAAACAATGAGATTTCCAAGCAATTTTGCACTTGCCTTGGGCTGTTGAACTCAGGAAACAGATGAATAAGTGGGCAAGTGAGAGACAGTGGCTTTACCCAAAGAACCAAAGGTCAGCTATAATTCAGCTCAGACATCCCTGTGATTGGGGGCCGGTGGTTTTTATTATTAATTAGCCAGTGATTCTAACATCGGGTAGCTCACTACCTACAAGAGAGATGACTCCCTTGATGGATGGACTCATTGTTAGAAAATTCTTTCTTTTGTCAATCTGAAATTTACCTCTTCTGTCACTTTGTACTGGTCCTGGTTCTTTCCTTTGGAGTAATATAGAGTACATACAGGTAAGGAGGTCAGTTGGTTGTGTTGCTCCGTTAACATTTTCTTCTTCAGCTTAAATGTCTCTAGGGTCCCTGAGCCTCCTCCATATGACATGGGTTTTGAACCCTTTATTACTCTTCTCGGTATAATTTATTTGTCAGCATTTTTCTTAAAATGTAAGACCCAGAGCCAGCAACTGAGCGTGTTTCTCTTAGATGGCACACAGTGAAATATAAAAACTATTATTTGCATTTTAGGCCAATCTGTGTCATTAATTGACTCTATAATATTGAGGTGGTCATTAATTTTCTCATCTTCCTCAAATAGTATACCAATGAAAGATCATAAACAAACTTTTTGATATGGGTAATTTAGACACTCGTAAAAAGAAGCTAAAATACTTCGCTTTAATGAGAAAAAGTATATCAGTCTTCATGCTAATAATCAAATTTTTGCTAATTAATTAATGTGAAAATTTAAGCAAAGATTTCTAAGATCATTTCAGTGATGTTGCAGCTATTATTATTATTATAAACTGTACAGGTAATAATATCTTGGGTGAGGTTAGCTTTATTGCCTAAAAACTAAACTTCTTTTAGGTGTTGTAGTTAATCTAGTTGGTTAACTGAAACCAGAGCTACTAACTTATATTTGATATCCCTATTTTAATTTATCTGAGTATTTGTTATGAAGGATAATTGTCACCCATTTTGTGATTTCCCAATATAACCAAATAAATTATTTATTTTTAGTTTCCTTAATTTGTTGTTTAGTAACCTCACCATTTTGGTTTGAAAAAGTTCTAGAATCTTCTTTGTAGTACTTAATTTGTATTCAGGTCTCATTTCTACCATTGAGAAACTTTGGGTGCTAGGGCACGTCCTTTGACTAGCTTCTTTTTTTTTAACATCTTTATTAGTGTATAATTGCTTTACATTGTTGTGTTAGTTTCTGCTGTATAACAAAGTGAATCAGCTATACATATACATTTATCCCCATATCTCCTCCCTCTTGGGTCTCCCTCCCACCCTCCCTATCCCACCCCTCTAGGTGGTCACAAAGCACGGAGCTGATCTCCCTGTGCTATGTGGCTGCTTCCCACTAGCTATCTATTTTACATTTGGTAGTGTATATATGTCCATGCCATTCTCTCACTTCGTCCCAGCTTACCCTTCCCCCTCCCCACGTCCTCAAGTCCACCCTAAGTCTGTGTCTTTATTCCTGTCCTACCCCTAGGTTCTTCAGAACCTTTTTTTTTTTTTTTGACTAGCTTTATACACTGTCCTCTTCTGTGAATTGAGAGCCTTGAACTTGACTACTGCAATAGGTCTTTGTTTTTCTGCTTCTCCTTCTCCCTCCAGCCCATCCTTTTTCCATATCGCAGCTAGCAGCGTCATTTTAAAATGTAAATCAGATCCTGTCATTCCCCTGCTTAGCACATTTCAAAAATTTCCCCGTGTACTTAGAATAAAATCTAAATTCCTTCCCATGGCCTATACAGGCCCAGTGAGCTGGCCTCTGATCATCTCTCCAACTTATTCTTTTTGCTCAATACCTTTTAGCTATAGTAAATAGCTATAGACCATAGCTATAGCTATAGACCATTCAGTTTTTTCATAGCACTTAACAGTTTATAATTATGTATGTTTTGGGTTTGTTTACTTGTTAATTGTTTCCACCACAAGACTGGATGCTCAGTGAGGGCAGGTAATGTATTTTCATTCACTGATCTGAAACTGAATGTGTTGGACATAGATGGTCACATATTTATTGTTCTTAAAATCCTATGATTCCTATTACTTCCAGATAAGTGTTCAGCTTTTCCTTTCCCTTGGTAGTGTTTATCAAATCCTCCCCCACCACTTGGACATTCATATTAAAATGACTGTCTGCCTATATATATATATATATATATATATATATATATATATATATATTTTTTTTTTTTTTTTCCTTGGGTACACGGGCCTCTCACTGTTGTGGCCTCTCCCGTTACAGAGCACAGGCTCCGGACGCGCAGGCTCAGCGGCCATGGCTCAAGGGCCCAGCCGCTCCACGGCATGTGGGATCTTCCTGGACCGGGTCACGAACCCGTGTCCCCTGCATCGGCAGGCAGACTCTCAACCACTGCGCCACCAGGGAAGCCCTGCCTATATTTTTTAATACTAATTTTTTGGTAAGTCTAAAATTACAGTGTCAGGACTTCCCTGGTGACGCAGTGGTTAAGAATCCGTCTGCCAATGCAGGGGACACGGGTTTGATCACTGGTCTAGGAAGATCCCACATGCCAAGGAGCGACTAAGCCCGTGTGCCACAACTACCGAGCCCGTGAGCCACAACTACTGAGCCCGCATGCCACAACTGCTGAAGCCCACGTGCCTAGAGCCCATGCTCCGCAACAAGAGAAGCCACTGCAATGAGAAGCCCATGCATTGCAATGAAGAGTAGCCCCTGATCGCCGCAACTAAAGAAAGCCCATGCGCAGCAGTGAAGACCCAACGCAGCCAAAAATAAATAAAATAGTTACAGTGTCATATCAAAGCTTGTTAAGTCCCAGATATATCAGTGTCTGTTGCATTCTTTGGTTGATTTATTTCTAGAACAGTTTTAAAATGATTACACAGTGTTCCCAGTGATTTGTTTGAATGTGACTAGCCTTGGCCTATCATTATTATAAAATGTGATTCTAGGCTGTGCTTATTTTAAATTTGTTGATGTTATTTTTGTTGCGTAGGCATGCCAGCAGTTTATTCCTTTTAAGTGTCAGTATTGGGATCTGTCATCTGAAATACAAGAATCTTTCTGAAAACTTAGCTTAATTCTGTTGCCATGCTACCCAGGGACAGTAAATTATTCATTTTGGGGTCAAGTCACCAGAGTACTGTTTGGTCATTTACCTAGTGGCTTAAAGAGCTAGAGTGTTTGCCCAAAGGGAGCCATTTAGGCCTCTCTCAGCACTTAGGATCTAGTTTATGGTTTATCTCAGATGGAGTGTGGTAGGAGAGGCTCATCCTGTTCTCTCTCTCTTCAGATTGAAGCTTAGGAAACTGACTCATTTTTGGACCATACTTCCTTTCATTTTTACATTAACAGTAACTGTGGAGCTGAAGCTCTGGGGAGGTGCTTGGCTCTGTCTGCTGAAGTAGTTCCAGTGGTTGAACTCTCTCTGGCAGCTGAGCATGTTTCATTTAAAGCTCTTCAGAGCCGAGTAAATCTTGGCAGAACTCCATAGAAACCATAGCATATAACTCTTTTTTAAAGCTACTATATTATTAAATAAAGAATTTGGGGTAAAATGATTGCTTTAATGGTCCTAATGATACTATTTTAAAAGGTCCTTTTATCATTGTCATTACAGTGACTTTATGATGTGGTCCAAGGACCTTACTTGGAAGAAACCCTCAGCCCTGAGTGGGTACTTACAGTGACAGGGAAAAGGCTTTGTAAGATGCAGTTCAGAGCGCCACCTCTTTCCTCACCTGCAGCCTCTTTCCTGGATGCTTAGGAGGATAGTTCTGCCACACATAACCTAGTCTTTTGTTGTTTTTAATGAAGTATAGTTGATTTACAATGTTGTGTTAGTTTCAGGTGTACAGCACAGTGATTCAGTTATACACATTATATATATATATTTTTTTTCAGATTCTTTTTCCTTATAGTTTATTACAAAATATTGAGTATAGAACTGTGTAGTGCTATACAGCAGGTCCTTGCTGGTTACCTATTTTATATATAGTAGTGTGTGTATGCTAATCCCATCCTCCTAATTTATCCCTCTCCACCATAACCTGCTTTTAAGCTTTAAGCTGACTCAGCCAGGCATGAGGTGGCCTGATGCTGTGAAAAAGCATGGATCTGGGGAGTCAGGAAGATCTGAGTTAAAATCTGTACTCTGACATTTAATAATTGTGAACTTAAGTTACTTAACTTTCTGAGACCCACTTCCTTATCTGTAAAAATAGGGTTATAATACCTACCTTGTAGGGTAGTTGTATTAAATGAGATAATATATGTGAGATTTCTTGCCATGCAGTAGGTTTTCAATTGATTTCGTTTCTTCCTCTGTGTTAATACTCAAGTATTTTTTAGTGGTGGTAGAAATCCCATGCATCCACAAATTTAGAGGTATCTAGCTCATTTCAGTCTTAGATGCAACTGTCCCCTCAAGAATGTAAATTTGAAGTGTCTAATAAAGTTGGCCAGTTCATCTATTTCTGATGAATTAAATAGGGGAGGATGGCATTTGGGTAATTAGCAAACAGTATTTAAAAAATAGCCATTTAAAATGGTTACATTGCAATATTTTGAAAGCTTAATGATGTTAATTAAAATTATCTTGTTATTGATCAGCATTTTTTTGTACCTGTCCCCAGGGGAGGAAAAATATGCAAGACGGTGCAAGTGATGGTGAAATTCCAAGATTTGATGGTGCTGCATATGATAAGGATCTGGTGGAAGCCCTTGAGAGAGACATTGTCTCTAGGAATCCTAGCATTCATTGGTTAGTCTGTTAAGTTCTTGAATTACAGTAGTGGAGAAAACAAATTGTAGGTTGGCTTGGTGTGAGTCTTGTCTTGTTATCCATTCATCTCCTGATTATGACCTCATCTGTAATATGAGTGTGCAGAATTGGTAGGACAGTTCTTCTTCCAGAATATAACCAAGACATTTTCATACTAATTTGATGTTGACATAGCTGACAAAGGTTGTTAATTGAATAACATGTCCTAATTTATGATTGCAATATGTTTTCACTGATCATTTTATACAGTAAAAATTAGAATAATGTTCTTAATGTAAGAAAAATTTCATAATTTAAAAAAATTAAAAGAATTGTTATTGATCATAAATCAAAGATGTCCCTGAATAAGCATGAAACTTTGCTCTTCTTACAAAGGGATGACATAGCAGATCTGGAAGAAGCTAAGAAGTTGCTAAGGGAAGCTGTTGTTCTTCCCATGTGGATGCCTGACTTTTTCAAAGGGATTAGAAGGCCATGGAAGGTGAGAATTTATTGAAGTAATATAGGTATAAAACTGCTGCTTGCATGGTAAAGAGCGGCAGCACTGTAGTTTCTTTGTGTGTTTATTAACACAGTTTGTAAAGGTTGGGGGAGGTTGGGCAGCCCTCAGGTACCTGGATTTGGATTTGTGGTTGCGATATGCTGCCTCTGCCTGGCAGGAAAGGGGCCTGGAGTGGTGGAACTATAGTCTTTAAAGTCACTTCCCTCAGGGGCGCTGAGCTAGAGATGAGTTTTAAGAATTTTCTAGATGTCTGTTTTTGTAAATAAAAAGTTAGCAAGGGGCTTCCCTGGTGGCGCAGTGGTTGAGAGTCCGCCTGCTGATGCAGGGGTACGTGGGTTCGTGCCCCGGTCCGGGAATATCCTACATGCCGCGGAGCAGCTGGGCCCGTGAGCCATGGCCACCGAGCCTGTGCGTCCGGAGCCTGTGCTCCGCAACGGGAGAGCCACAACAGTGAGAGGCCCGCGTATCAAAAAAAAAAAAAAAAGCAAGCAAATTAAATAGTAATAGTGCATAATCATAGAATAAGTGTTTGATCAAATAAATTATCTTTTTAAAAGCCGGCGTATTTCTCAGTAATTAATTAGTTTGAACACTTCATCTAGGCTTGGTGTAATTCTCAGATGTAATCAGAATGTTTATATCTTTTTAGCTTGCCCAGGACTAGTTCCTCCTAAGTTTAGTGTTTTCATTTTAGCATATTAAAAACCCTTCCAACAGCTGCTGCCTGGAACTTTTTTTGGTCTTAGTCATAGGCAGACTCTTTCTTTACTCTGACTGGTAGAGTGAAATAAAATCATGATCTTACTTTGCCCTTCCGAATTAGCTGGGAAGGTCTTTTACCTTCGCAATACCTCTTCCTTGTTTGATGTGCCTAAAAGTAGAGAGGAGGAGAAATTGTGTGTTTACATAAATGGCTTGGAACACCCATGGCATTTTGATTGCCTCTCACAACTTAAAAACTTTTATAGACTGTTTGTTATAGATTTACCTAATTTGGGGACCATATTACCATAAATTTCCCCTTTATTATAACTTTAAAAACAATGTTTAAAAGAAATAATAAGGCCTTGATAAAATAGGTATTTAAAGGAGTTTTAAAACAGCTGGAATGGTAGGTGTAACCTATGTATCATGACGAGCCCTGTACACTTTTAGCAAGAGGGCAATTTGCAAATGTGTGAAGATCACCTTGGCAGCAGTATGCAGGCTGGATTGGAGATGGGCATAGATGGATACAGAGAGGAGTCTGGTCAGGAGGCTGTTGCAATAGTCTAGCCAAACGATGAGGACCTGAACAAAGGCGTTCGTTATTTGGCCAATGAAGAATGAGTGGATCTGTGAGAGATATTTAAAAGGTGTAAGTGATAACATTATGACATGATGGTTTATAGGGGTAGGGAGAGGAACAAGTTGTATGACTCTTAGATTCCAGGCTTGAATTACAGGAGTATGCAGTTGCTCGGATACCAACTACCCAAAATTGGGCCAAACTTCACAGGTTGAGGTCAGTTTTCCACAAGACTGCCCTCACTTCAGATGCCAACCACAAATTTGGGGGTCCCCAGGTCACCCTCACTCTGACAGCTGGCTGTAAATTTGGGGGTTCTCACTGCACCCTCAGGTTTGATAATTCTCTAGAATGACTCACAGAGCTTAGGAAAGCATTGTACTTCCGATTATAGTTTTTGTTATAGCAAAAGGAGGCAGATCAGAACTAGCCAAAGAAGAAGTGCATAGGGTGAGGTCTGGGGGGATGCTGACAGTGTAGCTTCTGTTGTCCTTTCCCTTGCAAGCAGGATGCTTTACCCTCCTGGCGCATGGATGTGTGACGGTATACACAGCACTGCCAACAGGGAAGCTCACTCAGGCTTCAGTGTCCAGAGTTTTTACTGGGGTTTCATTGCATAATCATAATTGATTGAATTGTTGCCCATATGTCTCAATCTCCAGTCTCCCTTCTCTCCCCAGAGGTCTGGTTGACATCGCATGGCTCAAAGCCCCAGCCTGCTAATCACAGGGTTGGTATTTTGGGCAAGGCCAGCCCCCATCCTGAGTCATCTCATTAGCATAATCTATATAGGGACCCACCATGAGCCACCTTATTAGCCTAAAATTTCAGGGCCCAACATGAACAGCAAAGACACTCCTATCACTTGGGAAATTCCAAGGGTTTAGAGTCTGCCTCCCAGGAACTAGGGAAAAGGGCCAGCCAAATTCTTCATTAAATAGGGTACAGTGAACTGATACTGGAAATGGAGGAGAGGAGCAGATTTAAATAGAAACAAAATATATTTAGGTGAAAACTCAGTGGGTAATTGGAAATAGAGGTCTGGAGCTCGGGCTAGAGTTTAAGTTTAAATTAAAATTGTGAGATATAAGTGGTGGTTGATAATTTGGGTATGGATGAAATTGTTCAAGGAGTTTTATAAAGGGTTTTCAAAAGAGCAAAAGATTTAGAATTGCTTTGGGAATATAAAGGGCAGGGGGAAGAGGAGACCTGAAAGCCACTGAAGATGGTCATGAGTAGGAGAAGCATCAAGAAAGAACCGTGTCATAGAACCAACCTAGGGAGCAGGGGTTTCAGGGAGAAGGGAATGAACACCAGGTATCGGCGCCATCCAAGGTCAGAGAGAGGGAAAGAAGCTGTGAGTTGAAAAGTGACCATTGGTTGGGACTTCCCTGGAGATCCAGTGGTTAAGACTCCGTGCTTCCAAGCAGTGGGTGCAGGTTTGATTCCTGGTCAGGGAACTAGGATCCCGCGTACTGCGCAGTGGTGCAGCCGAGAAAAAGAATACGTAAAACTCAAAACAGAAAAGGAAAGAAAAGAGACCATTGGATTAGTAAATTAGGTATTTTTAGTGAAGGAGTAGAGGCAGAAGTCAGACTGTAGCTTGTGAAGAACAAATAATAAACATAAACCATTTCTTTAAGAAGGTTGGCTGGGAAGAGGAAGGAAGAGGTAGATAGTAGCCAGAGGATTTGTAGGGTCAAGTGAAGGATTTTATTTTTTAAATAAATAGAGCCCACAGAGGAGGAGATACAGGAAATAGAGGAGATAATTGACAGGGTAATGTCATGAGGAGGGGAAATTTATAAACGCTGTACTGTATCTATGAGCTGTGTCTGCGCACAGACGCTAACCCTGGAAATTATCTCCTGCTGGACATGACCACATTAATGACATTACAGGAACTGAGAGGGCATTGAGAGGGGATGGTGGAAAGAGAAATAGAAACTTTTCTATAGCTGTGCCAATACCATTAGTTGTCTTTACTGTTTTCAAAATATCAATCTCACGTATAAAGCCTTCTTGCAAAGCAAAAATTTTTCTTGTAAAACTAGTGTTTCAAATCCTAGTGATCCCTGGTTGTCCTGGGTATCAAAATTCTATAGCTAGAAGAGCGTTTGGTTGGTTTCTGAATTTAGAGTTTATGAAACTTTGATATGCACATAGTTTTCAAAGTTTAAACCCCCCAAAGCTAATTGAATTAAATTAACAAATGGCTCCAAATTCCTCTTAAGATCACGAACTATTATGCAAAAGAAATGTAGTGTTAACTATATATCTGAACTCTCATTAAAAGTGTTAGAAGAAAATAATAAGTATTTACAAATCCGTTAGTCTTCAAGACTAGAGGATTGGTGTTGGATAATTTTTACTCCTCATTGATTTATTTTTATGGAACATTTTTCTGTTTGTTTCAAAGGTGAGAAGTAACTAAAATTTATATTTTAGTCTATGTAGTGGCTTTTTCATTACTAACACTATTTTATGTAAACTCTTAACTGCCTAGCACAGTTAAACTGATAAAAGGCTAGCTAACTTGATTATGTTTGAATCACCACTAGATTTTAGCTACCTTATTTATTAACTGATGAATGGATCTTTATTTCTGATTAAAAGTGTATATTGTAAGTGTGTTGTTGAAGATAGGTTTTGTACCTTAGGAGGGCGAGGGATATATAATTCTGCTCCAAGTGGTAGAGAATGTCATCTTATTTTCATTGCTTAAACAGAGCAGTCACTCTTAAGCGGTGCTCAAGACCATACGTATTTGTCTTCTGCCAGGTTCAGTAAAATCGGTGGGCTCTTTCTAAATGTACCAGGAGATTCCTTGTTGTCTAGGCCCTTTGTTAGCCCATCTCTGAGTACCTCTGATTTGAGACCTTTTGTGAAACCATTCTTCATTTTTGTTTTTTCTGTCTGTGAAATGATATTCGTGCCCAATGCGCCATGAGTTTACTGTGGCAGTTGAGCTTATCTTTTGATGGGAAGGGTTTCGTGTACATTAATAGTTGCTGATGTTCTATTAGAAAGCACATTAATCTGATAAATCATTTCGTGTGTCCTTTGGAATTTCAGGGCGTGCTGATGGCCGGGCCCCCAGGCACTGGTAAGACCATGCTGGCTAAAGCTGTCGCCACTGAGTGTGGCACAACATTCTTCAACGTCTCGTCTTCCACGCTGACGTCGAAATACAGAGGGGAATCTGAGAAGTTAGTTCGTCTGTTGTTTGAAATGGTGAGTGATGTTATATTCGGATTTCAAAGCACTGTTTGTGTAGGCACATGGTATCCCTTTAATCTAGATCCGTTTACCCAGGGATCCTTTTAAGAAAGGGCAAGTGTACTTATAGTTTCACAGTTCTTGACACGCTAATAAGACACGGGGCAGTGGGTTTTGTGGAGTGGTTGATGTGTCTTCAGCGTACCTTCCTCTCTGAAGTAAAAGCCCTTTGGCATCCCGTCCAGTGCGGGTAGAAGAGACTTTGGAAATGTGTGTGGTTTGACTGATATTTCTGGATCTCTGATGAGCTGGTGAGCAGAAGTATATTTTAACATATATTTTGAAAATCAGAAATTGATCTATCATTAAAGTTTGTTCCTTTTTCAAAGTAGTTTGCAGTAGCTACTTAAGACTGCATATTTGAGGATAGATTGGTGATTTATCTTTAGAAACTTTTTGTATTATGGAAATTTTCAAACACAAAAGTAGAAAGAATAGTACCGTGAATCCTCGTGTATCTGTCACCTGACTTCACCAACCATATAACTTATCTTTTATGTTTAGAAATTTTTCTGTTTCTGATATGATTGATTAATTTAACCTCTGTCTATAAGCAAGTGATGGCATTAAAGCAGTGAGAAATTTCTGCTCTTCTTCACCATTGTTTTAGTTGGAGGAAATGTCTTTTAAAAACTTCAGATTATTTCAGGAGGTCACTAAATGATTTCTTTAAACTATTTTCACAAAGGCTAGGTTTTATGCCCCCACCACCATCTTCATTGATGAGATAGATTCTATCTGCAGTCGAAGAGGAACCTCTGATGAGCATGAGGCAAGTCGCAGGGTCAAGTCTGAGCTACTCATTCAGATGGATGGTAATTGATATTTAATTACTGTCTCTAAACTGTTTTGGTCCCTTTTTGAATTTTGTGTAGATTCATACTTTGGAAATTCTCAACGACCGGACTAGAAGGCAGCTGAATGTATTTGTAATCATTTGTTCATCCACGCATTTGTACATTTGTTCATGCACTCAAAAAGCATCTATTGCTTACTTGCACCATCTCAGGTTCTGAGGTTAAAAAGAAAAGGACTGTTGTGGCCTTCAAGGAGCTTACTATTTAGAGCAAAGCCTTTAGAGATGTGGCTCAGGGTCCCAGGGGTCTTTAAGACTCTTAAAAGGTGTGCAAAGGCCAAACTATTTTCATAGTAATATCAAGATGTTATTTACCTTTTTCACTTTCATTCTCTCACAAGTCTCATTTTTAATTTTTAATAATGTTGATATACTACATGCACACAAAAGCTCTTTGGAGGTCAGTAGTCTTTAAGGGTATAAAAAGGATTCTGGGACCAAAATTTTTGAGAACCACTGATCTAGTTGAGAAGCAGGCACCTCACAGACAATTACAATACATTATGAGTTCTGTGGTAGAACTAAGCTCTGGGTTTAGTGAAAACATAGTACGAGAGGTACCACCTGGACTAAGGGAGTCATAGAAGGGAATAGCTGACTTGGGCTTTGAAATATTGGTAGAAGTTATTCAGACAAAGAAGAAAAGGCTTTGGGGAGCTACTGGAGGAAGAGAGTGATGGGCCCAGAGCTACTTTTTAGAGATATATCACTCTGGTAGTTGTATGGTGAATAGGAGGCTATTTAAGCAAATTATGAGAAAACATAAAGTGTGTTTAAAAAAAAAGTATATATATATATATGTATATACGTATGTATGTATGTATGTATATCCACAGTGCATTGTTTTAAAATAGCTGTGGTTATCCACCAACCATAGATACTAATTGAATACTTAAAACGTGTGTTGCATACAGTGCCAGGCACTATAAGATACATAAAATAATGTAGTACCAGGAGTTCCTTCCCTCAATGAGTTAACCATCTTAATTTCTGTTAAAGTATAATATGAGAGGAAGGAGTGACTGTGTTGTATTTGTTCTGTAGTTATCTGTTGATTTGTCTGGTTCTGACACCATGCAGAGGTCAGAAGAACTGCATCATGTTCGTCATTGAGCCTCTACCACCAAGCCTGTGGCCGATGCTTAGAAATGTTAGTTGAATGAAAGAATAAAGGACTGTAAGAAAAACACTCTTCTTTCCCACTTACTGTATATAGGAGTTGGAGGAGCTTTAGAGAATGACGATCCTTCCAAAATGGTTATGGTATTGGCTGCTACTAATTTCCCATGGGACATTGATGAAGCATTGCGAAGGAGATTAGAAAAAAGGATATATATACCTCTCCCAACAGGTATGATGCCTTCCTTTTACTATATTTTGATCTTTCTTTTACTCTCTGTTACATTTTTCTATTTCTGTAGGTCTTTATTCCCTTGGCATTCTGCTTAAAGAAGTTTATAGCATCACAAAACCCATTTGTTATTTATGGAAACAGAGGCCTCAGTACTCTGCTGAAGTTTCTTACATTCAGAGGAGTGGTTGTGTTAGTAAGTTGATAGGACATCTAAGTTTTACTTTTATTTATTTATTTTTAATTAATTTATTTTTTTGGCTGTGTTCGGTCTTCGTTGCTGCGCGCAGGCTTTCTCTAGTTGTGGCAAGCGGGGGCTACTCTTCGTTGTGGTGTGCGGTCTTCTCATTGTGGTGGCTTCTCTCGTTGCAGAGCACAGGCTCTAGGTGCGTGGGCTTCAGTAGTTGCAGGACACGGGCTCAGTAGTTGTGGCAAGTGGGCCCTAGAGCACACAGGCTTTAGTAGTTGTGGCGTGTGGGCTCAGTAGTTGTGGCATGTGGTGCCAAGACCACAGTAGTTGTGGCTCATGGGCTCTAGAGCGCAGGCTCAGTAGTGTGGTGCACGGGCTTAGCTGCTCCACGGCATGTGGGATCTTCCCCAACCAGGGATCGAACCCCATGTCCCTTGCATTGGCAGGTGGATTCTTAACCACTGTGCCACCAAGGGAAGTCCCTAAGTTTTAATTTTAAACTTGAGTCTTCATTAAAACTTACGTGGGGCTTCCCTGGTGGCGCAGTGGTTGAGAGTCCGCCTGCCGATGCAGGGGACGCGGGTTCGTGCCCCGGTCCGGGAGGATCCCACATGCCGCGGAGCAGCTGGGCCCGTAGGCCATGGCCACTGGGCCTGCGCGTCCAGAGCCTGTGCTCCGCAGCGGGAGAGGCCACAGCGGTGAGAGGCCCGCATACTGCAAAAAAAAAAAAAAAAAAAAAAAAAATCTTACGTGATACAAGTTTTTGTCCCTGTACTACAAAAAACAATGTACGTTGATAAGAATGTGAAAATTTAAAAACATTTTTATAATGAAAAAACTTCAGTGATTAAAAATAAAGTTCTCTTGGGATCTTTTTTGAAGTATGCTGCTTTGAAAAAATATTTCATTCTGTTGATGAATGTTGACATTTTCATAAGTGAGTTTTTTCTTTTTATATTGAGATAAAATTTACATATAGTGTGAAATGTACAAATCGTAAGTTTACAGTTTGATGAGTTTTGACAAATGAATACTCTTGTTTAATCAGTACCCTACTCACGATGTGGACATTTCTTTCACCTCAGAAAGTTTCTCTGTGCCCCTACCAGTTGACTCAAACCCCTAACAGTCATTCACCTTCCTGATTTTTAACACCATAGATTAGTTTTACCTATTACTAAACTTCATATAAATGGAATCATGACATATGTACTCTTGTGCATCTGGCTACTTCCACACAACATAATGTTTCTGAAATTCATCCATGTGGTTACATGTATCAGTAGTTTATTTGTGGTGTGATTACACGACAGTTTGTTTATTCTCTTTTTGATGGACATTTGAGTTATTTCTAGTTTTTGGCTATTATGAATGAAGCTATAAATATTTTTGTATAGATCTTTTTATAGATGAATATTTTCAATTCTTTTGGGTAATATAGATAAGAAGAGAATAGGTGGATCATAGGGTAGGTGTGTGTTTAACTTTATAATGCTCAAACCATTTTCCTAAGTGGTTGTACCATTTTATACTCTCACCATCAATGAATGAGAATTCCAATACTTCCATATTTTTGGCGACATTTGGTATCGCCAGTATTTTAATTTTAGTCATTCTAGTAAGTGTGAAATGCCTTATTTTCTTTCAGTTTGTGGTTTGCCTTTCAGTTTTCTTTATGGTGTCTTTTGATAAGCAGAAGTGTTAATTTTGATTAAGTCCTCTTGTCAGGATTTTCTTTTATGGATAGTGCTTTTTGTATCTTAAGAAATCTTTGCTTACCACAAGAAGTCAAAGGTTTTCTCCTATATTTTCCTTTAGAAATTAGAGTTAGATCTGTGATCCATATTGAATTAATTTTTTGTATATGTGTCAATTAGGGGTTGAGTTTCATTTTTTTCATATGTGTGTTGAGTTGTTCTAGCATCACTTGTTAAAAGGAGTTTTATTTTTCCATTGAGTTACTTTGGCACCTTTGTTGAAAATTATTTTGCTGCATATATGTGGGTCTATTTCTGAATTCTCTGTTCTGTTCCATTGATTTAAAAAAAATTAGATATAGGGTTATCCTGTCAGGTTATCTATTTTTCATTGAGTAGGCTTTGATAGTTTGTGTTTTTCAAAAAATTTGTCCCTTTCCTCTAGGTTGTCAGGTTTATTGGGATTTGACCTAATACAAACATGGAAGCTGACTAAATGGTTTATGTGAGGCTGTTGATTTCATGTCTGGTTCTGGAGGCTGAAGTCAGTAGGGAGGGCAGTAGGAAGAGAAGATGAAATGGTGGAAACAAGAACAAACTGTAACCTGTGGGGATGAGCTGGACCTCATGAGGATAGACTGGAACCCACACTGGGCTCTCATTGCCTCTAAGAGTTACAACTTTGATGATTGGGGTGTCCTTTAGAAGAAGCTGGCACTCTTTGGAACAGTACTAAAGGTACACCTGGCTTAGGAGTCAAGCTGAAGGAGGAAATCTGACAGGAGCTGGAAAGAGTTGGAGGCCCAGGTACTGCCCCTCACTAAAAAGATGAGCCGGCAGACAAGCGACAATAGGCCTCAGCTGCAAATGCTCTTTATGCCCTGAACTAACCTTCTGAGTTGATTTCAGTTCTGCCTTTCACATCTTGTCCATAATGACTGATGTGGTCCCCACTAACCCAGAACTATGTAATGAAGAGAATTCTGAGAAGTGAAATTCTAACTTCACTGAAGTTGACACAGTACAAATCCACACACCTTAATTTCTGTTTCGTCTGTATGATCTATAATAATGGCTCAATTTTCATTCCTAGAAGAGGCAATTTGTGTTTTATCCCTGTTGTTCTTGATCATTCTTGCTAGACATTTATCAATGTTATTAATCTTTTCAAAGAACCAACTTCTTGCTTTGTTAATGTTCTGTTTTGTATTTCATTGCTTTTTATCTCTTCTTATTTCTCCCTTATACTCCTGAGTTTAATTTTCTCTTTTTTTATGAAGTTAGAAACTTAGACTGTTGATTTTAAACCTTTGTTCTTTTTCTTTTAATATAAACATTTAAGGTTGTATTTCTCTTAAAGCACTGCTTTGGCTTCATCCCACAAATTTTGTTATATTTTCTTTACTATTCAATTAGAAATATTTAACATTTCCTTTTTCTTTTTTTCTTTGACTCTTGAGTTATTTAGAAGTATGTGGTTTAGGGAATTCCGTGGCGGTCCAGTGGTTAGGACTCTGTCCTCTCACTGCTGAGGGCCCGGGTTCAATCCCTGGTTGGGGAGATAAGATCCCACAAGCTGTGAGGCAAGGCTGAAGAAAAAAAAAGGAAGTATGTGGTTTAGTATCCAAATATTTGAGGATTTTCTAGATGTCTTGTTGTTGTTGATTTCTAATTTAATTCCACTATAATTAAGAACTACTCTGTAAGATGTCAATTTTTGAATTTTGTTGAGATTTTATGATTCAGCATATAGTGTATCTTGCTGAATGTTTCAGCTGCAGTTGAATAGAATATTTATTCTGCACTTGTTGAGACAATATTCCATAAATGTCAGTTAGATCAAGTTGTTGTGATAGTATTGTTTAAATCTTCTAGATCCTTAATGATTTTTTGCTCTGTTTTTTTCTATCAATTATTGAGAGTGGGTGGTTAAACTTTTTAAGTATGATTGTGAATTTGTTTATTTTTCACTTTAATTCTGTAAATTTTTGCTTCATGCAGTTTGAAGTTCTGTCATTAGGTACATAAACAGTTATCATTATTATATCTTCTTGATTCTTCTACCTTTATGAAACATCTCTTCATCTCTGATTAAATCCTTTGACTTGATGTTTACTTTGATATTAATATAGCCTCACCATGTTTGTTTTGCTACTGTTTGCATGATATATCTGCTTCCTTCCTTTAATTTTCACCTTGTACGTGTTTGTATTTGCAGTGCAGTTCTTGTAGACAGCATATAATTGGGTCTTACTATTTGTGTAGTTTATCTTTGCTTTTTAATTGCAGTATTTTGTCCATTGAAATATAATGTAATTATTGACATGGTTATGTTTAAGTCTGCCATTTTGCTATTTGTCCCTTTTGTTTGTTCGTTACTCTGTACCTCCTTTCTTAATTTCTCTTAATAGTTGACTCTTTTTTAGTATCCATTTTAATTTCCTTATTGGGTTTTAGCTATACTTAACTGTACATTTTTTAGCAGTTACTCTAGGGATTTACAATATGCATCTGTAACTTATTACAGTCACTGTAGAGCTAATATTGTACCACTTCATGTAAAATGTAAGAACCATTTGCCTCCCCCAGCCTTTGTGCTATTTTGTCATGTATTTTACATCTGCATACATTGTAAATCCAAACATATAATGGGCTTAAATTGTCAGCTCAAACTTAAATTAAGAGGAGCACAAATAGTAGTCTTTTCTGTTTACCTACATATTTAGCATCCACTGCTCTGCTTTCCTTTTTAAGGTTCAAGTTTCCAGCTGGGTCCGTCTCTCATTTGTCTAAAGAACTTCATTTAGTAGTTAAGGTCTGGTAGCATCAAATTCAGTTTTTGTTTTCTGAAATGTCTTTATTTCACTCTTATTTCTGAAGGCTGTTTTTGACTGATAAATAATTCTGGGTTGGAAGAGGGCTTTTTGTTTGTTTTTTGTTTTGTTTTTTTCCTCTCAGTGCTTATAAAGATATCATTCTATAATCTTCTGGCCTCCATTGTTTTTTGCATGTGAGGTCAGCTGCCATTCCTATCATTGTATGTAATATATCGTTTTCCCTCTGGTTATTTTTTTAAATTCAGCTTTATTGAGGAATAATTTATATATAATAAGCTTTATCCACATAAAATTTGATGAGTTTGACAGTTGCATACAGCCATGAAACACACCACAATCAAGATGCAGAGCATATCTTTCATCCTGAAAGGATTTCTTGTGCCCCTTTGCAGTCCATTCTTCTCTCCCCAAAGCACTTCCCACCTCAGGCAACCACTGATCTGATTTTTGTCACTATAGATTGTTTTGAATTTCACATAAATAGGATGATACAGTATGTATTATTTTGTGACTGGCTTTTTTCACTCAGCATGATTATTTTGAGATTCATCGATGTTATTGTTTTTTATTGGTGAGTAGTATTCTGTTATATGACCGTACCACAGATTATTTATCTATTCTCTTATTGATGGATATTTAGATAATTTCTAGTTTGGGACTGTTACAAGTAAAGTTGCTATAAACATTCATGTTCAGTTCTTTGTGTAGACATGTGTTTTCATTTCTCTTGGATAAATACCTGTGAGTATATGTTTAACTATAGAAAACAAGCTGGTATTTTCTTGAGTGTTTGTCCTCTACAGTTGACTTTTTAAATATTCTATTTATCATTGTTTTTCAGCAGTTTGACTATGATGTACCTCTGTGGGGTTTTCCTTTTATTTATCCTGCATGTGTGTTGGACTTTCTGATATTGCTGCACAGATCACCGGGACTCTGTTAACAATTTTTTTTCAATCTTTTTTCTTTCTATTCCTCAGGTTGGTAGTTTCTGTTCACTTGTCTTCACGTTCACTGACACTGTTTTCTTCTGCCATCGCCAATCTGCTTTTAATCCTGTCCAGTGAATTTTTCATTTCACATGTATTGACATTTTGCAAATCTAGCATTTCTGTTTTGTTGTTGTTTTTTTTTATAGTTTACATTGCTTTGCTGGGATTCCTCATCTGATCATTGATTTTCTGTATATTTTCCTTTAATTCTTTGAGATGTTTCTCTCCAAAAGGTGGAGCTTAATTCCCCTCCTCTTGAAAATGGATTGGACTTAGTGATTTGCTTCTAAGGAAAAGAATATGGCAGAAGTGATGCCATATGACTTCCAAGGCTAGATCATAAAAAGGATTAAACCTTTTTATCTGAAGGCCATCTGCTGACAGAAATCCCTCTTGCTCTGGGGACCTCTTTTGTTCTGTTCAGGCCTTCAGCTGATAGATTGAGGCCCACCCACATTATGGAGCACAGTCTGCTGTACTCAGAGTCCAGCAACTTAAATATTAATTTCATCCAAAAACACCCTCACAGAAACATCTAGAATAATGTTTGAACAGATATCTGGGCACTGTGGCCCAGCCATGTTGACACATAAAATTAACCATCACAGACCCTAAACTAGAATTTTCTAGCTAAACTGCTCCCAAACTCCTGATGCACAGAAACCGTGAGGGTAATAACTTGTTGTTTTAAGCCACTAAGTTTTAGTATAATATGCTGTTCTGAAATAGGTAATTGATATACTACTTTATAGTTTTTGTCAGCTAATTCTAACGTGCGGAACATCTGTTTCTATTTGCTATTTAAAAAATTGTTCGTGTATGGGTCACATTTTTCTGTTTCTTCACACATTCAGTAATTTTTATTGTATGCTCTACATTTTAGAGAGTCTGGATTATGTTGTTTTCTTTTAAACGGTGTTGAGATTTGTTCTGGCAGGCACTCAAATTATGGGCAGAACTTAAAAAGTCACTTTGCAGTTCTTTACTGTCTGTTGACTAATGCATGAAAACAGTTGCCTGTTATATTTTAATAGTTGTTTACCATAGAAGGATAAGTCTGATACCATTTTTTTTTAATGATGGCCAGAAGTCATAGCCTCCCCTATGACTTTTGAAACTTAATTATTGTAATATTCCTTATTCACTTTTGCAACTAGATCTCAAGGGTGTATATAAATAATTGGTAGATTTCTAGTTCACAGATTACATCTTGTATTGTCTTTCCTGGCTGCCACTACATATTCTGTTAATTCTAATAATATCATTACTTAAACAGAAAAAATTTTCTTAAAATAATGCTTAACTTACTAATTGAGCTTACAGAATAATAAACTTATCTAAAGCAATAATGGAAGTGATTCGAACTGTCCTGAAATATTACTCCTCCCAGAAGCAGCTCCTTAGTGTCTGCCTTGCTCTTCTATTAGTCACATGAAGATTTGAAATTTGAGTGGTTTATTATCACTCCCGATTTAATAAATTTCTTCCCTTTCTCTTTCCCCCTTTTTTCTCTTCTTCCTTGCTTTCTAAACAAAATATGTGTATGACACCTAGTATATTTATATGAAATCTTTTAATTTTGCTATTGTGCACAATGATTATAAATAAAAAATTAATACTGATGGGGAAAATAAAAGCTTTACTACTTGAATTGACATCATTTGAACTTTTGTACTTTGAACTTTAATTCACTGTAACAGACAGAAAAAAATATAGTTAGAAAAATAATTGATGATAGGAATTTTATAAACTGCTGAGGAAAGCTTGGGTTGAGGAGAAAGATATACTTTATGGTACAAAGATAGGAATTCAGCTTTCTTTGAAATATTGGAGAAGAACATAGACCTGGCTGACTATTGGGATTTTTTCTAAACTTGTTTTCCTTTATGAAAAGGTTATGTTATAGGTAATGGTAAAGGTAATAGTCATTATAGGTAATGACTTTTAGGTGCTTCTCTTTGCTCATTACTAGTCTGAATGTGTGTACCTCATGACCATAGAACTTGAGAAATTGCTTTCTCCTAAAGGGCTCCCAAACAAATAATCATAATTAGAACTCCACCCTTTCTAACTTCTTCTTTTATCTGTGTTAATTAATTTCACAGGTGTTTATTTAGCTCTTTGCTCTCTGAAAGACATTTATTAGGTACTGTGGGAATATAAAGTGTACAATCCTTGTCCTTAGAGAACTCACCGTGTGGTTGGAAGGGGGCATACACCTCCCCTAACAGCGGGGAAACAAGGGAGCATGTGATACTGGAGTTGCCCATAGTACTTTTGGGGTGGAAACGTGGAATAGTAAATTCGGGCTGAGGTGCTTAGGGGAGACTTCATGGAGGAAGTTGCATTTTCGCTGAATTTCCATAGAGAAGAACAGAAACAAAGGCATGGTTGCTTGAAAGTGAATGGACAGCTGTTGTGGCCAGAGCATCTGGTGGGATAAAAGGGTCTGGAAGAGACAGAACTATAAAGAAAATTTGGAAAGATGAGAGAACTGAAAGAATGATTTGGAAATCTAGGGTAAAATTAATGGAAAGAAAAGTAGATTATATTAAAGTAAAAAAATTGAAGGACATTTTATGAACAAAAGCAACCATGAAAAGCAATTTTTAGTTGGAAAAGGCAAGAAGTATAAGAATGAAAATAGATAAAACAAGGAAAGCCACCCCAAAAGGCATATTGTAAGTTATATAATTTACATAAATATGCAGATTTCTTTAAGATTGCGAGGCAATTAGAACTTGATGGCAAGAAAAGTCAGTGTATCAGTTACTCTTGCTGTTTAACATACCATTCCAAACAGTCTTCTTTTGCTCACAGATTCTGGGATCAGGGATTCGGATAGGGCACCACAGGGATGGTTTGTGTCTGTTCCATGATGTCTGGGTCACAACTGGAAGATCAGCAGCTGAGGGTGACTCCACATCTGGAGCCTGGCATCATCTGGAGTGTCTTCACGCACATGCCTGCTGGCTGAGGCCTGGGGCCTCAGGTGGGGCTGTCTTTCTGGAGCACCTCTGTGTTACTTGGGGTTATTCCATGTGGCCTGCGCTTCCTCAGGCATGGTGGCCTCAGCTTGTCACATTTCATATGTGGTAGGTCAGGGCCCCAGGTGTGATTGTTCCACTGGAAAAGGTGGAAGGTGCATTGCTTCTTATGACCTAGCCTTGGGGGTCACGTAGTGTCACCTCTGCTGTACTCTGGGTTGAAGCATTTACAAGCCCACCCATTTTCAAGAGGAGGGGAATCAGACTACCTCTGGGTGGAGGAGTGGAAGGCCCCATTGTAGAAGCGTGTGTGGGAGGAGAGGCTCTTGCACCATGTTGGTAAATACAATCTGCGGTAGTCAACAGATGGAAGAAGTCAGGTAACAGGCACAGGTGGAGCTGGGCCTTATACCAAGTCTCTTCTTACTTTATGCATCTGAATTATGGCAGCAACCGCTGCTCAGCCTAATGAACTCCTTTCTCCAGCCCCTTCATTTAGTTGTTTTGCTTTTAGGCTAACCTCCCTAAACCACCAAGGCATCACAGAGTCTCTTAGACTCTGAGTGATTCTTATTTCCTACCCCATCAGGGTCAGAGTACTTTTTTTTTAAACTGTAAGTTCATACCTTATCTATCCTATTTGTGTCTATTTGCATTTCTTAATACTGTGTTGTACTTTTCTACTTACCTTTTTTTTCATTCGTGCTTCTTCCTGCTTCCATGTCATAATTTATGGTGCTCTCATTTCCCAGATTGTTCTCCCTCTTCCTTTGTATTTAAATTTTATTGATTTTTCAAAGTTGACATGAAAGCATACCAATTCTATGAAGTCTTCTTTGCCATGGTCTCTCTCCCTGTGTGGACTTCACTCCCCTGGGTGTTTCCTCTGTGCTGTCTAACCCCCAGGTGGTCCTTAATAGAAGGGATCTGGCTTTTCTCTGTCTCCCGCTAATCAATTTGTTGATTGACTGAAGGTGGTGTGCGTGATGGGGCGACTGCCATTTACTGAGCGCTGCCTGTGGACTGGGCTTTACGTGTATTAGCTCATTTAACCCTCACATCAGGCTTGTGAGGTAGATTCTGTTCTTATCTTTACTTATGAGAAACTGAGGCCCCGAGCAGTTAGGTATCCTGCCCAGTGCGGCAGAGCAGGGATGTGCACCCCGGCCATCCGGCCGCACAGCACACACTCCTTATCAGTCGTGCTGGACTGCCTCCAGTACTCAAGAAGAAGTTGTGTGATCCATCTAACAGTGTTTATTTAAATTTCAAATGTGTATTAACTTGGTTATGTAGCATTGGCAGTTCTTTATACTGTTGTTAACACATTAACCCCTCGTTAAATCCTTTCATAAGCTTATTACATATCATTAATTCAGTTTTATAGAGATGATAAATCCTGCTTAGAATCTTCTGACAAATCATTGATACGACCAGTATTAAAAGTTATCTTTTCCAAATCATAGTTACTAGGGAAGAGGAGGATGCTTCCTACTAAGCTTCAGTCCCACCAGCCCTCACTTATGAGCAGCTTTATGCTCCAAAGTTCATCTAAGTCGACTGTCAAGAACTTTGCTTCGGGCTTCCCTGGTGGCGCAGTGGTTGGGAGTCCGCCTGCCGATGCAGGGGACACGGGTTCGTGCCCCGGTTCGGGGGGATCCCACATGCCACGGAGCAGCTGGGCCCGTGAGCCATGGCCACTGAGCCTGCACGTCCAGAGCCTGTGCTCCGCAACGGGAGAGGCCACAACAGTGAGAGGCCCACGTACCGCCCAAAAAAAAAAAAAAAAAAAGAACTTTGCTTCTGGGGGCGAATGCGTTATATTAAACTTGATGCTTTAAGTTCTTCGGGCAGGCCATGGTAAAACGTTTTGATTTGCAAATACAGTGGTGTTCTACCATGGGAACTGAAAGAGCAAAGTGATGTTCGTTCACTAACATCCACCTGCTATGTGTGGAGCTCTTGGGCTGAACTTGGAGCTTTCCCTGCGGCATCCGGAGCACGAGCGCCTCGTGCAGCAGTGGCCCTGTGAGCTCCCTCCCTTCCCCATCTTTCTTCCCACACCCCTCTGGCTGACCACCTAAGTGGAGGACTTCCTGGGCCCGCACCACCTGTGGGTACCCATGCTCACTGCAGGGGGGTGCCTGTGGCTGAAGATGGTCAAGGATAGGAGCTCCCGAGGTGAAGGGATTCTGGAGGTCACAATTTCTAGTCACACGCAGATCCTGCCTGCTTGCTGCTTCTCTTTTCACCCTGGCTGCTCTTTGCGTTGCTTTGCTCCATCTTACTTCAAGCGTGTGTGTGTGTGTGTGTGTGTGTGTGTGTGTGTGTGTGTGTGAGAGTGTGAGTGAAATATAACTCAAATACAAAATAATCTGTTAAAATGTCCAATTTATCCAATAATTGGCAAAGCAAACAACCGTCGAAGCACCTGCTGGGACAGGAAGTGGAGCAGTGTCAGGCCTCCGCGCTCCGCAGTATGTTCCTTCCCGGCACAACTCCCTTCCAGTTCCTGCTGGTAATCACTGTCACTGCTTCTAGGGAAATAATTTATTGTTTTTCCTTACAATTTTATCACCTAGTAATGTATCCCCACACACAGTTTTACCTCCTTTTAAACTTTACATAAATGAATCACATTAATTGCGTTCATTTGTAGCTTGCATATTTTGCTCAGTGTGATTTTAAGATTCATCCATGTTGTGACGCGTAGAGGCAGCTCGTGTTTGTGGCGGTGTGCTGTTGCATTGTATTCATTTGCTAGGGCTGCCATAACACAGTACGCCCACAGACTGGGTGACTTAAACAAGGGAAACTTATTTTATCACAGTTCTGTAGGCCACAGGTCCAAGATGAATGGTGTTGGCAGGATTGGTTTCCTTCTAGGGCCTCTTTCCTTAGCTTGTAGGTGGCCATTTTCTTTTAATGTCCTCATGTGGTCTTTCCTCATGTTGTGTGTCTCTGTGTCCTAGTCTTCTTGTAAAGATACATATTGGATTAGGACATATTGGATTAGGGCCCACCCATCTGACTCATTTTACCTTAATTACCTTTTTAAAGGTCCTGTCTCCAAATACAGTCACATTCTGAGGTATCAGAGGTTAGAGCTTCAACATAAGAATTTAGCAGGGGACACAGTTCAGCCCATAACATCCATTATGTGATTATGCCACAATTATCCATCATATTTTTTGATGGACGTTATGATTATTTCCAGTTTTAGGCTTTTATACTGCTATGAACATTCTTCTGCATGTATAATGGTGCAAGTGCCTAAGTTTCTTTAGGCCAGGATGGAGCATTCCATCCTAGGAGTGAATTGCTAGGTCATGTTGCACGGCTGAAACATCAGTGGATAAATCCAGGCTGTCTTCCAGAGTGGTTGCTTCAGTTTACACTCCTCCCAGCCAGCAATGTATGAGAGTTCCTGTTGTTTCACAGTTTTCCATCACTTGGTGTTGTCAGACTTTTAAATGCGTACCAGTCTTGCGGTGTGCAGTGCTTATTGCAGTTTAATTTGTATTTCCTATATTAGTAAAGAATTTGAACATCTTTTCCTTTATTGATTGGCCATTTTGATTTTGTGATATATTTGTTCAAGTTTTTTGTCCATTTTTCTATTAGGTGGTCTGACATTTTCTTATTGATTTGTAGGAAGTCCTTAAATATTCTAGATATAAGTTTTTTGTTAAATCTGGTGTAAATATTTTCTCAAACTCTGTAGATTGTGTGTTTTCACTGTTTTACAGTGTCTTTTGATGAATAGGCGTTCCTAATTTTAATGGGGTCAGTTTATCCGTCTTTTTCCATGTAGTCGATTTTTTAATGTATCTTAAGAATATTTACTGTGAGGTCATTAAGATAGATTCCTGTTTTATCTTCTAAAATGCTTATAATTTTGCATCTTATGTTTAGATCAGTAATATATCCGGCACTGATTTTTATGTATGGTGAGGATGACCCAGTCCCATTTTTTCTCTGTGAGTAGTCAGTTCTGGCATCGTTTATCGAAAAGACCCTCCTTTCTCCTACTGCCCCGAACCACCTGTGTCACAAATCAGGCGTCCATAGCGTATGCTCTGCTCTGCTCTGCTCCTAGGCTCTCCATTCTGTGTCACGGATCTGCTTGTCTCTCTCTGCAAGAGTGTTAGACAGATTTGCATCCTATTGCTTTGTAGTAGAGCAGTTCCTCCTGCCTTGCTATTGTTCTTCCAGAGTGTCTTGGTTATTCTTGGTTCCTTCCATTAACATTTTCATATCTGCCTGTCAGGTTCCACAAACAGACCTGTTGAGGTCTTCATTGGAATGCCTTAACTCTGTAAGATCATTTGGGGGGAATTGTCAATGTCATGAAAGACAAAACAAAGTAACACTGGGGAACTGTTTGAAGAAGACTAAAGAGAGACAATAACTTTAATGTAACGTGTAATGGTTTTTAAGAAAGTAATAAAGGCCCGGGACAAATGTGGACATTTTAATCTGGACTGTGTATTAGATGAGACCAATGCACCAATGTTAAATTTCCTGTTAAGTGTGATGGTTGTATGGATGCCTTTGTTCTTAGGAGATACATGCTGAAGAATTCAAGGTAAAGTGTTGTGTTGCCTATAGCTAGCTCTCAGTTCATAAATGAGAGTGGGGATGAGAGGAGAGGGCAAGGGAGTGATAATGGCAAAATGTTGACAATTGGTGAATCTAGAGAACAGGTAAATGAGTGTTCACTATTTTTTTTTTTACCTGAAGATTTAAAATTTTTCAAGATAAAAATTGGGAAAATTAAATTTCGTTTTGTATATCAGGAAATCGTAGAGAGCCGGATCCAGGCTAATTCTGCATTACCTTAGTGTGCTATATTAAGCAGATTTGTCACAAAAACTGATGGTGAAACAGCAAGCAAGATTGGTTATTAAAAAATTCTGTTTGTTTCAGCTTACTCGATACACATTTCAATCATATTGGAACAGCAAATGTCTGTGGGCCGGCTCTCCAAGTAAAAAATATATTAATAAGCGTTTTGTGCCAATTGCTGATTGCTAGGAAAAGAAAACTGGATTTTTAAAAAATACTGATTAGAGTTCTGGAAATCTTTTCCTATGTCATACTAAAAGGTGAGCAAAGTAACTCATAGGAGTTACACTCCATGCAATCTAGTTTCATAAAGCTAGGCTAAATATTTTTTTTACAAAAGCATTTCTGGTGCTTGAATACTAATGTTTTTATTTTTCATAAAGGATCTCAGACCCTTTGTTCTCATAGCAAATATCTTCACAATCTATTAGGAAAACTCTGAGTTTTGTTTCAATTATTAGTTATTACAGCCAAGGCACACAGGGAGTTAAATGATTCCACTAGTCATGCAGTGAATTAGTAATGTTAGTGGACTCACAGTTGTTGACTTTTCTTTGCATTAGACTCTTTCTTTTCCTGAATGTTAAATAGGTGATTTCTTATCAAAATGATTTGTAAAGTAAAACATCTAACAATAACAACAAAAAAAATCTTCTAACAGCAAAAGGAAGAACTGAGCTTCTGAAAATCAATCTTCGGGAGGTTGAATTGGATCCTGATATTCAACTGGAAGATATAGCAGAGAAGATTGAGGGCTATTCTGGTGCTGATATAACTAATGTTTGCAGGTATTTTTTGTTGTTGTTAATGATCTGTGACGTTAGACATTAGTTATGGATTTATCAGGAGGACTTGTCTTAAAGTCAGTGTGCAGTTGACCCTTGAACGATGCAGGTTTGAACTGTGTGGATTTTTTTCACTAAATATATCCTGTAGTACTACAGGATCTGCGGTTGGTTGAATCTGGAACTGTGGATAAGGAGGAATCGCTCGTTCAGAGGGCTGACTATAAGTTATTCCCGGATTTTCAACTGTGCCAAGGGTCTGCACCCCTAACCCCCGTGTTGTTCCAGGGTCAACTGTAGTTCACCTTTTAGAGCCTTTGATTTTTAAGAAATTGTTTTGCCCAACTTGGTCATAAATGGCTTTGACAACCTAAGGTTAATTTAGCCCTAAATTGGAGACTAGCTGCATCAACATAAAATAATAGCATTTTGTTTTGGTTGGCATTATTTTACTACACGCAGATGAACAAAGGTGATCAATTTTATATGTATATATATATAAAAATTTCCCTTTCAGTTTAGTGACATCATAACTTTTAGACAATTCACATCACTCAGTGAAGAGGAATTGTTTTTAGTACTTAACTTCCCTAACAATACTTAAATTGACATCAGTAGCCTTTCCTTAAAACCATAACATCTGTGTTACTCATTTTTTCTACGAGTATTTGTCCTATTTGCGTGTAAGTTTAGTGGCACTCAGCAAGCTCACAATAGCTTCTACTGTTACCATAGAAAAATGTATACACAATAGCTTCTACTGTTACCATAGAAAAATGTATAAAAATCTGAAGTTTTGGTTGGCTTGGCTGCCTAATAGCTTTTTCGTGAGCACTAGTTGTACACTTCTTCCTAACCTGCGTAATTATTTACAAGTGATCAGAATGAGCTGAAAATAGGACCCAGAGAAGCCAGGTTTTCTCTCTTCACTTGCCCACAAATATTCCATGTAGGGAATTCCACATCCACTGTATTCAGATATATTCATGCTCCAGAGAGAGAGAGGTTCCTGGCTTTACCTCCTCTAATTAGGTTGTAGACAAACTGGTATAAGATTTGAGTTATGTTAACATTAGCCGTATGTTTATTTCCAAGTATGCAATTCAGTATTCCATAATTCTCCTTCAGTTTCCTAGACTTGTGGGCTGTCTTTGAGGAGCAAGTGGGGAAAAGAAAATTCAGTACCATCTGAGCCCAACCTAGACTTTTAGGATTCATTACAGTACTTTTCATGTTTAAGTCCTTTGCATCTTGTTTTAACCTTTCCTGAGCCCTCAGGATGTCTCTGAAGTGGAAAATTCTGAGCAGCATGGTAAAAACATATAAAATGATCTTTTGAATGTTTTCCCTTAACATGATCACAGTTGAATATGTTTAAAACATTTGCAACAATAAGTATTCACTGATTTTGGTATATTTTTAGGGATGCCTCTTTAATGGCAATGAGACGACGAATCAATGGCCTAAGTCCAGAAGAGATCCGTGCACTTTCTAAAGAGGAACTTCAGATGCCTGTTACCAAAGGAGACTTTGAATTGGCTCTTAAGAAAATTGCTAAGTCTGTGTCTGCTGCAGACTTGGAGAAATACGAAAAGTGGATGGTTGAATTTGGATCTGCTTGAATTTCTGTCAGCTCTTTCATTTCTGGTATTTTTGTTTATAAAATGTGAAGAAATTCCAGCAATTTTTTAAAAAAACAGGTTTGGAACTTTACATTGGAGAGATTTTCTCTTAAAGAAAAAATTTAAAACACAAAAGAACATACATATACTTGAGAAGTAAGAAAAGCTTACATAGAGAGCCTGATATCCACATATCCATGCATTATAGTTGCACACCCTAACCAGAGTGTTGGGGGCTGAAGAAAGCAACCAGTGTGCTATCGTAGAAACTTGTTTACAGAAAATGTAGAGGGAGCTCTGTTTCTCACTAGTGTTCATTGTTTTTTAGTTTTTTCTATTCTTTGCTCTGAACTTGAGGGACCTATATCTGTTGGCTTTTAACATCAAAACTGGGTTTGTGTCAGATCTATTATTTGTTGTTAAGAATTATGGTTTTGGATTAAATAATGAATCTGCTAGTTAAACCTTTAGAATTCACCTACTACTGTTAGAGTCTATTATATAGTTTGAATTTTCCCTTCCCTTCCCTCACCATTCCCTCTACTAGCTATTTAATCACTTATTGAGCTTTATGGGGGAATAGCCTCATGCTTTGTGGTTTTTGAATCCTTTTGCCAAGTGGCTTCTCTGGTTTTCAGTATTTGTTTTGCTGGCCGTATTTTACATTGGAAGGGTGGAAAGAACATCATGCTTGCATAAGATGCTCTTTTTCATTCTAGACTTCTGAGTTTGTTTTCACTTTTCCTTCAATATGTTCAACAGATAAACCCTTGATTTTTCTCAGCTCAAACATTGTTTTTTGCTGAATTTGCCTTTCATATTCTAAATAAATGCTTTGGTATTCTAAACAAGTCCACTCTCTTGTGGCTAATGCAAAACAAACAAAGCAAAATCTTTATGACTTTCGAGACAGCTTGTTTATTAACAAAATAACATCGTGCATAATGAACAACGAACATTTAAGAATCATTCCTTGTCTAGGTTGAGTGCTTGTACGCACGCTAAGATTAGGTTAGAAATATGATATGCCCATTCTTTTCAGCAGGAATTAGACCGTAGAAGGAGGCCAGAAAAGGAGAGGCCATGTATCTAGTCACAAGTAGAGTAGCCTAGTGTTAATTTTAAAAAATTACATTTATCCTGTTTTGATTGGGCAACCTCTGCTTTAATAGTCAAGCTTAAAAAAATTTGTATTTGATGATATCCTGAATTTTCAATTTTGGACAGTAACTACTAGTTTAAAACCAGAAATAACATATAGCTTTTTTGACAGTTAAACTCTTAGCAGCTTCCTTAAGAGATTTCTTCCCCCTACTTAGAACCATATACCACAGTATTCATCTAATGCTTTAAATTACCCCCCTTTCCTCTGAGGCATAGATTTATAAGAGTTAAAATCATGAGATATCATGATTTTATTTTAATTGATTTAGTTCATCTTAAAAGTTGAAATGAGAGAACTTTCCTTTTATTCATGAACTTTTAAAATAAAGAAATAAATAATCCCACTAAGATAATCTTGCAGACTATTGCCATCCAGTAAGTTATTTTTTTCCCGAAGTCCTAGGGGCAGTCATTACAACCTTAGTGTTTTGATTGCCAAAACTTGTTTGCATAGTTTAGTCAGACCATTTTGCTAGATTTCATGTATTTGTCTTGGCTTACATTTCAATTTTTTTTTGAATTCTTCATGCATAATAACGTGGTAATTTTGATTTTTTAAAAACTATCAGTTGAGCAGTATTTGGAGACTCAAGCCTCCTAGGAGCTTATCTTTACTGTGTTAAGTCAGTCCGGTGTGTTTTTTATTTCCCTTGTTTCTCACTTTGCTCTGTCAGTGGATGGTGAATGCTTTGTGTGTATTAACCCCTTAAAGGATCCTGAGGAGATCGCTGGGGCGTTCTGTCCGACCTTTCCTGCACATGGTATGTGCATTGTCTTTATTGCAAGGCTGTGTTGCCTTACCCAGAATGAGAGCATTTTTGTGTTTTATTTTCTTTTTTCTGTTGTATCATCAAATTAGAAAGATCTGGTTCCTTTCATTACTCTGAAAACCTGAGTGTTTGGGGTTCTTCAGCACAGTGATGTCGGGACTAAGTTTTCTACACTTCTGTCTCGCAGGTATCTGATCAGATAATCCTCCATCTTAGTAGGCTCATGTTGGTTGCCTGCTGTGTGCCTGTCCCTTGGGTGGGCGCTCTGCGGCCACAGAGTTGGACCAGGCAGTGCAGTACCGACTGGGCACTTCCTGTAATTACACCGTGTAGCTTCTGGCTCCCGCTAATGAAACGATTTCAATTTATAAGTGGAAGGCACAGTAACCTGCGAGTTGCTTTAAACGTTTTTCTCTCTTTAAATTTGCTTTAAAATTAGAAGTGGTATCCATTTGCTTGAACAACAGGACTACTATAGATCTTGGCTATTTTCATGGACAATTTTTGTCATTTCCCAAGCTACATGTTCATTGTAAACACATACACATGCAATTATGGCAAACATGTAAACGTGTTACATGTTTACTGCAAACATTTTGCTTGCACAATTCCTTTACTTTTAGAAGGAAATGAATATTAATTGAATGTGCCAGACAAATGGCTCTCTAACGGAGGCCGGAACCTTCTAGTATCCATGTAGAAAATAGACGATGGCGTCACAGACTTCATCTTCAGTCAGCAGCAGTGTGGGCATTCCAGAGTGACCAGACACACTTTGGGCTTGGACCTCTACCTCCCAAAATGCCAAGACAGCTTGGAAGAGGTAACATGTTGTGGTCTAGCTGCCTAACTGGGGGTTTCGTTTGGGCTCCAGAGACTGCAGTTTTTATGATGTGATATTTGACTGTCCAAACATAGGCTGAAATCACTAATTACTCAAAAAGTGAGCAAGCAAGTGTCTGGTAAATCTGCCGTAAAAAAACATACATGTACATCAGGAAAAATGTGTGTACATAGCCCAGATTTTCAATATAAGTGTCACTCTTTCACTTTGCTACATGCAGCCTGACTCTTCTGAACAGAAAGTGTTGGTACTGTAGGTTTCGAACACCTTGAGTTTGTTTGAATCCCCTCCCTGGAAGTTTCTGTCTACACTGCCGTATCCATGATGAGAATCACAGACCAGTTGACGCGGTTCTGTTTCACTTTCCTTACCCTAGCAACCTTGAGGTAAAGTGAAGGATGAGGCAGGTATTGCTTGTCATGTGGGCTTTGGCTCCTTCTGTGTTGTCTTGATTATTGACTCTTTTGGCATAATAGTAGATTCCCACTCCTCCTTTTCTCTTGTGAATGATAAGTCACCTCAGGGTATTTCCTGTGTGATAGGCATAAAATGTTAAGGATAATTGTTGGCCTTTTCCAAGAAAGGGCCACTTTAACCATATGAAGAAACAATAGTAATCCTTCTTTTAACATTTGTTTTGTATCTTCTGTTCCATAATGGTTTTGATTGTGTAGTAGTTTGTACATACCGCTTAATTTGTGATGTACATAATTTTTTTTTTGCGGTACGCGGGCCTCTCACTGCTGTGGCCTCTTCCGTTGCGGAGCACAGGCTCCGGACGCGCAGGCTCAGCGGCCATGGCTCACGGGCCCAGCCGCTCCGCGGCACGTGGGATCTTCCCAGACCCGGGCATGAACCCGTGTCCCCTGCATTGGCAGGCGGACTCTCAACCACTGCGCCAACAGGGAAGCCCAATGTACATAATATTTATGTGAATCTAAGAATCTGTCACAATAGAAAAGGGTAGGAATTATAGTTGGAGGGCGTGTTAGGGGAATACAAATATTTAAACCCCAAATGTTTTATTCTTATCTCTGCTAATTATTTTTTTTTTTGCAGAAAAAGCTAAAAACTGTAATAATTACTATGTTTACTTATTTATACCTTTAAATTAGGCTTTTCATACTTATTTATTTGATTTTTTAGGACGTTTGCTTTTAATATTGTTTTCTCTTATGAAAACTATATGATATTTAAAAATAAAGTCCCTAAGATAACACATATGTTTTTAAACATTCACAAATTAACAATAATTCTTTGAATTTTTATTAGGTTTTTTGGCTCCGGACAACTCTTTAACTTTAGGAATATTTCTCAATTTCCAGATGACTTGTTAATAAAAACAGGAAAAATATTAAGGTAACGTCATCAAATTTATTCTTTTTATTTTACCTTTCTCCTTTGTTGATTGATTTTATTTTATATGTATAGAAATAACCTAGATTCTGCTTTGTCACCAGCAGTGTGTAGGTTTCTGTACATATGGAAATTTGGTAGGGAATTAATGTGGAGGTTTTCCTCCTATGAAAGGACTCCCATTTTATTTTAAGTTCAAAATCATAAAATGCACTTTTGTTTTACAACCTCTGAAATGACTAAATATTGCCCTTTGGAAAACCTGAGTCTTTGCACGTGTTATTTCCAGAGTCTACCTCAGTCAAACAGGCTTAGTTTTAGGTGCGAATGAATTGAAACCATATTGAAATTCAGTTCGTCATCTGTACTATACCTATGTGTTCGTCCAAGCGCTTCCTTCTCTCTCCTCTCTCACTCACTTTTTTTAACACTGAAATTTCACTTGAAAATATTTGTTGTTCTTCCTCTGGGAAAGCCATATATTCCAAGTGAAGCCTCTACAGAATGTCTGGGTGAGTCTTCCCCTCTTTGTTGGGACAGCTTCATCACTCGATGTTCCTCATGTCAAGGAGTGGTTTCAAACACAACACACCTCCCGTTCTCTCATAGCTTCATAAATACAAACTCACGTGACAGCATTAAAAGTCTCGGGACCTAACTGTTCCTGTACAAGGACCTAAGTACTTCATGGAAACACACCGAGGTGGACACGTGACATGTCTGTTCACACGGCAGCAGGGCAGCAGGCGTCGCCTTCGGTTAACATTGTGCGGACACAGTGTCCAGCGAGATCGCTATGTGCTGTAAGTGTTTTGTTAAGATTTTTGTTTCAGTGTCTGTCTCCCAGTATTTTGAACCTAATTTAAAGAAAAAACGTTTCCAAATTGTATTTATTAAATGTGCTTTTCCTTACATTTTGTGCGGCTACATCCCTAGCTTCATGAGCTTAGCTGTGTCTGTGCGTAGGTTGTAGTTTGGTAATAAATTTCTAGAGTGTGGCTTGTCGGCGTTTTCTTTGTGGTTCATATTTGATCTACAGTCGCTGGTCCACTTATTGCCACCAGTGGGAGTAACAAATCCCTCACTAGTAAGGGATGACTTTTTCTGGAGTTTCAGTTCTTATAAAATCACATATTGTGAACCTGACATTTTGTGTTTGCCGTGCATTGTGCTAATAGTTTCAAGGTTGATGTGGCTAAGATAAGAATGGCTTTTCAATTAATTCTAACTGGTTTAACAAATACACGTATTTGTGTAGCACCATTGCAAAGTGGATGTTCCATAAGGTGAATTTTCCACATGACGGTGTCTTTTTTTTTCTTTCCTGTTTCCATTTTTCTTTTTTAACATCTCTATTGGAGTATAATTGCATTACAATGGTGTGTTAGCTTCTGCTTTATAACAAAGTGAATCAGCTATACGTATACATAAATCCCCATGTCCCCTCCCACCCTCCCTATCCCACCCCTCTAGGTGGTCACAAAGCACCGAGCTGATCTCCCTGTGCTATGCAGCTGCTTCCCACTAGCTATCTATTTTACTTTTGGTAGTGTATATATGTCAATGCCACTCTCTCACTTCGTCCCAGCTTACCCTTCCCCCTCCCCATGTCCTCAAGTCCATTCTCTACATCTGCACCACATGACTGTGTCTTATGTTATGAATTCTCCAAAACTATTTTTTTTTAGTTCACAGGCTGTATTTTTTGAGCAAGGTTATGTTTACAGAAAAATTAACCTGTATATGAGGAGAGTTCTCATATACTTCTCCCCCTCCCCCCCCCCCGCCATTTCCCCTTTTATCAGTATCTCGCTTTAGTGTGATTTGCTTGTTTTAGTTGGGTCAGTATTGATTATTACTAAAGTTCATAGTTTATATTACAGTTCATTGGGTTTTGACAAAAGCATAATGTCATATATCCACCATTACAGTGTCATAGGGAATTGTTTCACTGACCTAAAATCCTCCCTGCTCTGCCTGTTCATCTTTGCCCCTCCTCTTAACCCCTGGCACCCACTGATCTTTCTACTGTCTCCACAGTTTGCCTTTTCCAGAATGTCATATAGCTGCAATCATGCAGTCTGCACCCTTTCTAGGCAGGCTTCTTCCCCTTAGCCATATGCATTTAAGGTTCCTCCTTGTCCTTTGTGGCATCGTGGAATGATACTCCAGTGCATGCGTGTACCAGTTTGTTGGTCCATTGCCCACTGAGGGGCATCCTGTTGCTTCCAGGTTTTAGCATTTATGACTAAAGCTGCTGTAAACATTCCGGTGCAGGGTTTTGTTTGGACATAAGTTTTCAACTCATTTGAGTAAATACCTAAGAGTACTGTTGGTGGAATGTATGGTAAGAGTATGTTTAGTCTTGTGAGAAACTGCCAGACTGCCTCTGAGTGGCTGCACCATTTGCATTCCCACCAGCGATGAGTGGGCGTCCCCGTTGCTGCACGTCATCACCGGCGTTTGGTGTTGTCAGGGTTCCGATCGTGCCATGCTGATAGGTGTGTCGTGGGTTCTCATTGCTGTTTTAATTTTCAGTTCTCTAATGACATGATGTTGAACATCTTTTCATATGCTTATCTATTTTTAATTGGTTTTTACTGAAACCTTTCTAAAAGGTATCACACTTGTTCTCTGACTTTGTAAAGTAGAGAATTTGAACGTAACCTTTTCTTTGTCATTCAGAGTTCTCCTTGTGATGTGCTACCCTCAGCAGCTAGTGGACGGACAGCAGGGCTTTTCTACCTGTCACTCAGTGGTCTTTGAGTTCTGGTGTTTGCTTCTGTAGCATTTTTACTCTTCTGTTATCAGGCTGTCAACCTTTATTTCTCTTCCAATTTCCGGCCTGCAGTCTTCAGTGAACCTAATGAAAAGAAACAGTTGTTAGGCGTGTTAGAATTGCGGGTAAATTAGGAGTCCAGCCATTTGGGGATGAGGAGTGATAGGGAGGTCTGTTCTTTGAGTGTTCGTGTTTGTGTCATTTATCTAGGCCGTCTGTGCCCTTTCTAGCTTTATCTTTAGTTCTCAGAGTGTTCCAGGTAGACCAATGTGAAGTAGATATTTATGCATCATTATTTTGTCATGTAGTTGTATAATATTTATAGCTGGAAGGCACCTAGCAACAATTTAATTCCGTGGCTCCACTTCTTTTCTTCCTGTCACCATTGAGGTTTTGATCTCTTAAAGGATGTGAAGAAAAAGAATGAGGTACAAAATTAATTAAGGACAGAAGTAGGACACATATGTGCCTAGGGCCTTCCCTTCAGTCCTTCCTACTTTCTCCAGGTGTATGGCCAGTGCCGCCTTGAGATGGCTCATGGCAGAGCACACTGGATCGCTAGGGGGCCTGCCCAGAACCAGGAGTTCAGGTGGAAACGGCGAGGGAAGATAGAAGCGTTGCCTGACCAGCGGCAGCTGCTTCCTTGCAAATGGATGGGTGGAAAGGCAGGGTGGGCTCAAGTCTCACCTGGCTGATTGCATCAACCCAGGCTCAGATTCAGGAGACTGGTGCACCGTGCTTTCCTCCCTGCCTGCCTGGGTATCACCACGGTCAGATGCTCCTGGCCCAGCAGACCCAAACCTGGGAGCAAATGACTTGGTCCAGTCCCCTCGTGTCACAGGTAAAGGAACTGTGCCAAGGGAGATTTTAATATCTGTGTTCAAGATCACATTCTGAACTGGGAAATAGGACTTATATCTATTTCTGATCTTAACAAATGCTGCAGGCAAGGTATAATGAAAGCAAGCTAGACAGGGGAACATTTATTAAGGACCTTAAAGCCTCTGCGGCATGGTGCCGATACAGACTGTTCAGCTAAGTTGATGATAGTTAAGAATAAGAAGTATCAGATAAATTAACGTCATAGGACTGGCGCTAACATTTATAATGTTTACTGTATGCAAGCTACTGTACTTTTATTGCTTTATTAAATCCACACATTAGTTCTAAGATGTATTTACTATTATTCTCTTGTTGCAGAAGAAGAAACTGAGGCTTATAGAGTGATTTGCTCTAGTCATTTGGCTCCTAAGAAGTAGAAGAAAAAATGGAACCTAAGTCAGTCTAGTTCCAGAGCCTAGTCCTTTGCCATATTCCAAGGTTACTTTCAACAATGTTAAATGCAAAAGTACTCAATTCTTGAAATAAATATGTTAACATTCACCCATTTTTCTGAGGTTATTTATCACCGTTTTACCATCCCTTTCCTGTAACTTTTTTTTTACCAGGAGACTTTTGGGGAGACTACAGTGATAGATTCTGTTACAGTATTTATGTTTATAATAATAGGAAAAAATAATGGCTTGTGTTGTGGGATTAACATGACTTTGGGAATATTGTTGCCCTACGTTATATCAGAGTGTAAATATACAGCTATTTCTTTTTCAGGGCCGGTTTTATGAAATGAACTGATCATTCTAAGAGTTTCCATGAATCATATTTAAATCACCAACTTAAGTGGTATAGAGCTCAGTCGTTTATTTTTACTAATAAGATTCCTGACCGTGTTCTGCATAGAGGGCGGCAGCTCCAAAGTCCTCAGCTGTATGTATGGTCGCCATGAGTTACCAGAAGAGCAGCCCCCTGTACTTACCCTGGCTTCAATGTCTGTATTTGAAGAACTACCCCAGAGCTGAGTTTAGCTCTGAACGTTCAAAATGCTTTCAATCAGCACATCTTAAATAACTTCTTTCAACAAATAACTAATCATGGTATGACTACTGTATTCCATAACATAAATCCTAAACTATAGTGTTAGTAATTAGTGTTGTAATTAGAGATGGGTGAATCAAGCTTCGTTTGGGATTTGTAAAATACCTCCAGCTATTTTTCAAACATTCTGAAATATATTTTATAACATTTCTCAAACATACTTTACCAAGCATATTTCCTTTAATTTTTAAACCCTTGTGTATTTCAAGGTGAATTCAATCCATAAGTTTATGATTCATTTGTGCTTAACTCATAGAAATTACTTTTTAAGCACAACTTGGTTTCTAAGGCCTTAGGAAACCCTTCTCATGAAATCTGTAAGCCTTTAAAAGCCTTTTCCCCAATCAAACTTTTTTTCCTCAAAGATAAATGTGTGTGAAATGTTTTAGTTTGGTTTACAATGCAGAGCCCATGTTTCAAAATCTAAGCTAGTTCTGAATTTAGTACACGTTATTCTGCCTTTACTGTAAGAACTGGCTTCGTTTGTGTCTCTCTGTAAAGAGCTGGTAATGACAGTGCTCTCTTGAAAACCCAGCGCACCGACATTCCATGCCGTCTCCCGGAGTTGTAGCACAGGGGACAGACATGCGTTGATCAAACACAGCAAACCGAATTAGCTGTTCATCAGGGATCTGTCGTGTGCTGAATGTATATACATGTTTGTACGTATTCAGATATACATGTACACACTCATAAAAATGCTTGAGTCCTTGTAGGTTGTCTTTTTTGTTTTGACCTCTATTTAGAAATTCTAACAAGATGATATTGTATTCTGGATTAAATTAATAATTTACTGTGAAATGACCGTAATTGTTCTCATCTCTCTTCGAAGAGAACTGTTTTTCACCTGAGATTTAGTTCACAGGTTTCTGTTGCCTAGCAGTGGGTCTTTGAGAACAGCTTTTTGTATAGTTTTAAATGAACGGGTTGAGGGTGTGAAATCTTCTTAGAAGAAGTAAGGTTATTGCAGTGAAGGTAAAAGGAAATATGCTGACAACTAATTGGACAAAATGTCATCCAGCACAGCGGCTCTGGAAGAGATTTGCAGAAGCTAGCAACGTAAGAATGGACTTTGCTCAAGGCAGCTAGAAACTGCATCCAGAAATATTCATGGTAAAAGAAAAGCACCATTTTCCTAGGTTCTCATTAGGGAATGGTATGAAATACGTATTTGCTTATCATAAGAAACAACCTCATTAGTTCCTATTCTTAATGAAAACTCTCATTTTCCCCCTGATTTTTTTTAGTGTGGGATTATTAAACAATGAAAACATCTTTTCTTTGCTTTTCAAAGTATACCAGTTTCTTATATATTTTATTAGTTTGTACTATAAATGAACTTTTAATATTTTAGAAAAGTCTTTTATGATAGATGAATTCCTTTTGAAATTTAGCACCTGAATTTTTCTTTATTCAAACTAAAATGAAAAACCTCTTGCAGGAAGGGAGACTTTTACCTTTTGCTTTTATATGATAATTATTTTGCTTTACAAAGGAAATATGCTTACAAATATATTAAGGTGGTTTTTAAAGAGCAGTATTTATAGAAATCCAGTCAGTGCTTGCCTTTACTTTTGCCTCCTGAAAGCCCTCGGCCTGAAAGTCAGTCATGGCTCTGGACCCCATTGCATGTGCCTTGCAGGGCAGGATTGTGCTGGTCATTTCGTGTGACCTGGGACAGTGCTCTGCAAACTCCTGTGACGATGCCTCTCCATCGGTAAGATGTTTGTGAGTTTTACACGATAGTTTACACTATATTACAATATATTTACTCTACTGATAATCTACAGAATGTTTGTAATTTATAAAAATATGCACAAAATTAGAAAATTTAAGGACTGCAAATATGAAAACATGAAAAATAATTTTATTGGCACAAAATGCCCTCCAAAAATCATGGATAATATTTTTATCGAGAACCATGAGATTAAATATGGTTCATTTTTTTTAAAAAACCCTTGGGCTAGACTAACTAGGTACAGCGATTTAGTTAATTTTAGTGTTTAGTTTTAATGACTTTCGTAGATGAAAAAGTTACCTCACAAAAGTGTGTAGATGCAAGTGGAGGAAATAAATCATTGGCTGCAGTTACAAATCATGAGCTTCATTTTTTAATCACAGCCACTAATTATGCAGAACTTTTCATTTAACTTTGGCTGTTAAGTCTGCATCTTCCCTGGTGTCAGTCAGTTCTTGCAAATTAATTGGAAGGTTGCATTTTGTATGAATAGTTTCAAAACCCGCTGAACCTCTTCATTTGGAAGACTTTTATTTTTTATCACCACTAGTTTACCTTTTACTTTATTCTAAAGAACACTTGTGTGCACATTATGATGTGAATGACTACAGTTCCACTGGTGAGGAGAATCTAACCTAAACGTGGTAATAACTGGAACACAGAATGGGTTCCTCTTAAGATGAATTTGCCCAAGATCTCTAAAATCTGTCTTTGTGAATTAGCTTCATAATGTATTACACAGGCATATATGTGTTTCATAATTTGCATTGTGAATAACATAGCCTAAAAACACAAAATTCCAACTATTTTCTTTATATAAATATATTCCTTCCATTCATTTGATCAATATTTTTTGAATAATTGCAATGTGGAAGATATTTAAATAGGGGAAGTTGTTTCAAGTTTAGATTGCACATATTAGAGTTTCTAATAGGAAACTCACTGTTTTCGGCAACAACATCACAGAACAATGGAAACAAATCCTCGAGATCAGGGCCTGGGAGTCTTCCCTCCGCCTGCCACCCTGACCCTCATATGCCCATCAATTCCAGTTCTCAATCAGTCCTACTGATTGTTCTCCTGATTCTGCTTAGTCTGGAGGTGATGGCCCTTAAATGCCTCAGGACAAGTTTAATTCCTGTCCTGGGTTTTCATTTCTCTTCAGACTTGGAATAATTCCTGACTTCTGGATATGATATGAATATTTCACTGTCCATTTCTTCCTCTTCATTTATCAGTGATCCCTGGGCCGCTTCCACCACGGTTCCTCCACTGCGTGTGGAAAGCATGCCCCGGGCCGTGTGCTTGCTGCTTCCTGCGCTGGGAACGTTGGTTCCTGTCCTGGTTGGGGGGACGTGCAGGTAGCTGTCGCTCCCGAGGACGGCGCTGCTTGCCGACCTGTCCTTGTTCACGGAGGGATAGAGCTGGTCAGCTAAATGTGAGTGGGCTTGTTGGGGGACGAAGAGCAGGACAGAGGCTCTCGTTCCTGACAGGGAAGTGCAAAGGGGTGAGAGTCGGACTGGAAGGAAAAATCAAGAAGGGAGGAGGTTGAGTTTTCAAAGAGAAGGAATCTCCGTGTGTTTTTGACTGGGTGAGGGAGGTTGGCATGAACTGCGAACGTCTGGTCTTATTTGGGCTGTGCATACTCTGGTCATCGCACCATCTTGGCCCTTTGGCTAGAGATCTGTTATTTTGGGAACAAGGATCTGTCCCAGGAGAGCACTGTGGGGTTGGGAGAACTTCAGTTCGGGAGTCAGAACCGGGATTCCAGCCTCAGCCCCGCCGCTTCCCAGCTGGGTGACACGGGGCAAGTTGCTTATCCTCTCTGTGCCTCTGTTTTCTCACCTTCAGATGGAGATGATGATGATGGACCTTCCTTACAGGACTGCTGGGAAGATGAAATGAGATACTTGAAATATAAAGTGCTTATCAGTTTCTGGCCCCATAATAAACCCGCAATAAATGTGACCCGCGCCGGTGTGCTCGAGCTGGCTCCTCACAGGCTTTCTCAGAGCCAATTTTTTTAATTTAAGTTTATTATTATTTTTTCTTTGGCTGCGTTGGGTCTTCGTTGCTGCGCGCGGGCTTTCTCTAGTTGTGGCGAGTGGGGGCTATTCTTTGCTGCGGTGCACGGGCTTCTCATTGCGGTGGCTTCTCTTGTTGCAGAGCCCGGGCTCTAGGTGCTCGGGCTTCAGTAGTTGTGGCTCGTGGGCTCAGTAGTTGTGGCTCGCGGGCTCTAGAGCGCAGGCTCAGTAGTTGTGGCGCACGGGCTTAGTTGCTCCGCAGCATGTGGGATCTTCCCGGACCAGGGCTCGAACCCGTGTCCCCTCCATTGGCAGGTGGATTCTTAACCACTGCACCACCATGGATGTCCCTCGGAGCCAATTGTTGAATATTTTAAAATGCTGCAAGTCTGTCAACCTGTTGATAGCTTGAAATTGGCTATGGTGAGAGTATTTATACCGTGGAAATCCGCAAACAGCGCAAGTGAGGATTCCTCCTCCACATGCCCCCTTGCGGAGCCAAGCTCTTTTTCTTTAATATGGGCTTTGTTTCTTCCTGCAAATAAAGCAGCTCTGGATGCCTAGCCCGGCTCTTCGTCAGTGCCTCTCAGACACGTAGATGCAGTGGTGAGGAAGACTCCTGACCCTGTGCTCAGAGCGCATGGGGTCTGTTTGCTTGGCAGTGCGCCATTTGGCCTCAAGGGGGGAAGGCTGCTTTGGGTCTGCCACAACTAGGGACCACTCTCTTCCCTGAGCTCGAGTTTGCTCTGATACTTTTATTGTGATGTAACAGAAATCTTAGGACACCAGAAATAGACCAAAGTGTCCCACTACCCTTTCATTCCCTGACACACACAGCCTGAGCTGTGTCTAGGCGGTACCCACGCTGCTTTCAGCCTTTCACCAAAGGTGAGATTCTGCAATCACCCCCGTATTGGCGTGGCTTCCCTAGTGGTCATGGTAGACCCGTGTACACAGAAGTGTTTTGCTAAATGCTTGTGAGAGCTCTTAGGCTATTTTTCCAGCAAAGGTAAGAGAGGCAGGATGAAGAGAGGGTCCTGTTCTCACTGCTTTTAGTACCTTTCGTGAACCAAAACACGGGTTGTGGTAGCACTCAGCTCGAACTCTCTTGCCTCATTTAGCAGACGAAGTCTCAAATTTCTCCCTCTTTACAATAGGAACAAAAAAAAGCAAGCATCATTTCTCAAAAAGAGGCACTTTAAATATGGAATTTACAAACTACACACTGTCTCACTGTCTTTCCTTACTGCAGATACATGCATATGTCCTAGAGAAGGTCCCACAGGTAGAGCTTCGTGTACTTCGCTTAAGAATCACAGACCAGAGTTGCAGTTTGTTAGTCCCATTTGCTTTTCACAGAAAGAAAAAGCATTACATGATGTCAGAGGGTTTCAGTTTCCATAAAGGGGAGTTTTCCAAGGTTTTCTGGGTGAGGAAGTTTTCTGTGTAATCCATGGGGGCTTGTGCACAAAGGCACCTGGAAAGGTCTAGCCAGGACTTATTTCTCCAGGTTTTCTAATTTGAATCTCATACAGATATTAATTGATTTATGTAGGTCTATTATTTAGACCTGTATAAAGTCAGTTTAACTTATTGAATGCCCAGTAGATCTGAGGCACAGCCATTGCCTTAAGGGACTCGTCCCGGTAGAGAAAGCCCTGAAACAAACCATCACCGAATCCTAGGGGCATCAACCACAGTGAGCATGTGACTGGGCAGCGGTGTGGAGGGGAAGCACAGAGGAGGTGATGTCCTGAATCACGGAGAGGAGTTTACCACGTGGCAAGAGCGGGGATGCTAGTCCAGGAGCGGTGACGGTCACCGTCTTCCTGCTGACTTGTGTTACAGTTATTAGTTGCCTTTTACCAGAGCAGGTTCTGTTACACACTAGACGGTGAGCTCTGGGAGGGCAGGGAGCGGGGGTCCTCGCCGTCTCCCCCGCAGAACTCCGCACACAGGAGGGGCTCCGTCCGCAGTGGGCAGTGAGAATCCTACAAGAAGGCTCTTTCTTCACTGTGACCCCGTAAGCAAAGCCCTTGTGAAGAACACTGACACGAAGAAACATGCACTGTGTGATGATGGCAAAGTTGGATGTTAGTCTGTGGACCTGGCCTTAGTAAACACAAAACTTCATTTCCGTTCATTTGTATGTAGCTTAAAGGTCCCTTATCTTGAGCGCTGGTTGTGGAGTTGTTGTGAGACTGCCTTGCCGGTCTTCTCAGGAGGGGCGGTGGCCCGGCCATAGTCCCTGCGTGTACAGGCCCCGCAGCAGCACGCCTCGGGTGCTTTGGTTGTGACTGCCGCGGATGACGGCACTGCTCCACAGTCACAGGGTCTTCTCAGTGCTACGAAGCTCCCCTCCATGTCTCCAGGTCCGCATGCAGCCCGGGAGCCCATCTTGGAGTTGTCTATGGGATAGAATTTTTTCCACGTGTGGATCAAGCCTACTTTATAAATCAAAAGGCACTTCTTAATTTGCAGTTGTATATTAACTTCACACATTTCAAATTGAAATTCACACAATCTATTTTGCCTTACTCACACTTAATTTCTTTTGGCTATTGCCCTCAGGCTGTATAAGAATGAAAAAAAATAGATTTGAGTTCTTTATTTTGACTGTGTTCACATGTAAATCTAATTAGTTCTCTTTCTCTTTTTTTCTCTTAAAGTAACATACACGTTACTCTGAACAAAGACTGATAAGTAGGCACAGGTTTACCATATAACCATGTTCATCTCACCTAGGCTGTGATGTCAGTTCACTGGGAAAATTCATGTTTTTCTGCCCTGATTTGCTGCTTAAAGTTGATGCGTGCCACTGATAGGTACGAAATCCGCCTGTCCAATGGTGAGGACAGTGGTGTCCAGATTAGGTAATGGTTTAAGCCTGGTCTGTTTCAGAGCTGAAAGGGACCTTGCAGATCGTTGAATCTGGCGTTCCTCATCCTGAGTGAGAGAAGCCATTTGTTCTATGCGAAATCTTAGAATACTGCGTTTTCATTCAGATGAACAACCACAAAACAACAGAAGCACAGACTGGCCCCTGGAGATGACCTCTCTGAACTGAGAACCGCTGTGAGGTTTCAAAGGTGGCTTGGCTTCAGAGATAGGATCAAGGTTTTCTGCAGACACGTGGGAATTCAGTCATCAGGGAGTGGCCCAGCGCCTCTGGCTGCTAAGGCCAGGGTCCCTCTTTACCCCACTGAGCCCCACTTAGATGCATAGTGAATCGAGGGCCTCACCAGAACGGTGGCATCTTGCCAGCCCCACATTCCTGTCTGAGGCAACCGGTGCTGCAAATTCGGAGAGCTGCGTATTTCCGGTGTCCATGGTGCCGAGTTACAAGGCGGCTGCCGCCAGAAATGCTCATGCAAAGAGCACACCTTAGCCAGGTCATCCTTGTCCTTCTTTGGGTGTTTATCAGATGTGCCCCGTGGAGTGGCGGGTCAGTCAGCTTTCTCCAGGTGAGACTGAGGGAGTGAAATGACCTCCACGTTTCAGTGACTGCAGTAGCAAAAGTACGCTTCCTATGCTCGTGTCATCTGCAGCCCTGCTTTCACTCTGATTCCGCTCCCTGCGCGGTGCCTTCTTGAGATCCCCAAAACCTTCAGTGGCCCCTGTCCTCGTGGCACAGGGAGGAGAGCAGGAGGTCTCAGAAGCCCTCAGAGGCTCTTCGAACTCCTCTTGAGATGTCGCATACATCGTGTCTGTTACGTTCCACTGGGCAAAGCAAGTCTTATGGCCAAACCTTTTGTCAGTGGAACTAGGAAATATTCTCTCCAAGAGGCGTCACGTGGCAGACGCTAGAGATGTATAATCCTCCTCCGGGGAGGGGTGAGTAACTGGGAACAGGAATGCACTCCGCACAGGTGGTGCCCACCCATGTAACTGCCCTTCACAGCCACTTGTCATCCTGGCTGACCAGGCTGTTCAGTTGGCTTTCTGTTTTTAATTTTCATTTTTGGAAGTTTTAGAATTAGAAGGCCAGAAAGCTGTAGGGCTGGGTGGACATTTAGAGATCTCATGCTCTTTATTTTTCTAGTGGAGGAACTGAGGCCTAGGGAGGTGATTTGCCCAAGGTCACACAGCAAGACCTCACAACAGTACTCTCTTCGTAACATCAACTTGTGAAAATCTCAGGGAAGAAGTGCTTTGCTAATCGGATAAGAAAATGCTTTTACCATTGCTGAAATCATACCCCTTCTGGAGACAGAAATAACACAAAACCTGAGTGGTCGGTCTTGGGATGAAAACTGGTGCAATTTTCTATCATTTTTTTTTCCCAGCCACATTCATATTAGAGGCAGCTTATTTAAATTTACCACGTAGCATCAACAGAGCACCAGGAGTTGTTCAGTACAATAGTAAGTCACAGTTCCTGCCAAGGCAGATTGCATCTCTATTTTATAAGTAGTCTGCACCCTGTGCTGATTTGATTTAAAATAAAACCTGTATGGAGTATGTTTAGCCTTTGAGGGGGAACAGTAGGTGGATGACTGTCAATACTGGAGACGTTAAACTGTGTGAGGGCTGTTCGCTGGGGATTCCATGGGCTTCTAACGTTCTTGTGGGGTTCAGCTGATAAAAAATAGCAAGACCCAGCACTGCCTGTGGGAAATGTGGGTAACCTTTAGTTAGCCACTGGCTCTCCTAGCACCCCACTTCTGCTCTTCAGAGATTTCAAGTTCTGAGGTCAGGGACCAACGAAAAAGTGATAAAGTAGATGGAAGTTACTGGAAGAGCCTCGTGTAGAGGACTGTGATTGGGACACAACACAAAGAGGCAGAATAGGAGCTGCCTGTACTTGGGGGGGGGGGCTGGTTACCAGGGAGACACAGTGCCTATTGCATGACAGGCTCACAAATAAGATTCAGAAGGAAAGCGAATGGGGTGACTGCCCGCGTGCCCCAGTAAGCCTTCAGCGTACAGTGCCGTCCCTTTCTCTGAGGGGCAGCTCACAGGCAAGCAGCTACCGATGATGACAAAGCTTCGTTGACAATCACACTTCACATTCGAAAATCTCTTAGATCTGTGACCAGCGTAATTTAAACATTTGTTTGCATTTGTGAGTGTGTTAGATGAAATAGGTCACAGAAGTACGGAATTTCTTGTAGCGCTGCTAGCATAGTTGAGGTTAAGTGGCTCGTATGGGCTGTGCTCTAGGCTAGAAAGAGCGCCCCTCCCTGGACACAGAGTTTCCGCCCTTAGCCTGTGGCAGTGAAAGGGAAAAGGGGAGGAAGGAGTTAATTGAAAATTGCTTTGGCTTCTGCAGACTAGAAGCAAGATCAGTCTGACTAAATTTTGAAAAGGCCTCTTTCTGTTTTATCACTTCCTCTCGCCTCCTGAAACATCTCTCTGCAAATCAACTGCTCAGTTCCCTCACTTCGGTTTTCTCAAGCCTCGTGCTTTAACATCCCACACGGCCTGCTCGATGCTGCATCACGACGCGCTCCCCCTCGACCGTCTCCGTCAGAGTACCTTTCCCCTGAGTGGTGGTAGGCATTAGGAAAGCAACCTGGTTAAATTTTCTTACACACATTGGCATTGTAGCCCTTGGGGTTTTCTACTTCTTCAGCTTGCTTTCCCCAATCTTTCTTCTCTCTTTGGCTGTGATTTCTAACTACCCTTAGGTGCAGAATTTATCTGCATAAAGGTTCTAGATAATCAACTTGGGTAATTGTCAGGACCACTTAGGGAACTTTTAAAAATACACATGCCGCAACCCCCTTCCTTGAGGTCTTGATCAGTGGGCTTCGGAGTGATCTAGGTGCCTGAATTTTTAATGGGTTCCTAGATAGTTTGAACTGACTCACCAGGTTCTTGAACAGGAAGGCCCGCTTTCCTCTTGTTGCTGTAATAGAGGGAAGGCACTGCCTTTCACCTTTTAGCATCTTAACAATACTCATAGAATCAGCTCTAGTTGATTTTTGATTTTTAGAACTCTTCAGTTTCTTTTCTCTTAGAAGAGCTGAACAAATATTCTTAGACTCTATTCTCCCTGCCCAAATTCCCAGCTGGTAAATTTAGTCAGGGGCAGGGATTGGAAGCTCCACAGTCTTTGGAATTGCTTGGCTTAAATAAGGGCAAAACCCACCCCTAACCCTGATCTTATTAGATGGCCCTAATTTCCTCCCTCTACCCATATCTTTTCCTTTTTTTTTAAGGATCTTTCTTTACCCAGTTCTCACCCCCAGGATTTTCTACTGTGTAAGAAAGTTATTTCAATTGCTGTTAATGTCTTATAATTCTATTTAATTACCATACAGCACAATCATGGCCGTGCATTTCATTAAAATGTATTAGATTTACTTTGTTGTTTTATTTAATGCTAACAATGAACTCCATTTATGTGCGGCTCCGATACTTCTTGTCTACTCAAAAATTAATAAAACAAAGTGGGACAATTGTTTGGTAACTTTTCATTTGTGTTTGACAGTCTGGCACCATTTCAGCAAAACCCACGTGTAAACGACAGGCCTGAGTTTACTGTCATGGCTAGAGCCAGATAATTTGGTATTCTCATCTTAACATTTTGAATTTTAAAGCAACTGCAATCTCCTCAACCGTCTACCAAGATAGAAGTGTGTGCGTGTGTGTGTGTGTGTGTGTGTGTCTGTGGGGATGGAAGGAGGAACTTTGCCAAGGCATGTGATAACATCTCCAGTGATGTCCTTATGGCCACTGTAGAGAGATGTAACCTCAGTGATAGTTACGTGGGCACTTGGCTGGTCAAACGACTACACCAAAGGGTATTATTTGGTGGATTTCTGCTGGCCTGGGAAGAAGGCTTTAATACCTTTCTCTAGGCCTGTCCTTGACCCTGTTCTCCAAGTGTTTTAATAGAAGGTGAAGATATCAAATTTCTAGATGACCCAAAGCTGGGAAGAACAGATTATATTTAAGGTTATTGAAACAATGTTTAAAAAGAGCTCAGGTGGAAGGAAGAGCTAGAATGAGCAAAATGAAATGTGAAGAAATGCAGTGAGTTAGGAACCGATGTAAAATCCTATACTTCTCAATTGCCTGATAAACAGGTGAGGGAGACCTGGTAGGATAGTCACTACAGGACAAAGGCCTGCATGAGAATGTGCCACCTGAGGGGTTCCTGTTTCTCAAGAGTTGGCCATGAGGGTCCCAGAGGACCTCCAGGCAGGTCAGTGGATCTGGGATCTCTTGAGTGCTCTAGCCATCTAAAGCTAGCAAGAAGTAACTTGGAAGCCCCCATGCCCACCCAGTAGCCACCATTCCCAGAACTTCATACCCCTCTGGAGTCTAGCACTTATCTCAGTGCGTTACAGTTAGGTTATCTGTGTGTCTGTCTTGGCTTCTTAATCATAAACTCCAGGGTAAGGACCATGTTTTACCACTTCTGAGTTCCCATGGCCAAGTGTCTGACACAGACACAAACTGGAGAGTCTGAGAAGTCCCCAGAGGCAGGGATTTTTGTCTGATTCGTTAGTTTTGTTCACCATCGCATCCACGGTACTTAGAACACTGCTTGGCATAAAGTAGGTCTCAATATGTATTCGCTGAAAGAATGAGTGACACACACAGATGCTCGGTAAATCTTAGCCATTTGTTCTCAATGTGGTTGTGGCTTGTCCCGTTAATAGGTCATTACTTGGCCATTCTAAAGCTTTCAGGAACTTCACATCCTTTTTCTTTTACTTCTCAGTTCTTAGTTCATAGGACTAAAAAGCTTGAGATCCTTTGAAAAGACATACTCCAGATGTGATGAATTCAACGCCCTTTGGCAGGGAGTTAAGTGCACAGGCTGAAGTCAGATGGATCTGGGTTCAAGTTCCAACTTGGACAGCTGTGTAGGAGATTTATGACTTGGGAAAATACCCTATTTTCTTGAAGCCTTGGTTTTCTCCTCTGTAAAAATGTAGATAAAACACTCACTCCAGAGGGTAGATAGAGTATGTGTAACACAAAGCACCATCTTAATAAAATGCCGCTATGATTATTGCTAGCAAAGCCTTTGCTCAAATAAGCCATGAGTAGAGAGGGAGAAAACTCTTTAGAAAGAATCAAGGAAAAACAAATTAGAAATTGCTAACGGCTTGCCTTCAAGGTTTACTTCTTTTGTATGTCAGAGCCCCTGTTTCTGTTAGACAAGGAAGCGCCTCCGATGGGGGAAGTAGAGGCCCTGCATAGCCCAGGGAGCTCTGGTCTCCATGGTAACAGCACATTAGATTCCGATGCAGGCACACCTGGTATCCTCAGGTTGTTCCACCATATGGCATCTCATATATTTCACCGAGAAAAAAAAACCCACCTTGACCTCCCCCTACTGTGCAAGCACACACACGCGCACACACACACACACCCTCTCTGTGTAATCCACGGCCACTGAAGCCATATAAGCTTCTGTCATAGAGATTGGAAACACAGTTCTGAAAGCCATTCAGTCAAACAAAGGGCCAGAACAGTTACTCTTGCTTCAAAGAGGTGCCCAGAAGCGAGGTACCTGACAAGCACACTTGCAACTTGCCTTCCTTTGCTGTGGGACTGACTCAGAATATCAGGTGACACCCCCTCGCCCCCAGCTGGCTAATAAACCAGCCCCATTCATAAACCCTCCAAAAGCAGAATCGCATCCTTTACCATGACTCATCTCATAACACCATTTGTAACAGTGGCCTCTGAAACTCTCCCTACGTAGAAATGCCCGTTAAATGCTCTGCTTTGAACTAGTTTAAAAGGAAGAAGAAAGATTTCCTGGTTGGATTAAAAAAAAATACAGCCTGTAGTTGCCGTGTGACACAAGCAAAGAGTTACGGCTGCTTAGAGATTTCCTGCTCTGCTTCAGAAACAGATGTTTAAAAACGTCATGTTAAAAGAGATGTCCGAAATTGAGGACAAAAGTCACTATTTCTTTCTTGCAGCATATCAAAGTCCTCCTTTTCCGTGGGCATCTTATTGACTCAGTTTCTTGACACCAAGTTCCCAGTAAAGCCCGTTATCAGTTAACCGCACGTGCTGCTCCGTCGTGCTTGGTTGTAACCATGGTGCCTTGTGTATGTTATGCTTCATCAAATACCTTTGAAGATCAAGGCTGAAAAAGCCACAGTTCAGAAATGTTAGAATTTAGGTTCTAGAAACGTTGACTCACTTATGGTGTCCGTGGTGGTGTTTTAATGCCTTGGGTCGCCTACTGAGTAATTAATAACAACCAAATGTATCCGACCAACATGGGCAAGTGAGCTGTGCTCTATAAAGTTTGTAGTTTATGTTTTGAAACTGGCTCAGTGTGCAGGGTTCCTGGATCATGACTTAGTGTTAATTTGTGGGAAAGGCATTATGTTCAAAGCAATGAAAACTTCCTATCGTGTCATGGTAACCTTTTGGCAAGCTCACTGGCTCTTTCTCTCAGCTACTTCTCACCCCACTTGGTCAGGAGGGAACTCTGAGATTGCCTGTAACCCCGAGGGGAACTATAGGTCTCTCGGAACATATCTGATCTCTCCTAAATATGCCAGATATGGTCAGACTTCGGTTCCAGCCAAGATGAAGCAGCTGCATTCCTCCCAGCATCTCCCTCTCACAACTAAAAGACTGTGGACATAACAGAAAAGCATAAGAAGGCTTTGAAAGGCAGGAAGAAGAAAGCAGACTTCCCAGGGTCCTCAGGACTTGAGGACCATCACAGTGGTGGGCCCCCGGGGCTTCTTTATTGCCTCCAGTATATTCCAGACAGGGTTCTGCATAAACGTCCAACCTGGAATTGCCCACAGGCCCACCCAGACCAAAAATATCTTCAAGAAAAGCCCGTTCCCCATAGCCCAAAGACTGAGAAAGGGGTTACCTAACAACAGAAACCCTTTTTGGCAATACTCGCCTTGCTCTAGCCAAACACCGGTGGAAAAACTACACCTCCACCCCCGAGTTTCAGCAGGGCCAAGCAGGGAGCTGGTCTTCTGCCACGACCCTGCTGCCCTGTGGAAGCAGGCGGCAGCACTCTGATTACCCTGCTCAGTACAGCTAAGCAGAGGGCTGATCTTCCATCTCTGACTTGGTAGAAGCAGTGATGCTCTAATCCTCTGGCTGGGTGATGTCTAGGGACCAAGTGGGTACTTGATCTCCTGTGCCCTGCTCAGTGGAAGTAGGCAGAGCTCCAGTTTCCCCGCCAGTAGTGGCGGTGGAGTCCAGTAGCTAGTTGAACCTCACACTCCTGTCTCTGGTATCGGAGACAGAATGAGGTGGGAAGCAGAATGGGGCTAGACGGCAGGCTGATTCACCTCTTCCACTTCCCTGTGTCAGCAGGGCCCAACAAGGAGCTGAGCTTCTGCCCCACCCCTGCAGGAGCAAAACAGCATGAGTCAGCCCTTCACCTCCCCACTGCCAGGTGTCGGTGGGACCCTGGAGGGAAGCTGAGCCCACATTGATCCTGGGAGACGAGGGGCAGTGGGAGTAGGTGCCCTACTTTTGCGGGGAGGGTTACCAGTGGGGTTGAGCCAAGAATCTATTGATTCAAGATGCTGAGTGAAATCCAAGTGGGATGAACCCAAATGGTGTGAAACCCATGGCAAGACGTGTAATAAACTTTTAAAAGCTAAAGACCAAAAAAAGAAAATTCTTGACAGCAGCCAGAGAGAAACAAGGCTTTACTTATATGGAGACACTAATCAAATGACAGCAGATTTCTCATCTGAAAAACGTGGTGGCCAGAAGGAAGTGGCACAACATCTTTCAAGTATTGAAAGCAAAGAACTGTCAACCACAAATTCTGTATCTATTGAAAATATCTTTCAGGAATGAAGGGGAAATAAAGACGTTCTCAGACAAAGAAAAACGAGGCGATTTTGTTTCTAGTAAACCTATCCTTTTAGAAAGTTCTGTAGACGTAAGGACATAACAGAAGAAGCCTCGGAGCTTTAACAAGAACCTCAGAATGGGTAAGAATAGGGGTAAGTAGACTATCCTACTTCTCATGAGTTTCTTAAAACATATTTGATGGTTGAAGCAATTATAACATCATTTGACTAGTATTCAATATATGTGGAGGAGGAAATACTTAAGAAAACGCACTTTTAAAAATGGGGAAGGTAAGAGGACTAATAAGGTTTCTATACTTCACTCAGAGTGACACCAGTACCACTAATACCAGTAGACTGTGATAAATTATATATGTATATTGTAATGTCTACAGCAACTGCTGAGAAAACTATGCCAAACAAAATACTCAAAGACGTTATAAATATATCAAGACGGAACCCTAAAAAATGCTCAAGTAACCAGAGGAAGGTAAGAAAGGAGAAATGGTGGAATTAGAAGAAACAAACAGAAAACAAATAATAAAGCGGCAGATTTAAGCCCTGAAACGTCAACAATTACCTTAAATGTGAATGGTCTAAGTACACCAATTAAAAGACAGACATTGAATGGATAAAAAAATCCAACATAGGTTGTTTACAAGAAACTCCAAATACAACAACTTGGGTAGGTTGAAAGTAAAAGAATAGAAAAAGATATACCATGCAGATAATAATAAAAATAAAAAGCAGGAGGGGCTTCCCTGGTGGCGCAGTGGTTGAGAGTCCACCTGCTGATGCAGGGGACACGAGTTCGTGCCCCGGTCCGGGAAGATCCCACATGCCGCGGAGCGGCTGGGCCCGTGAGCCATGGCTGCTGAGCCTGCGCGTCCTGAGCCTGTGCTCCGCAACGGGAGAGGCCACAACAGTGAGAGGCCCGCATACCGCAAAAAAATATAAATAAATAAATAAAAATAAAAAGCAGGAGTGGCTATATTGACATTTGGTAAAGTAGACTTCACAGCCAAGAAAATTACTGGAGACAAAGAGGGTCATTACATATAACAGAAGGCTCAGGCCACCAGGAAGACATAAAGCAATAAGAGAATCCACTGCTCTGGCTTCCATGGCACAAGTCTCTCTTCCTCACAGGACCGTTAGGAGACTTCGAGGGCAGGAATCACACCTACTGGTCTTGCTCTGTCGCCCCACCTGCCCCAGGAGGTGCTTAAGAAACGGTTTTCATAAAATTTAGTGAAAGTCCATTGCAGTGCAGTGTGGCTCATAAGGACACCCCCTTTTCCAGGAAGGGCCTGGAAGGAACTGGGGAGACTGCAGCCGCTCGTGATGCCATGATGCACGACACCCACTGAGATGCCCTCTGTAGCAGAGCACGCGTTCACTGGCTCACTTTAGACCTGAGGTGGGGTGGGGACCCCGCTTTCCCAAAGTGCTCCCCTCTGGGGCTTGACTAGAGTCTTCCCTTGGGTACCTGGTCTCTAAACGCACAGAATCTGCCCTCAGCAGCGCCGCGGTCCTCTTCGTGGGCCTCCCGAGAGATCTAGGGCTTCTTATGCAAATAGCGCCCCAGCTCTCCTGACAGACATATGCAGATCAGGCCTCACAGTGACCTCACAGGCGAAACGATATCCATAAATAACCGCAACCTTAAGACACACCGGGGTCAACCAGCATACCATTCGATTAAGTAATGCGCCGAAATGCAGCGAGAGGTCCCATCTCAGGACTGGAACATAAATCTGAGAGAGGCTGGCCAGGAATGAATAGAAACCCGTCTTGGTTGTATCGTTACGATACTTGGTGTTTGGAAAAGAGATTATTTCCTTGGGAAATCTCCACAGTGCCGTTATGAGATCACTGGTACATTGCTAATGATTTCCACACTCCTGTTTTATAGCTTAACATTTGCTTAGTGCCCAAAATTTATAGGACGTGACATGGTGGCAGGTTTGCCCTGTCATCAGCACCCTCAGTGAGTGAGGCCACGGCAGGTGAGTCGGTGGCCGCAGAAGGGAGATTCTCCCCGGGGCCTTTTAGGGAGAAGCCCGAAATCGTGGCCTCCCCGCCCAGTGGGATTCAGAGACCAGTCCAAGTGTTTCCTGACCACCTGCTCTCAAGGAGTCCATCCTGGCTCATCTCTCTAGGGTGCGGTTTTCAGCGCTGGTGGTCAGGCTTCAAACACCTGTGGTCATCTTACCATATGACACCCGTGACCCAGACCTCCCCCTTGTGCCCAGCCCGACCCCGTGGCCTCCAGGCGGCTGACCCTTGGACACACCAGGAGGCTCCAACTGGGCCGTCACTGCCCCTGCACGTGCGTTCCCACCTCCTGGTTCCTTGTCCGTGTTGGTTTCGGCCCTCGGTGGCTCCCGCTCTTATCCTCCACTTCAGGATGCATCTTGGCTTTCACTTGTCTTCTGGGTCTCTCTAGTTCTGACCCTTGACAGTCCCGCCGACGCGTCCACACTGGCCCCCTGGCTGCCCTTAGTCATCCCACGCGATCGCATCTTTGACCAGAGCCCCACGGGCGCCCCAGCGTCTCATTCCTTTCCCTCGTCCATCCTCGCCCTGGAAGAGTCTCCCCCAAATCCAATTTAGCCTTTCCGTCACCCCACCGTGATGGGGCGACCATCCTCTGTGTCCTGCACACCTCACCCTGGCTTTCATGCTGCAGGTGGGACGGTGTGGTGGTTAAAAGTGGGCACTCTGGAGGCCGGCCGCTGCCTGGCTCTTCACCCCAGCTGTCTCTCCCTCGAGCTGGGAGACCTGGGGCAAGTCGCTGGCACTTTTCAGCCCCAGGTTCCTTATCTGTTAAACGGAGATCATAATGGTAGCTGCTCGAGAAGGTTGTTGGGAAGATTAAATAAATAATTCACATGAAGGCTTTAGAACAGGACCCAGCTCATATTAAGTGCTATGCATTTAGTATTTTTCTAAGTTAATCTTTAAAAGCTAAGCCGGCTATAAAACACTGTTTCTGTAACTCTAGGAGCCCCGCTCTTGCTTCGTGCCTAGGGTGCCTGGCCGCCCAGCCTGGATGGGCAGGCTAAAATCAAAACCAGGTGTAGGGGAGGGGGAGGGAATTCCAGATGCTCTTCTGTCTGTAATTTTCAGAAAGAGTTCTCTCCCCTAAAAAAGTTGAGCTTAGTATTAACTCCTGAAGCAGATAGTTCTTGAAAAACAACCATGGAAGAAATGCCTACAAAAAGTTGGTACCATTTTCTCTAATTCTTATCCTCCTGTGATCAACTGACTCAGGATCTTAGCTCCGAAGCTCTCCTGATCGGGGGTGGGGGGCGTGTTCTCTACTGCCTCTGGCTGTTGTCACCCGGCGGGCTCCCAACCCTCAGTTAGGCAGGTTGAGCTCGCGTCAACCCCAGGTGGCCTCTACAGCCCGACAAGGAGGTTTGCATTCCTTGCAATGAAGGAATGCAATATATCTGGCATTCCTAATTGATTTGGCAATATATATTTTTTAATTTGGCCACGCCACACAGCTTGCGGGATCTTAGTTCCCCGTTGAACCCACGCCCTCAGCAGTGAAAGCAGTGCAGAGGCCTAATCACTGGACGGCCAGGGAATCCCTACTTGGCAATATATTCTTGTGCTCCAAGTTAGTTTCCTTTCTCTAGCAGAGGCAGGAAGGAAGAAGGGCTTCAAAGATGCATGTCGACATGGAGGGCAAACAAATTCCCAGGGGAGGCCTGAAGCCACAGTGGTCCCAGCTCTCTGTTTGCACCAAAGCCCAGCCCTGCCCGCCTTTGATGGTCTGCGCCCAGCAGGACCACACAGCCCGCCGTGGCTGTGGCAGTTGCTCCCGCCTGCCTGCCCTGCTGCCGGGGTAGCTGTCTCAGGCTTTGGCCTGGGACTGTTTCCTGCGATGGTGGGAGAACCTGTCCCTTTGTCCCTAACTGCCCTGGCCTCCCAGCAGGGATCTCTGCAGACTCAGTCCCACAAATAACACTATCGAGTGGGAGGGACTTGGCTAGAAGGGCCTGAAAGAAGGAGGGTCCCTGCTTCCTGGGGCCTGGGCCTGGGGTCTGGGGGATCAGAGAGGCTTTCTCAGCAAGGTGATGCCTGACCTGAGTTTTATTTTTTTTAAGTTATTTTTAAAAATTAACTTTTATTGGAGTATAGTTGATTTACGATGTTGTATTAGTTTCTGCTGTACAGCAAAACGAATCAGTTATACATATACATGTACCCACTCTTTTTTAGATTCTTTTCCCATATAGGTCATTACAGAGTATGGAGTAGAGTTCCCTGTGCTCTACAGTAGGTCCTTATCTATCTATCTATCTATCTTATCTATCTATTTTATACATACTAGTGTATATATGTCAATCCCAACCTCGCAATTTATCCCTCCCTCGGTTCCCTCCCTGGTACCCATAAGTTTGTCTTCTACATCTGTGAGTCTATTTCTGCTTTGTAAGTAAGTTCATTTGACCTCCTGCTTGAAGTAAGTGAGACAGAGAAAGACAGATATCATATGACATCGCTTATATATGGAATCTTAAAAAAAATGGTACAAATGAACCTACTGACCTGAGTTTTAAAAGACCAGTGAGTAGGTGTTTACCAGTAGACGGTGGGCTGGGCGGGAGTGGGGTGAGAATTCCAGGTTGAGGAAACACCTCCCCCAGAGACGAAGCAGCCCAGGGGATATGCATGGGGGAGGGTGCAGTGAGAGACAAGACAGTAAAGGGTGCCCAGGACCCCTGTGCTCACTCTGGATGGAGCCCCGACCCTCAGGAAGTTCAGCTTGATACCGAAAATCATTCATTCTGGCTGGTCAGACAGCCCCGGGTCTTTTGCCTGTTACAGAACGTGAAGTCTCCCTCCACAGAACAGGGTCATCTTTGGGGGTCTAGGAGATTTGAAAACCAAACCTTTAATCTCGGACACATTCCCGGCTTGACACTGGCCGGCACTGTTAGGCCGGCAGCCTCTGCGGTGGAAACCAGGGGACCCTTCAGGGGGGAGCCTCAGTCTAGAGGACAGGCAGGTGCTCAGAGGAGGCCTAATAAGACCTGTAATTAAATGATGCTGAGCTACCTCTAGGATCAGCCAGACTAGACTAATTTTACTTTCCCTCAAGGCAGGAATTCCAAGGAATCATCCTGGACAGATCCTCTAGTAATGTATAATTATCCATTATGATTAATTAGCTAGCTAGACATTCATATTTAATTAATAAGTCAAGCATTTATTAAATGGTCTCTATGTGACAGGCACCGCACATCCCACGGGGGATGAAGAGGAGAGTGAAACCTGGTCCCTGCCCTCCAGGCGTTCACAGCTGGAGAGATGAATCCACAGACAACCCCCCAGCGCTGTGTGACGTGTGCCTGGAATCATAGCTGCGGCCTCGTGGAAAGGAAGGTGCTAAGGCTCCTGGTGAGGGTCTGGGGCCTAGAAGGATGCGTAGGAGTTTAATTGGTGGATAGAGTGGGAAAGAACCTTCTAGGCAAGTGCAACAGCGTTTTCTAAGGCATGAAGCTATGAAAAACCATGGTATGTGTGAGGACTTCTGGCAGAGGCTCATTAATTCACAGCATGGCAAGCTTTCCCCACCTCGTGAGCCCCTGGCAGACACGCCGATGGACCACGGCCGTCTGTCCCACACTCCTCCTCCCCAGAGGTTCCAGGCAGCGATCGCAGATCTGCAGAATCAGTGCCTGGAAGGAAGCTCTTTGCTTTGCCATCTGGGATGCAGACTTCCATGTTGTTAGATCGTAAGGTGCTTAGAGGAGAATGGCAGGAGGTAGTTTGGGGCCAGGATGTAAAGAGCTTCATGTATCATTCTGAGTTCCTTCTGCTGATGACAGAAAGCCACTAAACGTGTTTCAGCTGGAGAATAACCCAGTCAGACCCGTGGTTTAGAAATAAACTCTCTACGCAGTGCAGTGCACTGTTCTCCACGTCTGCGCTGTAACTCGCTGGTGTGTGGTGAGGGACTGATTAAGGTCTGCAGAGCACACCCTTAACATCTGAGGAAGGCTGCGGCTAATGGTATCCCCGTAACCTCTCTCACTCTCACTGGGCGGGGCGGGGTAGACAAGGGAGCTGGAGTTCCATCTGCTGTGCTGAGAATTCCACTGGGTCTCGGAATGACCTCCTGCCCCACTTTGAGTATATCAGGCACTTGCTTCCTATTCGGTAACTTCTTTTCCTGGTTCACATGACTTTTATGCTCCCTTACCTCTTTGAGCTTATTTATTGTGTTAACTTACCCCTTGGTCCATTTATCCCAACAGTTCTGCTTCAGGGATGCATGCTGTTGGCGTGATGTCTTTCTTCTAGTGGTTGTTCTCCGCAGAGGTGTGGTCTGGCTTAGGAGTTCTGTTTCCCTGACAGTGTCCGCTTCCCCCTCTGCTAACGTGTGTTACCAAGAAGCCACGATGGAGGCCCTCGTGTGTCTCCCGCGGTGAGTTTAAGGGGAGCGGAGGGAAGCTCCCGAGTAAGGCCCCGGGAACCACAGAAACACTGCAGCCACCCCTCACCAATGGCACTGCCCAGAGCTGTACCTGTAAACCCTCAGGGCCCCCAGGCTGCCAGGCTCCAGTCCTGGGGTCATCAGCACCTCAGCTCAGCTGGGTTGGGGGGAGCTGATACTACCAAACTGGGCTGTTGCTGCCTATTTCTGTGGGAACACGTGGGCTTCAATAATTCCAAGACAGTGTGGTGGGGAATGGTGAGAGCTGGGCTTAAACTCTTCCAGAACATTCTCGTGCTCCTTTTTCAGTCTGTTGATGTGATGGGTTATATTAATTGATTTTTGAATGTTGAACCAGCTTTGCATACTTGGAATAAATCCCACTAGGTCATGGTGTATAATTCTTTTTACACTTTTTTGGATTCAATTTGCTAATATTTTGTTGAGGATTTTTGCTTCTATATTCATGAAAGATACTGATCTTTAATTTTTTTCTTTGTAGTGTCTTTGTATGATTTTGGTATCAAGATAATAGTGGCCTCATAGAATGAGCTAGAGGTATTCCCTTTGTTTCTATCCTTTGAAATAGATAGTAGGAAATTGGTATAATTTCTTTCTTAAATGTTCGGTTGAATTCACCAGTGAACCCATCTGGGCATGGTGATTTCTGTGTTGGAAAGTTTTTTTGTTTGTTTGTTTTGTTTTTTTAATTTATTTATTTATTTATTTTTGGCTGTGTTTGGTCTTCGTTTCTGTGCGAGGGCTTTCTCTAGTTGTGGCAAGTGGGAGCCACTCTTCATCGCGGTGCGCGGGCTTCTCACTGTCGCGGCCTCTCGTTGTGGAGCACAAGCTCCAGACGTGCAGGCTCAGCAGTCGTAGCTCACGGGTCTAGTTGCTCCACGGCATGTGGGATCTTCCCAGACCAGGACTCGAACCCGTGTCCCCTGCATTGGCAGGCAGATTCTCAACCACTGCGCCACCAGGGAAGCCCTGTTGGAAGGTTTTTAATTCTTGATTCAATTTCTTTAATAGATACAGGCCTATTCATATCTTTCTTTTTTTTTTGACAGATTGTGTCTTTGAAGGTATTGGTCTATTTCACCTAGGTTACCAAATACATAAGTATACATAATCAATATGTTTTTGCTAATATTATTGAGAATAAGAAAAATAAAAGTTTTTGGTTTTTTACCTTCACTTATTCTTTATTTATTTACTTTTGGCTGTGTTGGGTCTTCGTTGCTGCGTGTGGGTTTTGTCTAGTTGCGACGAGCGGGGGCTACTCTTTGTTGTGGTGCACAGGCTCCAGGCATGCAGGCTTCAGTAGTTGTGGCACACCGGCTTCAGTAGTTGTGGCTTGCAGGCTCTAGAGCACAGGCTCAGCAGTTGTGCTGCACGGGCTTAGTTGCTCCGTGGCATGTGGGATCTTCTCGGACCACGGCTCAAACCCGTGTCCCCTGCATTGGCAGGCGGATTCTTAACCACTGTGCCACCAGGGAAGTCCCCACTTATTCTTTCTTTGATATTCTTTCTTTCTTTACATAGATCTGAGTTTCTGACCTATATTTTTTCATTCTCTTGAAAGAACTTCTTTTGACATATATTGCAGGTCTACTGGCAACAAATTTCCTGAATGTTTGTCTGAAAAAGTCTTTATTTCTCCTTCACTTTTGAAGGATAATTTTGTAGGGTACAGAATTCCAGGTGGGTGGGTTTTTTTCTCAGCAGTCACCAGTGAGCAGTAATATTTTGAAAGGAATCTTTTTTTTTCTTCTTCTGTGCAGTAGGTCTCAACTGTGGGTTTAAAATGTTCAGTAAATCATGTTGTAAACAGATGTGCTGTCATCCAGGTTTTCAACATGGACTAAACAGCCTTCTAGGACTTTCATAGCTGGAGAGGAAAAGTCAATGCCTGGCTTCAAAGCTTCAAAGGACAGTCTGACACTCTGGTTAAGGACTAATGTAGATGGTGACTTCAAATTGAAGCCAATGCTCATTTTCCTTTAAGAACTTTTCCTTTTTATTCACAACTTGGCTAACTGGCTCAAGAAGCCTAGCTTTCAGCCTATCTAGTCTTTCAATATGCCTTCCTCACTAAGCTTAGTAACTTCTAGCTTTTGATTTAAAGTGAGAGATGTTCAATGCTTTCTTTCACTTGAACACTTAAAGGCCATTGTAGGGTTATTAATTGGCCTAATTTCAATATTGTTGTGTCTCAAGGAATAGGGAGGGAGAGAGACAGGGTAATGGCCCTGTTGAGCAGTCAGAACACACATTTATTGGGAATTCCCTGGCGGTCCAGTGGTTAGGACTCCGTGATTTCACTGCCAAGGGTGCAGGTTCAATCCCTGGTTGGGGAACTAAGATCCCACAGGCCATGTGGCGCAGCCAGAAAAAGGGGGGGGGGAAAGACACACATTTATTAAGTTCTCCATCTTCCATGGGTGTGGTATGAGGCATCCCAAAACAATTACAACAGGAACATCAAAGATCACTGATCACATAGCACTCTAACCAATATAATAATAATGAAAAAGTTTGAAATATTGTGAGAATTACCAAAACGTGACACAGACACATAAAAGTGAGCAAATGCTGTTGGGAAAATAGTGCAGATAGACTTGTTCTATGCAGGGTTGCTTCGACTGGTAAAAAAACGCAGTATCTGTGACTCAAAATAAAGCAAAGTGCAATAAAACAAGGTCTGCCTATAAGCCCATCAAAGGCATTCTTCATTTCTGTTACAGCGCTTTTGATCTCTAGCCTTTCTTTCTGGTTCCTTCTTAGGATTTCAGTCTCGCTGCTTTCATTGCCCATCTGTCCTTGTGTGCTGTCTTCTTTCTCCATTACAGTCCTTAGCATATTAATCAGAGTTGTTTTAAATTCCTGGTCTGATAATTCCAACGTGCTTTCCATGTCTGGTTCTGATGCTTGCTCTGTCTCTGTGATTTTTGCCTTTTGGTAGACCTTGTAATTTTTCTTAATAGCTAGACATGGTGTGCTGGAGAAAAGGAACTGCTGTAAATAGGCCTTCGGTGATGTGGCGGTGAGGTGTGAAGGGCGGGGAAGTGTTCTAATTCTATGATTAGGTGACAGTGCTTCTTGAGTCTGTGCCTCTGGCCTGTGAGCTTCACAAGTGTTTCTCAGGTTTTTTTTTCTCCTCTTTTAGGTGGGACAGGATGGCTAGGGTGGGCTGGAGGTGACTATGTCCCTTCCCCAGTCAGTCTGGCCCTGAGCACACTCCAGCAGGTCTTGTTACCTAGTTTCCCCTGATGGCAGGCCTTGTTGAGAAGAATAGAGGGCTCCGGTGTATTTCTTTTTATTCTATTTTATTTTTACTGGAGTAGAGTTAACTTATAATGTTGTGTTAGTTTCAGGTGTACAGCACGGTGAATCAGTTTATATATATATATATATATATATATTCATTCTTTCTTACTTAGATTCTTTTCCCATATAGGCCATTACAGAATATTGAGTAGATTTCCCTGCACTATACAGTAGGTCTTTATTAGTTATCTATTTTATGTATAGTAGTGTGTATGTGTCAGTCCCAAGAGAAATATGTCTGGTGTATTTCAGCACAGTTCCTTTTCTCCTCCAGCTGCTGGGAGCAGGGGGGGCCTTTTCTCTGATATTTACTGTGGGAACCTGGCCGAGCTCCTGGAGGTAAATCTCATAGGATTGTGGGCCCCCTATGACTGGGTCCCCCTGGAGTTTTTTGCTCTCAGACTTGTCTGCTCGGAGCCTCTAGGGGTTTGTCCGTCACAGCCGAGGTTTTCCTCCCTGCACTGGTTCCTGGCACTGGTTCCCACTGAGTCTGCTCTGGGCAGCTGCCCCTCCCTGTACTTGCCTGGATGTTTCTCCAAATCTTGGGGGCCAAGGTTTGTTCTGTGTCCCCTCCCTCTCTTATTAGATCCTAGGGTTGGTTTTCAGTCTGTTCAACTTTTACTTGTTAGGACAGAGGGGCAACTTGCAAGCTTCTTACCTGCAGAACCAGAAACAGAAGTCCCATCCTTTCCTGTAAACATGTAATTTAAACACATTTTAAAAGATTTAAAAATAGCTGTTGGACTTCCCTGGAGGTGCAGTGGTTAAGAATCGCCTGCTAATTCAGGGGACACAGGTTCGATCCCTGGTCCGGGAAGATCCCACATGCTGCAGAGCAACTAAGCCCGTGCGCCACAGTTACTGAACCTGTACTCAAGAGCCTGTGAGCCACAAGTACTGAGCCCACGCGCCTAGAGCCCGTGCTCCGCAACAAGAGAAGCCACCGCAATGAGAAGCCCGCGCACCGCAACGAAGAGTAGTCCCCGCTCACCGCAACTAGAGAAAGCCTGCGTGCAGCAACGAAGACCCAATGCAGCCAAAAATAAATTAATTAAATAATTAATTTTAAAAATGGCTGTTAAAGCAGTTTTTATCTCTCTCTCTCTCTCTCTCTCTCTCACACACACACACACACACACACACACACACATAAGGTCACAACCTTAAAGATCTGGTAAGGACACTGTAGGCAACATTTTAAAGAAAAACTACTTCAGCCCTGCAACATTTCTTTTAAAAAGACAATTGACATTCATTTTCCTCAAATCCCTGATCTTCATCCCCTGATTAAAAATAAGAATAAAAGTCATAGCAATTAGTACTGTGTATTGGGCACTGGCTGTGTTCCACTTACTGTGCTGGATGTTTCAGCTGTTACTGCTAATCCTCACCAACAACCCTGCCTAAAAGGAATTATTTAATCTATTTCATAGATTAAGAAACTGAGGCTCAGAAAGGTTGGGTACTTTGTCTAATCACACAGTGAGTAATTTAATAACCCGGTAATAATAAGGTTTTAAATCACTATGGTCGAACCTAATCTGTCAGAGTCCTGCCAGACCACGTGGTTAGTGAGAGTCCTGTTGGCTTTGCAGGCAAGTGACTTTTGCAAACACCCACAGGCTTGTAGGCTGTGTGCATGTGGAGGGGAGGGGGCGTCTGTTCACGTGCACACGTGTGTCTGTGCATAAGATAACTTTGGACCACGTGGTTGTTGTCTCACGGCTCACAGTCCTGTTCCAAAATATGCCCTCCTAACCTGTCTCATCAGAACCTCTAAGTCAGCTTCCTCTCCCCTCACCCAGTAAGCCCCTCAGTACTGCACATCTCCAATGGAAGGATGCCTGGTTCTAGGTGGCATTAATGAGGTACCAGCAGAACCACCCGAATCTCTTATTAGGCTAAACGTTGTTTGGGTTTAGTGTTTCAGTAACCCTGTGTTTAACCATCCTAAAATCAAACTGTCTTTTTTCAACCCAAATAAGCTATTTCCTTCTTAGATCCAAGAGCTTTCAAGCTTTGAAGGTAAAAGGACAGGCTGTTTTGCAGCTCGAAACTTTCCATGACAAGTTGATGAGACAGGAAGTGAATCTGCAATCCTTCATGTGTTGGATTGAGCTCATGCTAGAGAGAAGTGTGCGATTCAAAAGCAGTACCCCTTACTCCCCCGAATTGTGAGGGACACCCCACTGCTCTGTAGTTCTCAGAGTTAGAAGTGAGCACACGATGGAACTGCTCTGGACACCAGCTCTACCTCCTGGGAAAGCCAGATGGAGAAGGCTGTGAAGAAGCCAGACAGCACCCGGCACCTTAAAGGGAAAGGGCAGCATCGGTTGGAAACTGGGCAACTCAACTCATATGTGTCAACGACAAGGCTAAACAATTAAAGGCCTCATGTAGAAGAACTTGCTTAAAATACAAATTTAATATATTAATGTTTTATCTTCTCAATGAAAACGAAAAGTAATCATTCACACATTTGTCATGCTCAACAGAGCCTTAAGAGAGGTTAACACAGAACATTAAGCATCATCTATGAAAGAATTCCATTTCACAATAGTGAGTAAAAGGAAAAAACATTAGCCAACAAAGGAAGCTATTCTTCCTGCAAGATGATTTCCATGCTCCATCTACATTAATAGTTACAAGAGGAGAAAACAGGCAAAGTTAAAAACTCTTAAAATGTAGGGGATAACAGAATTGTTTCTTCTTGTGAAATACTGTTTTAAGTCTGTTTATTCCAAAGTCGGGTCAGAATGTCACCTTAAGGTTATGACACGCAGTGGATTCTAATTCTACGCTCCTTCTTAGTTGTGAGGCAGGGATATTGAGAAAGTCTTTTAACCCTAAGCATATTCTAGTTTTTAAAAGTTATTGAACACGAGCAAAAATTAACCAGTTCAGAGCTGAGCCGTTTAAAAAAATGGCCACTCGGACCCCACCTACCGGTTTGGTGTTAAACATGTCCATTAAAAACCGCCTGTAGCCTGTGGGTGACAGAACTGAGGGTGACGCCAACGTCATGCTGCCTCCAGATGGAAACCTATTGAAATGATGCTTGAAAACACGTGGACTCTGATAACTTCGCTCCAGTGACTTTCCAAGTGGCCCCAGGACTTTCAGTCAATAAGTACTTACGAATATCCAGTGAGGCTCGAGGACTGTGTCAAACTACCTGGTGCGTGTGAGAAGGATAGAGACCAATTCTGCTCTGGTAGTGCTTATAAGTGTAGCACCCAATACGTGATGAACCTGCTTATTGATAAAATTATTATCCCTTGCTGAAAAAGCATTTATTCAGCTAATGACTACTTCAAACAGTTCGCAGGTGTTTTAAAGGCACATCAGATCCTCAGGGGCCACGCCCCGCCTCCCCTGCCACTTCCTGGCTGTATGACCACAGCAAGTTACCTAACTGCACTGGGACTGGTTTTGAACCATCTGTAAGCTAAGAACAATGCCTTCGCAGGTGGGTGTGAAGGCCACCTGAGCTGGCACATGCAGAGCATTTCGCACGGTGCTCAGCAACTTCCCCTCCCACCTGTGTCTCATTATCTCCTCCTTTCTTTTTTAAAAAATATTTATTTATTTATTTTGGCTGCGCCAGGTCTTAGTGGCGGCATGCATGCGGGATCGAGTTCCCTGACCAGGGATTGAACCCAGGCCCCCTGCACTGGGAGCACGGAGTCTTACCCACTGGACCACCGGGGAAGTCCCTCTCCTCCTTTCTTGATAGGGCCACCCTGCTTGGTGACCGGACTGCTGGGCTTCCTTCCTCAACCTCTCTAACCGTCCTACAAACCCCTGCCCGGTTAATCTTCAAAAACACCACTCGGCATGACATCACTTTCTCCTTGGCTCAAAAGTGTTCAGTGACTCCCTATTGTCGACAGGAAAAAACACTGAACTCATTGACATGATATGTGAAACCCTCCCAAGTGGACCTTATGTGCCTCATTTTTCTCCAAGACACTGTATTTGTTCTCACTTCCAAGCCTTTCACAGTTTCTCCTGCAGGGGGCAGGTCTCACCCCCTTTTCATGATCTCCTTCAGCACTTCCTCTGTTACCTTGAGCACAACCCTGCACCCCAAAGCTGTGACTGCTGGTCTCACTTCCCTGACTCTATTTGTAGTAGCATAAATGACAAAGGAATTTAAATGATACGCTAGAAAATACCTTTTTGATGGACTGACCCTTTTATCATTAAAAAATGGCCTCCTTTATATCTAGTAACAAATTTTGTTTTAAGGTCTCTTCTATCTGATATTAATATAGCTATTCCTGCTTTCCTTTGGTTACTGTTTTTGTGTGGTATATCTTTTTTCTATCCTTTTACTTTCAAGCTATTCATGTCTTTGAATCTAAAGTGAACCTCTTATAGACAGCATATAGTTGGATCATTTTTTTAATCTACCAGTCTCTTTCTTTTAATGGGAGTGATTAATCCATTTACACTTAACATAATTACTGATAAGGTAGCATTTATGTCTGTCATCTTGCTATTTGTTTTCTTTATATATCTCATGGTTTTTTCATTCCTCTATTCCTCCATTACTGTCTCCTTTTATGTTAGATATTTTCTAGTGTATTATTTTAATTCCTTTGCCATTTATTTTACTATGTATACTTAAATTAATTTCTTAGTGGTTGCTCTGGGGGTTACAATTAACTCTTGACTTACAACAATCTAGTTTGGATTAATACCAATTAACTTAAATAGTAAACAAAAACTTTGCTTCTAAATAGTTTCATTCACTTCCCCCTTCTATGTGCTGTTATTGCCATACAAATTATACCTTTATACAATTGTGTGCTCAACAACATGGATTTTAACTATTGTTGTAGGGTGATGGTGGCCTCGTAGAATGAGTTTGGGAGTGTTCCTCCCTCTGCTATATTTTGGAAGAGTTTGAGAAGGATAGGTGTTAGCTCTTCTCTAAATGTTTGATAGAATTCGCCTGTGAAGCCATCTGGTCCTGGGCTTTTGTTTGTTGGAAGATTTTTAATCACAGTCTCAATTTCAGTGCTTGTGATTGGTCTGTTCATACTTTCTATTTCTTCCTGATTCAGTTTTGGCAGGTTGTGGATTTCTAAGAATTTGTCCATTTCTTCCAGGTTGTCCATTTTATTGGCATATAGTTGCTTGTAGTAATCTCTCATGATCCTTTGTGTTTCTACAGTGTCAGTTGTTAGTTCTCCTTTTTCATTTCTAATTCTATTGATCTGAGTCTTCTCCCTTTTTTTCTTGATGAGTCTGGCTAATGGTTTATCAATTTTGTTTATCTTCTCAAAGAACCAGCTTTTAGTTTTATTGATCTTTGCTACTGTTTCCTTCATTTCTTTTTCATTTATTTCTGATCTGATCTTTATGATTTCTTTCCTTCTGCTAACTTTGGGTTTTTTTTTTGTTGTTGTCCTTCATTCTCTAATTGCTTTAGGTGTAAGGTTAGGTTGTTTATTTGAGATTTTCTTGTTTCTTAAGGTAGGATTGTATTGCTATAAACTTCTCTCTTAGAACTGCTTTTGCTGCATCCCATAGGTTGTGGGTCATCGTGTTTTCACTGTCATTTGTTTCTAGGTATTTTTAAATTTCCTCTTCAGTGATCTCTTGGTTACTTAGTAGTGTATTGTTTAGCCTCCATGTGTTTGTACTTTTTACAGATTTATTTCCTGTAATTGATATCTAGTCTCATAGCATTGTGGTCAGAAAAGATACTTGATACAATTTCAGTTTTCTTAAATTTACCAAGGCTTGATTTGTAACCCAAGATATGATCTATCCTGGAGAATGTTCCATGAGCACTTAAGAAGAAAGTGTATTCTGTTGCTTTTGGATGGAATGTGCTATAAATATCAATTAAGTCCATCTTGTTTAATGTATCATTTAAAGCTTGTGTTTCCTTATTTATTTTCATTTTGGATGATCTGTCCATTGGTGAAAGTGGGGTGTTAAAGTCCCCTCCTATGATTGTGTTACTGTCGATTTCCCCCTTTATGGCTGTTAGCATTTGCCTTATGTATTGAGGTGCTCCTATGTTGGGTGCATAAATATTTACAATTGTTATATCTTCTTCTTGGATTGATCCCTGATTATTATGTAGTGTCCTTCTTTGTCTCTTGTAATAGTCTTTATTTTAAAGTCTATTTTGTCTGATATGAGAATTGCTACTCCTGCTTTCTTTTGATTTCCATGTGCATGGAATATCTTTTTCCATACCCTCACTTTCAGTCTGTATGTGTCCCTAGGTCTGAAGTGGGTGTCTTGTAGACAGCACATGTACAGGTCTTGTTTTTTATCCATTCAGCCAGTCTATGTCTTTTGGTTGGAGCATTTAATCCATTTATATTTAAGGTAATTATCGATATGTATGTTCCTATTGCCATTTTCTTAATTGTTTTGAGTTTGTTTTTGAAGGTCTTTTCCTACTCTTGTGTTTCCTGCCTAGAGAAGTTCCTTTAGCATTTATTGTAAAGCTGGTTTGGTGGTGCTGAATTCTCTTAACTTTTGCTTATCTGTAAAGGTTTTAATTTCTCAGTCAAATCTGAATGAGATCCTTGATGGGTAGAGTAATCTTGGTTGTAGGTTTTTCCCTTTCATCACTTTAAATATGTCCTGCCACTCCCTTCTGGCTTACACAGTTTCTGCTGAAAGATCAGCTGTTCACCTTATGGGGATTCCCTTGTGTGTTATTTGTTGCTTTTCCCTTGCTGCTTTCAGTATTTTTTCTTTGTATTTAATTTTTGATAGTTTGATTAATATGTGTCTCTGCATGTTTCTTTTTGGTTTTATCCTGAATGGTATTCTCTGTGCTTCCTAGACTTGATTGACTATTTCCTTTCGCACCTTAGGGAAGTTTTTGAATATAATCTCTTGAAATATTTTCTCAGACCCTTTCTTTTTCTCTTCTTCTTCTGGGACCCCTGTAATTCGAATGCTGGTGTGTTTAATGTTGTCCTAGAGTCTCTGAGTCTGTCCTCAGTTCTTCTCATTCTTTTTTCTTTATTCTGCACCCTGGCACTTATTTCCACCATTTTATCTTCCAGCTCACTTAACCGTTCTTCTGCCTCCGTTGTTCTTCTATTGATTCCCTCTAGAGTATTTTTAATTTCGGTATTTGTGTTGTTCATCACTGTTTGCTTGCTCTTTAGTTCTTCTAGTTCCTTGTTAAATGTTTCTTGCATTTTCTCCATTTTGTTTCCGAGATTTGGGGTCATCTTTACTATCACTGCTCTGAATTCTTTTTCAGGTAGGTTGCCTATTTTGTCTTCATTTATTTGGTCTTGTAGGTTTTTACCTTGCTCCTTCATCTTTAACATATTTTTTTGTTGTTTCTTTTTTTTTGATGGGTGGTGCTATATTCCTGTCTTACTGGTTGTTTGGCCTGAGACGTCCAGCACTGGGGTTTGTAGGCAGCTGGATAGAGCTGGGTCTTGGTGCTGAGATGAGGACTTCCGGGAGGCCTCACTCCAATTGATATTCCCTGGGGTCTGAGGTTCTCTGTTAGTCCAGTGATTTGGACTCGGAGCTCCCACACCTCCAGCCTGAGAACCAAGATCCCGCAAGCTTCGTGGCACCGTAAAAAAAAAAAAAAAAAAAAAGGAAGAAAAAAAGCAGTACAATATCAAAGAATAAAAAACAAAATAAAATTAGATAAAAATTATATTAGGAAAAATAAAACTATAATTGAAAGAACTGCAACAAGGTAAAATAAAACTGCAAAAGAAAAAAAGCGGGGGGAACAAGCCAAAAGGAGAGAACAATAACAAAGTATAAAGATTAAAATAAAATTAGAAAAATAAAAGATTTATTAGGAAAAATAAAAATATAAAAGAATCAACAACAATGAATCAGCAAGGTAAAACAGAATCCCAATCTAAAAGAGGAAAAAAGAAATAAAAAGGGCTTGGCTATGGGGCCGGAGTTTAGGCGGGGGTGGGGGGTTGGGGGGGGTGTGCGTGGAACTTAGGCAGGGGCGGGGTTTAGGGTGGGGCGGGACCTAGGCGGGTGCGGGGGGTGTGGGTGTGGGTGTGGTGACGTTTGAGCATGGGGCGGGTCCTAGGTGGGCGACGTTCAAGCGTGGGGCGGAGCCTCTGCTTAGGACCTGCTCAGAAGGGGAGAGGCAGCACGTGGAAGGAGGGCCTGTGGAGTGTGGAGTTCCGGAGTTTGGAGGTAGGGCCCTCAGTGGGGATGTGTGGGTGGGGTTTAGGCCCAGCGCGTTGGAGGGGGTCTCAGAGGGGGTCTCCGAGTGTAGAGATGGGGCCCTGGCTGGGGGTGCAGGGGCGGGGCTTGGGCTCTGCGCGGCAGGAGGGAGGCTCCGGGGGATTAGGCCCAGGATCCCAGCTGGCTCCCCAGTGCCTGAGTGGACAGGGAAAGCACTGTTCCCGTTCCCTTATGTTCTTTCGTGCCACCCCTCCCCGCCCCCCCCACTGTGTCCCCCAGGATCTCCCCCGTCGCCCCTGAACCCCTAACCGTGGGTGGGTCCCGCTGGGTGTAGGAACTCCTCCCCTCCCCCAGCCGCCCCCAGTGGTGCCGGTCGCGGAGGTCCGGCCTTTACTTTTGCTCTCCCTTCCCTCCCTCCCACTCCCTCGGGACCCGCGGCTGGAGGGGGCCTCGGTGGGCAGAGGATCAGGCCCGGGATCTCAGCAGGCTCCCGGGGGCCCATGTGGGCAGGGGAAACCTGGCCACGCTCCCTTTTGATCCTCTGCCCTCTCGATGGTCCCCCAATTTCCCCTTCGGGCGTGGGATCCCTTCCCCTCCCCCAGCCGCCCCTCAGGGGCGCCAGCCCTGTCCCGCCTCCACTTCTCCTCCCCCCTCACTCCCCCCACGCCCCACGTCCTACCCGGTAGCTGGGGGTTCCTCCCGTCCCCTTAGGTGTCCGTGGTCCCCCACCGGCGCCTGGTAGGTGCCCTCGTTGTGAGGAGACGCGAATTCCGCGTCCTCCTAGTCCGCCATCTTGACTCCGTCCTGAAAAGTAGAAATTTTAAATAACGTATTGGGTTGGCTAAAAAGTTCGTTCGGGTTTTTCATAAGATCTTATGGAAAAACCCGAGTGAACTTTTTGGGCAAACCGGTAATAGGGTAACTCTGGAAATCAGATTCTGCCCTGTCTCCAGTGTTCGTTGTTTGGGTTTTTTTAATAGCTTTTCTGAACTAGTTCTGTAGAGTCTGTAATCTTTTTCATGTTTAGTCATTATACGCTGTGCTGTTAGCTCAGTGGTCAGTTAATGAGCGGGCAGATATTTCCTTAAATTTCTATAACCAGTAAATCTCGCAGCCTTTGCCAAGGGCTCGTGTGCTTGGCGGGGCTCCTCTTCAACACTGAGCCAGGCCGTCGACAACTGTGCCTCAGCGTTCACTCCCTGGTGTGCAGAGCGTCAAGGTCAGCTAGAGGTGAGAACGTAGGGCCTTCTGAGGTCTTTTGTGAGCATACGCACAGCCCTAGGCACGCTCATAGCCCTGCACACGCACATGGCCTTCGAGATTCCCATGAATATGTGGAAGCTTTTCAAAGCCCCTTTGGAGATTCATTCCTCAGCTTTTCCTCTGAAGCTTTTTGGCTAATTGTTTGTCCCAACTGTTGTTCACTGCCTCAGGCAGCCACAAAGCTCCCCACCGCAAAGTTAAACCGTTGCCTTTAATGTTTTTTTTTTTCCCCCGGGGGAAAAAGGCATTTTGATGGCGTGAACGCCAAGTCAGATGAAACAAGGATGACTTTGCAAGTGGAGTCTTCCAGGGAGCTACCAGAGAGGTCAAGTACTGACAGTTCCCCAGGAAGGAAGCTTTAGAGGAGCTCCGACTCCATTTCCACCTGTCTGATGGCTCTCGGGCTGCTGGTTTTACTAGGCCTGGTTTTCAGGGCAACCATGGAGCTGGAGGTGGGTAGATTGGAACAGGGCAAGTTAAAACACCATAAGCCTCACTGTTCTTACCAAGATTTAGCCATTTGGGTTGGATAAAGCTTCCCAGATTACTGCAGGCCTTCGGGTAACTTCGGGACTTCTGCCCAGGGTGGTTTTGACAATTTATTGTCAGCTTTTTTGGAAGAGAGATTTTTTTTTTTTAACATCTTTATTAGGGTATAATTGCTTTACAATGGTGTGTTAGTTTCTGCTGTATAACAAAGTGAATCAGCTATATGTATACATTTATACCCATATCCCTTCCCTCTTGCGTCTCCCTCCCACCCTCCCTATCCCACCCCTCTAGGTGGTCACAAAGCACCGAGCCGATCTCCCTGTGCTATGCGGCTGCTTCCCACTAGCTATCTACCTTACGTTTGGTAGTGTTTATATGTCCATGCCACTCTCTCGCTTTGTCACAGCTCACCCTTGGAAGAGAGATTCTTTGGATCTCTGTATTACCAATTAGATTTGTGTTCTGGAAGATCACTCTGGTCCTAGTGTGTAGAAGATGCTGGGGTGTGGGGAAACGCTGGAGTCAAGGAGATGAGCTGGGGGTGTTGTGGTCAACAGGGGACACATGATAGCCACCTGCACTGAGGGGTGGCCATGGGAATAATACTCATAACAAGGCATATGTACTGCATGATGAGTTTGCTAGGTTCTGTGCTCAGTGCTTTACATGCTTTTTTGTACACCACCATGCCTATTTTAAAGAGGATAAAACTACATTTAGAGAAGTTCAACTCCTTGCCTAAGGTCACGCAGCTAAAATGGGGTTAGAGCAGGTTTTTGAATCTTCATTAGTCTGACTTTAAAATCCTTGCCCATAATCACTACCCTATATGTCTAGGAGCAGGCTCAATGACTACAGTAAAACAGTCTTCACTCAGCAGATATTTATTGATGACCAGCTGTGTGCCAGGTACTGTTTTAGGAGTTAGGGATATAGTAGTGAACAAGATATGAAAAAAAAAAATCCCTGTTCTCGTGGAGCTCACATTCTAGTTGGTGGAAGCAATAAACAAGATATACAAGCAAACTCTACTTTATGTTGGGAAGTGATAAGTGTTAAAGCAGAATAAGGAGAGGAAGAGAGAGGGCCTTGCTAGAAAGTGATGTTTGAGCAGCGATCTGAAGCTGGGAGAAGAATCATGTCCACATCTAGGTGAGTAGCATTGTAGACAGAAGAAAGGGCCAGTGCAGAGGCCCCGAGGCAGGAAACTGACTGGCTTATGCAAAGCACAGCAAGGGGGCCACGGCGCTGGGTGCAGCTGAGCGAGCCAGGAGGAAGAGGATACGGAGACGAGGGCAGCGCGGTCATGAGGATCCAGGTGAGTGGGCCTCGCAGGCCACTAAAAGGAGTGACGTGATTAAAAGGATGGCCTCTGCTCATGAGCTGAGAATAGGAAGGCAAGGCCAGGAATCTGGGGAGAGGAGGCGGTGCCTCGGGCCAAGGCGGTAGCAGAGGATGAGGTGAGGCGTGATCCGCTTCCGTCCCTGTTCTGAAAGGAGAGGTTACAGGATCTGCTGATTGCCTGGGGGTGGGGAGCGAGGAAGGAGGCTTGTCAAGAATGACTCCACAGATTGCAGCAACAAGACGCTACAGACAAAGGAGTGCTTGGGTTGAGCCAACCGTATGTGGCAACCAAATGAAAAGATGGTTCCCGAATGGAGGCGCAGCAGCTGGAAGGGTGGAGTTTCCCTTGCTGAGAGGGGCAAGAGTGGGAGACAGAGGCTGGGGAACCAGAACAGCTGCCGTGTCAGGGCGTGTCTGGTTGCGTTACCTAGTCAGTGCCCTCGTGGAGTTTGCACGTAGAGAGTTTTATGAACACATCTGTTGTTCAGGGAAGGTACTGAGCCTGCGTAAGCGAAACAGTGTAGAGAAGGGGACCAAGAAATGACCATGAATAGCCTAATGGTGAAAGGGGGGAGGGGAGAGAAACCACAGAACAAATACTCAAAAAGCGTAGTCCTCTGTATCTCTCCAACTACTTCTTGCACCTTGTCCACCTCTGCAGAGGCACCCCTCCATCAGCAGTAGTCACACTGATGACCTTGAATTATAAAAAGGAATAAACAGCAACAGGCATAGGGCACCGCCTAGTGCGTGTTCTGTGCCACGCTCTCTGTACTTACGTGCCATCTCACTAATGTTCAGTGTATGCTGAGAGATCGGGGGTCTGACATTCATTTTGAAAAGATTTCTGCAAAAATATGTTAAACTTGACATAAACAAACCTTTGCAATTTAAATGGGAAAGGCTCTGTTTTTGGTAAAATGGTGGACAGGCTCTCGCCCAGGGATGATGGGGCAAGTGAGACTTCTCTGCGAAAGTCCAGTTGGGCAGAGTTGGGAAGCAGGGGCAGTACTTGGGGCAGAACTCATTCACATCCTCCTAATCCAGGGTCAGGGCCATCCATTTCTTAGAGGTCTCCCCAGGCAGAAAATGGACATGGTTTGCTAGAGAGAGTTCACGTTCTCTGCTTGCATTAATCTTCCTTTTCCAGGGAGCTTGCCTGACTGTGGAGGAAAACACGCGGTACGTCAGCATCTCCGCTGTAAATGAGAACTCTCTGTTCATGCTCTTCCCGGGGACTGGCCCGCTGCGCCTCCATACGGGAACCATCTTTTCATTTGGTTGCCACATACGGTTGGCTCAACCCAAGCACTCTTTTCCCTGTAGCGTCTTGTTGCTGCAATCTGTGGTTATAGCTTTTAAAGACTTAATAAACGGATGTGTTTTCTATCCCCGAGGAATGAAATGAAGCTTGTCACTTGGCGTTGTTCTCCGCCATCATGTTTTTGTTGCCATTTGTAGAAATGGGACAGAAAATGACTGCAGCTCCTTTGTTGCCCAACTGCCTATGCCACTTCCAGTCCTTGGGAAGGAAATCAATTGTTTTTGCAAATTTTCTTCCGACATTTGGTTATTTTCTGTTGAAATTGTCCCCATTCTTTCCTCTGACCAGCCCTTGGCTCTGGGATGGAGAAAGAAACCACTTTTCCCCTCTCAATGAAAAATCAGCTACTATTGTATCCTTTCATTAGATTTCTGCATCTCACTTTGTCACAGGATATTAATGAAATAGAAATGTGTATGCCTGTATGTCATGCAACTTTACTTTTTTTTTTTTTCCCCAGAAGTTATTTCTTGACTATTCCTGAGCTTAACTAGGTACCAAACACAATACTTATAGCACCCAGGCGAAGAAACTATTTGAATCCCACTTTATTGATGGGACAATTGAGGCCAAAGAACGTAAATACCTTGCTTAAAGCCAGTGAGTTTTCTTCACAACAGTGTCTACTGCCCCTCGTGAGATCAATATCACCTCCCAGGAAGAATTTCTTTTTACGTTTGTGCATTTTTGCATAGGAATCACAATCTGAATAAAAATATCTCATGCTTCTTTTTTGCCAAATATTCTAACACATTGTGTGTCAGCTACTAGAAAAATACTGCACAGGGTTTCCCTGGTGGCGCAGTGGTTAAGAATCCGCCTGCCAATGCAGGGGACACGGGTTCAAGCCCTGGTCCGGGAAGATCCCACATGCCGCCAAGCAACTAAGCCCATGTGCCACAACTACTGAGCCTGCGCGCCACAACTCCTGAAGCCCGTGCACCTAGAGCCTGTGCTCTGCAACAAGAGAAGCCACTGCAATGAGAAGCCCGCACACCACAGCGAAGAGTAGCCCCCGCTCACTGCAACTAGAGAAAGCCCACGCACAGCAACAAAGACCCAATGCAGCCAAAAATAAATTAAAAAACAAAAAACCCCCAAAACTGCACAGATGCACGTGACCAGTTACACTAAGAATAACAGGTTTAAGTAGGATGGCTAGACTTAGAACTTCTTTTAAATGGTTTATTTTCCAAACCTGTAACCCTGCTTTAGAACAGACATTTTATACCACTTGAAAATTTTTGACTGTGCCACAACCAGTAATTATAAAATTTGGGTTACAGTATCATGACAAATTAACTCCAGCCAAGAGGGCTCAGGTGAAAGAAAGACATTCACACTGGCAACTAATAACTTTAATTAAATCTTAGGGGGTTTTTTTCAGGCTATTAGTGGATACTTATTCTAGGAGAGGGGAAGCTGGTCAAAAATGTTTTGAAGTCACTTGGCACACATTGGGAACACGTTTGCCAAGGTTATCAACTGAATAATTAGGGATGGATTTTGACACCATTCTTAGCCAACAACTTATTTAGTGAAATTGGGCAAGTCACTGACCCAGCAGTGGCCTCAGTCCTGGTGGGGCTGGAATAAGGGTCTCCACGGCCAGGTGTATAAGAGGGGGTGGGCAAGCGGAAGGCTGGGCTGGCGGTAGTGTGGGACCAGGCAGGAGAGGTATTTCCTGATATGTCTTTGCTGCTTACAAAGGACTCCACCATGAGGTACACTTAGAATAGTGAGGCCAGGAGATGGAGAACCCACAGGACTCTACACGAAGAGGGAAAGATTCGACTCAGATGGGAGAGATTTCCAGTCTCCTTCCAGCAGGGGTCAGAATGAGGGCCGTTGTCTTAGTCTGCTAGAGCTACCTTCACAAAGTGCCACAGACTGGGGGGCTTAAACAACAGAAGTGCATTTTCTCACAGTTCTGGAGGCTGGAAGTCCAAGACGAAGACGTCAGGAGGGTTGGTTTCCTCTGAGGCCTCTCTCCTTGGCTTGCAGACGGCCGTCCTCTCCCTCAGGTGGTCTGCCCTCTGCCTGTTTGTGTCTAAATTTCCTCTTCTTATAAGGACACTGGTCATATTGGGTTAGGACCCTCCCCAGTGACCTCATTTTAACTTAATTACCACTTTAAAGACCCCCTCTCTAAATACAGTCACATTCTGAGGTAGTGAGGGTTAGGATTTCATATGAATATGGGGAGGTGGGGGACAGAATCCAGCCCCAATGATTTTACAGTGGTCACCAGATTACTTTTTTGTGTGTGTGTGTGGTATGCGGGCCTCTCACTGCTGTGGCCTCTCCCGTTGCGGAGCACAGGCTCCGGACACGCAGGCTCAGCGGCCATGGCTCATGGGCCCAACCGCTCTGCAGCATGTGGGATCTTCCCGGACTGGGGCATGAACCCGTGTCCCCTGCATTGGCAGGTGGACTCTCAACCACTGCGCCACCTGGGAAGCCCGAGAAAGACTCTTAAACAGAACTCACTCCCTCTCCATTCTGATTAAGGAACAGAGTCTGTCCTTATGTGCATTGGTGGTCTTTACATCATAGCCCAAGGTAAGGGCTGCTGAGAATCTAACATCCCATAATTAGTCCCCCACTGTCATCGGGACTAAAACCAGACAAAACCCAACATGCCTCGATAGGACCCAGAAGAGACGACTGCTTGCGTGACATGATCTGGGAAAGTCCCACAGGCTGGCCCACTCTCAAATATCTCTTCCAGTCTGTGTCAGGCACAGTCCCCATGAGACCCATGTCAGAATGGACACAGGTCGCCAGAGAGGGAAGTTGGCCCATGATCAGTAATCACCACCTTCGTACTGCCAGCCCACCTTAATGAGAAGAGAGCTCTACGGGGGAATAGGACACAGACACTCTGATAGAAGTAGGAGAGTCAGGGAAAGATGCTAGTAACAGGGTATCACCTGGGATCATCACCTGGGATCACCAGGTCTCAATGAGATGCTAGGTGAAGCCGCAGTGTCCCCCGAGTGAGACAGCCCTGGGTTCCAATCCAGCGCCTCCACTCACCTACTAGCTCTGTGATATTGAGAAGATTACGTAACTTCTCTAAGTAACAGCATCTAGAAAATGCAGATATTTTCTACTCCGTGGTGTTGGAGGCCTAAAGGAGCTCCCGTGGGGAAGACTAAACAGTGCCTGGCTCACTAACTATGGCTTCCTCTCCTCTGTGGGCAGGACTGTGGCAGCTTCCTCTTCCTCGTGGTCCTTTGGCCTCTTCCTCAGGGTACCCTCTCCCAAATCTCCCCCATCTTGCCTTTGCTTTTCCTCTAGTGACAGTTCAGGCAACACTAAGGGTCAATTCACCTGCAGCAGCTCTGGGCTGAAGTTGCAAGTGGATGCCCCCTTACCTGCAGCCCTGAGCCGCGCACACTGGAAACACTAACAAAGGCCAAATATAATGACTTTTATGTCTTTTTCACTCCCCAAGGACTATCTACAAGGGCAACTCAGACGGCTATTAATTTTTTTATTGTGTTACAATCAGATCTACCTTTAAGCTTAATTGCAAGACTTGCATTTTTCACCTCTGAATCAATAGTGAGTTGTTAATTTTCTATTTCACCACGTGATGCTGTGCACAGTTATAATGTCAACAGTCTAGGAAGCCCGTGCTGTTCCCCAGCAGCATGCCGGGCACTAGGAAAACAGATTTGAGACTAATCCGTACCCTCTTGGCATTCACAGCCTAGGTGAGGAAATGGAAATTATGTATAAGAAGAATGAAAAGTGTATCAAAGAGAAAATGGTTAGGTAGTAAATGGGAAAGGCAGGTGGTGAGCCTGATAGGAGACTGACGTGCCCTTGGGACTTAGAACTGGAGGAAATCCGATTGCTGAGGCAACTATAAATCTACACAGGACAGGAGGTAGGGAAAGTGTCTTTAAAGAGAGCGTGGAAGGGAGCCTTGGCTGTAATCTTATAGAAGGTATTCAAAGCTGAGGAATAAATGTGTCAATCTGGAGAGACAGACATGGTAACCACAAAGGCAATGGTCCCCCCAAAGCAGGGGGCCTCCATCCCAGGGGGTACCAAAATGATCCACTGGGTAATGGGACAAAAACTAGAACTTCTCTGTACATCTTGTTTATCCTTTAAAATCTCTATATGTGGGTATGCTTTTTTTTTTTAAAACATCTTTATTGGAGTATGATTGCTTTACATTGTTGTGTTAGTTTCTGCTGTATAACGAAGTGAATCAGCTGTACATATACATATATCCCCATATCTCCTCCCTCTTGTGTCTCCCTCCCTCCCACCCTCCCTATCCCACCCCTCTAGGTGGTCACAAAGCACCGAGCTGATCTCCCTATGCTATGCGGCTGCTTCCCACTAGCTATCTGTTTTACATTTGGTAGTGTATATATGTCCATGCCACTCTCTCACTTCGTCCCAGCTTACCGTTCCCCCTCCCCGTGTCCTCAAGTCCATTCCCTACATCTGTGTCTTTATTCCTGTTCTGCTCCTAGGTTCATCAGAACCATTTTTTTAGGTTCCATATATATGTGTTAGCATACGGTATTTGTTTTTCTCTTTCTGACTTACCTCACTCTGTATGACAGACTCTAGATCCATCCACCTCACTACAAATAACTCAATTTCATTTCTTTTTATGGCTGAGTAATATTCCATTGTATATTTGTGTCACATCTTTATCCATGCATCTGTTGATGGACACTTAGGTTGCTCTCATGACGTGGCTATTGTAAATAGTGCTGCAATGAACATTGGGGTGCATGTGTCTCTTTTAATTATGGTTTTCTCAGGGTATATGCCTAGTAGTGGGATTGCTGGGTCATATGGTATTTCTATTTTTAGTTTTTTAAGGAACCTTCATACTGTTCTCCATAGTGGCTGTGTCAATTTACATTCCCACCAACCGTGCAAGAGTGTTCCCTTTCCTCCACACCCTCTCCAGCATGTATTGTTTGTAGATTTTTTTTTTTTTGCTTTCCTATATCCTTTATTTATTTATTTTTAACATCTTTATTGGAGTATTAATTTTGATGATGGCCATTCTGACTGGTGTGAGGTGATACCTCACTGTAGTTTTGATTTGTATTTCTCTAATGATTAATGATGTTGAGTATTCTTTCATGTGTTTGTTGGCAGTCTGTATATCTTCTTTGGAGAAATGTCTATTTAGGTCTTCTGCCCATTTTTGGATTGGGTTGTTTGTTTTTTTGATATTGAGCTGCATGAGCTGCTTGTATATTTTGGAGATTAATCCTTTGTCAGCTGCTTCATTTGAAAATATTTTCTCCCATTCTGAGGGTTGTCTTTTTGCCACACCACGTGGCTTGCGAGATCTTAGCTCCCCCAACCAGGGATTGAACCTGGGCCCACGGCAGTGAAAGTGCCAAGTCCTAACCACTGAACCGCCAGAGAATTCCCCGGATATGGTTTTTTTTTTTATATTTATTTATTTATTTGGCTGCACTGGGTGTTAGTTGTGGCGTGTGGGATATTTTTACTTGTGGCATGCGGGATCTTTAGTTGTGGCATGCAGACTCTTAGTTGTGGCATGCATGTGGGATCTTAATTCCCTGACCAGGGATCGAACCCAGGCCCCCCGCATTGGGAGTGTGGAGTCTTAGCCACTGGATCACCAGGGAAGTCCCTTCCTGGGTATGCTTTCTAATGTGCAAAATATACTAGTCCAGAAGAATATGATTTGTAAATAATTAAATAGGTTCTTTGTGATTTCACACTCAAAATGTGTCATTGCTGTGGAGCAGAAAAGTAACGATCAAAGTAATTTGGTGAGGGCTTCCCTGGTGGCTCAGTGGTTGAGGGTCTGCCTGCCGATGCAGGGGACACGGGTTCGTGCCCCAGTCCGGGAAGATCCCACGTGCCGCGGAGCGGCTGGGCCCGTGAGCCATGGCCGCTGAGCCGGCGCTTCTGGAGCCTGTGCTCTGCAACGGGAGAGGCCACAACAGTGAGAGGCCCGCGTACTGCAAAAAAAAAAAAAAAAAAAAAAAAAAGAGTCTTTCTCCTTGTGCTGGTCCTCCCTTCCTGGTTAATTAGAGAGTTAATTATTGGGGTTGGTTGTGCTCTTGAGTACGTTCTTGGTGAACTCTGCTCACTGACCAGACCAAAGACTTCCTTTAGGTTTATTTGCCAACAGACTCAGCTTCTAGGGCCAAGCGACTGATGGGGCTCAATATACCTCATCAAAACTGCACACCTCGTCACAGGAGGGGGCCTTGGGCATTTGGACATCCTGTCTGAAAGCTGCCCTCGGGTCTTTCTAAGTCAAAGGAAAAATAGTCTCTCCACTCTTTCGAGCCCCATTCAGTCTTAACAAACCTGATCAAATTTTCAAGTTGTTGATCATGCCGGGCGTGCCTTTGTGTGTGCCGGTCCCGCCGTGGGCTCAGTGATGGACAGTGGGAGATGCGACGTCAACACTGAAAAATAGCAGGGCCCTAGGCTCCGAGCACTTGGACCTTAACACCGTTATTTCATGTGCTCTTCACAGCCACGAGAAAGGCCTTGTTATCCCTGTTTCACAGATCGGGAAGCCGAGGATCAGAGACCAAGTTATACCGTTGTTGGCAGAAAAGCCAGGGTCTGAACTCAGGCCTGACTCCAAAGCTCGTGCTCTTTCCTCAGCCTTTGAACTCAAGAGAATGTATGACCTTTGTGTGGTGACGGGGCACAGAGGCCAGCCACGCTGTTGCTTATTAATCCTGGATTGACAGGCCATTTCTTGGCTAAGCAGAGGACTTTATTTTAGCTTTTTATACATATCTCTGTATTGGGAGCCATTGTTTTGTTCTTTCCTCAATGGATGAAGCTTCCATCCACCTGGCCCCAAGTCAGTAAACCCCATCAGGTGTGTTTTAGGGTCTGACAGACACGGACTTCACCTTCCTGTACCAGATGGTACTTGGGTTCATTTTACTCCAATGAGATGGGAATTGCAGGATGCCAAAAGGCAGAGACAAGCTATGGGCTTCATGTTCCATTTTTTCCTGCTAAATGCAATGCCAAGTACCACCCAGGTCATACGTGCCCGGCTCCAGCCCTCTGCCAAACGTGGGATTCTTCAGTGATCCCAGCAGTCCAGGACCTTAGAGCTGGCACTGATCCTGTAGTGATGAGGGCAAACAGAGGATTTGCTGGCCCATCTCAGCCCAGCCCTTGCAAGGACAGCCAGTGCCTCTTCCAGCAAAAGGCTGTGTGCGAGGTGCTGTGACTTCTCCCCCAGGGCCGAAATCGTAGGTCCGTTGGAACATCTCATCATAACTTTATTTATCTTACTCATTCTAAGGGATTCATTTCTCTCCAATTTATTGACAGAGAGATTGTTAAAAGAGCAAACAGGGATGATTCCCAAAGCGGGGGGTTGGTCATTGAGCAGGGAATTTGCCGATTGTTTTAGATTGCTAGGGCTGCCGTACAAGCTACCACGGACCGGGGGGCTTGAACAACAGGAATTTATTTGCTCACAGTTCTGGAGGCTGGAAGTCCAAGATCAAGGTGTCGGCAGATTTGGGTTTTCCTGAGGCCTCTCTCCTTGGCTTCTTATAAGGGCACCAGTCATATTGGATTGGGACCCAAACTAGTGATCTTATTACCTTAATTAACCCCTTTAAAGGCCCCTCCTCCAAATACAGTCACTTTCTGAGGTACTAGGGGTTAGGGCTTCAATATAGGAATTTGCGGGGGGACACAGGTTAGCCCAGAACTCTGAGGTTATATATCCTCCTCCCTTGAGGCAGAGGTGTAGCTCCTCTCTTGGAACGGAACAGTCATCTGGGTTTGTTGACATCTTTGGCTTCCCAAGAGAAGGAGGAATCACATGCCCATGTCGGGGTGCATCAGGCCTTCTTGGGGGATTCTCTGAAGGACCCCCCACAACAAAGTGCAAAGATCTTCAGCTTCCTGGTTTTCTAATTTTATGGAGGAGAAAACTGGGACCAGCGAGGCGGCCTGACTTGTCAAGGTCACATGGTGAGTCACGAGAGCTAGGATGGCGCGGTCTCCCGGGGCATCTGCTGCAAAGCACTACTGTGCTTCCCGGGAGCTTTGCTGCCTCTGGTCCCATCAGTGGAAAGACAGCACCCTTGTTCACTCCATGTCCTCCAGGGGGAGCTCGTGAGAGGAGCCCACAAAGCTCTACAAAAAGCAAGGAAGAGTGCTCTTTAAGAGAAACATTTTTCTAAAGCAGAGAACCTTTGGGAAACTGAATCTCCAAGTGACAGAGTGTGGGGTGGTGGAAAGTGCTTGAACTGGGGTCAGAGCAGCTGGGTTTTGTCCTGGCGTTACCAGGAATCGTTTGTACGGCCCTAGGAAAGTCACTTATGTCCGGAGAACTCAGATTATTGATAAGATGAAACTGTTTCAGACTTGTTTGATGGAACAATTTCTCAGATTCCACATGGTGGAAACCTGGATCAGAAATCCCATGCATAAAATGGAGAAAGTGGGAGCTGCCCTGGTTGAAGGTGATGTGAAGACAGAGACAGGAATGCACTCACTCTGAACACCTTCCCAAACCCCGTCGTCCCAGGACCCTCAGGGTCCCACACAGTTTGAGAATCTCTGTAAGTCTCAACATCACCATATTTCTTACCAGGAGATGGCTCTCTTACCTTGTTTCTAAGCTGTATTATTTGGAGGAAAAGTTAGCATTAATCAAACTAGTGTGTGGACTTGCTGAGGAAAAATGCCTCCAGAATTCAGCTGCTGAGGAAACCTGCAGTCAACATGCCTTCTTTGACTTTGGGTTACGACCAGGTGCCATCTGGGTCCATGACCAGACACCCTCCTCATATCCTACCTTTCTGCCACCTGAGGAATTTGATCCTAGACTGGAATGAAAGAGATGGATTCTCACTTCCCCCAACCGTCCTGGTGAGACCTTTAAATTAACAAAGCACGGGAAAACAGAACAATTAAAAAAAAAAACAAAAAACCTAAATGAGCATTAACTCAAATAGAGACTTTCACTTCCAATATGGTGGACTACCTAATAACCATATCAACTCCCACCTTGAGAACAACTAGAAAAACCAGATGCACTATTTTTACAAACTCTGTTGAAGCTATCAGAGAGCTCCCAAGGCAGCCAGGACTTGAGGGGCCAGAATCAGGGAGAAGCGGGAGTTACAGAGAGGGCAGCCTTCCGTTCCCCTACCCCATGAGGCATTTGCTAATTCCCAAGTGCCAGCTGAGGGGCTGAGAAACTGAGTAGAACTTTCAGTCCCATGAGGCTAGAGGAACAAACACTTGAGCTTGGGTCCCGCCAAGGATGAGGGGGCTTAGTAAACACTCCAGGCTTTTGAGTGGAGCAACAGAGGGGCCACCCCCAAGCATGAGGGTGAATCACGAATGGACCAGCCTTCACAGACTGAAACCAGCTTTGAATCAGCTCATGTAGGATGGGTTAAGATAATCTGCCCAAGTGCCTACTCAAAATAAAAGTAAATCTTCTCTGGAGGCAGGCAGATAACATCATTTAAAACCTCAGATTAGGGCTTCCCTGGTGGCGCAGTGGTTGAGAATCCGCCTGCCAATGCAGGGGACACGGGTTTGAGCCCTGGTCCCGGAAGATCCCACATGCCGCAGAGCAACTAAGCCTGTGCGCCACAACTACTGAGTCTATGCTCTAGAGCCCACGAGCCACAACTACTGAGCCCATATGCCACAACTACTGAAACCTGTGCGCCTAGAGCCCATGCTCCGCAACAAGAGAAGCCACCGCAATGAGAAGCCCATGCACCGCAACGAAGAGTAGCCCCCGCTCCCTGCAACTAGAGAAAGCCCGCGCGCAGCAACGAAGACCCAATGCAGCCAAAAATAAGTTAATTAATTAGTTTTAAAAAACCCCTCAGATTATCTCTATAATTTTATATGCAGCATGTCTAGCATTCAAAACAGGCAGACAGATAACTCTAAGATCCAGGTTAAGTGATGGCTGGGGTGCTGTCCAGGGTTTTCTGAAGTTTTGTGTTCACTTTGTGTGTGATGACTCCTGCCAGCTATTTGGAAACAGGCCCCCGTGACGTTAATAATAATGGTATCTGAGCATGCTGTGAGCTGTACACACGCTTTCTCGTTTACTCCAAGCAACAACCCTAGGATGTTGATACTATTTTTCCCATTTTACAGATGAGAAAACGAGCTGGGGGATTTGACCTAAATCTAGCTGCCTGCACAGCCTGGACTGTGAACCCCAAAGTGGTACCGTTCCCTTGAGGTGTTCTTTTTTTTTTTGACATTTAATATTTAATTGTTCTTGATCAGCATTGATTGGTCGCAGCCCTGAGGCGTTCTCATTCGCGGATGTGGATGTTTGTGGGGTGATGGGCTCAGTGGATGTTGTCTGTGATTTAGCATCAGTGCCTGGGTTAGGACTTGCCAAAGCCGACATTCATCAGGCCCCGTGTATGGGCTGACAGCACCTTTATTGCAGCAGCACAAGCACATGTACCTGCCGAGGCAACGCATCACACCTCTGGTTGGGACTCCCCAGCGTTCGCTCTTAGAAAACCCAACCGTTAATGCCTGGTGACAGCTGCCCCAGCGTGGAAGGAATTCCGTGGCCTCCCAGCTGCATGGAAAATGACGGTGCTGCCACCACGCCCTTAGGGCCCACGGACATCTCCTGGCAGCTCTGGGGTCCAGCCCTATCTCAGGCCTCTTGCCTCCAGGGAGCGCGGGGGACACTGCAGGGACGTTCCTGGTGAGCACCTGCATCAGGAGGTTTCAAACTGTGCTCCTCGGGGCCCTGGCAGTTCTTCGGAGCCAAGGGGCAAGGGAGTCGGGGGGACAGTGAATAGGTGGGCCTGCCCATCCCTATGACAGCAGCGGTGTTTTACCATTATCCGCTCTTGATATTGAAGTTCCGTAAAGATTTCAGTTTTTAAAATATTTGTTCAATTTTTTTAATTTAAAAAAGTATCCAACTGTTTAAAAAAATGTTGAAAGACCGCCTTTCTAATCTAAGCCTCTTACTTGAAAGATGAAAATTTTCTTGCCCAGAGAGGGTAACTGACGTGTCCAAGATAGGGAGGTAACGGCAGACCACAAACCTGGTTTCCCGACGGCCCGGCTGGTGTGTCGCCCCTGTACTGTGCCGGGTCCCGTAAAGGTGGGATTATGAACTGGACAGTGTGGTGACATTGAGCCCAGAGGACAGAATGGAGGGTCCTCCCCAGCAGACAGGAGTGGGTGACAATGAGGCCCCTTGGTGGATAAGGGCCATCTAGTTACACGTCCATTTTAACAGGGGGCCCGGATGGAAGTCTAGGCGGTTCCCTTCGTCTGCACGGGTTGGCCCCATGGCACACCGCCTACGAGCTCTGACCCGGAACGTCCCCGGACCTTTGTGGGGAGAAGGTGGTGGGTTCGAGGCAAGGTGCCACCGCTGCAGGCAGGGTGGGCCGCGTTCCTCTCAGCCTCGCCTTTGCCGTGCCCACACCCGAGGCCCTCGCCGGCTGGACAGCCAGCCCTCCAGCACGAGCTCTTCTAGGTCTCACTTCAGCCTTGAAGTCCCCTCCCAGGCACCTCCGACAGGTACCCCACCCTGAGCAGAGATGGACATCGAGCGCTCTGCCAGCGTGGACCACGGCGAAGGGAGTGGACCCGGGCGCGCCCTCACGGGCCTCACAGGCCGTGGGAAATGAGCAGACGCCCTCCTTCCAGGACAGCTGTGCTGCCCCTGGACTAGGTGGTCAGGGTGTCCCTTTGAGGAGGGGATGTGTAGGCGGGGAGGCAAAGGGGGAGGATGCAGCCAGGTAGCGAGTGGGATGAAGACACGGGCAGAGGGTCAGCATGCACAAAGGCCCTGAGGTCAGCGTGGGCTCAGCCCGCGAAGGCCTGGGTGCGTGGAACGTAGGGACGGTGGAGCGTGGTGAAAACTGAGACTGGTGAGGGTCTTGCAGGAGGTGGTGTAGGGTCTGGAACAATCCGGCGTGGGGCTAAGTGTATGGATCTGGGGGCAGACCGCCTGGGTCTAATTCTGGGCTCTGCCTCTCACTAGTCTGTGATTTGGGGCAAGAACCCTAACCTCTCTGGGCCTCAGCTTCCTCATCTATAAGATGGAAGTGTATGGTAATAGATGTTGCACGTTGTAGGGCTGCTCTGAGTTGACGTGTGTACAGCGTTTAGAGCGGTGTCTGCGGAGAGGTTAGCGTAGCTCCCCTTGGGCTTGAGAACCCGGAGTGTCAGGAGACTGCATTTTGGAGAAGTTTCTGTAACTTCCAAGGTCACACAGGGGGGGTGGCAGAGCTAGGATTCCATCCAGGTCGTCCTGACAACCGAAGCCTGTTCTTTCCACGGCACAAGCCAGTTTTCTAGGATCTCAGATCTTCTGGTGAGAGGGACCAGGGAAAGCACCCGGGGAGCCGTCTGCTTTCGGGCAGGAGAAGCTCCATCTTAGGGACACGCCAGGGACCCAGAGGCTAAGGTTTGCCTGCGCAGCCAGAGAGAGGAGACTCGGGCCTTGCTCTCTGTTCCAGGCTGCGGAGAACTCACTGCCCCCAATAGCCCACCAGGCTTTGTACAGAGCTCTTACAGCTCTGCTGTGATAAACAACCTGCTTTCCCCAACGGCTCTGGGTCAGAGGAATCAAAGGGGTGCCACTCCGCTCTTTGCACAAAGGTTACCCAGGCTGAAGGCACGATGAGACCCTGATCCCCAGGGCGGGGCGGGCGGGCGCCGGCGGGCAGGACCAGCCCCGTGCAGGCTCCGGGCATCCTCCAGACCATGTTGGGGGCCTGGAGCCTCTGCGTGGAGAAGCCCCTAACCTAGCTTTCCATTCATGAAACCGAGCGTGACCTTCAACACTCGCTTTGATTTTGCACTGCCAAGCTTCCTGCGGCCGGGCTGCCACCGTCATCAGGCTCTTTCATCCCTACGCCCAGACCCTCTGGCCCTGCTCCACCCGCTGAAGTGCCCGCGCTCAGGTTGTCATGACAATTTTCACTGAGGAGCTGTTTCTGGAAAGGGAGCGGAAAAGAAACAGGGAAAAAAGGCTTATTAACGTCAGGCCTGGTGGATCTCAGGATGTCAGTGCTGTTAATACATGTCACGCAGATCTCTCATGAGACCCCGGAATGTCTGTCTTCTCCCAGCGCCAAACTGGGAACTCAGCTGTTATGTTGTAGCAAAGCAGGAAGTCCAGAATCCACCAGACATTGTTAATTACCATTATAATGGTGATAATGATTGAATGTGAGTCTCAAAGTCAGGTTTCTTCTGGCATGATCCCTTGGAGAGACGGTGTAACTGTTCAGGCCATATAGGCCACAGCTCACTTGTAGGGGGTGGTCAGAGTTATCCTGACAACGAGCCCATCACCTGACCCTCTGTCACTGGCCATCTGGCCTCCATCAACCATGCGTCCAGGGTGACCCACTAATCCTTGCAAACAATCTGCAAAATGAAAAGTAAAACTCAACAGCCCATTTCACAGATCACTCACTGAGTCCTCCAACAAACAGTGGGGACTCAGGGGAAGTGACCCTCAGGCAGACCTTAGCGTCTCCTGCAGAGGAACCACATCCCAGGCCCTACTGGGACCAGTCGTGGTGAAAATCACAAGCCGAGTAAGGTTTATATTTTTCCCTGGTTTTTTTTTCTCATCATTAAACAAATGCAATTTCATTGTGGTAAATCTGAAAAACTACAGAAAAGGCGAGATCGTCCACAATCCTAATGCCTGGATTGAATCCCAAAACTGAGGAAGGAAGGATCTGATTTATAATTGCTTCATCCTTGCCCACCCAGGCTTGGCAATGGATGTGATCAGGGAGGAGGCGTCCAGAGTGGCTTGAGGGCCGGCCTGGGCACAGCTGTGTCTTAGTGGCCCTTGCTGGGTGCTGGCAGATCCCTGCAGGGTCACATCCACGTCCGCTCAGCTCCACACCTCTGCCCTGTGTTGAGCCGTGTTGGACCTTTGAGGCTCTGAATGTTCCTGGGCTTTCACTGGTTAGAACTCGGGGACAAAGTGGAAACTGTACGAAAGTGAGATGTGAGGTGACGTTCATTTCTTCCGGCATTTACTGAGGCACTGTGAGCACAGGGATGCAAAGACGCTGCAGGCCCCTTTCTTAAAAAGCTCACAGACTCGCCTGGAAACAGATGCTTAAACCAACCAGGCAGACGGTGCTCAGCAATGTATGTCATTTTGCAGATGAGCAGACGAAGGTGGAAAGGCAATGCAGTCGCCAGGGGCTGGATGGAGCCGCTCCCAGTTTCGAGATTGACTGTCAGGTGTATCCGTGGGAGCCAGCCTCCAAGGTGGCCCCAGTGGCCTCACCACCTGGTCCTCACACCTGCGTAGTCTCTTCCCACACAGGGCCAGGGCTCGTCTGGGAGCCCTCAGCAGACAGAGCACGACAGCGCTGATGATATGCATCTTCCAAGGCTAGACCGAAGGGGCGCTGAACTTCACCTTGTTCTCCTGGACCACTCACTCTGGTGAAAGCCACCAGCATGTCTTGTGGACACTCAGGTAGCCTGGTGGAGAGGCCCACGTGAAGAAGAACTGAAGCCTCTTGCCAGCAAGCCATCACGTGAGGGAGCTGCCTGGGAGCAGGGCCTGTAGTCCCGGTGGAGCCTTCAGGTGAGACCACAGCCCTGACTGACATCTGACCGCAGGCTCACGGCATAGCCTGAGCCAGAACCTACAGCCAAGCTGCTCCTGAACGCCTGAAACACAGAAACTGTGAGAGATGTCAAGAAAGGCTCATTGCTGGTCTTAAGCCACAAAGTTTAGGATGATCTGCTCTGTAGAATTAGATAATAAGTACAGTACCTCCTGCTGTTCTCTTCGGAAGGAATCCTGTACTAGCTCCCACTTATACAGAGTGATGCTCGTGAGATGAGTATTGTTTTTATTTCCATCTAACAGATGAAGGCGTGAGGGCCCAGGCAGGGGAAGGGATTTGCCCAAGGTCAGACAGACATGAGGTGGCAATGCGAGGGTTGGAACTCAAAGCCCCCAGCCCCAAAGCCCAAACTCTTACTTACAACGCTACATTATATTTCCTTGTAAATGCTCAATCCGGAAAACATTTATTGAGATCCTGCTTTGTGCCCAGCACACTGCCAGGCCTTAGAGGACAGATCCTGCCCCAGGATGCTGAGAGGTGGGCCCTGGCAGCATCGGTGTAGCACTGGCCTCCCCAGTGCTGGCTTCAGGCCCGCGCGCCCGCCATCCTCATAGCAGGCCGGGGAACTCACCTGTGGCCTCCCCCGGACCCTGGGCTGCCCACACCTTGGGACTCTCTCTGCTCACCCCTGACCCCACCAGCTGAAGAAAGACAGAGTCTCAGCCGTCCCAAAGATGCACCCCAGGCCCTGCTCCTGGGAAGGGTTTCCTGCTAAGCACTGCCAAGCAACATGCTGGGAAAGTGAAAGCAACTAACAGCGGAGTGATGACAAAGGTCACAGATGCTCATAATGTTTGTAGAGTCCTGATCCTTCACGAAACAATGTTTGTTCAGCATCTCCCATGGGCCTGACGCTGTCCTGGGCACTTGGGACACATCTGTGGAATAAGCAAAGATCCCAGCCCTGAAGTAGCTTTTATGGGGGCGGTGGAGGGAGGGCAGGAGGAGGGACAGACAGTAAACGAGACACTAAATGAAATAGTATGTTAGAAGGTGGTAAGTGCTATGGAGTAAAGAGAGTGGAGAGCAGAATAAGAGAGCCAGAGAACGCAGGGGAGGTTGGTGCGGCGTTGCAGCGAGCGCGGATTTGGGCATGGTGAGGCTGGGGCTCCGCGCACGAAGGGGAGGGGCCTGGAGATGGGCACCCGCCCCAGTCCGCCTGCGCCGGAGAGGATGCGGGAGTTTCAGTACCGAAGTCCTGGCACCGTGGGAAGAGGAGGCGGAGCCTAAGAGCTGGCTGGGCTGACGTGGGGGGAAGCTTGGTCCAGGTAGACGGCTAGACCAGCGGCTCTCAGCCGGGAGTGATTTTGTCCCCAGGGGACACCTGGCAGTATCTGGAGACATTTGTGGTCGCCAAAGCTGGGGGTAGGGGATGCCACTGCATCTAGCGGGCAGAGGCCAAGGACACTGCTAGACATTCCACCGTGCACAGGACACCCCCACACATGACAGAGAATTAAGTTCCTGGCCCCAAATGTCCATCACGGCTGAGATACCCTGGGCTAGATTCTTGGTCCTGAATCCCTTCTGAAATTTCACTTGCCTTCGGCTTCCATGTCAATTCCTGGGGGAGGAATATCCCTCTAATAGTCTCTAAAGATAAAGGCCTTGTCCTCTCTTCCTTCAGAATGTGCCCCCGCTGTCCCTGCCTCCGCACAAGGATGGGACGTGCCAACCCAGACAGGCCAGCACAGCCTCCTTGCTGGGCCCCTCTCCCTGTGCCTCTGCCTGACCACCGCCAGACCCTCTTCCTGCCTCCCAGGAGGACTGTGTAGGTCACCTCCATGTCAGTCTTCCCAGGAGCCGGTGGCTTTGCTGCGGCCTCAGGCAGGAGCTGGACCCCCCTTTGCGAGAGGCCTGCCTTGTCCAGCGGGAAGTGCTGAGATGGCCCGTGGGCTCTGGCTTCGGCGTCCAGCTCTCTGAGAGAGAGTGTTTTGTGTTTACCCTTTCGCTACGCTGGGAGCTTGAGAAGTCAGGATATCTTCCTAGTTCTCTAGGAAATGCTTGGGGCAAGTCTTCCTGGCATCAGGCCTTAGAAAACAGCCACCCCCCCCCCCCCGCCCCTCGCTCTTCCCTGCCACCAGCGTCGTCCCACTACAGCGCTGCCGGCAGAGTAGGGAAGGAGAGGCTTCCGCGTCCTAAGGGGGGCGCAGACCAAGTGCTCTGCCTCATGGCTGATGTGGGTGGGGCAGAGACTGGGTCTCCCAGGAGCCCAGTTTCACTGGAATGTTCTCAGATCAAGAAGGATTAGAAAATATTCAGGTTGCAGATTTCACATTCCCGGGGCCTTAATGTAAAACTCTGAGGGCTGAGACCTTTGTAAAATTCATCAGTGAAACTCAGGCTCCCAGGCCCGCGCCCAGCCCATCACAGAGGCAAAAATGAGGAAATGAGTGTCATTACCAGGCTTAGTGACTGGGCCGACTCCCTCCAGCCTGCCGAGGGCGCTCTAGCCAAGGCTCCTCCTGGAACGCACGGAGCCCACACCCAGGTCCTGCCCTTTCCCCACTGAGCTCCGGGAAGCCCCCTTTCTACATCATTTCTGTGTCACCAGGGCTGAGCACAGCCCTGACACATAGTAGATGCTCGGTAAATATTGGTTGATCGATTGAAGGAATGAATGAATGAGTGATGTAGGTTCCGGACAAGCTCTCCTCTGCTCTGTGCCCATAGCCAAGGGCCACCCAAGATGGGCAGGGACATAGCTCTTCACTCGGGCCGGCGGGGAGGGGCTTTTGGGTTCTACGTGTCCTGTGTGAGTCCTGCGCATACATGAAACATCAGACCGACTGCCCGACTCCCCTCCCCTCGCCTCTTTCCACTGCCAGGCTGGAAACTGCCACTGGTGACAAATGCTGGATGGCACGGCTGAAAGACTGGTCCTGGGTGAGCATGGCACTGGTGCCTCGCTTCCTGTGCATTTGGGGCCGAGCGTTTGGAGAGGATCCACCACTTAGCAGAGCAGAGCTGCAGGCGAGACAGGCACTTCCCTGTGCCAGGAGAGCCTTCCTGCCCAAAACGCATGGTGCGCGTCCACGGGCTCTCAAGGCCCCCAAAGCCGTGCCAATTTGCAATAATTAAGCAGTAAGACCCAAGTGAATGGGTTTGCTGTTGGCTGCGTGACAGCCAGATGCCTGGGGTGTGAACCAAGGCCCGACACACAGCTCTCTGCGTTGCACTGAAAACCGTCTTGCTGAAAGTCTGAAACAGTCAGTGATGAATATTTGGAAAAATAATGATGGTGATATGACGCTAAGGCCGCAGCTCACTCCAAGGGCTCCCGCATGTCCCCTCCCTCACCCTGACAGCATCCCGGGAGGTCAGGCACTGGGCCTGGCCCTCTGCCCTCCATTATCCAGACAGACAGCCTGGCTCCCTGCTCAAGGCCCTGTCCATCTCTTGCCCCCGTGCTTTGGGAGGGCCTCTCTGAGTGCTGGGCCTGGGTACTTCTTAGACATCATCTGTTTCAAGTTTCCTAAACAGCTCTATGCATTAGGGTGTTGGTGTCCTCATTTGCCAGCTGAGAAAAGTCACACAGGTAGTCCTAGGAGGGAGCAGAACCCAGGTCTGCTTGACACAAAAGCCCGTGCTCTCAACCATCACAATCTACCGCCTCTTTTAAACAAACAACAGTGGGCATTATAACTTGTTTTTTTTTAATTATCTGTTTATTTATTTTTGGTTGCTTTGAGTTGCGTTAAGCAGGGGCTCCTCTTCATTGCAGTGTACCATCTTCTCATTGCAGCGGCTTCTCTTGTTGTGGAGCACAGGCTGTAGGCACGTGGGCTTCAATAGCTGTGGCATGTGGGCTCAGTAGTTGTGGCTCGTGGGCTCTAGAGCGCAGGCTCAGTAGTGGTGGCGCATGGGCTTAGTTGCTCTGCGGCATGTGGGATCTTCCCAGACCAGGGCTCGAACCCGTGTCCCCTGCGTCGGCAGGTGGATTCTTTACCACTGCGCTACCAGGGAGCCCCTGTAACTTGGTTTGTATTCGTTTCCGGCAGCTGCTGCAACAAAGTACCAAGAGGCAGGTAGCTTAAAACGACAGAAGTTTTTTCTCTCATGGTTCTGGAGACCAGAAGTCCAAGATCGAGGTGTCGGCAGGGCAGTGCTTGCTCAAGGGCTCTAGGGGAAAATCTGTTCTGTGCCTTTTTCTTAGCTTCTGGGGTTGCCAGCAATCCTGGGTGTCCCTTGGCTTGAGGCCACATCACTCCAACCTGCCATCTCCACGTGACATTTTTCATGTGCGTGTCTGTCTTCACAAGGCTGTCTTCTTATAAGGACACAAGTCATATCAGATTACTCCTGTGACCGTATTGTAACTTAACAAATTACTTTTCTAACGATCCTATTTCCAAATAAGGTCGCATTCAGAAGCACTGGGGATTAGGACTAGAGCATATCTATTTTGGGGGGACATAATTCCCTCCATAACAGGTGCTGTAATTATTTTTAATTGACATTGAACATAAAACAAGGGGGAAGTGACTTTGATTTATAGGTGGGTGGGTGCACATGACTCTAAAGAAAAGACATATAAGCTGCCCACTCATGAGTGGCAACTTGTTAAAAGAGCTGAGTCAGCCCCTTCCCAGAATTTGCCCACTCCAGTGCCAGCCCTCCGCCTGGACCGGGAACCTCTAGAGCTGTCTCAAAGCTCCCAGTTCTGCAAAATCTCCTTGGGTTAAATTTGTTGAATTGGCTATTAGCTCTCCCCGTAACAGCATCCTCTCTCCTCCCCTGCAAAAAAGCCCTTGGTGACCAGGATGCCTTTCAAAATATAGGGACTTAGCAGAGTATCAGTTTGAAGAGGAGAGAGGGCTAGCACACAGACTTGTCCGGAGTGGGATCAGGGCGGAGGCAGGATGACATATCGTGGGTGACACAAATTCATCTTATTAAGGAGTAATGAACAGTTTTGCTTTGCAGTTAATCACCAAAGCCTTCTCCCTGGAGCTAGAAGAAACGGGAAATGCCAAAATAAAGGCATGTTGGAGAGAGCTGTTGAGGGCAGCTATAGTGCAGGTTCCTGATGGTACAGGTTTCAAATCACCGAGGGCAGGGGTGGGTTGAGAAATACCAGTGCCCAGGGTGCACCCCAGACCAATGAAAGGTGAACCTTTTGGGGTGGGACCCAGGTGTCCGTACTTGTCTAAAGCAGTCTAGCTGATTCCAACAGGTTGAGAAACCCAGGGCTATAGAATGCCATCCAGGGCCCCTCGGCTGTCACCCCTGTCCAAAGGCAGGGAAGAGGCAGAGACAGGTGGGGTAGGAAGAGCCCATCGTGTCACCTCTGCTGAGCTTTCTGGGTGCTTTCTCCTCATCTGGGGTCAGCCAAGGTGGTCCTTATTGGTGTGCCCCATTTCTTAACCCTATTTCCTCTGGTGTTGGGGAGAAGCAGGGAATTTTGAGAAAGTCCTTTTGATGAGGCCATTTTGGGTGGCTGTTCTATACCAGAAAGACCCATGGCAAAATGTATAAAGCAGATTCTTATTACCAAGAAGTTGGTGCAGCAGACCTTCCTGACCTTCAGCCCATCTCTGAGCCGTAAGCACCCCATTTCCCAGGAGGTGGGGGGCTTGGCATGGCGGGAGGCATAGGTGAGGCCGAGGCGTGGAGGCAGAATGTCTGTTTCATTTGTTACTTGGTAATAAAAATAGCTGAAAGCTTGATTTCTGTCCATATCGAAATGTTCTTGGGTCAGAGCAAGAGTAAAGCAAGTATGTTGGAATGTCCCTGGTCACAAAAGGACTGTGTTGAATTGTCACAAACCCTCCTGGAGGAGCCTGTGCTAGCAACACGGGAAACCACGTGGTCTGTACTGAAGGGGGGGGGGGTTGGAGAGCTGGGGCTTTGCCGCAGACCCACAGTCAACCGAGAGCAGCCAGCTGGTTGGCAGGAGCCTTTGTAAATGAGAAGAGGTGGAGATGCTCAGGAAGCACACAGGGGTCATGGTCAGCCTTCATTTGCTCTGAGGCTACGCCCAGGCCAGCATCCGGCAGAGTCTCCCCATCATGCCCAGCAGCCCCTTTGATGACAAATGTTGTGTAACTTTCCTTTATCCTCCTGAAATTAAATCCATAGAATTAAGGGAAAAATCCATATATTACTCTAAAGAAAAACTAGAGGGAAAATAACTTATAACAAAATAGTACACTTAAAAACTTGTAAGTGCTCGGTCATGTCTCTTCTACAAGACCTAAGAAGGGACTCACAAGTTTGCACATATATGTAAATCCCTCTGAATTTGACACCAGAAGTAGGCTGAATTGTTCCAATGGCAAGTCAGTTACTATGAATGGAGCTGTGGCAGTTGACATATATTTCTGAAACTGGGAACAGCTCTTCATAGAGTTCTGAAAAAAACCTTGACAGTTGCATGCTTGAAAATTTCAATATATATTTAAGTACAGAAAATATCACATGTAGTTTTTCGTAAATTATGTCAAATGGAGTTCATTTCTAAGCTTAGATAATTATTATAGAAACCTTAATATCCCATGGGACTTGAGAAAACTCTTCACGGTGTGGGAATGTCCTTCACATTTCAGAATGTCTAGCATCACTGGTCTCTAAATGCCAGTAACATCCCCCTCCCCCATCACTGTGACCATAAAAATGCCCACCCACTCCCTGCAAATGATAGCTCTGTCCCCATCGGGGACTAGCTCACCCAGATGTCAAGTCTTTGCTTCCTAAACCTCAACCCTGTGACAGCCCTGGTGTTTAAACTTTCCATTTCTCAGAGGCTCCCAGCAGCTCTGCGCTCCCGTGGGGCTGGCTTGTGCTTACCTGATGTTGGACCCCTCGCCTCTCTCCCATGGCCTCACCATTGAGGCTGCCCCCCTGCCTCCACTGCACGGGAGAAGGCTCTTTTACCTCCAATGATTACTGATTTTTATTTGGTGATCAGAATATAGCAAGCCTGCCCTTGAACATCCGGGACCAAGTCCTCGAGGCAGGGTCAGATGATTTTCCAGTGGCATCACCAGACGTCACAACTTGTAATCTCCTAAACGCCTTCTCCCCCAACTCACTAAGTATTATTGTTAGTTCTGGTATTCTTATGTTTAGCAGTCTCAGACATTTCCTGATTTCTCCAAGATGGACTAAATTGTGGACGTGGAATTTTAGTGTAAGAATGACCTAAAAAGTGTCTATAAATTGCAGGTTCGTAGGGCTTACCCCAAGATTCAAATCCAATGAGCCTGGAGGACTCAGGAATCTGCAATTTCAACAAGCAGCTCAGGGGTTCTGAGGCAGGTGGATTGCAGACTGCACTTGGAGAAGCTGCCTGGTGTGTGTGTGTGGCGGGTGTGGAAGTGGCAAGGGTCTTCATCAACAAAGGAAAGTGAGGGGCCCAGCGTGATAGTTAAGGATTCCCAAAATGCGTGTCCATTTAGGGTCTGACACTTTCTCTGGGGCATTAATACTCACATGAACAAGGAGTGGCGTCTGTGGCAGAGACTTCTAAATTTTACAAAATTAATTAATTAAAAAAATAATAATTAATTAATTAATTTTGGCTGTGCTCAATCTTCGTTTCGGCTCACGGGCTTCTCTAGTTGCAGCGCGTGGGCTTAGTTGCAGTATGTGGGATCATAGTTCCCCTAACCAGGGGTTGAACCTAGGCCTCCTGCATTGGGAGCGTGGAGTCTTAACTGCTGGACCACCAGGAAAGTCCCCTGTGGCAGAGACTTCTATCCATTGTCCCCTCCTTTTAGAACTTACTCCAAGTTTTTGCTGAGCACAGTCTACTGGGAATAAAGACTACATTTCCCAGCCTTCCTTGCAGGTCAGTATGGCTAAGTGACCACATTCTGGCCAGTGGAATGTCAGCGGAAGTGGTGGCTACAGCTTCCAGGAAGCGCCCTTAAAAAGAGGGGCTGTACCCTTTCTGGCTTTTCTCTTCCCTGTTTGCTGGGACAGGGATGCCGACACCCAAGGAGCCCTTGGGAACTGAAGCACATATAGCAGAGCTGCAAGATGGAAGCAGCCTAGGCCCCTCAGGGTCCCTATAACTGCCTGGGACTAACCAACTCCAGGCTTTGTGGGGATGAAAGAGAGACACAAACATCTGTCTTGTTTAAGCTACTATTGTTTGGGTTTTTTCCGTTATTCATGGTGGAGGCTAATGTTTACTAATACGGGGTCTCAGTTTAAGATGAAGCAGCATTCAGCCTGGGATCTAGCCCTGTCAGGAGAATGGCCCTGCCAGGAGGGGCTGAGTTTCCTTCTAGGCAATGAGCTCTTTTAAAGGAAGAAAGAACTGGAGTCCTCACCAACATCTTAGTGGGGAAGAGCATCTGCTCCACAGGGTCCCTTGGCCACACCTTTACTCTCCCCCACCCTTACACACCTTAGGGCTGAGTCAGAGCTCTGGGGGGGCAGGGTGGCTGGGGGGTGGGGGGTGGGGGGGAGGTGGATGCCCAGATAAGAAAACAAGCCAGAAGGAAGGGGTTGGGGGAGAGCTCTTCCAGCCTTGGCTCAGGAAGTGGCGAAGCTTTGACGCGTTAGCAGGGTGCGAGCTTCCTGTGCTAGTGGGGGTCAGTGCCCTTCGAAGATCCAGCGGGGGCCTGTGCCCTTGACGATCGGTGGTAGCCTCAGGACCACAGCCCCTGCGTAACCAGGGCATCAGAAACCACGGGAGCAGAGCGGGGTGGAGAAGGGGCAGGGTGGGCTCCAGGCCGCCCGCAGGCTCATGGTGAGCGTGTCACATGGCCTTGGAGACCCCAGAAGTAACAGAGTGAAGAGGAGCCAGGTTCTGCAAAATATCGGGCGAGACAAACACCCGCACCCCTCGCGGACGGCCTGGGGAGGGCGGGCTACGGTGCACCGCGTCAGGCTCTGTTACCCTCAGCGCGCTGCGCAGCGTGGACACCCCGCGCCTCCCTGCCGACCATACAGTTAAAGCACAGCAAAGAGTTCCCAGGCCTCCCTCCGGCCGGAAGAACATGTGTGTTTTATCAAAGGCTCTCCTTGCCCTGGAGGCTCAGAGCAAACATCCTTTTGCTTTCCCCACTGCGAGTGTACAGACCTCGGGGCAGCAGAGGCCCGCGATCCTCCAGCGGGAGGGTTTAACGACTCATGGAGACGGAGGCCGCAGCGTTTTATGAATGGAGGCCCTGTAGACTCATTACACCTGATGTTCTCTATCTGGGGACTCACAGGAATCCTGAAGCTGAGTTCAAGGGCAAGGTTTCAAAGGAAGCCGCGCAAGAGGTTGTTACGTGGAGCAGGGGGCAGGCGCGGCGAGCTTCGCGAGCAGGCTGGCTTGGTAGCACTTTTTGTGGCTGTGTGAGGGGCAGTGCGCTGGATGAAGCCCTCTGGAAGGGGGTTGGGGGTTCTCTGGACGTTTCAGGAAACCACTAGCTACACCTCGTGACTCGGGCTGAGCGATTTCAAGAGAAACCTGCATTTGGGCTGATGGAGAAACTTGTGGATTCCCCTGCAGAAACACTCAGCTGGGGTTTCACACCCCAGAAATCTATTTTCATGGCTAGAAACAAAAGATCTGTTCCTACATAACTGGTCTTCTTCTCTCAGTCCTTCCCTTCCACCCCCCAAAGCCCAAGACCTTCCAGTCCCCAGAGAGGAGTCCCTTGAAAGGTTATACAGTAGCTTTTCCAAGCGTGTGACGGTAACACCTGGTGAGGGTTCCTCTTTCTTCCCTTGGAACTGTCTTTTTTGGGGGTTAAAACGTCCAGGAGCTGTTTTCAGGTTGCCTGGGATACCAAATGGCTTAACAACCCTGATGAGTATAAAATGATAACAAAAGGAACAAGGGCCCTGGAGATGCCCTCTGAGCCAGGCAGAAGATTCATCCCTCACATGAGGCAGCCTCGCGCTGGGAGGGAGGGTGTGACAGAAATCAGGCCAGGCCAGGAATCAGAGTCCTGAATGCAGTCAGGACGCTAGTGAGGATACGCGGTGTACCTGCATATCTTTTGTAATTCCAAGGATCTCCAAAACTGGGAGATGTTCCCGGGTACGGCATGCGGGCGCCTGGAGTCCCCTCACACCCACACGCACGTTCTTTTATTCATCTACACACCTGATTTCACACGGACTAAAGGGAAACATAAATCTCAGCTCTAGCAACAATAAGCCAGCCACCTACCTGTAATCCTCAACTTCTTCAGGTGAAAATGAGGGTGTTTGACTAGGTGTTCTGTGGCTTCCCTTCCAGTTCTAAATGTTGCATGACTCCAGGATTTTCTCAGATTGATTTCTTGGAACAGTCAGATATTGACAAGGTCAAGCGCAATGATGGGCATTGGGGAGATACGGGGAGTAAGATGTTGTCCCTGCCTCTCGCGAGCCCAGCGGGACACACATGTAGAAGTGAATTCTTAGAACACAGCGCACAACCGGAGGTGCTAGGCTCACATCCGAGTTGCTGCGGGAGCCCTGAAAGGGATTCTGCCGTCAGTGCTGAGTCTGGCAGGACGTCAGGCGTCCTTGAAGTGGTGAGCACTGTAGACGGAGGGAAACCGGGGTAGAGCCTAGAGGTGGGAACCAGCAAGGGGCGTCTGGGTGAAATCCCGACACCAGGTCCAGCGTAGAGGGTTTCCCTGAACCAGACAGTTCTCTGACACCAGCTGGGTATCCCACAATTCAACCCGATTCTGAAACTCTCTACCCAGGGGGAGCATCAGATGCCACGAGTCAAGGGCTCAGCCCTACAAGACCCTCCACTTCAGACGCCACTCACTAGCCCTGTGCTTCTGACCGCCTGACTGTAAACCAGAGATTCTCCCGACCCCCATCTGCGGTTCGGTTAATTTTCTAGAGGGGCTCGCAGAGGTCAGGAAACCAGCTTACTCACTAGACTGCTGGTTTATTACAAAGGATAAGAGTCAACAGCCACATGAAGAGATACATAGGTGAGGTTTCCCTCAGAGGAGCTGTGGTCCCCGTGGAGTCTGGGGCCTAGCACGGCAGCTCGTGGATACGCCCCCCAACTTGGAAGCTCTGCAAACAAACGCCTTCCTTTTGGGTTTTTATGGAGGCTTCATTACGTGGACAGGATTGCCGACATCACTGGCTGTGGGTGATGGATTCCACCTCCAGCCCCTCTCTCCTCCAGGGAGGTTTGGGGGTGGGCCTGAAATTTCCAACCATCTAATCCTGTGGTTGGTTCTTCTGCTGAGGAGCCCCCACCCCTCGGTGACTTAGAGGCTTTCCAAAGCTCACCTCATTACCATAACAAAAACCACCTTTATCTCTCTCAACATTTAGGAAATTCCCAGCGTTTAAGAACTCTGCCAGGAAAGTGGGGACAAGGTAACTTGACAGACTGAGACCAAATATATATTTCTTATTATAAATCACAGCATCACGTTGGGGTTCTGAGAATAGTCCACTAAGACCAGAATGAGGGAAATACCAGAACCCGAGGCTAATTATAGTAGGGCTTCATGCTCCACAGCAAAGTGACAGGGTCAGGTTTGTATCTCAGATTGCTGTGTGGGCAGCGTGGGAGCTGTTCTGAGGGAAGCAAGGCTGAAAACCTGGCGACCGATCGAACGTTCTTTCAGTTAATCAATAGGGAAACTGGTGAGATCCGCGCAAAGGCAGTGAGCGTGGAAGGAAGGGGTAGATGCGAGATGTACTCAGAAGGTTGAATCTGCAGGATCTGGGTGGCTGATGGGATTCAGGGGATGGGCGAGGTGAAGTCAGGAGGTTGCCTAGATTTCAGAAGAATGGAGAGAGAGTCACCGTTAACCTGGAAAAGATACAGAGGAGAAGAGTGGGTTTGGGGTATGGGCAACACGCCTCATTGATTTGGGGTCTGTCGGGTTTAAGGTGACTGGAGGCTGTGCACATGGAGGTGTCCAGCAGAGAGTGGAGAGCTCGTGCCTGGATACTGGGCCACCGACTGGGGAGAAAGACACAGATTTAGGGGCAGACAGAACACAGAGGGCGGAGTGTGCAGAGTGAGACTAAGACACCCCAGGTCTGATCCTTGGAAAATGTCCGGATTGGAGGAGCAGTTTGAAGAGCAGTGAGCAAAGGAGACCGAGAAGGTGAAGCCTAGAGGAAGAAGGGAAAAGCAGAGACGTACAACGGAAGATCCTGGTTCAGGAGAGAGAGGGTCCAGCAGTGGTAGCTGAGTTGAGTGATGGGCAGAGTGAGAAAGAGAAGAGGAAAGAGAAGGGGAGGGTGTTGACTTCCGCTGGGATGATGTGAATGTCTCCAGCCCCAGTGCCGTCACATCAGAAGGCTGAACGAATGCCAGGTCTTCTGCACCAGCTCCTACACATCTGCCAGGCCTCATCTTTCATCTTCCCCTGGTCCTTTAGCCCAGAGAGCTCTCGTTCTGCTCCCATCTCCCTATGGACAGCTAGGAAAGATTCCCTCCTACTACTACGATGCCGTGCTTGAGCTCTCCTGTGTTGAAATTCTTGCCTCTCTTAGAGCATCAAGCTTCAAGCAGCCGGAGCTGAGCCTTGTGCTTGGGACAAAGTTGAGGAAGACTCAGGCCAACACAGCCCCAAATCTCACCCCATCCCAATGCTCCCCCCCGCCCCCCCATTTCCATCACATACTCACACACACATTTTATTTTGAAAGATGTTAAAGCTACAGAAAATTTGAAAGAATAGTACAACGAATATATCCTTCACCTTGATTCACCAACTGACATTCTACCACATTTGCTATCTCTCTCTCTTCCCAGAGAAGCACCCTGGGAGGCTGTTTCAACGAGCCTAACCCCATTACTGGTAATGCTAACTTTAATAACAAGTAACGACAGCCAGATCTTTCCACAGGAAAGGCACCTTTTACATTCTGTAGTTAATGAGAAGCTTCGGGGTGTTACTTTAAGATCATGGGAATATTCTGTTCCCCAGAAAACTTCATTGATGGTCTTAGCATCCAGGGACCTATTGATGATCCTTGCCTGAGTTACTTCCTACACTGGTGGGTTGCAAAGTTCAATCCCTTCGATTTGTTCTTGGTATCACTATGGATTATAAGTTACTAGTTCAGTGTGTTGTAATCAGGTGCCATCATTATTGATTTCGATGACCTCATTGTCCCAAATTTGGTCAGTGGCGGCTCCTCCAGGTTGGCTCCTGTTGTACTTCTTTTTCCTTTGCGGTACGCGGGCCTCTCACTGCTGTGGCCTCTCCCGTTGCGGAGCACAGGCTCCGGACGCGCAGGCTCAGCGGCCATGGCTCACGGGCCCAGCCGCTCCGCGGCATGTGGGATCTTCCCGGACTGGGCCACGAACCCGCGTCCGCTGCGTCGGCAGGTGGACTCTCAACCACTGCGCCACCAGGGAAGCCCTGTGGTCATTACTTTAAAATATCCTCACTGGTTGAGCTTTGTCCCAGCCCTCTCCGCTGACGCTGAGCACGCTGAGGTCCCCAGAGAAGCCCAGGACGCTGTTGCAGGCGCCTTGCTCTGACCCCCTGCTGCCGGCAGGCGCCCTGTCCTTCAGGAGGCTGTGATCCTGGTTACCTTGCCGCCGGTGGCCGGTGGCTAGTTACCGCCTAGATGAAGCAGGCCTGTGTTGGTCATTAGCTGCGGCTTCTTCAAGGTAAAGAGAAACCACAGTTGAGTCTGCTGCTCTTTACAGAAGCTAGTTTTAGATTTCTGGCTTCCTAATAACCTTGGTACTACTTCCTGTTTTCTCCCACTTTCCCTTTATTTGTTTATGTAAAAGAGGACAAGTCAACCTAAAACATTGAATAAATAACCCACCAGAGATGGAATCGTGTGATGAGGTGGGCCCAGGATCTGAGGCCAAAAAAGTCCGGGTATAATCACATCACTTACAGCCTGGTGATCTGAGGAGTTAGTGGACCTCCTAGGTTACAATAGTCCCCGTTGTCCAGGGATATTTTCTGGACTCAGATGCCCTACTCTGCAAGTGGGAGAGCTCCCCTCGTGGCTAGGCTGTGGCCTGGACTGGTGACAGCCATGCACGAGGTGCCGACCTGTGCCAGGAGTGGATGGCCAAACACCTCCGGGTGGGAAGGAAGCTACGGGACAGGAGGGCAGAGGAGGGAAAGGTACCCAAGAAACCCCACCCACTGCTCTACTAAAAAGGTTCTATTAAAGGTTCTGATGGCAGCGAGGACATGGGGTGAGGGTTGGTCAGGGAGAAGCAGAAATCTAGGGGAAGGGATGGGAGGGGAGGCTTCTCTGGGGATCTGGGAGGAGAGACCACGGGGGTCTTGCCCCCGCACGGCTCACCCAAGGAGGGGTGGGTACGCGTGCCCCCGCCTCCCCAGGGCTGTCTGGCCGGCCTCTGGGCTCCCCTTGCTCGTCCATGGACCTCGGACCCCTTCCCGAAGACTGAACTCCTTCCAAGCAGTGTGGGTCTCGTCCCGCTTCGCTGTCCTCACACCCAGCCCCACCTCCAAACCCTTATTCAGCCAGAGCTGGACGGTGAATGAACACGTGTGCGTGTGGGCTGACGACCTTGCTAACAGGTTTGTTTCTTCGCCAGCCCTTTCTTGCCCTTTCAACAGAGGCAAAGGCTGAGAGGAGATGTATTTTCAAGTCGTGGTTGGGAAGATCTCTGCTTATGCAAGCTCCTTTAAACCTGCATCCTTCGGGGAGAATAGCATCTCCAGGTGCCCAGCTTTCTGCCTTAAACAGGGAGAAGCCGCCCTCTGCTGGTCACACTTGGTAATACCACACACGGGCTGAGAGAACTAGGACCGCCCCCTCCCTGCTCCCCCCGCCCCCAACTCCTCCCACCAAAGGGAGAGGCCGACCTGGCAGATTGCAGGCAATTGTTAAAAGTTTTAAAAGCTGCGGTTTTCCGTCACCCTTTTCCTCTTTTACTCATTTTCTTTCCTAGTGCCGTTCCTCCTGCCAGTTCCAGCTGTTGACACTGAATGCCCGTTGAAAGTCGACAATGTGTGTTGGATATAATTTCATCTCAAAAGACAAGAAAAAGGTTAATAGTTATAGGAAAGGAAATAGAAGGTAATCATTAAACTCTCAAAACTCAAACTCAGCACCAGGATTGTGGATTTTTAGAACTGAACATTTATTTCAGTGTAACAGGGAAATAATTATCCCCTGGGAGGCATGGGCATATTGCTTCTTTAACACACAAGTGAAAGTGCTTATTAATCACTGGTATTTGACAGGAAGGCGTGGGCGTCCCTATTTGTGGGTATGTTTGGTTAAAGTTTAGTCTTCTGGTAAGAGTCTGCTCGTGGTTTGGGCCCACTCGGCATAGCCCTTGGCATGGCCTGAGGGCGTCCTTGAGTTATTTTATTCCTCGTGCGCAGTTCCGAGCTCCGATCAAGGTTTCTAATGTCTGGCTTTTATCCTGATTATATTAAGTAACTTACACCACAGAGGGCGCCCAGACATATGCCCAGCTGAGGTGAGGGACTGCAAAGTCGCTTCTGCGAACAGAGCAACCTAAGCCCGGAGGGGGTCCCGGCAATCCTGGGAGAGGATGCCTTCCACGCGGCCAGCGCAGGCGTCATCCGAGCCTTAGCGGGGAAAGAGCGTGGGGATCAGAGCTGGACAGGCCTCGGTGGGGATCTCGGCTTTGCCACTCACTAGCTGGAACTATCTCGAGGTGGTGAGAATCCGGTGTAGCTTTTGAAAAGGCAAGGGTCACCTCGGTAAGTGGTGCGCGATCTTCGAAACGCTGACCGCGATCCGCTCTGTGTGTCAGAGATGGCAGCGCACAGGAGGAGTAGGCTATTGTGGGCCGAAGAATCTAGAATAGTTTCCTAATGGCTATAGGCGGTTGGGCTCCTCAGAGAGACACTTCCACCCTTCTGGAAAGAAACTTGTATCTCCTCTGCTTCAAGGCGGTCTGTGGCCCTTTTAGGGGGATGGGAGCCTTCCTCCAGGCCTTCCAAGCTCCCGTAGGTAAATCAAATCGGACTGGCTGCTCCCTCCCTAAATAAGTGGTCTGCAAGCTCTTCTGACTCTGCTCCCCATCATTAAAAACTTCTGAGCATATATCCCCCAGTATACATATGTTTATTTTAAATTATATATACGTGCACACTTAAATATTGTTGCTGTCAGTCTACATATCAAATATTTATATTATCAACTAAGAACTCAAATTCTTATTTTTAAACAAAATGATTATATATAGAACTTTTAGTTTCCTCTTCCCACATCTGAGTAGATTTGCTTCGTCACCTGCTTAAGAGACCACATCTCTTGGAAGGGTGAAATTACCCAGACTCTTAGGCACCATTACTCCTATCATCCTACCATCAACACCATCACCAGCGTCTTATATCCCAGTGGACGCGATGTTTCCATTAGTTCCTGAGGTGGCCATGTCTTGATGACATGTATGAGGCTGCCATCCGTTCATTTACTCTTACCTGATCATTAATCCTCCTAACATGTATAGGGATGATCTATTGAAGAAACACCATGTTGGGCTCTAGGGTAAAGGGAGGGGAAAGAGTGTGCAGACAGCCCCTCTGACTTTCTTGTCCTGACAGCTTCCTCAGAAGTTATTACAAGGCTCAGCAGCTCTCGAGCATATAAAGCTCTTAGATGGAGCTGGCGGCACGCGGCGAGGGCCCTGTAAGTGTCATCACCACCTCTGCATGCCATGTCTTCATCTCTCTACGGAACTGGATACCAATTTCAATACCTGCCTGCACCAGTGGCTCTAGGGCGTGTCTCCAAGGACCACTGGGTGTGAGGTGCTGTGACCACACTAGCCAGTAACATTCAAGCAGCGGTGACCGCATTGGTGCTGATTGAACTTTTGATATCACTATATAGTAACTATTAGCGATTCTTTGGAAGAATTGTATGCATTTCTAGATTTTACTTAATCCAAGGTTTAAAAGTTTTAGGCAATTAAAAATGGCTGACTTGTGTATAACAAGTCTAAGAGATGCAGAAATGGTAATCAAACACTGGAAGAGAGAGAAAACAGGACACGAGAGCCGAATGACAACTTCATGAATATGGACCCACAGCCTGGAGGAAAAGGGGAATGGTTAGAAAGGAGAAAAGTGAAAACTGCAGGGCTGATTAAATTGCAGGACCAGGTGGGGAGTCACCAACAAGCCATATGGACTTAAGATTCCAAGACAGGAAATAAGGACCATTCGTATAAGCAAAGTGCGGCGTTGGGGAGAACCTGACACCTATTGAATAGATATGGTGATTCTTTACTGATCATCACGGCAGTGTCCTACCAGATGACATGCCATACCAGGTAGAGCTAGTGCTGTTGTTACTATGACAACGGCTATGAGCAGTTTGGGGTCTGATAGAGAAGACATACACAAATGCGTAATAAGAGTCCAGGACATTCGTTAGCATAACAGATGTTCAGATAATTGACCATGTGATACATAAGAGGAAATATCGCTTGGGGATCAGGGAAGGGTCTGGAGAAGATGGGACCTTTGAGCTGTGTCTTGAAGAATAAGCAGGAGTTCATTCCAGGGAGAGGGAGTGGCGTGCGCTCAGGATCAGATCGAGGAAGACCTTGGCAGTCACGGAGTGTGAGAGTGCGGAAGGGGGAGTGTGTGTCAGATAGCACGTGGCACTAGTAAAGGAGCTTGTAAAGGCCGTGTGTGCTGTGCGTGCTGTGGGACAGCCTTCAGACCCCGGCTGCCCCTGCTGGCAAGGCGGAGCGATGCTGGCGATCCTTAGCAGGGTGAGAACAGGCTCGCCCTGAGCGTCGGCCAGCTTCGGAATGCAGAGTCTTGCCCCCCAGGCAGGTGGGGCCGCCGCAGCTTCCCTGGTTGGACTGGCGTCGCTTTGGGCTCCAGTCTCTGGTTATCCGTGTTCAGGAAGTTTGGTTGGATTTCAGCTGGGGGCAGCCCCACCATAATTGCTAGCGCTTCAGGGGTTTGCCTTGGAGGAGGCCTCCAGACGCTTTCGTACTGGAAGCCCTTGAAGTACCTAGAGTCTCCGGATGCGACTGGAGCCTTCCATCAGATCTCTCGTTCCACTGAAGAGAATGGCCTTTCTGACCGCTGAGTGGCCACTTGGTTTCTGGGGAGGGTAAAGCGTTGAGAGAGGAAGTGAGTTAGGTCTGCCATGTGACTTGGCGTTTCGCTCAAAAAACTGAATCCTGCAGCAACATCTGACACTCAGGCTGGGGGTGGGAGACAGCCAGACACTGAAGATCTGGGCGCTTCCAGGCCAAGGTGTCTGGGGGGTAGGGACACCTTCCCTTGGCTTCAGGGAGGGTCTGCACAGGAAGGAGGCAAATAAGGTAGGGGTTCAGAGTCTCAATTTGGAGAATCTAGGTTTGAATCCTCTCTCTGCTGTTTATTAAAGAAGGACTTTTACTAATGATCCCACCTCCCCCGTGCCTCCCTTTAGTCTCTGCAGAATAGAATGACAATCACTTCCTTACTATGTGTAGTGAAGTTAATTGCAATTTAATGAGATAACATACATAGATGTTTAGCATAGAGGCTGACATCCAGTAATTAACAAATGGTACCTCTTACTGACTTCTCTAAGATGCGGTGTACTTGATGACTTTCCTTCTCCTCATTAATCTGTGCCCCTCCACCTGGCTTTGCTTCTCCACCACCTGACGGCTGGCCAGGACCCCTGTGTAAACTCTGGCTCCTCCACTTTCTGCCCAGAAAAGGCCAGCTAGCCTTCAGCACCTGGTAGGTTCTGATTCAAGACCTTGACAAGGTGTTCTTGACTTGAATGCAGCACAGAAGCCCTGGGCAGGTTTTGTAGCACTTTGCTGGCTGTGATTTATGGGCTGGGTGGATTCTTAGCTGGTGGCCGCACAGGAAGAGACCCCCCAGGGAGCTCTCTTACGGGAGCACCGTCAGTGCCGCAAGCCTGACCGTGACACCCGTGAAAGCGGCATTGATGCCCAGGGCAGAGGGGTCTCCTCCAGGGCTGAACCCTCTGCCCAGGTTTAGAAAAATTTCATCCAGAGCAGAAACTAGGGATAAGCTCAAGCCGTGATATTATTTTCGGTGGTCATTATCCACGGGGAAATGTACAGGCATCCGGCAATGTACAGGCAAACTGCATGTGTAGTTTGCGTGTAGTCCAGAGCCAGGAGTGGACTCAGAAACTCTAGATTCTGAATTCTCGAGTTCCAGCAGCAGGTCAGTACAGGTGGGAGTCACGTGAGATCACACCCTGATCAATAACAAGCGTTTTTAACACTCAGAACTCCTTAAAGATGGACAGGCCCCCTTGAGGGCTGCCAGACGAGACAGACTCAAGCACAGAGGATGGTCAGGTTGTAAAAGAGACACACATTTTCTGGCTGGGGCGTTGGACTCATTTGGTCCTTAAAGTCCTAACCTGAGAGGCTCTGATTAAGGACACCTAGAAACTGGGTTCCTTTTAACTCGCCAAGTGCCTTTAACCACGTCGTAACGTCTCCAGGTCCCAGTTCGCTCACTACAACAGGAAAGGATTGAAGTGAATGATTTCTACAGTTCCTCACAGCTCACAAGTCTCATGATTGTGTGTAAGAGCCTAGGGAAAAAAAAAAAAGAATCACAGAAGAATCCAGTATTTCTCCCTGAGCTTTTTAATTGAAAAAAAAGAAAAACTTTAGGTAATTAATTTTTAGAATAATCAATAAAACATTTCAGCGAAGTTATTTACATTCCTAGCCTTGATGCTACCAAAATTATTTTTTTTAATGAAAGATTAGAATTTTTCCATATGTATCAGGTCCTGGGAACTCCCTGGTGGTCCAGCGGTTAGGACTCCACGATTCCGCTGCCGAGTGCTCGGGTTCAATCCCTGGTCGGGGAACTAAGATCCCACAAGCCATGTGCAGCCAAAAAATAAATAAATAAAATAAATAAATAAATAAATATATATATATAAAATCAGATCCTTACAGTTCTTGAGCTCTGGGAACGCTGTTCATCACAGCCCACAGGCTCAAGCACAAGATGCATTTCTGCGTGCTTTCAGAAGTTGTTCTGAGTGTTCTGTCTGTAGCCTCCCTTGGCCCCGACTTAATCCTTGCCGCACCTATGACAGTGACTCACGTCCAGCCAACACCCTGCATGTATCCCACAGAGCCTTTCCAAGCTGTGTGTGTACAGGGCGCGCTACAGCCCGATGCTGGAACCCGAGGTGGTAGAAGCCGCTGACCACAGAGCACCGTTAGAAGTTCAACACACACCCAATCCAGAGCTTGGAGCAAAATAGCCCTCCAAGGCTGTTGGCTACTGGCATTAATTTACAGAAGGCAGAAAAGCGTTTCTTTGTAGGACCAAGTTAATGCACTGCTGAAAAGTGCACGAGAAGTAAGGAATGAATATTTATGGAGGGTGTGTTGCCCACTGCCTAGCATGGCTGGTACCATCACATCGGCGAATGGAGAAGCAGGCGAGTTTCCTGCTCAGGAAGATGAGTGACAGGAGTCCTGCGATTACAGCTGCCCAGCGGCGGGGCCCGGGGCAGGTCACTGTAACCACGTGGTGGGGAAGGAGGCCCAGAGCTCAGGGCCTTTGCAGAGCAGCCTCAGGGGCTGGGCGTTTCCCCTGCAGGACTCGGGGCGCCACTGGACAGTGCAGGGACTGGGTGAGGTCACTGGGAGTGATTCTTTTGTGTTTCGCCCCACCGCGCGGCATGCGGAACTTCCCTGCCCAGGGATCGAACCCGCGCCCCTTGCAGTGGAAACGCGGAGTCTTAACCACTGGACCGCCAGGGAAGTCCCATTTATTTTTTTTGAAGGATGACTTATGGCTGCTCACAGAATAGACTGCCCAGGACTTATTAGTAAGCTTTCCCGCGGTAAGATACGACCCCGCCAAATTGCCTACGCTTCCGATGGCAACATTTAGTTGCGGCTCACGTTTCCGGAGGCCGCTGCCCTGCCCCCGCGCCTTCTCACCAGGACCAGGCGGTGCGGGCACGCAGGGACCGTCGCCTGCAGCCGACACTAGCAGGCAGAGGTGGAGCCCAGCCCTGCTCATATCCCATCACGCGGACAGGCGCACCGGCCGAAGCTGATGGGGCAGGAGGGGTGGCGATGGCGCCACCCACCAGGGAGGACGTGGCGCCAGGAGACCAGTGAGGAGTTGCTGGGATAGTTCAAGGGCTGGTGGAGGCGACAGGTCAGGGTGATGGGTGTGGAGTGGACGGAAAGGGACGGATTTGGGCTACGTTTGGGAGGAAGGGTCTCCGTGTTAGGTGTGGAGGTGGGTATTGGGGAAAGAGGAGAATCAAGAATAACTTCTGGGTTTGCAGAGTAACTGAGTGGAGGGGGTTCCGGTCCTGAGCCGAGGAGGTCGTGGAAGGACAGGTCGGGCACTGAAGGTCTGCTCGGCCGTGTTCTGTCCGGGTGCTGATGAAGCTTCCGTGCGGGGACGTCCAGGAGCAACAGGACATGAGCTGGGGCTCTGAGGCCGTCGGCGTTGGCGATGCAGGGTTACCTGCCCTGGGCTTACCTGCTGTGTGTAGGTTCTGTGCCGATCTGTAGGCGTGCGAGCAGAGGTGGTGGATTTCTCATCATCTTATGCACAGAGGTGGGAGGAACTGTGGTTTTAAAATAGGAGGTAAAGTAAAAATACGTTGAATGTTTTTCCAGCTATTTATAGTTTTAAGGTCTCTTAGCTTAGGAGCAGACAACTCAATTAGGGAAATCCTCGAGGGGGAGGGGCAGCGTGCTGGCAAAGCTGGGGAGTCAGAGCCCTAGCGGGGGGAGAAGGGGGTGATGCTGGAGGCAGGAGATGGGCCACTCACAGGGGGATTGGCCAAATAAGTGAATATATTAAGGGCGATGAGGAGGAAGTTTGTCACGGTCACTGAGGGAGAAAAGGAGAATCCCTAGTTAGACTGCAATTAGAGGTATTTGTCTGGACCCATTTTTCAACAGATAGATATAGAGATGAATATAGCTGTGTATGTATGCATCTACGTCTATGTCTATATCTGTAGCTATACCTACCTTCCCCAGCTCTGTCCGCTGGGAGAGTCTGGGAGCAGTTCCTCCTCGGGTGCCAAGGCTCTGTAACAGACATTTAGTTTGCTGAATTCTCCCCTCTGAGTTACTTTGCTTTTCTCTCAAATTTACTACTAACAACGTCCAAGCAGAGAAGTTAAGTAGGGCTGCCCAAGATCACAGAGCTAGTAAGTGAAGGATACATGCGCCCCCAGGAGTTCCCAGCAAAGGCAAGTCTCTGAGGTTGATTATAGATTGCGTCTCCCACACTGCTTATAATTAGAAACATCCCAAGGAAGGGCTGTGATTGGCCCAGCTTAGGTCCTACCCTTGTATCAACTTGGGGAAAAGGAGAAACACACAGACTCCTAGGCCCTAATATAGAAGAACCCTCTGGTGATGAGGCCTGAAAATCTCTTTACGAAAGGTCCTGGGGTGAGTCTGTCGGTCGGCAGGTTTGATCTACCACTTTAGCTATGGATACATATCAAGACAACCTGGGGACATTTTTAACACAAATGTCACCCTTAGAGATTCCTATTCAAGTCTCAATGGTGAATGTCACTGGTTACAAACTTGGTCCTTGAACTTGGTTCTTAGCCTGAGACCCATGGCTCAAGGGCTCACACTGACCCCACTCCCAATTTGAACACATACTTTTGTAAATGCCTGTGTGTATTGTTCTGGGAAGAGGGGCCAACACTTTGATAAGAGTCTCGAAAACTACAAACCTGAAAACTCTTAAGAATCACAGCTCTAGGCAGAATTAAATTATTAACCAAGCGTTATTGGAATTAGGTGCTTAACTGCAAACAACATACCCGTTACTTCTTTTCCTGGCCACCTTTCTTTGCTCCTTTGACAGAGACCATGCCAACGTTTTGCGGAAAAATGCAATGTCACGTCTAAACGACATTCCTTGATCTACTAGTTTGGTCGCTCTCTACATTAAAAAATATTTTGTGTGTGCCATGACTTCAACTTTATAGCCCATCTCAGAAGTCATCTGTTCACTATTCAGGTCTAGAATTGTACTAGTAATTGATATGATGCCTAAGAGTTCTCATTTCGCTTTCAGAAGCGGAGGGTTGGGGTAATGACGGTCCTCAGGTCATAACTGCACTTTATCCCTGGTTCCCGCACAGCCCCATCTCACTCCTTCATGCATCCAGGCATGCACGCATGCGTTTATTTTTTCGGTTTTCATTTCCCACTTCCTTTCCCGTTCCCCTCCAGGCATCCACCCTAATGTGATTGTCAAACCTGTGCTGTTTCATATGCACGCGCTATGAAATGCATGCAAATATCTGGCAGCTCTCCTTCTTTCTCACTTCCCGACACACACTGTTTTCAAAGTTCTATTCATTTCCTCCGTTCCTTCCGACCCCGGCAGAGTATTTCAGAGAGCGTCTTCTCCACGTGTTCCCATCCCCCGACCCATAGATGGACGCCCCCCTCAGCCACAAACAGAACTGCAGTAAGCATCTTCGTGCTTGGCCCTTAGGACATAGAGGAGAATGTCCCTAGGGTACACGTGTGGGGTGGTGGTGTTGGGTTACAGATCTGTATATTGACTTTGACTTAAATGCTGCTCTCGGGAATGGCTGCATTGTTCTACAAGCCTCCCGCAGAGCCCGGGAATTTCAGTGTTCCCCCATCCTGGCCACCACCTGGCAATATCCAGCTTCCCAATTTTGGCCAATCAAATGGGTTTAAGTGGTACTCCACTGTAATTTGTATTTTTCTAACTACTGATGAGTTTGAGCATCTCTTCACATGCCGGTTATTCGGAATGGTTTCCTCTTCTGTGACTTGCCTCTTCTGATCCTTTGTTCATTGAGGAGAGGGGACTTCCACACCTTTTGTGGATACACAGGGTTCTTTCATATTCTAGATACTGGTCCCTAGTCGGTTTTGACACTGCAGGTATCTTCTCCCAATCTGTCATCTGTCTGATGACCTTGTCCTTCCTCTGATTAAAATCCTTTAATTTTGATGTATTCAAATCCATTAAGCGCTTGCTGTGGGCTTTGCACTTTGGAGGTTTTGTTTAAGAAGTGCTTTCCCTCTTCGGGGCCACCAAGATCCTCTCTGGAGGCGCTGCAACCCCATTCAAATTGAACATGACAACAACTGAACGACGGTGTTTTGCATCTTCACAACCTTTGTCACTGTTGGCACTGCAGCTCCAAGCCCAGCCTCACTCCCCTCCTCCCCCTTTCAACGCCCACTTCCTCAAAAACCAAACCCCAAACTCGGATGGCTCTAGCCTTCTCTGATTCGTTCCATTCTACACCACGCACAGCACAGCAACTTCCTTACTGAACCCGATTCCCTAATTATTTCCCCTAGGCTCTCTCTCTCCCGGGGATAAGCGTCCATCCTATATTTATTTTGCCCACGGCTCCCGGGTCAGTGCTCTTAGTAGACACCTAATAAATACTCTTCTCTCTCCAAATTCAAGCTGCTGCCAAAGACTGATTACTTAAGCCTCCAAAACCTTTTAAAAAATGCATTCCTTCCTTTCCACTCCAAAGCCACATCCGTGCCTGGGTTTAATCATTGCATGTCCAGACTTTGACAGCCGTTTGTGTCTTCTTCCTGTCTGTCTCCGCTCCAGTGAGAGCAGAGCAGGGCTGTAAAACCACTCCTCCGCCCCCACCCCCACCCCACACCCGGGGTTCCAGGGGACCTTATCTAGCCTCCAATCCACCTTGCCTCTGGAGCTGGAGCTCCCTTTATGATATTCACCTTCCTAACAAATGCTGCTCTGTCCCTGCTTGAATGCCTTCAGTCATGGGGGAGTCACTACCTTTTGAGGCTGTTGATTCCCTCTTTGCCCAGAGGGCGCCTCCTTATGTTAAGCTGAACTTTGTCACCTTGTAGTTTACAACTGTTGGTCTTAACTTTCCCTCTTGGGACCGTTCAGAACAACTCTTAACGCCACTTTTGGTAGATACGTCTCCCAAGTGCGGCGCTCAGAACCCAACAGTGCTGCCGAGGGAAAGATGGAACGGAACTCTCTTCTCTGTCCCTGCGGCTCCTGTAACAAACTACCACAAACGTGGTGGCTTGAAACAACAGAAATTTATTCTCTCACAGTTCTGGGAGCCAGAATTCCAAAATCAGTATCCCTGGGCCAAAATCAAGATGTCGGCAGGATGGTGCCCCGTCCAGAGACTCTAAGGGAGACTCTTTTGCCTCTTCTAGCTCCTGGTGGCTGCTGGCGGTCCTTGGTTTGTGGCTGCATTGCTTCAGTCTTCAAGGCCAGCACTTTCACATCCCTCTGTCTGTCTTCACATCAATGTCCCTTTTGTGTTTAGTCAACTGTCCCTTTGCCTCCCTCTTAGAAGAATGTATCTGATTGCATTTAGGGCCCACCTGGAGAATTTGGGCTCATCTCCGCATCTCAAGACCCATAACTCCCTCACACCTGCAAAGCCCCTTTTCCCCGTATAAGGTGGCATTCACAGGTTCCATAGATAAGGATGTGGATATCTTCGGAGGGAATTTTTCCAGTCTACCACACTCCTCTTAAAAGACGAGACTTTCTTGGGAATTCCCTGGTGGTCTAGCAGTTGGGACTCTGCGCGCTCACTGCCAGGGCCCGGGTTCAATCCCCGGTTGGGGAACTAAGATCCCACAAGCCGTGTGGTGCAGCCGAAAAAACCCACAAACTTCCTCTGGTGGTCACCTCACACCATTGACTTTACACTGAGTATATCGTCTCTACAGACCGTAATTAATTTGCATCGGTGCTGTTGGTTGCTTGATCCTGACTACACAGTACGTTATCCCAGATAAATGACATGCTATTAGCTTTAAGCCATCGTCCCAATTTTGTTGCTGTCTTCTCAGACCTATCAATGAAACACTTGGGATTTCTACGGACTTAATTAAATCTGTAAATTTTAAAGTTGGTAAGCAGCTTTATCAGTCAGTGATCAAGATGTTCGTGGGCCTGGTGGAAGCAGAGCCCTGTGGCACATCACTAGAAACCTCCCTCCAGGTTCCATGAAGCCTGTTCCCCTGCCCTCTCATCTCATCTGTCTCTTCTCATAGGCTCTCTGCCGATATATGTAGTGTCTTGCACTGAGTAGGAGCTGGGAGTGATGATTTCGTATTTATCAAGCTTCATTTCCCATATTCCAAACCCTATTTTAAACCCATCACTCATGGATTTACTCTGACTTTTAAATCAAAGTTAAATATTTGATACCACAAGGAAGATATAACGCAGAGCAGAGGTTCTCGAACTTTAGGGTGCCTCAGAATTGCCTGGAAGGCTTGTTAAAATACAGATTGCTGGGGCCACCTTCAGAGTTTCTGATTCAGTAGGTCTAGGGAGAGACCTGAGAATCTGCATTTCTCATATGTTCCAAGGTGATGCTTTTTGGGAATCACAGACGTGAAGTATGCAGAGTTCCATTCCATCTGCAGATAAACAGAGATGTCAGGACTTTCCTCACCAGCATGTTTGGCCACGACAGGTGTCACATATTTGCTACACAGTAATGGAGTGATGCTGGCTCTCTTTGGTGTTAAGTAGTCTCGATTAGACAGGAAAAGTTATTCTTTCACCAGTACACGGACATCAAGTTACCTTCATTCCTTACTTCTTTGTTTTCCAATTATTCCTGTCGTCTCCAATTAAAAAGCATTTGTAAACACATGATGACTTGAGTTGAAGGCTTAAAGCAGAACATGTACCATTTTTATCCAAATTATGTAAATTTAAGACCACTCCTGTCCCCCACTTCTGAAAGTCTCCTCTCCCTAGATCCATTTCAACCTCCAGTGCCCTGGGCTCTTCTGTTTCTCCGAAACAGTAATGGCAGGCCTCCTCCAGACAGGAAGTACAGTCCTGTCTTGGTCAGGCCGAGTGATGGGTACAAAGGCTAGACCATCACGTTGGCTTTTCTCAGTGGCCGAAGATGGTCTCCATGTGGCCAAGTGCCGGCCAAGAGACGTCTGCGAAGTCAGGCTGGGCCTTGGGCCGCCCAGGAGAACCTTCATCCCTCTCAGCTTCTCTGCCTCTCTGGTTTCCCTAGGGTTGAGGATGCCAGGCCCAGAGGGACACATCCCCACCTTGTCAGTTTGGTCCAAAAGGCATATGGCTGCTAGTGTAGTTTGCAGAGTAAACAAGAATCTCTCTCTCTCCCCTTTCACTCCCCTTCCTCCTTTTTTTTTCTCTTTCCATCGCCAGCAGCTTCGTTCAGAAGTGTCAGCGTGTCACGGCTGCTGGGCCTTATGTGAGGTCCCACTGCATGACTGACCACACAGCTGTCCACGCACAGAACAAATGACAGAAGAGGGTCTACGTCACGGGGGCTGACTGCCCAACTTAGATGGCCGAAACTCCTAGACATTTCCCACATTCATATGTTTTATTAAGGGAATAAAACACAAGGCTGGATTCGGGTTGCCGCTGAAAGTTACCAGCTTGTTCAGCTGTTCATGGAAACACATTTATCATTTTTGTTTCCATCAAACCAACAAATGGAACCCCTAAAGTTTATGGTGCTTTAACTCTCTTCTTCATTGGGCCTACAGGATGCATTCCCCTTTCTGACAGAAGCCTTCCCACTCAGTGTTATACATTCAATATATATATTTTAAAAATGTTGCCTTTGTAAGGAATTCATTCCTTGCCAAGTATACAGTGGTTCCAGGAGAGAAATCCAACACGCCTCTATTTCCCGGGGCAGATAAATGCAGACGGAACACTGAGTGTTCTGCGGCTGTTTGGCACATAGCGTTCAGTTACAGAGCGTTCTCAGCACTCTTCTGGCCTAACCCACTTTTCAATTTTACTGCATTTCTGTGCTTTGACTCCTTAACCTGTGTGAATCTTGACACCGAGATCGCTGATGCACCCAACTTTAGTTGTGTGTGTGTGTGTGTGTGTTAGCTGGAAAACCACCCCCCAGATGGCTGAAATTGAACCTCTAAAACGGCTAGAGGGAGCTGGAGTCCGCCAGGGGGAGCCGGGGGTCCCGTCGGGAGGACCCCAGGGCATCCACACCTGCAGGGCGCGGCCGCGCGGGGACGCACGGTGTGCACCGCCCGTTGCGCGGGGACTCGGGCTGCGGGAATAAGGGGGGCTGTCCCTGCCCGGCCCTGCGGCGTCCGCCGCGGACCGGGCGGCGGGGCGGGTGGCGCTTGGGCCGGGTGGCGAGGGCGCGGCGCCGGGCAGTGCGCTGCGCGATCGGGTCCCAGAGTCACTAATGGGCCGCGCGGCCGCAGGCCCGGAGCCGCCGGCGGAGGAAATGGCCCTGCCGGACGGAGATTGATCTCGCTTGGAAACGGCTGAGTCGGCGCTGCGGTTCCCGGAGTCCGCTCCTCGCTCCGGATGCCCTTGCCTCGTGCACCCGCTGCAGCCATCATGCTTCTGTGCCTTAAAAAATCGTGTCTCTAAATTTCTGGCCAAAGGCCCCTATCCTTATAGGAGATCACTTGAAATCAGAGGTCACTGGAAGCAATTTTCTGGAATTGGCTTTTATCCGGGAGTCCACTGGGCACTGCAGTGTGTGTGTGTGTCGGGGGAGGACACGGGTGTTTAATGTCTACACCTGCGCAAACAGCTCATCTCCCCGCTCGGGCGGGGTTCTGCGCCCCTTCACCTTGGGAAATCTGGGGATTCTGATTTTCACGTCCTGGCTTAGGTGTGGCTGGCGGAAGTGTCCCGAGCAGGCACAGGCCAGATGCCCTGCTAAGCCGCAAACTAAATGGGCACCTTTACTTTTCCTAGCGACCTGATCACCCTCATTTTACAGAGGACGGGGTTGGGAGGGGTGCAGGAACTCCCGAAGCTTACACACCTAGTCGTGGTCAAAGGCAGATCTGTCACCCAGCTGCCGCCCCCCACCCCCAGGGAGGATCCTGATTCCTTTAAACCTCCATCCAGGAACCTAGTTCCGGAATAGGTTTAACCCTTATTAGTTCCCCTGTACATAGAAGGGAGGAGTGGGCAAAGGGGGACTCCCAGAGCTACTGCCCAATATTGCAAGGTTCAGGACTCACTGGGTATGAAATGCAGGGACACAAACTTGCATTGGTCACTCATAACTCAGTGTGACCAATGTTTCCTCTGGTATCCCAACATTTGCCCAGCTTGCGGGGGGAAAAACGTTTAGGGGCTGTATTCGTTTGCTCGGTCCACCGTAACAAAACAGCACAGACTTGGGGCCTTAAACAAGAGAAATTTATTGTCTCACAGCTCTGGAGGCTAGAGGTCCAAGATCAAGGTGCCGGCGGGGTTGGTTTCCCCTGAGGCCTCTCCCCCTGGCTGGTGGGTGGCTACCTCCTCACTCTGTCCTCACCTGGCTTTCCGCCTGGGCCTGCAGGTCTGTGCGTAAATTTCCTCTTCTTATAGGGAAGGACACTGGTCACGTTGGATTAGGACACCGGTCACGTCACCTTAAAGATCTCCTTTTAACTGCCTCATTTCCAGTGTGGTTCCATTCTGAGGTAGTGGGGGTAGGACTTATTTGAATTTGGGTGTTGGGACACAATTCAGCCCAAAAGAGGGGCTCAGATAAGTCTTAGCCGTATGAAGCCTGACCCTGAAAACTGTGCGTGTTCCATGTGCAAATCAGTCAGCTTTTTATGTGTCCACACAGACATTGTTCCTAAAAACAAGACAGTCATGAGAAAATTGCCCAAACTCTGTACTCTGCCTATTCATTGTTTTTTAAGAGTCATGAGTCTTTGGTTTGGCTCAAGCAAAATCATGTGTGAAATCCAATAAATGGGAAGTCTTTATTGCTCAACCACTTTTGAAAAATGTCTGTCATAGAGGCCAATTTTTTTTCCCCCTCTCAAGTCTCATGATTTTCTATGAAGCCAGCTCATTAGGAGAAAAGGCATTTTTAAGAAGCGGGATGGAGAGTGTAGTACCTGCCAGAGGACACTAGATGGAGCCCCGGGCAGAGGCAAGGAGGAGACAAAATGACTGCAGCCCCAGCCCAGGCTCTGGATTGGGTTTGAATGAAGAATGCGTTCAGTCATTCTTGAAGGAGGCTTTCTTCAATCAAAAAGAAACCGACGGCTCTGACTCTAATGGAATAAAGTCAGTTGTTTGCTTGTTTGTTTGGGGGCGGTAACAAGACGCCTGTAATCTAGGGATCATAACTGAGCAAAGCGGAAATGGTTATTATTTTCAGGAGCTGTTGCTTCTCTGTCAGAAATGTGAGGCATCTTCAGTGGCTGTTCTAATTGGGATTGTACAGAATCTTCCAGATCTCGTTCCCATGCGGCTCCCCACCCCCCCGGGCACCCTGTCTCGTCCCCCAGCGTAGCTGAGCACAGACTCCTGGTTCTGCTGAAGATCCTGGCTCACCTGAACACAGAGGACTGAATCCACTGGGTTTTACAGCATAATGGCAGAAAAAGAGAGGGCATCCTTACAGAAGGAGATGAGAAGGTGTTTGTGAAACAGGAAGCTTATTTTGTTCCACTCTCCCTCCGGGCCCTGTGCTGCGGAGCTGTAAATGCTGTGCAGCTGCAGAAGTGACTCCCGAGATGCTCACATAGCACCCTCCTCAGCTCTTGTGGGAGGATAGGCGGGGGACTCAAGATTGCAGCCCTGTCTCCTCGGGTCCTGGTGGGCAATGGCAAGGGCAGGAAAATAGGTGGCTTATCTGCTGAAAATGCTCTCCTGGACTGCCCGGAGGCTGCTGGTTCTGAAGTCCTGCTGGAGCTGACTTTTCCACATCAAATGCTCAGCGTTCATTCTCCTCTTCACAGGGAAAAGCTGGATGCTGCAGTCATTCTCAGTCCTGGCTGCATGTTTTAGCGTCTGTGCTGGCCGGTCCCCAATTGTCCCCCAAATCCCCATTCGTTCTCCGACCTTCTCCACCCTGCTCAGCGCCCGAGGCGCTGTGTCCCCCCAGCTCTCCTGCCCTCTCTCTTCCAGCTAGGCTTGGCCGTTGGCTGGAGGAGAGAAGAGTCAGGGTGTTTATTCCTCTGCTCCTTCCCTGCTGGCAGTGGGGGACCCCAGCTCTTGTTAGGGGCTAGACTAGACCCAAACTGTCCAACTCATCAGAAAGCAGCCTGGGAGGTTCTGGACCCCAAGCTCAGAGTCAGCACACAGGCCAGACGGAACAGACAGATGATACGACTAGACGGTCGTCACTCCTGCTTGCTGCCTGGAAACACCATTCAGCCTGGGAAGAGGAGAGGCAGTTCCCTGAGCAGACAGGGCTTCTGAGCAACCTCAGCCTCCTGCACTGGCTGCTTGGTGGAGATGGAAGGGTCCTCGGGTCAGAATTTTTTTTTGTTTTTGCCACACCGTGTGGCATGTGGGATCTTATTTCCCCGACCAGGGATCGAACCGTCGCCCCTTGTATTAGAAGTGCAGAGTTTTAACCACCGGACCACCAGGGAAGTCCCTTAGTCAGATTTTGTCCCCCTGCCAAAATGTAAAGTTGTCCTCTCCATTCTTTAGGCCCCTAAAATTGATTGGAATTTACCGTGGATTTTATCACTACACTCCTGGGAAGCGCTTCCTTCACTGTGACTCCCTTTGCCAGTGAAGATGGAGCCTGACGTGTTGCTGAGCAAGGATGCCCAGGCTTCCCAGCATGCCTGGTGTCAAGTGGGTGCCCCATATATTCTGTAAGTGTCGCCATTGCAGAGAAAGAAGACTTGGTTCCTGGTTTTCCAGCCACCAGCCTGTCTCTGGGTTTCTGGTAGGAAGAGCGGGACCGCTTTGCAGATGAAACTCATGTTATTATTATCGCAGTGCATTATAAACTCACTCTCCTGGGACATGGTCCAAAAAGACCCGTGTTAGATGGAATTCAGCACCACTGTGCCTAGAATTTCTGAGACCACCTAGTGCCGTGAGGGTATAACCCCCCTCACCTGCTTCTGTGTGGAGTGAATACCGTTGAATTCTTTACCCTTTCTTCATTGGTCCAGTTTTCCATCCCTTTAGTTATTTATTTCCTCTTCACCGACCCTCTCTAATTTTCCCGTGCCTTTCCAAAACTTCCGTTTTTAGCACTAGAAACATCATTTCTTTCAAATTCTTAAATTCTTTTACTCTTAAATTCTTTTGAGGTAAATACCCATTGATTATCTTGGGACTTTTCTTTGTTTTATTTATTTATTTTTTATTGAAGTAGAGTTGATTTACAATGTTGTGTTAGTTTCTGGTGTACAACAAAGGGATTCAGTTATATAGATATATATATATTCTTTTCCATTGTGGTTTATTATAAGATATTGAATATAGTTCCCTGTGCGATACAGAAGGACCTTGCTGTTTATCTATTTTATATATAGGAGTTTGTATCTGCTAATCCCAAACCCCTAATTTATCCCTCCCCCACCCCCTTTCCCCTTTGGTAACCATGTTTATTTTCTGTGTCTGTGAGTCTGTTTCTTTTGTTTTGTTTTAAACTAGCATTTCATTACAAAAGCATGTTGGACCTGAGAGCTGATCAGACCCTGCAGGTTGTATTGTGTTTAACCCCTTATTCATATTTTGGGTCTCTGGCTCGTTCCAGATTCCCAAATGAGGCCTTGGCTTCATCCTTGTCCCTATGGGATGTCATCTTCTGTTTGACAAGTCATTTCCCTGATCTCAGAAAGGCTTTCTGACATCTCAGCCACTGTGCAGAGAGGTTGATGGCCTGTGGTTCCCTGCAACTTTGACAGGACAGTCCCCAGTTCCATGACCTGCCCGGAATGAGCCCTGTGACCTTGACCTTTCCATTGGACCCCTGAGTCTCCCGCTGGGCCCGTTTTCCTTCCAGGCTGGGAGCCAGTGGTTCGGCAGAGCTCCATCTCCTGTCCCGTGCCAAGGGGAGTCTGCTTCTGCCCGGGGTTCATTACCTGATGACACCTGAGGGAGGAAGGCCAGGTATTTCCCTATGTCACGGGGCCCGGGCCCAGGTGACTTGGGCGCTCAGAGTCTGCAGCAGCCGTGGTGGCAGGTGGAGCCGCCCCTCCCAGCCAGCCTCATCGCTATGCGCCGCCATGCCTGTGATTTCATCACGTGCACCTTTGTAAACAATCCATTTAGCAGCCAAATTACACACCGGGTAATTATAGCTTCCAGCCCAAGTCAGGAGATCCCAGCGCAACCACCTGCTGGCGGCGATGGCGGGGCCTGGAGCAAGGCGTCTGGATGAGACGCGGAGGAGAGCCAGGAGGAGGAGGGTGGGTGGCCTTGACTTCTGTTAATTGTCTGTGTCAGGTCTTCGGGGCTTGTTTTGACAGTCCCGAAATTGTGTTTGGACTTTTGATTAGATCAATGTGGGAAGCCGGGCTACAGCAGTTTGTCTTTGAGGGAAGAACAAGGTGGGGAAGATCAGATCCCTGGTATGAAGGAGGAAGCCTCCTTTTATAGCCCCCTTTACCTTACTATCTCCTTGAAGCTTTCCTCTGGGCACCCAGCTCTTAAAATGGGCCCCGGAAACACTGGCAGAGGGTAAGAACTATTCAGCTTGGGGGAGTAATAGTAAGAGACAAGGCCTGGGTTTAAGACCAACCCATGCATTTAAAAGGTGGATTCAAGGGGTTCTTCTGAGCCCTCCCTTGGTGTCTCAGTAGACAATGGTTTTCACAGGGCATGATGGGGAGGGAGGTGGGCACCAGGTAGGAGATGGCAGCAGGGGGCGTGGCTGGTGAAAGGAGCCGTCAGCGGCTGAAGGAAGCTCGGTTAAGACCCCGAGCTAGGGAAGGAGGGGTGTATTCTCCAGATCTATTAAAATGGTATCCGCTGGTGATGCTTGTGTTTCCAACCTTGTTGTTCACTTGATCTGATGATTCTTTACGCCTCTGGTAACAGAAAGATTTCATCACCAGAGCTGCGCCCGGGGAGCCCCCACCAGCATCCTGCTTGTTGCATCCAAGGCAACACAGGCTGTTCATCTGTGGCTGGATTTCCCTCTGCAGGTGATGGTCCCCCTGCTGCAGAGGCTCATGGTCTAACGTATTCAAAAGTAGACAGTGACGATGGGCTGAAATGAGTGAGGCATGAGTACTCCAGGCTTCCCTTCCTGCCCATCAGGAGGACTTTGCACCTGGGGAGGCTCTCCTTCCCCACCCTGTCCACCGGGAAGGGTCTGCCATTGTCAGAGGGTGGCTTTGCCTGCTCAGCCAGTGGCCAGGGAGAGATTTTTCAGGTAGACCTGAGGAAAGAGATGCGAGCGAACTGGATGGAAATGGGAAAGAGATTTAAAGAAGTATTGCCGTGGCCCGAGTGTCTGTTACTCTGTTTAGGAAATGCATAGAAACAATGTCGATTATTTTGAGTTGCTCTGGGGTTGATGGATGGTGTTTCTTGACTCTAATGCTGGTCTGAGACTGACCACGTGGATCATGGCTTCAATGGGATTATGGAAATAACTGTGTAAGGAAGCGCGTCATAATTCCACACCCTTGGAAGCTTTAGCACACAAGCCCCTCTTGGATCCTGGGCAGATCCAGGCTCTGAATTCAGAAGTCTCGGAACTGAGGGCGGGGGACATTCGTTTCTCTCTGAACCTCTCAATACACGTTCACGAAAGCTCTCCCGAGAGCTGTGTCTCTAGGGCCAAGTTCACCGTGCATTTTGTCCACTGTTCCTAAATCTGTTTCTGGATCTCTTTGTCAGAAAGATGATCCCATTTTATAATTTGCTGGAGTGCTTCCTCAAATGCAATGGATAATTTGCTGAGCTATACTATTAGCATAAATCTGCATATTTGTTTCAAAATTAAAATATGAGTAAGAAGAAAAGGCTAATTACACCAAAAGTGCATGAGTTGCCATGATTAAAACAGTGTACAATAATTTTCCTTACTGGTTTCAAGTACTGCACACTCATTCTCATGCTTTTATTACATCCTTAGTGCTGTGAAGTCGGAATTTAAAGGCATTCCCCAACCTCTGGAAGACTAGAATCTTCCTGGATGGTGGGTTTTATTAATAGACTTCATCATCATATAATATTATTGGATTTATAATTGTGTAAATATATTGATTCTTTGGGATGTACGGAATATTACTCCATTTTTTGTTCAAGAGGGAAATAGGCTTGAGCAACTCTGCTGCAGACGGGCGTGACCCAAAGTCAGGAGCAGAGACCCTGGCACAGGCTGGTGCTGTGAGATCAACCTTTCTTCTCCGTGCACTTAAACTTGGGAGAGCTGTTGACCTTTCTTCGTCACGAGGAGGCCCATTTTCCTGAGAATACGGAATTCTAAAGAGTTACCTTTCGGGAACTCCCTGGCGGTGCAGTCGGCGCTTTCACTGCCAGGGCCCAGGTTCAGTCCCTGCTCGGGGGAGGAAGATCCCATGAGCCGCGCGGCACAGCCAATTAATTACTAATTAATTGAAAAGGTACCTTTCAGGTGTGTGGAGAGCTGAACGTCAGAATTTGGACGTATTTTTTACGAGGCTTCTGGAAGAACCATCAGTTCAGGTGACTCTGTATACGTAACGAAGCCCGGGTAGCATCCTCCTTCAGGGACCACCTGCCCCTGCAGCGACGCCAACCTTGCGAGAGCTGAGGTTCTCCCCTTGGCAACAGGCTCTGGGATTTAAGCCATCGGTAGTGTCAGCCCAGCGAGCTGTGCTGGGACGCAGGATGGAGAGGGACCAGCCGGCAGCCTTTACCCTCCTCCCTCCAGTGCCTGACCGGCAGGGCCCCTGCACCTCAGGGGTTGCCATGCCAAAGGCTTGAAGGTGACAGAAGAGAGGAGAAGGGGACCCTGGGCCAGCTCCAGGTCTCCTTCCGCTTCATCCTCGTTGCCTGGCCGCGGTCCCATCCCTCCTTCCCTCACTGTGCCCCCTCCTTCCTGCTGCCGCTGCCCTAGTGTCACTTCTTATCAGTTCCTGCCCTGGTTAGTGCAACAGCTCCTCTGCCTCTGCATCAATCTGTGATACCCAGAGCTGGCAGCCAGTTTCGTTCCCCGGCCTGGAACACTCCAGGGTCTCCCCTGTTCCCTGCAGGAAAGAGTCCCAAGACAGCCTGGTATTCGAGACCTTTCCTGATGGGGCTCCACCCTCCCTGGGCGCCGTTATGGAAACACAGCCCCCTAGTATGGGCCCTCCTGCCCAGCAGGTCCCGTCCCCTCCCTGATCCCAAGCACAGGCCCAGGCCCAGAGCGTAGCTTCCGCCTGGCAATTGTCTCTGTCTTTGTCTTCCTGACGCTTTTCCCTTTGACATTCTAGATGTTCTAAGAAGACAAAGTGTGAGGCTAGAGTGGGGTTAAGAAGAATCTAGTGATAGATTCCAGGGACTGGAAAATACAGGGAGGCCCAGCTGTCGTGGGGAGAGCGGGTGAGCTGCGTTCTCCCGGCCTGTCCATGCCCCCCTCCCCCCGCTTCCCCCCATCCAGGACAGATCAGTCACTGGGTCCCCTCAGTTCTCCCTTGGTGAAGTTTCTCGAATCCGTCCCTACTTTTCCGTTTTCACTGTCCCAACCGTAGCCCAGATACTAAGCCCCTCTTATCTGAATGTTTTCCAATTTCTTCCTGACTTGGAATCCGTCCCACTTACGTCATCAGGCAAGTCTTCCTGAAACGCTGATTTGAGCCCTGTCTGCGCCTGAACTGAATGGTCAGTGACTCCATACTGTGGACAGACTGAGACCCACAGCCTGGCGTTCCAGACCCTCAACTTGCTCTTCCATTTGCACATCCCCATAGAATCCTTGGTCGTCAAATAGGCTACGCCCCCTGCCCTGTGAATGTTATCCTCAGGTTCTCACCTCTGAGCTCTCACCTCCACCTCCCCGCGGTTCAGACCAGCGCCGCCGCCGAGCAGGTGCTACGGCTCAGGTGTTCTTTTCCCCGGGAAGAGAAAGAAGCGGTGCTCACCCTTGGCCTTTGCAGGCCCAACTCAAATCGTTTCATGTTGATTGATCAACGGACTCATTCATTAATTGACTCAACCATTCATAATATATCTAAACTAGGACCCTGTTCTAGAAGCTATGAGGGCTATAGAGTTGAGTGAAAACTAGTTCTTTCCCTCCAGAGACCGCCCCCCCCCCCCGCCCCTGGCTAGAAATCTCTGTTTTTTTCCTACAAAACTGTATATTCTTCACCCCGCCCGTGGAGATCTAGCTTTTTTCCAAATTCCTACCGCCCCACTTGAGTCAGGATCTTTGGGTGGCGAGAAACAGAGCCTGACTCAAGTGCTGACTTGTTTACTTGATTGTTGAAGGTTAGACAAGACAAAGGAGGAAAGAAGTCTGCTCCCCGCTGCACATCCAGAGGAAGGCAGGGCCAGCCCCCCACCAGGCGCTCCGAGACCCTGCTGTGTTGAGTCGGCCCCCAGGCCTTGCTTCCACTGCCTTGCGCTGTCACCCCGTCACCTCCCCCTTCACTCTGTGTGGCTGGCTCTTCTGTGCCTTCGGCTACCTCACAGGGTCTCCCATTCTCTCTCCTGGAGCCCCCAGGAGAGGACCGAGACCAAGCAGGTCTTTGGAGGCAGGTCAGATATGGCTCATTTGAAAGTTCTCAGATCTCGCTTTTTTCACTCGTGCTCTTTTCTGTGTCGACTTCTCTCTCCCAAGCGGTTGTAAACTCCCTAAGGGCAGGGGCTGTATTCTGTTCCTTATTTATGTCCTGTAAGGCAGTAACTCACAAACTTGGCAAATCACCTGGCGGGGGGGAGGCGTTTAAAAAATAAATTCCTCCAGAAACCATAAAGGCAAAAGATTTTAAATTTTGACCACATTAGAACAGAACAAAACGAAATCTTTATAGCTAAAAAACCAAGCAAACAGACCCATGAATCAGTCAGAAGAAATCATAAACAAGGGAGAAACTATTTGGAACACAAATGAACAAGCATTACTATCGTTAATTTGCAATGGGCTCCTGTACCTAATACAAACTCCCTACTAACTGCTGGGCAGAAGATCCAAACTGGCAAAGCAAGAAGAAATACCAAAGACCAATGAACACAGGAAGAATCAATCATTCGGAAGTAAGGAGATGCAAATCAGAGCGGTGCATGACCATTCTTCATGAATCTGATTGATAAAAATCATAAAATGTCATAATGCCCAGGCTGGTGAGAATACGGGGGAAGGACCAGCTTTTAACAGCTCAGAGGGAGTGACAACGAATGCAACTTCGGTGGCACCTGGGAAGCCTGGTGGGGCAGTGGTCCTCACAGCTGGATGAGCTCCAGAATCACATAATGGGCTTTGAACAGCACAGATTCCCAGAACCCTCCACTCCAGTATCATCGTATTCACCCACGTGTAGTTAAGGGCAACAATTGTGAAGTTCAAATGGTAATAGAGGCTTCATTAGTGAACCTCAACGTACATCAACATTTACAAAAAAAATTATTTTACTGAAGTATGGTTGATTTACAATGTTGTGTTAATTTTTTTTTTTCTGGCCGTGCTGCGTGGCATGTGGCATCTTAGTTCCCCGACCAGGGATGGAACCCGTGCCCCTGCATGAAGCATGGAGTCTTAACCACTGGATGACCAGGGAAGTCCCAATATTGTGTTAATTTCTATTGTAAAGCAAATTGATTCAGCTATATACAGTAAGTCCCCTACATGCGAACGAGTTCCGTTCCAAGAGTGCATTCGTAAGTCCAATTTGATCGTAAGTCCAACAAAGTTAGCCTAGGTACCCACCCAATACAATCGGCTATATAGTACTGTACTGTAATAGTTTGATAATACTTTTCACACAAATAATAAATAAAAATACAAATAAAAGTAAAGAAAACATGTTTAATCTTCCAGTACAGTACCTTGAAATGTACAGTAGTCCAGTACAACAGCTGGCATCCAGGGGCTGGCATTGCCCGAACAGGCAAGAAGAGTTACTGACTGGAGGGGAGAGAGGAGGTGGGAGATGGTAGAGCTGAAGGATCGTCAGCAATAGGGGACGGAGGGCCAGCTGCAATGTCACTCACGCCTGACGCTGATGGAATGCACATTCGCATCTTTGAAAGTTTGCAGCTTGAAGGTTCGTGTGTAGGGGACTCAATATGTATATTAAGAATATATTATATATATTCTTTTCCATTATGGTTTATCATAGAATATTGAATATAGTTTCCTGTGCTATACAGTAGGATCTTGTTAACATTTTTAAAATGTGGATAACTTTTGACCCAGTGATCCCACCGCTAGGAGCTGGCTCTGTGCCATCACCCACAGAGAAGGTCAAGACAGATAAGGAAGGAAGTCTACCGCAGCATTGTTCATGTAATAAACAACCTAAATGTCCATCAATAGAGAACCAGTTAAATAAACTAGGGTTACATTCTTACATCTTTTTAAAAGGTTGAAGAGGAACTCCATTTGCTGAGATAGCACAGACTCTGAGTTACATTGTGTAGTGAAAAAAGTAAGAAGCAGGAGGGTACAAATAGTGGGATCTGTTTTCCATAAAATTTAAAAAATGATACACTATGTATTTTGGTAAATGCACACATTCTTTTTTTTAATGGAAAATATACAAGAAAGTGATAACAGCAACACCTTTGAGGGAAGGGATGGGAAGAGAAGGTTTAACACTCCATTCTGTACTGTTTGATTTTCTTACTTTGTGCATTGGTTACTTTTACTGGAAAACTTTGTGTCTTCTGGATGGTGGAATGATGGAGCAATTTTGGTTTCTCCTTTATAGTTTTCTGTAAAAAAAAAATTCAAAAATTATAGATTCTCAGGCTGTCCACCAGCTATACTACGTTTGTGCGGGGAGGTGCTGGGGGGGGGGTGTCAGGAATCAGCTTGTCATGTGATTCTGCTGATCTGTCAGGTTCTGTAGAAGCTTCTAGAAGAAAGGCATGCTCTTCTGTAGCTCAGGGGGTGTGAGGACGTGAAGTCTGGACAGCTGCAAACCCTTTTGCTTTTATGAAATGAGAACCTAGGTGACTTTGTGCAGCCTCAGGACAAAGCCTTGGGTGGAGAGCAGGGCAGAGGCAGAGAGAAACGGTCCTGGTGACATCATTAGGCCCCGGCGTCAAGCCTCTCCCTAAGAAAGACAGACTTGTCTCTAGACTTTTCCATTATGAAGCCAATAAATCCTCTCTGTTGTTCAAGGCGGTTTGAGATGGGTCCTCTGTCACATACAATATTGAGTCTAACTGATAGACTTCCATTTACTGAGACAAACTGAGTATGTCTTTATCCCTCACAGCCTGAAATTGCCTAATTTATAAAGTATTTAATGATGTTTCCAAGACAATTCCTCATCTGGCACCCTGGGCCAAATCTCATTGCCTGCTGCACTCCTATCTCTAGCAATAAACTGTCAGACCAAGAAGTATGTCCTTGGAATACATCCTCCATGTTAGCAAAAGAATTATTATGTGTTTCTGTTACTCTTCATTGTGGAACTGTTGAATAAATTTGCATTCAACAGCTGAAGGACACAGCCAGGAAATATTTCTTGTGATTGAACTGATGTCTGGGTTGCTTCATTGAATCATTCATTTGGTAAATCCTATGTTGAGGGCTCACCATGAACCTTGCTAGGCACTGGGTGGGTATACAACGAGAAGCAAAACAGACATGGTCTTTGCCCTTGTAGAAGTTATAAGCTAATGAGAGAGACAGACATTAAACCAATAATCGCACAGATAAACAAGAAATTGATGTATTTAGATAATTGTATGAAAGTTAAGTACTGAGCAGTAGCAGGGGTTTCTAATCCATATGAAGAGGTGAGAAAAGATCCTTTGAAGGAGATGACTTTAAGCTGAGAGCTGAAAAATGAATATCTGTTCGTTAGGCAGAGAGTGGAGAGGACATTCCAGGCGGGAAGAACAGCACGTGCATAGGTCCTGAGGCATGAAAGAGCTTGACTCATTTGGGAGCTTGAAAGAGGGCAATGTGGTCAGTGAAATGAGTGAGTGTCCAGCAAGAAGAAGGGCTGGAGAGGCGGACAGAAGCTGCACGTGGGGAGCCTTGCAGTCCATGTTAAGGATTCTATATCATAGCCTAAGTGAAATGGGAGCTACTGAAGGTCACTTGAAGCAGGAGTGACATACTCTGAGTTGTGTTTTTAAAAAGATCTCTTTGTGGAGCGTCCCTGGTGGTGCCGTGGTTGAGAGTCCGCCTGTCGATGCAGGGGACGCGGGTTCGTGCCCCGGTCCGGGAGGATCCCACGTGCCGCAGAGCGGCTGGGCCCATGAGCCATGGCCGCTGAGCCTGCACATCCGGAGCCTGTGCTCCGCAATGGGAGAGGCCACAACAGTGAGAGGCCTGCGTACCGCAAAAAAAAAAAAAAAAAAAAAGATCTCTTTGGCTCCTGTGCATAGAATGGACCAGGGAGGCCAAGGGTAGAAGCCGTGAGACCAGTAGGGGGTGTTGCAGGAATCCAGGCGAGAGTTTCTGGGGCCTTGGACTCGGGGGCTGTGGGGTGGAGAGAGTGGAAGGACTTGAGATGTGGTTTTAGGTAGACTCTATCGGGTTTGGGGGTGGATCGCTTGTGTGTATGTTGGGGGCAGTGAGAGAGAGGGAGCTGTCAAGTCACATCCGTCAAGGGACTTGCAAGGCCCACTGGATGTTAAGAGTTCATTCTGCGTTTTATTTGCATGCACGTATTTTGTCAAAACAGGCAGAAATTTTGTCTTCCTGTCTCAACTGGCTGACCATACCAGAACGTTGTCCAAATAAGCTTTTCTAAGCGTATCTAGAAGTCATCCAAATGCGGGATAACAAGTCTCACTCCTAGAAAAGCACAGCGAGGAAGGGGAACAGAGCAGTGCAGCGTTCGGGAAGTTGGAGTGGAGAGTCTTGCACAGAAGACGAGCAATCCTCTCCTGTTGGATCCCCCTCGCCACCCCTGTCACTTTCTTACTTCAGACCCTCAGCACGTCTCCCTCAGACCTTCGCAACAGCCCCGTTCTTGTCTGCCCTGGGGAGGATTGAAGAATGACCAAGGTCCAGGTTCACAGCCTCTCAGCCCTGTGGACATCCCAGACTCAAAGTTCTTTTATTTTTAATTTCTTTAAGATTTCCATTCCCTTGACATATGAGTTCTAGAGGCAGTTAGGACTCTCTTTTTTAATTTATTAACTTACTTTTCAACAAACTATTGTAGCAACTGTATCAAGGAAATTTTTGGAAAACATATTCATGATTCTATTGCCCAAAAATGATTTTTTGATTTTGCATATAACCTGACAGTCTTCAGTTCAGCAAGTTCTTATGGAGCCTACAGAAGTGAACCAAATAGACCAAAGTCAGCAAGCATGCATATTTCAAATAGTTCTAGTATAGCGTAGATGCCATTCTAAGTTAATCTTTGTGAATTTCAAATGGTATTTGCATCTTTCTTAATTACCATTAAATGCCTGCATGTTATGCCAACATGTTAAGAATAAAATTCATGAAAACATTCACCAGTTGGGACCGTAGGCTCTTTGCAAATAGGGACTAGAATGATTCTTTACCACTGCATCCCCAGCCCCTAGCAGAAAGCCCTGCAGATAGAAGGTGCTCAGTAAGTGTTAGCTGAATAAATAATGTCTCTTTGCTTCCAGTTTGGGAACAGCAATTATGCCCAACAGTCATCTTTGTATCTAGCAGCTTCAGCTTCAGTTGGATTATTTCCTGAAGACAGATATTTTCAGACTTTCCCATCAAAGTTCTAGCAGCAGTAGCAAATGAACCTTCGTGACTATAATATACAAGTATATTTAAGTATAATTACAGTGACTTGGGTCTAGGATAATTTTTGTAAGCTATTGCTTTGACTCTTTCTGTTCATCTCTGTATGGCCCTGGAAAAGCTAACACCCAGATTTGACCCGCACAGCAGGTATAAGATACATTCCTGAGCGTGAGCTCTGTGGGCCAAAGGGTATTCATCTTGATAGTTACTGATGCACGTTACTTCCCTAACATTTTTTAACAATAATATCAAATGTTTATTAAGCACTTGTTTGCATATCTCTCTGCTAAGCATTTGACAGATACGACCTCATTAGCTCTTTACATTAGCCCTACAAAGCAGCAAGCATGACCATCCCAAGTTCATAGTTGAAAGCTACGGCCCAGAGAGGGGAAGCCACTTGCCTGAGGTCACACAGCGAGAAAAGGGCGAAACTGGCAATCTTATCTACATGGCATGTGGTCCCCAGATCCATCGTTTATATATTTAACATATATCTTGAGGGCCTTCTGTGTTCCAGGCACTGGTTTAATTTAGAGGTTCCTAACATTTTATAGCTACTGTTATTGCTAGAAACATCACAGTATAAGCAGACCAGTTTACCCCAACCTTGCCAGTGCTGGGTATTGTTATGGGTTGAATACAAATAAAATAAAATAAAATAAAATAATGCTGAAGTCCTAACTCCCCAGGACCTGTGAATGTGACCTTATTTGGAAATAGGGTTGTTGTAGATGATCAACTTAAGGTGAGGTCATATTGGAGAAGGTGGCCCCTAATCCAATATGACTGGTGTCCTTATAAAAAGGAGAAAGTTGGACACAGAGATAGGTACACACACAGGGAGAACGTCATGTGAAGATGCGGGCAGGTATCAAGGTAGCACGTCCAAGGAGCAGCAAGGGCTTCAGCCAGTCTCCAGAAGCTGGGACAGCGGGCTGGACAGATTCTCCCTCACACACTGTAGAAGGATCCAACCCTGCTGACACCTCGACCTTGGCCTTCTGGCCTCCAGAGTGTGGAATAATCAGTTTCTATTGTTTAAGCCATCCAGTTTGTGGTACTTTGTTACAGCAGCTTGAGCAAACTAATATAGACGTTTCATATAAAAGCTTTATTTTTTTACAACCTAGTGGGTACAAACTGAGCCCTCAGGCATGCTTTAAATTTTTATAATTTGAGAGAAGGAACACTTTGCCATGAGTTTGTTTGATTGTCATATCTTTACCTGTTTCCTGGGGGGGGGTATCTTTCTCACACATGAGATGGGTCTGGGTCATTATGTGCTTAATAGATGAGGAATTAAAGAATCAATAGCCTAACTGAATATCGTTCAGTGGAACATCTGTCCAATTAAGTCTGATCAAAGAAAGTATATGCTTTGATTCCTGTATCTCCTGTCAGCACCTATGACAGCTTTGAGACCATTCCCTGAAGATAATTATTTTGCTCACACCATCTAGACAGATGTGTTCAGGACTGCTCGTTGGCTGCGTGTCTGTCTTGCCTCAATAGACGGTACAATCCTTTAGGGAAGATGTGGGGAAGGATTTACTCAGCTCCCTAGCCCCAGGCCCACAAGTGCCAGGCCCATGGTAGGACTCCATAAAAGCTCAAGAAATGAGCGTGGGGTAATGAATTACACCAGTGACCTACTTCTGAGAACAGGAAATGGACTGGAAGGGAATGATCTACTCTGAATGAAGGTGAAGTCAGTCGGAAAACTAATCCTACATTAGTCCAAGTTACTGATGCTGACACAGTAGCCACACCCCTCAGTGTCAGGCTTGAATCTCACTCACAGGGTGTGTCAGGCAGCCCTTCTCCTTCTTGTAGCTACACTATCTGCAGAAGATGAGGGAGATGGAGGCCACTGGGGCTGGAAAAGAGGAACTGGAGGGTCATACCAGTTCTTAACTACCTCAGCCTGGAAGGGAAGGAGTGACTTCTGCTCACAGTTCATTGGCTAGCACTGGTCACATGACCCCAACCTGGATGGGGGGCGGCACTACAAGAGACAGAAGAATGCAAATGAGCATCGTCTCTGCCACAGTTTTACTGGAAAGCAACTGGCCAGAGGAGCGTATGTGCACGTGCGCAAGGATACTCCCAATGAAAATCTGTTTAAAAGTAGCCTTGCAGAGTTTCCATAGCTTGGATTCGAAAGCTCCCTTAGAAACAACTCTCTTGTTCCTTTTTCGGAGCACAGATACGGAGATAAGTGAACTGAAACCATTGGCCAACTAAAACCCAGAATTGAACCAGAATGCAAAAAACAAACAAAAATATTCACGCATATGTGGAGGTGCTTGGATAGTACATAGGCCACGTTGAGAGGGCGCATGCCCACATGTGGCTGGGTTGGCGTGTCCATGAGTTTAGTATCAGGAGCTCCTAAGGCTCTGATTTTGGGGCTTCTGACAACTTTTTTTTAATCCCACAGGGGCTTCATTTAGGGTCTGAGGATAGTACGTGAACATTTGTTTGGTTGCAAAGTAGGAGGAAGGAGTGAGAAGATAAAGAAGTTCTATGTCATGTCAGAGGGGCTTGGTTTCCAGAACAGAAAAGCAGAAGGATGGTTTACTATTGAGACGTTGGAAATCTTCAGAAAGCTGGTCCCAGGGTGGCCGGCTGACCAGAGCCCAGGTGTTCCCAATTCAGCGAGTCAGTGGGCATAGAGGGACTTTACTGGTGGGGACTGCTCCTCAGTGGGGCTGGTTGGTGGGGAGGGAAGAAGGATCCTTCCCGTTCTGAGGCCGGGCTGCCATTCAGCGCCCACTCAGCCCTCAGGCTGAGGACTCCAGACACATTTCCAATCCCAGACTCCTTTTGGAATTCTCCCTTCCTCTCTGAAATAAATGGTAGCTATCGATCAGCGAAAGCCTGCTGTTTTCATGGAAGACCCTCGGCCACTTCTAATTATGGCTCTGACCTAGATGTCTTTTTTAAATTCCCGTACTCGGGAGGCAGTTGGTCTGGGCAACACTGCAGGGGCCGGGGCGTGTGCCCTGGCTCTGTGCTGGATTCATCCCTGATTTACTCACCAGCCCCACGGGGCAAGGCCTCCTGTGATCCTTGAGTCTAAAAAGTGACGGTGTTGGCCTGGCTCACAATTCTGTCACGAGGTTAAGACTCCTAAAGCCAGAAGTGACGATGATGAGAATATCTATGTGCGTGCCTATCGTGTGCCTCGCCGTGTGTTGGGTACTTTACACGTCTTATTTGTAAAGCTTACAAAATCGGGATATCATGCCCTACTATGTTACAGGGAAGAAAAATTGGAACTTTGGGAGGTCAAACATAGAACTAGCCCAAAGTTATACAATTAGCAAGTGGTGCAGTCAGTTTTCAAGTTCACAGTCTACCAGTGGCTAGCTAGCTCAGGCTCCTATTGTACAGGGAAGGGAGGGGCTTCAGTGATGTTGTGGGAACCTTCCGAAGTGCCCCAGTTTGCCAGTGACAAAATCAGAACCAAAACCCGGGGCTCGTGATTCTGAGACCAGTTCTGTCCTCTGCCCTGTTGCCTAACGCACATTTGTCCACGATCCCCTTACCTTTCCAAGATTAGCTATATGTCCACCACGCAAGGTCAGGTGCTCTGGGGAACAAGTGGACGTTCGTCCAGGAGCCTGTGGAATGCCAGGCCCCCTAGGCCGGGCGGCAGAGTCTCCCCCTGGAAAGTGCCTCATGGGCTGGAGCCTCGGGGCTTCTGGCCGTGCTGTGGGGGCCACGCGGCCCTGGGCTCTGATGGCAACTGTTTTAAGGTGAGTTGGGTTTAAAAACAAGAGCACGAGAGCAGAAGAGTGATCACGTGAGAAGGGACAAACGTTTGTAAGACTGCCTTCTACTCAAGTCAGTAACCTTTGACCCAGGCCAAACGTGGTGACCCTCACCCACCGGGTGCTTGACGCACCTGTACGTGGGTTTTGCCAGTGATGAGACGTTAGGCTGCTCGGTCCCAGGCGCGTGCCGGGAAGCGGCCCCAAGCTTAGTGCTTCCTCCCGGCCGTCAGCAATAAGAGCCCGTGCGCTCTTTCCTCAGATGGACGTGGAGGGTCCGTGGGCAGCGTCAGCGCGGGGCATGGGGACACATGGTGGGAGGTCAAGGCTGACTGGACTGCTTTAGGCGCCAAGTGGTCGGCATGAATTAATCCACTTAATCACCGGACCAACCCAGTGAGGTGCGCACTGTGTTTAACAATTCCTGACTTAGAGTCAGACAATACAGATATTTATTACCCAACTTCGGAAGAAGCTTGGAAGTACTTGATTCCAGAGTTGTGTCAGGGGCTCCACAATGTGTTGGTGTCTCTGAGATTCTTCTGGTCCCCCCTGGTGACATTGGACTGCAGCAGGACCAAGCATCCCATCTTCACAGGACAGCATCCTTCTCTCCCCGGGCGGGGGTGGGGGGGTGCGTGGGCGGGGAGGGGACGCTCACCGCCCCTTACAGCTCATTGGGCAGGTTGGGTCACATGACACCCCGGACCAACAACTGACACAGGGAAGGGAATTTCCACGAGGGGCTCAGACCAGGTGGGATTCACATACAACCGGGGCTCTGTGAGGGAGGGCCGGGCACGGGTGCCCACCGTCAACCCGCAGGGCCTGCCGTGCAGTCATGCTCTGGAAATGGGCACAGTTCAGTGGAGCAACAAGGGGAGAAAGTGTGAGAGGAGGGTCGTGAAATATTACAGAGCAGCAGGGCAGCCCTGCAGGGGGACATGTGGGGTGACTACCTCTGCCCAGCCAGTTGGGGTGGTCTTGAAAGATGAACAGAGGTTTGTCAGGTGGGCCTGGAGGGCGTGTGTGTGTGTGAGTGTGTGTGTGTGTGTGTGTGTGTGTGTGTGTGTGTGAAGGGAAAGCAAGGGGAGAAGCAGGCTACACTGAAGGACCTGCCTGTGTGAAGGCACGGCTGTGAGTTTATCAGGAGTGTGCGTGGCGTGGGGCGGCTCAGAATGAAGCTGCAGGTCGAGGCCCAGGTAAGACAGGGGAGGGCCAGGAACAGCGGAGTGAGAAAAGAGGAGAGACAGGAAGTCATGTTATGTCTGTTGTGGGCTGCTGCAGGCACCTATGTTTGTCACTTAACCCCCCAAATATCAGAGGAAGTGGGAATGAGGAATCCCCATTTTACAGATGAGGAGACTGAGGCTCAGAGAAGCAACTACTTGTCTGAGGCCACCTGGTGGCCATTGGTGGAGCTGGCATTGAGGCCCCAGTGTCTGATTCCAGGGTGGACGCAGATTCCCCAGCACCTGTGGCTTCAGGCTGTGTTCCGGAAGTCCCAGGACCTTGGAGGTGCCTCAGGGCTGGAGTGGCTATGTGGAGGCGACTGTGGGGAGGGAGAGGCTGGCGGCGGGTGGGATGGGGCTCGAGGCCTCTCACCGGGTCTGCCAGGACAACCCTGCCGTCGTGCTCCAGGCAGATGGCTGCACTTCGTAGGTTAAGGTTTCGCATACGATTCCCTTTGATACCTAAAGGGTTCCACTGCTTAAAAAAGTTTGAACACCACTTTAGTTTGCTCTGCTGGCTCGTTAAATTGGTAAGCCATCATATATCTGAGAACTGGAAGGGACCCCAAAGACCATCAAATTCGTCTTCCAGACTGCCATCAAAATGTCACTGAGAAAAAAACAAAACAAAATGTCATTGAGAACAGCTGGAGGCCGGCCCAGAGCTGCTAGTCGTCTGTGGGGGCTGGGATAAGGGCCTGCTCTCTGCACCCCCGTCGGGGCTTCCCCAAGGCAGACCCTGAGCTCCAGGAGAGGTGGTGGCTTAGTTTCCCAGGGCTGCCTTAAAAAACGAACACAAAACAACAGAAATTAATTTTCTTACGGCTGTGGAGGCCACAAGTCCAAAATCAAAGTGTCGGCAGGGCCATTCCTTCTGGAGGCTCTGAGGGAATCTGCTCTTCACCTCTCTCCTAACTTCCAGAGGCTCCCTTCATTCCTTGGCTTGTGGACGCTTCCCTCCAGGCTCTGCCTCTATCTTCTCATGGCCTCCGGGCCTTCTCCCCTGTGCCTCTGAGTCTCAAATCCCCCTCCCCTTCCTCTTATAAGGCCACCAGATGATCTCATCTCGAGAGCCTTAGCTTCCTGACATTGGCAAAGACACTGTTTCCAAATACAGGCACACTCACAGGTAGTGGGGATTATAGGACCTGGACGTATCTTTGGGGGACATAACCAAGCCCTGCAGTCGGTCACCCAGTTTACAGAATCCGCAGCCAGCAGGGGATGGAGCCCATCAGAAGGGAGCCATTTCTCCCCACCAGGTCTCTGCCTTTAACTGTGATTTGTCTTTGTGACTGAGGAACTCACTTTCGTGAGCCAGGTTCCTTCTGACCTCTGGTCGGACGGGGACCCCTAAGGGGCTGCAGAGGAGAGGAGCGTTCGTAAGCAGTGAGCTGGGCCTGGGGGCTGGGACCTCGAGGGAGGTGCTGGGCTGCAGGGGGCCCAACCCAGCGCAGACCCTTTAACTGCACGTTGGTGCTCTGCTTCCCACACCCACAGACGCCTCCGGATAGGTATCGCACTGGAGCACGTTACCCAGGACAAGGGCCGGAGCTGAGAGAACAGCAGGCATGTAGAGCGAAGAGAAATGAAATGTTCACTTGAGCCTGCATTGCTTTTCCAGACTCACCAGCAGCAGAGTGTGGAATGGGAAGGGCGGTGTTTTAGGCAGCCTGCCCAAGGTGCCCTCGGGTACAAGCAGTGGGCCACTGGGCTGAGCACAGAGTACGGCCCCCGAGGAGACCCAACGGCTTCCCACAGGGAGGCCCCGACAGCCTGCACCTCACCGGTGGGGCGGTGGGGGGGGGCAGCAAGGCCGCAGCAGAGCCAGGGCCGGGCAGGCCCTGCGACGTCCCATTACCCATCCTCACCCAGCTCCCCAGCCCCACCTCGGCAGTGGCTCTGCCACTTCTTGGGAATCCCTGTTGTTTTCTCTCTAAATTTGGGAAACTATGGGTGTGGGAAGTCCCTCCAGTCCCTGGGAAATGGGGGGAGGAAGCCCACAATTTTGAGGTAACAGTTTCTTCTATCAGCTTATTGAAGTATAATTTACATAAAATAAAAATCCATTTTAAGCGTACATATGGTGTGTTTCGACGGGTGTAGACAGTTGTACCCAATCACCATATGGAACCCCCAAAGGCTCCCCCAGGGCCCTCTGCAATGAGCAGCCTTCCTGTAACCCTGGCTCCTGCAAATGACTGGATTTTTTTCCCCTGTAGTTTTGACATTTCCAGAACTTCTTATCGATGGAACCATCCAGCGTTTAGCCCTGTGTGTTTGGCTTTTTTCTTTCGGCATAATGCCCTTTGAGGGTCATCCAGGCTGTTGTTTTTTATCAATAGCTCTTTCCGTTAAAAACAAATGTGGTAAAATACACAATTTTACCATTTTAACCATTTTCAAGGGCACAGTTCCGTGGCATTAAGCACATTCACACTGCTGTGCCACCCTCCCCACCCTCCATCTCCAGAGCTTTCTTATCTTCCCCAAGTGGAACTCTGTCCCCATGAAACGCTCACCCACTATCCCCGCAGCCCTGCCCCCAGCCCTCTTATCAACAACTTTTGAGCAGGCCGTGACAAGGTGCTTGGTAGGCTTGAGAAGAAAGGTCTTCGAGGCAGCACTGAGACAGCATGATAGGCAGGTAGGGAAGCGGGTACGTTGCTTCCCTACCGCTGCCCCCCAGCTCCTGCCACTGTTAGAACCCGGCTGTGCGTCTGCCCTTTGGGCCGGATTGTAAAACGAAAGGAAGAGCTATGTGACTTGTGTAGCAAATGGGACTTGCCCTTGCCTAAGAGAAGAAAGGTGTTTTAATGAGTGAAGTATCAGGGCAATTTATCACGGTCTCCTGTCACAGGGGGGTCTCGGTGTCTGGAGCAGCCTATGTGGTGGGAGCTTGGAGGAGGGGCCGGTAACTGAAAGGACCACATGCTTGCTTTCTGTTGCAGAGACTGCTAGCTAATCACTAAACCTGTTTCCTTTCCTCTCCGAGGCACGTGGCCAGAAGATATTCCCAGCCTCCTTTGTGGTTAGACCATGTGACTGAATTCTAGCCAATGGCTTGGAGCTACTTCCAGGCCTGGCCAATGAGACGTCCCCTGCATGACCCCCACATTTCTTCCACTTTCTCTTCCCACTTTCTGGATATTGATGCCCAGGGCAGCCTTAGAAGACTGATGCTGAAGATGACAGAATCTTTTTCAGGCCAGGTTCCCGTAAGAGGGCGCCGTTAAAGGAGCACCTCCCCAGCTCTCACCACCTGCTGGTCATTCTGCGACGTTCTCAGCCAGGATCAATTTCTGTTGCTTGTCACTAAGAATCCAGACATATACAATGTCAGTAAAAAGTATCTGCCTATAAGGAATTTATTTTATGGCTAAATTGCATTGTTAGGCCAGAGTATGGCGATCGCTGTAGCTGGTCATAATTCACACGGCCCTTGTGGGAACTGTTACCACAGCATCGTGGGCTGTTAGCTGTGACTTGTGGCCTGGAATTAATTCTGACTTTGAAAAGCCTGTCTACAAGGAAAGCAGGTCATAACCACTTTAGACTGGTTTCCTGGAGAGGAGAAGGTAAGCAGGGACCAGGGAAGAAGGAGGAAAGTTAGATAAACAATAATAATAACAATATTAGAAACACATACATAGCACCTACTAGGCACAGCCTCAGCTCTCAGTGTTTTACGAGCAATTGCTCACTTTATCCTCACGACGGGCTCTGGTGACAGGTCTCGTTTTTATCCATAGTTAACAGAAGGATTGAGCACACGGCCCAGGCCACGTGGTCACCAAGTGGTGGCGCCAGGATTGGAACCTGCCAGCTCTTCACCGTGGCCGCTGGTGACAGTTAAGAACAGAGGAATCTGACTAACTCAGAATTCCCTGGCGACCTCTCTGGTGGTCCAGCGGTTAAGGCTCCATGCCTCCGCTGCAGGGAGTGCGGGTTCGCTCTCTGGTCGGGGAGCTAACCTCCCACGTGCCACGTGGTACAGCCCAAAAGTAAAAAAAAAAACAAAAAAACCCTCTATTCTTAAAGTATAATCAGGACAACTAAAAACAACTAAGAGAATACAATAAAAGCCAGTAATACCTGGCAGGGCGCTTGAATAATTTGCCCAAGACACCCAATTTTTCCCTCCGATATCAAGACTCTTTTTTTTAGGGCATTTAAAGAGAAGAACGTGATGATGGGAGATTCGTCGAAATGGCCTGAGGCTCTCCCCGATGCCCCTCCAGGCTGGCTGCACCCAGGTCTTCAGAGCGAGGGTCTCCACAGATCGCCTGCTGACAAGGTTGAGTTAACCGAATATGTGGATGGGAAGCCCGCCCAAAGAGCCTTTGCATGGCCCATCACCTCCCAGTGAAGAAGCTTCAGGGCTGAGACGGAGTTCTGGAGGCCTCAGGTGGGTCGTCGGAAGAACCGAGTTGTTGCTAAGTTGTATTAGACCCTGAAGAGCCCATTCCTGCCGGGGCTGAAAGAGGGGCTGTAACAGAGGGGGCAGAGGGAGAGCGTGCAGGAGTGGGGTCTCTGGGACTCGTTCTGTGAGCACCCACGGATGTTTCCCTGGACCCAGGCCCTGGCGCGGGTCTGTTCCACTACCTCGAATCGGCCACACCAGGGCCGTCTGTCGTGGGCTTGTCAGCCACAGAGCCTAGGGAGTCCCCGCTCCTCCCCTGTGGCCGAGGCACCTGCTGTGCTACACGGGGGCGGCCTCACGAAGGGCAGTGTCCTCCCAGGTTCAAAGGTTTGAGAGCCAATGTGTGGGCTGTGGTCTCTGCTGGGGGCCCAGGAGCCACGCACCAACTGCAGTGGGGAGCGGCAAACTCGGGGACACCCTCGCCCTGTCCCTGGAAGGCCTGCTTGTCCTGCCTCTACCCCCCACCTGTCCCCACCTACTCCTTCTCCTCTTACAGCTTCCACACTCGGCACAGGAGGCTGGACCCTATTCACCTTCTTCAAGACACAGAGCTCTCGATTGGAAGATTCTAGAACCCTTTAGCCAGTACCACGCTGCTACTCACTCCACCTCGCCTTGTCTGCCGGGATACCTGGTACCCAGAACTCAGAGCCAGGGCTCTGGGAGTCAGACTCTGCGGAAGGGCAACACTTCCAGGTGTGTCATCCCTGCTTTCAGCTCCCTGTGCCTCAGTTTCCTTCCAGTACAATGATGGCCGCTGCTTCAGAAGGTGGTTGTGAGCATTACAGAAGTCAGGAGATGGAGCACCCCTGGCGCACAGCATGTGGTAAGTGCTGGGTTTAGTGTTAGGTGTTATTATGATCACAGCAGCCTTCGTGTGTAGCATGAGTGCAACAGTAAGTTGATAATAATAACAACAACAACAGTAACGTACGTACTAATAGGTGACACCTACCTAGTGCTCTCCAGGCATCCCGCTTCTCTCTGTGCCTATTAACTCCCCATTCTTCAAGCCCCTGCTCTTGTCTCCCAGGCTGGACGCGGGCTCCTCCTGTGTCCCCATGATGCCCCTTACTTAATGTTAGCGTGACACCTGCCACTCTGCATGATTACTCCTTCCTCCTCATTCTAAGGAAGCTCCCGCGGGGTGGGCACTGGGCCTTTTCTTGTCGTGTCCCCGGGTGCTCAGGGTGGCTGAAGGAATACGGGTTCCCCTAGCCCCAGCTGCAGTGAGCACCTCTGTCATTACTTCTGGTTCCCAGAAGGAAACGTGTGAGCATCAATTCACAACGGCCAGGGGCTGAGGGGCCTCTGAATCCACAGGCTTCCTGCTCAAGGTCACGGCCCTCTGAGCAGGAGAAGGCCTTGATGAGCAGCTCCTATACCACGCCCATCACTGGATCTGGTCATTTAGAGCACGAAAGACGAGCCGGTCCTCCACGGAGACGTCATGAGATAAGTGTATTTCAGATGTAACTGTGGTTGGCGTGTGGGCAGCTGGGCCTGATACATAAAAGTACTCATTCAGCATCTTTCAGCTCTCACTGTGAGCCCCACGAACAGAAGACACCCTCCAGCTTGGCACCGAGCGGCTCCTATTTTAAAAATTCATTTAATGCAAACGGTTACTTAATGCAAAAGGCAAGCCATTGACACTATAAATAACTTAAGCTGAGTCCTGCTGAGAGTGGGAAGTCTGACACTGAACTCCTGCACTGTTCCCAGCTCTGAATGAGGCAGTGACACATCCATTACCATCACCAATTCCAAGACAGGGCCCACTGGAGCCTAGCAGAGCCCCTGGCAAGGTGGCATCCTTCACCCTAGACCCTTCAGAGGAACTTTAAAAAGGAGCTGGGGTGGGCAGAATAATGTTCCCCAAAGATGTTCATTTCCTAATCCCTGGCACCTGCGAATATATCACCTTACATGGCAAAAGGGACTTTGCAGATGTGATCAGGTTAAAGACCTTGGGGTGGAGGTGATCCTGAATTATCTGGGTCGGCCCGAGTCATCACAGGGTCCTTGCAAGGGAAAGAGGGAGACAGCAGAGTCAGAATCAGAGAAGCAGATGTGGTGACAGAAGCAGCAGTTGGAGAGAGGAGAAAGATTTAAACCTGCTCTGGGTCTGGCTTCGAAGATGGAGGAGCGACCACAGGTCAAGGAATGCCGGTGGCCTCTAGACACTGGAAAAGGCAAGGGAATGTATTTTCTCCTGGAGCTTGCAGAAGGCATGCGAGCCTTCCTACCCCTTGACTCAGTCCAGTGAAACTAGTTCCTGACTTCTGACCTCCAGAACTGTACGTTAGTAAATCTGTGTTTCAAGCCACTAAGTGTGCGGTCATTTGTTACAGCGGCAACAGGAAGCTAATACTGTAGACAATTGCTCTAAAATGCTGCTAAATGGAACCCCTTCTTCATCGTGCGTTTCTTTCTCGCTTCCTTTGTTTCTGGAAGGGTCAGGAGCAGGGTCGGGTGGGAGGGAAGGTTCAGAGGGGGTAAAGGTAACCTCGGTGGTTACCCACCCCCCTGGGATGGAGTTGTACTGCTTGGGAAAAACTATCAAGATCAATTTGTTTTTTGGTGGGGACATTTCTCAAAGCTTTCACATTTAAAAATAGTTCTGCATGATGCCTGTTCCCCATTCTTTCACCCCCGCATCCCCACTTTGGCTCTTGTGTCTGGTGAAACCCTAGGTTTTCGCCTCTTCCACCTGAGCCCCCAGCCTTGTCCGAAAGTGGAAGATGCTAACGTTTGTAAGTCACGTTGGGGTAGCGTCTGAGTCTGCCTGGGCTGGAGGAGGCTGGCTCGGCAGCTTAGGCGTCCAGCAGCTTCCAGAAGCACTTCCCAAACATGCATATTACAAACACATCTGAGGATCTTATTTAAATGCAGATTTATTGAGTGGGTCTGGGGAGGTGCTGAGATTCTGCCTTTCCAACAAGCTTCAGTGGGTGCCCGAGCTGCTAGCCCTGCGCCACGCTGAGTCTCAGGACACGGGGGGGCGGACGCTCAGCATCTGAGCAGCTGGAACTCGTTCCCAGCCTTTGCCTGCGGGCGCGCAGCTGTAGTGGGATCTTGTTCCTCAGACTGTGGTCCCCAAAGAAGCAGCACTGACATATCCTGAGCCTGTTAGAAAGGCTTTTTCTCTGAGCCCCTTCCTCCAGGCCTACAGAATCAGAACCTGCATTTTAACTGGACCCTCAGGGGATTCTGATGCCCATGGCGTTTGGAGAAGCACTGCCTTTGAGCTCGGTTCTCAGCCTTTCGCATGCATCAGAAGCTCCTGGAGAGCTCAAGGAAAGACGGATTGCTGGGTTCCCCTCATGATTCATGATTCACTACATTGTGGACGGGTCCTGAGCGTGTGCATCTCTAACAAGTCCCCAGGTGACGTGATGCAGCTGGTCCGGGGACCCCACAGCGAGAACACTGCCCTAGAGCGATCCCAGACCTCAAGACCGGTGGCCAACATACCCAGCCACAAGTTCTAGAACGAACCCTAGGGACATGCTCACTCCAGTGTTTGGATTCTGAGGTCTTACCCATTTTCTTCAGTGAGGAATTTTTGGTGTGATACGGTAAGAAAAAATATATATAGATATAGATATAGATATATATGTTTGGTTTTGTAGGAGTGTCTTTTGCATGAGATAACAAGGGGCTGCAGACTCCTTCATAGCCTCAGGTCGGGGACCGGTGGCCAGAAAGAGCGAGGCAGGATTAGAGAACTGAGAGCTTCAGACCCACCCCCAACCTCCAGGGGGTGAAGAGAGCCTGGAAGGTGAGTTCCGTCACCAGTGGTCAATTATTTCCCTCACGAAATCTGCACAAACCTCCCGAAATGATGGCATTCTGAGAGCTTCCAGGTTGGCGAATGCATCCATGTGTCGGGAGGGTGCACACCCCAAACTCCATGGGGACAGAAGCTCCACGCTCGGGACCTCATCCTATGTACCTCTTCACCTGGCAGTTCATTTTTATCCTTTATAAGGTCCTTTACAATATACCAGTAATAATAAATAAGTCATTTCCCTGAGTTCTGTGAGCTGTTCTAACACATTATCGAAGCTGAGGGGGCACTCCAGATTTATGGCCAGTGGGTCAGAAGTACAGATGACAACCTGGGGCTTGTGACTGGGTGCCTGAGTGGGGACAGTCTTGTGGGACTGAGCCCTTAACCAGTGGGGTCTATACCAACTCCATGGAGCTAGCGTCAGAATCGGATCGTTGGACACCCAGCTGGCGTCAGAGAATTGGAGAATTTGCTGGTGCTGGGCAAAGCGCCACACCTGAGGTGTCAGAAATGCTGGTCGTAAAACACCTCAAGGTGCTTTCTTATAAATAATATATGCATTTTCATCTTATAGGATTTTTATAAAATGAAACGACAGGCGCTAGCCTCAGCTTTACAGGCAACTACATGACCCTGACCAGGGAATCCAAGTCTCTGGGCCTCCATTTCCTCATCAAGAAAATGAAGGGGTTGAATAATGACCATAAAATTTGCCACTTTAAAGTACACTTTCAATAATTCAGGTGAAAGCAGAAGTTCAAAATGACTGAATCTTGGCTTTTCCGTCATTTATGGGTGATATCCCTGATTTATTTAAGTCAGGAAGGCAACCCTCAGCCGTAAAATGGTGCAATGGGAAGATAAAATCTCTTTCCTTCCCAGTTTTATTTCTTGTAAAAACAATATTAGAAAATAGTAGAGACAATTTAAGAGATTAAAATTTTCATTCCCTCTAACACAACAGCTGTTTTCATTTTGCCAGGTCCCCGTCATGCACGTGGATCCCCTTAGAGCACCCATGCCCTTGTAATCTGCTTCTTCATTTAGTGCTTCGTCATAAAAGCACCACCAGCAATATATACATGTTAGCTTCACTATGACGTCACTGCCATTGGCGTTTAACTTTGGCTAACGTGATAGGCATCCTTGATACCTCGCTGATGTTTAAAGTTGTAATTTTGAACCACCAGAGATGTTGATCATTTCCCCCATGTTTGTGTATTGTCTGTATTTTCTGCCTTTCCTTATGTGTTTAATTGGGAAAACTGCTGGAAGGTGCCTAGGATAAGGCCCCGCAGGCAAGAGCAAGCTCAGCAAATAAGAGTTTGCGCCCTTTCTGAGCCTCGTTTCCTTCTCTGGGAATTGTGGGGGGCGGGAACTGGAAGGAAATGCTTTGGGACAAGGGTCTCGCACAGTGGCTGGCGTACAGAAAGGGTGGCTCTTCCTGTGCTCCTAGCCCATCTGTCAGGGCTTGGTGATGTTCTAAATGCAACCGATAGCCACTTCAGCAGTGACGTTTCCATGCATACGTTTGGGGAAAAGTGGAGCCTTTCCTGGTTGGCAAAATGGGGGATAAAAACACACCTCCTCACTGAGTTGTGAGGATTAAATGAGACCATCCTCACCAAACACTTAGCCTTGTGCCTGGCGCGTAGGAAACAGTCGACGGATGTTAGCGTCACGACATGCTCTGTCATATTCATAGCCAAAGAGATTATTATTTTTAATTTTAACAGTCTTTGCCAGATTGCTTTCCAAAATTTTACAGTAGATATCGTTTAAATTTAGAAGAATATTCTGAACTTTGAATTGAAAGACTTATTTGCATTTTAAAAGTCTCAAGCAACACATTGTACTAAGCCTGTTCCCAAAGCTCCCGTCTCAGCAACAAGGAGAAAACATTGTTGAAATAAAGGCATTTGTATAGCGCCAAGCAGAAATCACTACAGCCAAGAAAAAAGCATCTTTTAAAAATTCCTATTTGTTGATGGCAAACATTGCTTTTTTTTGTTCTTGCACTTACATCAACAGAATCTCTTAAGGGAATTTCATTCAACATTACAGAATGATTTCCCACGGAACTTGGATTAACCATGAGTGATTTCAAATTGAAGATGGATGGATGATGGATAGATAGATAGAGATCTGTATAGATATATAGATACATATTTTAAAAATATGTACCTGAGAATAGGGGCCCTATGGAGGAGCTCTCTCATTTCTTATGACATGGCAAAGCAATGAAGTGCTTTTTGATCTGCAAAGCATCTTCTCATACATTTCCTAGTTCGATTTTCACAATGGGCCACAAGACAGGATTGTAAGGATTTCACAGCCCTTATATTAGAGATGAAGACATTGACGCAGGAAGAGGTTCTGACTTGCTTGAAATCCCACAGCTGGTAGCAGAGCTGAACCTGTCTGTAGGTCCTCAACGCATTGCAACCAGATCCACCAAAACTCACTGGTCTTGGTCAAACACACCCTGAGCGATGGAGACGTGGAAACAGCATATCTGAACCTCTGAGGATAATTCCCATTCCATTTTCGAAAGACCAGCATTGCCCGTAGAGCCAAGAATGTGCTCACTGCCACTGAGGAAGATAAGACGGGTGTGGCAGTGCCAGCCGGCCTGGTGCCGCCCAGGGCTCCCACTGTGATTCATTTGGCCACGTCACGGTGCACACGCATCGATTTTCAGGGACTCGGAGATCTCTTAAACAAGCACAGGTGTGTTTTTAAAGACGCTGATATGGCAGAGGAACAGTACACAGATCCGTGCCCCGAGGAGGCTTCTAGCAGGTTAAGAACTGGCCAGGTTTCCAACTTGGTCCCCTTGTTGTGGAGCCAGCAGCCAGGGCCTCGGACAGCAGCTCCCTGATCCCCCAGTAGGTGATGTTTCTGAATATCCTTTGGGCCACGTGACCTCACGCAACCCTGTGAAACGAGCACGGAAGGCTCCAGATGATGCAATCAGATTGCTAGCAAACGCTGACTGCTTCAAGAAAGGTTAGACAAACTTCTTAGTCATACATGGTAAATGTTGATAATTACGTGTTCAGGGGTGTTTTATTTCATAGCAGACTTCATTCTTGCCTGCATAATTGTCCTGACCTGGAAAGACACCACTGATTCCTTTCTGGTGTTGCTACTGCTTTTCTCCCCCTGTATCCATGGGGGTATCTGCTCAGACCGCTGTACTGTGGATCAGAGGCCTGGGTGGGAGACGGGTTCCACCATGAACAGTAGTGTGGTCTTGGGCAAGGCAGTTTGCATCTCTGAGCTCTGTTTCCTTAACAGTAAAATGGCGATAACAGTGTTTGTTCTTTTCACACAGTTAGGAGGTGCAAAGGTGATACAGTGGGTGAAAGAGCACTGACAATTACAAAGGATGATTTTTTTTTCTGGAACTTTTTTGGATTTGATTTTTTTCAACCAAATACCTGTTGGTTGTAACATGTGAAACAGTTTAAAGATAGATGAAGAGGGCTTCCCTGGTGGCGCAGTGGTTGAGAGTCCGCCTGCCGATGCAGGGCACGTGGGTTTGTGCCCCGGTCCGGGAAGATCCCACATGCCGCGGAGCGGCTGGGCCCGTGAGCCATGGCCGCTGAGCCTGCGCGTCCGGAGCCTGTGCTCCGCGACGGGAGAGGCCACAACAGTGACAGGCCCGCGTACGGCAAAAAAAAAAAAAAAAAGTTAGATGAAGAAAAGCCCCCCGTTACTAACTTCCAATCCTACTCTCCCGGGCTATCCAGAGTCTATGCACTTACAAGCTTTTATGCTGTTCATACAGGCAACTACATACCTATATTGGGGTTTGGGTTTATTTCTTTTTACTGAAGTAGAATCTCACCAAGTGGATGGCTCTGCAACTTGCTTTCTCATTTGATGGTATATCGTAGACACCCCTACCGCTCTGTGGATATGAACTTACTTGGTATTTGTTCCTTAACTTCTTTATGAACACACACCTACAAACATATGTGTGTGTGAGTTGTGTATGGAATCATTTAAAAAAAAATCTTCCCCTCCGCCACTGCCCCTAAAGATATTGCCTCTTCCCTACATATCTTTCATACTTTCCTCCAAGTTGATATCATCACGTAAACTGTTAACACACACATATTTCCGTGAGGTTTTTTTCATTATTTGTATCAAAACTGGATTGTATGCGTACTTCTCCTCTTCCACCCAGTTAAAACCTCATGAAAATACCTACAATGGAACAGTTTTTGTGCCCGATTTTTAACGGCTATATATCACCTTATGCAGTGGAAGCAGTTTTTTGTGCTGGTAAATGTTTAACAACCAGCTGTCTCAGGGAAAACCCTGATGGGCAGTGTTTGCTGATATCGTGCCCTACATATTCCCACCCTGGTTCATTTCCAACCTGAGTGACATGCTGGTGGGCTAGAGTGGCTCTGGGAAGAGGTGTGTGCATTGTGTGGGGAGCTGATTCCAGCAAAGTACTGAGAGAAGGTTCTACAATGAGTCCAGCCCCTCTCCACTGATGAGCCTTCGTTTGTTTCCAAGTTTCCCTCCCTGGTACGAACAGTGACGCATTAAATAACCTTATAACTACATTCTTCAAGTTGGTTCTTTTATGGGCTTCTATGGGCTAGATTCCCAGCGAGTGAGACTGTTGGCTCAAAAATGAATGTGGATTTTCAAAAATTTTAATAAATGTTGCCAGATTGTTTTTCAAACAGCTTCCTTGAAAGGCAGCTACAATTCACATTTCTACCAGTAATGTAAGAGAGTACTCTTTCTCCCAGCATCTCTGAGACCCATGGGTATTAATGTTTTTTATACTTTTTTTTTCCAGTTTGGTAGATTTCAAGGGGTAACTCATTGTTTACTGTAACTTTAATTTGGACTTCCCTGACGTCAATCAGATTTGAACATTATTTCATGTTTTGGGTCATCTGAATTGGCAATTTAACAGGTATTCTAGATCCAAGACGCTTGGGTTAAAATCATAGCTCTGCCACTCACTAGCTGTGTGACCTCAAGCAAGTTACTTAAACTCTCTGTGCCTTAGTTTTCCCATATATAAAATATAGAAACAAGACCTATCTCACAGGACTGTTATAAAAATTAAATGAATTAATGCATGCAAAGCTTGCAGAGCAGTGCCTAGCCTGCAGAAATGCTAGAAGGAAGTTAGCTGTTGTATTCTATCAACTGCAGTGATACATCCTCTGCCCGCTTTTACATCAGCTTGTTTGCTTTGTCCATTTGTAAATGTCTTTTATATGTTATAGATACTGGTCCTTTGTTACTTGCATTGAAAATGTTTTTACAAATCAATTGTTCCTCTACTGACCTCCTTTATAATTTTTCTTTTTTTTTTTTTTGTCATTTAAGAAAATTTCTTTTTTTGTATGGAGTCAAATATGTCTAATTTTTTTTTCTGTCTTTTTTTCTGGGTTTTATGACATGGCTGAGAGGGGCTTCTCTCCTGGATTTTACTAAGTCTCCTAGATTTCCTTTAAAACCATTTTGCTTTGGTTTTCACATTTAAGCCATCGATTCAAGTGGGGTTTATTTTTGGTCTGAAATTGGAGTCCCACTTTTCTTTTGGATGACTAATCAGTTGTGATAGCATCATTTATCAAAATTTCCTGTTGGATTAAATATCACCTTTGCTTATATTAAATTCCTTATCTTTTAGGATCTATTTCTATAGATCCTAAAATCTATATATAAAATCTATATAGATTATAAAATCTATAATTTCAGGATTATTTCATCTGTTCTACTAAACTCTCATTTTTCTATATGCTGTTACAATATTAATTTGACTACCCTGATCTTCTAGTATGTTCTAATATCTGGTTAAAAACAAAAACCTTCCTTACCATGTTTAAGTACATTTCTGGGCTATTCTCAGGCATTTATTCTTCTGAATAAAGTCAAGATTACTTACTTCAAATAAAACACTAACACAGTTGTTATTCCAAATTTGAGTTTCATTAAATATATGTGATAATTTTTTGGAGACTTTTTATTTTTGTTCTTTAGCCTTTCTATGTGAATACATAGTACATCTTTTCCTTTATTCAGATCTTGTTTTAAGGCTCTTCAATAAGACATTATACAGATTTTGTTATTATTATGAATGGAGCCCCATATTTCTGTTTTATGTGCTTATTACTGTAAAGAGAAAAGCTATTACATATATAACTCCCTTACTAATACCCAAACTCTCTTACTAATATTAGTGGCTTGGGGGCCTTCATTCTACTTTCTTTTTGTGTCTGGCCACGTTACCAAACTCTCCTACTGATTCAAGTAGTTTTTAAGAATTTGCCTCTTGGGTTTCTCAGCAGTGACCTTGCTCCACTAGCCTCGCTCAGGAAGTAGATGGTGGAAAGAAGTAAGGAGGTGATGTTAGTTGATAGTTAATATGATGGGGGTGTCTGTGACTGAGAGCTGGGGCCCGGTGTCCGAAGGCAGGAGGGGCCTGGTATGTCTCCAGCCTTCTTCTGGGCTGGCAGCCTCCCAGCTTGATTCACGGCTTCACAGCCCGTGCGAGAATCTCTGAGCTTCCCCATGTCACTCAGTTCATTTAAAAATGTCCAACCCATCATGGACTGGTACTTTCAGAAAATATAATAAACGTGAATTACTGGAAAAATCAGTATAAAAATGAAACAGCAAATCCCTCCAAACGTGCAAAATGTAAGTACCAGTTTTTACTGTTAATTCGACAACATAAAAATATTCTGTCAGATGGCTAGAAAAGTTTCTACTGATCGCTCTCAGTCTCTTGTCATGGGGTGGTAACAGCTTGCAGACAGCTACAGACCCGCAGACCACACTTTGAGCAGCGCTGCCTTAATCAATTCCTTTGGTGCCACCAGTTTCAGGGTGAACAAATGGTGAACACTCGATACTGACGCTGTAAGTCAAGGGCGGGGTGTTAACAGGAGCTTGTTCAAGGGTACTTCTATTTTTAACAGTAGACGAGTGGGCATGAAGGATAGAAAAATGAGGATGTTGGGGCCTAATAGTAAGATTGCAAGATCACAGTCAAGGGGAGCTGCTGTCAGCCGGGGTTTACAGAAGACACTGGCAGCCTGCATCTCTCAGCTCCGCCCCCCAGCACATCAGCAGCTGAGTGCAGGGCAGCTGGTCAGATCCCACTCAGGTCAGGTGGGATCCCATGCTAGGCCAGGTGCTTGAAGACATCAGTGAACAACCAGACCCCTGCCCTCCACGTGCTTACGTTTTGAGGGAAAGGTCACAGTAAACAATAAGCACAATAAAAAGGCAACCTGATCAGCAGGGGAATTTGGACCTGCTCCGTTTCCGACCCGAGCCGGTTCAACCCTCCTTAGGCAACCTGGTGGTCCCGTCACGTGTGAACATACTGAACACTGCTGAATCTACCCTTACACCTGGTTAAGATGGTAAGTTTTATATTCTACCACCCACCCCCAAAATCTCCAAATAAATAACTTTTTAGAAGGAAATTGTAAAGTATGTTTGAAGGTGATTAGTGCTATGGAGAAGAACGGGCACAGCAGGGTAAGGGGGTAGGACAGTGTCTGTGCAGGTGGGCCCCCTGTGATGCTCTGTACAGGCGCCAGGGAAAGCCATCCTGGTGGAAACCCAGCCACCAGCAAGGTTGTCACAGGGGAATTTGAGAAGCTTTTCTGCTAGTTAGGCCTCAAAGATGTCATCGAGAATTTCTTAGATCCTTGAAAGCAACTCTGAGAAACGGAAAAAAAAAAAGTAGTTTATGGTTATTTTGTTACTTCATCTAATATTTAAGTTACAAATTAAAAAAAAAACTCTTTCCTTGGGCTTTGAAAGTATAACTCTTATAATTCTGTTTTAAAAATTAGTAAAATTTAACAATTACTTTCCAAAGCTGTTTACAATTTAGTTAATTAAATTTCCTTAAACATGTATAAATACTTTGGTTTGTTTCCTTAGTACTTCAAGTAGAATAACAGAACCTTCCCTAAAATTCGGTGATTTTTATAAATATAAGTTAAACTTATAAGTATGGTGACTCAAATTCTCTTAGGCATTTCAACCTTGTTTACTAGCTTTATTCTCTTATACTTTTCAGCTTAAAATCTTAAGTTTAAATCAATCACTCCATTACATACCAAGTTGGAATCACAAGGCTAACCTGTTAGTTGCTCTTATATACCAACGTCTCATAAATGTGACTAGCATTATAAATACCAAGTATACATACCGTAGAGGAGGAAAATTTTTTCCTTTGTCCTTCTTGGTTCTTTGTCTGGCTTAATAATCAAATTAACATCAGACGGATTAGCAAGAGAAAAATTTAATTACGTACATACAGGAGCCCAGTAAGGATATGAGACCCCAGGGCAAGTCGTGAAGCTTGGACTTATATGCCATCCTGACCTAAGGGATGGGATGGTCCATCATATCTGCTCTGGGCCACCAACCTCCAGACTTCTCCTTATCTGGGAAAAGAAACTTCTTAATTGTTAAATCCAGAGTTGTCCAATTTCTGTTACGTGCAGTAGAATCCAATCCTAAATGATGTGATACTATTTCATTGTCTGGATAGATCATTATTTATTTAAATAGTCTTCTCTAGATGAAGCATACTGTGATTTAAAAAAGAAAAATTTGTAGTTTTCCATGCATGAGAGTATATCCACAGAGTAAATTCCTAGAACTAGAATCATTGGGTCAAAGGGTACATTTTTACCTTTGATAGATATTGCTGATATGTCTCCACGAAGTGGTACCAACTCTTGGAGAATTCTTAATGTGCTGGCGAGAAGTCATCCATATTAAGCCTTCAGTATATACATGATCAAAAGCTCAACTCCATTTTAGAATATTTCTTGGTGAAGTAATTGGTTTTTCTCCTTTGGAAGGAAAAAGGCTTCAGTAGACCCTATAACTGGATACAAGGTACTGTAAGATTCATTTATTAATTGAGAGGGGTTCAGCAAAGAAATGCTGACGTTCGTGAGCTGAAAATCCTTTCCCAGAATTGACCGTAGAACTGCGTATCAGATACAAATTGCCAACCATTTCAGCAAAGGCACTCATCTCTTCTCTTCTGACGTGATAGGGCCACAGATGCAATTAAACAAACATAGTCTGAGCATCTGCTGGGTATCAGGCACCAAGCTTGGCGCTAGAAAGAGAAGAATACTATTAGTAGGTTGACTTGTGTCCCCCAAGAGATATGTTCAAATCCTGTACATACAACATATGTACAATTCCTCTGTACAGTGCCCGGTGCCTGTGAACGGGACCTGATTTGGAAACAGAGTCTTTGCAGATGTAATCAAGTTCAGATGCGGTCATACTGGACAAGGGTTGGCCTAAGCCCAATGACTGGCATCTTTATAGGAGAACGAAGATTTGAACACAGAGACACAGGGAAGAAGGACACGTGGAGACAGAGGCCAAGAAGCTGCCACAAACCAGGGAAAACCAAAGATTGCCACGAGCCACCAGGGTCTAGAAAGAAGCCAGGGAGGGTTCCTCCTTAGAGACTTCAGAGAGACCATGGTGCTGCCCTCACCTTGAGTTCAGACTTCTAGCTTCCAGAACCACGAGAGAATAAATGTCTGTTGCTTATAGAACAAATTCTGTTGCTTATGAACAGATTTCTTATCGCCACCAAGTTGGTGGTATTTTGTGATGGCAGCCCTAGGAAACCAATACAGATCCTGGGTTGAACCCCTTCTGGGAACTGGAAGGGCCACTCCTTCCTTCGCACCTTTAGTGAAGTTCCTGGCACATAATTGACCAAGTCACAATGTGGATCATTATCTGTTTTCATGTCTATCTCCTCCTCGAGATGGGATTTCTCTAGTGGGTTAGTGTCTTTATTTATGTCTCCAGAGCAAGAGAAAGTGGCTAACACACTTAGGACAGGTGTTCCCTAAATATGGACAGACTCTATCTATCGAATGATCAGTCAATCATCTGTCTATTCATTACTGCTCTGTCTTCACAGGGAGAGGAGCCTGGTAAGTCCTCCAGGTTGAAATTCTCCTCGTCACCCAGGATGCACTGGTCATCTTTACCTCCTTCCTCTCTCTGTCCTTTGCAGCTAGCTGGATATCAGTTTCTGCCCAGTCTTCTCTGACTTGTCTCTATAACTCTTTCTTGCTCCAAACATCCTCCCCTGTCACTCCCCCGCCAACCACCATGACTCCATTCTCCTCGGTGACTACAATTTCCAGTTCTATGCTGATCACTTCCAGATCCTTATCATGGGCTCGGATGACCTGAGTTCCAGACTCAACTCTTCAACCCCCTACTTAAATCTCTACTCGTTTATCTTGGAAGTGCTGGGCAAACCCTGTCCACACCGATCTTTTTTTTTTTTTTTTTGCGGTGCGCGGGCCTCCCACTATCGCGGCCCCTCCCGTTGCGGAGCACAGGCTCCAGATGCGCAGGCCCAGCAGTTGTGGCTCACGGGCCCAGTCGCTCCGCGGCATGTGGGATCCTCCCAGACCAGGGCTCGAGCCCGTATCCCCTGCATCGGCAGGCAGACTCTCAACCACTGCACCACCAGGAAAGCCCTGATCTTGTCATTTTCTCTGACAACCTGCTCTTCCCCGAATAATTCCTACTTCAGTAAGTGGCTCTACCCACTTGCACTTCCTATCTGCTTTTCTTGCCTCCCATCTTGCCCCTCTGCCATCCCTTCCCTAGGTTACACCAAGAGTGATTTAGGGGAAAAAAATCAGCGCACCTCAATCTGATCACATAACTACCCTGTTTAAAACTACAGTGACCCTAAGCATCGAGGCGGAGCGCCTTTCTGAGGTTTACAAAGCCACCGGCAACCTGGCACCTGCTTCCAGCTTCTCCCGTGTACTCTGTTCCCACCACATTAAAACTTCCTTTCGTGGGGCTTCCCTGGTGGCGCAGTGGTTGACAGTCCACCTGCCGACGCAGGGGACACGGGTTCGTGCCCCGGTCCGGGAGGATCCCACATGCCGCGGAGCGGCTGGGCCCGTGAGCCATGGCCGCTGAGCCTGCGCGTCCGGAACCTGTGCTCCGCGACGGGAGAGGCCGCAGCAGTAAAAACAACTTCCTTTCGTTCTTTAAACGTGCTTTACTCTCTCTTCCCTCCTGAGTTTTGTACACACTGTTCCTTCTGCCTGGAATAGTCCTCTCTCGTGTCTTGATCTGACTGACCCCAGCTCGATCTTCCAGTCTCAGTTTGTAAGTCCCACTTCCTTGGCCAGGCTTTTCCTACTCACCCTCACCACTTACTCTTCTCCTGGGGTGCAGCTCCATCACACCTCTCCCCCCCTCTTCCTCTCGGGCGTCACGCCGGTAACTATTACTTTTCACATATATATTCCTTTCTAGACTGCAGACTTTCATAAAGTCCACACAGTCCTCCACACATAAAAGATGCTCAATAATACTTTTGTCTAATAATTGAAGAACGAATGAACGAATCGCCGGGGTACATAGGAGATGCCCGATAAGAACTGGTTGAATTAATGACTATAAATAAATTTCTGTCTGTTTCAACTGCAATCACCTTACTTCAATTCAGGCCTCCAGCGACTCACAACTGGAATTTTGCCACGCCCTCCTTACTGGTCTCTCTGCCTCAGCTGACACTGCGTAACTCATCCAGATTCACTGTCTCGAAGCTTCACGTTCATCAGGTAACTCCCAGCAAGAAAATTCACTCACAGCTCCCCAAGAGATTCAGAGCAGAGCCCAAACTCCATGGCTACGCCAAGCCCTACAGAATGTTTACCATGGGTTCTTCGGATGTTTGTGTGCTAATTGTGCGCTAGCAGGTGTCTAACAGCGCTGTGTGTTTGCAGAAATGCTGCCCTCATCTCAGGCGCTCTATTTACAGATGGGAAGCACAGCCTCTTGTTAGGTTGAGGATGCCTGACTTTGAACTACATCGGTTGTTCTTAAAGTGACTAGTGCGAGGTTCCCATGCAGGCAGCAAAGATGGGCAGTTGGGCTTCCAATAATCCTTAATTAGAGGTAGCGCTGGCGGGGGCTTACAAGAGTAAGATGCTATGTTTGGCCTATATGTGGAGGACTAAATCTGATGAAGCTGTCAAACCCTAAGTGAGATGATTACTTGTTTGTCTGACACTTTTTTAAAAATTAGAAAGCCCATCATCCCTGGGCACGGGAATACCTCCTTGATATGCAAGATGCTATCTCTGCAGCCCTTGTGGTACCAACTTGCTGACTCAGTTTATCTAGGTGGGAGGAGGCCTGGCTAGGGATGTTTTGTTGGCCCTGGGTGTAATTGCTGGCCTCGGTGTGGACCCTGGCCTGGCATACAAGTGTCTGGCTGCCCCCAGCACAAACCATGTCTGGGTACTTTCTCTGCCAGGACACACCCCGCTGGAAGCACTCAGGAGGTCTGAGCAGTGGGTAAAGCTGGAGACTTTATCCTGGGCATTCGAGCCTTCCTTCTCTGTTCCCTCTCCCTTTAGGCACTCACCATCCAGGCCACCTCCAGCCCTCTCCCTGTCTGACGCAGTCCCATGCATCTGGGAGGCAGGGAGGTGCTGGGTACCAGACGAGAGCTCTGGAGTCGAATCTGGATTGATCTTCATCTCAGCTCTCCCACTTCACCCACTGTGAGCTTCGGGCATTTATTTAACCTCTTTAGCCTCGGTTTCCTCCTCTATACAGTGCAGAGACTATTCCTTTTCATAGCTATTTTGAGGTTCTGGAAGCTTCACCTGAGAGCAGGAGCTGGAGATTCGGAGTCTGAAACTGCAGGCATCATAACCAGGGTGAGGACTGTTGGACACATGGCCAGATGAATTACTTAATTCTGCCTCGTGGGAAGTCTCAGGGTTGCTTGTAAAAGATTCCCACCTACAGCATCTTAAAGGCATCGCCTGGCACCTGGCAAGAGATGTCTGACTGGGCTTCCTCTCGTCCACCTTAAGGTGGACCAGCGTTGGAAGTCACACTCAAGCTTATTGTTAACAGTGACAGTAGACATTGTTTCCATTTATTGAGCACCAGCTACCCTGGAAGCTGTGCTAAGCACATTCATTCGTGTATTATATTCTTTGATCCTCACAACAAACCAGTAAGTTAGCTACTGTTATTACCTTCCTTTTACAGCCGAGGAAATGGAGGGCAAGGGAGCCGACTAGGCTAAGGTTAATTAAGGTCACTGAGCTAATTAGTTAACTAATGTTTGGCTCATGGCGAGCCCAAGCTTGGGATCACTGCACATACTACTTCCTGATAATTCCACTGCCTGCTGGTTGCTGGGATTTTTTTTGTAGTGGAGCCTATATTTCTGGACCTGAGATGTCTCTCTAAGATACTCAATCCCGCTGTTTCTTCAGGCTCCACCCCCTGCGTGACTTGCTTGGGGACAGTCTCTGCTCTGGCCTCTGCCGATCACCCGGGTCAGGTCCTGACTTGCCCTCGTCCCGGTGTTTGTTCTTCCAGCTGGACCTTTCTTCGCTGCCTGAGTCCCGCCTCCAAGACTCTTGCACCTGTGCTCCTCTGCTCAACGTTTTTCTATTTGCACTCGTCCTGGCCTCCTTCTCCACGCTCCCGGTCAGCCCAAACTCCCCTCTTCCCTCTCCATCATCCCCAAGTTCCCTGATCAGGACCTCACCACGTCCCACCAGAGCAGTATCTCTTTCCCAGTGCAAAACCTGAAGATGTGCTCTTTTGATGAAATAAGGTCTCTGCGCCCAGCAGACAGGACCATGGAGAGAGAGTGGGGACATGGCACCCAGGTCCAGAGTGTTCATCTCTACCTTTGTCTTTTGTTAATTATGAGAGGGTATATTACAGTAGAGAACGGGGACCACCATTTTTCATTACAAATTCATAAGAACACTCGAAGCAGGTGGATCCCATATTTGTTAGTACACCCATCACTTTTATAAATTGAATTTCTGCCTAATTACCATGTGCAATAACATATTGCAATAAAAATAGTGAACAAAAAATGTGTCCCTGAGTAAAACAGCACATTAGTCTTGTTAGACTAATTTTCATTTTTATTTATGTACAGCCCTAATCTCTACCGTATATAACCTCCTGCTTCCTGGTTAGATATTGATTAACCATATTTATTCATCCAGAGCTAAACCCAGCCAGGTAATGTTGTTCTGAACCAACCAATCGGTGTTTTGCTGGGGAACTTTCCAGAGAGAGTTCATGACCCCGAGAGTGAGTCAGAGGGAGGAAGATTCCTCCTTCTCTACAACGAGAAGGAATGTGCAGAAGTGAAAGTAGAACAGGAAAGGCAGCCCCCAGACAGAATGCAGAGCGGACGTGTTCTCTGGGTGATTCTGGTCCACGCTTCGACTGTTATGGGAAGAAACCTTTTTGAGTCTATACTGTGACTGATACTGGTCAGGTTTGCATTAGTTCATTTCATTTGTTAGTGTAGATTCTCCCTGAAGAAACAATAAAAGCCACGCAGCTCAGCATTTTATTCTAGGATGAGGAACCAGCCTGAGGACGCAGCCTCTGATTAGCACAGATGGAAGCCTCTTCATCACCAGTCATCCCTGAAGAGCTCTGCAAAAGGCTGGCCAGCCTTGCCTTCTGCTTAGGGGATGCTGAATGGGGTACCATCCCTGGAAGGGGAGCTCTGTAGCCATGTCGTGGGGAATAGGCACCCTGAAAAGTGTGGGGGGTGGGGGAGGCAGAGCGCCCAGGGAGGCCGGGGAGGGTCTCTTCTACTTCATTCGGTCTAATCAGGCCCCCTGCATGTTTTCTGAGGGGCGTGTAGCCCAGATTAACATCTGGTTCACTTAGCCCACACTTCAGGTATTGATAATAAGTAATATACCAATCCTTCAATCCTCCTTTGTCCTTGGTACCGGCCCTTTGACAAAATAAGAGATTACAGAGGGGTGTGAGGGAAATTAGCCCAACTGCGCACTGACCTCAAATATCTCGTTATTATTTTCCAGCTCTGGTCAAATTTCTAAACTGGAAGGGAGGCAGATGGCTTCCTGAAAGTAAAAATAGATTTTATCCCCTGAAGTTTTGCAGCCTGTTTGAGGGGAAGTAGCTGGATCCAGTGTTTGAAGGATCCTCTCTGAAGATGTCCGTGTGGTTTTTTGGGTTTTTTGCCGTACGCAGGCCTCTCACCGTTGTGGCCTCCCGTTGCGGAGCACAGGCTCCGGACGCGCAGGCTCAGCAGCCATGGCTCACGGGCCCAGCCGCTCCGTGGCACGTGGGATCCTCCCGGACCGGGTCACGAACCCGCGTCCCCTGCATCAGCAGGTGGACTCTCAACCACTGCGCCACCAGGGAAGCCCCGTCCATGTGGTTTTATGTTGCATATTGCAGTGAGACAGACAATCAGAAATCTGTGAAAGTGAGTGTTGGGAAAGCACAGATGTTCCAGAGAGCAGACTCCTGGTAGGTCTGTGGTGGACCTCCAGAGGAAGAACCAGACTGTGGGAAAGTACAAGACGGTTGGACCCAAGACAATCTGTGGTTTGATTTCTGGTCTGGCAATAGTAGTGACCTTTGGCGATTTGCCTTATTTCTCTGAGCCTCTGCGTCCAGACCTGTAAAATGAGCTGTAGTGAAGAGTAAATGAAATAATGTGTATTAGTGACCGATTGCTGCTGCGTAACAAATTACCCCAAAACTTACTAACTTAAAGCAACAACATGTGTTATGTCACAGTTTCTGTGGATCTGCTCAGCTGGGTCCTCTAACTCAGGGTCTCATAAGAGGACAATCCAGGCTGTCAGCCAGGCTGAGGTCATCTGAAGGCTCGGTGGACGGCGTCACTTCCGGGCTCACTCACGTGGCTGTTGGCAGGCTGTGGTTTCTTGTGGGCTGTCAGACTGAGGCCCCAGGTCCTCACGCCCTGCTGGCTGGGGGCCTCTCTCAGTTCTTTGCCGTGTGGGTCTGTCCATAGGGCAGCTCACAACTCAGAAGCTTGCTTCACCAGAGCAAGTCAGGGAGCAGAGTCAGAGGGAGAAAGAAGGAAGTCACGGTTTCTCATAGCCTCATCTTGGAAAGGACATCCCATCACTTCTGCTGTATTCTATTTGTTAAAAGTGAGACACTAGATCTGCATACCCCCCAAAGGGAGAGGTTATGCGGGGTCTGGATACCAGAAGGCGGGATCACTGGGAGACGCTTCAGAAGCAGTCTACCCCGTGGCACGTACACAAAGTGCCTATCATTGCTTCCCTCCTTGGTGCTCAGCGAATGCAGCAGCTGATACTGAGCAGGGCCCTGAGGGGCTCCTGGGCACAAAGCCTTTCTGTGTCCCCCATTCCTTTGATTACAGGACATAGCCTGCATTCAGCCTCCATGACCTTCCCCGAGTTCCAAAGGGCAGATTCAAGCAGTTGCTGATTGGGGAAGGGAGGAGATGCGAGACCAGGGAGACACAGTCAAGAGAAACCATAGAGGAGCCTTGGGGCAAGGTCTTGGTTCCCCGTCAACGGATATACACAGCAATATCTTTGAGCTGTTTTGCAGATCCTGAAACCCCCTCCAGGTGGGGGAAGTTATGATTATCAATGGTGTGCTGCCCACAAGTATGTAGACCCCAGACCGGTTGGAACCTGAAGGTTGACGATGCTGACTCCTACTGACCTCACCACCAACCTATCAGAAGAATGTCCATAAGCCAATCACACCCTCTTTGATCCATCACTATAAAACTTCTCACTGTCCTCTCCAAATGGGGACACATCGTTTTTCGAGGCAGGAGCCCACTGTGTCCCCCTTTGCCTGGCAAAGTAATAAAGCTGTCCTTTTCTACTCTACCCAAAACTCTGTCTCCGAGACTCGAATCAGCACCAGCGCACAGAGAGGCCGAGCTTTCGGCATCACGGCCTTCTCCCTCTAGTTGTCAGACATCTAGAGCCTTAGTGCTGCAATGACATCCCCACTTGGGTAGGGTACAGTCTGTGGACCGTGGGCATTGGCCACAAGCCATCCAGAGCTGCACAGATTTTTCAATCTTCCCTGAGGTGGAACCCCCTCCCCACACGGCAGCCTTCTGTTGGGGGAGAGGAGTGAGCCTAGAACAGGGTGCAGGGCTGGACTGAGGCGAGCAGGTCCTTATGAGGTAACTCCTGCTGCAGCCCAAGGAGACCAGAAACAGATTTCCTCCAAGTCCTTACTGAGCTCCTAGTTCGTGCTGGGAGGTGACAGGGAAAAAACAGACTGAAGGTCTGGCTCACACGGAGCTCATGCTTTGGTGGGGACAAATAGAAAATAAAAAAGATAAATAATATAATTCGATGCTTATATTAAATGGGAAAATCACGATGTTACACATCTATCAAAACCTCCAGTCAGTTTCCTAATGCGTAACCCAACTCAGCTAACACCCATAGAGTACATAATTATGAATGCTTAAATCATCACTTCTTGGTCCCTAACCAATTAATAAGGTTGCTGACAGTCACCTGTGTGCAGTGACACACATGGTTTGCATGCCGTGTCACAAGCATTACCTTTAAGGTGAGTCATGGCAAATAAATAAGGCAAATGTCAGTCATGAACCATTTGTAGACAAAAACACAGATAATATTTACAGTAAATTTTTATTTTTCCCGTAAAAAGCACAAAGCAATTTCCTAAAATGAACTGTTATTCCCCAAGTGAAGAATTTTGAAGCTGGAGGGGTGGAGAAACGTCTAGATGCACAGCCCTTTGCTGTCACCCAGAAAGTCTTTCAAAACACCTACACACGCCTCCAACATTCTACCAACCGTATCTGGACTCTAATTCAAGATTCTACTGTGCATCGTTTTATTAAAGACGTCACGCTGAGCCAGTGGGATGGAAGTAGACATTTTTCTTATATAAGCATCAGCTGAAGAAAATGTTGCTTTGAGATGTGTATATTCTTTGAAGTTAGGGAATTAAAAACCAGAGGGATCCTACCGTTAGAATATGAATTTAGAGGGATGTCCTGAGCAGCAGATGGGGAGATATTCGATGGAGAAAAATAAAGCGAAGGCGGGGTAGTCAACTGCCATTTGAAATAGTGGGTCAGCAAAGAGGAGGGGTATTTGCAAAGCCCTGAGGCGGAGAGTATCGGTGGCAATCAAGGTGCAGAGAGTCTTCAGTTCCCCAAAGACAGCCCACTGGCGACCTCCCGTGGAACTGAAACCATCACCTCTCACCCTTTTGAATCATAGCATTGGCCGTGGCGTCCACATGCAAACCTGTACCATGGAACCCCAAGTACCCTGTTCAGGGCTTTGTTCACAGGGTTCATCCTGTCAGCTCAGCAATCCCATGTGGGACTGACCTCCCATGAGGTCTTTATTATTATTATTTTAATTCTTTTGAGATCCATGTTGCATATATCAACAGCGCATTCCTCTTTTTTTCTTTTCTTTCTTTCTTTCTTTGGGCCATGCGGCGCGGCAGGCACAACCTTAGTGCCTCAAATGGGGATCAAACCTGCGCCCCGTGCAGTAGAAGCCCTGAGTCTTAACCACTGCACCACCAGGGAAGTCCCGAGGTCATTATTTTTATCCCCATTTTACAGATGAGAAAATGGAGGCTCAGTGGGTAAGTAGTTTACCCAGGGTCACAAAGCTAATCAGTTTACTGAGAGGGATTCAAACCCTGGACTTTCTGATACCGGAGCCGACATTCTTCACACCCTTCTCTCTAGACTATGTCACCAGCATCCACCATGAATATCATGACTGTTTCATGGGGTTAGACAAGGTCAGGGCTAGGGCTAGGGTTAGGGGTCAGGTGTTTTCTACCTGACAGGCCCATTTGGAATCCCCCAGGGGCAGAGAATGAGCTTGTTTGGCAGGAAGGGTCTTGGGGGTTCAGGGAAAGGGGGTGAGTAGTCGGGGGGGGGGGTGCTGGAGATGGGGGTGGGAATATTTCCTGCCTGTTGGGAGCCCAGGGCCAGACCACCCTCTGACTTCCCCACTGGGTGGTCCACACCCCCTGTGTCAAGTACGCATTGGATTTAGCTTGGCAATGATTTCAATTAATAGTGTAAAGATTCACTAAATGAATCCAGCCACCAGCACTCAGACGTCTCAGTAAAGCTCCATCGCTTGGGAGTTAGTGCTGAAAAAAAGCCATTTTACAAGAAATGGCTCCGCTAATGATGTAAAAGAAAATGGGGCCGTACAGCCTTCCTTCCCCGCCCCACTTTCGCAATGACAGGGTGATTCCAAACCAACGTGGAAGATAAAATCACAGCTAGTTTTTTTTCAAATGCTGAAATACGGGGCAATCTTTAATTTTTACCAGTCCTGGGGGCTGGAGGTATGAAAGTTTGCTGAAGAGGATGTCCCCACCAAGCACATTTTATAAGCTCTGCTCACTGACGGTGCTTTCAATTTTTAAAGCAGTTACTTTAAAGAGCCTCTGGGGGGATGCACAGCAAACTCAGTTAATCCCATAATAATAACAACCAGCAGCTAAAATGCTGTTGTAACAATAATGACCAACTTACAGGCTTGAGGATGGATCGTGGGGAGGATTTCCTGACAAGGAATATTAAGGATTCACCTCAGGCTCTCTCCCCTTCCTTCGCAAGCAGAACGAGGCTCATCTTTCTTGGCGGGCTTTGCTGAGCTTGCCTAAAGGCAGAGATAGATGAGGTAACCTCTCAGCATCCTTCTCCATCATGTGAGTCTGAAAACATCCCTGGCGACCTATCCCAGTGGGCGCTGCCTCTTCCATTCTGGACTGAGTGTGTGAAAATTCAACAAAGTTCATTCAACAGACATGCGCTGGGCAGCCGCCATTTGCAAAGCCCGGGGAAGTTTTGGAGCAGGAAAGAGTGAAAACGGGGTACTGACTCTAACCTTAAAGAACTGACCTCTAATTTGAGACAGCGCTATTCATGGGAACCTAAGGCCAAACGAAATAGGTAATAAGTCAGAGGTTGCAGCAAAGGGTGGAGGGGGTTTGGAAGCAGAAATAATTTATGATGGGTCAGCAATGGATAAATGCTCCCAGGAGAGGTGGCAACTGGGATCACTTTTTAAAGATGAATGGGGGGTTTGGGTAACTGGAAAAGAGGAAAGAGACCCAAGGCTGAGGAAACAGCATGAGCAGAGACACAGCCATGCGGCCATGTGGGTTTGTTTGGGCTCTTTTTGGAAGCAAAGTAGACCGAGGGTAGATGTGGCAGGGAGATGGCACTGGGAGAGTAAAGAGCTGGAACAGACAGACTTGAAGGCCACACCCAAGAGTTTGGTCTTTATCCCATGGACAGTGGTGAGGTTTTGAAAGGAGGGAATGAGCTAAATTTTAGGAACTAACTCTGATGATGGTGTGAAATTCAAAAGAAAAATTAAAAAGAAAAAACCTTTTAGGTGCATATTACCTTTTGTCCACAAGGTTAAAGGGATCTTGCCTTGTCACCCAGTTCAGGAATAGGGTTCCAACATGGGAAACTTCTCACCTAGATCCCAAATGCTATATTGTCATTTTGGTCCTTTGATAGTGTGGAAGCAAGGCATTCCCTGGCATTTTCCAAGGAGGTTCCATTCATAAGCGGTCACGTGACAGTACTGAAAACAGAGGTCTGGCTTTCAGACCTATCGCTTGTGAAAGGCTTCTGCGTGATTGGGCTCGGCCTCTGGTTTCCAGCTTATATCTGTTGACGTCACCAAGGCTGCAGGTATCCTGAGAAAGCCAGGGTCCGCTGAAGCTGCCTGCAGCTGGGCAGAAAGAAGACTACATTTCTGGGGCCACGTGGGGAGGGTGGTCTGTGCCGTCCCGGCCAGGAGACAATCGTCCTCCATCATTTCCACGAGCAATGGTTTTTTGTGTCATTGGTTTTTAAATACGGACTGAGTCCTGTGTGCAAGGCCTTTGGAGCCCATATCATTTCTTTTGATTTCTTTTTTTGTTTGTTTTTTAACCTACCTTGTACTCCACTTCCTCGATCAGTCTGCACAGACAGCATCCTGCATCGTTATTGAATACATGGCGCCTGCACTCATTCTGGGCAATAGCCTAGGGGTGGTTGGCATTGAAGAGAGGAAATCCCTTCTCCCGTCTCGGGCAGCTATCTCTTCCCTTCAATGGACGTGGAAACAAAGTAAAAATCATCCTCTCAGCCCACCTCCCACCAATCCACTGCTTCATAGATTTTTTCAACAGATACTTACCAAGCACCTATTGTGCCAGGTGCAGCATCAGAGACTCCGTGGACTTTGCTGTTGATGTTAGGACTTGCACGACGACTCGGGGCAAGTTCCTTGACCTCTCCAGCTTCCGTTTCCTTTCCATATAATAAGATTAGGGCAATAGACCTGGAAAGACAGATGTGATGGGACAATGACATATATGTGGACTGCTTTGTAAACAATAAATTATTAATAATAACAATCAATAAATTGAGTAACATATTGGAGTTTAGTAACTCCTAGTTCTATAAGACACATCTCTCACTATATACCACCAAAAACATCCCCAGACCCACCAAGCATACAGCCTGACACTCCATAAAGGCTGGTTGAACTGAATTGAAAGAACTGTCGATGTCATTTGCCACAGACTGCAGGGGACAGTGGGGGTGGGGTGTAGGGGAGACAGCCCCTACTGAGCCCCGAGCCATGGCGTTGAGCTTATGAGGGACCACAGGAGGGTGTGGTCTTAGAAGCCATAATAGATCAAGCCAGCAATGTTCCGACTTCATAGTGAATCTGAATTCAAATGAAATAAAGTTTCTAAATAGATTCATTCTAATCCAATTGATTTCACATTGGTACATTTTGAACTCAATTTGTTATATACAACTCACTCCATGGCAAGGAAATTCTTTATAACTCTTATTGCCCATATAGGATTTCTATCTCTGTAGATAATACAAGAGGAAAACCCCAAAGACTGAGCATCAGATTTTCATAAATATTGGAGACAGTGCATCATTAAACTGACCAAAAGAGAACCCTTGTGAGCAATATATAAATAAATCATTAACAATTTGTTTTTGTTTCTCTTCATTTGTTTAAACTGTATGGAAATTATATATACTCAAAAGAAAAGTATTGGAAACTGGTTGAAAGCTTTTTTATTTTTTTTGTGGTACACGGGCCTCTCACTGTTGTGGCCTCTCCCGTTGCGGAGCACAGGACGCGCAGGCTCAGCGGCCATGGCTCGCGGGCCCAGCTGCTCCGCGGCATGTGGGATCTTCCCGGACCGGGGCACAAACCCGTGTCCCCTGCGTCGGCAGGTGGACTCTCAACCACTGCGCCACCAGGGAAGCCCTGGTTGAAAGCTTTTACAAAATATTTAGAACAAATTGTAATTTAAAATGCACAGGAGGTATTCAGTGATGGGAATCCAAGGCAAAGACCCTATAAAGTCTAGTCAAAGGTATCCTTCACATTCTTCAGGGGGGATTACTGGGAGAATTGAACACCCTTCCTGTTGATAGGAATGGATTCCCTGCTGGAATGGACTGCTGCATCTTTTAACCCCATACTTGATCACTTTTTCTAAAGATATTATACTAAACCAAAGTAGTGTAGAAAGACATTGTTCAGGGACAGTGCCCAGGTAGTCTCTATTCCCAGTTAAACCATATTATATAAAAGATGTTTTCAAAAACTCAGGGGAATGTAGTGGATGAGTATTTATTGGCTGTGAAATTAGAATGCCTGAGTATGAAAACCATCACTGACACTTCCTAGCTGTGTGACCTGGGGCAAGTGGCTTAACTTCTCTGAGCCTCAGAGTCTCAGTCTAAAAATGTAGGTGATCATAATACCCAAATCATGGTTGTAGAGGATTAAATGAGTTAAACCACACAGAACATTTAGAATAGTGCCTGGCAAACTGATCAATTGATTAATAAGTAGGTTAAGAACGAGATAGATGCCGTAACAAAGAGCTTTCATATGATGTGTGCTATTCAGAGAGATAAGGAAATCATCTTCCTTAAATATACCTATAATAGAATTGGTTCCCATCGTAGATGTCCAGCTCAATAGAGATGAGATTCTTCTAGAGGAGAAAATATCACGACTCACAGAGGCCACAAAAGGGTTCCCTAAAGGGTAAGTGAATGGGTAATAAATACGGCCACGCGCACCGCTCTCATGAGTCCAAGTTCCCCTGAGACTTTGGTGGAGCTGAGGATGCCTTCTGACCAGGAAAGAGCTTTAAATCATCCGGACAAAACAGATCATTGCCGGAGCCTAGTCCATTGTGATCAACATTCATTGCCTTTGCTGTTCGTGGGGCTGTCTTAACACGTACAGCACCTCCCCCCAGTGATGGGAACGCTGTCTGGTTGGAGCGGAGGGAGGGCGTGGCTTTACGGGCACCTGGAGGGACACTGTGGGGATCCGACCCGATTTATCCCGTGAGTGAGTTCACTTCCTGTAGTAGAGAGTTAAGAGCCTGGAACCTCCTCCCGGGATGACTGTCAGATAGAGTCCCTTCCACCACCTGCCCTGAAACCCTCCAATGACAGGACGTGTTTATTCATTACCTCTACGTGTGCAATTCTTTCCTAGGCAGTAATGCAAAAGGAGTTACCCAAAGGGATCCTTGCTTGAAAAGCATTTCTGCTCTTCCACAGGGAATGTGCAGCATGCTTAGGAAAAGTTTCCCGTCATGAACGTGGTCCATTCCTTCTCCAAATCCGCCCTCTCTCCGATGGGCTACGCTCAGCAGCTCTCGTGGAGGCCAGAGAAATGTCCGCGGGCCGTTCCACTTGGACAGCCTCCTCCCTTCCTCCGCCCTCGTGGCTCTGCGGCTGCTCTCCCTCTTCCTCTTTCTAGCCTGCTCCGGCTTCAGAAGGGAAGCGATCCCCTCTCCAGGTGCATTTGAAGGCCACGTCAGCATTCCAGAGAAACATCGTGTGGCCTCTACCTGCCAGGAAGCCCGAGGATGTTTCCAACAATTGCGCAGCCATTCCTGAGGCTGGAACGGGGAGCTCCAGCTACAAACTGCGTTACACCGTCCATGGCTTGGCCGAGTGACATGCCGCGGCCATCATAGTCAAGAATTCCACCGCCCTTCCTGCAGAAGGCCCTTCTCGTCCCCTCTGCATTCTGTTCTTTTGCTTTAAGACACCACTGACTCTCCTGTGGTTACCAGACATCCATACGTATGATTCATCCGCGCATCACGCATTCCGTGTTCATTTAACAAACATCCATTGGTGACCTACCTGCTAAGCTTGGGGATCAACAAGGAAGCAGGCAGAGCCCCGCCCCTGGGGTGCTCGCAGTTTGTGGCTTTATTGTTAAGTTGGAGGGTGGGTGAGGACAAAAGAGGGCACATTAAAAGGATTCATCGGAGGGAAGTTTAAGGAGGAGACTCTTCACTGAGGGTGGGCGGGCTTAAGGGGACCATTGAGGGATGCTCAGACTCCTAGGGCAGTAAGAGGAGGAGCCGCTACCGCCCCAGCCCGAAGGGGCGAGAGAGGAAGTAGTAGAGCCCACAGGAGAATTCTGCTGACAGGGTCACCCTATAGGAGCTGGACCCGGAGGAGGAATCTCATCTGGCGGGACAGGACGGCAGGGGGAGGGGGGAGGGCAAGGGAGTGCGTTGGACAAACGCCTTGACCTCTTCTCCCCTCCCACCTTTGGTCTCCCAGGGCTGAACCCACTTGGTAGCCAGAGGGCCAGAGCACCTATAGGCTGCAGACCTCAGGGGTCGCATCCAGGCACGGAGCAGCAGGGAAAGGGGGAGAATGGAGCTGGGGGCAATGAGAGGGGGCAGCACAGTGCCCTCGTGTGTCCCCTGGGGGGTGGGATGGGGTGAAAGGATCGAACATGCTCACACTGAAGTCCCAGCCCCTGTGCCCAGAGCACAGAGTGGGGGGCTTGGTGTGTCCCGCCTGCCGGGCATCACTGCCAGAGACTGCCCTCCTACTGAGGGCGGGCTGCTGGGGTCTGGACCCTCCGTGACGGTCTGCAGACAGGCCCGTTTATTACTCCAGGAGCCAAAAGACAGGCAGCCGTGGTGCATCACCTGGCGGTCGGGAGAGTCTGAGCAAAGGTCCAGAGGAGCTGTCTCGCAGTCACACACAGAATATGACGTGGTCTTTGTTCTCGAGCGATTTATAAACTCACTTGGGAGAGCAAACCTAGACAGAAAAATATGAAACAATGACAATGAAGACAGTGCAAATAAAAAGGAGTCAAGGCGGAGGCCCAGAAGCAAGCAGGTTACCAGCGGCGGACGCAGCTTGTTCTCTGCCTCGGGGGCAGGTGAGGCGGACACCAGTGCACAGCTGCTCAGCCTTCCACGCTGCCCTTGGTGCCTGCCGCCCTTGGTACAGGCATGTGTGCACACACACACGCACACAAGTGCACACACGCACACTCTAGAGGCACATGCGCGTGCACAGGCATGCATGCAGACACACAAGCACACACCCACGTACACACATGCACAACACAAACTCTGCTTCCACTGCTACACGGTCACTCCTGGCAGTTTTCTTGATCGGCTTTGCTGAAATGCACCCATGGTAACAGGAGGAAGAGATGCAGAAGTGATGGAAGAGTGATAGATTGGCATTGTTGCTGGTGGTGGGGCTCCTTTTTCAGCAGCCATGTCCCTTTTGGGTTCTGGGTTATCTTAGAAGAAAACAAAGGTCTGTCTGCCTTGCTGGATTCATGATCATTTTATTGGTATTATGATATCCAACTGAACACTATAGGAATCAGGGAACTAGAGCATAGATGGTTCCAGCCTAACTCCAAAATGGGCATCCTGAAGGAGGCTTATACGCCTCCGTCTAGTGATTTCCTCCCAGTTTCTGCCACCCCAGCACCCGAGGGACCACTTTCCCATGACGGGGGGTGCAGAGTCCCATCGACAGTGGAGGGAGCCATTGGTTTGCCACCACTCTCCTTCCTCTGGGAGGCGCTTGCCCCTGGCAATCCCTTCCCATCTCCTCCTGACACTCGGTTCAGCATCTTGGTACCCGGGCTTCTCCCTGGCCCTAGTATTCCCGCCATGAGGCAGGTGTTAAAATGACACAGATACTGCATGTCAGGAGTGATGGTTAAATATTCTAAGACAAGGAGATTGCAGGCGTCATTCTGTGGGTCTTTCTGGCTGTTAAGGAAATGCGGGAGCCTTGGAGAATGACAGGGAAGAAACAGTCACCGGAGGAGCTTCAACCCCAAGCCCAGAACAAAAGACAGCTGGAGGGTTCTACCTTTGGCAGGGGTGTCACGGGTGGTAGGGCTGCCCTGCAGCGGTCGAACTAGGGGAACGATCCTGGTATTTTGAAAAATGGTTTTATTTGTGAAGATGCCTGAGGCTCCACCACATTTCCCCAAACAGCACCTTTCGTTGGGCCCGTGTAAAACCCAGAAGAGAAGGACTCAGAAGTGCAGCTGAATTCACAAAACATGGGTTAAACCGCTAGCTCTCTGCCGTGTGATTTCTTGCGTGCATTTGTTTTCCAGCTGCAAAACCGGATCCTCAGTCCCTGGTCCATGAAATATGTGCACAGGCCCCTTATTGGCCGAGACCTCACTTGGAGACTGGAGAGGTTAGCTCCACGCGAGACCCCATCCCATCCTCTGGCATGTCTCTGCTTTCCATCATCCTGCCCGCCTTGCTTTCTTCCTCATCTTCTTTACACGCACGCCTTTCTCCTAACTTCCTCTGAGCCTCACAAAGTGTGTAACTTTGCGAACAACACCTGGGGAGGCCCATCATATGCGCCTGAGAAGGAAGAAGGGCCTGGACACGTGGCAAAGGGATCCAGTGTTAACGGTCACCGCCGGCCTGGCCGATCCTGTTTTGTCCTCTATTCCAGGGCTTCCTCCAGAATTCCAGGTGGCCGGCACCTACTGCTGAACATACGCCTTCCTGAGAACCTTCCAGGGATCTGCCTTCTCCCCGTCGGTGCCACCTTAGGTCCCTAGGCCCCTTGGCTCAGCGCTTTAGCATTTAAACTGGTACAAGGCGTAACCAGAGGCTCCCAGAGGAAGGCCTCTGGGAAGGCCACGCCCCTCTAGTTCACCCACCTTAGCTACTGTGTTAATAAAAATGATTCACGTTCCAAAGCCCTTAGGAATTACCTGGGTCACACCTGGCTCTGCTGTCACCAAACCCCGCAGTGCCTTATAGGTCACAGTGAGGGAAATCACTGCCACTGGCCAGCCCCCAACATCTCACTCGCACACCAAAAAGACCCCCCCGGCAGGCTGGACCGTTTGTTCGTCCTCTCAGCCTGACACTGCGTGGGAGACGACAGCCACCTCTCCTTCTGCAAGACCCAGTTTTCCAAAACTCCACCCACTTGCCCAAGAAAGCAGGAGAGATTCAGGAGGCAGGGGGATGTGATGCCAGCACATAAAATGAAAAGAATTGTAAGCACACATTCCTGTTTTGGATGAGATGTCAAGAAGGCCTTCTTCCGTTATGGAAATTCCTTTAAAATAAACAAAAACCAGCGGGTCGCGGTCTTTTGTAAGTTCTTGCTGTTCTCTTTTCTCCTTTTCATTTTCACCATAAGAACCCATAACCAGACTAAAGAACAAGTCTTCCTACCTAATATAAAAGCAGTAGAACTACTGGTGATATTAATAATACTTTACATTTATAGAGCATTTTTCACCGTTAAAGCCCTTTATAGACATTAACTAATTAATCCCCTTAGCAACAAAGTACTTACTTTGTTGGCTTCTAGGCATATAATTCAGTAGTGGCCTGAATTATACATCTCTCTGTCGAGTGATTTGCCATCTTTTTCAAATACACAACATTGGTTGAGATGCTTTTTCTGGCCAATTCTGAAGTCAAATTTTAAAAATCACTATAAAAGAAAGGAGGGGAAAAAAAGAATTCTAGCTACAGCCAATGTATCCCTTCAGCCTGCCTGTGCTAAAGGCAGAAAAATGTTTTCAGGACTGACTCTCATCTAAGGCTTGCTGGGTATCAACCATGCCCTAGATGCTATCATCTCTGACGGCTCACCTAGAAAATTCCAGAAGCAAGCATCCTTGATTCTATTTATGCGTATTTAAAAATAAAACTGACATCAATACTGATACTGCTCTGGGCTATTATGGCCTCAGGTGTTTTTCCTCTTTCCTTTTTGAGGTTTGAATCAATAGAGCAGCAAAGGCAATGGGTAAAATTCTCCCTCCCTTCTCTTCTCCACCCTTCCTCTGCACCTTCCTCTCCCACTCCCGCACCTGCGGGTTCGTTCCTTCTGTGGTAGCCTCACTATTGAGCATGTTTTCTGGCATATAGCAGATGCTCAATAAATGCTGACAAATGAGCCTTGGAGAATGCGACGAGCTCGGTGTTGAACAAAGCACAGATACGCCAGCCCAAGCCACTCCTTCGCAAGGAATCCCCAGTGGCCGCTACAACTGGAGATGTGATAAACCAGGCTTCACAGGGTCTAGGGGCCTGTCCTAGTTTAACCCAGAAGCTGGGTTAAACTAGGCAGCCTGTGAGCAGAAGCTGATTCCATCAGATGCTGCAAGGGAAAAAAAATAAATAAATAAAAGGCCATAACAGTCCTTACCCAAAACAAGGCACAAGGCAATCAATGGGTCCAGCCTTGCGCACTTCCGGAGATGCCCCTAGGCTATGTGTTGCTCTCCTCTGAGGCCCTCTCCCTGTTTTTCTCGCTCCAAGGCTCTCTTTGATTTTTATCTTAAGCAGACTTTGTTTTAGCGCAGTTGGCTGGGCAGTGACTTACCCTGCGTGTTTTGTCGGGCCCCAAACTCCCCTGAGAAGTCCCTGATTTTAGAACAGACCCAGGAAATTGCCAGGGACTCCAGCCATTCCAGGCTCTGGAGCTGCACAGACTGACCTGAAGCCACCTGGAACTTCTTCCAGCTGCCCACCAGGAACAACTCCAAGATGAACCGACCCCTGGGACTTCTCCCACTGCGATCGTTCTGGGGGGATCCTAAGACATCTGAGAGTTTCAAAGATTCTGTGGAATTCAGGTCTGTCTCAGAACCGACCTAGCTGCCGACTGCCAGGGCCAGGGGGATATAATTCACGTCCCCCTCAGGGCCAAGTCCTCCAGCATGTCAGACGCTGCTCTAGGGAGGTTTCGTTGGTCCACGCCAGCAGAACAGAAGCCACTGGGTCCAACTGTTTCAGACACCTCCACTGACATCCTCCAACAGACGTTTCTTACTGGAGCTTTTCACAGACAGGGTAAGAGTTGCTAACACTCACTGAGCACCTAATACCAGACTCTGCGCAGTGCCCTCCAAGACCCTCCATCATTCAGGTACCCTGGCTGCTCTGCAATGCAGTATGCAGCAAAGCCAGCTCCAGCCCAGCACGTCCAGAACAGAACTCGTTCCCCAACGTCCGCTTCTCCATCGCAGTCCCTTAGGTCGGGAATGGCCCAACTGTTCTCCCAGGGGTGTAAGTCAGAAACCCGGGTGTTCCTCCATACTTCCCATTCCCTGACCCAGTACCTGAGATCCATTGGCTGCATCCCCTACGTATGTCCTGATTCCATCTTCTCGTTGTTCCCAGCCGTTGTCACATCTTTCCCCACTCGAATCTAAGCTTCCTGAGGACGGAAGCCTCATCGTCTTGTTCGTTGCTCCATCCACAGGCCTTGACAGTGCCCGGAGCACAGACGGTCCTAACTGGATGGACGGCGGGACGAAGGCGCGATCGCCACGGCTTCAGCCAAGCTGCTGTCACCCTTGCTTGGGTCCCTGCCGCAGCCTCCTGACTGGTCCCCCTACATCCACTCTGGACCTTCCAATTAGTTCTGTTTCTGTAGCCAGCTTGATTCTTTGCAAACGTGCACGACTCGCTCCCCCACCCAGCGGCCTCCCAGGGCTCATGTTATCGACCATATTCCTCACCGGCCGCAAAGTCAGGTAGGCACAACCCCACCCCCGTCTCAGAGCCTGTGCTCGGGACGTTCTCCTCCCCAACTCACCCTCCGTCCCTTCTCCTGAAATGACCTCCCCGTCTCCTTCCAACCTCGTCCTGAGAGTGGCGTCTGGACGCATCTTTTCCGGATGCCCTCTGTCTGGGGCTACTATGGGACTCTCTTTATTGCTTAGACTTTTTCTTCACATGACCTCTTATTGTTTGCAATTATGTGATGATTTCCACTTTTTTGAACAACTAACTGGCTCCCCAACCAGGCCACGACCACGGTGCCTGTGAGCCCTCACGTCTGCAGCTTCAGGCGTGGCACAGAGTGTGGGACACTCCGTGAGTTACAGTTCAAAGTCCTGCTTCGTCTGCGCTGGACCCGAGGCTCCGTCCTCCCCGCTTCCCTCCCAACTCTCCCATGTCCTGGGGGCTGCTCCCAACGGGCTGCCTCACTCAGGCCCCTCGTGCTCTGGCTCTGACCGGGTTTGGCCCCTGGGAGGTACAGATAGGAGCCAGCAGGGCAGGAAGAGGGACCAGGGCGTCTGCTCCCCTCCCCGCAGGCTGGGGGGGGTGGGGGGGTGTCCTCTCCCACCTCTGTCTCTCACCGAGTTCCAACACAGCTGACCTTGGCCTCCCTCGCTTGCCAGGCCCAGAGCTGGGTGCTCCAGCACCCTCCCCCATCCCACTCGCGGAGTGCCATCTGGTTCCCGCCAAGACCCTGAAAAACGTCCTCTGCCCCCGTCCCCCGCCATTGCACTCGAGGAAGTCGAGGCTCAGCTCTCACTGGTGGTCGTGAGTGAGCTCAGCTCAAGCCATGGCTGTGACTGTCAAAGCCCACGTGCTCTTCGCTGCCGCACAAGCCCCCTTCCCGTGACCCTCAGCGTGGAAGGAACCTGGAGACGGTTCCAAACATGCGGTGAAGCCCATCGTGGGTCCCACACCTCTCAGGCTCCTGTGAGCTTGCACTGGGCTCCCGGTGCTGAGAAAGCCCCGCGGGAGCTCGGCGGCTGACTCTGGCGCTCTGTCCGCCCCCCTGGCCCCTTCCCATCCCCCCTGGTGTAAAATCTGGGCGCAGTCACTCCGCCTGAAAACAGGCAAAGCTGAGTCCTGCGGGTAGAATGAAACCATCACGTTTCTCCTGCTCTGGGTCCTGCCATCTCCGACCTGATTGCTTTGGTCCTGAACCGAAGCGGCCAGGCCCTATGGGGACGTTCTCCCATGTGACCCTGGGGCTGTCCCCAGCAGCCTGTCATGTTCTCCCAGGTTCACAGGGTCTACGGCCGTGTCCACTTTCCCATCTTTAAACCTCCTCTTGGCCACACCTGGGGTTAGAAGTCTCTGTTTATGATCAAATTCTATTTTTACAAAACGCTTGTCCGTAGATACTCCCCACTCCACGTCCTGCTATAAGTTACAGTGTCAGCAAGCAACACGCTGAACCCAAATATCTTCTCACCCCTGAGACTAGCTGGACTTGAAGCCAGGTGCCTTCGGAAAACCCTGGGCTGTTTAGGGCATTGGCGCCTGGAGGAGAGGGAAGGACAGAAGATGCCGGGTCCTGAAAGCATATTGGCTCAGGACGCAGTGGGTTGTCACAGCCATTGGAGTCAGATGGGCCTGGTTCGAATCCCCACTGGGATTAGCAGCTGAAGCTGCTGCCCCGCCCACGGGGCTGTCCCGGGCCACAGAGCTGTAAAGTGCACAGCCGGCGCTCAAGCCCCTGGGCCCGTGGCTGGATTCTCCCTAAGCCTTGGGTTCCTCATCTGTGAGATGGGCTAAACTTATCCACCATGCAGGGCTGTTGGGAGGACGAAAAGATGACATAGAGGACGCACATAAGGCCTGAACTTGGCCCTTAGCCGGTTCCCTTCCTTCCTTCATCATGGCAAATGCTCTCCGGGCATCTATTCCGGGTTCTTTCTCTATAATGTAGGTCAAGATCTCACGTAGAGGTTCAGGTCCACTGGCAGAAGAGATCTAGCAGAGATTCCACGAGAGGCCATACCACCCCCCGCCCCAGCCCGGCCACCCCTGCCCCGGGTGCGATAAGCCCACAGCCACAGGATTCAGACTCACTCTGTTTACCACACAGCGCGTTCTAATGCAGCTGTGTTGCCATGGACAACTATCCCACTATTATTCAGAACACTGCTATAGTCTCTCTCTCCCAATAGAAAGAACATCTTCGAGTGAGGAGAGGGTACGAAAAGGTTCAACGGTATCAGGACACCCCAAAGACCAAATCTGAATGCTGACACTGCAAGAGGAAGCACATTTGGAGAAGCTTGGCCAGTGGTCCGCGCTGACCTGGTGCCCACGTCTGCAGCCCCTTGTCAGCGGATCTGGGAACAGCCCGGTGCACCACTACTGCAGAAACTGGTGGTGGGGGGGAAGGGCTCATCTCCAGGAGATGAGCCAGGAGCCCAGTCTCCCAAATGGTCAGATGGCTGGGCCGTTACTGCCCAGTCCCAGGCTGCACGGATGTGTCCTTATGTGTGATGTTCTCCCTGAAGGCCGGGGGTGGCCATGGGTCCAGCCCTGTGACTTCTCACACCACTGGGCAGGCAGGGAGCAAGGAGGCAGCCCACCTGTCGGGCTGAGTCAGGGGAACCCATCCAGCTTCAGAGAAACAGCTGGTACCAGAGACAGAGCTGGCAGGAGGCATCACATCCTCTGGGTAGTTCTGACAAATATTTAACCTTGGGAATTCCGGAATGAAGAAGAAGAGTCCCCTCAAAGGGAAGAGCCCAGGGCCAAGGACCCCAAGCCTAATTCAAGACCTGGATGGCAGGCAGGGGCATCCTGGGACAATTTGCAAAGGCGCCCACAGGGAGGCAGTGCTGTGCTCTCAGGAAGGGGATTAGGTTAGCAACAAGGCCGGAGGGCGGAGGGCACGGGCTCGGGGTGGCAGTCAGGCAGAGAGTGTAGCTGCCGGGATCGAGGATCGCGGTGACGATAGGGACAGCCATCCAAACCCCAAAGGCAGGGCTTCCCTGGTGGCGCAGTGGTTGAGAGTCCGCCTGCCGATGCAGGGGACACGGGTTCGTGCCCCGGTCCGGGAAGATCCCACATGCCGCGGAGCGGCTGGGCCCGTGAGCCATGGCCGCTGAGCCTGCGCGTCCGGAGCCTGTGCTCCGCAACGGGAGAGGCCACAACGGTGACAGGCCACAACAGTGACAGGCCCGCGTACCGCAAGCAAACAAACAAAAAAACACCCAAAGGCAGAGCAAAGGCCTAAAGAGGGAGTGGCAACAGAACACGGCTTGTCTGTAACACCACAGGAAACCGCGCCTTGGCTCTACTGGGTGCAGAAGTGGAAGAAACAGGGAACCCCTTCCGGGTCCCGGACTCAGGCGTGCACGGTGTGTGTACAGGTCCTGGAGAAAGCAAAGGACCCAGGGACTTGGGAAGAGACTGAAGCTGCGAAGGGGAGAGGCTCCCTTCCCTGACTCACTCCTGCTGTCTAATCCTGCCGGAAAGAAAGATGCTCGCGGGCAGAGGAGAGCAGCTATCACTTGACTGCTGGGGAAGAGGGATGCAGAAGGCCCAGGCGGCTAAAGATGCGGCCCACCAGCCTTCCGCTGCGTCCTCGAGGCCCTCCCAGGGGTCCGCGGGGCCCCGAGTTGGCGTGGAAACCCTTTTAGCTGCGCTGCGGTGACGAAGAGTAATTTCATGTCAGGAGCATTCCTAGTAAGATGTGACAAAGCGAGAGAGAGGCATGGTCATATATACACTACCAAACGTAAAACAGATAGCTAGTGGGAAGCAGCCGCATAGCATAGGGAGATCAGCTCGGTGCTTTGTGACCACCTGGAGGGGTGGGAGGGAGGGTGAGAGGGAGGGAGACGCAAGAGGGAGGAGATATGGGAACATATGTATATGTATAGGTGATTCACTTTGTTATAAAGCAGAAACTAACACACCATTGTAAAGCAATTATACTCCACTAAAGATGTTAAAAAAAAAAAAAAGAGCACTCCTAGGAAAGGAACGGGAGGCCGTGCTGTGGCGACAAGGAGGTTCGGCCGGTGGAGAGATGGGGCGATCGCCCTGCTGCGCCAGGATGCACTCCACCTGCCCGGTCCCCGCTCGCCAGCAAACTGGAAAAAGAGACACTTGTAGAAATCAGAACATGGCTGTGAAACAGTAATTCCCGATCAGAAATCATCACGAAGAAGCTCCCACTTAAAGAGTTAACATCTGGAATAGATTTACAACCGGCAGCCACAGTTAATGAATGTGCTAATGAACCTGAGTTTGACCTCAGGTTGACCTTCTGTCTTCCGCTGTGAACAAATAACAATAAACAAGTCTTCAGATGTACGGGCTCGGGTGTGTTCCTAGGAGACTGCTTTAAATCATGTTATTTTATAGTAATATACCATCTTTCCAGGTGTCTATTATGTGTTTTGGAGTTATCTCAACTTAAAAAAAAAGACCTTATTGCATTTAAAAGAAAAACACTGAAGAGTGGCTTAACCTTTTAAAAAGCAGACCTTTGGGCTTCCCTGGTGGCGCAGTGGTTGAGAGTCCACCTGCCGATGCAGGGGACACGGGTTCGTGCCCCGGTCCGAGAAGATCCCACATGCCGCGGAGCGGTTGGGCCCGTGAGCCATGGCCGCTAAGCCTGCGCGTCTGGAGACTGTGCTCCACAATGGGGGAGGCCACAACAGTGAGAGGCCCGCGTACAGCAAAAAAAAAAAAAAAAAAAAAAAAAATCAGACCTTTAAAGAGAGGTGATTTTTCTGCTAAAGCGATTCACAAGGTAAGATTTCAGCTCTAAGAGGCAGAGCATCAGTTCAGAACCAGACACTTGGGGCTGGGGCCTGGGAGGAGCGTTTTCTATCTGGTACTTAATCTTTTAACTTCATTTTCTCTTTCCTAAAGTAAACACCCCCCTTTAAAATACCGGCCTTTTAGCGACTCTTCCCTGAACGGTGTTTATCTTCCGGGCTATCTATTAATTGTCAGTTTATTTAGCAATAGCTTTGCCTGGGGTTGACGGATCTGTTTAATATCCTTCTTTAAGACAGACTGGCTTATCTTTACAAAAAATGTTATCAGGTGCCTGCTCTAAGGATCATTACTTTGATTTATTGTTTCCTCTGCAGCAAATATCCAATAATGGGTGTTCCTTAAGTCGTATCTGTACTTTTTTTGGTCATGAATTTTCAGTGCCTCTCTTGTTTCTCTGTGCCTTAAGTGCTGTGTGGATTGGGGGCCCAGGAAGTCTCAGGAGCTAAGCCAGGCCCTGTCCACCTGGCCCCTCGGCCTCTGATGGGCGAGACCGTTTCCAGAGCATCAGGGATGATGCCAGGAGGAAAGTGGTAATGAAGAGCATTACCTTCAGCAGGGGAAGACCCCGGGTTCCTGTGACCTTTGGGAGGAACTCCCAGCGCGCCAGGAAGCAGGTACCCAAGGAACACCCACCCCACACAGAGCCAAGATGCCCCATTGGTCGTGTGCAAGGTCCCAGGCAGATACCGTCCAAGATCTCCCAGATGAATGCGGGCTCCGGGTGGGAGGGCAGCGAGGCTGAGTGGCTCTGGGGGGTGCCCCGTGCAGCTCCCATATGCAGACACCACCAAGTCCTTCACCCAAAGTTCAGAGGCCTGAGAAAAGTCACTCTAGCCTTTGTTTGTTCTTTGTCTCTGGTGTTGGAATGAATCATCAGCTTTCCCTTTGTCTTCCACTTCTAAAACGAGTGTATGAGTAATATTCTTCATATTTTCCACTTTAAGAGAAAGTCAGAAGCTAAGATAGACCGGGGGCTCTTGTGTGGCTTTCACGAGATTTTTTTCTTTAAAAACAATCCTCATATATATATGTAAACATGGCTCTCCCACACACACACATCAGAGGTGAGTCCTTCACTATCAAACGCTGAGCTAGTCGCACGGGAGAACAAGGAGGAGAACCCCGTGTGGAAGTTTCTGAACAAGATCCCTAAGTGCTAGTGATTTTGAAGTAAAGAAAGACAAGAAAAACAGGGAGTGGAAGTGTCAGCCTTTCCTAAACTAGCAAATGACCCACTAATACTTAATTAGCTGAAATTTTAAGGGACGTTGGAAATCTGAAATACGAAAGAGCAGAACATAACTCCTTTGTGGTGGAAAAACCCAGGCTACCAGGCTGTGTGTGTGTGTGTGTGTGTGTGTGTGTGTGTGTGTGTGTGTGAGAGAGAGAGAGAGAGAGAGAGAGAGAGAGAGAGAGAGAGAGAGAGACCCCCTTCCATTCTTAGAACCATCATACTATTAATGACCAAAACTACTACAGATGATCACATTAGCTGTGAAGCCCCATCATTCACCTTTTCATACTATTTTTGCTCGTGTATCTCAGGATGGGTGACAGTAGCAAGCCCATGGCGTTCCTTTTGGTTTCATTTCTGTGGGAATGAGGAGGGGGTGGGAAGGCGGGGGTACAAGCTCCCTCCATATGCAAATCCCAGCCCTGCCTTTTCTCAGGGCTGCCAGTTTGAGGAGCATGTGGGCTGTGATCCTTTTGTTCCTTTGGAAGAAAAAAAAGTGCTCTGGGTAAAAATAGTATTTTAAAATCTTTTAAAAAATACTGATACACATCAGAGCTGATGACAAGGGAGCTGTTTCCCCTGGGTGGTACCCGGAGAGTGAGTGATGTGGGAAAGGCTGACACTCCCTCTGAAGACCCTGTTCTAGGCATCTCCCCCTGCCCTGGATTCCCTCCGCAGCGGTGCCTGGGGAGTGAGCACAAGATTCCCACCTCCTTCTCCTGTCACCTGCTTTTCCGATTTCAAGACAGTCCGCTGGCTCAGGGCCTTTCCCTGGAGGCAGGCGGAGGATGCTGGGCTGACTGTTCGAGGCTCAGCCTGCCTCCAGCTGCTTCCGATTCTCAGAAGCTCCCTCCCGCCGCCTCCTGTCGCTTTCTGGATTCTCTGCTCCCTTGCTTCTTCCCTCTTTCTGGTCCTGTTTATCCTCCTCTACATTTTACTTAAGAATTCCAAAACTTTTCGTTCAATTCCCTTCTTGCTAGTTTGCACACTTCTGTATGTTTTATGTTCAGTGGCACCATCTTCCTCATTGGAGTAGGGCATTTTATAAAGAATTTCAGCTCCATCCAAGAAAGCAGACTCTCTGGGGCTTGTCTTGGGAACAACCTCCATGACACTGGGCAGGAGGCACTGGGAGCCCCAAGGGATGCTGAGCTTCTCCCGTCTTTCACCCCATCTAGCACTGTTTTCTTTTTTGTGTCTTGACTCTGAGGCAGGAATTGGCTCTTACATGAGCTAAATAAAATACAATTAATAAAATCAAAAGAAATGCTCCTAGAGGTGGGTAGGGACCTCCAATTCTGCACCACCCTTAGGTCCTGGTTCGTCCCCGCCTGCAGCCCTTGGCACCTGCATGGCTCAGGTGCTCAACCGGTGGGTCATCCCTCACTCATCTTGGAGAAAGGGCTACAGAGAAGGTTGTAGCAGATCCTACGTGTGGATAAAACCACTAGTGACTAAAAAAACAAAAACAAACAAAAAAAAACCACTAGTGACTAACCTCAGAGCTCTCGTAATCCAGCTTTTAAAAATTTTGGAGATGAGGAATATGAGACTCAGCGATGTTAGGTCACATGTCCGATCACTCAGAACTGCTTGGTCTAAGAGATAGTGCTCGAATCCAGCTCTCTGGGTTCTTACTTACAGCTCTTTCCACCAGGCCACAGGGCCTCCCCACAATGTGCTAACACAAAAGCCCTTTGGTCACTTAAAACATTTTTTTTTTGTACTTTCTCTAAGAGTTTGAAAAGTACTAATTAGCCTACTTTACGAAGAAAAAAAATATGTACGTACTTAGGTACATAGGTGTGCACGTGTTTCCTAAACGACTTTAGAATCAGTGTCACAGCGCGGCGGGGCTGGGTTCGCTTAGGGACTGCGGGCTCCAGTTCCTCTGAGTTACAAAGGAGACGAGTGACTGGTCGGACCCAGAGTGAAGCCACGGCTGCACACCCCTAAAGTTCTCCACTTTGCTGGCTCCTGAAAATAGCCCTTAAAAGTCAAAATAGGTCCCCTTTTCTGTTGTATGAGCAGGACATCTTAGATGAGGTAGATTTGCTTCGACAATAGCCCGCTTTTCATGCATCTGGAGCCTTCAAGTCCACAGCTGCTCACCACGCGCCCACGGTGTGCGGGGCCCGGCCGCTGCTGGAAGTTCACGGCTCAGAGGCTTCACCTAAGCCCTTTGTTGTCCGCAAAGAGGGGAGCGTGTGCACGAGAGGTGCCTGTGCACACGATGGTGGGAGATATGGTACCCGCACCCACTGTGAGCCATGGCCATTACTGCTCTCTCCCGTTAGCATCGTCTGATTCAGATACGGCTCCAGTCTCTGGGCGCTCCTGTCCCGGTAGAATGTGGGATGCTCTTCAAAGGCCACATAGCACGATGGCTTGTCCCCCGCCAGGAAAAGCCCAGCGGTAACATGAACCGTCCTGCTCAAAGGCGAATCTGAACAGTGATTCCTTGTGTTTTATGGTGCTCTGGGGGGCACGCCCCTTTTTAACACTCACCATCTCATTCCTGCCCTACCACCCCTACGAGAGGCAGTGCTGGTGTAACAGAAACAGCACAGTGCTTTGGAGTCAGACACTCTGGCTTTAAATCCCAGCTCCGTCAGTTACTGTATATATCTTTTTTTTTTTGTATATATCTTTTAAAAATATTTATTTATTTATTTTTGGCTGCATCGGGTCTTAGTTGCAGCACATGGGATCTTTCGTTGGGGCGCATGGGCTTCTCTCTAGTTGTGGCACGAGGGCTCCAGAGCGTGCGGGCTCTGTAGTTGTGGTGCAGGGACTTAGTTGCCCCACAGTATGTAGGATCTTAGTTCCCTGACCAGGGATCAAACCTGCGTCCCCTGCATTGGAAGGCGGATTCTTAACCACTGGACCACCAGGGAAGTCCCTGTCAGCTACTGTATTTTACTTTGGATAAAAACTGAGCCAAAGCTTCTTCCTCTGGAAGACGGGGATTATAACAGGACGAGGAAGGCTTTGGGGGCACATGTGAAACTTTTGGGCAAATTAGAACAAGAAGCCTTTTCCTCAAGACATTTTATTTCCATTTGTCAGAAAATTATTGGAAACTGTGATAACTGTGGTATGTAAACTGTCCCTGAGATGGGCCCCCCCCCTTGCTCCAGGGAGGGACTCTGCAAAGCATCTGGTACATGAAAGCTCTCAGTGGTCACCAGGCAGAGCAGCCTTTGTCCCCAGTCTGTCTCAGGAGGGGACCTGGGCTGATTGGTAGGGCCAGGACTGAACCCCAGGTCTGCCGACTTCTCCAGCTCCCCTTGCTTCACGTTCTAAACCCACCTGTGAAAGAACACCCACTATGCATTTTGCCAGAAACAAACTTGTAGAGACACTTGAACTTTCCACAGGAATTGGCCTGCTTTCTCCAAGCTGAAATGCTACAGTATGGAGAGAAAATATTATGGTTCCGAAAACACAGTTCTCAGGAAGATGGAGAAACAGCCCAAAATGGGGACCCCAAACTCTGTCAGATTCTCTCCACCCTATCTGTGGTCTTGATGGAATGACCCAGCCTCTGGTGATTCAGCTCCCTTATATGGAAAATGGAAAAATACTCATCTATCTTGCAGAGATACTATCACGTGAAATTTATGAGCTTTTCAGAGAACATCGAGAGAGAGCCAGAGGTATACGGTCCCATGGAAGGACAGCATGTTAGCATTGCTATTGTTATCAAAGCATTCGTCCTTGCTCACGTGAAAACATTTTGAAGGTCTCTTTTGAAGAACTGCATCTAGTGTGAATAATTAAATTTGCCCAAGGAAGTATAAAGGACTCGTAATGCTTCATTCATCTGGCATTCAATAACCTTTAATTGAGAGTCTACTATGTGCCTAGCAACAGGACTGCAGTGATGCACAACAAACGCACAGGCCTTTTCTCTAGGAGCTTACAGACTAGTGGGCATGAGTCATGGGACCCAGAAAAACCAGGTGGTGAAGTCCCAGCATTATTGTGGGGTAACAGAGAAGCAAGACTCTTTTGCTTGAGTCCCATTTGCCCTTTTATCTTGCTCTTGTTACTGTCCATGGAGTTGAGTACAGTGAGCATCTGCTGTTTTGTCTGCCCCACAAGCAGGGCCTCTGTGGGAAAGCATCTGATTGCTGACCACTCCCTACTCCCGGTCCATGGAGCGAGGATGGGGTTCATCTCCGATGGCCTCGGCCTACAGCGGCTTGAAGCAGGATTTCGGTTCCCGGCCAGAAACTGAGGTCGCGCAGCGGCAGTGACAGTGCTGAAACCTAGCCACTAGACCACCAGGGACCAGCGGCCAGTGACAAGGCCCTGGCCCGTCAGCTGCGTAGAAATGAGTTTCCATGTAGAGGTGGAAAGTAGTGAAACAAAGTGTTTATTAGGAGGAAAAAGAGTATGTGTGGATAGACATACGGGTGGACTCAGAGAGAGTTGCACCCTCGTGGTAGTTTGAATCACTTTTATGGGGCATTTCTTCTGGGTTTCCTTTGGCCAATCATCTTGCTTTGCCTGGTTCTGAGCCTGTATTTGGTATACCTCAGGGTCCTCCCATGTGTACGTCCCATGTCAGGGTCCTCCCATGTCTCTTATCCAAGATGGATTCTAGCGAAGAGGCCTATCGATAGCTGACCATCACTTACTATGGGGTGGCGCCCCCTCCCCTTTTGACCTCCAAGGACCCTTTCTGTGCGTGTGCAGTCAGGGAGGTCTCCTTGATTTCGAGAATGAGGAATTTGTCGTCTTTTATCTCTTATCTGGGCAGGGCCCAGCCTCCTCTCTCGATTGTCCTACTATTGATATGTTGGAGTTTCTGTCCACAGGGAATGAACTAAGCTGCTTACCCTGGGGCCCATCTGTCTCCTGCCCCAGGGTGACCTCACTCCTGCGATCCCTGGTACGGCACACGACCCAGGGTGGACCAGCTAAGCTCCTCACCTGCCTGCCCATGTGGATTGGCGCCAGATAAAATAGAGGCTGTTATTAAATTTGATTCAAATTTAAATTTGGGTATTTGGAAAATAAATAATTTCTTGTATGTATCCCAAATATTACATGGAATATACTTACACTAAGAAGTTATTCATTATTTACCTGAAATTCAAAGGTAATGGGGCATCTGTAGTTTTACTGGCTAAATCTGGCAGCCCTGTTCAGGAGAGCCAATGAGAGCCCTCCCTGGGACATTTCTGGGATTCTTGGCAAAAGGACGCCCTTTCCCCACTAGGATTGTGATAGCCGCTGTCACCAGCCGCTGGGGCAGCCTCCCTGAGAAAGGAGCTAGCGCACGAAGCAGAGCTGAGAGATGGAAAGAAACACCCACATCATGTCTTTAGAGCCCGTGGATCTGGCGGTCCTGGTGGACCCCTGTCCTCTCCAGTCAGGTGAGCTGACACCATCCCTTTGTTTCTTGTAATTGTCCGGAACGTGCATTCCGCTGCTGTGGCTCGTTTCCCCAATGTTAAGGCACTTTGTTTCTATCGAAATCTTTCCTCTTCTTCAAAGTCCACTCAATTCCAATCCTCTCCAGAAACTGTTCTCAGACTTTCCCAAACACTGCCTGCCACGTTTTCAGGATCACATAGGTTGTTTTTGTATTCTGGAATGCAACATGTCTGATCCAGAGACTTAGTTTATTAAAGCCCTGATGTTCCCTTGGCTTCAGTTCTCTTGGTGTCACACAAAGCCTCCTAACATAATGGAGGAGTTTTATGTCACAGATTGTGAGCAAAAGCAAGGGGCAGTCACTAGGAGTCTGCATGGTCTCCCTTGAAGTGGCAGGACATTTTGTAAAGTCACTTGTATGTGGAGTCAGGAGCCCAGGCTTCAAGTCAAGACATTGTCACTGAGCACTTCCCTGACCTGAATGAAGGAGTACTCATGTGAGTACTGAGTACTCATTATGAGTACTAGTGCAGGTACTTGTGTGAGTGCTCAGCGTGAGTACTTATGCAGGTACTCTCGCCTTCTGTTTCCCCATCAGTGAAGTACTGAGTTGTACGACCTCTAACACATGTTTCCAACCCCATGGTTCAATGATCCAAAATCATTTTGATAGATCCAGGCATTGGCATAGAGAAAGGATAGCTGGATTTCAGGGGGTATTTTGCAAAGTTCTCATGATATCTTTTAGGAGGGACGTGACAAATGGAGAAAGAGAAATTCCATGTAAGTGACAGAAGATTAGTGCAACATGTCTGTAAGAATTCAGAGGCTGGAAATCCTAAAGGTGAGATGTGGCTGGTCATAAGGCTTTACCAACAACTCAGAGTAAGTGAAGACGTTCTTACCAACTTTCAGATGACACAGAACTAGGAGGAATGGCCAACACATTGGAAGACCCAAACTAGATTCAAACCAACTTAATATTCTGAATTGACAGTTTATCGCTAAATCTATCTATCATCTATCTATCATCTATCTATCTTTCTATCTATCTATCTATCTATCTATTTTCTATCTAAAAGAATAATATTCAGCAGGTTAAGAAAAAAGTTGACCGCACAAATGCAAGGCAGAGATGTGGTTCATATGAAAAAGCCACGGGAGGTTTGATTTACGGCAGGCCGTGGGTCATCAGTAGAGGTCGAAAGAGCCACTGCAGTGCTGGTTCGTATTATAAGCTGGGGAATGCCTCGTTCTGGGGACAGAAGAGCTCCCTGTGCTCTGCACTGGCCACCCCCTTTTGTAATACTGGAGTTTATCCTGAGGAGGAGTTCAGAGTGTGATGGAAATGTCTAGGAATCACCCGTTCATTTGTTCTTTCCGATGTACCTGCATTTATTCATTTAGCACACACCTTCAGCAGTAGCTGACAGTGCCTTGAATCCTTTTTGAAATGAGGTAGCAAAATAAATGAATGAATGAATGAATGAACGCAACTAAATAAAATATGCCAGACACGGTGCTAGGAGCCTAGTATCCAGAAAGGAAAGACAGAGTTCCTTCCCTCAGGGGTCCCTCCTGGAGAAGTGAGAGTCCAACAACGCAGGGAGGGTTGTAGGTCAAAAAGCCTCTCCGTTGAGTCCATGCCCAAGTATGGAGATGGTCCTGCGCAGTGGGGCGGGACTGTTTCTCTGAGCCAGGTGAGCACGGGCTGGCTGGAGCCAGGAATGCTCTAGGGAACTGTGGCCTTGACCGGGGGACTCTAGTCAATGAGCCTGAACTTGCCGTCAGCTGAGTCTGTGAATGGGGCGGAATGGAGAGGGAGGGACTTAACGTGGAGGCTGTTCTCTCCCTTAAACTAGCACATCATCATTCCTGCGCTAATGCCCACCAGCGAAGCCAGTCTTCCCAGCAGCTGTCAACAAATGCTAACGTTTTCTTGCTGCCCCTACCCCTACCCCTTACTGACAAGCACAGCTCATTAACCTTCCGGACGTGGCAGTAGACAAGCCCTTTCTGTGACTTCTTTTTCTTTTGTTTTCAACTCACAGTTTAATTTCGACTTCCAAATGGCTCCCCTAAGTATAGGTCTGAGCCTGGAGAGAGGTGAAGGACGGAATGAAGGTAAGAGGTTGAATATACCCCAGTGCAGTCATAAGATGGGCAAAAGGGGCAGTTTTTGTATTTTATTCACCCTTTCATTCATTCATTCATTCATCCTTTTCGTTGTACACTGGCGAGTGCCTTCTCAGTGTCAAGCCCAGCTCAGCATTGGAAATACAAGTGGGAAACAAAGAGCCGTCCTCCTGCCCTCATGGCGGTAGAGTCTGGAGGGGCAAACATCTGGTTAATATCAAATCTACAAACACACTCACACTTTTACCTGCTCTTTTCCTCTTGTCTCCCTTTAAAACTAGTAAAATGGGCTTCCCTGGTGGCGCAGTGGGTGAGAGTCCGCCTGCCGATGCAGGGAACACGGGTTCGTGCCCCAGTCCGGGAAGATCCCACATGCCGCGGAGCGGCTGGGCCCGTGAGCCATGGCCGCTGAGCCTGCGCGTCCGGAGCCTGTGCTCCGCAACGGGAGAGGCCACAACAGTGAGAGGCCAGCGTACCGCAAAAAAAAAAAAAAAAAAAAGCATATCAACGGAATTCAGCGTGTGCGCCTTGTTTGGTTTTGATTTGAACAAGTCATGTGTAAGAAATAAAAAACATGTAACAGACAGGGAAGTTTGAACCCTGGGTACTTGGTGACATTAAGAAATCACTGTTTTTTAAGTGTGATAATAGTTTTGTTGTAATTTTTTTAAGTCCTTATTTTTAGGGATACTACTAAGGTCTCTGTAGATGAAAAGTTAAAGTGTCTTGGATTTGTTTCAAAATAACCTGGGAAAGGGGTGATAAATTGAGTGGGAGACAGATGACATGTGATTGGCTATGTGTTGAAGCTGGGGTGATAGGTATATGGGGTTTCATGATACTGTTCTCTCTACTTTTATATGTTTGAAATTTTCCATAATAAAGTGTTAAAAATTGATGAGGTGACTCTCCTCCTATAAACGCCCTAGCTATTTATCTCTGCTCTGGGTTCCATCCCATCTTATCTCCTCAAGGACTTAGCTCTCCATTTATTGCCTCTCTGAGCACCATCTCTCCCTCTCTCCCCCTGAGTCATCCCACAGCTTATCAACACCTTCTACTACCTCCCATTTGAAAAAAGAAAGAAAGAAACTCTGGAAAACCAACTTCAATTCCTCCCTTGGCCCTTCTTATCTCTCTCCATCCACCTGATTTTTCTATCCCCCTGTACAGCCCAAACTGCTCTTCCTATGCACATACTTCCTAATTCCTCACCATCCATTCACTTCTCAACAAACTGCACTCTGGGAAACACTGTCAGGGCCACCACCATCCTACATGTCACCAGCTCCCGGGCACACTTTGCTTTCCTCCTGACTCTTCCCACTCCTGGTTCCTCCTATCCTTCCGTCTTCCGTCTGGGCTTCAGAATCACACCATAGATGGGGTCCGTCCACCAGTCTTTGTCACTGCACCAGCTTCATTCCCTTTATAGCCCTTATTGAAAACTGCACTCAGATTTTTATTTGTGTATTTCCCACTGGACTGTAAGCTCCCCAAGAAAAGGAACCAAATCTATTTTGCTCATCTCTGTAATCCCAGCAAGTAGTACAGTTCCTGGCGCACAAAGGCACTTAAAAAATATTTGTTGAATGAAGACATTAAATGATACATCAACCTAATGATTACCCAAATCAGGATAATTACAAATTGTGGAAAGCTCTATGAAAAAAGTGCGTTAGGGTGTTGATCTAGTTTAAAAGGATCGCAGAAGCTTCTACGTGAAAATCGCATTTGAGCTGAGCTCTGAAGAATGGAAGGGAATTACAGAGAAGTCGGGAAACAGAAGAGAGTCAGCAGACCCTGATGAAAAGATGCAAGGAGGACTTTTGAAACCAAAAATCGCCTGGGGATCAGAGATTTGCTGTTTCCCCTTCTAGGGTGGGTCTGTGTGTGTCCCTTGGGAGTAAGTGACAGAATGCAGGGAAGCCCAGAGGTCGATGTGGTCCAGGCTACCTTTAACCCCTTGTGGACCAGCAGCCAAGGAGCTCCAGCAAGTTTTCACTTTCCTTCTCCTTCAGAGCAGGAAGTGCCCCGAATACATTAGTGAGCAGCCAGGACAGAGCTGGGGCAGCTGAGCTTTGCCCTAATCTCACACCTTCCTGTGAGAAACGAGCCATGTTTGCACAAACAAAACCTCAGACCCCGTCTCTTTCAGTTTTTGCCCAACAGGACTCCTCTGCTCAGATCTGTAGGTTTGGTTTAAAGTCTGATCAGAATTCAAACACATCTTCCCTAAAGGCGGTTTTCAGGGATCAGGAATGTGAGGACCACTCAGCCAGCATCATCTAAAAGAGGATGAGATTCCAAGGGCTTCAAACAGTCCCCAGACAAACAAAGGGCAGGGAAAGGGCTTCTGAAACTAGTTCACACACACGCGCACACACACACACACACACACACACAGAAATAGTGAAACAAATTTTTCAAATATATAACCTGTCCTTTGACCCAGTAACTCTATTTCTAGGAACGTGTCCTAAGGAAATGATCAGAGGCAGGCAAAGATAGGTGTCCTGGGACGATTGCTTTAATGCTATTTACAAAGTAAGAAATCAACAAAACCTAAAAGTCCAAAAACAGAGGGAGTGCTACATAAATTACAGCATGCCTGAACTAGGATGCAGCCATTATAAAATCATGTTCACAAATAAACGTTAATTGTTTAGAAAATGCTCAGAATGTAATGTTAAGTGAAAAGGAATGAACAAATAATGTTTATACAGTATGAACTCAAATATTTGAGTTTCTGTATATATATTAGATAGCTGCAAAGGGAAAAGATTGGATAGAAGTCATAATTATCGTTAAATCTAGTTGGTGGAAATTGTGTAATTTTCATCTGATTTTTATACTTCTCTGCATTTAATTTTCAACAAATGCCTATTATACAGTCATAAACAAACAATAAGACACTTTTTGATATAGTCATTTATTTTCTTTTGATTGTGGGAAAATAGACACAGCATAAAATGTACCATTTTACCGTTTTGGAGCAGAGAGTTCAGTGGTATTAAGCACATGCACAAACGTCACCACTCTTCATCTCCAGAGCATTTTCATCTTCTCAAACCGAAACTCTGCATCCGTTAAACGCTAACCACCACCCCCGTCCCCCTCCCCCAGCCCCTGGTAACCGCCATTCTGCGCTCTGTCTCTGTGAATTCAGCTTCTCTAGGTACCTCCTATGAGTGGAATCGTCCAGCATTTGCCTTTTTGCGTCTGGTTTATTTCCCTTGTCGTCATGTCTTCAAGGTTCATCCATGGTTGCTTTATTCTCCAGGCACCTTAACGTCGTTCCTACACTCCGTTAAGCGGCAGCGCTCATCTGCAGGGATCTTCAGCAAGGTCTTCTGCTTGGGACCTGCTGAACACGAATATTTTGCTTGAAATGTGAAGGCTCCTCTCAAAGGGCCCAGGAAGCGGTGTGACGAGGCAACACTGGGTGTGAAACACTCACCTCCCCCTTTGCCTCCAATGGCTTCAAGTAGCCAAGGGTGCCACATTCTTGTATCAAGTCTTGAGACGATGGCTAGTGGAAGAAGGTAGCACTGGCATTGATTGAAGGAAGGCCTGGAAGGAGATTTAAAGCATCTGTTAAGACCGTCTCGTTGTGCAGAGACTGAGGGGATGGACATTAATTGCCCCCGTGCACCAGGGAGGCGACGCAGTATCGTGATCACAAATTCCAGCTCGGCCTCTGAGGTCTGCGTGACCATAGGCGGCCACTTAGAGATCTAGAACTGTCTGCTCGTCTGCAACGTGGGCACCAGGAGTGCGCCCACTTCACTCATTCAATTGGCAGGTTAAATTCAAAGTCCAGATAATGCCTGGTGGTAGCAAGTGCTTGGTATGCAGTAAGCGCTATTATTATTTTAAATTGTTGTTGTTGCTGTTGTTCTTGTTTGGTGTCAGACCTCAGACTCAAGTTCAGCTTTCTTAACTCCTGGGCCAAAGCTGTTCTTACCCTCTTTTCCCTTCTGTGTCCTTCCTTTGAAACGTAACCCTTGACCATTCCCTCCTTTCTCACCCTCCTCTTCAGAGCTCTGGACTTTTCAGAGGAGAAAGGGCAAAAGGAGAGAAAATGCAAAATAAAAGAGGAAGGAAAGAAAATAATGAAGACGGGAGATCCCATCTGCAAAAGTTTGCATCTGCCCGGAAGGAATGGAGACGCAGGCAGCAAAATCACTGTTTTGCAACTTACAGGTAAAACTCCAAGCCCTTCCCCACATACCGATGATTCTGTGTGCCAAGAAACAGCTATATTTTCTGTATCTCACTTTGGAGTGTAGGTCAACCCTGATTTCAACAGGTAGCAGATAGAAACACCTTGGTCACGATAAACAATGACTTCTTTCAAGCGATGTCCAATGCAGGGAAAAAAAAAAAGAAGACCTAGATTTCTAGAACCTTCTATACGTGATCATTTTCAAGATAGCCATAATTCCCTTCAGAATCCTGGTGTGTAACCTCTGGCTCCCTGATGGCTTCCGAAGCTGGCTGTGTGTGATCCCTTCCGCATCCGACTTGAGCAGCAGCTGTCAGTGGGAGCTTGACAGTTCTCTGTCTTGTTTCTCCCGCTTCAGAAAGATCCCTCTCCTGCTTCTCCTGGCCGTCTGCTCTGCCTGGCTGAGGAGCAGACAGCCCAGACTCCCTCCACCCGCATGGTCCTCCTGCCCAAAACGCAGGGAGTGGGATCTCCTTACACGCTCAGTTAAAAAACTGGGCATGCAAGGAGAGACGCACATCAAAGGACAACCCTGTTCGCTAAAAAAAAAAAAAAAAACAGAGAGAGAGAAAAGAAAAAAATAACACATGTACATTTTTAAAATTTCACATTCTCTTGTGCTAATTAAGGAATATGGACAGTTGTTTTTAATAGGCTTTAGCAACTACTCATGTTGAGTGGAATCTTCTTAATGGAATGGGATGAACAAGAAAGAACGCCTTAAAGAGAAGGCTCATTATACAGGCACAGCCCCAAGCGGGTTCCCTCCGGGCATCTGCTGGCTTCCAAGACGTCGTGGGCGAGGTAAGATGTGCACAGAGGAGGCTCCTTGTTCAGACAGCAGACGCAGGCAGCCTCCGTCAGCAAGTATGCACGTGAAGACTGTCACTTTCATTCTGAAGCCTTCAAGCATCCCATTCATTTCTGGAAACGTGTCCCAGCTTGGCATCCAGCTCAGGGGACATAAAATAAATCAGGAAGGGGAGGAAAATGTCTAGAACCCACATTTTCTAATTATGTCTGTTTTCTCCCCTTCTCTCCCCCCAAGGCCAACCCCTCTCTGTCCCCACCTTCCTCTGGCCGCCAGTAACATGACCGATGCGGAAATGTTTTCCACTCTGTACCTCCTTGGTAATCTCTACAGTTTCCGTGTTCTTCCACCACTGCTTGAGAATTCAACAGGCATGAGCTGTGCATCAGGGCTGCTCGTCAGCCTGGCTGGGACCACCTGGCCCGGCCAACGGCTCTGAAATACGCAATTCCAGAAGAGGAAGCAATCTCTCCGTTGAGGATAACTGCCCTTGGCCTGAATTTGTCAAACAGGATTTATGGCGAAAGGACGAGGGACAGAAGCAGGGAGGAGACGAATATTCAGAGTATATTAAGTAAACACAAGTTAGGCTATGGCTCAGCGGTGCTGGGGAATGACACGGTCAAAACAGGGAACCACACAGCCTGATGGAAACCGCTGCTTCAAGGCACAGTACAAGGCTCATATTCAACAAGTGTGTCAGGCACTATGCTGGGGACTTTCACTGTTATGGCCTCATTTAATCCTCCCAAGGAACTCCTGCAAAGCCATCCGATCATTCACCCCTCCCCACCCCACCCTGAGACTTCAGACCCGGGGGACCAAGGTCACTGAGGCCATGACTCCCAAGACTCCTTGTGGCTGCGTGACCAGCAGTTGTTTATCCATACTGCACAGGGAGACAGAACATAATCACTTTAAAAATCACCGGACATTATAATTCGCCATGGTAATGCAGATGCTAACATGAGGGGAAACAGAGTGAGAACTCCGTACTCTCTTTGCAGCTTCTCCGGAAATCTACAACGCTTGCCAAATACGAAGCTTATTTTCAAGAAATAGGCCACAGCCTGGGAGTATGAGCCCTTCCAAAAGGGATGCAATGCAGATCGCTCTCGTCATTCTGCTCTTCCGTCCTTCCCAGAATTGGTTCTGAGCCGCGCAGCCTGTGCAGAACGAGCCCTTGTCACAGCACAAGGGAGGCAGGTATATGCAGAAGAGGAGAAATTCGGGGTCTATGAAGTGTTCGACCTCGCGCCCTCATTAGACTGGAGAGTCACAGGAAGCGTCTCAGAGAAATTCAGATGTATACATTTTAGCTTACCCACTTATGGGTCTGCTAGCCAGTTATGAATAGTAAGTTGTTATGTGATGAAACCACTTTCTGTTGGCGTAGGTCTTTCGGCTTTCTCCTGTCTTTGCCGTAAAAAATCGTTCATTAAAAAAATTAATGAATTGGGAGATTGGGATTGACATATATATATTAATATGTATAAAATAGATAATTAATAAGAACCTGCTGTATAAAAATAAAGTAAAATAAAATTCAAAACAAAATTACAATTAGCAGCCTTCCTCTGTCTCTGAAAGGAGAGGGACGGTCATTTCGGAGGCGAATTTGGGGGAAGGAGAAGGTGTTTTGAAGCCAGAGAGGTCTGGGCTCAAACCTCAGTTAAATGGCTTTCGAGATGTGCGATCTTGAAGGAATAGCTCATAATCTCTGAACTTCAGATTCTTTCTGTGTAAAACGCAGCCATCATACCTACCCAACAGGACTGCGGCATTAAGATACACCAATATGGTGTTTACTGATGCATGTGTTCAAGAAATAAACATATGGATGAATGATTAAATATGGGTTAAGACTTCAAATTGAATATTTATGCCTAACTTGACAAAACAATCAAACATTCAAAGAGGGAAGAGTCTAGTGGTTTTACAAAATCACATGAATAATTATGGCCTCTAAGGGCTACTCGGGTGGAGTTTTCAGTGGATCTTGGGCAGGGTTGGGGACACGCAGGCCCCAGGTCTGGGTGTGGAGCGTCAGACAGACCTGGAAGTAGCCCGTGTCCCTCGTACGTTCATTGTGAGCAGAGTTGGATGGACACAGGCAGGTAGAATGGGAGCATCCTGACAAGACGGGGGCTGGTGGGGCTGCCGCAAGTCCCAGGGGAGCAGGCAGAAGTATTTCGACTCATAGGTTGGATTGTGGCTGGGACTTGTCGTGAGGCTTTAGAAATCTTCACCCTCTGTCTTTGAAAGGACACAAGGAGAATCATAGGAGGAGGGAAAGCCATGACCAGAGCCCACGCCCAGCTCCACTGGAGGGGTGGGCAGCCCGGGGGGCCATCGCCGCCCTCTCCTGCGTGTGGGCGTGCGTTCTGGGCAAACACAAAACCTTCCCTTCCAGCTGGGCCAAGCCTCCTTATTTAGCAGCTCACCGTGTACCTGGCCGTTGTCTTTACTGTCTCATAAAATTAGCCTGTCAGCCCGAGAAAGCCAAGGCAGACACGTCGCCTGAATTTATTAGCCAGAATCCAGCTCCCCAAACGCTGGGACCCGGAAGGAGGTCTCCCTATTGCTCACTCAGGCTTCTTTTTTCCTTCTGGCGTGGTCAGTTCTCATAGCAGAAAAATGCCAATTTGTCAGAGAGAATCCCATGCCCGGGGTTCCTCTTCCATAAAATATGTACGTGTGAGGGGCAGGAGGTGAGGCTGGGGGTGGACTAGACCAGTGGTTCCCAAATCTGTCTGAACTCAAATCGGCTATTTTTAAAAAAGCTGGATGAGGGACTTCCCTGGTGGTCCAGTGGGTAAGACTCTGCACACCCAAGGCAGGGGGCCAGGGTTCGATCCCTGGTTGGGGAACTAGATCCCACACGCCGCAACTAAGACGCGATGCAGCCAAAATAAATAAAACAAATAATAAATAATATTAAAAGATAAATAAATTTAAAAAATAAAATAAAATAAAATATGCTGAATGAGTAGCTACTCGGGTGGAGCCCAGGACTATATAAATTTTTAGAAAGTTCCCGGGTGATTCTGAAAATCAGCCAGGATTGGGGATCACTGGACCCCATGACCTACCAGGTCCTTTCGGTCTGGAACATTCTAGGTTATGGAAGTCCAGGTCCTCCCCTAAACTGGAGCTGTCAACCCCATCTATGTAGGAAGTCTAGAAGTCATTTCTTAACAACCTGGGGGATATTCTACAATCAAAGGAGCTTTCTCGCTTCCCCATGTCCATTTTGCCTAAGCTGCCTTCAACATTTTCTATTTCTCCACAAGTCACTTGGCATCAGGGAGCAAGAAATACATCTTGGCCGCATCTGTTCAAGGTGTGGTCTGTGGACCAGCAGCGCTGGCGTCTCCTGGGAGCTCGTTAGAACCACGAACTTGAGCCGTACTGGTTCAGATCACCGGTCCTCAACTCAGTGGCATTTTGGGATCATCTGAAGAGTTAAAAAAAAAAACAATTCTGATGTTTGAGTCCAGTGCCCAGGGTGCAGAGATTATTTTAAATTCCCCAGGTGATTCTAATTCGCAGTAAAGCAACCACTGGCTAAATGGTTTAAAATAAAAATCCCAATAAACTTTTTTTTTCCAGGGGGCACTGTTGTAGTGAGGGGTTCTGTGTATCATTACTGGTTTGTTTTTTTCTGTTCGTTAAACTGATGGAATCATTTGGGGGCACGGGTGAGACAGAGAAAGAACTAAAAAAATTCTTCCACAAACAGGGATGGGTCTGAAACCCTCTGATCAAAACAGGAAGAAAGAGGGTCAGAGGACGTTGGGATATTAACTAGATTTCAATGTAATTCGAATTTCTTAGGAGCCTGCACAATGGCCCGGCACTTTCTGGAACAGTGCAGGTTTCTCCCCGCCTTGGAGAAGAGCTCACCGAATCACCACGTGCACAGGAGAACCCATCCCCACGACGCAGGGGCCTCTCTCTCCCTCCGACAGAACATCGTTTCTTACGCTTTTATGTTCTAGTTTAAGCAATTCTTTTCCTGTTGAAGCCAAGCATGTATCGTGTGTCTGTTGAGACATAGCAACTGTTCATTTTAGAGAAATAAGAAAAGGCCCTATGGAGGACTTCAATCCTGTGAATTTCAACTAAACTTGGTTCCCGACGGATCAAAACTTTCCCAGAGCCTTTGCTGGGCCCATAGTCAGCCCTGATCACATCCAGGGGGGCGACAGGACGGTGCCGGATCTGTCCACGTGGGACCGAACTGGGCCCTGTTGGTGGGTCGGAAGGCTCGGATTTGACTTTGGTTCGGACATATCCCCTCTGATCCCTCATTTTCTCACCTGCGTTCTATCTGACCTCGCTCTTCTGAACCCACAGAGCAATGGCTTTGGGAGGGGAGAAGGTGAACTAAAGTATAGGAGACAACACTTCACACACGCTGAGGAGGCTTCTCTCTGAGCCCACAGGATCACGAGGCCTCGGGTCACAGCTGTCCCCAGGTCCCGGACCCACCCCAGCTCCCCTGGCTTTGCCCCCGAGCGCTGAGGCAGCACGGGGCGCACAGCTGCGTTCTCAGGGCTCTGACTAACCCTGAGTAAGATGTCAGGCTCAGAAAAACTCCAAAAATAAAAATAGCTGCAGGAGGTGGCGGCTTGATTCCTGGCTTTGGGGTGGGTGAGAGCCTCTCTCCACACCACTCACTGTGGGCTCGTAGAAGAGATGTTGGAAGCCCCAGATCAAGGCCCTGATGTGAGGTTCACCCTCCCCGAGCATCTTAATTGAAAACCGATTTCATTCACCTCCTTCCTTTTCCCTGACCACCTCTGCAGCGGAGGAGCCATGCTTTTCTCTGAGGCCGGGAAAGTGTCCACAGAGGACTTGAGTACCTCAGATGGGATGGGAGGTGAGCACGTCGAGGAGAAGGACCCCACAGCTGTGAGGACAGGACTTCCCTTGGGCTGAGCCTGTCCCCTGACCCGAGCTTGGCTTTGATCCTGCGTCACCTCTGTGTGAACTGAGACTGGTTCTCTGCCTCTGGCTCCAGGGGCCCGGCCTCCACGAGATCTAAGAACGCCCTCACTCTCATGATGCTGTGGCTTTTGGGGAATTTACAGCCCAGGGGGATAAAAACACCGGTGAGTCTGTTACGATGCTATTTCAGGACAAGAAATAGTATTTTGGGTGAATCGAAGGGAGTAATTTTGTGAAGTTTCAGACAGAAGCAACAAAGAAATGACTGTATCCAAAGGCAGCGCCCAGAAATGGTTGGCGTGGCCGAAGGGAGAGGAACTTCGCCCTGGAGCACAGGCTGTGGTCATCAGAGCGTCCCCGGGCCCCTGACGCTGCCTCTCCAGGCCATAAGCACAAAGGAAACATCTTTGGCTCTAAACACTAAGGACGGCAGAGGAGAGAGAGAGACAGAGAGAGATGGAAAGAGTCGGAGGCAGAGGGAAAGAGGGATTCTGAAAAGAACTCTACATTGTACTCATTTTTACTGAGTGCCCACCAGGTCCTAGACACTCTGCTAGATCCCGGGACAGTAGACATGCTCATTGTGACAGCTAAGGATCAACTTTTGACTTTACTAATAATAACCCCTATAACGGACATGTACTAGGGGCCTCACCCATGCTTTACCAGGCAGTCGTCACGCCATTTCATCCCCACAACAAGGCCTTGAACTAAGCTGCACAGGGCAGTGGATCCGTGGACCTGGGAGCGTGGACGTTGAAGCCAGGTGCCCAGGGTTCAAATCCTGCCTTGGCCACTCATCTGCAGGGTACCCACATACCCTGCTGGATACATTTGATAACTCACATTGACAGTGAAGAATATGGCTACAGATATTTATAAACATTAAAAAAAAAAGATTCTGAAAACAGCAAAGCTCTGGAAAGTACCAGAGATGCTTCACAGTAGAGAATCTTCATCACCGTCTGTGCCACGCCTGGGCACTGTCTCTGCTGCTCCATCCCTTTTATGAAGGTTGAGGTTTGCAGGAGTCTTGGGAGTTCTCAGCACTGTGCTTATAATTTGGATTTGAACACCAGGTGGACTCTGACACCTGCTTATGGGGAGTACTGTAAGTAGCCGCTGATGGGAACAATGGCGTTTCTCTTTTATAGCACACCCAAACCAGATAATAATGGTTTTTCTGTGAAAAGAACTGCTTTTGATAAATGTATTATTAAACTAAAAAAAACCATGTAACCTGTCCATGGCTCAGTTTCTTCGTCTATACAATAGGAATGATGATAGTGTCTGTCTTATAAGATTGCAGAGAAGATTAAATTCACTAATATATATTAAGCATCCAGAAAGCGGTCGGCATACAGTAAGTGCCGCATAAATGTTGCCTTAGTATTATCATCATCCACATTTTGTTGTTGAGGAAATAGGCCCAGGGAGGTAAAGCCCGTGGTGGGAGCTGGGCTGTGGGTCAGGGCTCCCTTGCACATCACACTTCGATAGCTCTAGGCAGGTTTATCCCAAAGAGTGTGTTGTCCATGGGGTTACCATCAGTATGACCTCTTCTACGATGTGTGCAGAATTTGCTGGTCACCTTAGACCACCAGCAGGTGACTCGTCTGAATGAGGTTCCCCGTTGTGGGCTGTGGACTCATCGCCACTCACGGAGACCCAGTCTGAGAGGTATGGCCGGAGGTGGAGCTGTGTCCCGGCCCGACTGAGCAGTGCAGAGCCTAACGTTCCTGCATCTGCAGACCACTCAGGACAGCTACGCCCTCCAGAACCCAATGGTCTGTGCAGCTCTCCAGAAACTTCCTTATGCTCTCCTAGGAATGATGTTTCTCTGTCGGCTCCAGGTCTCAAAAATGTTATTTGTGGAAATGATTTTACAAGTACCGACACCTGGGTCCAACCCCCAGCGATTGTGATATAGCTGGCCTGGGGTGTGGCCTGGGCGTCAACATTTGTCAAAGTTCTCCACATGGTTCAAATATGCAGCAAAGTCTGAGCCATCCTCTAACAGCACGTGGAGGTGTGTCCCTGTGTCCATTCTCCCCTTCCTAACCTCCGGCAGGGCTGGCTCCTGGACCCCAGCCAAAGACTGCGTTTCCTCACCTCGCTTGCCGGAAGGGCGGGATTTGTTTCTGTGTGCGCTGACCTGTCACTCTTTCAGGTCCCAGCCACCTCTCTTCCCTTCCCCGCCCCAAAGGCTGGAGAGCGGGCACATACCAGGGGCTCCAGCTTCAGCCACGCGGGCAAGAGCCTCTCTCTAGGTGTTGGAGCAGCAACGAAGACGAGCCTGCATTGCAGGGCCGCCTGAGGAGTAGCGATCCCCCTGCCCTGGGCTGCCTGCCTGCCTGCCTTTGGACCGTTAAATGAGAGAAAGATGAAATTCCATCTCTTTGAGCCTCTGTGACTTTAGGTCTTCGTTGGAGGGGCTAAGCCTGTCTTCTAGGAAACACGTAGTTGATGGCTTTTGCCTAGGGGTGAATGTCACAGTCATCGCAAGAACTTTTAAACATACCTCGGGTCTAGGAAGTCCTGGGAATAGGACAAGGGCAGCTGCAGTTTTTGTTTTGTGTGTGTGTGTGTTTGCTTGCTTTTAAGTTCTTTATTCATTGTTAATGACAGAGTGAAGTTAAGTGACTTTGACCAAATCGATTAGAGACTCAAAGAACCAGCTGGCCATAGCATCGGAAATTAAATACCAACAGGTTAATCGCTGAGAGAGATCAAGAGGAAATGCCTGTTTTGTCTCTCACTGCATCCTTCTGTCCTTTCTTTATTTATTTATTGAGCATATACTATGTGGTCCTTTATTTTGTTTCAGACTATTTTTTAGGGTAGTTTTAGGTTCACAGCAAAATTGAGAGGAGAGTACAGAGATGTCCCATATATCCTCTGTCCCCACACGTGCACAGCCTCCCGAACTGTGAGCATCCGCCACCAGAGGGGCACATCGGTTACAACTGATGAACCTGCACTGATACATCATCATCAGTCATAGTTCACAGTTTACACTTGGGTTCCCTCTTGGTGTTATATACTCTGTGGATTTGGAGAAATGTATAATAATGACACATATCTACCATTATGGTATCGTACAAAGTATTGTCACTGCCCTAAAAACCGTCTGTACCCTGCCTATTCATCCCTTTCCACCTCTATCCCCAGCCCCCCAAAAGGCCTGGCAACCACTGATCTTTTTATTGTCTCTCTCGTTTTGCGTCTTCCCGAATATCATACAGTTGGAAGCATACAGTATGTAGCCTTTTCAGACTGGCTTCTTTCACTTAACAACATGCATTTAAGTTTCTTCCATGTCTTTCTATGGTTTGCTCCTCATTTCTTTTTAGTACTGAATAATATCCCATTGTCCGAACGTACCACAGTTCGTTTATCCGTTCCCCTACTGAAGGACATCTGGGTTGCTTCCAAGTTCTGACAATGATTAATAAAGCGGCTACAAACGTACATGTGCAGGTATTTGTGTGGACATAAGTTTTTAACTCCTTTGGGTAAATACCAAAGGACTAGCGCGCCGGATCAGCCCGCTGCACCTTTGAAAGCTCCACAGGTGAGCCTCATACACACCTGGTGAAGCCGCAAGGCTCAGACACCCGGACCTCAGGTCCCCTGAGGGTCTGTGACCAGGTGGTGGGGATGCAATGTGCCAGGGGACCCTGGGCACGGTATGTCCTCCCTCCTTCTGTGTCCCCAGCTCCTCGCAGGGCACTGGGCCCAGAAAGGAAGCACAGTGTGCATTTGCCACTTGATTTCAGTGAGCCCAGAAGGAAAGGACCTTGAGGAAACAGAGGGGCAGGTGAGAAGGCCCCATGCCCCCACTCTTCCCACAGCGGGACACAGCTGGCAAAGCAAATTGTTCTCAAAAGGCTGATATTTCGAATCAAAAAAGAAGGCTTGCAAAATGCATATTTACAAATGTCCTTCTTTTAGTGTGAAAGGTTGCCATGGAGACCTGTGCCTGGGTACGAATTTATGGCTTAAGAGCACATCTGCCTCCTTGAATTCAGCCAGGTAGACGGCTGGTCCTGCGCCGCCGCAGCTGTGGGCTCTGGGCAGTGCCTGTGCATGTCTGAGGGCGGCTTGGAGAGTTCCCTCATCCTGGAAACTCTTCCAGAACCGAAGATGCTAGATTCTCTTCCAAAATGGCTAATTAGGCAAGGGAAGCAGCATCTGTCTCCCTAAGGTCAAATCCTCTCCATTTCAAAGTTTTCACATATGTGAGCCAGTCCAACCCCCATCTGGCTCTGGTGGGCAGGCCTTGGCCTTCAGAGGGCTGCTCCAACTCTGTCCACACTGCAAATTCCAGACCAGCGGGAGGGGCTCCCAGGCCTTCGTCCAGCGCCTGTGTCTGCTCGTAACAAAAGCCCAAATAACAAGACCACTGGCGTTGCTGCTCCTTCACAGGGGGCATCACGATGCTAATAATTGCACATCTAGTTGAATGAATCTTTTCTAAACCATGAAGACCTACCCCGAGCTCTGCCTGAACTGCGTCTTCTGAAACTCAGGTGCCAAAGACAGAAACAATAGTGAAAACAGTGCAGGATGGTATCGAGGAAGAAAACACGGCCTTGCGATTCATGAGAACGTTTCCTGAACTCTGAAGCCGGAGCATCTGCTCTCAGGGTGGAGGGCAGGGTCCTTGACAAATCCTGAGTGGTGATATGGAAGCGAACCTCATCTAAAGGTGTCATTTCACCAGCTGCAACACAGGTTTCTGGAGGATGAGGAACGGGTCCTTTATTTCGCTCATAAGTACTATTTCATATTGGAAACAGATTGGTCCATACACTCAGTGGCACGTGGGTCAGACTCAGGGTCATGTTCTTCCCTTCCGAGACTGTGATCCTGATGTCCCGGTGTCTTTGAGGACTCGGTGTCTCTGTCCACAGAGCCTCCTTTGCTCTCAGAGAGTGTGGACTGCTTTCAGGACACAGCGTGAAAGTGCTAAGCGGCCACCGCAGGGACTGTGCCCTCAGGGTCTATTAATGCCTACTTTTTGAAGCATTGTACAAAAATTCCTCCTGCCCTCCTTCCAAAACAGAAATTAAAGTAGATTAAGAGGTGTTTGGGTTGAGAACCATTGTCAACACTGAACTTATTCAAGGAGAATTGATGGAAGACAAGTGCCTGGAAAGACTACTGAACTCAACCCAGCTCCCCGCTACCCTTCCCTAAAAGACGTTCTAATCTGGTCTGAGTGCTTTGTCTGACAAAGCCCCAAACTGTGGTTCAGGGGGGCTCAAAAGCTCCCCGAAGCTTCTTCAAAGATGCCTCCCCCTTGTGGGTGAGAAATGCAGACTGTTTGGGCCATGAAGACCAGCGAGGAGAGGATGTCCTGGGCGGGCAGAGACCACTGGCATTGCTGCTGCTTCACAGGGGACGTCACTACTCACTAGTTTCTCCAATCCCTCTATAGTCCCTGGCAACCACTAACCTACTTTCTGTCTCTATAGATTGGCCTGTTCTGAACATTTCATGTACATGGAGTCATATAATTTGCGACTGGCTTCGTTCATTTGGCAAAATCTTTTCAAGGTTCATCCACATTTGTAGCACATATCGGGGGCTTCACTTTATTGCCAAAACATATTCCATAGTTTATTTATCTATTCACTAGTTTATGGGCCTTTAGGTTCTTTGTTCATAGTTTTTTGCTCCTACTAATAGTGTTATGAACACTATACCGCAGTATTTCCTGGGCACATGTGCAAGAGTTTCTCGGGGGTATAATCTTGGGGTGGATGGCTTGAAATATAGGGAAGGCAAATGTTCAACACTACAAGAGAAGGCCAAATGCTATGATCATGTACCAGCAAAATAAAAGATCCTACTGACCAACATCCTTGCTACTATTTGCCGTGGGCAGAATTTCTGGATTTTGAAAAGGTTGTCATTGATCATTTATCTTATTTTATTTTACTTTTAATTTATTTTATTTTATTCTTTTTTAGCAGTCAAACCACAGCTCTGCATTTGACTCATTGCCTGATAATAAGATTCTAATGGAGATTCAGACAGAAATAGCCACCTGCCGATGTCTCCTTCCATAAGTGTCAGTTCTCCTCTGTAGTAGTTCTAGCCTTTGCTTTGCTGACCCAGAATGATGTTACTGTTGTTACCACTGTTCTTCCTTCCCTTATGGGCTCTATGCTCTGTCTACTGGCTGGCCCCAGATGGAGAGCAGAGAGAGGTTGTCCTGTGTCCTCGTCCTGGTAAAAAACACGCCCCCCACCACACACACACATACACACAGACACGTTCATCCCCTGGCCCTCTGGCTGCATCCACACGGAGGATGACAGCGCAGGAAGCCCCTTCGTTGACTTCCAACCCAGAGAGGAAAACCCTGCTCTTGGTTTGCAGAGGCTCATCCTGTGGACGCTGGGAGAGGAGGGAACTCTTCCCGCTCTTCTGCCCAGCCCATCAAATTAAGCGACAATGAATGTACTCGTCATTCCCGGGCACTGAATTCTCTCCAGAATCTCATTTTATTTACTTACTGTCTCTCCCATTAATTAAATTTCGATGGCATTTCTTTCCTCCGGAGAGTTCTGCAAATAACTGTACAGTAAACATTTCATAAAGAAACTGACTCTGAAAGTCAGTGGAGACAATAGAAGTAGAACAGCAAGCACAAGGGATGAGAGGGGCCGGGGAGCGGAGGCTTTGAGGATGGTGGTGGACAAGGAAGGACACGCCGTCCAGATGCTCCTGGAAGAAGGACGTGCTGTCCAGCTGAGTGCAGTCAGCACACCCCGTCCCGTTCCCAGCTCCTGCGGGGTGGCCTCGGCTGCCGAGGACCACCCAGCCTGCCGTCTTACTTGCACCCAGTGACTGAGTACGTGGCGGTTCTGAGAGCCTGGCCATTTCAGCCTGAGCCCCCTTGGGTCGGCCCAGCCTTCGCCTGGCTGTTTTCTTGACCAATCCTGCTTCCTCCCGTCCTGTCTCACAGACAGTGACCCAAGTCAACATCTTGCACCCCCAACTGTTTCTATGTCTGTTTCTGGAGCACCTTTTTTTTTTAATTTTATTTTTTTATACAGCAGGTTCTTATTAGTTATCTATTTTATACACATTAGTGTATATATGTCAATCCCAATCTCCCAGTTCATCCCCCCCGCACCACCCCTGCACCCCCCTTGGTGTTCATTCGTTTGTTCGCTACATCTGTGTCTCTATTTCCGTCTTGCAATCTGGTTAATCTGTACCATGTTTCTGGATTCCACATATATGTGTTAATATACAATATTTGTTTTTCTCTTTCTGACTTACTTCCCTCTGTGCGACAGTCTCTGGGTCCATCCACGTTTCTACAAATGACCCAGTTTTGCTCCTTTTTATGGCTGAGTAATATTCCACTGTATATATGTACCACATCTTCTTTATCCATTCATCTGTCTATGGGTATTTAGGTTGCTTCCATGACCTGGCTATTGTAAATAGTGGAGCACCTATTTTTGTGTGACTATATTATTACTTAGTCAATCTCAAATTGTTTGGTATATAGATTATTTGCAAATATTTTGCAAATATAAACAGGACTGTAATTTATATCCTTGAAACTATGTCTTTCTCACATCCTAAGACAAGAGGTAACCTCGGAGCTAATCCCTAAAATTGGCTAGCACATTTTAAAATGTTAGGCACAGTTTACGGCTTTTAATATATGTTGGTAAATTGCCCTCAGCAGTGTTGAGCCTACCACCGCTCCCACCAAAAATGCATGAGGGCTGTGATATTGTGACATAATAAGACATGCATATTCTGCCGGCAATAACACCTAAAACCCTTGTCATTTCCTATCAAAGAGCTATAGGGGCATCTTTCGTATAATATTTAATTTTGCTTCCAGTTCCTGAAATAGCTCCAGAGGAATAAAGGTGAAGTGGGTACCTTTTGTTATTCATAAGAAATTGCAAGCACACCTGAGTTTATGTTAAAGAGGCGGCTATTGGAAAGGCCAGAGAATGGGCCGGTTGCCAGCAGAGCCAACCTTGGGACTTCATGAAATATTCATCCTCATCCCTCAACACTGGGAGACAGGAGAGGGGCTGGAGGTTCAACTGGCCAGTGGCCAATGATTTAATCAATCTTGCCTGAGTCATGGAGTCTCCTTAATAATCCTTGAACTGGAGCTTCCCTGGTGGCGCAGTGGTTGAGAGTCTGTCTGCCGATGCAGGGGACACGGGTTCGTGCCCCGGTCCGGGGAGGATCCCACATGCCGTGGGGGCGGCTGGGCCCGTGAGCCATGGCCGCTGAGCCTGCGCGTCCAGAGCCTGTGCTCCACAACGGGAGAGGCCACAGCAGTGAGAGGTCCGCGTACCACAAAAAAAAAAAAAAAAAAAAAAAACTTGAACCGGACTGTAGGGTTTGGAGAACTTCCAGGGTGCTGAATGCATAGAGGTGCTGGGAGGTTGGTCCATCTGGACAGGGCGTGGAAGCTCCATGCCTCTTCCCGCATACCTTGCCCTGTGCATCTCTTCCATCTGACCGTTCCTGTGATATATCCTTTTATAATAAACCAGAAATCTGGTAGGTAAACTGTCTCATGAGATCTGTGAGCCGTTCTAACAAATGAATCAACCAGAGGATGGGGTCATGAGAATGTCTGATTTATAGCCAATTGGTCAGAATCCCAGGGGACAACCTGGATTTGCGATTGATGTTTGAATTGGGGAAGGGAAGCCAGTCTTGTGGGACCGAGCCCTTCATCTGTGGCATCTACAGGTAGATAGCACCAGGATTGAGTTAAACTGCAGGACCCTCAGCTGATGTCACAGAATTGCTTGGCATGGGAAAACTGCCGCATTATGTGACCAGAAGTGACGTATTCAGTAAGCAGTGAATAAATGAAGTCGTTTTCCTTTACAAGGGCATAGGAGAGAGTCTATTTCTCTGAGTCCATGTTTTATGTTTATAAAGTTTTTCCATATACTGGAGATGGTTACGTTAGCTTTAATTTTCATTTCTTTGATTATTTAGCAAATTGAACATTTTTTTAAAGAGGGAAAACAGCAAAAGATAATGTTGGAACAAGCAAAGATTTTTTTAACAGCTCTGCTGACCTTAATAAACTGCACATATTTCAAGTGTGCAATGGGGTAAGTTTTGACATATGGATATACCTATGAGACCACCACCATAATCAAGATGATAAACATACTCACGACCCCCTAAAGTGTCCCCCCGACCCTCTTGTAATCCCACCTTCTCATTCCCCACTCCCATCTTGCCCACGACTCCCCAGGCAACCACTGATCTGCTTCCTGTCACTATTGATTAGTTTCGATTTTCAAGTATTTTATATAAAAGAAATAATTCAGTATGAACTCTACTTTTGTCTAGTTTCTTTCACTCCACATAAATATGTTAAAATTCATCCATGTTGCTGCATGGGTCAATAGTTCATTCCTTTTTATTGCTGAGTAGTATTCCACTGTATGGAAGCACCATCATTTGTTTTTCCGTTCATCTCTTGATGGACATTTGGGTGGCTTCCATCCTTTGGCTTTTATAATAAAGCTAATATAAGTATCCATGCTCCAGAATGTGTGTGGACATATGATTTCATTTCTCTTGGGTAAACAGAGTGACATGCCTGTGTCATATGGTTTTCATTATTTCAGGTCGTAAAATAAATCTGGTCTCCATTATTCCATCTTGGCCAGAAGCCTATTTGAGTGTTTTTCAGAGTGCCTGGTTTTTTTTTGTTGTTTTTTTGTGTTTTGTGGTAAGCGGGCCTCTCACTGTTGCGGCCTCTCCCGTTGCAGAGCACAGGCTCCGGACGCGCAGGCTCAGCGGCCATGGCTCACGGGCCCAGCCGCTCCGTGGCGTGTGGGATCTTCCCGGACCGGGGCACGAACCCGTGTCCCCTGCGTCGGCAGGTGGACTCTCAACCACTGCGCCACCAGGGAAGCCCCAGAGTGCATGTTTTTAAGTCAGGTAAATCAAAGGTAGGTTACCTTGGCTCTTATGCTGAACATTTAAAAACTCTTTACATTTGTATTTCATCTTTTTCTTTGCCTCCATTTGAATTGAATCCCTCTTCTTCCCACGCAAGAATATTCAGTTATTGTCCTTGCAGAGGAAGGCTTGCAAGGACCCTTGGAGTAGCAGCCTTCAGCCTCAGGGATTTTACAGTCTAGGGGTGGGAGTTGAGGTATGCCAGGCTGGAAGCTTCAGGCAGGGTCCCCCAGGACCTCCAGGCTAGACCTCACTAGACCATTGCTGGATGCAGAGCTATAGTCTTCATGAAGCCAGCTCTGAGCCTGGGCTGGGGTAGCCTCACTTCTGCCCTCATAAAACTTTTATTTTGTGAGACTGCTCTGGACACCCAAGCCCATAATTACAGCTAGAGAAAATATCAATATCTGGGGTTTACTAGTGGGCCTGGCAACTGACTGGGGCGATTCCAAGATGCCTAGATTCCAGGAAGTTCTGTCAATTCTGGGGCTCACTCTGGGCCCCCCACCTCCCCTTCAGTGAATTCCTAATCAGTCTAAGAAGCATATGAGTGGCTTCAGTACCAACCAGGGACTTTGTCTGGTGGGCCTGATGTTCAAGGTCCGTCACCCTGCCTGCTCAGCGACAGTTCCCTTTATTCCATGGCGCTCACTAACCACCAGCTCCCCTCCACTCTGTGCTAGACACCGTGCGAAGCCGGACCTCATTTCCGCCCCACCGTATCCTGTAACACATAGCTGTTACTCCCGTTACAGAGTTAAGGAAACTAGGGCTCAGAAAGGTCAAATAGCTCACTTAGGATCACTTCTCTAGTAATGGCAGAGGCAGGATTTAAAACCCAGTCTGAAATAATAATGGCTGAGAATTTTCCAAAGTGAAGATAGGCACCGAACCAAAGATTCAGGAATCTCAGAGTGCACCAGGCAGGGTACATACCTAAAAACCACACCTAGGTATATCATAGTCAAACCACAGAAAATCAAAGTCAGAAAGAACTTCTTGAAAAAAGCCAGAGGGAGAAAAAAATCTTACCTACACTAGTTCTCCCTTATCTGGGGTTTCACTTTGCACGGTTTCAGTTACCCAGGGCCAACTGCAGTCCAAAAATATTACATGGAAAATTCCAGAAATAAACAATTCACATGTTTTAAATTGCATGCCTTTCTGAGTAGTGTGATGAAATCTCAAACTGTCCTGCGCCATCCCACCCAGGAGTCCTTTTGTCCAGCACATCTGGTCCAGCATTTAGCAGCCATGGTGGTTATCAGATCAACTGCCACAATGTCACAGTACTTGTGTTCAGGTAACACTTATTTTGCTTAATGGCCCCAAAGCTCAAGAGGAGTGATGCTGGCAATTCGGATACGCCAAAGAGAAGCGCGAAGTGAAAAGGGGAAAGTTCTGGACTTAATAAAGAAAGAAAAAAATCATACGCTGAGTTTGCCAAACTCTATGGTAAGAAGGAGTCTAAACATAGACCTTGTAACTTTCATGAAGTTTAACTCAAAATGGATCATAGATATGAATTTAAAATGCAAAACTATGAAACTTCTAGAAGACCTAGGAGGAAATCTAGATAACCTTAGGTTTGGTGATGAATTAAAAGCACAGTGAGTTTTAGTTTTTAGCAATATGAAAAGCACAATACATGAAAGAAAAAATTGGTAAGTTGGACTTTATTAAAATTTCAAACTTCTGCTCTACAAAAGACGCAGCTCAGAGAATGAAAAGACAAGTCACAGTCTGGGAGAAAACATTTGCAAATCACATATCTGATAAAGGACTTTTATCTAAAATATACAGTGAACTCTTAAAACAAATGAAAAATGGACACCGCACCAAAGAAGATATACAGATGACAAATACGCATATGCAAAGATGCTCAACATCACATGTCATTAGGGAATTGCACATTAAATAATGAGATACCGCCACACACATTAAAATGGCTAAAATCTAAAAACGTGACAATACCAAGTGCTGATGAGGGTGTGGAGCAACAGGAACTCTCATACTTTGCTGGTGGGAATACAAAATGGTCCAGCCACTTTCTTACAAAGTGAAACAGTCTTAGCACACAATCCAGCCATCACTCTCCTTGGTATTTACCCACTATAGTTGAAAGCGTGTCCATACAAAAATTTGCACAAGAATGTGTATAGCGGCTTTATTCATAATTACCCAAAATTGGAAACAACCAAGATGTCCTCAAATAAGTGAATGGATAATCAACTGCTACATACATACGATGGGATGTTATTCAGCAATAAAAAGAAAAGAGCTATCAACACAAAAAGACAAGGAGGAAACTTACATGCACATGGCTCACTGAAAGAAGCCAATGTGAAAGGCTATATGCTGTAGGATTCCAACTACATGGCATTCTGGAAAAGGCAAAACTGTAGAGACAGTAAAAAGATCAGTGGTTGCCAGAGGCTTTGGGGGAGGGAATGGGAGCAAACAGGTGGAGCACAGGGGATTTTTAGGGCAGTGAAACAATTCCGTAGGATACTATAATTGTGAATACCTGATGTGCATTTGTCAAAACCTACAGAATGTACAACACCAAGAGTGAACCTTAACGTAAACTATAGAGTTTAGTTAATAATAATGTATTAATATTGGTTCATTAATTGTAACTATTAGTTATAAGTAGCATACCACACTAATGCAAGATGTTAAAAAAATAAGGGGAAACTGAGTACGGAGAAGGAGAGTATTTGGGAACTCTATACTATTTGCTCAATTGTTCTGTAAATCTAATACTGCTCTAAAAAATTAAGTCTATTAATTTTTAAAGTAAAAAAGAATCAAGGAGAAAATTAATAAAAGCATTCAATAAAATCAACTACACATACAACTAAACAAAACAAAACAAAAATAAAAAAACAGTCTGCCTGCTTCCAAAATTTTAACCATGTTTCTACAAACAACCTCAAATCCCACTTAGCTTGGCTGGGGTCTGGCTTTCCAACTTTGCTCATGCAAAGAAGGTGCTGGAGAAGGTGGGGTCCTGCTTCCACTCTACAGCTCTGAGCTTTTCCAAGTGCAATCTTCATAAAGCTTGTTTAAAAGCACAGCCTTGGGGCTTCCCTGGTGGCTCAGTGTTTGGAAGTCCACCTGCCAATGCAGGGGACACGGGTTCGTGCCCCGGTCTGGGAGGATCCCACATGCCGCAGAGCAGCTGGGCCCGTGAGTCATGGCCGCTGAGCCTGCGCGTCCGGCTCTGCAACAGGAGAGGCCACAGCCTTGGACCACGGGCCCAAACACTGATTCAAGGGGTCTTGGGCAGGACTCGAAAATCTGCATTTCAATGAAGATCCCTGAGGCCCCCTTTGAGGATCCTACAGCTGTCTGTGGTGGGACACTCCTTCACTGCAGTGATGTTGCTCTTCTTGATTTCAAGAAGAGAGCTTTTTGAAAGCCCCCTGCAGTGCTCCTGCCAAAAGACTGGCCCACCATGCCTGCCTGAGAAATCAGCATGCTCCTGGCATTTTTGGGAACAGAACACTGGGCTCCCCAGCTGCTGACCTTGCTGTGGTCCCAACATGCTTTGTGTCCAGGCCTGTGCAAATGATGCTATTTATTTGGTGATGCGATCCATCTTGCTAAGGACAGCCAGGCAGGACCTGGATACTGGGCATTCATTCATTCATTCCACAAATACGTCCCAGGTACCAATTATGGACTTGGGACTATGTGCTAATAGGTACTGGGCATATAGCAATGAACAGGACACGGCTCTTGCCCTCATGGAATTTAATCTAGCGCATAGAGCAGACAACTAAACGCTAACATGTGAGGCACGTTCTGGCAATGAAAGTGCAGAGTGCTGTGGGAGCAGATGTTCTGGAGGGAGCCTCGGCGGCAGGCGGCAGGCAGAGAGCATGTCCAGGGAAGCTGCGACAGGTGGTGTGGGGAGTTCCAGAGAGGAAGGTGGCACACAGAGAGCCTGCAGGGGAGAGAACCAGGAAATGAGGCTGAGGGAACCAAGGTAAAGCTCTGGTCACCAGGCTACATGGCAGGAGGACATGGTAAGGCCAAGCCAGAGCCCCGTGTCAAAGGACAAGGGCAGAGCAAAGACCAGAAGTAAGAGCCTTGTGCAGACTATTCTACTTGGAGCTACAGGACTTGCGGAACGGGAGGGCTTCTAAGAATACTGAATGAAGGACTTCCCTGGGGGTCCAGTGGTTAAGACTCTGTGCTCCCACTGCAGAGGGCATCGGTTTGATCCCTGGTCGGGAAACTAAGATCCCACAGACCGCGCCGTGTGGCCAAAAAATGAAATAAATAAAAATAATGAATGCATGAATGAGTGACCAATTCAGGGAAGATGGACCAGAAAGAAGGCAATTTGCCCTAAAGGACCTTTTCACTCTGCTACAGTGGTGTGTGGTTTTATTTTAGGTCCAACCTCTTTTGAGGATCTGATCAGGTGTACGGGTTCCCTCCCCAGAAAAATGCACATTTTCGAATACAATCAACTGCAGAGGATTCAGAGCCTCCCTCCCCCCTCCTCCAGGGAGCAGTCTATGAAACCGTCCTGATGACGTCCTGATATCTAAAGGAATGTTATGAGGAAGAGAGAATTTTCTACATGGGAAATATGTGTCCTAGGCAAATACTGGGAAAAGGAGATGGAGTTTGGCCTTATATGCATGTTCCAGGTGTCAACTGCCTTGTGACACTTACAGAAAGCAGGGTATCCTCCGACTAACATGGCTAGAAACTCAGTGTCAGTCATTCTCTGGCCTCCTTCCCTTCCCAAGGCCATATAAGATTCCTGGCGTTTTAAGGGTGTTTCGTTCTGCCACGTCTCTTGGAGGGCACCTAGGCTGCCCGTGGAGCTGGTCCTGCATTGCCAGCCTGGCACAGTAGCTGCAGTTGCTGGCCCCCAGCCGGGTCAGAGTGGTCCTTCGAGGGCTGGTGGTCTGCTGGCAGCTCCACCCACCCTGGACCAGGCTCAGCCCTAGGGGAGCCTCACCTGGACCTTTTACAACCCACCCACCTAAGGACGTGCCACCGTAGAGGGGACATCTTGAGGGGTCAGGTCCCTGGAGAACCTCCAGCCCACCATCCTCTTTCCCCGTCTCTGAGTACCCAACTACCTCCTTCCAGTTTGGAAATTAACTCTTCAACTTTCTCTGTCCCATTCCTTTCCCTTCTGGAAAAATCCAGCTCACTCTTTGTATTAGTCTGGCTTTTCCAGAGAAACAGATGTATCTGATTTATTATAAGGAATTGGCTCATGTGGCGGCAGAGGCTAAGTCCCAAGGTCTGCAGTCTGCAAGCTGGAGGCCCAGGAGAGCCCATGTGTAGCTCCAGTCCAAGTTGAAGTCTGAAGGCAGGAGGAGGCGGGTGTCCCAGCTGGAGGACGGTCAGGCAGAGAGACTGAGTCTCCGGTTCTACTCAGGCCAGAAATGGGTGGATGACCCTGCTTTACTCAGCCTGCCGATTCAAATGTTAACCTCATCCAGAAACTCCCTCAAGAACACACCCTGAATAACGTTTAACCAAGTATCTGGGCACCCCAGGGCCCAGTCAAGTTGACACAGAAAATCAGCCACCACACTCGCCTTCAAAAGCTGTGAGCCTGAATTACCAGAAAGGAGAGAGATCATCTTAGTTTGAAAAGTCCCGAAGCAGTCTGAACAAAGCCCAGGGTAATTCCTTGAGAGGCCATCGTGCCATATTAGATTGTTAGTAAATCACCAGCTGGTTATGAAACAAGCTGGGTCACAAGAGAAGTCCCTCAGGGGGAAATGGAGTAAGGGGTGAGATGGAAGAAAAAAGGGGAGTCGGGGGCTTCCCTGGTGGCGCAGTGGTTGAGAGTCCGCCTGCCGACGCAGGGGACGCGGGTTCGTGACCCAGTCCGGGAGGATCCCACATGCCACGGAGCGGCTGGGCCCATGAGCCATGGCCGCTGAGCCTGCGCGTCCGGAGCCTGTGCTCCACAACGGGAGAGGCCACAACAGTGAGGGGCCCGCGTACCGCAAAAAAAAAAAAAAAAAAAAGGGGAGTCGGAGCTTTCCAGAGCAACCCCCAGACCCAGGTGTCCACTGGGTCCCAATAGTGCAGTGGCCAGTTTGCTCTGTTAATAAATCTGAGTGAAAAAATAAGGACATGAGAAAAGAAAAAGAAATAAATTATTTAACCAGTTAACTAATGAGGAACATTTACTTTGTAGTCTTCCACTGTTAATTAAATGAATAACCTTCAAAAAATAAATAAATCCGAGTGACTGGGAGACCTGGGCCATCAACCTCTTCTCTGCTTCCTTTACGAGGAACCAAGATCCTGGGGTGAGTGGTAGTGGCCCCAGGGGTTCTCACTTGGCTACACACTGAACTCACCTGACAGTAAAACACAGACTGATTCCAAAAGTATTGTGTCAATGTTCTATTTATTGCTGTTGAACCTGTACTGTGGTTGTGTGGAAGAACGGCCCTAGTTGTAGGAAGGATGTGCTGAGGTGTTTAGGGACAAAGGGACGTGATGTAGCTCACTTTCAAATGGTTCAGGAAAAGTTTTTTTAACAGTGTGTGTGTGTGTGTGTAAAGAGAGACAGAGAAATGACAAAGCAAAAAGGCTAAAATGTTCACAAGCATAAAGGACATGTGGGTATTCTTTGGAGTATGTCTTAGTCTTGCAACTTTTCGGTGTTTGCAATTACTTCCAAGTAAAAGTTTAAAAAATGTTTTTAATCCTAATTCCCCAGTTCCACCCCCCAGAGGTTCTGGTTTAACTGGTCTGGGGTTTTCAAAGGCCCCGGGTGACTCCGCAGGACCCCAGGCTCTGGCCCTTGCTCTCCAGGCTCCTGGGCTCAGTGCTGCTTTGAACTTGTCTTTCGTGGAGCCGATCAGCATCTTAGCTCAAGGCAGCTGGGTGCCGAGTGGGAGAAAGACCCGTTTATATACGAGCAAGCACCCACTATTAGAGATCGGGGCTGCACTGAGAGTGTGCAGTGTGGCTGCCGAGTATTTACCGACCTGCCGTTTCCTGCAGGGCCCACACATCGTTGGTGATTGCTGTCACTTCTAACTGCTCAGCTGTTTGGGCTGCTTTCGTCCGAAGTGGCCTGTTTGCTAGAAAGCCCTACCAGAGGTCCCTGGGCAGGGCCTCAGTGATTCCGTACCACTCGCGATGGCTGCTGGGTGGGGCCTGCAGGCTGGGGGAGGGGAAGGGGGCGGGCATTGAAGGGAGGAGCTTTTATCCTCCCGGACCGGACCGCAGTTAGGGCAAGAGCTGGGGGCAGAGCTCAGGGGGCGACTTGAGAAGAAGCCCCAGGGGAACCCGTGATCCAACTGCGTGTTTAGCTGAGAGCCGTCGGGTCCCTCTTGCCACTTTCAATAATCAGAGATGCTGCCTCGTCCAGTCTGTCCATCACTTCCCATCACCCGTCCCTTGACACCAGGGACATGCATTTGTGAGGTGAGAAGGGCAGCGTCTGGGGATGCATAACAGAATCTTCCTCCGGGCCACAGAAGCCCTTAGAGGCAGCTCACCTGGAACTCATTAACTCCTCTTAAAATCGTGGTGCCGGCTGAGCTGACGCCCCTGCTGTGTGTGGTCCACTAAGAGCTGCCAGATCTTTGTCGGCACTGTGTCCTTCTCACCTTCTCAGCGCCGTGTTTTCGTGACTCGATTTTTGTGCCTATGTGGGCTTGGAGGCCTTGTTTTTATAGGACTGAATGGCCCTGCTCTGTAACCTGGAGCAGGTCCAGGACCTGGCAGGTGGCAGGTCAGGTTCCTAGAGGTCGGGGAGTACTCAGCAGAGCACCAATAAAAGGGTCTGAGTGGTGAGCGGGAGGCAGGGTATTGCATCCCTTCCTCACTAACTGCCCGGTGGTTCTTGGCGCTTGTTATACCCAGTCCCGTGTGAGTGTTTGATGGTCAATTCGTCTCAGTCTTCCTCACAGGCCCCCATCGTGCAGCCTTGCTGGAGGTGGGTGCTGAGTGCTATTGCAGTTCCTTGACAGGTGAGGACCTGGACAGCTGGCAGAACAGGCACGAAGATGTAAGGGCTTTTGCCTCTTTATGTAAAAAATGACTTTTTTTTACGTAAAATAAATGGTAGCGTTTTAACCGATTTGGGGCTTTCGCTGCTACCAAGTGAGCTTCTTTGACTCTCCTTCGGGCTCCACTGAAATGCAGGCTGTGTACACACTCCCTACCTCGAGTCCAGGTGCTAAGAACAGAGGTGAGACCATCCCTTCGACTGGGTGGGCCCTGGGCCCAGTGGGATTCATGGGACTGTGATAAGGGTGGGGGGAGGGCACCAAGGGAGGCCTGTCAGTCTCAGGGCCATCTTTCAAGATTGGAGAAAAAGCGCATGCCTTTCAGCACTGGGTTACTATTACTTTGTGATATAGTGTCTAATACCTTCATGCGTGTCGGCGAGTCTGTAAGTTCCAGTACAGTACAGGGGCAGAGTATTTTTCTTTTCTAACCCCACAGTGCTCAGGAAAGCATTGGGCTTACAACAGCCACTCATTTTAAATAAGTAAAAATAAGGACTTGCTGAATTGCGTCGCCTTGAATATGGTACATCTCTGATCCCATTTAGAGCTTTGCAGTGAAGTGTTAGAGCACAAGGGAGGGGCTCACAGCTGTCCGAGGCGTATTAAGAGTGAGACAGAGGAGAAAGACCAGAAAACATTTTTTTTTCCTTGCATAGCACCGAGTAGTTGCAGTCATTGGTTTGTGGTTGATTTAAGTACAATACATAGAAAACAATGCCCATCTTGCATCATGTCTCCAAGTCACTTGTGACTGCTCTTCCTTTCTTCTGGTGGGTCCCTGTTCCACTGTGGATAATAGTCTAGTTTCTTCTCAATCTCGGAAGCAGCCCAGTCAGCCTTGGACCTGTCTGGAGGGTGTGAGTTGGAGGGGTTACCCTTTGACGCACTTCGCCAAGAAAATCCGTCTCTTGTTACACATCTAATACGTAACTAAATGGCTATTCAGTGCAGGATCAATCTGCCCTACAATGTCCTCCACTCCCCAGAACGGACTGGAATGTTTAAAGCAGAGATGCCTCAAAGGAATGGGTAGGGTTGGAGGAGCAGTCTTAATAAAGTTTCCTTCTCCCAGTTATTTCCCCATGGTGTTGAAACCCGAGCATGGTTTGATCTCGTTTTTCCTGCTATTGATTTTTTTTGCTCAGTGGTGTCTTGCTTAGAGAGAATCCCGACTCAGTGGAGACCAGGTCCGTTGTCGGTCTGATTTCCTGTTCAACGGGCTGAACCGTCCCATTTGGGCAAATCTCACTGGGGCAACAGAACCGCTGTTTTCGAACTTTCTCTCCTCCATCATTCTCCTCTGATGTATTAGAGTTGTTGGTGATGAAGAAACTGATTTTTCCAATATAGAAACCTAAGCTGCTGGTCCCTAACACAGAAGGAGCGGGAAGGAGCAGAGTGAAATTACAACCCACAGGCAGTTTGCATCTGAGCTCACCAGCAGTAAGCACATGCCGTGTTATGCATAATAAAATCACAGCCTTGTAACTCTCTCGCTCTCAGGAGCGCAGAACGGTTTGCCAACATGATCATATCAGTCTTTTCAATATTTATGTAAGGCAGGCGGGAGGCTCTGATGCCTCTCCTCTCTGTGGACTTCTCCAGCCCCTATATAGAGGGAGGGGGTATGGGTTTCTGAAGAGCCCTCCTGCCTCAGCAGCACTTGGGCTAAACCTTGCCCAGTTCATTCTTCATGCTGCCTTTATATAAAAATACACAATGTGTGTGTGTGGGGGGGAATAATTAGGTCACATTATAATGCCTTGCTTTACCCATCCAGAAAGAGGAAACAAAATGTTTCCCAGGGATGCATCTCAGAGGGACTGAATACGTTAAAGACACTGAGTGCATCTCGGCCATCTGCTTCTGTATTTAGGTCTCCTTTGCACTCAGGCTACCCCAGCGTCGATGCCTGCTGTGTGCTGGGCAGCATCCTACTGGTGACATTCAATCCATCACTGGCCTCCAAAATCAGGGGCCACTGCAGCCCGACAGCAGGGACCCCCGCAGATCAACAGCAAAGAAATGCCTGTTTTCCATCAAGTTCGAGCCAGAGTCTAGTGATTCTGAAAAATTTTAACTCCTCTTTTTCTTTATTTCTCACTTCCTCCGCTCCTTTCTTATCCAAGGTGCCCTTTCTTCCAGGCTTTTCTTATTTTAATTGACCTTCAAGTTCTGCTGGATTTTCTCTTCTTCATGCTTTCTCTTCTCAACTCTTCCTTTTCTGTTCCTCTAATCATCTTTTTGCCATTCTTGTCCGAGGATATGAGCGAAGAATCGAACCCTTTAAGAAGACGACCCAGGACTTCCCTGGTGGCGCAGTGGTTAAGAATCCGCCTGCCAATGCAGGGGACATGGGTTCGAGCCCTGGTCCGGGAAGATTCCACATGCTGCGGAGCAACTAAGCCCGTGCGCCACAACTACTGAGCCCTTGTGCCACAACTACTGAAGCTCGCGTGCCTAGAGCCTGTGTTCTGCGACAAAGAAAAGGCACCACAATGAGAAGCCCATGCAGTGTAACAAAGAGTAGCCCCCGCTCGCCGCAACTAGAGAAAGCCCCCACGCAGCCCCAACACAGCCAAAAATAAATAAATAAATAAATCTTTTTTTAAAAAAAAAAGATGACCCAGTTTACATTCAGATTTGTGACCGTGTGGCTGCAGTGATCCTTTCAAATCTCTCCTTAGTTGCTGATCTGTTTGAAACCACTGATGAGCCTCCAGGTGGCAGGTCCAGAGAGAATGCTTCTGCTTCTGAATGTCTGAGAGTTAGAACAATTTCTCTTCATAGCAGTGTGTTTGGTCAAGTCAATCGTGAATAGTATTTGATTGTGATCATTTTTACTTTTTGACATAAAACATGGTTAAAGCTTGGATTGAATCCTGTCAGGATTACTCAGCCTTCCTGGGCAGGGTGTTTTTTATGTTTATACAGCTGACCCTTGAACAACACAGTTTACACTGCAAGGATCCACGTATATGTGGATTGTTTTCAATAGTAAATACTACAGCATTACATGGTCCATGGTTGGTTGAATCTTCGGATGCAGGAGGAGCTGTGGATACGGAGGGCCAACCGTAAATTATACATGGGTTACCATCCCCCAACATTGTTCAAGGGTCAGCTGTACTTGTTAACATATTTTTGGATCAAAGGGAAAAGAAATCACAGAGATTCTTGGACAAAGTTCTTTTAAAAGTTGTTTCCCAGTCAGAATGGGCATCATCAAAATATCTACAAACAATAAATGCTGGAGAGGGTGTGGAGAAAAGGGTACCCTCTTGCACTGTTGGTGGGAATGTAAATTGATACAGCCACTATGGAGAACAGTATGGAGGTTCCTCAAAAAACTAAAACTAGAACTACCATACGACCCAGCAATCCCACTACTGGGCATATACCCTGAGAAAACCATAATTCAAAAAGAGTCATGTACCACAATGTTCATTGCAGCTCTATTTACAATAGCCAGGATGTGGAAGCAACCTAAGTGTCATCAACAGATGAACGGATAAAGAAGATGTGGTACATATATACAATGGAATATTACTCAGCCATAAAAAAGAACAAAATAATGCCATCTGCAGCAACATGGATGGACCTAGAGATTGTCAGACTGAGTGATGTAAGTCAGACAGAGAAAGACAAATATCATATGGTATCACTTATATGTGGAATCTAAAAAAAGGGTAAAAATGAACTTATTTACAAAACAGAAGTAGAGTCATGGATGTAGAAAACAAACTTATGGTTACCCGGGGGATAAGCAGGGGGAAGGATAAATTGGGAGACTGGGATTGACATATACACACTACTATATATAAAATAGATAACTAATAAGGACCTACTGTACAGCACAGGGAACTCTATTCAATACTCTGTAATGGCCTATATGGGAAAAGAGTCTAAAAAAAAGAGTAGATATATGTATATGTATAACCGATTCACTTGCTCTACACCTGAAACTAACATGGTAAATCAACTCTTCTCCAATAAAATTTTTTTAAAATGTTGTTTCCATTTACTACATCGATGTATCTCAACTGGTCATTTGAAAAAGAAACTTTTCTTCTGTTGAACTGACACTAGGAACTCACTCCCAGTGCCATGACTCTCCCAGCCGCAGACACGGGAGGGGAGTTTCTGGAAGCAGGGGTCTTCGTGGGCTTGTTTATCTGTACCTCAGCCCCAGCACGGTGCCTCACACAAAGTAGGGGTTCAATAAACATTTGATGAGTGCATTAGTGAACAAGTAAACTGAGGTTGCCATGGAAGGTGCTGGAACCAAGTGCTTCGGAGCCTAATTTTCCACCGAGAGCAGAGGAAGGTTTTGCTAGAGCAACAGAAGACCAGGGAAAGCAGAAATCATTGTGGTCTTGTTCAGATACTTCAACCTATCGACCACCCAAAAAACACATTTCTGTATCGTACACTAAACATTTATAGCAACTTTTACTCTGTGCCGCACACTGTGCTAAACTCCAGGGGTACCAAGATACATAGAAGCTTGTCCCAATCCTCAAAGAGCTCTTGGTATAGCAAGCAAATGAATCATTTTGTTGAAAATGTTATACTCCCACGTATTAAATTTTGTACTGAAATGAATCGTTTTATTATTAAAAAATCTGATAAACCAGTTTGAATTACCATTCTGTGTGTGTCTCTGTTTCCTAAATCTTTGCTCCGGATTAGCACAAGAACGACAGCCTGTTCTCATAGACGGCACCTGGAGGAAACACTCTCTTTGGATGGAGTCCATATTTCCTTTTTCTCTTTGATTGTTCGCTCTTTGTCTTTTGCATATCTCGGCATCATTTCTCCCCAGCTGCACCTAGAATCGTAGATGGGAGCTGTCACTGGTAACCTAGCAACCCTTCTCATTCATATTTGTCTCAGAAGGAGCAGGCATCTCGTGAAGACCTTGCCAATCTTACTCGTGACCTCGTTGTTACTTAAGGGAATGGTCGCTGCTCTAGAACTAGCCCTGAGAAAAAGGCTGGGGCTTTCACTAAAGAGTCCAGAGTAGTCCGTCTGCTTAAAAGTACTTTGATCGATATACGTATGGACTTGGGCTCCACGTGGTTAGGCTTCCGGTGGCTCTTAGCAGGACCACTTCAGGTCTGGCCCATCATGGAAACCTGGCATCTTGGAGATGAATAAGACCTTAGACAGCAAACATCTTGCCAGACCCTGGAACTCTCTCCTCAAAGTACTGACAAATGTCCATTTGCTTATGCTCTCGTGGGCAGCAAAGAGCTCTCTATCTCTGGAGAGTGTCATTTCCCACACCCAGCACTTTAGTTTGAGAGAAAGCTTTTTTTAGAAAGTTGATTTCCTATACTGAGTTAAAGTCTCCTCCAGGCCACTTCCTTCCTTATTTACTTCCTCAGCCCTTCCCTTGACATTTATTCACTCTTTGCTCTAATTCTGTCTTTCACGAAAATAAAACCCATCCATTCCTTCTCCCTCACCACAACTCCTCCAATATTTGGAGACAGTTATTATTTCTTGGTTTTCTCCCTTCCAAGCTAAACACTCAGCACCTCCCCCCCAAGTTTATGCCTGGCATTTCCAGAGCCCAGCATCTATACCTTTCTTCTCTAGTTACATTATTGCACCTTATGATTCATCTTAAATTGCAGCGCCTTGAATGGAACGTGCTTTTCAATTGTTATCTGACCAACATACATTGTTGCTATTACTTATGATCTGGACACTGTATTTCTATTGAATAGAGCCTACAATTATATTAGCTTTTCAAAGGTACCACGTCACTCTACTGTATCCCATTAAGCTTTTGGCCAAAGGAAGACTCGAGGTATTTTTTTTTAAAGGAACTGCAGGTAAACCAGGTCTCCCCTGTTATGCTAATGGGCCTCTATTTCTGGACCTAAATGTGTGGTCACAATACCAGCTATATCGACATAAGGGAACTGTTTTCTTCAAATGCATCCCAAGCTCGTTTCTGGCCTCTTCCTCTAACCCCAGCCCCTCCCCTCTCCCCCTACCTGCCACCTGGAATGTGAGGTCTCCAGCCTCAGTGGTCCCACCTGGGCTGAGACATCTCTACTTTTTAATTCTACCAAGTACCAAGCACAGACTGTGGGAGAAGTCAACTCCCAGGTCATGTCTGTTGGACGGCAGAACGAATGCGTTGTATGAGTTTCTTCCCAGGACAAGTCAAGGTTGTCGCTTGATACATAAACCCCTCTCATGTCTTGTGTCCTGTTTCTTTAGATGACCATGAATTCATTCCAATCATGGAAAACCCCTACATTTCCCAGAGGACTTTGAGGAATTTTCCCTCTAAAGAAAGGGATTGGGTGACCATGCTTGTTATTGTAACCTAGCTGGTAGAACTACTCTCCAAGCACAAGAGTGGGAATATTATCATTCCAATATGTTGGCACAAAAGAACAGATGTAGAGAGAAGCCCATTGAACTTAACGGTAACCTGGGGCACCAGCAATGGGAACGGGTTATGGGGAGAGCCATTTCCAGGGGTGTTTCTGTCCTGTTTATCACAAACCAGGCCTTGGGAAAATGCTTGCAATTATCTAAACTAGCAAATATTTGCTCCAAAAGAGAAGAGAGAGGCAGATTTTATTGTCCACCCTGTATCCATGATTGTCAAAGCACTTCTTTTTCGAAGGTCATGTGACTTCTAACAGCCCTCCGCCCCTCTCCCCAGGCCCACACCATGGAGGGAGCTGGAATTACTGATATTTAGGGAGTCCTGGAGTCTGCTCCAGCCGTTAGTGACTCTGAACCCAAAAAGTATTCAAGGAAGGGTTGGTAATTACCGGGTGGAGTAACGGTTGTGCTAATTTGGTCCCTCAGCCAGGTTCGTACTGGGCTGCCCAAGTCATTTCCCTTAGATGCCTACAGCTAGCACAGTGGTCTGCACACTGAGACCGCTTGTCTGTAGAAATCTGCAAGGGCTGTGCCTCACCTCGTACTGAAAAGGCAACAGGGTAGTCCCTTAAATAAACAGAGGAGAGGAAACCTTCAGAAAGCAAGAAAATGGATATGTTTAGGTCTCAGAAGAAATCAAAAAGGAAATGAGTTTTCATTTTACTTTAGCTGTCCAGGCGACTCCAAATCCTGGAATGGGGATTCTTGACATCTTGTGCATTTGGGATGGACAAACCCTTTCCCCTTTGGTAAACAAAAGTTTGTTTTCTATGTCTGTGAGCCAGTTTCTGTTTTGTAAATAAGTTCATTTGTGTCATATTTTAGATTCCACGTATAAGTGATGAGATAAAATATACTTTTGATGAGAAGCTATTCCCAAAAGAGCAGAATGTATTTAGTGAGCTACTACTATGTGCTCAACCCTGCAAGACATAAAGGGAAGAAGCGTTTTTTCATGAACAGATTTCCTCTGGACTTCCTTTATTCACGACACTCCATTCATTAGGAAATTGAAGGTATGAACAGATGCTCTTTTTCTGGACTACCATGAAACACTCTTACACAAGTTCATGAAATCTAGAAAGGAGCCCACAATATCATATTTGTGTTATGACTTTCAAAATCCTCCAGCACTGAGGCATTTTTATAAGAGCTGGGGCAGGAAGGCCTTGGCTTTACACGTTCCCTTTCTCCTTGATCTTGTCCACTTTCTGGAGAGATACTAAGCCCAAGGAGATGACACACTGCGGGGCGGCACTGAGTAAAAAGGAAAGGAAAGACCTAAATATTCCACACGTCGCCGACTGTTCACCTCTGCAGGGGGGTGGGGGGTGGATGGAGAATGTGAGGCTCTAAGGACAAGCAGGGCAGCCGCAGGCAGATTCCTGAAGGCTCTCGTGTCTGCTTGGGAGCTAAAGAAGTCTGAAAACTTGCAGCAAATTGTAGGAGTTTATTTTCAGTAGCTGAGTACATTTTTAAGAGCAACTGAAAAAAATATTATGCATGAGACTGGATTGTGTGGGGAGAGGAGTGGAGGGGTGTAAGAGAGAGAGAAAGAGAGAAACAGAGACAGAGACAGGCAGAGAGAGAGAGACCCCTCCCAGGAACCCACGTCTGGTCCCTTTAGGACATCAGGCCAAAGTGGTTAAAGGAAAGGGGGAAAGAGCCACGGTGTGGGTGGGGGGAATCCAGCATCTCCCTTTCTTTAATAGTTAAAGCCTTTTTCTCTAGACCTAGGATCCACTGAAATAGGTTCATCTTGAGTTGCAAATACCCCTGTTTCCTGTGGTCATAAACCACCCATCGTGAGGCTTGCAGAGCCAGGTGGGATAGACACACGCCACTGGCCAGTCCCGGGTACGTCAGCACATGGAGAAATCCACAGGAATACTTGGGGTGTCCCAAGTCAAGGGCCCTCAGAGAGCACCAGACCCCCTTGCCTGCACCTGTTCAGTCGGGCAGAGACAGATCATCGAGAGACCAAGGCTATAACTTCAGAGCTCAGGGTAACAACCAACCAGAGAGCATGAACCATTTAACCCAGAAGCTGAAAATAACACCCGTCATTTACTCCCAGCTTCCAGACTGCCCTTAGCTCTCAAACAGTCCCTCGAGCCTTTCGGAATTTCGGTACACCACAGTCTCAGTGTTTCCGCTTCCTGCCTGTGCATCGCCCCTCTGAGCTCCCCTCCTGACAGGGAAAGGGCTGGTAAGAACGAGGAAAGTCGTTTTCCCTCAACAGCTGCCTGGGACTGGCTAGGCCTTGAAGCAAGAGTAGGGTTTTACCAGTCAGAAAAGAGAGGAGATAGAAACATCAAATTCTGAAGCCAAGAGCGCCCAGCAGGGTCGTCAGGCAGGAAAGGGGAGGCCTTTCTGTTACTTCTCAGTAGTCCTGCTTGGGTACATGTCAACCTGGGAGCTTAGACCAGAGGGGACCTGGGAACACACTTAGCTCAGCCATCCTTTTACAGACAGGCAAGCTGGGGCCAGGGAAGGGCAATGGATTTCCTGAGGACGGCTGGCTGGCTGCTGATGGAGAGAAGCATGGAGTCATGCAAAGCCCTGGTATGAACAGGAAGAACACGCACTAACACGAGCATTGCTTAACGCCTGCAGCGTTCTGCCCACCTATAGCACCTCACTGGGTATTGTGTTTGTCTGAAACTAAGAGAACCTGTCAGGGTGAAATGATGTAAGGAGAACTTTCAGGGCTTTGGAGGTGGTCTTTTTCAGGGTAATTCACATTGAACCAACAATACAGAAAGTAGGAAGAAAACACTCCTGGGTAAGGAAATCTGTCTCCTGTATTTATATGCTGAGCACTTTTGTTTAGAGGAGTAATTTTTTTTTTCTTTGTGGTACACGGGCCTCTCACTGCTGTGGCCTCTCCCGTTGCGGAGCACAGGCTCCGGACGCGCAGGCTCAGCGGCCATGGCTCACGGGCCCAGCCGCTCCGCGGCATGTGGGATCTTCCCAGACCGGGGCACGAACCCGTGTCCCCTGCATTGGCAGGTGGACTCCCAACCACTGCGCCACCAGGGAAGCCCTAGAGGAGTAATTTTATGTCAGAAAAAAATTGGGGAAGCATCTGTGTCTATAAATGATTAAAAAGATGTGTGATCAACAAACGCCCTCTTTTCCTACAACCAGGGAACAGCCCATTCCCTTTGTTGAAAGGCGTCTGGAAACCTTGCCCCTGGGAAGGAAACTGAGCATTGATCATTGACACCCACAGTAACCACACGGCACATTATCTACATTTTGGGGTGACTTTACTTTACTGGCTTTAGATCCAGCTTCCAGAGTAGAAAGCAGGGTTCTAGTCTCAATCCAGTTAACGGGACTTCAGAGGTTTTCCAACATTTCTGCCACCTTTTCATTACATTAGTGCAACTAAACAGCACCAGCCTTAACGTACTTTGCCTCAGAACAAATGAGACCAGGGACTTGGGAACCGGAAGCCGGGGCATCAGCAGAGCATTCCTTTGGTCCAGGTTGACATTATTTCCTAATGGGCGGCGGTTTTTGTTGATGGCATTTGAAACTCACTGGCTGGAGCCTTTGACCTCTGTGGTGTATGTGGGGTCCATCCACTGACAGTAATGACGTATGACTTCCGGGTGGAGGGAGGGCGAGAAAAGGAGCTAAAGCAGCCCTTCACGTCTCTGAGCAGACATGAAAGGGCTTCAGAGGTGTCTGAGAAAAAGACATGGGTGATCAGGAAAGAACAATGTGTAGCTTTTAACAGAAGTTCAGAGCTTCCCGCTGGCGGAATCACGTGTTGGAAGGATTGCACGAGGGTGGATGGAACAGGACCCGAGGCGGCTCCCAAACAGAGGGTCACAGTTCCAGGCACTTTGCATGGTCACCCCCTTATTTCTTTCTTAAGTTTTGCAAAGCGAGGTCCCAGCCCTGCTCTGGCCCCTCTCCAAAGCACCTAATCATTCAGCATAGATATATGTATGTATAACTGAATCACGTTGCTGTACACTTGAAACTAACATCACATTGGAAATTAACGATACTTCAATTAAAAAATTAAAAAAATTTTTAAAAGAAGCAAATAAACAAAAACCCTCACACAGTTTCCCTGGCCCATTGGGCTCCCCTCCCTCCTCCTGCCCCCAGCTCACAATCCTCTTTCCTGGAAAGGATCTCACATTAGCATTTTGGGGTCTCTTTACCTTCTGGGAGAGATATTAGCATACAGATTAGCATATTACAATCCAATTACTTCTTAATCCCAGGCAACCCCAGCCAGATTGGGGTTATTCTTAATTTGCATAATTTTGGCAAATGGGTAAGAGACACCATGGGAAACCACGGCGTTCTAATGTATCTTTAAGTAAACACAGCGAAGGCTTGCTTTAGAGAGGAATGTGGTTTGGAAACAAATAAAAAGGTAAGATGTAAAAGGAGCACGTGGGGATTTTATAGAGAGAGAACAGCCCAGCTCTTTACCAAGGCTGAGCTCCGTTCTTCCCAGACAAAGAAGCATGAACTAGGTAAAATTACCTGTGATCCCTTCCAGCCTCACAGAATGCAGTGTGGTTTCAGGAAAATAGAGTTTACTGAAAGAGTTCGATGGTGGCAGAGGGGCTAGCTTAGCACTGTCTACTCTGTAGGTCTTTGTGAATGAAGTCCAAGTGGAGATGCTGAATAGCTGTTGGAGACTCTCCATCCTCACCCTCCCAGGAAGCTATGTGGCTCCCAGGACACTATGCTCTAAATAAAAAGTCCAGACAGGTGTGTAGGCCAACACATGGATGGTCAGTGTAACAGAATACAGTTATCCCTTGGTATCCTCAGGAGATTGGTTCCAGGACCCTGGGGATACCAAAGTCCACAGATGCTCAAGACCCTTATATAAAAAGGTGTAGGGCTTCCCTGGTGGCGCAGTGGTTGAGAGTCCGCCTGCCGATGCAGGGGACGCGGGTTCGTGCCCCGGTCCGGGAGGATCCCACATGCCGCGGAGCGGCTGGGCCCGTGAGCCATGGCCGCTGAGCCTGCGCGTCCGGAGCCTGTGCTCCGCAACGGGAGAGGCCACAGCAGTGAGAGGCCCGTGTACCACGAAACAACAACAACAAAAAAGTTGTAGTATTAGCATCCTCCCTATGCGCTTCCTCCCACAGACTTTAAATCGTCCCTGGATTACTTACAATACCTAATGCAATGTAAATGCTTTGTAAGTAGGGGCCAGTGCACAGCAAATTCAAGTTTTGCTTTTTGGAACTTTCTGGAATTTAAAAAAAAATATTTTCCATCTGCAGTTGGTTGAATCTATGGATGTGGAACCCGAAGATACGGAGGGGCCCCCTGTAATTGAGTTGCTGCTACCCCAGAATAGGCATGTTGTTTAACTACCATAAGATCTCAAGAATTTATTGTAAACCTACTACAGGAAAAGAGCTATACTAAGTAGAACCTAATTTTCTGCTGAATCTTTTTTTGGATCAGCGAGAACAGGAGATCAAGAAAGTTCCTGTTGAGGGATTAGAATCTACATATAACCAGCAGGATTTTCTCAGAGAAGGCATAATGGGTTTTCCAGTGTTACCCGGATGCTGAATACCTACGAGTTTTCACTCCCTATCAAACTTGAAGCAGGATTATGACTGAAATACGTCCCCAAAGAGAAAAATCCACTTCACAAAGTATTAGTGAGCACTGTAGATTTTACTGAAGACTCTGTTCAGGAGATGAAGAGGAATTTCTGGAACACAACAGCCAGCCTTTCACTTTAAAATTCCTTATTAGACATCTCTCTCCTTGTCTTTGTTCGTGGCCTTAAGGATTACTTCCTTAAATTCTTCACTGATTTAACAACTTTGTGGGATTCGAACTCTGATCCAGCGCTGTGCTGAGAGCTCCCAGTATTGTGGCGGAGCCAGATACAGGAGTGGGTACCCCCCAGAGGAGATTCACGGTTGCTGGCTACTAGTGAAAACGCATGGAAGACATGCGAAGCAGGGGCGGAGGCTGTGCTCGGCGTGGGTTTGCAGTGAGGGGCAGCAGTGACACGAGATGGGACCCTAGGTGCACTGAGATCCCGGAGCTTTGCCTTGGTCTGCGGAAAACAGAAAGCCATCAGAGGATCTATTTACTGTTCTGATTTTCATCTGCGTTTTTTTTGTCCTGGCCTCCACACACTCAGGAAACATATGATCAGCCTCCTCCTGCCAAAAAACTGTCCTATGTTTGAAAACAATGGTATTTCACCCCAGGATCTTTCCTCTTTAGGTTAAATAGTCCTGATTCTTTAACCTTCGCTTCTGGGACCTCTTTTCCATCACACATTCTGTGTTTTCCCTTGTGTCACTCTTTCCAGATTGTGTCAAGTTTTTCTGTATCTTTTGAAAAGTACAGTAATCAAGATGGCATGTGGTTGCCTGAGGTCTAGCGGGGAAGCATAACAAGATGACTGTTTCTCCTTCCCTTGAATACAATTTTCTTTTTACTGAATTCTAGAATCACGGTGGGGTATTTCCCCCACAATGCAGTTGGCCTATTTCCCAGCTTGGGATCAGGGATGAGTTCTAGGCCTCTTTCCCCCAGATTTTTACCTGCTAGCCTCCAGCCAGCCTGCACATGAATCGGCACATTTCGGTCCAAGTGTACCCCTCAGTGTTACGAGACAGGATCCATTTTGTTTTAATCACCTTAGTTTATATTTTACATTAAATCTCTTGTAAGTCCTGGATCCCTTCCCTTCTGTCCCCTAAAAATCTGGTTTTAAAAATAGAAAAGATAGAAAATAGAAAATACTGGGTGTCTTCTTTTGATCATGATTTGCACAACACATTAACTAAAAGTCTGAAGCAGCTGAGAGACAAGCTCTGGGGATGCCTTATTAACATGTGAATCACCAGCGCCAAACTTAATCATTTCTGATAATGATGTAATTCCCTCTTTTCATGCTCCCATCCTTTTCCCTTCCTTAAGGAATATCTTGCCCGTTGCGTCTTTTCTGAACTGTTGCTGTTGGGATTTCTGCAGTTATTTTGAAGCCCACCCAGGATTTGTGACCTCCCGACCTCTGGTTTCAGGATCTTCCGTGATCTCCACTAAGACAACTGTTAATTTGCCAGGTTTGCAAGGTCTTCTCTTTTTTTTCATTTGGGTAAAATTAATTTCCTTCCTTCCTGGTGTAAATGTAGTTGATCTCATTTATCCTTGTTGGGAAACTGTAATGGTGTTAATTAAATTAAGGGTTTCACACTGATTTGGAGGAGCTCCTTGTGGGGAGGAGTTGCCCAGAGATTTGCTCAGAGACTGATGAGCAAGTACAGAGGACGTGGAGAGTGAACAGTGACATGAAGACAGAAAAACGAAGCCTTTTTGAATGTGTGAACAGCCATTAGGTTCAGAAAATCGGTTTGCATGTGAATTTTAACTGTGAATTGAGAATCACCTACTGTGTAAAGTTCAGTTGCTGAGAAATTCAGAGAACAATGCTGCTCTTTTTTTATTTTTTATTTTTTTGCAGTACGCGGGTCTCTTACTGTTGTGGCCTCTCCCATTGCGGAGCACAGGCTCCGGAAGCTCCGGACGCGCAGGCTCAGCGGCCATGGCTCACGGGCCCAGCCGCTCCGTGGCATGTGGGATCCTCCCGGACTGGGGCACGAACCCGTGTCCCCTGCATCGGCAGGTGGACTCTCAACCACTGCGCCACCAGGGAAGCCCCCAATGCTGCTTTTTTTAAAAAAAAATCATAACTAGAAAAATGTGGAAGGGGAGATAGTACACAGTTGTTTTTTTTGTTTCCCCTCCCATTAAAGAAAAAGAAAAAGCCTTAAAAAGAAGGGAGTTATAAGAAAAGCTAAAAGAATTATCCCTAGGAAATTTTCATTTGCTAGAGGGCATTTCTAAAGAGAACATTCAAGTTTTCAAAGAGCTTCTCCATCTGTCTGGCTCATGGGAACCCTGGCAGGTGGCCAGGTGCAGCCACCCCTGTTCTGTGGTTGAGGGGACTGGGGCAGAGAGGGCTGAGGGAGCTTGTCCCAGAGCCCAGAGGGAAGTAGTAGCAGAACCAGAAATGTGCCCATCTTCTTGCCAGTACCGCCATGGCTCAGCGCCATGATCCAACCCATCCCACTTCCCCCACCCCTACCAAAGGTTTTCTTAGACGGAACCAAGATGGAGACCAGAAGCCCCATGGGAGGCAGCTGAGACATTGTGTAATGCTTATGAGTAAGGGTTACCACTCTTTTGAAGCTATTTCTCCCCTAGAGCTGAGGCAGCTGGTGACACGGTGCAGGAAGGCCGTGCTGAGAGATCCGAGCAACACAATGAAGGAAGATGGAGACGTTGGCAAGACAGTTGGGGGAATTCGATGGGAGAGGAATAAGCGGCTCGTCAAGCTTCATACACCTGAGTGACTTAGCCGGAGAACTCAGTGGCCACCTTCATTCATTTATTCATTGATTTTTCCCAACAAATGTATAGTGAGCACCAGCTATGCGCCAGGTACTGTACCTAGAGGGTAGGGTACCAAGGGGCATGGACACAGTCCCTGCCCTCAGTTTATGCCCAGAACATCTTGGAAGGACAGCGGAGGCAGTGACCGCGTGGGTTTGGGTGAGGTCTCACCGGTGACATCCTAGTTCTACCATCCTGAGTCCTCCCTCAAAGCCCCGCCTTCATCCGTCTGTTCATCCCTCACTGATTTAACTGATGCTCCCTGAAAACTCCCAAAGCACAACGCCTGGTGCCAGATACTCCTTGGCAGTTCCGTCTTTAATGAATTTCTCCTGCTTAGGACATCCTCTGAGCTATTGTAAAGGCAGGAAGGATGCCCTTTTCCACTCACAATGCCTCATCCATTGTGGGGAGTTTGCAGATATTTTCATTGTTTTGGTTCCCGGCCAACTCATAGTCACGATCTTTCTCCCTCTTAATTACTTTCTCTTACGATTTTAGTTGATCCTCAAATCCCTAAAGATGGATCCTCTCTTTTTGGAGATTTTGCACATCGTATTTCCATAACAGTTACAAAACCATTGGGTGATTCCAGGAGTTCTGGTCTTCCTTTACAGGACTTAAGCAAGATCTTCAACCAGACCTAAGGGTGCCTGCCTACCTGAGGTTAGTAGGTCACAGCAAAGCAACCTAAACAAAACTGTCACCTCCATTTCCACGTTATCTACAGATCCACCATCATATTTACTCTCGACATGGTCACTGCGTGAACAATCCTATAATAAAAAAAATAGAAACAGAAAAAGAAAAAGGGGAAAGGAAAGCCTCAGAATGCCACCACCTGAGCCAGAACCTTATTCAATTATTTCCATGTCATATGTAATTCTACACAGTTTCAGGTTTACTTTGAAAGAACTTTGGGTTCTTGAGTCAGACTTGGATCTCAGATTTGAATCCCCACCCTGATAACTATTAGCTGTGTGACTTTGGGCAAATGACTGAACTGCTCTGTGCCTCAGTTTCCTCATCTGTAAAATGGGGACGACAGTAGTCCTACCTCTTAGGATTATTGTGAGTTAATACAGATAAAGTACCTGACAGGTAGTGAGCACTCAAAAAAATGTCGGCTGTTATGACGAGGAAAGACAGGGTACCTGGGCAGGGTTGACAAATGAACGTAGGTTTGTGTCGTTGTAGTGACTGCTGTGTCCGAGCAGCCCTGTGACTGAACGTTGCCCTGAGGATCTGGGGCAGTAAACACGCAGTGCAAGTGAGGAAGCCCAGGGAAGGGAAAGACATGGGAAGGGGCTGAGGTCTGGGCCCGGCTGAGGTATCTCCCCAAGCCTCCAAGCAGCAGGAAGGAGGGGAAACTAAAGGAGGTGGAGCCATTAAAGAGAGGACCTAGGGGAGGGCAGGGCCAGCTCCGCCCCCTTGGTACCCTCGTGTCCGCCGGCCCTGACAACTGGCTCCCATTCCTGGAATTATTCACATTTAGGGGGATTGGGGAGGGTGGGGAAGGCCTGGGCACAGACAGGATGAGACTGGAGAACATTCCCTAGCTGAGCTGGGCTGGGTTATTAAAGGGAAAACGGACGCTGGAACCCAACTGGCTCATGTGCTTTTTTGTGCTGATCGAAATTCACGGAACACCAGCCACCATCTGGGTTGAGAGGTGATGGTTTGGATGATTCGGTTCTGACTTAAGAAAGCGAAGAACCCAACTCCCTGGGCCCCACCTGTCTGCCCCTGGCTCTGGTTAGCTATAGGGAAGGGCACACGTGGAACCCCCAAATAATGCCACACACACACCTGCTGGGCACTGGCAAGGAGGGGATCAATCTTCTTCTCTGCCTAAGAAAAAAAGGTCAACAAAAGCATCCCAGGACTGAGCTTGTACACAGTGTGAGAAATAAGAAAGATATATAATATATATATAGTATGTATATATGTATATATATATACTGTATGCATGTATATATGTGTATATATATGTAACAAGTTTTACATTTCTGACCCAAGGAGTAATTGTCCATTCCGTGTGTAGGCAGACCTTCCAGATGCTGCCAGGGAGTTCTTTATCCCCATCTGTCCGTCCATCTGCCTCTGTCCCTCCAGCCATGAAGGAGACAGAGAACGTTCCTGACAGAGCCTAGTAGGTCTGTCTTAGTACATGAGCATCTCACAGAGAAGAGCCAGTCTGGACCTGGGCTATTTCATTATTGCTGTCAATATTCAGAATGTCTCCTGGGCTGGCGACATGTGGTTAGATAATAAAGCGTGCTGGTGAAATGCTTCAGGATATGATTAGAGAAAAAGAAAGGAAGAGAAGGCAACGTGCTATGGGATGGGGGTGGGAATTGGGCAACTCTAATATTCCGCTTAAGAAGGGAAACGGGAAAGGAGAAAAAATATAGACCCTATAGCTCATCTAAAGTGAGCCAAACTGGATTCTAAACCACAGCACTTCATGCAGTAAACACTGTGTAATTCAAACAGCTCTCAACACAGAAGTAGGACTGAGTGACATGGGATGCAGACATAACGGAGCAAGTATGGGCCCCGTCCTGATGGGGCTGAAACGTTAATAGTGGCATGAAGGTAAGGGAGGCTCTCTAATTGCACTCAGAAAGTTAGAGGATTAAATATTCCCCCAATCGGAAAAGGGCAGAGGGGAGGTGAAACGAGGTTGGCAAAATGTTGATGAATGTTGAGTATATGATGGAGGGTGGGGTCACTGCCCTAGTCTTTCTAGTTTCTTGTATGTTTGGAAATTTCCCTGATAACGGTTTTTAAGTGGTGGGGAAGGCAGAGGAAAGAGAAGAAAAGCTACACTTCCATATTTTATTGGAGCAAAGTTTGACCTTGTTAGTGGGTTTGCGTTGAGCATGCTAGGGAAGGGCTAACTGTATTGGCTGGAGACCAGTAATTAATTAGAAGTGGAACAGAAGGGTAGCAAAAACGCTAAGAAGAGGAGAGAATCTCAGTGAGCAGGAGAGATTCTGGAGTAGACACCTGGGGGGCCCTGAGGGCCCGTGAGAGTGAAAGAAACTACGAGAAGAATACCAGACTCATTCATTCTTTCACTTCTGTGCTTCAGTTTCGTTCCAGGCCCTGAATCCAGCATCTTTGCCCTCACGGCACTGACATTCCAGGGAGGGGGCAGGACTTCAGGGATGTTCCACGGAGTCTCTCGGCTGGGTTTGGGGGATCCCACCTCCTCCATTCAGCCCCTGATACAGCTTCTGGTCACTCCTTGATCCTTTTACCCAGGATGCCAGACCAGGCAGTTAGGGGTGAGGAGTTGGGTACCAGCCATCAATGTCATCTTATTCCACTGAGAAACTGAGCTGTTCCCCTCCCTTCCTTTTTAGAGGTTCACGAAAGCCAGACCACTCAACCCGGCCGAAAAAGAACTGGCCAAACCCCGAAGAGTTCGCTTCATGGCCCAGAACCACCTCTGATGTCACCGGGACAGTGCTGGAGAAGGCCACGCCGGCACGCGAGGCACCTTGAGCTTACCACCCATCAGAGCTTCCCCTTTCCAGTGGGAACATTTCACAGGGGTCAGAAGCTGCTGAAGGAAGGTCCCGATCCTCCCTCCACACCTGGACCTTAACTCAGCTTGCGCTCTCCCCTGGCACCTGCCAGCCTCTCTCCACGCCCACCGCCCACCCCAAAGCACAGCTCTCGGCCGGGAGGTCCTCCCCGCTCTGCTGTGCGTCGGTCACCCCCCGCTGGGGCTTCCCTAGGCAGGGAGGCTGGAAAGGTTTCCAGAGTGGAAACGTGATCAGCTCCCGAAACAGGCGGTCCCAGGAGGCATCTGCTCCACCCCACCCAGGTCCAGCCGAAACGTTCAAATGAGAGCTCCTTAGCCAGATAGGTGGAAAACTGCTGCAGGGCTCGTTTGTCAGCACAATAATGAGAAGCCCCAGTGTGCAAAGCCCGGTTTTATTTTTAACACTTCAGAGCCAACACCTCCAAACACCTATACAGTCAGCTGCGGGGTTGGGGGGGGAAGAGGGAGGGGCCGGAGCAGCGGGGTGGGGCTACACCAGCCCCCACTCAGTACAAGTGGTTTGGGGACCACAGGGTCTGGGATGGGGATGCTCTGCTCTCACTGCTCTGTCTCCTACACGGTGAAGAGCAGCCAGGGCATGGTGGGCATGGCAGAGTACCACGACCTGCCCTGGGGCTTTGTGAAAAAAAACCAAAGGAGACTCCGGCCCTCTGGCCTCGAGTGACACCTCCCAACTGGGACGCCCTCAGTGCCCAGCTCTGCCACCCTGCGCTTTGCAGCTGAGCTCCTCGGGTGCCCTGTAATCTGCAGTATTTGATCCCTGCCCCATCCCTGGCCGGGCTGGTGGCAATTGTGGGCACGTGTCCTTCATGGCAAGACTCCCTGGTTGGCTCAAGGCTCACATGTCACCCTGTCACCCGGGGGTGCCCCACCAGGAGCCCCAGCTGAGGCCCCCCTCTCCCTCTGTCTCCTCACCTATTCTCAGGCCACTCAGCTGCACACCAGCTCCTGGCTGCTGCGTCCACTGGGCCACTTGTTTGTCCCAGGCAAACGCTGAAGAGACATCCTGCCCTCCTGCCGATCGGCACATCCTATTTTTAGTCGCATTGTGTAATACGTGACAATAATACTTTGTACTCAGGGTACTCCTTTTATCAGAGGAACCCCGTGCATTCTGAAAACACACCCTAGCACAGCTCCCTGGGGGTGGAAGGAACAGGCCAAGTATTACTAGTGAGTCAGGAGGCCGAAAAGGACCAGGGCTGCTCCCCTGAGGTTCTCATCAGATGCACCCCTTCCTGAGCTGTCAGAGCCTGCAGCTCCCAGAGCTGTCCTCTCTCCCCACTACAGGAACAGTCCTCTGCTCACACACACGTCCCCGTGCCCGGAAACATTGGAAACTTGGCTTTAAAACTCACACATCCAGGGACTTCCCTGGTGGCACGGTGGTTAAGAATCCGCCTGCCAATGCAGGGGACATAGGTTCGATCTCTGGTCTGGGAAGATCCCACATCCCACGGAGCAGCTAAGCCTCTGCGCCACAACTACTGAGCCCGCGAGCCACAGCTACTGAAGCCCGCGCGCCTAGAGCCCGTGCTCCGCAACAAGAGAAGCCACCGCATTGAGAAGCCCGGGCACCGCAACAAAGAGCAGCCAACCCCCACTTGCCGCAGCTAGAGAAAGTCCGTGCGCAGCAACGAAGACCCAACGCAGCCAAAAATAAACAAATAAATCGATAAAAATAAATAAATAAATAAAGCAAATCAGTTCATAAGCAAAACCTTAAATATGTAGGCAAATGTAACCATCAGAAAACCAAAAAAGTTCTTTAAAAAAAAACTCACACAACCAGACTTTCCTGGAGGCCCGCTGGTTAAGACTCCAAGCTTCCAATACATGGGGTGCGGGTTCAATCCCTGGTCCGGGAACTAAGATCCCACATGCCACACGGTGCAGCTAAAAAATAAAAATAAATAAACGAATAAATAAATAAATAAAATTTAAAAACTCACACATCCAGCTCAAAAGAAACCCAGACATTCAATCTGCACTGTGGCCACCTTTGTGTCACCATGGTCCCTCACAGTTGGAAGAGATGTTTCCACCCAAACCCACGCCTTGGCTGACTCGGGGGGCAGGGTGGGATCCCAGAGAAAGTGGGGCAGAACTCTGCATAAAGCGGTGAGTCCAGATTCCGCCTATTTTATAACACGGAGTAGCCAATCAGATGCTCCAGTTCAGGGAAGTGGCTGGCGCAGCAGCCCTGAAGTAAGAGAGACAAGGCTTTGGGGTGAGGAGGATTCTTGAGTGCAAGTAGGATCTATCTTCTCAGGAAGAACAAACCACATCATACATTAGAAGCTCAAAATCAACGGCTTTCTTTGCATTCTATTATCACTGATAATTGATGCTCCTTTGCAAAAGATGCCGAGGATGTGGTAAGAGTTCTTGCAGCTTAGTGACAGCAGAAACGGCCTAAAGCAACACCAACCAGAACAGGTTTTGGGTACGGAGCGTCCCACGTGGGCGTAGGATGGTTCCATGGCTAAAGACGCAAGCTCTGTTTTTCCCGAAGATGGCCACACCAGGATACACCCTCCTCCACAGCTGATAATTGACCCTTGACCCTTCTCTCCTCGGGATGACACTTCCCCGTGGAGTGGAAGCACACATGCTTTTGCATCAGGCTCTGCTTTCTAGGGAAATCAGGCTAAGACAAAGCTAGTGTGCCGACGGAGAGCTCCCTTGCATCTGGGCTTTGCCCTCCTCTTCCCCACTTCCTCTCGGCCAGCTGGACTGAGTGCATCTGTCTTAGGAATGTGAACACTATTATTAGAGAACAAAAATCAGTCTTCTGGCGGGTGCAAAGTGGTGCTTTATCTAACGTTTCCCAATCTTGTCATCCCAGACAAACTCAGCATCCCCAGTTTAACAAGCTTTCTGGTTATATCAGGTTAAAAAAAATAGCTTCGAAAATTTAAAAAATGGTTATCTCTAATCAGCTTCTTTATGAAAAAAATTCATTTGCAGAACTCCTTTTTAATAGACTGAATTGAATACATGAAGAAATATAGGGATAAAATCTAGACAGTTTCCCCAAACACCTCATTCCCATTTCCCTGCCCTGCCCTGCCCCATGCATTCAGGGTCCACCCTTTGCTGGGCTCCTTATTTGGGTTCTCCTGGTCAGGTCTGGGCTTCCGCACCTGTGACCCAGGGCTTATGGGAATATTCACCATTTTTCACTATGAGCTAATTCTCAACACAACTCCAATTCAACTCCAATATTCTTAATTCTTGAAGGAGAAAAATCCATAAAAATTTAAAAATATTAGGCACTGATTCCTTCCCCATATTCTCCTTCACCAACCTACTTGTGATTTGAAAGCATTTGGGGGGCATCTGGCCAAAAGAAAATGAGTTTAATAATGAAATGGTGGTTATTTTACAGAGATTACGCTAAATGAGAACTTTTCTAAAGAGTAGCCCAACTTAAAGGGACTTGAGGGAACAATTATCTCTAATCTCTGTGACCACCCTCCTCCCCCATGGAGGAGGCCCCACTGTTTGGAGCCAGCGGAAGTGATAAAGCAAATCCAGACCTGTTCTGAGTTGGAAGTTCACAAATCCAATTCAACAACGATGATTGGGTCTGATGTTGTAATCACCCCTTCTCTCTTTTCTACAAAGGCGCCATGGCATCTTACCAAAAAAAAAAAAAAAAAAAAAAAAAAAACTTAAAAGATCTAATGTTGTTTCAAGAATTTAAAAAATAAGTTCTTTAAACCCACTGACAAAATTGAAACAACGCTGGTGCTTGTAACATATGGACTGGGGATCCTAGGACTCTGTTTCTAAAAAGTACCATCTTTCCCTAAATCTTTCAATACCTATCTGATTTATACAACTCTAATTTCACAATAAACCCATATTATTTTTCTCTCAAAATGTGTTTTCTTAAGTCAGAATAATCAAATCTAATTCCATCTGTGGTTCTGCAGCTTGTGAATTCATTCTGTTTAAATTGGCCAATATCGAATTAATTTATTTCCTATGGCAATGTCCTTGGTTACACTTTGGGAATTTAAGCTGCATTAAAATCTAAGGAAATTGTGAAACCTTTGAAGAAAACCTTGACTTTGCTTCTTCCTTCTTCCAGATCTAAGGATCCCTGGTTACCCCTGAATTATTCCCGCATCCGTAGCTGCCGTCTGCTGATTACATATCATCTGAAGCAAGCACACTTATTCCAAGAAGTTATGAACCAGCCCTGAGTTATGGCTTTTCTAAATGTTCCTGATATCACAATGACTGTCAGGTTGGAGATTTTTGCTCTCAACCCAGTCCTGCTTGGTCAGTCCTGGGGTATTCAGAACATGTGTTGAAAACGAAGAGTTACATCACAGCTGCCAGCTGAGGGTATGCCTCCAGGGCTGGAGTTGGGTTCACCTCGGTCATTGGGCGTTGAGAGCCAGCAGGGTAAGTCAACATCACCAAGGTTAACAGGTGAACTTGAGCTCTGACTTTAAATGTTATTACTAGAAAAAAAAAATCTGTTCTCCTCTCCTCCCTTGGCTCTCCCTGGCTGGTGTTTTCCTGAACCTGAAAAATGTATTTGCTCTTTCCAGCGCCCACCTTCAAAACATGGTCTTGCAACTCAGCCGAATTTTCTGCTGAGCCAGCCAGTGGGAACAAACACCAGGCCCATGGCAACCACAGGCGTGCGTGCATGCATGTATGTGTGCGTGTATGCGTGCGTGTCTGTGTATGCGTGTGTGTGTGTGTGCATATGTACACTTTTCCTCTAGTCTCCTCCTCCAGCCCATCCGCCAATGCCACGCACACTTTCTAAAACAGAACCCACATCCCGTCTCCCCACCACACCCTGTACAGGGAACTAGAGCGTAAATAAACCCTTGTGCCAAGGTCCCTCTCCACAGTCAGACCCAAGGACAGGAGTTAGTTCTAGATTTCAGCCTGCCCTTCCGGGTTCTTTAATTCTCTGACAGTGAGAGAATTTCACCTTTACCGAATATCAACGTGTGACTCATCTATACGGCTCAGTTCTCCTACTTTATGGAAGGAAAATGCTCTCTATGTTTAATTAATGCCAGAGACTCAGGAATCCCAGAGAGGTGGATCGTAATTCGTCAAGCAGGGTTTCCATTACACAGAACGCTGGAAAGGAAACCTTTTGGCTATTCCTGAGTCAGAACCCAGAAGCCCGAGACAGAGCAGAATATGGACGTGCAGTTTTGTTGGTGGCCCCTGAGAGAACCAGAGGAGTTGTGAAACCTGGACTAAATCCCCGAGCAAAACCGACTGTGGTCTCAGCCCTGCCAACCTCTCACTTACAGGAGCAGCCCTAACTTCCTTGTCTGTAAAAGCAGGGCGTTGGACTTGACCGCTAGATCTCCACTGGCTCACAGATTAGGGGACGCCTTAAAGTTCATCACTATTTGGTCAGTACTAAGGAGTGCCCATTGGAAAGCTGGGCTCACAGAAAACTTGGCGGTGGGATTGAGAAAGCCGCATGGCATAGCTAAGGCAGATAACAGACAATCCAGAGAGGAGAGGGGGAAATCTACCCCTGTCAGTGTGGTGAATAGATTTTTTTTAATGCAAGAAGGCTAAGCCCTGGGCAAAATTATGAAAGAGCCAGAGTTTATGTCCAGCTCTTACATAATCCTTTTTTCTTATCAATCTGAGTAAAGGATTTAAAATCAGCAACTTCCAATTTAGATGGGTTTGAGTGTCTCTGTTTTGTTTTTTTTTTTTGCGGTATGCAGGCCTCTCACTGCTGTGGCCTCTCCCGTTGTGGAGCACAGGCTCTGTATGCACAGGCTCAGCGGCCATGGCTCACGGGCCCAGCCGCTCCGTGGCATGTGGGATCTTCCCGGACTGGGGCACGAACCCGTGTCCCCTGCGTCGGCAGGCGGACTCTCAACCGCTGCGCCACCAGGGAAGCCCAGTGTCACTGTTTTTTCATCAAAGGAGTATGGGAATTGAAGTCTTATTTTCAGTTGTGAAGTGAAAGGCTTTTTCCCTCTCCTGTAGCAGGAATTGCAGGCATGAAGGAGTGGCCTGGGGAAGTAAAGCAGCTTCAAGGCTCTTCCTCCCTGAGAGAGGCATCAGGGAGCCCTGCTGGGTGGAGGGCAGCCTCCACCCCACCCCCCCCTGCCCAACCCCCCACTGGAATAGCCAACAGCCTCAGGAGCAGGCCAGGCTCTCTCCACTCTGTTTGTTTGCATTCCATCTGAGGAGACAGCTGGCAAACCTGTCCAAGTCCCAGCTGCATGGTGAGCACACTGACTAAAGGCTCTAATGTGCTCAGAGGCGATGGCATGGACATGGAGCTCACGGCAGCATCGCCTGCCGCCAGCCACGAATTCACGCATCCCCATGGCACCCGGGATGTGAGGGAAGGATTTCATAATCCACGCCCCAACGACTCCCAAATGAAATTCTTTTTCCCTTTGAGAGGAAGGCAGAGGGAAGCAGAAAAGACATGGCATCCCCAGGCACTGGGCATTTAAGCAGAGAGAGGTGGCTTGTAAAATAGGGAACAGAAAGTCTTTGACTCACTGCGGGGTAAGGCAGCCCAGGCTCCTAAACCCAGCAGAAGAGGAGCAAGACAGGTCACCAGCAGGGGGCGCTGGACCACTCGTGGCTCCAGGGGCAAAGGGAGTACGTAAACGGGAGGGTTGGGCTCAGAGCCCATGAAGGGCTTTAGACTGGTTCTGACTCAGGTGCTGTTGTTGTTGAACGGTGTTGATTAGAGGCGTGCCTAAGGCCGGGGACACCCTGAATCACGCTGGGGCGCTTAGCTGGTGCCAGGATCACGTACTTAGCGGGTTTGTGCCTGTGCTCTGAGCCACTTCCCGATAGAACACAAATATTTGAGTTTGAAGAGCTGAGCAGAGCTGCAGAATGTTTTGTAGATTCTACACGTCTTCTCTGCTGCCACTCGAAGCCTCGGAGAGCCTTGTTGGCTGCCGCCAACACAAGAACCTTGTTTCCATAGGTGGTTTGCACGTGGAGCCGGTGACCTCATGCATTAACAATGTCCTCCCTGGCTGGTATCCTCCGTCTCTATTTGCTCTTCTGTTCTGTTTGTGCAGTTAGTGCCCAGACAGAATTTCCAAAAGTGTCCCCCCAAAATGGAAGGGCCGGGGGGTTATAGCCCAGGAAGAGTCTTCATCTCCAGCACCTTGTGCCATTCTGCTGCTAAGCCAGTGTTCTCCAGCTCAGAGCTAGAGCGGGCAGACACAGAGCTGTTGGAAGATTCAGGGGCTGGTTGCGTCTCTGCCACAAGCACGATATGTGATCTGGGTGACTTGCTTCCCCCCCTGCAGGCATTAGTTTCCTGACCAGTAAAACTTATGTCCAAGGTCCCATCCAACTGCACCTTTAAGCTTGAACACGTCTGGACTGAGGCCCAGGGCATTTCGGGGTTGTGGCATCAGCTCCAAGTCTGATCTGGGGTGTGGGTCCTCTTGGGAGTGGGTGTGCTGTGTCCTCTATGTCAGCTGGAACTCAGGCTCTGGGGCGAATGGGGCCTGTCCTCAGAATCACCTGAACAATCTCATGGGCCTTTCATGCAGGTTTTAAGTCACATTCTGGGTCTATTGGAAAAACAACAGCGATCACTAGGCCATCCAGGACCAGGGGTCAGGGAAACAGTATAAATTCCTCAGAGCGATTGCTTCACAGAAGTCATCTGACCCTCAGAATTCATTTTCCCAATATCCGTATCTCCTGTCTCCAACATACACACATTTCTCTTTCTCTCTCCTCAGAGATCACATTTCCTCTGCCTTTTGGCATTATCCTCCACGTCTCGAATTTAATCAGCCTTTTTTTTTTTTTTCTTTTTCTCCATCTTGGCAATAGAACCACGGGGCTGGACTCTTATACTAAAGTTACATAAGTCCTGCAGTTCAGAGAGAGAATTGAGTCAGCAGGACGGGACTGACGAAGCATTCCCAGGTTGGCCACAGTGGGGACACTTCTCCAGTCCTGATTTTGGCCTAATTCCCGTTGAAATTCAATGCCCAGTAAGAACGACAAGGTTTATACATATAATTATGCACAAAGGCTTTTAAAAGGCTGGAGAGCAAGAAGCAGAAATCTGCATCTCCCTATCGGCAGTTGCCCTCTCCTTATTGCTATAATGGCCCAATTGTCCGTGTAGCCTCTGCCCACACCGGCACAGGCTGGCAGACCGTGGCCTCCCGTGCCCTCTCCGAGGCCCTGCCCACTCGTGGCTGCTGGGACGGAGCCCATCTCTCATAACAAGCCAGAGAGGAAAAATGAGAGCTGGAGGGTTGGAAGGATTTGGTATATCCCTCCTCCTCTCCTATGTGTCACTACCCTGTGTTTTTATCACCTAGCACTTTATGCACTAAGTTACCTTGAACCAGCACTTGACCGTTTTGGGATTGGAGAGGGACACCAAAGAAATATTAAAACGCTGAGTCATCACGGGATCTTAGAGAGAATGAACAGTGGAAGATTTCTAGAACAAGGAGAAATGTACGTCTCTGGGTGTTAATAGTGGCGTAGTCAGGAGAGTGGCTCCCTTAAGATTCCAGCTCTTTGCTCTAGAAATAGGACTGAAAGGATCTGTTACAGAAGTGGTAAACTCTCTAATGATTTTCAGGGTTTCTCGATCCCGGCCCTACGTGAGAAACACTCAGGGAATAAAAATCACTGGTGGCTGGGCTCCACCCACTGAAGCAGAATTTCTGGAAGGTAGAATCCAGGCTTCGGTATTTTTTAAAGGCTCCCCAGATGGTGTTGGTACATAGGCAGGGCTGAGAACACCGAAATCTCGTGGGCACTATTTTCTTCATGAAATGAGGAAGTTGGGAGAGACCCCAAGCACTGAAAAGAGATCATTTCAGTATGAAATGAATAAGGTACAACTGATATACTATTGATAGTAGTAGCAAGGAGCACGTGCTATGTGCCAATGAGCTCACTTCATTCTGACACTCAGCCCTGTGAAGGACACATTGTTATTAGCCCCATTTCACAGATAAGGGCACCAAGGCTCAGGGAGATGCAGCCACTTGTCCAAGGCCAACACACTGAGCTCTAATATGTGGAAGCCACGGGTACCTAAGTAGCATGGAAAATGCAAAGATGGGTAAGACATAGTCCATGACCCTCACGTTGCTACCTTCCAGTAGAGGAGCAAAGACATACACAAATGATGACAGCTGTCTCAGAGCTGCAAAGCATGATGGAACGATGGGAAAGAGAAGACTCGTAAAGGCTTCCTAGAGGAGATAAACTGAGCTTTGAAGAATGAGCCCCGGATGCTGAGGGCCAGTGATGCCTGGGGTTTGTAGCAGCAAGAGGAGAACTCAGGGAGAAAGCACAGAGCCCAGAAATCTGAGAAAGCAGCTGAGAGCTGGGACAGAGCCCAGTCTGATTAAGGTTAAAAAAGAAGCAGCAGTAGAAGGCTAAGAAGATAAGTTGCCCTAAACTGTGGTATCTTAAATAAGATCTAGGAGGAAACAGGGCACCTCCACAGGTATCCGCAGAGGGTATGTGATGGCGCAGTGTCATGGGAGCCTTGGACATGTCATCTACAGGGAAAGAAACAGATCTAAGACACTGGGCAATCCGTGGATCCAAGAAGAAGGAAAAAATGCCTAAGACACCTGGGAAGATATTTAGCAAACAGCCCTAATGTTTTATCTCACCAGCATTGAGCTACTCTGTTCTCTTCCACAAAACCTACCTTACTGTCAGGAGCTGCACCCCTAGCTGGGTGGGACCACACCAGTGTCCCAATGTGTCAATTATTCTGTGTGAGCTGTGATTGTTGTTATAGGTGTTTCACATGAAAGAGAGTCTGGTATATTTCCTGCATATTTGGGGTTGTTGCTCATGTATTTATTTAAATATTGTATGTTTTCTCAATGGCTATGATGACATAGGGTATCAAACTTTCCCACCAAGGCAGGAGTGAAGAGAATAAGGACACAGGAAGCTGGGCTAGGTGTGACTTCCTTATGTCTCCAGAGGGCAGAACTTTCCAGACTTTCTAAAGGAGAACCTCTACTGGGACTCAGGATTCTGGGATGTGGCCCACGTGACCAATGAAATGCCTGCATTTCTTTGCAGTTTTGTGTTTTATCTTAAAATTTCATGTAACTTCTGCATTCCCATAATCAATCCACCCCTTCCTGTTACGATGCCAGGTTTATCCTGTGACTTTGCGGACCTCTGGCTCACCGTCATGTACCCCCTTTAACAAGATGCCATCGTGATTTCTCTGTCTAGGACTGGATTATTGATTTGGACCTGGGTCACTTGAAAGACACCTTTAAGCTCTCTATTTCACTATGCTCAAAGAAAACAGCTTGTACATCTTGTTTTTTCCTGTGTTTTTGAACTGCATAGGTTAGAGTTGGCAGGTTTTAACGTATGACCCATGGGAAAACGCTCTTCAGATAAAGATCCTTCTGTTGACAACAAGGTCCATAGAGATAGATGGATATTAAAGTCTAATTGCCTTAAAAAAAAAAGTCTAATTGCCAACTTCTCCATAGTGTGAAACCTACACGGGGGCAAACTGAGGAGGGAAGAGGAGTTTTGGAGAGAAGAGGGGGTCTTGGTCACGTGGCTGATCCAGGTCGACAGCAGGAAGCTATCCTTGACTGACTATCTTTGTGAAAAACCTCACACACAATAACACTCTCACGTCACAGGACATCCCACATACACGCCAAGCTGCTTCTCTGCTTCCCAAACTCCTGGCTTCCTCTCAAATCTTTGACTTCTGATCTCTAACATGCTCTTTTTGGGTGAGCATTTCTATTATTTTCCTCCTCTTGGGGGTTCTACTGCTCATTCACCTTTACCCCATCTTGATGGAGTTAAGAGATTCCGTCTTCCCATCTTCTCCCATCTATCACTTCCTGGTTTTCTCCCGAGATGTTGCCTCTTTAGTGGAGTATTCATGTCAGGTTTCCCCCTAAGTCCTGACCCTTTTGTACACCTGGACTGAATGAGGGCTGTTGCCCTCGCCAGTCCTCGGCACCTGGCTCGCCTCTCCGTGGCAAGGTTGTGCTTGCGGGGCTCACCTTACCTGGGGGATCCTAAGACTCCTCACCTGCAGGCTCTTCCTGCCTCACAACCTGCTCTAGAGCACCTGCTCTGATCCCCATACAGCTCTCCCAGTGACCCAATAGCGTGGGACCACCGTGGTTGGTAATAGTTTAGGATTTGGAATGATTTAGGTAATGGTTCCTTCTAAATACCCTTGTTCCAAATGTCAGCCCATCCACTTTCTTTCCTGGCCAACCTATGTTCCAGCAGATAAAATGCATTAGTCACTCATTAAATATGGCTTGATTCTGATAGGCTCCTATCAGAGAACCGTAGTCATAGACACACGCAAACACGAGCCGAGGAAAATAAATTGCGTGGCAAGTGCCCAGCGCTAATATCCTACCATCCACTTCCTGTTTACTGCTTATGACCTGAACCCCGGGCACATGGGAGTCACCAAAACCCCTGCTGGATGACTGCAGTGATGTGGCCAGGAAAGAATTTGTGCTCTCAGAACCTGAGGACAAATTTAGGACCCTCACCTGCCAGAGTCACCGCCTGCACCGAGCAGTTGAGAAGCGGCTGGAAGGAAGGCCAGGAGAAGGCACAGCTGGGCCGCAAACATAAGCACGAGCAGTCTCTCAACCCTCAAGCTGACAGCCAAGGAAGTATCGCTCAAGGGAGTTGTCATCAGCTGGAACACAAGGTCCTCGAAGGGACACTTTCAGAGGGCCACTTTGGGGACAGCTGAAGCCATAGTTGGACCTATTACCTGACATCAGGGCTGGGTATAGAATGGTTCAGAAGAGGGGCTGGAAGCAGGAGGGAAAACTCTGGCCTCCAGTGAGTCTGGGGAGAAGAAGAGGAGAAATAAAATCTCCAGGTCAACTCAAAGTTCCCAGTCTTGGGTGGGTCGAGGTCTGACGCTGTACCCTCACCATGCCCTTCAGCTTCCTGCAGCAGGGGCAGAAGCCACCCTAGCAGGAGCATCTCAGCGCCGGCCCAGGCTGTGAGCTTCAAGGACAGCAGGGAGTGTGCAGAGCGCAGCAGGGAAGGCGGGTGGCCTCACTGTGGACAGAGCAGTAGCAGACCAGGTCCTGGCCAGCAGGGCTTTCTCTGGACTCCCTTCCCCACTGATTCCCAGTTTCTGCTAATGACAGTTGAGAATAATTACCGACGATATGGGGAGGAGGCTGCGTTCTTTATACTGTAACTGGCCACCATCAGCTTTTCTAGAAAGCAACTACAGAGCTTTCTACCCAACAGTGAAAAATTGTGAATGGTCATTTCTTTCCAAAAATAAACATAATTTCATGAGGCGTGTATCCAAACTGACAAAAGCTTTGTTTCTGAGTTCCATGCCTTTGCTGGATGGACCAGTGAAATGAGTCACATAGGCAGAGCCATTTAGAACAGGCCCTGTTGATAAACGCTCTTCATGAAAAGGGGCCTGGAGTGACATTGTACAAAGATTGTCTTGGGAAGCCAGGCCTTCACTGACGCTTGTCTGAATGACTCACCAGTGTCTCCACGTGAATGGGATTTCTTGTTGTCTTGGTTACAGCTCACAGGAATTCATTTCACCATAATGACATACATATACATCAATGGAGACATCAGATCTGACCCCTTTATGTCTGAAAAGAAGCACTGATGCCTCACTTTGGAGGTCCCATTAGGGCATTAGGAAGCCCTAGGCTGCTTTGGGATTTCAGACAATCACTTAATTCATAGTTATTGAAATCTACTGTGTGGCATCTACTGTCCTGGCACTAGAGATGCTAGGATGAATAACTCAGTCCCTGCCCTTAGGGAGTTTAGAATCTGGTGGGAAAAATGAAACCAACTAGGTAAGGGCATCCATGAATTGGAAGACACTAAAAGGTCAACCCCGAAAAGATACACTGTTTAAATAAGCAGGTCGAGTCCCAGCAAACAGAATGCATTCCTTTCCTATTGCTGTTATAACACATCACCACAACGGTCAGCGGCTTAAAACAAAACGAAGTTACACCTACCGCTCTGTAGGTTAGAATTCCAACGTGAGTCTCAACGGGCAAAAAAATCAGGCTGTTGGCCCTGCCATGTTCCTGTTTTGGAGAGTCTAGGAAACACGCCGTTTCCTTGCCCTTTTCAGTTTCCAGAGGCTGCCCACATTCCTTGTCTCGGGGCCTCACTCCTCCATCTTCAAGGCAAGCAACACTGCATCTCTCTGACTATTCCTCCATGGTCGTTCTCCCTCTGGCCATAGCTGGGAAAGGGTCTCTCTTTTTAAAACCCCATGTGATTAGATTAAGCCCACCTGAACAATGCAGGCTATGCTCACCACCTCAAGGCTGTAAACTTGATCCCATCTGCAATACAAAGTTATAGAGTCACAGGTTCTAGGGGTTAGGACACGGGCATCCTTGGGGACGCCATCCTTTTGCCTACCACGCTGAGGAAAGACTTGTCACTGTAGACACGCCGCAGATGCATTTTGTTTGGGATTGCTTCTGTATTTCTGTTTTTCCGATCCTCATCCCTTGGAGATGCTGTCTGACATCAAAAGACCATTTTCTGTGGTGGCGGATGCAGCGATACACTGAGTGGAGCTAAGGGGAGGGTTGTTTCAGAATCTCCTGGCGGAACGTGGAGTTTGGAAAAGATAACAATTTTATGTTTATATTTGAAAGAAATTGTAAAAAGTCATGTTCCCATAATGCAGACGGTAGAGTTTAACCACATTTTCTTGGCCGGTGGAGCTATGCAGACGTGCTGACACTGCTACTTATGACTGGGAACAGGCCAGGGGTGGGAGGAGTGGACACCTCCCGGGGAGGGTGCGGGGAGGGTGTCAGTTGGACTCTTTCAAAAGAAGATTGAAAGGCACTGAGTCAGGCCGGGATAAAAGACTTCTAACTAGTCTCCCTCCACCACACGCTCCCCAATTTAACCCATTTTCCAGTTGTCTCCACCCAGCCGTGCAGCCTATGAAGAGCCAGGTGCCAAGGCATCTTCTCACAGCTGCAGCCTTCAGGTTGCTATTGGCGACGCCTGGCATGGGGCAGGTCCTCAGTCAGTGTTTGTTGAATGGAGCGAATGACTGCGGGTCATGTCGTGTCTGCACAGAAACCTGCCTAGGGTCCCCATTAACCACTGAATAAAGTCCAGTTGTCCCCCCACATGTCCCCCCCATTCCTTTCCATCAGTCCCATGTCCAAATCCTCTTTTTCCAGTTTATATTCACCTGCTCCGGCTGCCATAATAAAGTACCAGAGAATGAGTGTCTTTAACAGCAGAAATGTATTTTCTCACGGTTCTAGAGCCTGGAAGTCAAATGTCAGGGTGTCAGCCGGGCTGGTTTCTGCTGAGGCCCCTCCTTGGCTTGTAGACGGCTGTCTTCTCTCTGTGTCTGTCTGTGTCCAGATTTGCTCATCTTATAAGTTCACCAGTCATTTTAAGTTAGGACACACACACACACACCCCGCAGCCTCACTTTAACTTAATTCCCCCTTTAAAGACCCCGTCTGCAAATACAGCCTGATCCTAAGGCACTGCAGATTAGGACTTGAACATGTGAATTTGGGGAACACAATTCAGCCTATATCAAAGGCTTGTCTCATTACTTTCTTCCTAACATCTTGTCTGATTTCCCTCTTTTCCTCCCCCCACCTTCTCTCCACCAACTTCTCCCCACCTTGAACAACACACACACACACACACACACACACACACACACACACACACACACATCCAAGAGGTTATTTCTCTCCTCCAAACAGCCATAGCAATGCTACAGGTTTTTCCCTGTGGAATCGAGCACTTTTTACCTTGCACCATATTACCCTGTGCTATATTTTATCTTGTATTATACTACCTTTTATTATAAGTATTATATGTGTGTTATTTCCTCACAGTAAGGCCCTCCCGGACAGACCCTATTTCTAAAAAATCTCTGTCTCTCTCACATGACTTGATACAGTGCCTTGAACATAAAGGCAAAATCATAGTGGATGAGTGAATGAAAGTGGTGGGAGATAACGATGAGGCGGTCACTTGAGTACGAGACGAGTTAGATTATCGATGAATTATGTCTTGCTTGAAAAACAGTGCTTAGTGGGCAAGGAACCAGAATCACATGTCAGTTTGTGATTAATAAATACTTTCTGACAAGGCTAATTATGCATGCCAGCAAGGCTGGTGGGTCCCCTGACAGCGTAACTCAGGATGGCTTGGAGACAGGAGATGTGAGTCCCATTGTTGAGAACGCCAGCTCTGGAGCTAGACTGCCTGGGTTAGATCTTGACCCTGTGACCCTGAAAAACTTGTGTAACCTCTCTGGGCCTCAGCTTCCTCACCTATGAATTGAGGATAATATATCTGTCTCTACCTCCGAGGCTCCCGGAAGAGTATACTTGGTAAGTGGTAGCTGTTATTATCACCAGTGATTTCAGACATTTTTAAAGTGCTGCCCCTTCTGCCACTCATATCTAGCCCTTAAATGGCGATCATTAAATTTTGGGGCAAAAAATATGAAAAGTTCTTCAAAAACATGACACTTCTGCCCAAAGATCTGCAATGTGCACTGCATCTAATTCTCCTCTGTGTGTCTCCGGACATCGGACATCGTGCGGGGACAGCAGGTGGAACTTGCCTGCGTCGTGATTGGGCCTTTGTGAAATGTGACAGCCAAGCCCTTAATTATTCTTAGAAATGTCAGAACTCACTGGAAGCAATTGGGTTTGACAGTTCAAGGGCTAATTAACTCCAAACCCTTCTCCTTGGGTTGCCTCATTTGCAATTCTTGGTCACTTATTTTCTTAAGCCTTTAAAAAAAATTCCTTTTGCGGTTTGGTAGAGGGTGAGAAGGCTGGGTGCCACAGATCAGTGCGGAGGGGGCCCTCGACAGACACCAGGGCCCCATGGAGGTGCAGGGGAGCTGTAGGTGTGCAGGGGTGTCACTGACCGCGTCTGACCTTGAACTGACAAGCGGAGCTAAAGTACGTGCGGGACCGCACAGACAGGAATGCCAGCCCTGTCCTGAGTCCCTCCTTTTCAGAGGTGGTGGAGACTTCCACCACCTGAGCGTCTTCCAAAGACTTCATGAACAACAAAACAAAAGTATGCTAAGTGAAATAAGCCAGACACAAAAGGACAAATATTATATGATTCCACTCATGTTAAGTATCTAGAGCAGGCAAATTCCTAGAGACAGAAAGTAGATTAGAGGTTCCCAGGGCCTGGGGGCAGGAAGGAGTGTGGAATTACTGTTTAATGGGAACAGAGAGTCTGCTTGGGGTAATGTGATGAAAGGGCTTTGAAAATAGATGGTGGTGATAGCGGCGCACCATTGTGAAGGTAATTAGTGTCAGTGAACTGCACACTTAATGATGATGAAAATGGCAAATTCCGTGTTAGATATGTTTTAGCACAATTTTTAAAATGTTGAAAGGCGAAAGTCCTCGTCCCGAAACCTCAGCATCACATTTAGATGGCGTACTTGGACTCCCGCCCATGCGTCGGGGGCACCAAAGGACCAGCAGCTCACAGGACACAGGGTGCTTGCTGTCCGGCCTCTGTACCTTCACATATGCTGTTCCCCTACCTGGAATGCCCTCTTCCTCCCGTCTCTCTGGAAACTCATGTCATCTTCAGAAACCGCAAGTCAATTGCCCCCTTTCTCTGTCCAGGCTTCTCTGACCACCTCCCCTACCTCCCAGGAAGAGCTGCTGTCTTCTTCCTTTGCACCTTTCACACATCACCCTATTTATCGCAGCACTCACCGTGTTCTACCGTGATTTATTTTATTTTTAAAAATATTGTTACAGTACCTGCAGAAAGATTCACGCTTTTTAGTGTACCTTTCTGCAAGTTTTAACAAGTACAGTTAGTATTTAACTGTAACCAACACCAATGTAGTCACATGACACTCCCAACCCCCCAACTCCTACCCCTCCGCCAGCCCCTGACAATCACTATTCTGTTTCTGGTCTCTCTAGTTTGACCTTTTCCAGAATGTCATATAAATGAAATCAACAAGCATGTAACAGTCTACTGTGATTTTTAAAAATGTGTATGTCTGTCCCTTCTTGTAAATTTGAGCCCTTAATATCGGGGACCTTAGCCATCTTTCCCAGAACTAAGCATGGTGTGTGGTCCACAGTGGTGCCCTGTGCCTGTTGGTGGAATGATCAAATGAAGGCATGACGTTATACCCTGTTTCTATTAGAAACAATGCCAGTGTGGTGTTCTTGGCTTGGGAATACATGGGTGGTTCCAGGTGGGAGCAGCTGGTAGCAAGACAGTCATGACCAGAAACCTCGGGAGGTAAAGTTCGCCCAGCCGTTCCTTCCAGACGATGGACGGGGCAGAATGGGGTGAGGCTCGGTCAGCACTTGTCACCCCTGAGCCAGCCTGCGGGGGCCACGCCCGTCCACAGAGCCTCCAGACTGGGCGGTCTGGTCCCTCCCTGGGACACTTCCCGGTGCAGACACCTCCGGGACTCCAGGTCGGCCAGCCTAGGAGCAGGGTTCCAAACTGCACTCATCCAGGAAGTAGTGAGCATTAGCCCGGCCGGGCAGAGTGGGGACCAGGATGTTGGGAGGGAACAAAAGCCAGCTGACGTTGCCCACTCCTACGTGTTCCCTGCTTCCGATTCGTCCCCTCCCCCTCAGCTACACACGGTCAGCATATCCTATGCTTGCTCCGACACCAGGCAAGGGCCATCACAAGTAGCCATTTGAGTTACTCTTTTTCACTATGGTTTTCTGTTTACCTTTCCTAGAAGAGCCTGGAGACGTCCTCATCCCACATCCCAAGCTCGTAACTGTGGCCTCAGAAGGAGCAGAAGTCCCACATTCTTACTACCTCTCCTTCCTTCCATGCTTTATTCCTTCTTTCATGAGCCCCTCCCTGGGAGCTCCTCGAGGGCCAAGTGCATCACCAGGTCCTCGGGTCATTTTGCAGCACAGCCGTGATGAAAGAGAAATCGTAACAGAGCAAGTGCCATGTGGTAGACGCCAAATAAATATCTGTTCAATACATGGGTTCCATAATTCATGATCAACAGTCTAGATTATCGAAGCTAGCCACCTCCTTCTCAGCCCTCAGGTTAGAATGGTCACTGCCTCTAGATCATATTCTTGGTCAGAGACAGAAAGAAATAATCCACTGCTTATGCTACTAGCAACTCTTGTTAAATTATTAATGGGCAAGAAGGTCAAAACTTACGGTGGAAGTGACGTTTGGAGAACGTGGCGTGGATGCTAAATCTACTTCTTGCTCTTGCAGCAACTGAGCATTGGCTTTTAAACTAACTTTGCTAATTAGTTTTTCGGTGAAAGTAAAAAAAAAAAAAAAGTGTTTTAAAATCCCTATCATGGATCAGAAGAGTAAGAATAATTTTCAGGCTTTTCACATTTGAAGTGACATTTCTTTAAAAACTTGGATCTCTTGCATCATCAACCAGACAGATGTGTTTTCACTTTGCCTTTTAACTCTCAGTGTTGATTAGTCCACAGAAATAAGGAAGAACATTGCCCCCCAAAGTCGCGCAGGTGCTCCGGCCCCGGCTGTGCAGGTCAGAGGCCCTGCTCACACGTGCGCCGAGGTGACAGGATGGAACCCAGCCTTCTTCCGGTGATGAGGCCACGGACACAGTCTTCCCAGAACCACGCTGTTGGTAGGTGCGTTTCACGGCAATGCATTAAAACCCATTAGACTGAATTTATTGATCCCAGAAGCATGTGTCAGCCTCACAAATCCCGCAACTGTGATATCTGAAGGCTCCCTGGGTGGAGAGAAGGCGGCTACCAGCAATAACTGGAGCCGAAGGAAACAGGGGAAGGCGCAGGGCTGGGGACTTAGCTACCTCTGCAGAGGCCCGGAACCATTGCACCCTATCAGCAGACCCCCCCCCACCGAGGTGTGACACGGGGGACTGTCAGCCATGACCCCACCAGCGCCAGCGGGGAAAGAACACAGGCTTCTTCTGAGCCAGCTGAGCTGGAATCCTGGTTCCCCTCCGGACTGGCTGGGAGATTTTCAGCAAATTTCTTGATCTCTCTGAGCTTTTTCCGGAATATGGGGCTAACATCCCCTGCCTTCCAGGATGGTCAAAAGTACTCAGTGAGATATTATATATAAAGATCTCACAAAGCATACAGGCATAGTTTTTGGTCCCCCTGCTCACCTCCAGAGAATGAAGAGGCCTGAAGAAGCACACCCACGTTACAGGGCGGTGGCGATGTGGAACAGCACCGTCACATGGTAGAGGCAGCGCGTTTTAATAGGGACAGGAAATCAGGGGAAGTCTGGAATGTGGAACACGGCAGGGGTTTATGCTGCTGTTTGGAGAGAACCAGGGGGTAGCCCAAGGGTGATAGTTGTACTCACCGGGGCTCACTAAGACAGGGGAGGAGAGCCAAAGAGAAACAAGGGCATTAGGAATAAACGTGCTCTCACACCTTGGCCTACGGCAAGCCCCACATCTACCATCGGCTCCTGAAGCTGGAACGATGTGATGGCCCCGTTGATAAGAGAGCTCAGGTCTCCCTGGTCAGTCCTGCACTGGCCCAACACAGAGCTTGACTTCTCCCCTGATTCCTTGTGAGGCTGTTAACCCTGAAATGCCCCTGGCCAGCGTGTTCCAAGGGTTCACTGACAGCAGATCTGTGAAACGCAGAAAGAAGCAGCTATGAGAACAGGTGAATGGAAATGTATGGCAGTGACCATTCAAAAGCCGTCTGCCTCTGCCTTCCAACAGGATGCCAGGCTGGAGCCGAGAATCACCCGCCCGGGCGCCTCTCCTCCACACTGGATGCAAGAAGCCAGCCATAAGGTGACAGGTGGCAGGTGGCCTGGGTGGAGGTGGGGGACCCGCTCCCCTGAGTGACACTGTGGGGAGGGGCAGGGCCTCCTGTCCAAAATCTCTGCATCTCTCCCCATCGGGACGCATTTCTCAACGCCCGGCCAAGCGAACACTTTCACTCAGCTTCCTGCTGTTAAGTCTTTGCTTTGTGCTTTCAGCCGCTTAACTTTTGAACACCAGGCCAACCGTTTAAATGTCTGTATGTTCCCAGCATGGCTCTGTGGGAGCATTTGTGACTCTGAATGTAAAACGGGAGACTCCGTCTCACACTGGGACTCAGAAAACCCCCAACGACTGGGTCACTCAATCACCTCCATCAGGAAACCCTGGGGGTCATGATGTCACTTTGATTTACCCCAAACTCAGACTTGATCATGAAAGGCCGAATAAATACATGATTGATAGTCTCTCTGCATAATTCAATTGCACGCATCCTGGTAGCAGGAAAGCATTTGGACAAGGTGGCAGGTTTTTTCACATTTAACGATTCTGACTTGTTCAGAGGTAGTACCAATAAGATATTATTTCCCTAGGGAAATCTCCTCCTGATGGTGTGTACTGAGCTTGCAGCTTTTAGACATATGCAGATTTTGAGAATTTATCTTTCTCACCTGAAGCTATTTTTGTTTGGTTTGGTTTGGCTAACTCCGACAGTTCAGAGTGTTTATTACATTAGCTCAAGGAAATTTCGCCCCGCTTTCTTTTTTTTTTTTTTTTGCGGTACGCGGGCCTCTCACCGTTGTGGCCTCTCCCGTTGCGGAGCACAGGCTCCGGACGCGCAGGCTCAGCGGCCATGGCTCACGGGCCCAGCCGTTCCACGGCATGTGGGATCTTCCCGGACCGGGGCACGAACCCGTGTCCCCTGCATCGGCAGGCGGACTCCCAACCACTGCGCCACCAGGGAAGCCCGCCCCACTTTTTACACATATGTCCTTACTCATTTTGTTATAATACTGGATGTGATCTTCCCATGGCCTCTGACCACAACTCTGGGAACAGGAGATGGAAGTTTCTAGGGCTGCCCTTGCCCACAGTCAGATGTGAGGGTGTAAGAAGCTACCTTCGAGGATTAGTTAGAAATGCAGGTGATTCAGTCTCAGCCTACAGAAAGCCTTCTTTTCTCAGAGGGTCATTTTGAAAGGATAACGACTTCTGTTCTCCAAATAAATCTCAGAAGCTAGTAACGAAGCATCCACCATCACCTCCAAGGCACACTCACGTCAGACAGATAACATGTATCTCGTGAGAGACATGAGTCAGACAGAGATATACTCTTCATTCTACATACCAAGAATACATCGGTGAAGTATCACAAAATATTCAAAAAATTAAGAAATCAGAGATAAAGTAGATTCAGTGAATACGAGCCTCTCAAGTCCTTCGGTCTAAAGCAAAGTCAAACTGTAGAGTGAATGCAAATCCGTCCCACTTGGACCGCTGTAGGAATTGCCCCTCATATTCAACACAGGATTTGATTTGGGTGGTACCACTGCTGAGGGAAGTTGGAATGGGAGTGAAATGTGTTTGGGAGTAGAAACCAGATGGTCAGACTTCCGGCCTCCGAGACTGGGAGAGAATAGATTTCTGTTATTTAAGCTGCCCCGTCTGTGGTACCGTGTTATGGAGCCCTAGCAAACTACCACAGCGGTCAGCTCACGCTAGGCCAGCATAACTGGAACAAACTTTATTAGACCCTTTACGTCCCAAAGGAATCTTTTTTTGGTCTCAGTGATGGCAACTTTATTTTGATAGGACTAGTATCTTCATAACTGTCTTGGGGATGCATATTCTTTCCATGTTCTAAAACGATTAAGCAAACATGTTATGAGCATGTGTATATTCATCCAGTAAGTTGTCTTTCATTTTTAAAAATCTTTGGGTTTGTTTTTTTTTAATTTTCGGAAGTGAATTAAATAATTCATATTTTTTCACAAAAAGGGGACCCTTGTTTACATTTTTATCATCATATTTAACAGCTCTGGTGCAGTGTTACTGTCTCCTTTAAGAGCGTCAGCCAACCCCTAGCTGGTACCCTGTGCTATCAGAAATGTCTGCTTACCAGCCCTTGATGGGAAATGAAATTGCCCTCTAGCAGTGCCATGCTACCTGAAGGCAATCTGAGGAAGAGGAATCATCCCCTGCATGTGAAAATTAAGACTTGAACTCAGATCTACTGGAAATCACACGTCTCCACCTGAACGAGAGAACACATCCTGCCATCTTGGTTTCTGCTACCCAAAAAGAAGTAGGCATCTAGGCATCTGCATAAATGAAGACTCACTAAACTTGATAACTTGAGCCTCAAAGTTGATTTTATTTTAGACTTAATGATCAGGCTTCAGGATTCATTTTTAACCAATTAGTCTGTTTTTCACAGTCATGATGCCGTTTTTCCTTGGCTCATTGGAAAAAGCCTTGGTGGTGTACACTGAATAGAATTCAGTGCTGCCTTTCACACTTCCTGTCCTACCATTGTCTTGGTTTTGGGTTTTAGTTTAGTTTTGTTTTCTGGCTACAACTGATCTAAGTAAGGAGGGTCAAAAGGAGACTTTTAAAGTAATTCTATAGGAGTTTATATTATCACTGGGAAATATATATCACATTCCCTTTAAATGGAAAAAGAATACAAAATCAGCTTAAGATGCTAAGTAATCACGTTTTCAAAATCAGCTTTTTAAAGTGGGAAAATTGCAAATCTACTTTATAAAATCATTTTTTAAGCCAGAAAGAGAGAACTTCTGGCACCTGTATGGTTGAGAACTTCACGTGCCCCGAATTAACAAGAGAGACTGAACTACCCGCTGCAGGTCAGTCGGTGAGGCAGAATAAAAAGCAAAGTCTTTAAAGACAAAAAGGCTTCCTTTTCTGCAGAAAGTGTGTTTGGCAGAAGATACAGATACAGACTCATCACATATATATTAAAAACAAATAATCCTGAGCATAGAAACTGAACTGAAAAGAAATACACAAAATGTCAATGTCAACAGGGTTATTTTTACAGTGGCAGGAAGTGATTTATCCCTTTTTTCTACTCTTCTCTAGAAATATGTCAGTCGATTACAATGGCAAAATGTAATATAATTAATTGTTAAAATGATCAAAGAGCAAATCTGGTGCCGTGGAACACGTCTACAGACAGCTGGGAAACAACCACGGTTGACGGAACCTGCTCTTACCCTGTTACCAAGGATAAGGAGTGGCCCAATTTGGGTGAAAAATGCTCACACCAAGGCCAAAAGTCAGGCCAGCAGCAGCAGGCTCTCCAGGTGAAGTCCCAGCTGGTTAATGGCCCAAGACCAGCCCTCGCCGTGCTCGCGTGTCATGGCGCCCAAGTGGGCACCATTTTTGTAGTGTCAAGCTCATTTTGTCTTTCATCCCAGCTCGCTTTGATGTGTTCAAATGAAACGCTGAGAATTTTTAGAGCAGAGAAAGCAATGAAGAGTCTGGCTCCCCAATCTGTCCATCTGTACAGACACACTTTGAATCCAGAGAACTTTGGCACCTTCACAGTTGAGAACTCCGTGTGCCCTGGAATTAGCAAGAGAGACTAAACTACTTATCACGGGATATTTGGCCTGGTAGGATGAAAAAGATTGCCTTCAAATAGGAAAAAAAAAAAAATAGCCTTCCTTTACTGTAGGAAGTACACTTTGCAGAGGAGATCCCTATAGGACAAAAATATGAATCCTGAGGACATTAAAGAGGTAGCTAAGGAGGACTTTCATCCATCCGTCCATTCATTCATTCATTCATCACTCACTCACTCATTCATTCACACAGCCAACCATTAACCCCAGCTCTGTGCACGAGCCCTTAAAGCAGTGGTTCTTAGAATGTGGGCCAGGAACCAGCAAATCAGCATCCCCTGAGCACTTGTTAGAAATGCAAATTCTCAGATCAACCCCAAAAGTACTGAATTACAGTCTCCAGAGGCGGAGCCCAGCAATTTGTGTTTGAACAAGCCCTCTGCGCGGCTCCCAGGGCTGCTGTAGTTTGAGAACCACTGAGCTCGTGTATGCGTGTGTCACAGGAGAGTGGGGAGGATTACTGACAAGCGTTTCAAGTAAAAGAGGTAAGAACAGTGTGTGGAAGGAGCTCATCGTTCTAGGGAAGCACAGAGTGTGAGGCAGCCCCTTACCATGTGGACAGGGCTTTCCAGAAGCTATTTCCTTGCACCAAACACCTGATTCTGTGGTGGCTGCAGTGTTTGCCTCCGTGAGATTCAGTCATATTTACTCTCTTAGGATGTCAGACAATATGTGTTCTCAGTCCAATATGGTGGCGATTTGAAGAATTGTTTCCATTGGCTTCTAGGATGAACTCAACTGAAAGGACCCAAGTAAAAATCTCTCTCCTCTTTCTTGCTGATGTTCTCTGATCAGAATGGCTTGTGCTCTCGTGACATGGCTATACTCTGGTCCTCACGGCCCAGCGTAAGCTTGCCAACAGGTATTCTGGATGGCTGTGGGAGATGCCATCCGACAGGTAGCTAGAGCCACACGGCTCACTTAGAACCAACACTTCCTACTTAACAAGGACATCAACTCGTTTCTTTTATTGAGTTCCCTTCTCTTTTCCTCACAGCATTATACTTAGCGGAGAAAATAGTAATTCTATGAGCCAGCCCTCCCATCAGATTTAACAGGCCTGGGCACAGCTGTGTGGGAAGATATGAGCCACCTCCAGGATTTCCCAGGTCATATTCTTGTTCTGCTGCAGAATCTGCGGCGTCTCACATGTTTTCTGCTTCTCTGGAGAGGCCGATCCAAGGGGCGTGGCTGAGAGGTTAATGCAGCTCTGCAGCAACAGCTGTCTGCTTACTTTACTGTCTCCTAAGGGTTTACTTTTGGATCCCATCCGAATAGCCATGTTTTGGAGAGAAAGTGCAAAAACAATCCAGCTGAGCTTGCTTTCGTTGCCTTTACCGTGGGCACCCTCCTTGTAGGTCCCAACTGGAGGACTGAGGTTATGTTTCCTATGACTAACGCATGTCTTTATTTAAATTCCAACACGGGAGAACCTAAGACCTACAACTAGCCACAGCAGTCGAAAATAATATAATTATTACCGTGTATTGAGCGCTTGCAATATGCTAAGCTTTGTACTAATACTTCCTGATAGGACCTCGCAACAACTCTCTGCGGTAGATTTTATCATCCCATTTTGCAGCTGTGGAAACTGAAGCTCAGAGAGGTTAAGCCATTTGTTCAGGGTGATGCAGCAGGTAAGCTGCAGGACCGGGATTTGAATTCAGGTCCCGACTCTCTCATGCTCTGGTGCCTCTCTGATCCACCAACAGCGAAGGGATAAAACTGTGACAATGCATTCGACTAAAGAACACACGATTCTATCTTCTATACATGTGCTCTGGCCAGGGCTCAGACAAAGCAGTCTAAACCAATGAGATTTCTTTTCAGCCTAAGATTCATTGAAGGAGAATTCGCCCATAAATGATAGATTCCAGAGCAGGCAAGCAAGCTTCATCTCATGAATTCTGAATGTTGATTAGTGGAGGCCTGAACTGCTGTGTTGAGAACGATTCTGAAACCACATGGGAGCCCAGGAGCGAGGAGGGCTGTGGTGCGTGGGGGATACCTGGGCTGGCCTCGAGAGAGAGGCAGCAAAGGATCTGCTGCAACATACTCCCTACCTCTGATGTATCCTGGATGCCAGGAGTCTTAAGCTGTAGGCTCAGGCCTTGAATTTAGATCATATGTTGAGTCAAGAGTTGCCATAGAAAATGAAGTATTAGGATGATGGGCTCAACAAAATGCAGTGGGATCCACCAGTTCTATGTGATGTGGGGACAATGGGACACGTGATTGATCAGATGGGAATTAATGATACAGGCGTGCCTCATTTTAAGGAAACGACTTTGAAAACCCAAACTCATAAAATAATTAATGATAAGATGTTTTTAAATGTGGCATCTCACCAGCAGCCCATACACACCCAGTACTTGCAAGGGGTTGTTTGCCATCCCCTGTGTGGCAGAAGGCAGAGGCAGGCTGAGAAGCATACCTGCTGGCGTCGTTCTTCACTGAAGAGCAGTCAGGTGTGAGCATTTATAAAACTGATGCTGCAGTAAAAGACCAGGGGAACTAGGATTCAGCGTATCCAAATTTAACGTACATGACTTTTCAAGAACACGTCTATCAAAATAAGGCTTAGTGGGCTTCCCTGGTGGCGCAGTGGTTGAGAGTCCGCCTGCCGATGCAGGGGACGCGGGTTCGTGCCCCGGTCCGGGAAGATCCCACATGCCGCGGGGCGGCTGGGCCCGTGAGCCATGGCCACTGAGCCTGCGTGCCCGGAGCCTGTGCTCCGCAACGGGAGAGGCCGCAACAGTGAGAGGCCCGCGTACCGCAAAAAAAAAAAAAAAAAAAAAAAAAAAAGGCTTAGCTATTGATATCCTTGAAGAGAAGGAAGATGCCAGTGGACGGGGAAAGATCTGTATACCCAATTTTCACAGTCCATTCAGTGAGGCTGATTTCACAACATATGCTCAGATGGCGTGATGCTGTGTTCTCAGTGTAACCTGGCATCTCCAGGCAGCTTTGACACACGTGGAACAACCTGCCTCTGGAATCAAATCATCACTCCAGGGACATTAGGACCAAGGGTGACCCAGGCTCGAAGGCTTTCTGAAGACCACGGGTACCTCCTAGACCCACGTGGGGTCATCGCCTGAGATGGGCTCTTGGGGACCAGACTAGAATTTGATGCTACCTATACAAGGGTACTGGAACTGACAAGAGTTTTCTGTGACTTTGCTCAGAAGTCTGAAATAATTGCTTGATTTTCTGTTTCTGGTGATTGAACACTTTCCACTGTTAAAACTATGCAGGAGTCACTGTTCCCTGATTAAAGAAATAATGTCATATTGAGAACATCTTGTACAATCACCATAATTTGGGGCACTGCTTATATTTAATGAGCTTTCAAAGGACATCCGCAATGTACTTTACCACCAGAAGACGAGGTGACCAAATGGCACACATCAGAGTTTGAAGGCCTGCAAAGCTAATCTGACATTTCATTCTCATTGACGTTGACTTGACAGAAGCAGCTCTCTTCTGGGCAGCAGCGGTGGTTCATAACATCCTGCATGTTCCCAGTGGGTCACTGAAGTAACCCTGTGAGCCAGCGCCACGCAGGGCCAGTCAAGTCTCATGGAGCGAGTAGATGCCTCAGGCTGGGAAGTATGGAAAGCTGAGACCATCCATCGCTAAACAGCGCCTGTCTCTCCTACTCATTCGGAAGAATAAACTTACAGGAAGTACATATACTTCCAGAAATTAATCCGTACCCTATGCAGTCTTGTACGACATAACCAAGAAGCATGAGGCTGACAAAAATCCCACTTGGTCCACAAAAGTCCTTATGTATCCCCCTCCCTCACAACCTCTCCTTTCCTCTTTATCTTCCCTCCACGTTTCTAGCCAAAGGTCACAAAAACCTGCCTCTCGACAGAGCCTTTACTATGACCCATGGTGAGAAATACACTTCACACCACAACCGAGTACACACATCCACAAAAATATTGCTGAAACAAAAGACTCATGAAACAATAGTAACCCTTACTTGATAGAATGCACTCTCATGTGTTCTACCTGACTTCGTGTTTTGAGAAATGCTGGAAGTCAGTTTGGAACATCAGAGAAAGTTCTCTGAGCATGGAAATGGGCTCTGTCTACACTGTCCAAACAGTGACCACGAGCCACCAGGGGCTATTGAGCACTTGAACTGTGCTGGTGTAACTGTAGGACTCAACTTAAAGTTTTGTTTGAAGTTAAATTTAAATAGCCATAAGGAGAGCTTACATCCAACGGCTATCACACTGGATAGTTCAGCTTTAGAAAACTGTTTGGTAGTATTTTCTAAAAATAAACATGCCTCAACCCTCAGACCCAGCGATTCCAGTCCTAGGAATCTACCCACGGAAAAATGAGTGAACATGTCCACCAAAGGACTTGTAAAGTCACAGCACAGAACTGGAAATAAACCAAATGTGCAACTGTAGAATTAATTCCTTAAAGTGCAGTGTATTCATACAATAAACTACCACACGGCTATAAAAAATGAACTACTGCCATAAGAGCATAACATTCGGGTGAGAGAAGACAGATAAAAGAGTATAATTGTATGATTCTACTTATATGAGGACTAAGAATAGCCAAGACTAAGCTGTGGTCATAGAAGTCAAAACAGTGGTTGTCTCTAGGGAAGTGGGTGAGTATTTACTTGGATGTCACAGGAAGGGACCTCCCAGGTTGCAGGAGATGTTCTATATCTTGATTTGGGTATTGGTTTTATGCATATATACATATATTTTAAAAGTTCTGAGCTATACATTTAAGATTTATGTATGTGGTTGTATACATTAGACTTCAATCAAAAAGTTTTAAAGAATGCTGGTTCTCAGCCTAAGCTGATCTCTTGATCCTCTGCTGGGTCAGGACCTACAGTTTGAAGAACAGTGCTGACACAGATGTACCTGGTAGCCCTCTCTAGCACAGGATCCCCCCACGGAAAGGAAGGGCAGGAGTATTAAAGGGTGTTTTCTTATTCCAGCCTAGATGTCTTTCAGTTTTCTCCCAGGCTCTGGTTGTTCCCACATTTTGACATCTTTCTAGGTTTGGGTAGAAGAGCTGATATAAATGTATATGAAATCATATCAATTCACCCATTACCCACACGCCTTTCCCTCTTTATTGTATCTGGTCCCTCTGTTCTGCTTCCCCCGCCTTTATCTGTTTGCATGGTCCCTGGATGCCATGGTGAGAATCAAGGAGGTAAATGCAGCAATAAGAAAGGTGCTCTGTAGTCATGAGCCAGCATTTTATTTCCCCTTCTCCTCTCCCTGTTGCCAGGAGAAGGCCACTCACGTGCAGACAGTGAGTGCCCTCACCCACACACCCGCAGACACACCCGGCTAGTGGCAGGAAACGCTGTCCTCTCCACCGAGCCAGAGGGGCAGGGGTTCTGCACCACCCTGGCCTAATAGCTGGTGTTCTGCCTGGCACCACCCACTTGCTTACTGAGGACCAAGGAGACTGGATACCCCAGTGCTACGAGAGGCACACGGCCACCTGGAGAAGCCAGAGCAGAAATGCCACAAAGGGGTTGCCCGAGAAGACACTGGGATGGGATGTACCAGAGAGGACATAGCAACTAGCAGGGGAGCATCTCAAGGACCAAAGGGAAAAGAAGCTGGGATGTGGAAACTAGGTGGGATATGGGAGACTTGTAGGAATGGAGCCCCAGGAAAACGGGACTGAGCCGTGAATGGGAGAGGGGTTTGGGCACATGCACACGGTCTGAGACCACATGAAAAAATGAGGGAGATAGTTGGGGGTCAGTGAGGAGAACTAAGATTTATTGAATGCCTACTGTGTGTGGATTCTTTAACACTTGTGATCTCATTTAATCCTCACAGCCACCCTGTGGATAGGTGGCATTCTACCCCCTATACAGATGAGGAAGTTGAGGCTTATTTATGCTGGAGAACTTGGCCAAGTTGCACAGCTAAGACAACTGATGCTGTGCAGTTGTGAAGTCCATGCTCCTTCCACTCTATTAAGTGAGCCACCCTCCGGCCAAAGCAGTGACCGTCTCCTCCCCGGACCCTCTCCTTCCAGCCCTGCCTCCTCAGGTCACAAGGAAGCCTTTGCACTAGGGAAGTGGCGATTCTTTAAAGAGTAAGACAAGCTCCATTATGTTTGGGTGACAAGACATGATCTTGTGTTGCTCAGGGTGATCAAAAGATTGTTACTCCAGCAACTTCAGACCAAAGACGATTTCTCGGTCCCCGGAAGCTCATTCTAGCCCCCAAACATCCCAAAGGATTCTAGAGCACTACAAATAGGCCTGAGAGTCCTGTTCAATGTGGAAGGGTCTCTGGGAGAGTGGTCTGAGAAGTTCCCCGTCCATCCTGAAGGGTACCCAGGAAGGCGGAGCAAGTTCTTCTTCCAAGGTTTCCCGGAGACTTCCAAACCGAATCGTGTCTCCTTAAACCTTGATGCCTCGAACCTCCCATCGTTCACTGGAATTTCCAAGGTAAACAAGGAACCAAGAGAGTCCCTGCTTCTTCCAGGCTGGAGGCGCACTAATTTGGTCCAGTGCTGGCAACACTGACATTGTCCAGTGTTTGGTGATTTTTGAGTCCAGATTCGGGTTCAACTAAGGCTTATTAAGACCCACCAGGTGCCAGATGTACTCACAGGTATTATCTCATTCGTCCAAGAGCCTGGAAAGGACATGTGATTATCCTCCTTTTGCAGATGATAAAGAAGAGAGACTGAGAGACCTGTCCAACGTCAAACCACTCGTAAGTGGCAGGATTGGCATTCAAGTCCAGGATCTCCAGCCGTAAGTTCCCAGCCCATTCCACCATGTTGCTCAGCTTCACGTGGGGTGTCCATTTGAGGGGCCTCCACTATGTCATCATGGTCCTTAATTACCAGACACTACAAAGCTCATGACAGCCTCATAAAGGAAGGAGAAAATGCATTCACCTCACTAAGAGTTCAAGTGTGAAGACAGCTTACAATTACTCCCAGAGTGTAATCAGTGTGGGCCCGTCCTGAGCATGGCTCTCAGCCCAAACGGTAAATCTCTGATGTATTTCATCTTCTTGATAAGGATACAAATGGTTAGATACATAAAGTTCACCCCAGGTTATTCCTCAGTCTTTTGAGATCAGCCCCGCAGAATCTGTAATATTAAAGGGTTATGTTTAGGATCACTTCACGCCTGCTGAGTGTCTTGGGCTTCCAAGAGATGGCAACTTGAGTAGTATTCTAGTCCCTTAAATTGAAAGACAGTGGATTGTAATAAACTTTTGAAAAGGGAGTCCGCATATAGATAGATAGATAGATAGATATCAAGCATATATATAGGCTTGATCCCTATCTGAAAAGCTTTGTAAAATAATAAAACTGAAATTATTAAAGTACTGACTGAACTTCAGTGTTTTCATCTCAATTTTCTCTAAAGCATCTGGCAACCAGATGACAAGATTTTCCAGTTTTGTTCAATGTATGGGGTAGATAATTTACCAGGAGACAAACTAAATCTGCCCCAGCAACACGGTTGTCCAGGTTGTATGGTCAAGCCTGACCTTCCTGAAATGTGTTGAAAGACGGTGAACACGTCTTTTGTAAAATCTCACAGACTCCAACAGGCCCTAAATCATCACATCCAGCAAACTGGCGATCATGAGACAGATGATTAACAAAGCTGGGAGTGAATGCAAACATTACTCCCTCTTAGCCAATAAGTAACTGTTCCATAATAATTGGCGTTAAATATTTCATTCACCACACTAGAGGGGAAGCTTTAAATATATATCTTTAAATATTTATATATTTAAATATATTTAATTCATAATTAAACATCTTAATTCAGTATAATTTAATTTATATCTTTATAAATATTTAAATATATAAACGCTCTTACATATATACTATATACTATATTATTATTATATAATGATATAAAATGTCAGCACAGGGATTTATCATGGGAACTTCCAATAGTTTCATGAAGTCAAAACCAATGACCTATTTATGGTAATGGCAGTTAAACTATGCAGAACAAAGAAAACTTGAATTCATTTAGGTAAAACAAACCCCCTCAAAGCTTTTCATTCCCTCTTTAAAATTCAATCAGTAAAGACTTATCATGCAAAATGTTGACAGTAGAATTTCGTGGTGTTTGCCGTTCTTAAAACTAGGCTGATATAGTTAAAATCTTTTAAGAATGTAATCCAAAAGGCTGTTATCTGATCGTGTAAAGGTTCTGGGTTCTCATCATTCTTACCTTGCAGCACTTTGGTTTTCAGTGGCGTGGTTGACACTGTCAGTTCACAGTGATGTTTGTAGCATGCATGGGGAGTGAGAATGGGAGAAGAAGAAGGACAATGAGTCTAAATGAACTTGGCTTCAATGATAACTGTAGATCTTAGAAAAATGTTTTCTTTGCCAAGGAAAGGGAAGCTATTAACCTGTGGCTAGATCTCATATAGAGCGTCGACCATCAACACTGAAGCAGGGCAGTGCAGCTCCAATCAGTTGGGAAACCAAGGTGGTCACTACTAATGAGAACAATATAGCTCAGAGTCAATGTCAGCAACATGGTATCAGATCCAAGGCCACAGTCACAGGCAGCATTAGGCCCTTCCAGCAGTCAGTGAACAACGATGCTTATGGAGGCTTCACGTGAACCATGTCCAGCAGAGGGTCCAGGACTGATTTTGACAATTACTTCCATATTCATAGGGCTTAATAAAGTCAGGACCTTCCTGTTCTGATCCAAATATCCTTTTCTTCAATTCATCATCTCCAACATTATCAAAGCAAGACTGGGAAGAGGCAGGTTAGCAATGAATATTGCATCCCTTTCTATGGGCATCCTCAAAGGTCTGGTGAAGCCTTTGTCTTTCTAAAGTGGAAAAGAGCTTCTCAAAAATTAAAGATTTTAAAAAATTCATGTGAAGGTGAAGGATGGACTGAGATGAGGAAGTAGCTGTCTTGGTAAATGACACAGACTAAATCTCTACAAGACCATCCACAGGATGGAAAAGAAGAAATTAAATCTTCCAGATGTTTTATCTGCGTAACATGAAAAACTTCTTTGATTGAGTTTTTCACTTTCATTTGATGTTGTATAGACAGAGTCAAAGATAGGAAAATATGAGAAAAAAATGAAAGGTGTGTAGAAAGACGTCGTCAAAAATGCTTTTTTGATGCTAATAAAGTTCCCCTTTAATGTTGTAGAGTTTTCTCCCAAGCAAGACTTGATGTGTTTTATATTTATACAGGACATATATTAGCATAATTTGGGGCCTTTGGGAGCTGTTGATCTCAGTGTCTAAAAATCAAAGAGGAGAGAGCCACACATTAAATTTTGGAATGTCCTCATCATAAAAAGCTTGTTCCTGGTGGTTATTTTATTTCGGTTGTTAAACCAAAGTAGAAGCTAATGCAGGGAAACTATGATTACAGGGGGAAAATCATAAAATCTGAGGAAATGCACTTAACAAAGGCAGCACAAGTAGGAAAATAGAAACACAACTCTGATGGCCTTGAAAGTCCTGTTGCTCTGAGACATTGCAGAGAAATGTGGATGCCAGGCTGGGGAGCAGCTATTTATTTGATTAGGCACTGAGGAGCCATCAATATTTATTTTTAATTTTTTGCTTATTAGTTGCCAACAACAGAATCTACTCTGCCTAGTCCGAGCTGAAAGAGAATTTCCACACAAGATTAGGTAGCTTATAGAAACTTCAGGTGAGCTAAACATTTTGGCTCTGAAGCCAGGAAACAGGAGGTACTGTCATGAAAACACATTCCACCTTCACTCCTGAAGATCCAACCCCCCACATGCATTTACAGAGGAATGGATTCCTGGAATCATAAACCTGAGCCTTAGTTGCAAGGGAGTCTGGGATGTGCGGTTTCTACATTAGGAAGACGTTAGCCCAAAATATGGGAGGATGTTCAGTGACATTGAGCAGCTTCTACTGACAAATGTCCACTACAGCAAGGAGATGACTATAGCTGTGCTTTAGGAAAATTAATTCTGCATGATTTGTGGACAAGGATTGGCATGGAAACAGGCTGGACAAGGGAGAAGCCTGCTGCAATTGTCAGAGGAAGCAGTGATAAGGTCTTTCACTATCATGTTTGTTAGTGGTGGGAACCGGGGGGTGGGGGTGGGGGTTATGAATCACTAAAGAGAGAGAATTGACAACATTCACAACGATAATGTTACTGAACCAAACTTGGGTCCTCTTGACATTACACAGTAAAGCCCATCTACTGACACCCGGTGTGGTAAAGGAAAGTGAAGCGTTTATCACAGGTGCCAAGCAAGGAGTCCAGGCAGGACTTAAAAGACCTGAACTCCCTGAAGGCTTTCAGGGAAAGGTTTTTAAAGACAGGGTGAGGGAGGAGGGGTGTGTGGGGTGTGTGATCAGCTCGTGGACATTCTTCTGGTTGGTTGGTGGGGAGGTAATCGGGAGTCAATGTCATCAACCTTCTGGTTCCAACCAGTCTGGGGTCTACATGCTTGTGGGCAGCACACAGTTAACTTCTTCCACATGGTGGAGATTCTAGTATCTGCAAAAGAGCTCAAAGGACATGGCTCAGAATATTATCTACAGTCCTTGAGGTGGAACTAAAGGTCTTTGACTTTGTTTAATGGCTAATGTATTATTATTTTGTCTTGTTTGACTGTTTTCCTTTCTTTTTGCACTTTCCCACTTCTCTGATTAAATTTACTCTTTGGAATTTCGGAAAAGCCTGGGAGGCTAGAGTTTTCCTACAAGCAAGAGGCAGGCAGAGGACATGAGGGGCTCTCTTTCCCATAGGGTCCTGCTTGGTTACAAGAGTTGATGCCATCAGCAGAAACAAGGGAATCAAGAGGAGGTGGTATTCCAAAGGGGAGGGTGGAGTCCAGAGTGGGACACATTCAAGTTGGGGGACAGCAAGATGCCCACTGGTGGACAAATCCAGCAGGCGTTGGAAAAGTAGATCTGGAGTCCAGAGAGAAGCATCCAGACACAGGTGTTAGAGTCACCCACAGACAGACGAGAGTTGAAAAAATAGGACTGGGAGGGTGTAGTTCAATCTTAAGTTGTTTTCATTCCTTTTGAAAATTGGTTTCTTTTTTGTGCCAATGTAACTGGTTTTCTGCCGAAGTGATTTAAGGAGACCTTAAACCAAAGACTTTTTTTCCTCCAGAAAAAAAAGGACGAGTTGAAGTTTTGCTCGTACCCAAAGAACACATTCCTTTCTGTTTCGAGGAACTTATCACCTGTCTTCAAATGATTCCCCTATTCTTTAGAGAACTATGTTTAGGGCGTTTGAAGACTTAATTGCATGTGTCCAAGTGACGGGATGTATCATAAACCAGGAAAACCCAGACTTGTTTTTATTACAGTCATTTTTTCACCTGGTTTGAGAAGAAACTAATGCCACGGTTGATGGATCAAAAGAGTCTACCTCACAAAAGAGAAAGTTTCCGAATCTCCAACCTGAATAAGCCTCTCTCTGAAAGGGGAGGGAGGGGCTGGTTTCCAAGTATTTAAGCGCCCTGAGAGCTCACAGCACGGCCCTCACTGGCCCACATTTCCATCCTCCAGTCTCCTAACAATGCGCCTTCTCTGAGGCCCCAGAGAAAGAGACCCTCTGGAAAGTGAATGGGAGGCTTGTTACCCACCAAGAGTAAACGAAGAAGTTAGGACCAGCGTTTTCTTTTACATCAAGGGACCCTTTTGTTTTGAAGGACAAAACTGTCTCAGAGTAGCCTGAGGCTCCCTGGGGAAGGGGCCTCACCACCTGCTCCATTCGGAGCAGGACCGCAGGACCTCCCCTCCACACTGGCCAGGGTCAGGGACCCCAACACCCCGGAAGGACCCAGAAGCTGCACCACCCTAGGAAGTGGGGTCCAGTCAGCCGCTCTGGACCAGCGAATGGGCATGATGTCCCAGGTGCCCTCCTTCCTTCTGAGAACTCACCTCCTGACGTGGGACCCTCTCAGAGGGTAATGGGGAGACGACCTTCACACACACACACACACACACACACACACACACACACACACACATACACGCGGATGCCCTGCTACACAACCAACCCTCACACCGGGCCATCTGTCTTCTGTCAAGTAAGAGGGTCTGCAGTTGCCCTGTGCTGAGACCAGCAGGTGCCTGCTTCTCTCTGGCAAACCATCCAGTCCTTTCCATGTTAAGTCGTAAATAGTTGAGTCAGTCTTCAGAACTCTGTCTTCCCAGAGAGCCTCGGGAGAATCAGGCCTTTCTTATTTAATATCTTGGACCATCACAAATGTGCTTTCTTCTGAACAGTGACTAACATTGTTCCTGAGACAGAAAGAGTCCTTTCCCCAACTAGAAAGACACAATAGGATAGCTCAGGCCGGGCAGGGCCGGGCTGGGGGTTTCCTTCAGGAGATCGGATGACTGAGAGGGTCAGAACCAGCATTTCTGCACTGGTTAAACTCAAGTTTTATGCTGTCTCTGTGAGGGGGGGCATTCTGCTGTCAAAGCCTTGACAGATGGTTCTAGATGGGGCAACGGATGATGAAAGGGAAAAGCAAAGACTTGCTCGGCACAGCTTACATTCCTCAGGTGTTCACTTGGGCTTTAGATTTTGCAACTGTAATTGTAGAGGCTGTCTTGGAGGACAAGGAAGACACAGAAAGAGGTGCTGTGGACGCGGTCCTCCAAGCAGAAGGCAAGTGCTGAGGCGGGGGATCGCACGAGGAAGAAGCAGTCAGCACCCGATGACTCGCCGTGCATTCTGCTCCTTCCCAACTGGTACATATTCGCACACAGACCTTTTTGGAGGCCTCTAGGGGCCCCTGTAGTGGCTGCATTAAGTCCTTGGCCCTGACAGTGTCCCGAGGCACTTGGGACTGAGCCGCACTCACAGTGCTTCCATCCCGCCGAGCCGTGATGGGAAAAAAATGTGATGTTGCTGCCGAAACCTCCCAAGTCTCCCAGCAGCAGCAATAAATCCAGGGTCAGCTTTTCTGCCCCTTAGGCCCTAAGCCAGCTACAGGAAGTGAGTGTAAAAGATTTTATGTCTCTCGGTTCTGCAAATGATGGAATGTATCCCAGATCTGCTGGGCTGCACCCTCAGAAGAAAGTCAAGATTAAAAAGAGGACCCAGGGCTTCCCTGGTGGCGCAGTGGTTAAGAATCCGCCCGCCAATGCAGGAAACACGGGTTTGAGCCCCCGTCCGGGACGATCCCACATGCCGTGGAGCAATGAAGCCCGTGTGTCACAACTACTGAGCCTGTGCTCTAGAGCCCGTGAGCCACAACTACTGAGCCCACGTGTGACAACTACTGAAGCCCGTGCGCCTAGAGCCCATGCTCTGCAAGAAGAGAAGCCACCGCAATGAGAAGCCCGCGCACCGCAATGAAGAGTAGCCCCCGCTCGCCGCAACTAGAGAAAGCCCGTGCGCCACAACGAAGACCCAACACAGCCATAAATAAATAAATAATAAATGTATTAAAAAAATAAAAAGAGGACCCAAAGTGTCAAAGTCTGAGTTGTCAGCTTGCCCAAGGATTGTCTAGGACAAGAAAGAAAGAGGGAAGTCCGGAGGACTCTAGGACAGAACTGGGGGTGGTCACCCCCGCTGTTCCTTGCCACACTCCAGCCAGGGTTGCACAAAGATGTCATTTACCTTCCAGCCACTGCACAAACATCTCTTCATGGGTGGTCCGATCCGGTCCATGGGTGGAGGGGGAGAGAATAAGACAGAGGACAGGATGACTTGAGCCCAATGACCTTTTACCTTATCACATATTTGAGGGTGGTCTGGTTCTCAATGGGCTTCAGAAAAACCTCGGTGGTCCCCTTCCCCTCGGGAGGTCTTGCCTTCTTGCTGGGATGGGCTGAAAGCTTCGCCTTCGTACCTGCCCTTCTCCCTCTGACAGGCGGTTGATGACAGCATCCTCACATCTGGAGATGTGTTTACAGACCACAGAACACGTATGTCTCTGATAGCCCTCACTGCAGCCCAGTGACTACTTATTATTGCCCTCATGTTCTCAACGTGGAAACTGAGGTCCAGAGAGGTGAAGAGACTGGTCCAACGTCATTCCATCTAAGGAAAGATGACTAGGATCTAGCATTTACTGAGCACCTACTACCTTCTAGATAAGTGCTTTACTTGGATTTATGATTTCTTCCTTGTAACAGCCCAGAGTTGCGGGGATATTACTGCACCCAGTTTACAGATGGGGAAGCTGAGGCACACAGAGTCGTCGTGCACCTTGCCCATGGGCTCAGCCTGCATGGGATGTCAGGATCATGTGAATTAGGCAGTCTGGCTCCCAAGCCTTGCCTCTTCATCGCAGGGTATTTTGCTGCTCCCACCACCAGAATCCTAGACCACCTTTCCCACGACACCGGGGACCTCGTTGAAATGCAGATTCTGATCCCACAGGTCTAGGATATGGTCCAAGGTTCTGCATTTTTTAACAAGTTCTCAGATGACATTGATGCTGCTGACCCGCAGACCCCGCCGTGAGTAACGATGCTCTGTACTACAGCTACTGCTTATTATCCGCCTGCCAAAATCCATTTATTTATCTCTGATACCATAATCCATGACCTCCTCCCATATACACTACTGCCATGCCTACTCCTAAATGTACCTTTTTCTTCAGATCTGACCTATTCTATGGGTGCATCGATTAGAACAATGGTCCTTTATCAAGCATGAAGAAAACAATCATTTGGGAATCTCTTTCAACACAATGCTCTCACCTCAGTTGCAGACCTTCTAATTCAGTGTGTCAGGAGTGGAGCAAGGGTTAGCACAGAGTTGTTCTCTGCCCCTTCCTGTATAAATCAGTCCATCCTTTCTTTTACCAACACCGAAGGAATCTACATAACGAGACCCAGGAAAATGGGCTAGCAAAATCAGAGTGCTCCTGGATGGTGAATACTTATCCTGAAAATTTGTTCTTCCCCAACACACCTGGATAGGTTGACTTCTCTGCCAATCACACAGTGTCCATGCACGGGATTGGCTCTCCTGCCTCCACCCCAACCCCAGTGACGCAACTTCCTAACCACAGCATTCATTCTCCTGCTACTCGTCTGCTTGGCTAGCAAGCACGAATCTGAGCCTGATCACTTCTGTTCTCACAAGTATAAGACTGAAGGAGCGTCGATGTTTTTCTCCCTCCCCAAACGTCCTGAGCCCAGTAGTCTAACCCTTCTGAGCCTTGGTTGAGAAAGAAGAACTCTTTAAGAAGAGTCCTTTCGCTTTAAGGATTTTCAAAGACCAGTTCCCTGTGGGGTTACGTTTCCTCCTGACTTTTTTCTACAATTCCAAAGAAAGCCTCACATTGAGAAAAACTAGAAAGGCATGATTCAGTGTTGTCAATGCTCTCAGGATCCCTCCTTCCAAAGTCTTTGTTAATTGTACCCAGTATCTATAGTGATAAATTTAAAGACACACGAAACAGCGGATCTGAAAGACACTGGACTATTGTATTGTCCCATTAAGTTGAAACAATGCAACAGAGTCTTGAGCCTGTTTCCAGAGCAACTGAAAATGCCAGTCACAGTCAGGTGGGCTTTCTGATGAATTTTTCAAAGAGAGTTTCACATACTTTCTTAATTAAAGAGGGGAAAGTTAACTTATAAGTATTTAGATCAAATTACAAACACCTCGAACAGAAAAATATCGATATACCTTTGCTTTCATCCCAAATTTTCTTTTTTGGTATTTGGTTGATTTGCGACAAAAGAAGTTTTCTCATATCAGGAGAAAAAAAGACCCCATGGAGAACCCCAAAGCAACATATTAGCAAAAGAAACTTTTTTACCTAAAAAAAATCTAGCTTAGTATTTGAATATGGCAACACAGTATAATCTGCGGGCTTCTGACATGTGATCTTCAAATTTCTCTCTATGGCCAAACTTTGCTTGGACGTCAGGCCTGAACCTTCTAAGAAGGCTGAGGCAATCAAATGCAAGTGTTCTTAGGTGGAATCTAAAGAAAAAAGGGTTCAAATGAACTTATTTACAAAACAGAAGTAGAGTCAGGGATGTAGAAAACAAACTTATGGTTACCAGGGGATGGGGCGGAGGGATAAATTGGGACATTAGGATTGACATATACACACTACCATATATAAAAGAGATAACTAATAAGAGCTGCTGTAGAGCACAGGGAACTCTACTCAATACTCTGTAATGGCCTATATGGGAAAAGAATCTAAACAAAAAAGAGTGGAGGGCTTCCCTGGTGGCGCAGTGGTTGGGAGTCCGCCTGCCGATGCAGGGGACGCGGGTTCGTGCCCCGGTCCTGGAAGATCCCACATGCCGCAGAGCGGCTGGGCCCGTGAGCCATGGCCGCTGAGCCTGTGCGTCCGGAGCCTGTGCTCCGCAACGGGAGAGGCCACAACAGTGAGAGGCCCGCGTACCGCAAAAAAAAAAAAAGAGTGGATACATGTATATGTATAACTGATTCACTTTTCTGTACACCTGAAACTAACACAACATCGTAAATCAACTCCAATGAAAATTTTAAAAGTAAATAAATAAAGAAAAAATACAGCTGTAGGCAAAGCGTCCCAAGCTGTGGGCTGAGGGGAAGCTGCCTGTGTGTCCCACACCCTCATTGTCTCCACCTGGCCTTGTCCGTCGCTGGCCCCAGTTGGTCCTCTGCACTCAGATCTGATGCCTTGCAATCGCCTCTCGAGCCTGACCACCCGTCCTGGCAGCATTTTTCTTGGCCGACCTTAGCATTCTCCTTTGGATAAGATTTTAAATCCTTGCTCTCTAGACACATTTATAACAACTAGGAATACAAGATTCTAGAACTATGCACTCCAATGTGGTAGCCACTAGCCACATGTGGCTATTTAAATCATTTAAAACTAAATAAAATATAAACACCCAATTCCTCAGTCACAAGAGCCACATTCCTTTTACTGCATAAAATTCTACCGAACAGGCTTGATTTAGAGACATTCCTACTCATATCCCAACCCTAAGGGGTGACCAACCTGACTTTGGCATCTTCCCCAAATTCCCCCAATCCAAGTAATGTGAAACTGAAATCACTGAATCTGGAATAATCCTGTTAGTAGTCTCTGGAGATAATTCCAGGAGTGGTTCACAGTTCTTTCAGATGACTCCAGAGTACCTATAGTGCAACTTTGACTATCTGGATCTCCAAAAAGTCACAAACACTGGGAACTGGGTCATCAGTGAAGATTTAGGTTGAGGAACTCAGAGCAGCATGGAAAAGAGGAGTCTAGAAACAGTAGAATTCCACCTTCATTACAACACATTTGGACAGAGCAAGACTATATTAGTTTCTTTATTTGGCAAGATGCCTGACATTCCACCATTAGAGCTTCATTCCTTTGGCCTTTACAGGTATCTTCTTTAGTCTCCATACTGGGACAAGGTGCATGGGCTACACAGGTGGGCAGGAGAGAAAAAGACAGATCTGTAGGGTAATTAGAGTATTTGTTGATGCTCTCCCTTGACTTACCACTGCCTCGAAATAACCCTACAGGTGAGAGAGAGCAAGGATGAGGCTCCGGAGCGCCTCATCGTATATCATATATCACAAATGAGAAATCATTTTAAAATACAAACTACAGTATTATATACCCAGCACAGTGCTGGACCCATAGATATTCAACACATACCTGATGGGCTAATTATAGATAATCAATTTTAAGAATAATTTTAAGACTACCTTAGCATTTGAATCACTCTGAAGCATATTCATCCATCATGAATTTAAAATTAATTTTTTAAGTGCACAAAGCAAGTTTTCTCATGTATTTTTGGCCTCATGAGCAAAAATCGTCCCTTCCACGTTCCCCACCCCCAACAAGACTTCCTTTTCTTCACTCATTGGGTTATTGATTCATTATTCAACAGCTATTTCGTGTACCTGCTCTAGCATTGTCCGGTCTCTGCAAAGGATAGAAAAGTTGACGAATCTTCCTTGGTCTAGAAGCTTGACAGGTGACTGTGAGTCCCAACTAGGACCCACAACTTGTAGAATACAAGATTCTTGCCTTTGCTATCTCTCATCTGTATCCTCCATCCCATGTTTCAGAATCCCAGTCCATCCACTAGAATTCATCTTAGGTGCCTAATTGAGGAAATCCTAAATAGTAGTGTTTACACCAGATCAAACTTTCTCTTTTAGGTAAAAAACCAGAATTTGCCTCCAGGATTAATATGAGGGCTCTTCTGGAATCCAGGCTCCTTCTGTCCTCTTGTTTCATCAACCTTACTCCATCATTTCATCATCTAAAAATCTACATTCCAAGTGACAGAAAGAAGGGAAATCAAAGGAGAGCATCCTTCATCCTTTTAGGAGGTTTCCTCTTAACCTCATTGGGCAGAATTTAGTCCCATGGCTGCACCTCCATACAAAAGAGGATGAGAAATTTCATCTTCCCATCACGTTTCTATCCAAAAAAGCAAGTCTAGAAGGAATGGTACGGTAGGCATCTAGCAATGTCTGTCACCTGCCACACTCTGTGCCCAAGCAGTGAGCTATTCTAAGTACACAACCTTCAGATGCAAATATAATGATCCATGCCCTCTGGTAAGGGAAAGAAAGGCCATTAAGCTTGAATGGTGTTATTCACATCACCAGTGTTCTTTCAATTGTGTATATTGCAAGGTTCTAATCTCATCTTTTGCATGCTTACTTGTTTCTATAAGATAGGAGTAAAATAGATGTCAGCGGATACAGCTATTAAAAACTTTCATATATATTAAGACAGAACCTTTGCAGAGGCAATAAAAAAGCCATAAAACACTGAAAGCTACAAAAGTAGAACATCTAAGTTCTTATAAAAAAACAAAACAAAACATTAAACCGGTCCTATTGACCGTGGTATTTTAAACTTCCAATTATCCTGATCATTGCAAAATCTTAGAACAGGACATGGAAAATGGGGAAATAAATTAATATTACCATGAAAACCCTAATTTTTAGACCATAACTTTGAAATAACTCTGTCTTTAGTTTTTAATGCATAAGAGGAAGAAACAGAGCAGAATGTAATACTCAAAATCACAAAGCCCATGGAGGCTTTGATGTTAGTATCTGACAGAGTTAATAAAAGGACCAGATCAGACCTTACCTGATGCTGATATTCAGTTGGGGTTAATTAAACCACCATCAGGTTTCCCAAGCAGGAAAAGAGACATGTGAAGAAACGAGTTTCTCGAAGTTCTGCCCAAATCATAACCTAAACTCACAGAAAGAACTTTGCTTTCAGTTGTGAGTTATCGAAGGTTTTAACTGTAGCCGGTGCTTCACTTCCTTTTGCCCTGATAGTTAATGTCGGATCCTGGTCCAAAGCAAGGTCCGCCTCCCTGTCTCCCAGTGTTTCTGAGAGTTCCTGATGTGATCCATGTGCTTGTGAAAAAGCCGAGCTGAATTTCACAGGGGCAGCTGTGGCGTTGTTTCTTTTTTCTGTTTTTTCCTCAGGCTCCCTCTTGCTGGTGACCCGGCTCTTTCCTCCCCGACAGAGTGCCACATCCACAGGCCCAGTGACTGGTGGCCATGTCCCTGAGTGATGGCTCCCTCAGCACCCTGCCATCTCTGCTGCTCACTGACAGCCTCTCCAGTCTCCTACTTCACTGACACACAGCAGACTTCTAGCCAGCACTGCCTACAAAATTGGTAGAAATGCTGAGGTGTGACTGAAACCCAGCAGTGGAACCAGCATAGATGGGAGCTGTAAACCTGTGGCAGGGACTCAGGATTCTCTCCCCTTTCCCCACAGTAATAGAATACATCACTCACGATACAAAATAAAGACCACATATGTCTAAGTTCCGGCCCAAGAGATATAAGTGAAAATGGAAGAGAGGGGTCATACCCCTCTTTTCTCCTTCGATCTTTCTGTTGATGAGAATGTAGAGGCAATGGCTGGAGCTCTAGCAGCAATCTTGAGCCATGAGGTGACGGACGTGGAAAATGGAAACTATACATGCAAAAACAAGCAAGCAACCAACCAAACAAAAAGAGTTTGGGTTCTCCTGAAACTACGAAGTACAATCTAGCTCGGAAGTAACGGTCTCTGGACTTACAGAACATAAGAGAAAAACAATCTTTCTTGCTTAAGTCACTGTAACATATTACTTACAACCAAATTTAATCCTAACTATATGCCACAAATACAGAACTAGCCATAGTTAAAATAGTGACTAGGTGAATTGATTTTTCATCTTCTGGGCCCTCTTTTATGAATCTTCTCCCAGAACCCACTGTCCTCTGATGCCCTCTGTCTGCCTCTGCACTGATGTCCTCCACTGAAGCACCCATGCTTTGCAATTTTTCTAGTCACTCTTCATTTATCCAGATTTACCAATCCTACATCCCATTCCCTTGGGATCAGGCAGGTGACCGACTAGGTAATGCAATAATTAAATTTATACTAAATTATTCATGGGACGTAATGAGTGTTTTTATTCTACTATAACATTCTAGTAAGGTCTTGGGTGACAAGACTCAAGGAATGACTAACAGGCGTACCCTAGCAGGTAATTATGGTAGGTATTTTCAGGCAGGCAGGCTTCTTGACATCTGATACAAGAAATATAGTTCTGCAAACTGTCAGGCAGCCCCAAGTTTACACGCAGAGCACATCAGATTCAATTAGGATTCCCAGATACTTATCTCAACTTTCCCCTCCTATTGATCACTTGTGTAAAACTATGCCAGTGGTGTTCAAAATAAGATACATGGAGCCTGGGTGAGAGGGAATGTGGAAGTTTGCAGTTTGAAAACTTTTAAAATTTCAGACATGGTATTCTTTTGATTTTCCTACCACGGACATTGGAAACAATGTTTGAAAAAGACCCCCGCGTCCAACATTAACAATATGTGTTGGGAAGTCTTAGACTCTCCCTAAATTCTCCATCAGCTATTCCTCTGCTACCCCAAATAAGTAGACAATCTAAGTAAAAACAGTGCGTGCCACGTGGAAACACTGCTTCTAGATAAGTCCCTTAGCTCTGGTCCTTCCAACAAAACTGTGACCCCTCAACATCCTTCCATTTGGAAATTATGGGGCTACCACGGATTGACACAACGTTATGTTTTTTACTTCTTGAAACCATCAAAGACAACTTTAATAATTATTTGTGAAACGGTAATAAGTTGTTGTTATTTCGGTGGCTTATATATAGCTTCTCTCTAACTTCTTATAACTCAGAGCTGGCTAACAGCCAGGGAAATAGGCAATGAGGAAGTACAGGAGCCCACCTGGGTCCCCGAATACCGCCTGAATAAACATCACTTTTCTGAGCCTCCGTTGGCATCGCTTCCAGAACAAATACAGTAATCTGAGCCTGTGTCCTGGACCCCGAAGCAGCAGCTATGACAGACGTGTAATTGAAAACCAATTTCCTTGAAGACAGCAGTGCCTTGAAATGCAAGGCGGGCCTTGGAAAGCAGGGAGCAAGTAACCTCACGGTGACCTTTTATCTTTCCTTTCAGCGCCCTTATCTTGCCATCCTCTTCCTTCTCCCTCTCTCTTTCATCCCACTGCTGCAACAATGGACCCCGGGCAGGAAACGAGTTAAAAAAAAAAATACTACCAAAAAACCCCACAACTATCAAAACACCTTCTTTTCACGTGAAGAAATGTCCCCCACCCAGCAAAACTATCAATTCCAACTCAAGTGTAAAATAAAGCCATTACTTCATACAAGCAATGTGCCCAGATTTTGGAGGATGGACTCAGGCAAAACTAGGGACTAAAATTAGAAGGGATTTGGGAGAAGCGGATCCAGTGTCGATGGGGTGGAAGGGAAGCCTGAATAATAACTATAAAGCAGGTTGACGAGGCTGGAAATCAGGTTGGAGCAGGGCAGAGAGTTCTGAGAGGGAGGCAACCAGGAAAAAGCAGAAATTCAAAAATGTGAACGACCAGATGCAGCATTGGGGATTATAACCAGGGAAGAGATGAGGCTGTTTGAAACTTCAACAGTATAACGCTGTGCTCTAAAGAAACTGCAGTTATGGTGTATAAGTCTTGGCTCTGCAGTATATGATATTCGTAGAATTATGACATATTGGTAGAATTATGACCTTTCAAGTATATTGAGAAGATGAAAGAGGAGAAAGAAATGTAATTTTTGCCTATCAAGGAAGAAACCATCAGGAAAGGTCTAATACTGAATAAGTAAATATGTGAGTATTAAAAAATAGTCCCTTACTATACAATTGTTATTGTTTCAGGCCCTTACCACCTAAGCTCACCAAGTCAGAGATCCAAGCCCCTGACACAGAGCCGAGAGCCGGAGCACATGTGCTGTACTCGTGATTTCCTGGGCGCCGTAGGGGGGTGTGAGTCACCTGGTGACATGACTGTCTTGTCGGGGGAGACAAGACTGAATGAGCGCAACAATTAGAGAACATCAACTGAAGGTAACTAACAATGATGTCATGCTATAAATCAGTCCTTGAAATAACAACGTAGATGCCTAAAAATAGAGCCGAGGTGAGTAAGGAACTAGGTGGGTAGAGAGGTATGAGGACCGGAAAGGTCCAGCGAGGGCAGTGTGAGCCATGCCAACTTCAGAGAGAGTTTTCAGAACTGCGAAAGGCAATTGTTTGGCCAGAGCTTAATCCCGTTAACGTCTTTTGTGAAATTTCAGTTTTGAGGCATTCGGCACTGGTTAGGAGGAAAAGGACTCGGATGGGTGCCCTTTCTTCCCTACAGCGGGAAAGCCAGTCCCATCACTGGGCAGGAATGACCCGTAGCTCTCTTCTGTCGCTGCCTACCAGAGAGCCTGGGGTTTCCTTCTTCAGCAAAATCTTTTGGGAGGCAAGGAGACGAAGGAAAGAGAAACCCTTCCACTAAAAAGCTATTTGAGGAAATAAATGAAAAAGAAACTAGGTTTTAATCTTACTTCTAAGCCATATCACGCATATATAATGCCTAACTCTAATCTTTTTGTAAAATGAGCAATAATTTAGATGCACTAAAGTCAATATTTAATTACCCATGAGTTCAGCATAATTTGTCCCTCTGCAGATGTAAAATTCTTGCCATTAGGAGGAAAAACCCAGTCTAAAGTGAGTAAGATTTTGCTTCTAATTCCAGATTTAAAGAAACGTTGCCTTTAAACATGGTTTAAATTGCTGGGTTCATCAATTTATGACTTTGTGTTCAATGAAATAGAAAATGCCCAGCACACTGGCTGGCCATGGTGTGTGGTGCTCGGTAACTGTTAATCTATTATTTTGAACGAAACTGTACAATTAAGCTACGATCCCAGCATTCCACATTTTTCATTAACTCACCTCGTGTTTCTCCATTTAGATGAGTTTACGATGCACAATGGGAACTCTTTGAAAATATTCACAGTTTTTAAATTATTCTGGACGCTCCCTTAAACTCTTGTCTCAAGTTTCTGTATTAGAGCTAATTCTCCTTTGTGTACTTTAGTAACCTGATTATCTCAGCCAAGATCTAAGGTCAGCAACTTACAATTACCTCACCAAGTCAAACAGGTCTCCATTGACAGACAAGACCATTCTGCTTCTCCAGAGTGGGGACTTCTCCGAAGTTTAGTGCAATGTATGGATGTCTGCCTGTCATTCATTCTTAAAAAGCTCCCACCAACCCAGTCAGCAGTTTTAACAGGTAATACCTGTCAGACTTTCTCTAGTAAGTGGTTGGCATCCTTGGCCATTTGCAGGATATCGCTGCCTTTACCCAAGAGAAGAGCCCTTGGTGTAAATTAAAGGTAAGTAAACCAAATGATTTTCAGCGCAATAGAGCTTTCAAGCAAATCCTCTAGTGGCTCCTTTGCAAAGTCAAAAATTCTTTTACAAAGCAAATAATCACTCCCAAATGCATGGGGTTTGCAGATCTGGAATGTAATCCTTCAGACTCTCTTAAGACAGGTAGACCTTGCTTTATTTGCTACTCTGAGCATTGGTCTTTTGGCTTAATTTTAATTTAAAGAATAAAAGAGTCAATTGCTCCAATCACGCTCTGGTTTTGGCAGTGTTGATGATTAGTGTGTAGAGGGTAATTTGCTGTAAATGGAAGGGAACGCAAGGTACAGATGTGGCCTGGGAGCCACTGTGCCACAGAAAGGGGTGGTCGAGATCCTTGCCTGGCTGAAGTTTGAATATCTTTGATTTTCTTTTAAAATTTACCAGGCTATTTGGGAGATTACATCCTACAAAAACACACAAGCAAAGAAAGAAACCCCTGATATTCCACAGAGCTGAAAAAGTAGGAATAAATTTACAACTGATTCTGTTCACAGAGTGGCAGTCACAAGAGTGGGAGAATCCAGCACAAAGAGATATGAGGGCAGAGCAAGGAAATCTGTAAATTGATGTAAAACAAAACCACGGAGATGGAAAAGGACAAACTTAGTTGGCGAAGCATGTTTTTCTAACCAGGAGAATAGGAAGCTAGTCCTATCAAGAAGGGCCGGACTGTGTCCTTTATATTTCTCCTTGGTGCCCCTCACTCACATTCTTGTCTTTTATTGTGCTATCCAATCCTCCAGGGAGAAAAAGAATCTTGCTTTGTCCCCGCCGGACCTTCAAAGCAAACGTAGCCCTTTATTTCAGAGCTCTTTCACCTTCACAAAATGCTGATACAGTTTCTACAAATCGGAGGAAATCTGATGGTGGAAGTGGGAGTAGGTTTTGCAGAGAAAGAATTTTCCTTCCTGCAACCAAGACAGGAGAAATTTAAAGTCATGTCCCCTGCCATAAAGACTGCTGGGCTGGTGGCCTAGACCCTTCATGCCTTTAAGGGTTCCTTTCTGGAACTTTATCCCAAGCAACATGGGAATTAGGGGGAAAAAAGAAATCTATCCCACCTAAAGGCTCTGCCTCTCCATCTACCTAATTTTTTCTCAAGATTTTTAATTGAATGTTGTTCAAGGTAATGCATTTTAAAAAGAAAACCTCTAATTCTGACTGTTCAGCTCAGTCAACCTCTATGAACTTCCCTTTTGGGTTCTCCAAATCCTCAATGCGTTTCACTACTTGAAACTGAACGAGAGGACATTTCAGGGGATCAATCAAAGATAATAGGTGGGTTCTGAGCTTTTATAGTTTAAAAGAATGCTGTCTTCAGAAATGGTGAACAAGAGCACTATTATGAACATTTAATTATTTCTATGAATACATTACAAACTCCTCCATCACTAGAATGTAATAACTAAAAACTGCTTTATAATGACTTTTAAATGAATTTCATTCCATGAAAATGAGACTTTAAAATCAGCCAGGCAAACAATGGCATTTGTTTTTTCCTTTTCTTCTTCTTCTTTTTTTTTTTCTCTCGGTCCTTTGGTGTGCGGACACTCTGCCCCCTGCGCCCACGATGCTTTAGTTCGCTCCTCGCTTGCCCCGGACTCCCCCCACCCTTCAGAACCCCACCACACCCCCCAGATGCTCTGTGGGCACCAGAGATAATCTTTTTTTTCCTTTTCGTTCCTCAAAACTATTGCTTCATCAAAACACCAGAAGAATGTTGTTCCTGTCACGTAAGATGTGATATTAACATAACTTTCATCCTGACTCCAAGACCCTAGTTATGTAATATTCCAGGGCAACTCAAGGATATTGTGAAATCTCTTTAAAAAAAAGAAAAACTAAATAAAGTTTAATACAGTTCAACTGAAAAAAGATATAGCTGGCATTAAAGACTTTTGGAGGTGGAAACATCGATCACCAATTATATGAATATATTTATTCTACTGTGTACATAGTCGAAATATAAATCTCTACCAATCGCCAAGAGTCCAAAGACCTGGGTCTAAAGGATGCTAGATTGAGCTATAAATATCAAAAAGAAAGAAAATCAATGCACATTTGAAATACATTCAACTTTGACTAAGAGTTAATGATACAATTTAAGGACTTTTAATTTTTGTTCTTAATTATAACTGGACCTTGGACAATTGTTCCTTAGGATCTTCCCAAGATGCTGGATTTAGCAAGAGAGAGGATATAAAAGTCATATTCAAGGACCTGTTCCAGCTCAGGTAAAAATAATAAATGTATATATATATATATAAAAATATATATGTTGTTACATGACCTTATGATGGGATGATATGCAGTCACTCACTATGATATTTACAAAGAGTTGTGACGCTTGCAAAGTGTTTATGGTAGTAAAAAAAGAAGAGCAAGATTCGAAATTTTTATATATAGGTTGAGTCCAAATATTTACAAGAAATGTAGAAAACAAGACAAATGGTGTGGGGTAGGAGAAGATTTAGGGTTAGGATTGTGGATGGAGTTTATTTTTCCGTCTTTATGTCCTTTCACATTTTTCTAATGAAGATGTATTACATTTGTATTTGTGATTTTTGACAAGTTTTAAAAGACAAATTCATTTATATGCCTTTTCTGAACTCAGTCATTCTTAATTAATCCTTTTGTTATTTTTGCAAAGATTAGAGTAAAAGAAGCCTTTTAAGTATTGATACTGATTAGGCATTGATTTTATGTATTGATACAAATAGATATTCCAAAGTACGGTTGTAGTGATAATCTAGTTTCATGTGAGAATGGGTCAGAAAGCTAATTCAGGCAGGGTTCATCTTGAACAGTACATGGTTCAGTGTATGTATCTGTTGAATGGCTCTCATGATTATTAAGTGTTATCTTTTTTTTTTTTTTTTTTTTTTGGCGGTACGCGGGCCTCTCACTGTTGCGGCCTCTCCCGTTGCGGAGCACAGGATCCGGACGCGCAGGCTCAGCGGCCATGGCTCACGGGCCTAGCCGCTCTGCGGCATGTGGGATCTTCCCGGACTGGGGCACGAACCCGTGTCCCCTGCATCGGCAGGTGGACTCTCAATCCCTGCGCCACCAGGGAAGCCCCAGTCAGTGGTTTTGCATAATTTTGTTATCTTTCCCCAATGCACCCTATATTCCTGAAAGATTTTCATCTCCTAAACTGCATTTATTAAGTTTTTATTAGTAGATTTTTCCATGGGATGATCAATGCCATCGTGTTCCAGCCAAAAGTCCAAGAAATGTGACATTTGAGTCTCCTGAGCAGCCTTATCAGCTACAAATATACAACTTCTCTTAACCTTTGTAAAGAGTTGAAATTATTTCAAGGATTCTTCCCTCCTCTCTCCCCCATCACCATCTTTTCAGATTCCCTGACATGAAGGAACTCAAGCTGGAGACCTAGTGGATTAACCCTTCCAGGATGTGCCTAAGTTTTCCTCTGATTCTAGAATCAGACTAGAATACATGGGCTGATCAGAACCTAGAACTGTCAACCCTCCACCCAGGACCATGTATTCATTTACTCGTCAGTGCGGATAAAGTGAATTCCAGACCCATAGCCAGTTAGGTTAGTTGTGCTGAAAACAAAGGCTGAAAAAAGACCATCCACTTTAGCTAAAGAATCCATAATGAATCATCCCATAAAACATGATCGGTTCCAAAAATGGTAGGTCCCTGTCCTTGATCTGAAAGCTTTGTGTATCTTGCCATTAGCAGAAAGTTTTTACAAGAATGGAAATAAACACACCCATAGTGCTATAAATAAAAGGTGAATAAGGTTGCCAGCTCGAAGGCATCCCAACCTAGTAAAGCGCGGGGAGCACCAGGCAGCTGTTCTGAGAACCACAGTGCCCCCCCCGACAATGGAGGTACTGATTGTTTTTAATCAAGACTTTTAATTTTATACTTAGCCTCATAAGAATTATTGTTAATATGATTTATTCATAAACTTGAGACTTCGCACATTTGATTTACCACAGAAACTAGAACAAAACAGCACATGCCCATGCAAAGAATGCACGTATGCCGAAATATAATTGGAGTTTAACTTTTGGGGGAAAAAAATAGCGGCCTCCAATGCCAACAAAACCCTCCCCCAAATATTTTTATAACTGTTATTTAGCATATTCCAAAGGAATAGCCTTATTCACAGGAAACTGGTTTTTTAATTTAACGACCGTACACGATAAGCCCCAAAGAACCACTAGGTGTAGGGGAAGCACACTCAAGTTTCAAGAGAACCATCTTTCATTTGTTCCATGTGCAGCCTGCAAGGAAATCTGAATTTGAAATTTGACAAGTGCTTCTTTAAAACACTTTAAAAAATGAGCTTTGGGCCACTTGCTCATGTCCTAAAGGGATGGAGCTTGCAAGAAAAAGAATAGCAAAAAGGCACAAGATCTGTTCAGGCCTCCAAGCATGTTATAGTGTCAGGAGATGCACTTAAGCTTGCCACCATTTTATACTAATAAATGTGAGTCGTGTGATTTGATTTTAAATAAATGGCAAAGTTTTATTTGATTTCTTTGACTATGTCATGATGCACAGCTACCTGGAATCGTATTTGTACAGATAGTAGGAACACCCTTCCAGGAATAAGAAGAGAACCCCAGGAGTGGATTTAATGGATAAATTATATCCTTAGAAGAAACTAAACTCAAAAGCCAGCATTTTATGACTCCAATAACTTATTTCTGGGTCCCTAAAGCTATTTATCTGTTTTTGTTCTTTATGGAAGAAAAGTGTATATGCATGAGCTAAAGAGAGTGAATGTCCTTCTAAGGTTTTTTTTTTGTGTGTGTGTGGTACACGGGCCTCTCACTGTTGTGGCCTCTCCCGTTGCGGAGCACAGGCTCCGGACGCGCACGCTCAGCGACCATGGCTCACGGGCCCAGCCACTCCGCGGCACACGGGATCCTCCCGGACCGGGGCACGAACCCGTGTCCCCTGCATTGGCAGGGGACATTGGCAGGCGGACTCTCAACCACTGCGCCACCAGGGAAGCCCCCTTCTAAGGTTTTAACTCAACTCTGCCACATGGTACTTTTTCTAATTGTTCCCTGCCCTTCTCCTTAATCCTTCTCTGAATTAAACATATCTGAGTCTGAATCCCAGGGACCTTGAGAAAGTTATCTATCTCCTGAGTCTCTTCTCCATCTGTAAAATTGGGCAAAACGATGTGACCTCACGGGGTTGTTATAAAGCTTACATGAAATAAAGGATGTAAAGTTCCAAATGGTGCCTGACACGTGGAGGTTGCCTAGGAGAGCTGGTACCATTCAGTTCGCCTTCTGCTGCCCCCTCCTTTTCTTTATATTCGTCTCTTGTCTTTTCCTTCTCTCTCTCTCTTTTAAACCATTTTTTAAATTGAAGTGTAGTTAATTTACAATGTTGTGTTAGCTTCAGGTATACAGCAAAGTGATTCAGTTATACATATATATACAGATTCTTTTTCAGATTCTTTTTCATTATAGCTTATTACAAGACATTGAATATAGTTCCCTGTGCTGTACAGTATGTCCTTGTTGTTTATCTGTTTTATACATAACAGTGTGTATACGTTAATCCCAAACCCCTAATTTATCTACCCACCCCACTATCCCCTCTGGTAACCATAAGTTTGTTTTCTATATCTGTTAGTCTATTCTGTTTTGTAAATAAGTTCATTTATATCATTTTTTTTAGATTCCACATATAAGTGATATCATATGATATTTGTCTTTCTCTGTCTGACTTACTTCACTTAGTATGATAATCTCTGGGTCCATCCATGTTGCTGCAAATGGCATTATTTCATTCTTTTTTATGGCTGAGTAATATTCCATTGTATATATGTATCACTTCTTCTTTCTCCGTTCATCTGTCGATGGACATTTAGGTTGCTTCATGTCTTGGCTATTGTAAATAGTGCTGCTTTGAACATAGGGGTGCATGTATCTTCTTGAATTAGAGTTTTCTCCAGATATATGCCCAGGAGTGGGATTGCAGGATCATATGGTAGCTCTATTTTTTTTTTTTTTTTTTTTGCGGTACTCGGGCCTCTCACTGTTGTGGCCTCTCCCGTTGCGGGGCAACAGGCTCCGGACGCGCAGGCTCAGCGGCCATAGCTCACGGGCGCAGCTGCTCCGGGGCATGTGGGATCTTCCTGGACCGGGGCACGAACCCGTGTCCCCTGCATCGGCAGGCGGACTCTCAACCACTGCGCCACCAGGGAAGCCCTATTTTTTGTTTTTTAAGGAACCTCCCTACTGTTCTCCATAGTAGCTGTATCAATTCACATTCCCACCAACAGTGTAGGAGGGTTCCCTTTTCTCCACATCCTCTCCAGCGTTTGTTACTTGTAGACTTTTTAATGATACCATTCTGATTGGTGTGAGGTCTCTTGTCCTCACTTTCTGTATCCTGAAAACAGGCAGACACAGGATAGAGTCTGGAAGGTTTGTGGACGAACATTCCATGTTCTTTGCCCATTCTGTTACCTGGTTAAAACCCCGTGCAGTATGAAAAATTGCAAGGGAAAATCATTCCCATCCGTGACTTTATAATTGGTGTAATTCCCTTGGGCAAGTTAACCAAACTGCCTAGGCATAATCCACAAATGCAAGTGTTGAAAGCTAGGAGGAGACGGAGGGGGTCAAGGACCTTGCCCTGGGCCCCTCAGGGAAGAAGCAGAGCTGGTACAGGGAGTAGTTACTCTCCTCCGCCTCTTGCCTGGGGGCACGCGTGGCATCTGTGCTTGTTGCCTAGTTTTCTGCTAACTCTTTTGCAAATGTTATGCCTGGGTGTACTGCTTCTGTCTCTTCCCCTTCTCTTCTGTTTATGTTCTCCATGCATTCTCTGTAGCACACAGAAATATTTGGGGGTGAAATGTGTTTGGAGCTTCTAGGATTTAGGGAAAAGATGACTTTGCTAAAATGTAATGAAATATGGAGATTTTTCAGTGATAATGGAAATGGCTGGGCTTCACTTCTCAAAGCCTCAGGCTACCATCGTGTGCATCGTAAGCATCACCAAGCACACTTTTGTGCAAATTGCTGCAGTGTTTTGAAGAACTTACAAAATAACGTGTTTTAGGGATATCTCTCATGTTAGATTTTCTATAAGTAGGAAATAACCTTTTTTTCCCTCAGTTTTGAAGCTGGTTTAGAACTCACGTGTGTTTTCATTTTCAAGCTAAATCCAAATGCTTGTGATTTCAGTTCTGCTTAAAGATGGCAAGACACAAATTCACTAAGTAGAATTGGGAAATGTGCTTCCGGGGCCTTAACAAAATTACCATGTTACTCTCTCTTCCTGGGATCCTGATCTCACCGAAGACTTATGTTCCTACTTCAATGTCACGTGGGTATAAGATCAGGGATGGAAAAGTGATGAAGGTGAAAATAATTGTAGGAAACATACAGAGGAATATTTCATGAAAAAGCTAACCACGAGGTCAAAACAGAAAATGCCTCTCTAAATCCCCATAGAACTTTGAAACTGTCAGAACTGGCCATACCCAGGAGCCAGTGGCAGCTTTGGTTACAAATCAGAAACACAGTCATTCCCCGCTGTTTTCCTTGCTTCCCCATGACAATCTGACCAATCTTGTAAAGCAATGTCTTCTTAACATGGGGATAGTAGGAGAGTCCTAAGAGATGCAGAGCCCGGCCGCTGAACTTTCCTAGTATCTGCAGCTTAACTATCCAACTCACAGCATTTACTGAGCAACTACCATGTGCTCTGATGGCATACAGGGAAGGTTAGGATTTTAGATGTGTATGCACAATACGTCCCTTAAGTGAGAAATATCTAGAACCATCTGCCCCGTAGCCCTTCACTTGATTGGCTTTCCTGGCAGCAGCCCTGAGTGAGGGTTAAATGGAGTGTATGGGGGCTTCCCTGGTGGCGCAGTGGTTGAGAGTCCGCCTGCTGATGCAGGGGACACGGGTTCGTGCCCCGGTCCGGGAAGATCCCACATGCCACGGAGCGGCTGGGCCCGTGAGCCATGGCCGCTGAGCCTGCGCGTCCGGAGCCTGTGCTGCGCAATGGGAGAGACCACAGCAGTGAGAGGCCCGCGTACCGCAAAAAAAAAAAAAAAAAAAAAAAAAAGGAGTGTATGGGACATGTTCAATACTTTAAAGAAGTTGATATTAAAGGAGGAACAAGATATAAGAGGAATTAGAAAGAATTCTGAGAAATGGGAGAGCCTGTTTTTTTTCTTTTTAAAGATAGGAGAGATTTGAGCATATTTCCATGGTAAGGAGAAGTTTGCCTGGGGTAGTCCCAGCTTCCCTGTGCAAGTATCAACAATGCCCCCTTTTCTTTAACTTTTCCGATTTGGGACAACATGTTATATGGTCACCCTGGGCAGAAGAACCTTGGGAGAGGGAGAGACGGAAGATGGAAGACAAGAGAAGGGTTGTTTGTTGGAACAGTGTTCTGGGGACAGAAGGAGTGGCTCCTGGGTACGTAGAGGACTGATTCTTAGAAGGAGAGGCTTAGGGCTTCCCCCAAAGCTGATGAGGGAAGAGTACGGATGCTACAGGTTAAGGGCTGGATACAAATTTGTGAGATTTCTTACTTGACTCCTTTTGTCTGTGAAGGAAGAGGCCATGAGGTCACAGTTTAGGGTTCAAATTCTATGTTCAACTTGCTTTATTCTGCTAGTCATGAGGCCGACCTTTTCATAAATGTGGTTCCATTGGTCTCTATAACAAGAGGCCGACAGTGTTGCTGGATCCGAGCTGAGCATGAACAAATAGCTGAGAACACTCGCCCTAAGAGAAGTTGGTTTAGTCGAGTTACTATCACATGTGAAAATCCTAGCATAGCAGAAAAAGTAGACTGAGACAAACCTGTAGCACTAACACTTGAAGCCTCTATCACTGTATCGCATTTCATTATGACAATTATAATCGTAGATTAGTATTGAGAGCTTATTGTGTGCTAGAAAGAGTTCTCTTTTAAATTTATATATTGTGTATGCACTTTTTTACTTTCATAATCTTTTTTAGATGAGAAAATCAAGTAACTCACCCACGTTTACACATCTGGTAAATGGCAGAGCCAGGATTTAAACCCAGGGCCCACACTCACAACCAATATGTTATTTTCCCCTGTCTCTTTCACGATAATCTGTTGATTTAAGTTCATTTTAGGTTTTCTCTTTTATCTGTGGTATTAAGTCAAAGGTTGTGTGATAAATTAATGACATATGAATCACCCCCAAAGGTGAGATGGTGATGTGGCATGAAGGTTCCCGGCCTGCTGGATGAGATGTGCAGTTAAACATGGCAGTTCTTTCTCCGCTGCTGCCCCTTGTGAGACGGTTAGGTCCCGGCCCCTCTGTGAAGTCCCCGATCGGCATGGAGGATGAGACTGATGGTTATTCAGTGTAGGAAACACGGTCGTGAAATTCAACCACAAGGGCAGTTGTCCAACAAGGCCTGACTCAAGGACTGAATCAGTCATGACAGAGGCCATTCTTTGGCCCAGCCATTCCGACTGGCAACCTCCCTGTCAGTGTGATACACTGGAAGCCTTCAAGGGCCTACACAAGGCTTTGGAGAAATCTTTCTTTGATTCTTCATTCTGCTCTCTTAGATAGTAAGATAATGTGCAATGCATTAATGATGGACAGGGTCACTATCTGCCTTGGTGAAAAGAGAAAAACACAATTTGAACAGCGTGGAATAATTATGGATCAATCAATCAAAAAACTCGTGTCAAAAACAATGACTATCTGAAACTAATAGAGCACTGTAAAGCAACTTCCATAAAAAAATAAAAATGAACAAACAAAAGCCCAGTGACTATGGTGGAGGTTACTGGGGTACAAAAGAAACAGAATTTCCAGTTCATGCCACATGCCACAAGATTAGTGTTAAGGACAGTTGTTTTGCCTACACTGATGGGAGTATAATGCTAATGCAGGATTTAAAATTTTTTTTTAATTGAATAGAGTTTTATTACTTTTGGCGTTAAAAATTTTTTTTTCTTCATTGAATAATCCTGTGATGGTGGGCTGATTTCTGTGACAGTGGAAACCAAGAATAATGATTGTATTTTAGGATACCAATTTGATGATACATTTTATATTCATTTGGTATATTTGTCATGACTTAACACAGAGTTATATAATAATTCAACAATTACATAATGCCACTAGGAACTATTCTGCCTTTTTGTTTCTTGGAACATCTTAGAGGAAACTCATTCTCATGTACATTTGAAAAGTACAGAGAAAATGTGCGTGCTTCTCAAAAAGTTTCTATTTCCTCACTTGTTAAAAGAGTTGAAGATGATGCCATCACTAAGGTTTCTTCCAACTTTAGCTTTAGATATTCAATAGTGTGGGCAAACATGGGGTCAGGTCAGGAAGAAAGGCATTGTGGGACATCAGCGAGAGGTCAAACACGGGTATTACTTTTCTAGTGGCCTATGAACTCAGACTGCCCAACTCCCGTGGCTGTAATGTTTGCAAAAGCTTGCTAGAACTATGTGACCATTAAAAAACATAACTCTCGTTTTTTCAAAAGCGAATTCCAGCCTTCACACAAAAATTGTCTTTCTGTTGGCATATTCTCTTAGTCGTGGGAAAGCAATTGAGCTGAGCCTGAATATCATTTCTGCGTTAATGAGGCGCACCTCTAGGTCTGAATAGAACATCAAAAGGTAATCCCCGACTTTACAAAATCATGGAACTGGGAAGAGAACATAAAGGTTCATCTCTTCCGTGCACTTACTGGCAAGGGTGTTGGGTGTTATTCATTCACTATGTTAAGCGTTGAGGCTACAAAGATGAATAAAACCCAGTTCAGGCCCTTAAGGACGTTACAGATAGTTGAAGACCCACGATCTAAACAGGTAGAAAGGTGGCTGCAGCCCAAGGGAGAAATAAAAAAGCTGCCAACCTGTAGCAAAACTGGGTGTTACCTCCTTCACTCATGATGTGGTGGCCCAGGAGCTGTCTTATGTCGATAAATTATTTGTAAATAAGAAACTAATTTCTTTATGTTATCTGATTGATATCTATACTAAAATGACCCTTAAAACTCCACGGTCATGTCACCCATGCCCAGCTGGAGGGAAGATGCATCCTCCCCACGTGAGGGATCGCCCCAGCTATGCACCAGGTAAGCCTCCTGGGCTTTATCCACACTGGCCCCAGACTGTACCGTGCTTGCTGTCCTGTTTCTGCTTGCTCTCTGTGTGTAAGAAATGAACATTCAAAAATGTTTATTTCTTACACACAGAAAAAGGCTCAACCAGATAGAAATCATCTCAATGCAAAATGAAAAGCCACAAGGAACAGGATTTGGTTTTTTAACCTAATAAATAGCATATACAGTCAGGGACATATCCAAAATTTCTAAATATGAGGGGTCTCCTATCTGGTTGGGGTTGTGTGTGTGTGTATGTGTGTGTGTGTGTGTGTGTGTGTGTGTGTATGGATATGGGTGTGGGTGTGTTGTTGAAGCTGTGCTTACGTAGAAAATACCTGTTTTTCCTTGGATTGTGTCTTTAATCGGAGGAGAGGAGGGCTGATGGGGTAGCGGGGTGGAGCTCTGACTGCCCAGTCACCACTGTGCACTGCTGTTGTGCGCAAGGTATACGTGCGTATTATAAACAGGTAGTACAGCTATAGATACACATAAGGGCTGGGGTGGTGATGATGGTAAAGTTGGTATTCATATTCACAGACAGCATTCTAAGCAGGCAAACCCTTTGGAGAATAACTTGAAGGCACAGTTCAAGAGCCATGGGGAGGCTTATAGACTTGACTCCATGATAACAGTTTCTGGACTCTCCCCTAGACAAGTAATTCAAAATGCAGAAAGACTTATTTGCACAAAGAGCATACAATTGCAAGCAACCTTTATGTCCCCCAAACAGAAAATGATTGTATAAATTATAGTACATGGACACAGTGGAATAGTATGCAACCGTTACAAATGAGTAGGAAGATTAGGTAGCCATTTGTAGCATTAAAACATTTTAATGTTTAAAAAATGAATTTTCAGGGCTTCCCTGGTGGCGCAGTGGTTGAGAGTCCACCTGCCGATGCAGGGGACACGGGTTCGTGCCCCGGTCCGGGAGGATCCCACATGCCGCGGAGTGGCTGGGCCCGTGAGCCATGGCCGCTGAGCCTGTGCGTCCGGAGCCTGTGCTCCGCAGCGGGAGAGGCCACAACAGAGAGAGGCCCATGTACCGCCAAAAAAAAAAATGAATTTTCATTTAATATTGAAAAGAAAATGTTATGCATACCACAAATATGTGAAATTATGTACATAAAACAACCTGGAAGGAAATATACAAAAAACAAAAATAGTTTTTCTAATTTCCAAAGTTTCTATAATATTGGCATTGCTCTTTATTTTAAAAATAAAAGAGAAAAGTACATACTGGGTTGATTATGTATTATGTAGTAGAATGACTCCTTGTTTTTGTGGAACTTTGTTAGCAGAAGAGAGAGTAACAAGCACTGTATTAGGAGTCAGGCCTGGTCTCCTATAAAACTGGTCTTTCTGATCTGGAAAAAAAAAAGAAAAAAAGAGTTGGGCTTTGATCATCTTCAGGACCGCCTAAGAGTTTTTAGATTACGTGGGTCCATGACAACTAACCCAAAACATACAGATAAAAGGTACTGTTGGAGTTCAGAGGCCCTTTTCCATCCTCCTATAAAAACAAATCTCATCATGGCATTCCCCCATCTACAACCTTTCAATGGCTTCCATTTGCTATCAGAGTAAATCCAAACTGCTTAGCCTCAGTTGCAAAGTGCTTGGTGACTGGCTTCCACTTTCTCTCTCCTGCCCTTTTCTTGCCTCACCCCTCCCCCATTCCCAAGCAGCAATCTGGGCTTCAGCCACCTCCCCTCCTTGACTCCTTGGCTTCCAGTCTGCGTCTCAACCCGTGTGTGTGTGTGTGTGTGTGTGTGTGTGTGTGTGTGTGTGTGTGTGTGTGTGTGTGTGTGTGTGTGTGTGTGTGTATGCTCTTCCTGAACACCCCGGCTGTTCACCTGGCCTTCACCTGGTTCAACTCCACATACCTCCAGGCTGAATTTGCCTCATTTCCTCTGTGCTTTCGAACTGCCCAGTGCTGGTTCCCATGGACTCTAAGCAGAGGGAAATGTCTTGAGATAAAGAGACTTGGGCTGCGTCAGAGGAGAGGTCAAGGTCTGGGTGAGTAAATGAACACAGTGGGGCGGGGGAGGGGAGAGCAGTGGGCTTATGTTTATTCCTTACATCTCTGTGACTGTGGCCACCTTTACCAATCACAGTACCTACAGGTTATCACTCTTATTACTAAGACAAGACGGAGGCAAAGGAAGGAAGCTGAACTTGAAGGAATTTGACATACACAGTGTTTCTCAGTTGTGGTTGCACAATCAAAACACTTAGGGGAGGTTTGAAAAATACCGGTGTCAGGTCCGGTCCAGGAGAGTGTGATTTAGTTGTTCTGGGGAAGGGCTGGGGCATCTGTCTCTTTAAGTGGTTCCTAGTGATTTTTATGGGAACTGGGTTGAGAATGTCCGGTTAGGGGAGTGTAGGGTTAAAAGGCTGGACATATTTGCAACGCGTGTGTAGGGGTGCTCCTCAGGAGTGAAAATAGGTCAGCCAACGTGTCCGGCCTGTTCCCTTGCCTTACACAATATAATTCTTTTCTTCATCTCCCAAACGCCTTCAGAGCACGATTCTCAAATCTACAAACACACATAGTCCGTTTATTCTGCTGCAGCAAGAGTAAAGACTAAAGGGGGAAAGTCCATTACTAAACCAGTAACTAGCAAATTACATCTAGTTTCAGAGAAAAGACCTCGACCTTTTTTGTGGTAGGAAATGGACATTTCTTGAGAACCCTTCTATGATGGGAGTCTTCACATTGGTTTTAGGGGGCTTCATATAGATTTTCTCATGAGAAAGAAATGTAGTATAATTTTACAAAGCAAAACCTTGATGTGTCTCTTACACTGGGACCAAAGGGGACCAGGCCAGTCTTGGGTAAAACCGGACATAGAGGGCAAAGGAGGTTCTCAAAGTTCTTACTTCCACTTTGCCCACAGAGTATGGTATATCCACAACCCTCTCTCCACCCCCCAGGCATTGTTGCAAACATTTCTCTGCCCCTTGTGGCATTTTCCTACCCCCAGATCTTTAATAAATGACAATGGATGGCATAATGAGATAATCAAGCAAAGTAATATCTGATTAAAGGTTACTGGTCTTATAGAAAATAATGCTTCTCTCTAGTTTAAATTCCAGAGTTTTTTGTGAAGACCCTTAAGGAACGATCCTAAGATGGAAATCATTTCAGACCCCTTACACGGCAGATAGGGGAGATTATATTTTTAACAGCTTCAGTGACATACAATTTACATATCATAAAAATCATCCACCTCAAAATAGCCAAAATGTAGAAGCAATCCAAGTGTCCATCGATGGATGAATGGATAGGCAAAATGTAATATGTACATACATACAGTGGAGTATTTATTTCCTCTTAAAGAGGGAGGAAATTCTGACACATGCTACAACGTGGATGAGCCTTGAAGACATTAAGTGAAATAAACCAATTACGAAAGGACAAGTACTGTATGATTCTAATTATATTAGGTACCTAGAGTTGTCAAATTAATAGAGACAGAAAGTATTATGGTGGTTGCCGGGGGCTGGGGGGAGGGGGAGGGGGAATGGGAAGTTGTGTATTGGGTTTGGAGTTTCAGTTTCACAAGATGAAAGAGTTCTGCAGATGGATGGTGGTGACGGTAGTACAATGGAGTAAATGTACTTAATGCCACTGAATTGTGCACCCCAAAAAGGTAAAGATGGTAAATTTTAAATTATGTGTATTGATAATTTAAAAAAATATAAATTCTCCCATTTCACATGTACAATTCAATAGTTTTTAGTATATTTACAGAGTTATGCAGCCATCACCGTAATCTAATTTTAGAACATTTCCATCACACTCTGCCCTCCACCCCCCAAAAAACCCCTCATACCCATGAGCAGTCACTTGGGGGAGATATTTTTAACAGGTCATGGGTGTCATGTGTTATTCTTCCAGGACTTGACTTCACAGACTCTTAGAAGGGGCCTTAGAGATTTTAGTCCCACCTCCTCAGATGAACAAATTGAGACTCAGAGAAGCAAAGTGTCTTTCAAAGGTCACACAGCAAATTCATCCCCAGAGCCAGGTCTTTTGATTTCCCATAGAGTTACTTTTTGTAATACAAAAATGCCGTGTCACTTGCTTCCTTCAAATTGATGCTGAGAGTAGATTGAAGGTATTAAGAAGATGTTATCCTTTCCTGCCGGGAACAGATGGGCTCTTTTTCCAGTCTCTCTTCTCACCCACCTGAGTCGGGAAGTACAGAGGAAAGAGAGGAGAGTGGAAAAGTCTGCAACTGTGTCCAGTCATGCTCCCTTGTGCCTTAACTCTATTAGGAAAGAGCTATAATGAGTCTTATGGAGAATAATGTCGCAGCCTCTCTTAGAAGAGAGACTGGAAATACAGCCAGGTGCAGGGACTTTACTTTTGAAAGATGCTGCCTTTTGTGGAGGTGGCTGGGGTAACCAGTGTCAAACAGCAACACCATGTATCAGAAATGCCAAGGTCTTGGGCTGGCAGTGGTGGTCATTATGTCTCCTGTCGTCGCATGATTGCTGGGAAACAGCAGAGGAAGTGAGTTGAGGCTTCTATACGTCCTGCCACCTTCTGCTTCTTGCAGAGCCTTGGCCAGGGCAGTAGTTGGATGAAAGTTGGGGTTTGGAGTAGGGTGGAGGACTAACTTTGTGAGCAACAGCCTTCAATATTCCTTCTGAACTCACTGAAACATCTTCAGCTGCCCTTATTTCCTGGAGGGCTGCTGGAGAGGCCTCTGTGGTTGCTAAACATGGAGAATGAGGCCAAGGAAAATCGTGTAGCTATGGACTCAGAAATATCTATACCAAGTCCTGAAGCCTAATCAGGGCAAGATTCAGGCCTCTTTTTTCTTCTGTCCTTTGGTCTCTCTGGGAATTCAATCTACCCTCCTCCTCCCTGGTTACCACTCTAACTCACCCCAGGATGATATAGGCCTCCAGGAGGGCTTGGAATTTCTCCAGCAGGGCTAATCAAGAGGCAGGTACTCTAAACGTCCTGTGAGTTTCCATCATGATGAGACACACCTGACTGGAGAGATTGCTGTGGGGAATGACACAGGCTCCTACACAATGGGGGACACTGCCTGGATTATTCATTTTTGAACTCCTGGTGCCTAGCAGAGTGCCTGGTGTGTTTGGTGCCTAGCAGAGTGCCTGGTGTGTTTGTTTGCTGAATGAATAAGTAGTAACGTTTCACATCAAATGGTGTGTTGTTATTCACAAAGTGATTTATTTTCCCTGCATGAATTTATCCTCACAAGTGCCCCTACTTTACCCCTGGAAGGAAGGCAAGACTGTTTCACAGATGCGGTCACATAACTGTAGGTTGGAGAGCTGGCTGTCAGACTCTTACCTTGTTGGCATTTTTATACAGGTGTCTCATTGAGACGACCCTTCCTAAAATACCCTAAGAGAGGTATGTATAGGGAGTCAGATAGACATTTGTGGTCTCTGCATTTTGTTCCTAAATCTGGGCTAGATGTATTCTTCATCTAAGTCTCTCATTAATGGTATTATTTTCTGCTGTTTGCTAATCACTGCAGGTGTATAAATTTTCAATTACATCTTGAGTTAAATAGAATTTCAGGGCTAGCCTGGTAAACTGGCGAATCCTCATGTAGTTTGTAGTAGCTATTTCCTGATAGAGATTTAGCCTCATACACTATCGTATCTAATACACTTTTTGGTTCATACACTATTGCATCTAATGCAGTTTTTGGTAATTTCAATTAACTAGATTGTAGCTTTATGGGCCTGGGTCTTCAAGAAACATATGTTCCAACATTCTCCCTGCTTAACTATATCCTTACTCTTGTTGAACTTCTATGACCTTATTGGAAATCAATGCTTCTGATCTTCCAAATGTATTGTTGAGGAGAGACCTAGACGAAATCACTATACAAAATGCTTTGAGATTGCAGGATGTGGAGAGCGTGCTATCCTTAAAAATGAATGGTTCTGCTTGGAGGTAAACCATGTTTTAACTCTGCGTGTATATTGTGCACGAGGGAATTTCCCTGTGCAGAATAATTTTCGCCCAATAATTCGCACGATCACAGCACTTCTGGTAGCAGGTATCTCCTAACTTCCCTGCAGCAGCTTGGCTAAAGCGAGCTTTCCTCTCCTAGCAACTGTTGCTAGGAGGGGCGTGGCTTCGGAGTCGGGCGAGGACGCGTTAGGCGGCCCGCTCCCTCCGCACCGCCCCCCCCGGCGTAGACTACACTTCCCGTGATGCTCGAGGGTGGTCTCCGTAGTGACGCCTTTGGTGTTCGCGGAGGGGGAGGGGGAGAAGGAAGGCGGGGGCGGCGGCTGCGAGGGGGGGCCGTGCTCTTCCCATGTCCCCGACTCGCGCTCCGGCAGCTGCCGCCGCCGCCGCCGCCGCCATGTTGGCTTGAGGGGCGATGACAGGAGGCGGCTGCGGCGTCGGGTACTGAAAAGTGGAGGAGGAGGAGGAGGAGGAGGAGGAGGAGGAGGAGAGACAGAGCTCTGAGACGAAGCGGTTCCCGGGCTGAGAAGAGGAAGGACCCGGGCTCTTCCGGGGCCCAGCCGAAGTCGGCGTCGCGGGGAGCTCGCGAGGCCGGGGAGGGGAGGGGAAGGCGGAGCCGGGGGAGGCGGAGGCGAGAGAGGAGCGCCGGGAAGCCGGAGACTATGTGTCCTGAGCCCCGCGGCTGCCCGGAGGCGCCCGCGGCCTGAGCCCCGACGGGCCGTGGGGTCTCCTGCCGGGCCGAGCGCCCCGCTTTCCCCGCTCGCCGCCCCGGCTCTCCGGCCCGGGCTTGCGCTTCGGCTGCCAACGAGTTAAATGCCCTTGAGCGCGGGTTTCCGCGGCCCGGCTGGCAACGCCGGCCGCGCGAGTTGAGCCGTTTCCCCGCGCCGTCCGCCGGGGGACGCGTCCATGTGTAGCCACATAGTTATCTGTGTACCGCGGCGCCGGGGCATTCTCCTCCTGCTTAATGAAGACTCGACTTGGGAGCAAGTGTGAATCACTGCCGGGCTGGGAAAGGAGGAAGACGATTTAACCCCCTCCCACCCCGCTCCATGTCCGTGTGTCACTCGGCTCGGTCCACCTGGCGCGGCCGGTCCTGGGGCTGCTGCTGCTGACGACGACGACGGGGCTGCTACCCCAGGAGTTCCCTCCTGGTCTGGCCACACCGCTCCCGGCGATTGTTCCTCTTCGCTCGGAACCTCGGCCCGGCCGGCACTTTGGCTCCGAAAGAACTTATTTTAGGGGGAAGCACACCTCGAACCAGTCAAGATCGTGAAGGTTGATTTCTGTAGCTCGAAGATTTCTCTTTTTTGTTTGTTGTTGTCTCTTTTTGATTTTTTTTTTCCGGCGTAAACATCTGGGTATATATATCAAACGGCAAGATGTCCAGTAATGTCCCGGCGGATATGGTAAGTGAAGGATAAGAGTTACGACACCCTTTGATTTAATTGTGGTTTCCAGTCTTATTAAATCAGGATACAGGCGTGGGGTGAAGGTTTGCGGGGGACTGTTGAAAAGCCACGGTGCTGGGAGATCTGGAGAAGTTGGAGGGTCTGGTGTCCCTCTTGAGAAAGTACTGCTTTTAATGCAGATTTTTCTCATTTGTGTTTTCTAAATGATTAAAGACAATGGAGAAGTTGGGAACATGTAGCAAGGTAACCTGAAGTGGAGAAAATCTCTTCTTCTTTGCTAGAAGCCTCTGAACACTTGTGTCTTTAAAGCTTCTGAAAACGTCAGTGGCAGTGGGCAGAGCTCAGGACGGGTGTCCCTGCTAGATACAGAGGTGGACAGGAAAACGGGGATCGTGCTCGGTGGCACTGATCATTAACGCAGTAGGTACAAGCTTGATATTTCCAAAAACAGGGACGTGTTATCTCTTGGAGAGAAACTTGACCAGAATTTGCTGTGAGCTTTTTGAAACGTATGGGTGAGCAAGTATGGCAACAGAAATATTAAGACGTTTTGGAATTTTCACAAATCTAGGCTGGCTGTATTTTGGTACTTTGAATGAATATTCCAGGACTTTTAGTACCAAATATTTAGTAGTATTACATCACTGGACTTTTAAAAGCTCATAAAACATATTATTGATTGAGCTTTCATACTGGAATGTTAAGAACCTGAAACAAAAAGTACTCTGCATAAAGGTTAAGGATATGAGACTGTTGACTAACAGGAACTGTGTAGGTTTACAGTGCTGGGAGGTGGGTTTGTATGAGTGTGAAATTACACTTTGCTGTCCTAGGGACAAACGTAATGCAATTAACAGGAAGGTGAATAATCTTGTTTATGAAAGAATTGAAGTTAACGTAGTTATGCTCACTTACATGAAGTTAACATTTGAGTGTTTGTATATTTCAGCGAAAAAACAAAATTGAACTTTCCTGGTGATTAAATTTTAAAATGACAGATGTTTCAATAAGAGTGAACTTCATTTACAGGCTGTAAAATAAAAATTAAATGGCTCTAACTGGCATAATTTGACCTTGGTTTAAAGACATTTTGCTAGCGTTTGATTTCCCTTTTAGTGCACTATTTAAGTGCAAAGGAATCACAGTGTTCTGTCTCTAGGGTGGCCACATAGCAACCTTACACTCTCCTTCCCGATTCTTAAAACTCGAGCATTGTCCTTTTAGTTTTCCCTTCCCTCCTGGTGTGCACACCGGAGAATAGTCTCCGGCCTGCTTAAGGATAGCTGGACTTGATTTCCTCCACCCTACTCGCGAAGTTGCCTGGAGAGGTCTCTGGACGGAGCTGGAAAATGCTCTTTCCTCTGTTGGATAATTGCTCTGTGGGCTCATCACCTCCAGCAAAGATTGGCTCTCTCTCTAAAGCCTCCATCTTATATCATCATGCGCACTGTGAGATATGATCACCCTTCGTACTATTTATCTGTCACAGAAGTTGTCGTGAAATAGATTTGTGTCATTAAAACAGTGCCACAACTTTATTTAGGCCCGGTGATGAAGAAAAGCTGGAATGCGGGTAGCATCAGTCACAAATTGAGATGACTTGGGGAATACTGTTTCCAAGTCAGAGAGAAGGTTTGGAAGCTAGTGTTCGTATCAGGGGACCGGGAAGTAGTGCAAGGTTTTATTAATAGCTGCAGTTATAAAATACAACTATTTCTGTTTCAGACTGTATTTTAAGGCCTTGATGATTCTTTGGTGCTTTGAGATCCCGTGATTAAAGGTGATATGCAAGGGCAAAGCAGTATTATGTAATAAACATATAATGCCCTGGTGATGCTATTTCAGAGTGTATCTAAGGTACACAGATTAGATGGTTCTGAATATTTTTTATGTGTCATTTTCTAGCTGTCCAACTTGTTTGAGGTCTTGAGGGCTTTTTCCAGTGTTAAAACCTTTTAAACCTTCATTTGCTAGTACTTACATTGCATTTTTGCTTAAGAAGTGCCTTTATTTGATATGTACCTAGAATCCTCAACTTTTTGAAATATGACATGATAAATACTGGTTGAGAGTTGTCGATTAAACGCTTCATATTTGTTCAACTTTTTATTATCAGTAATTGACAATCTGCATTTACATCTGTGACTTAAAGTGAGAAGACTTTTACCACTCTTGGAGAGCGTCAGCCGGTCCACTCCCACCTCTTTCCACACTCTGACATTTCCCTTGAAGTACAACTCTAAAGTGATCAGGATACACACTCTTGCAAGTACGAATACATACATTTTTGCTAGATGCAGTAAAAATGTCAAGTTTCTCAGTGGCGACAGTTCGTATGTGCTATTTAGAAACGAATGTTACGCTGTTTCACGTGTTAACGGTGCCTGTCAGTTGTATAGGAAAATCCTGTTTAGGAGACGAGGTGGGGCAGTGAAGTTATAACCCCTGTTGTGTTTTCATTGGAGATAGTTCATAAATGAGCTATAATAATTGCTAAATCATTTGATGTTTTTGGTAAAGTCTTCTTACGGCAATTATTTTGACTCTAAAATCGATTTTTTAGCATCACTTTTTTATTTTGTAAATATAACTAACGTTTAAAATTTATTTTTAAACATTCAGTAAATTTTTTTGTTTACCATAAGTAGTCTCTTTTTCTTACAATCCAAATTTAGCGAGTCAGTCTTTTGAGGATGGGTGGGAGTGGTACCCCCAGTGAATGGATTTGCTATATTCTTTACAAAGAATAATTTGCAGTTGATACTTTTCCAGTGAACATTCTGTAAAGATGTCCTATAAATTATATAAATGTGTTTACTTAAAATGTTGGCTTTTCCTTTGCTAAGAGTGATTGAGTTTGAACTAGGAGATTTACTAACATTCCAGTGTAATAACTTATTTGTGAGAAAAATCTGAAAATATCTGAACAGAATATCATTATAATACATTGTGTTTAAATGATTCATTTTTTTCGCCTCAGCGCAAATCATAGTTTATGATGGGCAATATTCACTGTTTATAATTGTAGCATGAATTATGTTAATGACTTAGGTTTTTCTGAAAGAAAATGTTTACTCTTTCTGTTAGTAATAAAGCCTAAGGCTGGGTGGATAAGCTGGTAATTTTCTGGATTTGGAAAGTTATCAAGAAATAAATTATTGTATTTATAAAACTATTATATAAGACATTTGAAGTACTATTTAGAGCTTTGGACTGAAAGTATACTTTATGATATCTGTAAAATTGAAAACCCTACCTAAGAGAGACATTGACAATTAGTGTGAGAATAATGGCAAAGCAATTTTGGTTATTCAAAATGTTTTAGATGATAAAATACAGGAAAACCGTGTATCTTTTAAAACTATTAATGTAAAATTGTAGCAGATGTAACCATTTTTAGTCTGGGGTTAAGTGAGCTAATGATAATTTGAGTTTTTTCAGTGCTTAATGAATATTTTTATTGTAATGTCGTATCTGTAACATTTGTGGAAGAAATGTTGGAGCCCTCTAGTGGACAGGAAATTATTAAAATGAATTTCTTTTCAAACTGAAGTTTTATCACTTTTCCAAGTTAAAATGACAGATATAGATTATGCCAGGGGAAAATGTCATGCTCGTTAAAGGTCTAGAGAATAGAAAAATTTTAACTTTGAAGAAAGGGTGTATTAAGATCTAATGCCCAAGCAAGGCAAAAACAACAAATAACATACAAGGGACTCCCCATAAGGTTAACAGCTGATCTTTCAGCAGAAACTGTGCAAGCCAGAAGGGAGTGGCAGGACCTATTTAAAGTGATGAAAGGGAAAAACCTACAACCAAGATTACCCAGCAAGGATCTCATTCAGATTCGATGGAGAAATTAAAACCTTTACAGACTAGCAAAAGCTAGGAGAATTCAATACCACCAAACCAGCTTTACAACAAATGCTAAAGGAACTTCTCTAGGCAGGAAACACAAGAGAAGGGAAAGACCTACAATAACGAACCCAAAACAGTTAAGAAAATGGTAATAGGAACATACATATTGATAACTGCCTTAAATTTAAATGGATTAAATGCTCCAACCAAAAGACATAGACTGGCCGAATGGATACAGAAGCAAGACCCGTATATATGCTGTCCATAAGAGACCCACTTCAGACCTAGGGACACCTAAGACTGAAAATGAGGGGATGGAAAAAGATATTCCATGCAAATGGAAATCAGAAGAAAGCTGGACTAGCAGTTCTCATATCAGACAAAATAGACTTCAGAATAAAACCTATTACAAGAGACAAAGAAGGACACTACATAATGATCAAGGGATCAATCCAAGAAGAAGATATGACAATTCTAAATATTTATGCACCCAACATAGGAGCACCTCAATACATAAGGCAAATGCTAACAGCCATAAAAGGGGAAATCAACAGTAACACAGTCATAGTAGGGGACTTTAACACCCCACTTTCACCAATGGACAGATCATCCAAGATGAAAATAAATAAGGAAACACAAGCTTTAAGTGATACATTAAACAAGATGGACTTAATTGATATTTATAGGACATTCCATCCAAAGACAACAGAATACACTTTCTTCTCAAGTGCTCATGGAACATTCTCCAGGATCATATCTTGGGCCACAAATCAAGCCTTGGTAAATTTAAGAAAATTGAAATCGTATCAAGTATCTTTTCCGACCACAATGCTATGAGACTAGATATCAATTACAGGAAAACATCTGTAAAAAATACAAACACATGGAGGCTAAACAATACACTACTAAATAATCAAGAGATCACTGAAGAACTCAAAGAGGAAATCAAAAAATACCTAGAAACAAATGACAATGAAAACGTGACGACCCAAAAACCTATAGGATGCAGCAAAAGCAGTTCTAAGAGGGAAGTTTATGGCAATACAGTCCTACCTCAAGAAATAAGAAACATCTCAAATAACCTAACCTTACACCTAAAGCAATTCGAGAAAGAAGAACAAAAAACCCCCAAAGTTAGCAGAAGGAAAGAAATTATAAAGATCAGATCAGCAATAAATGAAAAAGAAATGAAGGAAACGATAGCAAAGATCAATAAAACTAAAAGCTGGTTCTTTGAGAAGATAAACAAAATTGATAAACCATTAGCCAGACTCATCAAGAAGAAAAGGGAGAAGACTCAACAGAATTAGAAATGAAAAAGGAGAAGTAACAGCTGACATTGCAAAATACAAAGGATCATGGGCGATTACTACAAGCAACTATATGCCAATAGAATAGACAACCTGGAAGAAATGGACAAATTCTTAGAAAAGTACAACCTTCTGAGACTGAACCAGGAAGAAATAGAAAATATAAACAGACCAATCACCAGCACTGAAATTGAGACTGTGATTAAAAATCTTCCAGCAAACAAAAGCCCAGGACCAGATGACTTCACAGGCGAATTCTATCAAACATTTAGAGAAGAGCTAGCACCTATCCTTCTCAAACTCTTCCAAACTATAGCAGAGGGAGGAACACTCCCAAACTCATTCTACGAGGCCACCATCAGCGATACCAAAACCAGACAAAGATGTCACAAAGAAAGAAAACTACAGGCCAATATCCCTAATGAACATAGATGCAAAAAATCCTCAACAAAATACTAGCAAACAGAATCCAACAGCACATTAAAAGGATCATACACCATGATCAAGTGGGGTTTATCCCCGGAATGCAAGAATTCTTCAGTATATGCAAATCAATCAGTGTGATAAACCATATTAACAAATTGAAGGAGAAAAACCATATGATCATCTCAATAGATGCAGAAAAAGCTCTTGACAAAATTCAACACCCATGTATGATAAAAACCCTCCAGAAAGTAGGCGTAGAGGGAACTTACCTCAACAGAATAAAGGCCATATATGACAAACCCACAGCCAACATCATTCTCAGTGGTGAAAAGCTGAAGCCATTTCCTCTAAGATCGGGAATAAGACAAGGTTGTCCACTCTCACCACTGTTATTCAACACAGTTTTGGAAGTTTTAGCCACAGCAGTCAGAGAAGAAAAAGAAATAAAAGGAATACAAATCGGAAAAGAAGAAGTAAAGCTGTCACTGTTTGCAGATGACATGATACTATACATAGAGAATCCTAAAGATGCTACCAGAAAACTCCTAGAGCTAATCAATGAATTTGGTAAAGTAGCAGAATACAAAATTAATGCACAGAAATCTCTTGCATTCCTATACACTAATGATGAAAAATCTGAAAGAGAAATTAAGGAAACACTCCCATTTACCATTGCAACAAAAAGAATAAAATAACCTAGGAATAAACCTACCTAAGGAGACAAAAGACCTGTATGCAGAAAACTGTAAGACACTGATGAAAGAAATTAAAGATGATACAAATAGATGGAGAGATATACCATGTTCTTGGATTGGAAGAATGAACACTGTGGAAATGACTATACTACCCAAAGCAATCTACAGATTCAATGCAATCCCTATCAAACTACCAATGGCATTTTTCAGAGAACTAGAAGAAAAATTGCACAATTTGTATGGAAACACAAAAGACTCCGAATAGTCAAAGCAATCTTGAGAACGGAGCTGGAGGAATCAGGCTCCCAGACTTCAGACTATACTACAAAGCTACAGTAATCAAGACACTTTGGTACTGGCACAAAAACAGAAATCTAGATCAATGGAACAGGATAGAAAGCCCAGAGATAAACCCACGCACCTATGGTCACCTTATTTTTGATAAAGGAGGCAAGAATATACAATGGAGAAAAGACAGCCTCTTTGATAAGTGGTGCTGGGAAAACTGCACAGCTACATGTAAAAGAATGAAATTAGAACACTCCCTAACACCATACACAAAAATAAACTCAAAATGGATTCGAGACCTAAATGTAAGGCCAGACACTATAAAACTCTTAGAGGAAAACATAGACTGAACACTCTATGACATAAATCACAGCAAGATCCTTTTTGACCCACCTCCTAGATAAATGGAAATAAAAACAAAAGTAAACAAATGGGACCTAATGAAACTTAAAAGCTTTTGCACAGCAAAGGAAACCATAGACAAGACGAAAATACAACCCTCAGAATGGGAGAAAATATTTGCAAATGAAGCAACTGACAAAGGATTAATCTCCAAAATTTACACGTAGCTCATGCAGCTCAATATCAAAAAACCAAAAAAACCCAATCCTAAAATGGGCAGAAGACCTAAATAGACATTTCTCCAAAGAAGATATACAGATTGCCAACAAACACATGAAAGGATGCTCAACATCACTAATCACTGAGAAATGCAAATCAAAACTACAATGAGGGGGCTTCCTTGGTGGCGCAGTGGTTGAGAGTCTGCCTGCCGATGCAGGGGACACGGGTTCGTGCCCCGGTCCGGGAAGATCCCACATGCCGCGGAGCGGCTGGGCCCGTGAGCCATGGCCGCTGAGCCTGCGCGTCCGGAGCCTGTGCTCCGCAATGGGAGAGGCCACAACAGTCAGAAGCCCGCGTACCGCAAAAAAAAAAAAAAAAAAAAAAAACAAAACTACAATGAGGTATCACCTCATACCAGTCAGAATGGGCATCATCAAAAAATCTATGAAGAATAAATGCTGGAGAGGGTGTGGAGAAAAGGGAACCCTCTTTCACTGTTGGTGGGAATGTAAATTGATACAGCCACTATGGAGAACAGTGTGGAGGTTCCTTAAAAAGCTAAAAATAGAACTACCATATGACCCAGCCATCCCACTACTGGGCATATACCCTGAGAAAACCATAATTCAAAAAGAGTCATGTACCACAATGTTCATTGCAGCTCTATTTACAATAGCCAGGACGTGGAAGCAACCTACGTGTCCATCGACAGATGAATGGATAAAGAAGATGTGGCACATATACACAATGGAATATTACTCAGCCATAAAAAGAAACGAAATTGAGTTATTTGTAGTCAGGTGGATGGACCTAGAAACTCATACAGAGTGAAGTAAGTCAGAAAGAGAAAAACAAATACCGTATACTAACACATATATATGGAATCTTAAAAATAATAATAAAAAAAGCTTCTGAAGAACCTAGGAGCAGGACAGGAATAAAGGCGCAGATGTAAAGAATGGACTTGAGGACACAGGGAGGGGGAAGGGTAAGCTGGGATGAACTGAGAAAATGGCATGGACATATATACGCTACCAAATGTAAAATAGATAGCTAGTGGGAAGCAGCCACATAGCACAGGGAGATCAGCTCGGTGCTTTGTGACCACCTAGAGGGGTGGGATAGGGAAGGTGGGAGGGAGACACAAGAGGGAGGAGATACGGGGTTGTGTGTATGTGTATAGCTGATTCACTTTGTTGTAAAGCAGAAACTGACACACCATTGTGAAGCAATTATACTCCAATAAAGATGTTAAAAAAAAAATCCCCCTCCAAAAGATGTAATGCACAGATTTTCTCTTTACTTACAGCTCTTCTTAATTTTTCGTTCTCTTGGTGGAACTTCTTATTCCCAGTATAAGTTGGGGGGTTCTATGAAGCTAAAGGGTAGATAGTACCATTTATGTATATATACTCATACACACACACACACACACACACACGTAGGTGACTTGATGAACGGCTTATTAATTAACATATCTCTTATGGAGTGTTTCTCTAAATTGTTTTACTTGAATGTGTCTTAAATTTGGTGTTCTGAATTAGGCATTTTTATTGAGAAAACAAATGACACATTATTTCCCTCTGCTTTGAATGCCTTTTCCTTTCTAGCTCTGAATCCTACTCCAGCTCATGTCCCTCTCCTGTGAAAACGGGTTTTAGTTCATTCTACTCCACAGTGATCTTTCCTTCCTGTGAACCATTTTCTGTCAGTGTATTTCAGATTCTTACGTGATGTCAAATTTACATGAATATGTGTCTTACCTTTATTAGATCTCCTGTAATTTCTAAAACAGAATAGACATTTAAAAACTGTTGAGGGGCTTCCCTGGTGGCGCAGTGGATGGGAGTGCGCCTGCCGATGCGGGGGATAACTACGGGTTCGTGCCTCAGTCCGGGAAGATCCCACGTGCCGTGGAGCTGCTGGGCCCGTGAGCCATGGCTGCTGGGCCTGCATGTCAGGAGCCTGTGCTCCACAGCGAGAGGGGCCGCGGCAGTGGGAGGCCTGCGTACCGCAAAAAAAACAAACAACAAAAAAAAAACTGTTGAGAGTTTTCTTGACTCCTAAAGCATTACTCTCTCTGTTACTTATGGGAAAGGTAAATATTGTCCCATACTACTACTATTTATAATAATGGTGTTAAATATGAAGTCTCTGATGTCTGCTTCTATTACTATTTGGAATATGAAAAATATATTTTTAGTGTAAGGCTTGAAGTTATTTTAAATGATCGATAAAGTACTGATGGCTCTACTGGTTTTCATAACATGGAACAGTAAATATGATTTAGGAGACTGAAGTATATACTCCTTAAATATGCTCTAAGAATTCCTCTCATTCTGAGGGGGGAAAAACTGAAAGTGACTAGAATTCATGGTAACTAAAAACCCTGGGTAATAAATTTTTTTGAATCAGTAAATTTTTTGAATACCTAAAGGTTGTTTTGGGGAATATCCCAATTTATTTTGGATTACTGTCCTATTTGCTTACGTGTAATATGCTACGCATAATTTACTTTCCGTGACTTAGAGCCATCATTTGAATAATATTGATTCACTTCAGTGAAGTTCATTGACTCCTTTACTGTGTAATCATTATTCTATAAACTATAGCTGTCATACCCTCAGCATCTAATATAAACTGTGAAGCCTTATGCCCCTTCACTACTAGTAATTTACAAAGTGAGATGAGGCAAATCAGTTGCGATGTGAGAATAAAAATATTAGAACTTCTAGTTGTTATTTTGTGCTCCAAAAAGAGGGAAGAATTGAGGTTTTGAATTAAAATATGGATTGGATCTGAAAAAGCCTCGAGGCTTTTCTAGGTCCACGTTCTCATGAGCATGGTTTGCTGGGGGAAGGTGTGGGAATTTTGTAATGTGGAGAACAAAAGCAGCACCATGAGTTTCTCAAAGTTTCTACAGCTTTTCTGTCATAGTGTATTATATAGTTACTTTTAAAAATAGGGGAGCAGAGGTTCACTGTCAAATACTTAAAGAATTGTAGAACTCAAAGCTGAATTACACATTTTTATTTTACAAAAGATGAACATTTTAGATACTGATCTTTTCCATGATGGCAAGAAGTTATCAATAGTATGCTACCTGGCAGATAATTTTTTTTCTTTTTTGCAGTACGCGGGTCTGTCACTGTTGTGGACTCTCAGGTTGCGGAGCACAGGCTCCGGACGCGCAGGCTCAGCGGCCACGGCTCACGGGCCCAGCCGCTCTGCGGCATGTGGGATCTTCCCGGACTGGGGCACGAACCTGTGTCCCTTGCATTGGCAGGCGGACTCTCAACCTCTGCGCCACCAGGGAAGCCCAGCAAATAATTTTTAGAAAACAATTAGTTGTCTCTTTAAGGCAAAATTGACATTTTTAACCAGTAAGTGAAAAAAATACCTGCTTTTCAGAAGTGTTATGGAGAGAACATTTGAAAACATGTTTAGATTTTTCCAGTCTGTTGAAAAATCTTCCTCATAGAGAATTTCAGTGGGCTTTAGACCCGTTTATTAGAAACGTAAAAAGCAACACATTTTCCTTAGTTTGCAAAAATATCTGACTGACATCAGGTAAAATAAAATTGTGATAACATTGACATCAAGAAACTGACTTTTAACAAAGACTTGTGCATATTTAGTGATACAATAGAAAAGTGATATGATTTTGTGAACCAGTAAGTGACATAGCGTTCTGTATGGATCTATGCATTTGTGAGCTAGGTTTTTCAGTTACGACTTGACTTCTCTTAAAACCAAGTTTCAGAGTACATTGAACTTTACAAAAGGGGAAAGCAAGATTTTAAAAAATAGGCGTATTCAGTAACAGTGCTCTTACTTAGTATGTTAACAGTAATAGTATTTTTAGTGATTGCAGTATTAAAACAGATAATGTTTAAAATAGTTAATAATTAAAACAATATTTTAATATTTTAATTCTGTTTTAGTATATGTTTTATAATAGACATAAAATATATGGTTTATAAATGAATATATATATTGGGAGTATATGCTGAAGTATTTTATAGTTGGGATGTTCAGTCAAAAAATTTTAGAAGTTGTGTGTAAGATGACTTAAGATTTCTAAGTATTTTAAGTTCTGTTTGATATTTATAGTTTTCCCATCTCCTGCCTTGTTAAGCAATTACATTTTTCTGTGGTAAGTACCTATTCCTCTCTAACTTTTTACAGTTGCTGATTCTAATTTGCTGTGGGTGTGGAAACCAGATTTTCAAAGTTTATTAGAATAAAGTGTGTTAAAAATGAGCAAATGGTGTCCAAGTGAGATTTTTAGGAGTTCTTACGGTAAAGTGCATACTCTTTATTTCATGGACTCGATTATGTCTGTTTTGGTTGCTTAGAGTTCTGTTTACTTCAGGGCTTATCTTTTTTGGTTGTTAGCTGTGTTTTGCAGAGATGTAGATTCTTGCAGGGATGAACTAGGTAGATGATTAAAAAAATAAAATTACATGCGTAGCTTTATTTTGAGCTCATAGGGGAGAGATGCTAACATTTGTTGTGTACTAGCAGTTTCCCAGGCAGATGCTTGGCATTTTACAGGATAACATTTAGTTTAATCCTCTCAGTGACCCTGGATAAATAGGCTGGTATATAGAAAAAGAAGCAGCTATTACCCACCAGGAGAAGACCACCAGGAATACATCTGTAGTGGAACGAGTCAGGTTTATTGACTTGCTGCGGCGAGGAGGAGCCTGTGCCTGAGCGGCCACGCAATCTCCTGAAAGGGTGTCCGGAGAGGTTCTTGCTGGGGCTTGCACTGTGCCTAACGATTCTGATGAGAGAGCAGGGAAGTGGAGACTAGCTCTGGACTGAATGCTGCGTGCACAAAGTGGAAGTGGGTTGGTAATCAGATCTTTCAGCTGTCTTTGTTTAGGAGTCAGGAGAAAGGAAGGGGGCTGGGGGAGAGTGTTAGTCATTTTGGAGCTGTGGAGTGGCCCTGGGAGAGTTTATTACCTGTTGGTCTTCTGTTGGCTTTGTCTGTCTCTGTCTTTTAGAGGCATCACAGTGTGATTGTCAGCAGAGCTGTTTTTACTTTCTCACAGCCTAGGTTCAGAGAGGGTAAGGAACTTCTTTGGAATCGGGAGTAGCTAGGAAAATGCAGAGCTAGGGTAGGAATTTGGGTCTCATGGCAACAGTGATAAACACACTAAGCCCTTTCCCCCTACCATACCTGAGCAGACAGTGCTAAATCCCTTAGGCACTCCTTCCTAAGCAAAATACCTCAGGTTCCCTCCCCAAACCTTGTTCCAGGTATGCTTGCAAAATACTATGTAACCTCTGGGTTGGAATGATTTTAATGCAGGTGGATTTTCTTAATAGTTGCTAAAATTAAAGGGAGTTTTCTTTAAACTTGTTGGAATTTTGAGTCCTCTTATATTTATATTATACAATAGAACTTTTTCCTATAAACTTACCACTTTGAATGCAGACTATTATTGTTTTATATATATATATATACATACATATACACACACACACACACACACACACACACATATATATATATATATATATACACACACACACAACACATAGATTGATTTAGTGCTTTTAGGGTATTTTGTTTTTGTCTTCATACTAGTATAACTGCTTATGTATGATGCAGATCTCTGTTGATAGATTCAAATCTAGTAGCATTTTTTTATGGTCTAAATAAAATATATACTTGGGCAATTTTCTTTGACTAGATTTTGAGAAGAAAGTGTTCTTTCTGCTGAAGAAAATTGTCTTAAGTTACGCGTTATATCTTTTGTTAATGAACATAAATTAAGATGGCAACTCATTATGTCTAGACAAAATGTTCTCTCATGATATGTTTAATTTTCTTCACTTTCATATAAAATTAGTGTTTTTGCCTTAGAAATACTCCTGCTTTTGTATCCTGCTTTTTTCATTTAGTCATATATCATTAACAGTTACCCATACAAACAAGTTATAGAACCATATTATAACTTTGAACTGATTCTGATAAATGTACATAAATTGTTTAGCTATTCCATATTCATATAGCATTTAAAAGCTATTATAAACAGTGTCATAATACATATCTTAGAGTATATTTCTGTGCCTTGTCTGATTATTTTCTTAGGATAAAATGCTTGAATGTAGTTGCTGTGTGTTTAGATATGTGTTTAAAATTGGGGGGATGGGGGAGGGATACACATTTACTAATTTTAAAGCATCCTTGAATTTCTGGATAAACCTAACTTTTTCACTATACATTATCTTCTTAATATGCTAGAATATATTTCGTTTACATTGCATTTTTGTTCATGAAAAGGATTGACGAGTAATTTTTAACTTCTTGTAAAGTCTTTGACACTTTTAGGTATCAAGGTTATGCTGACTTCATAAAGTGACCTGGGAAATGTTTTCTGTTCTCTGAGTTTGTGAAAATTGATTTTATTGCATCCATAAATGTTTGGAAGAATTCACTGGTGAAGCCATTTGGAGTTTTCTTGTGGGAATTATTGATTCTGTTTCTTCAGTTCATGTAGGACTATTCACGTTTTCTATTACTTCTTTGTCAATTTTGACAAGGTTTGCTTTTAAGGCATTTGTCTGTTTTATCTAAATTTTCCAATGTGGCTTACATTTTTTTACAGTATCCTTTCATTATCTTTTTAATGTTTGTAGTGTCTGTAATGATATGTGCTTTTAAAATCTGATTGTTGGTAATTTGTGCTGCTTCTTGATCACCATTGATTTTCAAAGAGCCAATTTTCAGATTTAAAAAGTTCTTTATTTTCTATTAGGTTCTGCTTTTACTTTTATTTCTTTCCTTCTATTTCTTAAAAAAATTAATTTGCTGTTCTTTTTAAAGTTTCTTGAGATGGATACTCAAATCAGTAGTGATCAGTCTTCTCTTTTTAATGTATGCGTTTAAGTCTATGAAATTTCCCTATAAATGCAACTTCAGCTGGATCTCACGAGTCTGATATATCATATTTTTATTACTCAATTAGAATTGTTTTAAATTTTCCATTGTGGTTTCTTTGATGCATTGGTTATTTAGAAGTATATTGCATAATGTCTAAGCATTTGGGGATTTTCTAGCTATATTCTTATTGTTGATATCTAGTTTAATACTACTGTGGTCTAGGATCATTCTTTCTCTGATTTCAGTTGTTGGTAATTTGTTGACACTTGCTTTCTGGTCAGTTTTAGAAAATTAAGTGTGGTGTGATTAATATCATGTAAGTCAAGTTTATTAATCATGTTCAAATTGACTGTATCACTACCAACTTCTTTGTCTTTTTTATCACTTCATTGAGAGAAATGTGTTAAAATCTCCAACTGTGTGAGGATTCATCTATATGTCTTTTTAGTTCTCTCAAATTTTTGCCTTATATACTTTGAGGCCAAGTTCTTGGTTGCAAATAAATTTACAAATAAATTTGTTGTATCTTCCTGTTGGATTGATCCTTTTATCATTATCTCTAGTAATAATTTTTGCCTTAAAGTCTGTTTTTTTTGGATATTATATAGTACCTTTTTTTTTAACTTCTCTTTCCAGCTATTTCTTTAAAACCTTTCTTTGTCCTTATAGCTTAAGATGAATCTCTTTATGCATCATAGTTTTTTTTTTTATTGGAGTATAAATGCTTTGCAATGTTGTATTAGTTTCTGCTGTGCAATGAAGTGAATCAGCTATATGTATACCTATAATCCCCTCCCTCTTGGACGTCCCTCCCACCCCCCACCCATCCCATCCATCTAGGTCATCACAGAGCACTGAGCTGAGTTTCCTGTGCTTTATAGCATGTTCCCACTAGCTACTTATTTTACGCATGGTAGTGTATATATGTCACTCCTAACCTCCCAATTCGTCCCACCTTCCCCTTTCCCCACTGTGTCCACATGTCCGTTCTCTACGTCTTTTTGTCTGTTCCTACCCTGCAAATAGGTTCATATGTACCATTTTTCTAGATTCCACATATACGATATTTGTTTTTCTCTTTCTGTCTCACTTCACTCTGTATGACAGACTCTAGGTCCATTCACATCTCTACAGATGACCCAGTTTCGTTCCTTTTTATGGCTGAGTAATATTCCATTGTAAATATGTACCACATCTTCTTTATCCATTCATCTGTCATTGGACATTTAGGTTGTTCCATATCCTGGCTATTGTAAATAGTGCAGCAATGAACATTGGGGTACATGTGTGTCCTTTTGAATTACAGTTTTCTCAGGGTATATGCCCAGTAGTGGGATTGCTGGGTCATATGGTAGTTCTATTTTTAGTTTTTTGAGGAACCTCCATACTGTTTTCCACAGTTGCTGCACCAGCTTCCATTCCCACCAACAATGTAGGAGGGTTCCCTTTTCTACACACCCTCTTCATAAGCTGGGATTCTTTTTTTTTTTTTAAATAAGTTTATTTATTTATTTTTGGCTGCTTTGGGTCTTTGTTGCTATGCGTGGGCTTTCTCTAGTTGCGGCGAGTGGGGGCTACTCTTCGTTGCGGTACGCGGGCTTCTCATTGCGGTAGCTTCTCTTGTTGCGGAGCACGGGCTCTAGGCACATGGGCTTCAGTAGTTGTGACACATGGGCTCAGTAGTTGCGGTGCATAGGCTCTAGAGTGCAGGCTCAGTAGTTGTGGCACATGGGCTTAGTTGCTCTGAGCCATGTGGGATCTTCCCGGAGCAGGGATCGAACCCGTGTCCCCTGCATTGGCAGGTGGATTCTCAACCACTGTGCCACCAGGAAAGCCCTAATTCTTTCCTTTCTTTCTTGGACTATGAATTCACGTATGTTAGGTCATTTCACAGTTTTCATACTATTTTTACCCCCTCTGTGTATCTGGATATTTTTGCTGAACTATCTTCAAGTTTACCTATCATATCTCCTCTGTCCAATATCCAGTTATACCCAATTATTGAGTTCTTAATTTCAGTTTTTGTATTTTCAGTCCAAAACCTTATGCAGATTCAAGTTCTCACAGTGTTTTACCTATTTTCTTGAGTATATAAACATTGTTGTAATGTTTCTGTCTGATAACTCTAATACCTGCATCACCCATGAGCTTATTTCTGTTGTCTGCGTTTTGATCATTTGATCCTTTTTTCCAGTATGCCTGGTAATGTTTTATTAACGTTGTGATGAAAAATTATAGAGGATCAGAATGATGTTATCTTTCTTCAGATAGAAAAATATTATTTCTTAAAAAATTTTTTAAATTTATTTTTTTGGCTGCCCCGTGTGGCACGCAGGATCTTAGTTCCCCTTCCAGGGGTCGAACTTGTGCCCCCTGCAGTGGAAGTGTGGAGTCTTAACCACTGGACCGCCAGGGAAGTCCCAGAAAAATGTTATTAATATTCTCTGGCAGGCAGTTAGGACAACATTGATCACTTTGATTCATCAGTGATTGGTAAGACATAAGCCTGAATTCAGGGTAATCAGGAAATTCAAACAGCCTCTTAGCACAGAGCTCTTTTGAGGTCTCATTTAAAAGTCTGAAGTATTTACCAAGATGCCTCTTCCTTGGCAAGCCCTGAATTTTAAGTATTGTGAGGCTGATGAAAGTTCTGCTCAGCTTTTAGCCTCTTTGCAACATCTTTTTGAGGAGTTTTCCTGCACTTCATTCCATGTTCAGCTCATTCCTGGAGGGCAAAAATTGAGCAGAATGATGGGCTCATGCTTTGTGGTTCCTTTTTATCTGGGATCCTCAATTCCTAGCTGCCTTGGTGTGGTACAGAATTCCGATTTTTGTCTTTCCAGCCCCGTGGGACTGACACAAGCTCCGAGATGCTGCTTTCTGCTTGGCCTGTATACCCCGTAGTGGTAATCGGCAAATACCTCAAGGGGGAAGTGGGGACCTTCTATGTGTCTCCCTCCTCAAGGCTCCTGACGTCCTGGCTCTCTCGGTTGTTCTCTCTGTTCCTTTAGATAGCTCAGTTTGTTTGGTATTTTATGTCACTTTTATAGTTGTTTTCAGTGGGAAGTTTGGTCTGATATTGCTCTTCCCTCACAGCTTGACCTAATTGTCCTTTCTGTCTGTGCTTTAGTGTCCCCTCCCTCCCTCCCTCCCTCCCTCCCTCTATTTTGGCTGTAGGATCACCAGGTTTTTTTCCTCTCGCTTCTATCCTAATAGTAGCTATGAATAGCTAAAATTAATTAAATTCTTAACTGTGTTACTTACCATGGCACCATCAGCCAAGCATTTGCTTAAGTCAGACATCTAGGAGTCATCTTTGATTTCTTCCGTTCCCTCATCCCCCAAATTCAATCCATTTCAAACTGTATCTGGAATCCATCAAGTCCTCTTCATCTCCTTGCTACCACCATATTGCAAGTACCATCGCTGTCTCCTGGACTATGGCATTAGTCTTGGAACTAATTATTCTACCTCTTTTCACATTCCCCTGTATTACACTTTCCAAAAATAGCTCTAGTGATTTTTATGAGATGTAAATTGGATCATCTGTCCCTCTGAAGAAAACCAGAAAACTTCAGCAGCTTTCCACTGAAGAATAAAGTCCCATAGAATCAAGTCACAGATCCTTACAGTGGCCCTTCAGAGTCCTGCATCATCTGGCTTTTGCCTGTCTCTATGATCTTACCTCCTTTGGCTTCCTGTGCTTCAGTTACACTGCGTCCTCTCAGCTCCTCAGAGGCCACAAGCTCTTTCCCACACTTGGGCTGAGTCTTTGTACGTATCAGTCCCTTTGCCTGGAATCCTTATCAGTGTACTTTTGTGCCCTACATGTATGGGTAATGACTTCTTAGCTTGCCTGTCCTCAGAGGTACTTTTTCTGCCCACATCTAAGGTTGAATTCTCTCACTCCCTTGGTTTCTGACTCAGGACCCCATAGACTTCCTCTGTGACACTTGTCACACTTGGTAATTAGTTTGTTTGTCTTTAGATTTATTTTAGTTGTCCTAGATTCTATGAGGATAGGTATATCTCTTTCACTGGCCACTGTAGCCAGTAAGTATGATGCCTTCTGTATTCGTCATAAATATTTGTGGGTTAAAGGAGTAAATTACATTTACTCTGTGTAAATTACATTTACACTGTGCCAAGTTAATTACTTGAAACAGATTTAATCCAACAAAAACTCTCAGAACAAGCTTATCAGGTAGGTAGGTGCTAGTATTAGCTGCATTTTATTGATGAGGAAAGTGAGACTTAATGATATTTGGTCTTTTTCCTGAAGCCAGCCAGCTAGGTGGGCCTTTTTGTATTCTTGGATATTTTTGCATTTCTAACTTTTGACCATTCTTTACCTTTTTAATGTCATATCCTTTTCATTATATCTTAAAGCTAATGACTGTGCTTATACTGACATTCTGGTATTTCAACTTTAGCTTCTTGCATTTGCTTAATGTTTTATTTTTATTTATTTATTTTTTTATTTTTGGCGGTACGCGGGCCTCTCACTGTTGTGGCCCCTCCCGTTGCGGAGCACAGGCTCCGGACGCGCAGGCTCCGCGGCATGTGGGATCTTCCCGGGCCGGGGCACGAACCCGTGTCCCCTGCATCGGCAGGCGGACTCTCAACCACTGCGCCACCAGGGAAGCCCTGCTTAATGTTTTAAAATAGCCAAAATTTCAGAAAGGAAATTAGAAATTTGTAATGGAAGTTGAAAAGGTATTAATAGGATTTAAATACTTGAAGTGGTGGATTTGCAGTGTGGCTGTCGAGTATTGTGAGTGATTTTTCAAGCTATAAAGTCTCTCTCATTACTTTGTGAGTAAACAGAAAGCCTATGTTAAAATTAATTACATTTATTTGAATATAGTATGTATGAAACACATATTTGAAGAAAATATGTTTGAGCCTTTTGTACTTAAAGGACTGTTATATAGATTTTTACTTTTAGCACTCAATATAATCAATATAATTTCCAAGTTAGATATCAGTTTACTTCCATACTTATCAGTATATGCGTAGTAATCCTGCTATTTTTATTTCTTCGCATCATTCAGTCAATCAGCAAGTGTTTGTTGAGCAGATGCTATATGCCAGGCACTGTTTTAGGCTCTGGTGTACAGTGGTGAATGAAGCAGACAAATTTCCTCCCCTAATGGAGCTTACATTTAAGTAGTAGGGAGACAGACATTAAACACAATAAATAAGTAAAATATATAGTATAATAGATGTTGGTATTTTTCTCCAGAGAAAAATAAAGCAGGAGAGGGGGTTGGAGAGTGCTGAGAGAGAACTCCTGTGCTGTTCAGTTTTAAATCATGCCATCAGGGGAGAACTCACTAAGATGTCGACATCTGCACAAGGGTCTGAAGGAGCTACAGCCATCCAGGTATCTTGGGGAATCACATTCCAGGCAGAAGGATTATGGCCTCGTTTGATTTCTTTGTTCCTTTTCAGTTTCTCTCACTGCCAGTCCTTCCCTTAAATTTTTGTGTTTCTCATGGTTTTCGTTTTCTGTCCTTCTCTGTCATCTAAGAGATCAGTATCTTTCCCACTAACTTGTGCAACAAACATCGGATGCCAGTGTTCCAGATCCATCCTGTCAGTAGTCAGAGCTAACCAGTTTTCTCTAATGTCTCTCGGATGAATTTCCTGTTCTTTATCTCCACTACCTTCAGCCAGGTCTTCATCCAGGTATCGTTCCTCTTTATCTACTGCTATTTATCTGCCTTTCACCCTTTTCCCAGGTTTGTCTTTTGAAAACACAGATCTCATCATGTAACTGTTCTACTTAATAACGCTTGGTTATCACTCACAGGCCAGGCTCCTTGGGTGGTGGCATTAAGGCTCTTAGCAGTTGGGTTTCAATCCAGCCTCATCTCCTGCTGTTGCCCGCTGTGTGTGCCCTGTGTTTGGGTTGTAATGAATCAGTCCTCTGCTTGCCCACAGATCTTTCAGTTAACATTTATGCTTCTCTCTTTCATCCTTGCTTAGCCTGCCCTTTCTGCTTAGGAGCACCTCTCCCCTCCCTTCTTGCTTCATTTCCACTGAATACTTGTTCTCGATTGCAGTGTTAATTCCTTGGTAACGCCTTAATTACTTGGTCAAGGACTTCATCATTATAAGTATAGCACGTGCTAGGAGCTCCAAACCAAAGGGACAGTTGAGGCAAAGCTGTTTCCTGGGAGGGACCAAGGGAAAAAAGCAGAGTAGCAGGACGGTTTTCTCCTTCAAACGTTGCCAGCAGTGTGAAGCACCAGGTCCAGGGGGACAAAGCTAACGTAAATCCTGGTTAGGTTTCAGCATCTTGGTTCCGATGAGCCTAGGATTGCTAGGTAGTGATGAGTCTCAGCATTATTTGCTGTACCATCATAACACCAGGTGAATAAGGCCCGGTCCACAGAGAACCCAGATAAAAGGATTGGAATTCCAGCTAATTGGTCTGGAGTTCAGAGCTGAGCCTCTTAATCAATTACTCTCTCATAAATGTTATTACCTCTATTCTAGCACTTGTAAATATTTTTTGTTTCTTCCACTAGACAGACTATGTGCTCCTTGAGGGCAGAGAGAGGCCTTATCTTACTCATCTTTCTATACTTCTGTCCCTAGCATGTGCCTGTTGTATAGGGAATACTCAGTGAATGTTGAATGAGCACTGCAGCTTTGTCCAATAGAACTTTCTGCAGTGATCGAAGTATTCTTCATCTGTGCTGTCCAGTAAGGTAGCCATTAGCTACATGTGGCGATTGAGCACTTGCGAAGTGGTGTGTGACTGAGGAATGGAATTTTAAATTTTATTTAATTAATTTAAATGTAGTTACATGTGGCTAATGGTTACTGTATTGGACAGTGCAGTTATAATTTACATAATTATTTCTCTCACTGGACTAAAGACATCTCTGACAGTTTTTTCTTTGGCTTGTATTTCAAATGGTCCCAAATTGCTAAGCTTTTGCTTTTACTTTTTGTGATTTTTGTTCTCTCAGTGTCAGCATTCATTTTTTCCTACTGTCATTGTGTATACTGTCATCAGCCTTTCTTTTAACTTTCTGGGTTTTAGTCTACATGACATAGAAAGACATACAATCAAGCTAATGGAATTCTTTTAGAAAGAGCAAATAGTATAGGTACCTGGGAGTCATCTTTGACTTCTCCTTAAGTAAGAGGAATAGCCCTCTTACTTAAGAATGTGAGCCTTCTTTCGTGAGGGCTGTTCCACATTCTTACTGGAATAGCCCTCACGAAAGAAGAGAGGGCTAAAAATAGAAATTAGTGTGCATTAAATTGAAGAAAAATACCGATATGAGGTTACGTGAATTCATTGAGATGGGGAACAACCCAAACGTACAATGCCTCTATTTAGAGATAGGAGAGTTTTTAAAATGGGAAAAGGAACAGAGTTATTGGAAAAATAAACTTTTTTAAAAGTTTGACGCTCATGAAAGCCATGCAAGGAGAAAACCCAAGGAGGAGTAGGGGTGGACAACAACAGAGGTTGCAGGAGGATTGGATGAGGACCAACTAAAGTCCATTTTGTGTAATTTGGTGAAGGTTGTGTGGATCTTAATTCATTGTCAAATATTTTAATGTGGACAAAACAGTGCTTTTGTTATAATTCACAGAGTTTTCTTCCATATTGAAGTGCTAGACATAGAAGAATTCAACATGTCCACTTTTTTTGAAGTCATTACTATTTTTCAGTTTTGTGTCCATATCTACCTTTTCTCAACCCTTTCTGTTTTTCACAGTATTTTGCTTTGCTATTATATATAATCTGGACAAACATTAATAATACTTGCTTTTTGCTCTGAAATTGATCCTTTTTAATCCTGCACAGCGATATTCTTTATTACCTAGTAGTAGGGTTGTTGGTTCAGTAGCAGCCATTCAGTTCATGCTTTGATGTTTCTTGTTTAATTCTTCATACCCAGAGAAAGACAGGTTTACTAAAAAATTGAGACATCTCGCCTCGCAGAGGTACTGTCAGACTCCTAGCTGGCATAGGAAGCAAGCAAACAGCTCTTTCATTTCCCAGAGTGCTGTCTGCCTTACTCCTTTGGGACTTAGGACAGGCAGCCAAGAAAAATAAGAAACTGGGAAAACTTTTTCCATAAATATCATTATTCTGAAGTAGAGATGGGTTCACTCTTAGGTTGTTTATAGTGCAGAGTGCAGATGTAAGCTTATTATTGTATTTTTATTTTCAAATTATGCCAACACACGAGTCATATCTGAAATCTCCTTTCTCAAGTAGAACCACTAGCTATATAGCTGAAGTCTTCCCGGACTAGTTCAAGTGGCCATCTCAGTTGGACAAAAGGGAGGGCAGTCTACCCTGAAACTGTAAAACCCTTTCTTGTTTCCCAGATGACTTGAATAACTTAGTAAGTTATAGTTACCTGAGACATAACACCAAAGATAATCAAAAGTACAGAAGGGAGATGTTCCAGAATAGGTACATCAGGTAGTACAAAGGCAGGAACAGTAGTACCCACTTCTACTCTTATCTGTTTGAAAACATAGTCGTTACCTATGTGGTCCTATAGTATTAATTTTAGCTAAGGCGTAACTTTTTTTTAAGATAAACTACTTAGAAAGGTAATCATAATTGTGCATTATCAAGTAGGTTAGTGTGATTGCCACTTAGCAATCAATGAAATATAACTTATCTTCCACAGTAAGATGAATGACATTTATCCTTTCTGTGATGTCTCCATGTACTTGACCAGTGTTTTCTAAAAGCAGGTGTTTAGCTTGTCTTATTTGCCCTTTCTTGGTCGTAGTCTATTTATTTTATGTATTTAGTTTTAAAAATGTAAACTTCATTGTTTTGTTTGTTATTGTTTTATTCTAATTCCGTAACTGATTAGAAAGCGATAGGATTATTGAAAAACTTGTAAAACATTTTAAAGAAAACAATACCGTTTATAAAATTCTTTTACTTAGTATAAATACTATTAATGTTTTTGCTCTCTATCCTCTAGACTTTTTCTCTGTGTGGTATATGTAAATGTGTGTATGTATACAGTTGATGATTCCCTTTGAAATGTTCTTATTTGGGGAGGTCTTAAAGATCAAATTTAGCTATGTGTAGTCTTACACATTCACTCATAAGGTTATGTTTACTCTTAAGAAACCTTTAAGTCTTCGGTTTTTCCAAAGAATAAAATAGCTTTATATTTTAATGGGTACCACTTTTGCTTTATATTTATATTTTTAAAAATTATTTTATTTAAGTATAGTTGATTTACAATGCTGTGTTGGTTTCTGGTGTACAGCACAGTGATTCAGTTGTACAAATATATATATTCTTTTTCATATTCTTTTCCATGACAGTTTATCACAGGGTATTGAATATAGTTCCCTGTGCTATACAGCAGGACCTTGTTGTTTATCCATTCTCTATGTAATAGTTTGCATCTGCTGATCCCAACCTCCCACTCCATCCCTCCCCCAACCCCCTCCTCACCCACCACGGGCAACCACAGGTCTGTTCTCTATGTCTGTGAGTCTGTTTCTGTTTCATAGATAAGTTCATTTGCGTCATAGTTTAGATTCCACATATAAGTGATACCATATGGTATTTGTCTTTCTCTTTCTGGCTTACTTCACGTGGTATGATAATCCGTAGGTTCATCCATGTTGCTGCAGATGGTATCATTTCATTCTTTTCTATGGCTGTGTTGTGTGTGTGTGTGTGTGTGTACACATACATACACACATACATTACACCACATCTTTATCTATTCATCTGTCGATGGACATTTAGGTAGTTTCCATGTCTTGGCTATTGTAAATAGTGCTGCTATGAACTTAGGGGTGTATATTTATGCTTTTTATTTTTTTATAAATTTATTTATTTTTGGCTGCGTTGGGTCTTCGTTGCTGCACACTGGGCTTTCTCTAGTTGCAGCGAGCGGGGTCTACTCTTTGTTGCGGTGTGCGGGCTTCTCACTGCGGTGGCCTCTCGTTGCGGAGCGTGGGCTCTGGGTGCGCAGGCTTCAGTAGTTGTGCCGTGGGGGCTCTAGAGCGCAGGCTCAGTAGTTGTGGCGCATGGGCTTAGTTGCTCCGCGGCATGTGGGATCTTCCCCGACCAGGGCTCTCACCCGTGTCCCCTGCATTGGCAGGTGGATTCTTAACCACTGTGCCACCAGGGAAGTCCCCATTTTTGCTTTTTAAAATGCAGTCGTCTTTCTGGGGATTCTGTGGAGTCTAATATGGAGTGCCAGTGACTAGAAATATTTTGCTAATTTTATTTGGTAGCTCCCCTAAAGTCAAAGCAAAACAAAAACTCACCTAAATCAGAGCACTTTATCTCAGTAGAATCAAAGAAGGAGGAGTTTCAGTTTATTTATATTTGAGTTTTGCAAGAATGCTTAAAGGCTTTCTGATTTTACAAAAGGACTCAACCTTTTTTTTTTTTTTTTAAGTTTTTCCCTTCTCCAATTAGTACTTTGCTTTATCCTGTTCTAGGTTTGGAAGTACATATATGATATAAAGATAACGTCTATATACATGTTTATGGTATGCAAGATTTTTTAAAAGAATAGTATACTTTAAATTCTATTTATAGTTTACTGTCCAGTCCACCTGTCAAAAGTAAATAAAATAAAAACAAGTCTCTGAGTGTACGATTTACAAAATTTATACGTTCTGTTTACTCTTTAGAAATCACATTTGTGTAAAGGTCATTGACTTATTGAGTTCCGTCTCTGCCAGTTCATAAGCTACTTTGTCTGCCAGATATATTCAACCAACACAGCATATTACAGTGATGTTATTGTTAATTATATCACAATTAAGAACATCAACACTATTTCTCAACAGACCTGAATGAGATTAGATTTCTACATCTTCTAATTTAAGTAACAAAGGACTTTAGAAGACCAGTTGCAATCACCTGGCAACTATTTATAAAACACTCTTAATTTCATCTGAATTCCTTGAGAGCCACTGTTGATGATTCTATTTTGGGGATTTTTATGTGCAATCAGAAAATTCAGAATATGTATTTCTTTACAAAGTCAGTACACAATACTATAAACTGAAAGTAGGTTTAAAGAAAGTCAAAGTTTATATTATGGCCTTGTATTAGAGAAATATTAATTTTTCTGAAAGATTTTTATTGGAATACTAAACTTTGCTATCTGTGGAATACATATTCAATGAATAAAGGATATACAGTAGAAAATGGTAGAGAATTCAACCAAAGAAATTAGCGTGTTCTTTTGGAAAGGATTGAGTCTTCAAGCCGCAGGTGAAATTTAATATCTGCAAAGCAATAGTAGCACCATCTCTTACTTCATTTTAAAGGTTTTAAAGTTGGACCTACCAAGAAACTGTCAGAATAGCTTCCTGAGCAATTTGATTAGTTACCAAGAACCATGACTACTATGAGATGACTTTGTACAGTTATAAATAATAAACACAGTTTCAGTCCTGATATGTGTTACAGCTGTTATGTCACAAGGGAGGTATTTCACTTTTCTCTGATGAATTTAGTGTAATAAATCAGGTACTACAAACAATAGGTTTTTAAAAAAACCCCACAAGTAGTATCAGATATACTGAAACATTGATCAGATTTCAGTCTTTTATAACAAGGTCCTTTTGGAGCCTAAGTCAATAAGCCTTCTTGTCCAGTTTCTGTTGTTTTCAATATGTAAATACAGTTTAGCTTAGTTAGTATTGAGTGCCCAGGTGGGCAGTATTCCAAGTGTTTCACACACATTAATTCAATAAAACTTCCCCACAATGCTATGAGCTAGGAATTATTATTATCCCCATTTTAAAAATATGGAAACTGAAACATGGAGAAATTAAGCAATTTGTTGGTGACTGAGGGAACCAGGATTCAAATCCAGGTATTCTGTCTCCAGAGCCTGTTATGTGAGTATAACATCTCTGGAATTCTGGGAAGGTGTACTGTATTATTCAGTACTACTATTATGTACATTAGAAATGAGCCAGTTTCTTTTATGTATACATGTAGTAAGATTGCAGAGCAAAAAGGGAGCATTTATTTAACAAATAATAGCAAATCAGGTAAAGGGTCTCCTTTAATATCTTGATTATGCAGTTGAGTTTATTGTTTATATCATGGTTGTAGCCTAGCATGTTGATTTGAACAGTGTCCATATCTGATTCTTTAGATTGAAAGAACAAAGGAGTGGAAGATAACTCAAGGGAAAAAAAACCCCTTGAATTTAATATTTTTAAATGTCTAATACTATTTCAAATATAGGAACCATGAATGTAAAATAAACTCTAAGACTGCAAGGAATCTGGGAGTAGTCTAAATCCAGAATTCATTCTATGTTACTATAAAAAGTCTAAGGACCTCTCAGTGAGATCCTGCTTATCTCTGGTACATCTTTTTTGCAGGGTCACTAACATACCGCTATCTTCATTAGAGAAGCTTCTTTCCAGAAAACAAAGAAAATACCATGTAAGGGGAATACTATAAGTTTAGGAGACGTTGTTAGGCTTATCCAAATACCGTAAATCATTCTATTAAGCTTATTTGTAGAATCTTTCACATTTCTGAAGTGGTTGACATTTTATCCTTGCAGTTGTCTATAGAAAAACTTGGGGGGTAGGGAGTGGGGAAAAGGGATTATTACCCTTGAGTTATTCCTTGTGATGGAGGTCTCTGGCCTTTTAATCAGCCTTTAACATTAATGAATGTTGCTCATTAATTCTCTGGTGGGGGTGGGGGGGTTCTTGAATTCTTTCTAAATTGTTTCTCTCTAAATTACTTAATATAATTCTCTTCTAACTTTACTTTTTTTAAAATGATGTCCTTTCTGGTTGAAAGAAGAGTACATTTTATTTTATTTTGGAAAACTCATAAAAAATAAATCTGTATAATTTGCAGTGCCCTAGTAGTTTAATTCATTATTGTAAATAAACAGTAATTATCCAGGATGGATTACAGAAAATATATAACTTTTATTATATTCAGTCTTCTAATTCTGTGGATAGGTAGGTTAATTTCTTCCGGATTTGTAAAAGTACCATTATAACACCCACCTTAGTTCATGGACTTGGTGGAATCTTTTATTCACTGGTGGCTGTATTTCTTTTAAACTCTATAATCACGTTTCTTTATTCCCGGACTTCTGGTAAGGATGCATACTGCAACAAAACACCTTACTTGGCCTTTCTCTTCCGTATTACACTATGAATATTTCTCATTTTCTGTCCCAAAGTTAAATGACCAGCTTTACAGTTTGACTCAACTCCTTTAGATGACAACATTAAGAGTCCCTTAGGTGGGATTTTGTAAACACTTATTTTAAGTTTTATGAAAAATTTCAGATATATACAGAAATGGAGAGAGGAGTATAATGAAACCCCCACGTATCCATATTCCAGCTTCAACAATTATCAGCTCATAGTCAGTCATGTTTACTTGCTTTTCTTGAATGGTTTTGAAACAAATCCCAATTATCATGTTACATGTGATATTTGGTATATATGAAATATATGATAATGACTTTTAAAACAACCACAGTAATCATCACAGCTTCACAGTTAGCAATAATTACCTAATATTATCAATCATACAGATATAAAAGCATATAAAGACAAGTTTTTATGCTACCTTTTAGTAATTTTGAACTGAAGGCACTGAAAAATTTAACATTTCAAAATCTGTTTAGCATTAAAGTGATTTTTGTCTTATGAACATTGAGAAATGTTGAAGGCATAGTATAGCAAAGTTCTTTTCTAATCCTACTTTAGGCAATATTCTTAGAGTTCTCAGTTTTTCTCTCTTACCTCTAAAAGAAGTAAAATGTATTCTGACTTTGCTGTCAGCATATAAAAACTTAAACATTGGCCACTAACGTTGAGCACAAGCGCACTTGTGACATACATATTATGTGAAGAATTTTTTCAGTAAGTAAGAAACTATTTTTGAAAGCTAAAAAAATTGCCTAAAGATTTAAAAATAGTTCTTGGACAGAGCAATAGCTTTCAGGTGATTGATTGGCTTTAATCTGGGAAATCATTAGGTTGCTATCTTCCTTTTTTATCGGAAGGAAAAGGAAGAAAATAGTGTTTATATGTCTGGTCAGTGACCTAAACAGTTTGTTCTCTTTTTCCTTTGCTCTGCAATAGGTTAGTAGTCATTTAAATAATTGATGTTAAGTGTCTCTGAATTCCTGTGGTTTGAAGGCTTTGCAGATACTATTAACTTTCTCTTCCTGACTGAAGAGGATGTGTGTGATAGTATCTTTTTTCCTTAGTCCAAATTTAGACTTCTTGATCATGAATTAGAAAGCTTGTGAGTATATCTGAACTAGAGGTAAAGTATGGCTATTTTCTTATTTTTTAGCTTTATTTTGCTTCTTTTCTTCACTCCTTTATGCAGTTAAGGGTGAATGGAGAGCTAAAAATAAACATTTGCAAACAGTTCAAGCTAGAGGTTATTTTTCTATAAGCCTTGAACTGAATAAAAGCAAAAGTTTAAAAAAATTCTCTGAATCAAGTTTCATTTGGAATCCTTGGCTTACAGAGAAGGCATTTCTTTATGTCTGGTTGCCACTCACCCAGCTCTCTGCTCTCCCATCTCTCAAAACCCTGACCCAGTTCTGGATCCGAGTAGGGATTGGCCACATGTGCAAGTGTATCCGTACATGTACATGTGTACCTGTGAATTTGCACTTGAATATCCCTTTTAACAACCTTGATGACCTTCCGTTGGCTGGCAATTTTTTTTTTCTCCTGTGATTACTTTCTGCTTTTAGAGTTGGATTACAGGTTGACATTCAAAACATCACAAGCCTCTAGAAACCCTGTTTTTTCCTAATACATTTAAGCTCTTTTGTTTATGGCCCTTTCCTTGTGCCTCCCCTGACCCATTCTGCCATTACAATTACTGCAACTATCCTCCTCATCACACATCCCCAACCCCCAAGAGTGGGGAGGGGACTGTGGCAGTGATTAAATCACAAGAGCAAGCCTGGACGACTGAAATCATATTTTTAAAAATTCAAGGTTTCTGCTGCTTCTGCAGATCTGTCAAACAGGAGGCAAAGTAAACAGAGGAAGTGAAATTTATTTATTGAAATTTTTATTTTAAACATTATGGCATACTGAGCTATGTAGTAGTAACCTTTCCCCGTGCTGACATCCAAAGTCTAAACTAGAAGATGCTTCCGTTCCTTTATTCCAGAATGAACAAAATAAAGCAGGCAAGAAATTAAATTCATGTATTCACCTTCTACGTATGATTTTAAAAATCGAAGTGGTTTAGCATTAGCACTGTAGCTTGGAATTGAACAGTCCTCAGCACAAAATGTCCAGGGATAAAGAGGATACCGCATAGCAGCATTGCCACAGGTTTGTCTTGCTCTTGAGGATCGTTACATGCAGCCAAGGTAATTCATGTTCCATGTCTTGAATCAAGATATAATACAACATAGGATATATAACCCCTAATTTACCTAGTGGCTATATAGCAATCTCTGCTGTGCAGAGTTTAGCCAAGACCAAGAAAATAACAACGAAGGCCTCTAAACAGCAATTTTTATAATCAATTCTTATAACCAAATTGATTTTGATTACAAGATTTCCAGAGGTCAACATTGATGGCATAGTTGCTCTTATTTCAGACACAGTTTAAAGCTGATTATCTTAGCCCATAGCAAGAGAGAAGCTCTCTGGGTAGCCACAACAGGCAGCTTCTATTATAAAAAACTCTTTACTATTAGTTGGTTCTAAAAGTAAATTCCCTAAATTCTGTGATTATATTTCATAATCTAGTAAGTTCAATACCTTCAGTGCTTTAACTGAGGAGAAGAAGGGACTCTATGCAAAGTAACATAATAGGATCCCGCATGCCGCGGAGCGGCTGGACCCGTGGGCCATGGCCGCTGGGCCTGCGCGTCCGGAGCCTGTGCTCCCCAACGGGAGGGGCCCCAGCGGTGAGAGGCCCGCGTACCACACACAAAAAAAGAAAAAAAGTAACATAATAATAGTAACATTAACATAATTAAATAATACTGAAAAGAGAATTCCTAGCAAGCATTCTGAAATGCTTGTTTAGGGGAAAATATCCCTGAGCACCTACCTAATAGGTCCTAAAGGCATCAGTGTGTGATAAATGAAATTTATAATGGCTCCATGCAGGGACTGGTTATTTGATAAATATTGAAAACTTATCTCCATTAGAAATGTATAGATTAGTTGGCCCCAGAAGATAAAGTTAAGAAAGGACTGTATGGGTTTTCCTTTATTGCATTAAGAGAGTTTTCCAGACATCTTCCGCCGCGTGCTTTTCTGTTTGGACTGGAATCCATGTAACCAACCTGTGAATGATAAAGCCAATTGTTTGCCCAGGTGTGGAACTCATCTAGTAACTTAGAGTTAGATCTCTATGCAGTACAGGAAACACAGCTTCCTGAAAATTTCCACAAAATGCCAGTAATGTTGCCTGAATTTTTGTTTTGTGGTTCTGAATTGAGAAGATAGTACATATTTGGGGATTAAATAGTATTCAGAAGACTGAGAATAAAACAAGGATGTTTTCAGCTTTGCAGTGGGTTAAATATATGCCTTGACTTCTGGCCCTCCCAAATTTATTCAGCAAACTTCTAACTTGGTAAAGTAATTTTAATCTCTTTGATTCCCTTTTCCGTGGCAGATTGGTAGTTCATGGTAACTTCTCAAAGTATGTGTATTTACAATTCTATAGCCTCCAGACTAGAGGATCTCAGAGGTTTGAAGCCCATGTATTATAAGATGTATTTCCCCCATCTACTTTCCACTTGACTAACTCCTATTTGAGATCTCGGTGTAGGAGCCCCTTTTCTCTGGGATGCTGTTCTAGGCCTTTTAAGTCTGTGTTGGTGCTTGTTGGCTCTGTGCCTGTGAATGGCACAGGATTTCTTTTGTAGTGCTGAGTTACACTGGATTGACATTTCACTTGCTACTTTGTTTTGCCTGGGGTTGGGTCAGTTCATGTGGGTTAGGAACTAATAATAATATTTTTTAAATGTTTGCTCAACATGTATTTAATGGAATAAGATAAACTAATTTTATTTTCATAACATTTCCACATAGAAACAAATACCTTACAGCTTCATTTCTGCTTGCTAAAGCAAGGTCAATTTTCTAAAAAAGAATTAGACAAAACATTTCCCAAGTTTTGGTAGTTTTAATTCATGAATTTTCTAAAGCAGAGAGATTCTTAAAGGGCATTTAAAATTTAGATGATAACATTTATTATTCCTGATAAAAATCTCTGTACTGTTCAGTTTTAGAGCTTGAGCTGACTTCAGCCATACATGGACAGTATAGTCCAGCGGTGCTTTAGCGTCCCTTATAGACCTGAATTCCTAGACAGCAGCCCCCCTCGGCCCTGCTTAATCACACTCTGGTTTCCCCAGTGAGAGCATGAGACCTGTGCATCTTATTCAGCCTTGTATCTTGGGCCTGTTATGGTGGTTGAAAAAGAGTAGGTGTTCAGTGACTCTGATGGATTGTTGAAAAAGTATTAGTTTTTCTCCCCTGTAAACCATGTGGAAAATTTGGCTTGGAAAGTCAGAATTAAAATCTTTATTATTGTTTCTTATTACATAGTTGGTGTATACCTATATGAAATGACCTATTCATGTGAAGAATAGAAGCTTTTAGCAGGCTTTCAGATTGTTACCATGAGTTTCATTTCTAGATTAAGTTTAGACCTGAAACTGCTGTTTCCTCTTTGGTTAGGCTTAATAGGAGTGAATTCCCATGAGTGAATTCAAGGAGCCTGATTTGGGTTCCTTCTTTTGTGACTCTGAACATTATTTCATTAGATAAAGCAGAACGGTGTCACTAATATTCACTAATGACACCTTTGTTCTCTAACGATTTTCATCTTATTCACAAGTGACTCTGTTTCTCCTTCTCCAAAGTATATGAGAGTGCCTTGAACAACATGGGTTTGGACTGCACGGGTCCGCTTGCACATGGATTTTTTAAAAATAGTAAAAACCACAGTACTACACGATCTGCAGTTGGTTGAATCTATGGGTACAGAACCATGGATACGGAGGTACTGTATCTATGGAGGGCCGACTGTAAGTTACACTCGGATTTTCAACTGCTCAGAGGGTCCAGACCCCTATCCGCCCATGTTGTTCTAGGATCAGCTGTATTGTGGTGTGTTGTTTAAAGGTTGCTTTACTTTCATTGAAAAGAACGAATTATGCAGAGTAAATTAGAAAATGAGAAATAACAGTTTAAGGAATTGAATACAATTTTCTATATTTAATTTAACTAAGTTTTGTTTTTAGTGTTTATCTAAGCTTTGATGCTTATTGAAGGTTATTTCCTGCCTCACTGCCAAAAAAAAAAAAATTGTGACTTTCTAAAAGAAAAATAAAATCTGGGCACTAGGTAGAGAAGTGTTCCTGAAGAGTCTATACAATTAATAAAGTTTGCCTCTTATTTGGCTCTGAGCTTCCTGTGGGCAGAGCAAGAAGAGGTGCCTCAGTTGTAATAAGATTAGCATTGTTCCTAAAATAAAACTATACCAGTTGCTTAGGAAAAGGAATTTTCTTCCTGACACTGAAGTCTGAGAGAAATTTCAGACTTACACATGCCTTTCTAAAGGAGACATTGGGTAGCACAGTGAGTAGCTCTCTCCAAGTAAATGTAATAGAGAGTTTTAAATAGCATAACTCTTAGTCACAATTGGGTAAAAATGATTCTTTAAAGAACAGTACTGTCCAACAGAAATAGAATGCAGCAATACAGATAGTTTAAAATTTTCTAGTGGTCATATTAAAAAAGTAAAAGAAATGGGGGAAATCAATTATTTAAATATATTTTCACTTAGTATATCCAAAATATTATCATCTTAACATGTAACTAGTATAAAATTATTAATAGTATTTTACATTTTTTCATACCAAGTCTTTGTAATCTACTTATAAAACATTTCAATTCAGATGTTAAATTTTCATTGGAAATACCGTCTGTATTTAGATTTCATAAAATCTACATTTCAAAAGTAAATTCACACACCCACATTCCAGACATAAAGTTTTCCTATAACTGAATCTCACATCAGATTTTAAATTTAAATTAATTTCAAGTCTTCAATAGCCACATATGGCCAGCAGCTACCTTATTGAACAGTGCAGCTGTAGGATACCTACAGCAGAAAAATCTTACCCAGGGGTACACATCAGCGTCACCTGGGACCTTCAACATGTGCTCTCAGAAATGAGTCAGTAGGTTTGGGATGGTTCTTGGTGTATGTATTTTGGAAAAGTTTCCCGGATACATTCAGATTTATACTTAAGAATTACTGATCCAGAAGAGAAAATAAGTTGCATATACTTAAAGTAACGTAACCATGAGTTTACAACTAGGCTTTCAGTTAAGAGTAGCAAAAGGGCCACAGTGAAGGTATTCTGCATTCCCAGCCTGAAAATTCTGAGATTGAAGTTTGAATTGGCTAATTGTTGTGCTGATTTGAATGGGAGGGTTTATGTGGGGAATAAAGTAAAGGGGGTGGAGAATGGTGAGTGACTGTCAGTAAATGACTGGAGAGAATTGTGGGCATCAGGACATGGTCCCTGTGGCTCCTTTGGAACAGTTCTTGAGGAACACAGGAATTCAGTTAGGCCCTTTAAGAACTGATAAGATTTAGAAGGGAGAGCATTCCAAGGACAGGCACATTAGTACAGTTTCAACCTATACTGGAGAAGAAACTTGGAAAGGAGATGCAAAGCCAGAGTAAAGGAGGAAATGCTACACTTGCCTATTTGAAAGAAGGTAGGAATGCTTTTTGCTGGGGGGAAAAAAGAAAAGAAACTTAAAAAAATAGTAAATAATAAATGACTTTATCAACAAAGACGCTTAACTATCTTAAATCTGGAGAAGGGCAGTCTGGTTTAGCAGTTGGTGGTACCGTCGAGCAGCCAGGGTTTCCCATTATTGGAGATGGGCTTTTCATCCTGTGCTTGTTGTCCTGTGGCTTCAGGATCGCACGTGGCTCCAGATGTCACAACCAGTTCAAAAGGCAGGAAGGGCAGAGGGCAAGCGTGGTGCGGAGGGCATGGCAGGGACAGCCCAGCTACCACTTTCCTTCAGCACTTTCTTCTTTTCAGCAAAGGGTTTCATTTCCTAGGAGCCCCCATCAGTCTTCCTTGTACCTCCTTGTTCACAACTAGATCACATGCCACTCCTCGTTGCAGTGGAATTTGCTATAGTTCTGATGTCTTCTTGTATTAAACATTGCTTCTTTTAAAAATACTCTTACTGAGGAAGGAATGAAATGAACATATCATGTACCTGCTAGCATCGTGTTTAGCTATTATGGCTTAAAACAAGTGAGGGGTTTACATGCCTCCTCCAGCAAGGAATCTGGAAGGTGGCCTTTTAGGGCTAATACAGTGGCCTGAGACTGCCCTCAAGGAACCAGGCTCCTCCTGTCACTGCACTCTACTCTCCTTAGCCTGTGGATTTCCTTCCCGTGGTCTAAAGATTACTGTAATTCCAAACATCACATTATGTTCCAGGTGGTGAAAAGGTGGAAGGACAAAAGGCTTTTCCTGAGCAGCACTTTATTTGAGAAAGAGCCCTTCCTCCCCAGGTACTTTAACCTGTACCCCATTAACCTGAAGTTGTCAAGGGCCCATGCGTACATGGGTGCTGGAGATTTGAGTATCTCTTTCAGGCCTTTATTGTAGAGGCTGGAAATTCATAACTGTTAACGGTGAGCAAAAAAACACAACACCAGCATAGTAGCCAGCCTTTCAAACAGAGTAGCTTTGCGTCCCTGTGTGTCCTGTGTGCAGCTGGTTTTTCCTACAGAGTGCTAGTTCTTCATCATAGTTTGTATTATAAACAATATTGGTTCAAATAAGGTAAATCATGTTCTTTAATTGAATTTCAAATATCTAATTCCTATGGAGAAAACTCACTTTTGTAGGAAAAATGGCTGTGTTTTCACTCAGTGGGATATAAGAAGTCATTAAATATTTACAAAGGTTGTGCACAGAATAGACTGCACGCCACTGAAACTGTTCTAGGTCATTAGTGATCTCTAGGTTACAAATCCAGAAGACGCTTCTCTGTCTTCATCTTACTCGACCTCTCAGCAGAACTTAAAGTAGTATAGCATCTGGTCTTCCTTTAAACACTTTCTTTTGGTTCCCATGACCCCACACAGAGCTGTCTTGCTCTCTCATCAGCCCCTCCCTCTCAGTTTCTTTGCCAGCTCTGATCTGCCTTCTGAATGTTAGCCTTCTTCAGGGCTTGGGCTGGGCTCTCTTCTTATCTTATTAGCTACTTTATCCTACAACAGCCAAGGTGATCTGCAGTGGAATTTGGATCATGTGCCTCCCTGTTTAAAACTTTTAAATGGTTTCACAGTACATTCTGAGCACTACTCAGACTCCTCCCGGCCTGTGTGGGATCTGGCCCGTGTGCCCTTCAGCCTCATCTGTACCAGCCTTCCTCGGCTGCTAGGCTGCCCTTAGCATTCGTGTTCTCTTTCCTGAAATGGGCAGGTTTTTCCTTTTCTTCCTTGAAGTCTTCATAAACGCTGTTCCCACTGCCTGGAGTGTCCTACTGCCTATTCTTTGTGTTTCTGGCTGCTAGTTTAGGTCTCAGTGTAAGTATCATCTCCTCAGAGAGCCCTTCAATGAAACCTTCCTAAAGCTCCCTGTTCTAGAGCCTTGTTTCCTTTATAGCACTTTCTTACAGGTATCTTTTGTTTGTTTGCTTGTTTACATACCCAGTGTGTCCATAGTAGGTGCTATTTTTTTTTTTTTTTGGCTGAATGCATGATTAATACCATGGAGAGATTCTTAACATTATCTTGAGGAAAAGAAAAAATTTATATTCTATTGAGCGTGATCATACTGTGTAAAAAAAATGTTAATAGTCTTTAGATGGTGGGAATCTATTTTTTTTTAATAGCAAAAGAAAAAAACTCTTCTAACTTGCAGTTTTACATCTAGATATAACTTTCGAGATCATTGAATACAATCAGTACCTCCCTAATCAGAGAACATTGATAATAATATGCTAGTTTACATTTTTACAAAAAGATGTAGAGTTTACAAAATACATTCACATACTGTCTCATTTGAGCTTCAGAATAGATTGTGAGTAGTTAGGGTATTCTCTGTATGTAAGCCCTGATCTAGCCACCAGGCCTGTGACCTTGGGTAAGTCATCTGCAGAATGAGAAAATGAGGGTGGTGTGAATATCCAGTAACTTAATATATATCAAAACATTTTTCAGACTCTGCAGTATGAAACAGATGTTGATAGTAGTGATGTTACAACTAAGAAACTTAGCTCCCAGAACAGTCAAGTAATATGTCTGGGATGTCACAGCTATTAAGTGCTAGGTCTGATAACCAAACCCAGGCTGTACAGTGAACTGGAAAAACCTTCCACTTAACTTTGGCAAGATATTTAACCTCAGTTAAGCCTCAGTCTGCTCATCTGGAAAATAAAGATAATATCTGCTTTATATAATTATAGTTAGCACACTTTCTGACACATGGTAAGTAGTCAGTAAATCCTATTGTTATCACCACCAACAGTAATATCAAGCATGTCAAAAATTACTAGAATGGTAGTTTGATAAGTCTTACAGGTTTTCTAATTCTTTGCTGAATTCCCTCATTTGAGAAGTAATTCACATATATGTTGTATAATAGCTGTGCTGCAGCATAGTAAGACCACTTAGAAGTGGTTTGTTTTCCACGTTATTTTCTAATTGTACGTGCTTCAGGCTACCTTATTCAGATTTAAATTATGAAAATAATAATGGTTTAAAGACTGAAACATCTGTAGAGTGATTGCAGACATTCAGAGGACCCTGAGTCTTTGGAATAAGGATTGTTAGCAAGCATGTGGAATGCAGCTCCTGCTTAGGGTTACCTCTTCAGTGGTTGCTATGGCTTGTTACAGACAGCATCGTGATCCTGGTAGTCATGGTATTTTCCTCTTCCTCTCTAATGGCCCCCTAATGATTTTATTGACGCACTTTAGGGAGAATGATTAGCTGGTTCCGTACTTGTACCATGCCTTCATTAAGGATATTTAATAATGCTGCCACAAATACCCACTCTGTAAAAAACTGGCCAATGGTGAGAGGAAGTAGAAGGAGTACAGACACAGAAGGAATTGAAGTTCTTGTGTTTCCTGTCCTTAAGGAGTTTATAGTCTAAATAGGAGTTACATGTTTAATTGATGCTCAAAGGATTAATAGGCCTAAATGTATGGCAAACCTCATATATAAGGCAGGAAATAATTGAGCAAGGTTAGGAAAAGGACAAATTAAGGATAGCCATTTTATTTGATTGAAGCGAATTATTCCTTATATATAAACATGAGACTAACAGCACTTTAAGGTCTTAGAATTTAGAGTAAATGTTCATACTTACTTTATCTGATCTTTGCAGTAACCATTACAGGTAAAGTAACAGTCATCAAAGTGCCTCCCAGATGCATGTAGGTAATGTATGTAATGTGAATTAAATAACAGATTTGAAAACATATTGGGAATGTCAGGAGGGAATTAGGAGAGTAGTAGTCTCCAGCACTATCCTGGCCTAACGTAAATGTGTTAGGAGACCTTAAAGAAGATGAGGGGTATTCACCAGAGAACCATATGTTGATGAAAACGTCCTGTGGAGACATTACCCTCCTTTAATTCTAAGATTCTGTCTGTACTCCTCAAACATATTTTACTCACCAACTAAGCTTGTGTTGACTGTATTACATCTCATTCACAAAATAACAAAGCATCTAGCATATACTTTTCCTCTTTCCTTTCCTTTTTTGTGACCTGAAGAAATGTACAGTTTTGTTGGGGAGACAAAAACAAAGACAAACCAACAGAACACGGGTGCACAGAACACACAGGTGCACAGAACACAGAATATGGGGAATAAGAAAAATACATTAAGATTTTTTTTCTTTAGAGCCTATTTGATTAGGTTGTGTTTTCGTAAGGTATTTCTACTAATAAATATGTAAGTGATTAATGTATAAGTACATGAACTGCTTATTCCATGGCACTGTAATTGAAATGTCAGTTGTTAAAGAAAAGAGACACTTACATGTTCTCTTTACGTGGCAGGGACTTCCTGCCCTCAAGTTTTTTCCTAAAATTTTCCTGTCATTTCCTTAAATCTAGAATAGGAAACCCTTGGGGAACAGCAGCTGAATTTAGAACAGTACCTAATTAAAAAGCTGAAGGAATCTGCAAATAATACCTTTTAGGAGAATGGCCTTACCAGTTGTGATCAGAATTCAGACCAAGTCATGAAAAAGATCCAAGGTTATATCCTTATTAGTTTATCACCTAAAAGAACTGTGGCTCCAAAAGGTAGAAAATATAGGGAATACATACAAACCAAGTTCAGGGTTCTTATATATTTACATGGGTCACATATCTTAAAATTCAGATAAATGCTACATCTAATCAGTATTGTAGCCACCCGAGTAGAGTTATAGATTTCTTTGAGTAAACAGAAAAATTAAGCATATATACATTAATAGTAAACCTGAATCTAAGGGTCAGAGTCGTCCCACCCAAGGTAGAGGCACCATTCGTATTGAACGGATCGTTGATTATTTTGAGTTTTTTTCATTTTTTATTATAATTGTTGACTGCAAAGGCAGATGATTTGTATGTATATGTTTGACAGCTTTCTGGCAGGTAACGGTCAGTGTCTCGTTTGGAGGCCAGTAAGACATCCTTTAGGTTGGAGGCAGGCTGCTGAGGGACCTATCTCCTTCTCTAAGTTCTGGCGTCACTGATGCAGCAGCTATCATGCAGGTTCAGCGGGCAGTTGTGGTTGCAGGCAAGGGTCTGTGCCTGGGCCTCTCTGATCTTGAAGAAATCTTTAACAGCTGAGATGGTAGCCCTAAAAGTTTCATGGGAAAGTTATCCCAAAATTGTTTGTGACGGTATAATTTTTTTATTAGACAAATGTCTTTTACTTCCTGGAAGATTTTGAATTAAGTTTAAAAAGAATACACAAATAAGCAATCTCTCCATATTTGGCAGTTTGTGTAGTTTTCATAGTTAAGAGAATTAGACGTCTTTGAATAATAAGACTGCCTTATAATTATAATTTAAAAAACTTTTCATCATAGAAAGTTTCAGACATTCATAGAAGTGGAAAATATAGTCTAAAGGACTCCTATGTACCTATTACCATGCTTCAACAATTAAAAACATGTATACCATTCTTATTATACCTATTCACCACTATCCTCCCCCAACAAGTTGTTTTTAATAGAGTATTTTAAAACAAATCCCAGGTTTTTGGTCATTTTTCCTTAAATTCTTAAGTATGAATCTCTAACAGATAAGAATCTATATAATCATGACTTCATTAGCACAGTAATTCCTTAATAACATTTACTCTGCAGTCCATATTGAGATCTCCCTTATTTTACTTAAGAGTTGGTTTGTTCAAATTAAGATCTAAAAGGGTTTGCACGTTGCATATGATTATGTCATTTGAGTATCTTTTATTCTCTTAGTTCCCTCCCTCTTTAACCCCCTTTCTCTCTCTCTTCCTATGCCATTGACTTGTTGGAAGAGCTGGACATATGTCTTGTACAATGTACTGCATTTTGGGTTTGGTTTAAGTTTTGCTTTTTCATAGTGTTATTTTATTTCTTCCTCTATTCCTCAGTTTTCCTGTAAACTGGTATTGAAGTCTAGAGACTCAATTAGATTCAGGTTCAATGTAATTCCAATTCTTAAAAATTGAGAAATAATTCACATACCATAATATTCACCCTTTTAAAAAGTGTACAGTTCAGTGGATTTTTTGGAATGTTCACAGAGTTGTGTAAACATCTTTTTAAGGTATCTTTAAACAGAAACACATATAAAATCAGGTTATGTATTCATTGGTTGATGAAATTGTTACCAGAGGCTCACAACCTAACCCTAATAGCAGTGGCTCAGTATCCTCTTACTCAGTGTTCATGAAACTGTGTAGAACAGAACTACTGCGTATAATGAGAACCATACCTAGGACTGGAATTGCTGGATCATAGGACAGCTCTGTGTTTAAGGTTTTGAGGACCTGCCAAACTGTTTTCCAGAGCGGCTGTACCATTTTACATTCCCCTCAGCAATATTTGAGGATTCCAGTTTCACCACACCTTTGCCAGCACTCATTGTCTATTGTTTTGCTTATAACCATCCTAGTGGGTTTGAAATGATATCTTATTGTGGCTTTGATTTTGATTTCTCTGATGGCTGACTAAATGATGCTGAAGTCAATGTACTTACAATGTAAAATATGTAATTGATATGATTTTTTTTGCTTGTGATTTCTAAGATAAACACTTATAAGTATTTACATTACTGTGACATTGACAGGAATTTAAGGTTCATGTTTTTATAAGTTTATTAGTTTTATAGAAATTATTAAGTAATTGGGAAGATTTGCTATCAGGTAGTTGAAATATGTAAAAAGGAAAAAAATCTATCGAATTTATAATTGCAGTTTAAAATTTAAGAAGTTAATCAAAAGTCAAGTGATACATTTTGACAGATTTGTAAATTGAATAAAAATTAAAGGTAATTTTAGAAGCTAGAACTAACTTGGAGACCCTGTCTCTTCATTTCTTTCTCTCTAGTTTGAGTCATCGCTGAGCTCTCTCTCCATCCTCCAGCCCTTCGCCCCTGCCCCTGCCTTCTTGTCTTCACAGAACAGCTAGTCCAAAACTAGTCCTGTATGCGCACCAGTGAATCTTTTGGATTTGAACCTCTGTTAGTAGTTCCTTTGAATCTTTGTTTCCTGGGGTGAGGAGATGGTGCTCCAAGATTGGTGTGGCCAAGAGCAGTGGAGGGGGAAATTGACAGAAAATGAACAGATGACGCTATCAAGCCCCCAGTAAATACAACATAGAAGACAACATTAAGAACAGGAATCAAAGTTATTCAATTTAGTGTATTTCTGGAGTGGTTAGTAGAAGTCATCGTAATTGTTCCTCCGTTTAACTTCCTGATAGAGATTATTTATTGATTTGTTTTTACTTTTATTTTTAAAAAGCTGGACAACTCAGATTTGTTTATTTAGGAAGCGTACATTTTCAGCCAGGGGCCAGGGGCTCTGACCACGAACACTTATCCTGAAGTAAATTCTACGTGCACATATGTGAATAATTCATTAAATAATAGTGACTGAGTGAAGTAATGAAACCAGCCTCAGAAGAATCTTTTAAAGTGTCAGATGAGTCATTTGAAGTAAAAAACCATGATGTACTTTTAAAACTTTGGATGCTCTGCAGGCTGAACTAACTAAAACTTGTCAATAATTATAGGAAATTTAGCCTAGTGGCTGAAAGTGCAGGCCCTGGAACCAGGGTTGGATTGAAACCCAGCTCTGGTACTTCTTAACCAGGTTTGGGTAGGTTATTTAGTCTCTGCTTAGTTTCCTCCTCTGTAGACACGGGCGTAGTAATAGTAACTTTCCCATAGGGTTGGTGTGAGGATCAAATGAGTCAACATAGGAAAAACACCTAAAAGATGACCTGGCACACAGTAAGAGTTATGGGTGTTTGCGATTACTAATAATGTTACTGCTTTTCACTGCATATTAGGTGTATTTTAGTCATATTATTACAACAGATTAAATAGACTTAGGAATTCGCTGGGAAACTAACTGCCGTAAATAGCCTTTTTTCTATAGAGATGTAATCCAGGTTTCGAACAGTGGATTTACACGTGAAGCCTTGGGACATCAAAGCTATAAATGAGAGGTGGTTAGGATCCAGATGACTTAGTATTTGCTAGATTAAAGTCACTACCAGGAGAGTTGTTCCTCGAAGGCATGAGGTCCTATGCACATAAAAATTTATGTATATGTGATCAAAACCACTAATTCCATTCATGAGTGAGTAGCCTGAATACTTGAATGTGAAATGAGTGTTTGCGGTCTTATCATTTAGGAGTGCCAAGAAAGACTGTTTGGGCTCCAGGAGGTAATAATCATAACAGTAACTTTGGGTAGAATTCTGCCTTTGTTATTTGTAGTCCTGATGCATTTAGTTCTTCCCCACAACTGCTGCAAGAAAGCATAATCAAATGCATAGCATTGTGGAATTACTTTTTAAGAAAACGGGAAAAATAATTTTTTTATATTCCCTAAGAAAGCAATTTTTATGCCCTATTAGTACTTTCTAAAACGGAAGATAGAGTAAGGACAGTATGTTAGGGATTGGTAATTGTTCAAACATTAACGTCATGAATCTTCTGAAAATAAGCTCTAATATAAGAAATCAAAGTGATAGGAACACTGTTATTAAGTTCTTACAATGAGAGATCGAGAGACTCATTAAATATCTTTCCCAGACTTTTGTATCTATTTTATGGTGTTCGTTACTCTGAGCTATTGTTGATATATGTTAGAAACTTCTGAAATTCCTCACTTATTCTTGTGGATTTTGTTTAATAGACATGAGCGTAGGCTATTTTATTGATTTAAAAAATAGAGCATTGCTCAGCGTATAGCATATAGTCCAAGTCAGAAGATAGTCATACTTAACTGACCTGCACCAATTTATTTGGATTTCTAACTATCTTCTGTTTTTTTATACCTTAGACAATTTTTCTTTAACTCTGAACCTAAGTTTCTAAATTTGCAGAAAGCATAAGTGATATTTTCTAGCTCAGTGCCAGGGGTTCTTTAGTTCTTGAATTGTTTCTCTGGCAAAGATGCATTCTACTCTTTTCATGTCCATGTTTCTAGACAATTGTCTAATCTGCTCATAACAGTCTTTCCTCTTTATAAATATTCCTTCTTTTGCTCTGTTAGTCATTTACTTTTTCCCAGGAGTTCATCTGCCCTTTTCCTTAACTATTTCTTTGTAAAATTTTTCCTTTTAATTTGTACTTTACTACTGTGTAGTTTTCTTCTTTATTTCCCCTCTTTGAAACCATCTGCTGCCACTGCATTTGCTCTCTGTATTGTAATGCTAAATGTTTTGATGCTGCTGGATTTATATTTATATTCAGTAACAACTTTTATGAACATACAGTTCTTGTGTTTTTTTAAATGACTAGCACGATGCCTTCACCCCCAATGATGAACACTTAGTGATTACGTTAATTAATAACGTTCTTAGCTTAGATGGTATACCCTGCATAGATGCAGAATTTTGTGCTATATTTTCCTGATAATTGTACTTAATACTATATGCGGATGTTGATGCATTTACATGTCTGCCTCTTTCATTTCCTGCTTGTTTTGTAGAGTTCTGCTGCTAAATAATTTTGTCACACTAAACCTACGTAAAATCATTTATTATGGTTTTAAAATTTAATAAATAATAATGAATAAAACAATTATATTCAAGGAAGAATTCATGAGTATTCCAGAGACATTAATTTATAAATGAGAACCTCAATGTTAAGAGCACATGAGGTTGTGGCTATCTGGGGCACCACTGAGTGACAGTATCACTAGGCACAGGTTGATGCAAATTGTCTGTGTGAGCTGAATAGGCCTGTGAAGCACAGGCAGCCTGGAACAATCGTCGTCTTCATGGCCAGACAGAATGTATTCTTCTTAAACAGGAGAGTTTGCTATCACTTTTGAATAATGAGTTGACTACAAACATACTGTAAAGAATAGGATGATTTTTTAAAATGTCTTTTTCTTTCTTCCCTCTTCAGGGTAACTGTTTTTTATTATCACTATGGGCTGTTTCAGGGCACGTAGTCCATGATAGTTGTGTGTGGAAAACAGTGAGTCTGTCGTCACCTAACTGTGTATAATAGTAAAAACATTAGGATACATATTTTTCTTGGTAGTTGTTGGTAGATCCACTTCCTGGTTATACTTGAAGTATCCTGTTACGTTACATTATTGAAATATTTTGGGAATGTTGGCTGTAGTCTGGCATATTCTGGTACATTATTCACTCATCTTCCAGTGTATTAAATACGTAGTATTTTTCAGGCACGGTGACTGAGGTTAACTATATGAATTAATTTAAAATGCAATTTTCGTCTTTAGAGCTAAAAGTAGGATTTAATTGGGAAACAAAACCCAGCCAAAGGCTCATCTCCAAAATTGTTTGGTCGCACACACATAAGCAACTGTGCTTGTGTATGTTAAGTTAGCAACTTATGAGAGAAGAGAACTATGAAGTTTTAAGATTGATTTTGCCACCCTCAAGGACCATGATTTAATTGGAGAGTTAAGACACGACATAAACTGTATCTTCCTACAATAAATGATATATGTAGGATGACCTTGTTATTTATTGTCTAGATTGAGATATTTCTGCGAGTAAAAGGGGGCACTGTGCATCATAATAGCGAGACAACAATTATACAACAGCGATCACAATTCTTCTAGGCAAATGTGGACACATAGGGCCACCCCAGTATACGCCCATGATTGGGTAGAAACTCTGAGGTAGGAATGAGCAGTGTAGGCTGAAGTTGTCACATAGGCTTCAAAGGAGACGTTAGAACTGAAAGAGAGGAATCAGGAAGTCATTCTTGTGATTCTCGCCAGGATAGGATTCATAATGAATATATCAATTTGGCTGGAGTAGAAATTTGCCGAGGGAAATAGTATTACAGTCAGCCCTCCATATCTGTGGGTTCCGCATCCGTGGGTACAGAGACCCTAAGCCTACTTACTACTATGCCATTTTGTGTAAGGGAGATGGGTATCCGCCACGGCCCTGGAACCCCAATCCGGTGGATACCGAGGGACAGCTGTGGTTGGATTGGACTGAGAAGTTTCGACTGTGACTATGTGATCTTGAGAAGTTACTTCACCTCCGTGTCCCCATTTACCATCTATAAGATGGACACAGTAGTACCTGTCTCACAGGGTTTTACGTCCACGAGCTGCATACTTTCATGCAGAGTACTGTGTAGCACGTTCCAGTGATAAGTAAATGTTAGCTACCTGTAGCACACTGACAATTTTAATTGTCAAAAGTGTTTGGAAATGTGCAGGGTGGGTTGGGGGTGAGAGAGGCAGCAGAGAGAACCTGAAAGGATTTAGTAACAGAGAGGGGAGAGGAGAAAACAGGGCAGAGTAAATGATGACTCTGAGCTTTCAAGCCTGAGTGACTGGGAGACCGGGAGAGCTGAGCAGAAATAAATAAGTTGGGAGGGAAACCTGTTGTTTAGGAAGGGATAAGTTCAAATTTAAACATATGATTTTGAGGGGACAGCAGGCTCTCTAATTAGAAATGGTCGCCGACAGTTGGAGAAGTGAAAGTGGTCCTCCATAGAGAATGGGGGTGTCCCAAGCAGGGGCAGCTGAGGCCTCGGGTGTGGATGAGGATGTCTCCTGGATAGGGTGTTGGAAAGAAAAGATTGATGAGGGAACATTGGAAAGCCCGTATTTGGAGTAAGTGCAAGAGGAAAGAGAACAACTAAAAAGAGGTTCAAAGGAACAGGAAAAGTATTCTCCAAAGTATGTTTTACTGAACACTAGATCTGTGGGATGGTAACAGCTAATATGGGAAAGAAGATTGGTTCTGTGGTTAAAAACTACAACTGTGTGAAAGTTAAATGAATTTGTTCATTGCAGGAATTCTCTGGGTTTTTAATATGTTAGCATACATGGCAAATCTCCAAGAGGGGAATATATGAAGTAATGTTTTACAGATTTATCCGATCACTTGAACCCTTTTCTCCCCCAGAATACTTAATGGATGCTAGTGTTCCAGAAAACACATTTTGGGAATTATAGAAGCCTAACAAGGAAAGATTTTCAAGAAGGAAGGAGTTAAACTGTGCCAAATGTTGCAGAAAGACTAAGGAACATGAGAAATGAGAGGAAGCTATCTATACTTGATGTTTTTTATTAGATGGCCCTCGGTGACCTTCACGAGTACAGTTCACTAGTGTGACTTCAACAGGCACTGGTTTATAGGGAATTAAAGATAAGAGTTAGTGATGTGACGAGGAAATCAAGGCAGTGGGTTTACATCATTACATCTCTGTTAATTCAAATATGAAGTGTGACGGATAGGAATAACTTGGTCATTAGTGAATGTTTATATATCCTATGCATTTTTATTATGCATAATAAAATGGTTATATTTCTAAATAACATGCCCTTTTTGTTTAATGTTAATCATATATTAGAGCTGGAAGGGACTTTAACAGTCATCTGGGACAATCCCTCAGAAAACTATTAAGTTTTTCTTTCTTAGGGCAAAGGCACCCATTAAAATTATTTTCTTTTCTAGCCACAGCCAGACCATCAAGTCTAAACCATTTTCCTCATGTTTTTTAAAAAGTGGGAGGGACTTCCCTGGTGGCACAGTGGTTAAGAATCTGCCTGCCGATGCAGGGGACACGGGTTCGAGCCCTGGTCCGGGAAGATCCCACATACCATGGAGCAACTAAGCCTGTGCGCCACAACTGCTGAGCCTGCGCTCTAGAGCCCGCGAGCCACAACTGTTGAGCCCACGAGCCACAATTACTGAACCCCGTGCACCTAGAGCCCATGCTCTGCGACAAGAGAAGCCACCGCAGTGAGAAGCCCACGCACCACAATGAAGAGTAGCCCCTGCTCGCTGCAACTAGAGAAAGTCCACATGCAGCAACGAAGACCCAATACAACCAAAAATTAATTTTTAAAAAAAGTATATGGGAAAGATAAGACTTATCAATTGTGTGTTTTTAATGGGTCCATCTTATGTGAATTTTACTCTAATATTAAAGACCATTTTGGATATGTACTGTCCTTTCATTTGACAGTGATGCAAATATTTAATTCACAGTTACGCTGTAAAGAGGAAAGTCATTTTGACATCCTCTAACAGCAGGTGTAGATAATTTTAATTAAAACTGTTTCAGCATTTTTTTGTGATAAAATATGCCATAGAACTGATGTCTGATTTTCTGTTCCATGCAAATCAGGCTCTGCATCAACACAGCACGCCCGACAAATTTGAAAATCCGTACTGAGCGAGGTAGGCTGGAGTGGTCACACAAACTACTCCTGTGTGCCATTCAAGGAAACAAACTTGAATTTCAGTGACCTTCTTGCCTTAGCCTCACTGTCTGTGGAGGTGGGTGAATGCTCGAGAGCAAACTCAGAGTACTGGAGAGCTACTGGTCATCTTTGTATCTTGTACAGCATCTAGCCTAGTTGCTTGTTTAACAGACATTTGTGTGTTCAGTCTCTGGGAATATCAGCTGAAAGTAGAAGTCTTGAATACTCTGATATAGACCCCTGTTCCCCTTGGAAATTCACAAATTCATTTTGGCACATGAAAGATTCTGAGAAGTTTTGCAGTGAGGAAACTTTGAATTTTGTTTTATAAATTTTGTGTGTGTGTTTAGATTGTAGTAAAATACATATAATATTTACCATCTTAACCATTTTTAAATGTGCAGTTCAGAGGTATTAAAGGCATTCGTAGTGTTCTGCAACCATCACCACCATCCATCTCCAGAACTCTTTTCGTCTTGAAAAACTGAAACTCTTTACTCATTAAACAGTAACTCCACATTCCTCCTTCCCCAAGCTCCTGGCAGATACCTTGTTTGAATTTTTTAACCTGGCACTTCCAGACTTATTTTACGGTAAATGAAAACTCTTTTTCTCTTGACATTTACTTATATTCTCTAGAAGTTCCATCATTCAGAGAAATGCAGGATTAGTTTTCAGCTAGTATGTAGCAGATAAGGAGTATTTTTGCCTCAAAAGTTGCCTGACTCCGAAGAGAAAAGCAAGCCCTTCTGGAGTGCCTATCTGAGTAAGACATAAGTCCAATATTTTGAAAGCTCTAGAGGAGACTGGGAGGGTGGTTTAGGGAGGCATTGAAGTTATGCTGGAGCAAACCCTGACCTAGGGGAGAGGCTTGTGTTCCTGTTCTGCTTTGCCACTAACTAGCTAGTCTTCCAGGGCCTTTTGCCTTGTCTGTTTCCTGTCTAAGAGCTGGATGAATCCTGAGACTCCCTGCAATCTTAAAAGTTGAATGATTGAGGAATACTGTAAAAGGCATGGGATTTATAGTACTGAGAATTTGATAATAGCTTAGAAGTAGGAGGAAGAGCATCTGGGAATTGACACCCACAGGAACCTCAAATGTAACCTGACACACACCTCAAATAATGGCAAAGCCAAGACAAGTGTAAGAAGTATAGATGTCTGAAAGATTCATGCTGTGTCATACCTGGATTTATCGGAGTAGCTAGGTGATTAGAGAGAAGAGACAGTGCTATATAGTAGGTGCCAAAATACAATGTATGTAAGGAAAAGTTCTAGTACTTAGTTGGTATTCAATAAATATTAGTTTCTTCTCTCATGATTTTAGGCTGTTAGCCAAAAAACTTAACACCATTGTATTTCCACTAAGGAGAGATGGGCAGAGAAAAAAACTGTCACCTTCCTGAAATACATGAAAATATATATTATGAATATAGAAAAAGTTTTCTCCCTTCCCCAGTGTCCTTTATTGCTTTGCTTTTGCCATTTCCCTTTCTCCTGTCTGTAATTTAATATATTAAGTGCTTGGTTGACAGAAACAATTGTACTGAACTGTTGTTCTTATTAAAGTGAGTTATAAGACCTAAAAATCCTCAAAACAAGGGTTTCCCTGTATACAAACCCAGTGTCCCAAAGAGAGTGCTTTACTTTCATTCAGAGTTGCTGTTTAGTTGATAGTATGTATAGGAAATCAGACTGCTACTATTTCATATTGAAATCTTGTTAAAGCAGCTAGTTTGTATCCTATTTAGGGGCAAGTTTTAAAGGATATCCTATAGTCAGGTTTTAAAGTGATGCAAAATCATAATTTAATTCCATTACTAACATGTTTTCTAAGTTTATAGGATTTAGAACTTGAAGGAAAAATTATAATATTAAGAATAATTTTCAAGGATTCTCAAGAAAATGTTATCCAGTTTTCTCATGGAATTTTAATTTTATCCAAGTTTCCCAAACTTATTTTAAAGTAAATGTACATTATAAAGTATCTAAAGAAAGAGCACCATGTGGTTAGTGTTACATGACGTACTAAACTGATGATGGTTATGATGACGATGGTAATAGGTGACTTGTGATAAGATGTGCCAGGCACTAAATGCTGCACAAATTTTAAGCTACATTGTTTGATTTTAAATTGTACTTATAAGAACTCAACATTTTCTTTGTTTCTTCACTGATGAAAAAAAAAGTCAATCTATATAGAAAGCAAGTAGGCTAATTCACTATTATTATCAATTCATTTTTATTGTCCAGCAGCTTCTTATTCATGTTCAGTGGTCAAAAAATAATGAATATAAACAGTTGATGGGTTCATGTAATTCAAAAAGCATTAAGTGTTGCTTTGGGATGTAGTTCTCCTACGTTTTTAAATGAGTCAAATGTTCTGGAAATTAACATTCCACGTAACATGAGATGTTGTAAAAGTTTTACTTGGGGCTTAAGCTAGAGAACTCTCTGACCTCCCCTTTACCTATTTTTCAGGGTAGGTAAGTGTTTCTACAATTAAAAATAAGGAATCCCACTGAGTTTTTACCTCTAAAGATTTCATATTTCATGTATATTAGACTCTACATCATTTTAAGTGTTGAAAGGAAGATAGAAACAGATCCCATAGTTTTAATCCATTTAGCAAGTCTCAGTGTACCTGAGTTTATGACTACATAATACAAGTAAATTCCGAGACAAGAATTCAGGTGTATTTTCTTAGAAGTTAAAATCTGTTTTCATGAATGCCTTATATTAACTTCTTCACAAATAGGACTGCTCCTTCATTCCAGTAGAAAGTAGGAATGCTGTCTTGGCTTCTTCAGTTCTATTTTGAAATTCTTCTCCTGCTCTTCTTTCAAAAATTTAGTTTTATCGTTTCATCCAGGATGGTTAGGCTCGGGAGAATTTTTTATGCCATCCCCTCTCAAACATATAAGCCCAGAGCGTGTGTGGACTGGGGTAGGGAGCATGGGGCACCGAGCGCTCTGACCAGAAGGAACAACCTGGGTAAAGGCCTTGAGGCAGGGAAGAACTGGGCGATTTTGAGGAACTGAAAGAAGGTACCTGTCATTGGGGCATAGTGGGGGCAAGTGTGATCTAGATGACAGAGAATAATCATGGAGACCATGGTGAGGAATTCGCCAGGACCACCTGGTTTGCTTGAGCACAATGGCAGACAGCAGGTTCTGGGTTGTTAGTGCACTGGGTTCAGCTCTCAGCTTCCCACTTACTAAGGTCTCTGCACTGCTTCCCACCGCTCTGAAATGTGGGTAGGAACACCTGCATCAGAGCCTGGCTAGACTAGTGCTAACTAGGTGCCTGTGTAGTAAGCCACACAAAAGATGGCAAGCTGGTAGCATTTTTACTTCTTTACCCTACCCTGGAATCTCCAGCTCACAGGTTCTCCTTTCTGTTCTCTTTTATGTTCATTCAGCAAATATTTGTTGAGCATTTTGTAGCCACGCCTGTCCTCCATAATTATGTTTGTATGTCTCATAGCTTCAAGGGTATGAAATCCTCCAGGGATTTCATATTAAATGTTTTGTAATCCAGGCACCAAACATAGTGTCTGTTTCAGAAAACGTTTGAATAAAACAACTAAAAGAAAGTTTGTGAAATATATAATTATCATATTTAAGCACTGCAGTTACTTGAATAATTTGTTTTAAATCAGTCCTGTGTAGAAACATGAACACATTCCTCCTTCATTCCATTTTTCTTTAACATACAGTTAACAAAAATTCAAAATATGCCATTTATAAAAATCCGTAACTCTAGAAAAGAAATGCTTATTTGTTTTCAACTTCATACCTTGTCTTAAGTCAATGGTCGGTTTATATTTTTTCCTCTAGATCAAGTAGCTATTTTAATACAAGATTATGTTTTAAAAAGCGCTTTTCATCTTCAAATGAAAATAAGAAAAATAAGTAGAGACAAACATAATACCATATCAATTTTTAGCAAGTTGAGCGCTTGTTTTTACATCTTTTTATTTCAAGGTAATTATGGATTCACATGCAACTGTAAGAAATAGTACAGAAAAATCCAATACACCCTTCACCTACTTTTCCCTAATGGTAGTATCTTATAACTAGTACAGTAGCTCAACAGGAAATTGACGCTAATAAAATCCACAGACTTTATTCGGATTTCTCCAGTTTTGCATGCACTCATTCATGTCTGTGTCTTCGTTCTGTGCAGTTGTATCACACGTGCAGATTCATGTGCCACTTACACAGCAGCACACATTGCAGTTCCACCCCCGGGATCCCTGTGCTTCCTTTACAAACACAGCCACTGCCTTCCCTTCTTCCTAAAACCTGGCCACCACTCGTCTCTTCTCCATCTCTACCGTAGTCATTTCAAGAACATTGTATCAGTGGAATCATACTACGGTATGTAGCCTTTTGGATTGACTTTTTTTTTTTTTAACTGGGTATAATCCTCTTGAGATAAATTGAGAGCTTTTAAAAAGTGATTTTCAAAGAAAGTCTAACATCTTTCCCACTGGCCACTTATTCATCCTTTAGCAAAAAAGGCAGGAATGAGCACTGCAAAGGCAAAGGTGCTTCCCTAGGAAGTGGAGTAGCGTGCCCCAGGACTCAGTTTACTCCTCAGAGACTCTCAGGGAAGTCAGGAGTTCCTTTTTTGATCAACATGTTGATCTTTTTGTAGAAAACAGTCACATTTTCATATTTCTTTTACAGGGCATGGTCCATCTCCTATTGCCCGTTTATATTCCAGTTAGTCCCATCTTCCATGCCCCCTCTTTCCTTCCTCTAAATTTTTCCATCCTGACCAGTTGAAAACAAATTGTTGAGTGAATTAAGCTCTAGATGAGATTTCTCCAAATTGATATAATGTAACAAATAGGAATGGCAATCAGTTTGACCGAAAACTTTTTTTTTTAACTTGAAATTACATGCATGGAAGAGCTTCTGTTGTTTCCATTGGCCTTACGGGAAATTATCATGGTAGTTCTACCACACTAATAGTCTTGTTTTGATTTGTTTTGCCTCAAAAGTAATTATAAAATATATAATTCATTTGGATGACCTAAGTGCCATCCCTTGGGGATTTCATTACATAATAGGAGCTCCGTCTCATACCAAGTCATTGAGTCCTAATTAACAGTTTTGTTTTTAGATAAGTATGTATATCAGTATATCACATTTTAAGCTGTAAATAAGAGTGTTGTAATCCGTCGATGTGTTGAGAATCCCACTACCTCATGAGCAGAGGTTCTTTTAAGGTATTTTATAGATTGATTTGGCTTCAAAGAAGTAAAAAGGTCTTTCATTAATGAGTATTTAAATAATTAATACATAATCTTCTAAAAGAAAATTCCTACAAAGAAATTTGTAGGAATTGCTCTACATTTACTGAGGGGAGCTATAATTGACATTACTTATCTGAATAAGCCTGAGAGATTCTAACTATAATATAAGAACAATTAACTGCTGACCAACTGTGTAGCTAGATGTTTGTCTGGGTGATTGCTTTCAGGATTTCTTCTAAAGGAAATGATGGGAATTCAGTGTTTTCCTCCCTTGGTGTTACAGTCTTAAGATACACTTGACTGCATACTGAGGCAGATGGAGTCATGCTTCTAGTCTAGGGACAAGGCTGTCACATAGATGTAAGCATAGGAACAAGTCCAGACTCATCTGTTAATCTAACGTATCAATAAACCCAGTCTTTACCTTCATTTGAAAACTAGGCACAGTATACATGTTAATATGGTAGCTCAAGATTAACTTCACTTTTCAGAGCGCCTTACTAAATAATAGCATTTATATAAATTGTGGCATATTGCTGACACTAAAGATCCAGACCCTGACAAATTAAACACTGAGGTTTCTACACAGTGAAATACCCACATGTCCGTGTCACTACCACAAAATTACTATCCATTCTCATTCTACTTACTACACTTGTCATTTAATAAAATGCCCAGAATGTGGAAGCCTGGATTTTGATCTTGGTGCTGACCTATCTAGTCTACATCTCTACTTGAGTCTTCAAACTGAAGAAACTGAAACATTAGTGAGTCAACAAATACTGGTTGAACACCTACTATGTGCCAGGCACTGTTCCAGGCAGTGGAAGTGTTTCAGGCAATGTGTTAACTTTACTCAGCCACTTAATTTTGTGGGTTTATTGCTGTTAGTTTTAATTTTGGACTTAAGCTTCTTTCCAAATGCAGTCTTTAACTGCTACTGTCAGTTATAGATAGTTTAACGGTAAGATTTGATAAATTCTTAGGTTGATGTACTTTTAGACTTATTCTTGCAGTTGTCATGTTCTCCCCTTTCCCCACCCAAAGGGGTGATTAGTTTCCCTCTAAGTAGGTTTTAAAGTCTTACTCTGCTTTCTGTTCTCATTTTGTAGCCCAAAGCCACTTTCAAACTTTACCACGAATTATAAACTTAAATGTTTTCTGGGGCCAGCCAGGTATAAGTGTATGAAGCAGACCAGTGTGCGTATATTGAGATTAGTAGGGTATGTGTCAAACTGAAAAGTTCACGCCCACCTGTAAACATTTTAAAAAATATTTTTTAACCTGTGTCAAACACATCTACAGGCCAAAAGTTTTCAACATTCTGAACATCTAGATAAACATAAATTTGTTAGACCGTTGACTTTTAAATATGAAAGTGAAATATCAGTTTATTAGTGACAGTGATTATATCAGTTTTAAAATAGGAAATGCCAAGAACTTTGCAGCATGAATGCACTTAGTGTTATGTATTTATGGGGTGGAGGTATGTGGATTATTTTGTTTTTGTTTAATATATTGTGGATGTCTTGCCATGTCAAATCATACAGATCTATATCTTATGTCATTTAATGACTGTGGGAAATTTCCATAGTAAGGATGTGCTATCATTTACTTTTCCATTTCCATATTGATGGATATTAGGGAAAATCTAAAGTATGCATTAGTGTAAACTTTACAGAAGATAAGGATTAGGTCCTCCTTCCCTCTTTTCTTTGCTATTTTTAAATATAATTTGAAGAAAAGCTCAATAGAAATGAACGTTAAACTTAAAAGTTGATTCCAGGAAATAGTAGGTTCATATCACTTACATAACTCTTAGCCTGAATTTAATTATATTTCTTTCTGGTTAAGCAGACACATGTGGCTGAACCATTATGAAGGGCATAATTTCTTGGGCATTAATAACTGAAGGGCTGTTACACAGTAGTTTGAAGCTATTAAAAGATTCCATATAAGTTCAGAGCAAATATATATTTACCAATATTCACACGTAAAGAGACAGCCTTGAATAGTGATATATGTGTGAGAACTAAAATTCACATTGTATTGTGTAGATGTTAGGTTTCTTGCTTTGGGAATCACTCATTACTTGTTATAGGAGATGAATAAGGTGGTGCTTTCTTACAATAAAATCATGTTTGCAAACTATTACTTGAATTTTGTTCTAATGGAACTTAGAGTTTCTGAATCAAATTACTTCTTTATAGCAGTGTGATTTCATCAGATCTCTTCCTGTATTAAGTTCTTTGGTCTAAGTTCATTTTAATTAGAAAAAGGCAGCAAAAATTCATATTGGACATATCGAAAGGGCTTTTCACCTGAAATGTAGATTTCTTTTTCTTTTATCTTTTAAAATACTTTAAAAATTGAGATATAGTGTACATACAGTTAGAATACAGTTTCTAATATAGAACCCAGTTCTATTCCATCTACTATGGAATCTAGTTGCATTCCATTGAATGCAGAATTGTTTGTGTATAGCATTTTTTTTTTTTTTTTTTGCGGTACGCGGGCCTCTCACTGTTGTGGCCTCTCCCGTTGCGGAGCACAGGATCCGGACGCGCAGGCTCAGCGGCCATGGCTCACGGGCCTAGCCGCTCTGCGGCATGTGGGATCTTCCCAGACTGGGGCACGAACCCGTGTCCTCTGCATCAGCAGGCAGACTCTCAACCACCGCGCCACCAGGGAAGCCCATGTATAGCATTTTTCTAGAGGAGATATTTTATAACATTCAGTACATTTTCAAAGTGGTGAGGCACTGGGAGTGGCAATGGCCACTGTTGTGGCAGATGGTAAATCAGTGACCTGGTATCCTGGTGTTGCTGCAGTAGGCACCAGTGTTTTCACTGTAGGCTTTGTCACCTTAAAGATTTTCTGGGGTTTTTTTTCTAAGAAAAAAAAAATGTTAGTAACTGAGGAGGAGAGCTTGGGTAACCTAGGACCTGGCGCAATTCAAACTGGTACAATGACATTCTCTGTTCTCTCTATATAAAGAAGCTAGGCTAGTCCCAGCGCTGAGCTCAGGACTGGAAGTTTTAGGAAGGTGTTATTTGGTCTCTTAACAGACGCCTGGAGGTATAGAAAACCGCACTTGTATTTCTGTAACTTATAGGGGAAATTAATGAATATCGTGGTTTTAAATAATATCATTAATTATGGATAAAGACGAAAGTGAAAAAGTGAACTTTTTGGAAAATACATTGACTTGAACTTGTAAATCCAGTGGATCTCAAAATTTGTAGCTCTCTCGTCCAGATTAGGTTTTCCGGTGAGGGTGAATCTGTGTTCTTTGTCACACATGGCGCCTCCTCCCCTTCCCACAGAAATGAGCGATCATGTAATTGGGATTAAAGTAATTACAATTATTGACTCCTCTATTAACTCTAATAAAGTTCTTTAAAATTATAGTTGCTGGTTCATTTGTTTAGGTTTGAAAATTTTTTATAGGATAAACAGTTGTATATAATTCTTGTCTCTTTCTTTTTCCTAAGAAGCAGATTAGCAAGTAACTATTTTTCCTGTTTAGTGATGTGATCTGCAGGGTAACCACTTCTATTAGCTTTTCAATGGAAAATGTGTATTTTATAGTTATAATGATAACCTGTAAAAGTCCAATTCTGAGCATTGCTGGAATAGTTAAGTTTAAAACTATAACGAATTTTGATTTTCCTTTGTTCGTTTATTATGGTAAATTACCACCCCCACATATATATATTAAATAATGGAAATAAAATCATGTCTCAAATTCCCATTCTTTAAAAAGAATCTTTTTATAATTTAATAAAAACCAGAAAATGGCATTAGTAATAACTGAGAATGTTATTGAAATGAAAAGATTATTTTATTTTAAAAATTTCAAGATTTATATTAAAAGAATCATTGTCTTCTTTCAGATAAACTTGCGCCTCATCTTGGTAAGCGGGAAAACAAAAGAGTTCCTGTTTTCTCCTAATGATTCTGCTTCTGACATTGCAAAGCATGTGTATGACAATTGGCCAATGGGTGAGTGGTATTTTTCTCTTGGGAATGAATAATATTAATTCTTCATGCCCTACCTTGTTTCACAAACATTTTGAAAAAGTTGTAAGTAAATAAAAGAGAACAAACAAATGATTGAGGGTAAGGCTTAAAGTTAAGGGGGTTGCTGCATCCTTCCTGGGTTTTGCTTTTCAGCTCCCTCACTGCAGAATGATAACGGAGCCAGTGCATCAAGTCCCTGGTTGGCTTTAGGGCTGTTTTAATGTATTGATAAAAGAAAATTATTTTTTTTAAAGAATACACAAGGTAGCTAACACACACACACATACACACTTTCATATCAGTAACCCTATTAATACCAAAACACACATAAAAGGAAAGAAAAACTGTCTTTAACAAATTATAATACGTTTTCTTTGGTCTATTCTATACATAGCCTATTTAAAATTGAGCTTGACACAAAGTTAATTTCTAATTCATGTCACTTCCTGTGTTCTCTGAACTACTACAAGGTCAAGGAGGTATAAAATCCATTTATACGTTGCATTTTCAAGCCAGTATCTATGACAAACAGAATTTGGGCGCGGGGGCGGGGTGTGTGTATGTCTTATTCCTTCCTCTGATTCTTTTCTATGTAATAAGACTGGCTTGCCATCCTCAAGTGAGTCTTTAGCTTATGTTCTTCCTTTAAACTTAACCCAAGTCATCTTGACCCTTTTAATGGCATGTACCATAATGATATGACTGTTTCAGCTGATTTCACTTAATTTTACTACCAAAGCAGCTTGGACTTTTAAATCACAAGACTTGTTTTAACAAAGAACACAGTGTGTACAAAATGAATCAATTAGGTCAGTGTTTCTCAACCTAAAAAATATATATGGAACTCCTTACAGGAAGAAAATTCTTGTAGATTCCCTAGTGCTGACTTATTTTTGTTATAATGTTTATTTTTAAGGATAGAGACATATAACTCAATTAACTCTTTATCCTTATTAACTTGTATACAACCATAAAACTAAAACAGATCTACAAAGAAAATGCAAATATAACTCTAAAACCGGTAATGTTCAAATTAACAACTTCAGTGTGCCACATGATATATTTTGCTAAAACTAACTCACTGCTTGCACCATGAATATGGTACTGTTGAGTGTGGCATGCCTCTGCTACTACTTGCTGTATGAGAACCCAGTTATCTGCAGATTCACCACAAAACCTTCATTCACACAGTGTACCAAATTGTCATTCAGCCTTCACTTAACAAGAATGCATCGTTTATGTATTAAGTCAACCTCTGTTCTTTTCTTGTTAACCTCTTGACAAAGAAGTACTGCTTGGCACCAGTACAATCATAAACTTAAATGCATACATGGGCACTAAAATCCCAAGGCTGTACTTGGTTGTAAGGTAATTATTTGAATTATCTAGATAATCTCTTGCAGATTATCATTAGAATGAAAACAGAATCTAGAACTTATTGAAGAGGACTTTGAGACCCTAAGAACCTGTCTTTGTGGATTCATAGACCTGAGTTTAAGAAATACTCTGCTTTAGACAAACACTTTCAAATGACTGGATCTTTCTTCTCACTGATAACCAAGGAACACGTCAACACTAGCTCCTAAATGAGGAAGAGACTGAAGCTAGAGGTCATAGATAAGAAGGAATTTCAGAAGAGCTGAAGTAAACTAAACTTGCGTTCTTAGAATACTGGATTTTCTTCATAGCCGGACAGGGTAGATAAGTAAGAGTATGGAAAGCGTTTTTAAATACCTGTGTGGTGGTGATGTTGTACTCAGTGTAAAGATGCCTTTTGTGACTTTTGTGGGGTGGAGGGTGAAGATAGGCTTTTGACATCTGTGGGCGTGTTGTAGAAAAGGGCACTACAACCCTGGCTGCAAGGGTTACGCCATAACTTGAGGTAAAGGAAATAGTTTCACCTTCGTGATTGTTTGACTTAGACATTAAAAGTAGTTTCAATTCCTTAAAGTATCCTGATTAATGGTAAACAAAGGTGAGATTCACGTGCAGGTCTGTAACATAGTTTCCCAAACCATCTACTAGTGTTGGAAATTGTATCAATTCTACGTTACTTATTTTCATAGAAAAGGTTTTTGAACCCAATCTTTTCCTCAGTTTGCCAGTTCTACTCAGCAGTTTTAGACACTGCAGGGAATAAAAATAAATAATTTTTATTTTATATAAAACATTAAAAAATCTAGGTCTGCTTTGTATCACAAAATGCACTAAAGGTCAGCAAATGTAGATATTTATTGGTGCTAATAATAAAAGTGTAGTGAATATTAAATCAGTAGAAGGAAGTACTTTGTGCAATATATTTTTGGAAGGAGTTGGTTTCCTTTGGTATATTCTTGTGCAGCTTAGTGGAATATTGTTAATAGATGGAATAGTCAGGCACATAGTGTTATTGGGTCAGAGTTCCAAAAAATAACCCACTGATATATGTTGCTAGTTGCTGAAATTCCTCCTGTAAGCATTATTCTTCTACAGGTCTTTTTAAATTTCAGATCCTCTGAGAAGGAAAGGAAGATAGCATATTAAACCACAGAAGCACATGAGAATCAAGACACTCTGTGTAGGACAAAGAAATATGTGGCGTCAAGTTTCTGCATCTCAAAAAAATACTTTAAACACTTTTAGAATTTTTTTTTTCTGTGTAAATTAGACAATTACTGTCATTTGTCTTTATATCTTGACCAGAAATATTCATATATCTGATAAGGGTCTAATATCTAAAATATACAAGGAACTCATACAACTCAACAGCAAAAAAACAAACAATCCAGTTTTAAAATGGGTAGGAGAGCTGAATAGACATTTTTCCAAAGAAGACATACAGATGGGCAACAGGCACAAGAAAAGATGCTCAACATCATTAATCATCCGGGAAATGCAAATCAAAACCATAACAACATGTTACCTCACGCCTGTTACAGTGACCGTTATCAAAAAGACAAGGAATAACAAGTGTTGGTGACGATGTGGAGAAAAGGAGGCCAATTTACATTCCCAGCCACAGTGGTGGGAATGTAAATTGGTGCGGCCACTTTGGAAAACAGTATGGCGATGCCTCAAAAAATGAAAAATAGAACTACTATATGGTCTAGCAATTCTGCTTCTGGGTATTTATCTGAAGAAAATGAAAACACTTAATTCGAAATGATATATGCATCCTGATGCCCACTGCAGCTGTATTTACAATAGCCAATATGGAAACAACCTGAGTTTCCATCAATGGATGAATGCATAGTGAGATTGTGAGAGACACACACATACAGAATGGAATATTACTCAGCCATTAAAAAAGAGTGAAATCTTGCCATTTGCAACAACATGGATGGACCTGGAGGGCAATTATGCAAAGTGAGATAAGTCAGAGAGAGAAAGATGAATACCGGATGATATCTCTTATATGTAGAATCTTAAAAAAAAACAAACAAAAAAAGCCAAGCTCATAGATAACAGAGAGCAGATTGGTGGTTGCACAAGGTGTGGGGAGGGGAGAGATGGGTAAACGTTTTTTTTTAGTTTGAATAAACTGAATGAAAATTATTTTAAAAAGAAAAATTATCGGAGAATATTTTAACCCTGGCATTTTGACATTGAGGACATTTAACACAAAATACAATTTGACCCATGTAAAGTTAGATTAGGTAGAAATTATCGTGACAGAATAAAATGAACAATGCTAAAGGAAAGGAAAAAGAAATATTCTATTAAACAATAATTTTGGGTGTGATGAATTCAAAGTAATCCATACGAAAGTGTTAACAACTGACAACTTACTCTTTCTTCTGGAGAAGAGGGACCTGGGAGCCCTGGAGTCAGAAGGCAACAGAGACACCCCAGGGGGAGGGACGAGACGGGGGCCTGGGGGAGAATGAATGAGTTTCACTTCTCCTTACCCATTCCTGTTGTGCTGAGTCACTGACAGCCACTGGTTTTATCAAATTCATATTCATCATTTTGAACACTCAAAAAAAGGCAAGAAGAAAAGTGCTCTACTTACCTCCTTTCTCTTCTGTCCCTTGCTCTTCAGGCTACTTTAAACTAGTTTGTGTGTTGACAGTTATCATCTCCTGAAAACAGGAGCTTCTATAGGAAACAAACACATGATACTAGAATTCTTGAGGAAGATGATGATGAAATTCTCAAACCTTTCAAAATCAGAGCTTCAAATTCTGTATCTACAAGCTAGTGAAAATTACTAACCCCATACCTTGTCATGATACTACTGTTCTCAAACCATTATTTTAACAGAATCATATTCCATATTTTACTATAATGTAAGTTATACACTAAAATGAAATATTCTGTTATTCATTCTACCTACCAGTTTCTCTTTTGATTTTCTTTGTACATCATCCTAGCTTTCATACTTATATAGCACCTTCTAATATGTTATTTTTCAAGTTTATACTGAGAATTTTGGGTAAAGTGAACTAAAGTTGTGTCTTCTGTAATGTTTATCAATTGGCTTCAAAAAAACCATAAAGTTATCAACATTACCCAAAAGTAAACACCTAATTTTTTTGTTGTTCTGGTTTTTTAAATGTTTGTTTTCCAGTTATTGAGGTATAATTTTTTGTTATGCTCTATATCAATATATTAATTCTTTTAAAAATCTTTGTTAAACCTATTGTTTCCAGCCTCAAATGTATATTTTAAAAGGTACAAATATTGGTAATATTATAATATTTTCTGTTAATTACTGGTTATTAACATTTTCAGCTGACATTTTTTAAACTAGGATTAGATTTTCCCCAACTCATTTGTTTTCATTTTTAAACTTCAGGACCATATTTTGGCACAGTTTAGTGTTCTTTAGGAAGCAAAAACTAGCCTTAAGCAGCTCTTGCTATTTAACGAGAACAGGAGGAACAGTGATTAAGTGGGTCGTGACTGTTCCAATTATAAGGAAGCGCCAAGCGTCTCCTCTGATGTATTCTATCTGATTTGGAGCCGAATTTTAGAACAATGCACTAATACCTTAATTTTATGTTGAAATGCACCTAACAATTCCCTGGTTCTTTTCAGACTGGGAAGAAGAGCAGGTCAGCAGTCCAAACATTCTACGCCTTATTTATCAAGGACGATTTCTACATGGAAATGTCACATTAGGAGGTAATAGTTACCTTTGTAATGGGATTTAATGCCTGTCTCATGGCAGCATTATTCATTTGTTTGTTTAAATGCTAATGTCTTATCTTACTAAAAATATATAATTTCAAACTGTGAATTTTGCCTAATTTTTGATATGTCTACTTCTTTACATTTTTCATTCCGTTTAATTTTAGCACTATGATTAAGTGTTTACTGCCTTGTAGAATAAACTCTAAGCCATTACAGATGGGAGTCCATACCTATATTTTATAAATGTAATTTAAGTGTACTTCTGGATAATATAATTTAGATGTAATATTTTTAAGTTAAAGCGAGACACACAAACTAGGAAAAGTTTATGGTAATGGATTTTCAAATAGAATACTGAAGGTATGTTTTCAGTTTGACTCTAACTGATGTAATTGCTAATCATGCAGGAATAAAGGTAAGTGAGTAACATTAGAGAAACTGTAGTGTAGTGACTGAAAGAGCAGATTTTAGAGCCAGATTGTCTAAATTGTATCTTAGCTCCACTACTTACTGGCTCTGTAACCTTGAGCAAGTTACTTCACTGCTTTCTGTCTTAGTTTCCTCATCAGTAAATTAGGATAACCATAGTGCCTACCTCATAGGTTGGGAGGGTTGAATTAGTTTATAAATTCAAAGCACATAGAACAGTGTTTGGCACATAGTAAACACTTTAATTGTTAGCTATTACTGCTCTTTATATGTGAATGGGGAAATGTAGCTCAATAGTGCCCCCTTCTGGGTGGAACACTGTCTACCATCAGCAGGATTTGTTTTTATTTAAGTACAAGTATTTCAAATATATTATGAGAATTAGAAATATGTAGGCAAAGGAAGTGATCTACTGTAATATATCTTTGTTTACATATAGTCATGACTTTTTTCCTCTAAACCTAATAATCGAAATGTTTAATCTGTTCTTCCTTAATGGTAGAATATTTTCGTTCATTCGTTCATTTATTCAGCATGTATTTATTTCTTATGTGCCAACACTGCTAAACAATTAAAGATACAGGGTTGAAAAAGAATCTCTTCCTTCAAGGTGCTCTGGTATTACATAGTAGAAACACATAAAATTCACTGTTAAAATACTATGTGACTTGGAGTAGATGAATGCAAATGATTATTATGACAATATCAAGTCGATGGAGTGTTTCAGTATGTAATTTTACACACAGCCAAGTTTTGGAGGCATTGATAACACTGGTCTCAAAAGTGCTGCTATCTACTGAGAGGTATCTGCCGTTTAAAATATAGCTTTTTTTGGTTTGTAGTTATTGTTATTATTACTTCTTGATAGCTCTTTGTGTAGTTACATGGACCAATTCTTAATGTGTTGTCTATGGCTATATTTTACATTCATTAAGGATGGGACCATATTTTAGTCTTTTTTTGATTGTCTGTGCCTCACATAAGCTCTTGTAGTGTTGATGGGTCAATGTTGATTGAATTAATCTATTGACTCCACGAATGACTCTTGAGACTCCATTTCCCTTTGAGTATTGATCTACATGAGCAATTTCTTATCAACTTAATTCTTTAATTACCTCTCTGTTGTGGCCCCAAAGTTCCAACTTCATATTAAAGATAATAGAATTTGTGTTAAAATCAAACTATTGACTTTTTTTTGGAATTTGTTTTTGACCGATTAACAGATTGACTTACGTTATTACTCTCATTCTATGTTGCTGTCAATCTTTTCAAGAACAAACCATCTCTGGTCTTAGTGATTTAGACAAAGAGCATAGGAATATAACCTAGACCTTTTAAGTTGATCAGTAAATCTGGGTAATAACATTGAACTATTTGTGGCTTTTTGGTCGCTGTTTTTCTTTGTCTCCCTGTTTTTTGTTTTTTGTTTTTTTTTTTTGAGGTACGCGGGCCTCTCACTGTTGCGGCCTCTCCCGTTGCGGAGCACAGGCTCCGGACGCGCAGGCTCAGCGGCCATGGCTCACGGGCCCAGCTGCTCCGCGGCATGTGGGATCTTCCCGGGCCGGGGCACGAACCCGTGTCCCCTGCATTGGCAGGCGGGCTCTCAACCACTGCGCCACCAGGGAAGGCCGTGTCTCCCTGTATTGTTGAATGTGGATAAGGAGGAGACGGCACACAGGGTCATACAGTTGAATGGCTAGTGTGGAGAAGGCCTAGGCTTGCTTTGCACGGCTTGAGACTTGCTCTGTATGTATAACCCTGTGGGCATCGGATACTTATTTTTAAATGCAGTTTTCTGCATGCCCACTCTCCCCCGCCCTGTCTCCCAATCTACTACCGATTTGCCGTCCCTGGTCATCTTTCTGTAAAGGGTGAGACCCTCTCCTCTGGGTACTGTGCAGTGTCCCAGTAGAAAGCAGAAGCACCACAGTGAAGGAGAGAAAGCATCTTGGATCTGGTATCCCTCTTCCTTTACCTTCTCTTAGTATCAATGTCTACAATTTCCAGTTAAAATTCAGATGGAGAAGAAAACTAAGTCCCCGTCAATCAGATTTGTGGCTTCAAACAGTAAGCCCCTCAGCAGCTTTCTAGGCCTGTCCCACATTTCTCCACATTTACATCTCAGTTCACTTACCTGTTCTCTGAGATCTGTTTTCCTGGCTGCTCAAAAAGATGATGATCATGGTAATATTTATGGAATGCTTTTGTGTGCCAAGCCCCGAGGTAAGCACTTTCCTTGGATTGTTTCTTTTAATCAATACAGTGGTAGGGGGCAGGTGATAGAATTACTATCTCCAATTTAGGTGGAGGAAGCTGAGGCGTAGGGAGGGGTCAGCAGAACTCTCAGAACTCATCTTACAGTCAGTAAGTAGCAGGGTGCAATTGTAACCCAGGTCTGGCTTACTGGAGTCAAGAAGGTGGTGTGAGAGTGGAACACAGCTTGGTATGTGGACATTTTAAATTCAGTCAGGCTTTCCCAATACATTTAGTGAAATGTTTCATCATATAAAGTCCTGTTTGCATTTCAGTGTTAAGTCAGGCCTAGGAGATTATCCAATAAAGGCCCTCCTTTTTTTTCAGCCTAGTGTGTATTTTGGGGCGACAGTGCTTCATTTTAACTTCAGAAATTAAGAGAACAGACCAAGTAGTGGCTGGCTAGCTTTAAGTAAGATGGAAACTCACCTTGATTACATGAAATATTGGGAATATTGAAGATAATTAGGGCTCTTTTTAACCATCATCCTATAGAGCAGGTTTCAAGAGCAAGTGGTAGGAGGGTAGTGCTTGCTAAGTAATGATCTAAGCCTGCCTTAAGCTTGTAGTGAAGAGACTAGCTTGAAACGTCAGAACTAAAACATCACAGCTATGGAAACAACTCCAGATGTTAGAGCTACCGGCTGCTTCTAATTTTATACACAGAATGACAAAGGGATTTGCCATGAAACTTTTGCGTCAGTGGTTCATGGGTGCGTTACATTGGTCTGTGTCTGAAATATTTCATAATAAAAATTATTACTTATAAATGAGAAAAACCTTTTAAAGACTTGATTAGAAAACAGTGATTACTAATAATGCCAAGACAGTGATTCTTTTAAAGTAACCTTTTTAAGAAAATTATTTTCTAATTGAAGCATATAAGGTTAAAAATAATAAAATTATTATATTATTATTATGTTTAAAATTATGTTTGTCATTTCTTCTGTTTCTACATTATAGTGGCCTGTCTGGTGCAGGAATTTTATTATGTGACTAAACATAATTAGGTTTAGAAACAAATGTCTCTTAATCTAAACTTCCCCCTAATTTAGAAAAAGTATTCTTCAAAACCTTTTTGAAATTCCTTCTCTCCTTTAAAGATTATCCAATATTAACCAGTTATGCATTTTCTCTCGTCCCCTTCCTTAAACAATGTGTATATATGTGTCAAGCTGATAGCCATAGCTAAATAATTTCTGAATTATAAAAATTGTTTCTGATAATATGAACCTAATTTCATTTTGTAAGAGATGCTCTCTCTGGTAAGAAATGCCATCTGTTGAGGAAGTCATACAAAAAGCAATCAATTTTTAAAATGGTTTCAATTTTGGTTAGTGATTTCAACAGGTTGGTGTATATGTAACAAGTTGTCTTCTGCTTTTCACATAGCATTAAAACTTCCTTTTGGCAAAACAACAGTGATGCACTTGGTGGCCAGAGAGACACTGCCAGAGCCCAACTCTCAAGGTGAGCCGTGCGCTCCAGAAGGTTCTCACTTGAGCCACAGACAGCCATTCAGAAGTGGCTCCGCGCTTCTCGGAAATTCTGAGGGGAAGAAGTTTTCATAGTTTATGGTGACTGGTCCTTAGCAGTCAAACCAAATCACCGTGTCCCTTGATTCTCCTCTGTGTTTGTGTGTGTATCTTGGTTTGGGGGAGAGGGAGGGGCAGGACTGTGGAATCTCTAGGGTGTCTGGGTAGGTAAGTGGGCCCTTATGTTAAAAACCTCTGCAGGCCTCTGTTTTGGGAGTGAAGACAGGTATCACCGCCCCGCCCCCCCGCCCAGCCATCTGCTTGCCTTGTGGAAGCCTTCTGCTTCCGGGAAGGCTTTTGGAGGATAGTGCAGGATGAGGTGCTCCCATCCATCCTGGAGCTGGGTCTCAGTGGAGAGGGAAGGTGACTTTGTGGATGATTGCTAAGACCTAACGAGTCACCAGAAACTCTATTCATAGTTTATGGATGGAACTTGTTAGTAAGCAAATAACCAGACATTTTGGAAATAGGCTAAAATTAAAAGGGTATTTACTATAGCTTTTTAATTTAAAATAATGCAAACATTAAACAGAAAAATCCTGTTTCTTATTATGCCCCTTTCCCCATGCCTTTTTTTTTTTTTTTTTTGCGATATGCGGGCCTCTCACTGCTGCGGCCTCTCCCGTTGTGGAGCACAGGCTCCGGACGCGCAGGCTCAGCGGCCATGGCTCACGGGCCCAGCCGCTCCGCGGCATGTGGGATCTTCCCAGACTGGGGCACGAACCCGTGTCCCCTGCATCGGCAGGCGGACTCTCAAACACTGCACCACCAGGAAAGCCCCCCAGGGAGCCCCCCATGCATTTTTATAAACAAGGCTTCTCTTCATCTTCCCTAGGTCAGAGGAATCGCGAAAAGACTGGAGAGAGTAATTGCTGTGTGATCCTGTAAACAGTGTCTGCCAGGTGTGGTGTGATGTAGTCTTTGTCTTTCATGCTGCTGGGCCAGAGGAGACCCAACGTCGCTTCAGAACCTTTAGGAAGAGTCTGCCTATAAATACGTGGACCTGAACTATCACATGAACACTGTCATCTTTTCTCATGAAAGTAAAAAGAACCAAGAACATTTTTCACTATGATTTTTTATTTCCAGTATTTTTGTTTATGTTGAGCAGTTTTAAAATGTATTGATTTTTGAATGCAAGTCAATCTCCAGGGGAAAGTTAACAAGTTATCTTTCATAGCAGAAACGATTTTGCTGCCACAAAAATTTTCCTTACCAGAACTAACAAAATCAAGTGTTCCAAATACAGTGTGCACTAAAAAAGATGGACGGTTATTTTCTTCATCAGCAGAATTTATAACATGGTTTATGGTACCTAGAAATATACTCATATATACAATCCACACTGGAAGACACAGCAATTAATGAAGTTAATTACTGGGCTAACATGAGAGTAAAAAATGGAAAAGAAACTGAAATGTTGGGTGAATGCTACCAAAGTCAGCCGTGGCGGCTGCGCTGGCAGAGTCCTACACTGAGTGCGACTGTTCTCACTGCAACAAGTGAAGAAACAAAACGTGCCTCTTGTTGAAATTACTCAGCAGAGGGCTGATGAGACTAGTTGTTTTTCCTTTAACATGTGCACTCTAGTCAGACAGTGACGGAGGGCTGGTTCACATAGCACAAGATGGGTGAGAGCTCGCGTCCTAGCCTTAACGCAGGGGTAAATTCCAGTCACTCGTAGACCTCCGTGATTGCGCAGAAATATTAGAAAACCTCATTTATTCATCACTTTTGTGTATTTGAATATCAGCAAATTGAATTTTTCCATAATTATTGCTCATCTCTGTGTCCAGTGTCACAGTTACTCATTAGAGACCTCAGATGAATTCTTAAAATTAAAAAATTCTCCATAGGACTAATTTTGTTTCTTTATGTAGTTTGCATTGGGTATTAGTGCTTGCAATTGTATTAAAGTCAAAAGCTGATTTTCAAGGCACACTTGATTAGGGATGCCATTGTTTTGTTTTGTACCAATAATTTAAAAATTGATATGCTAAAAACAATTTGCACAGCACTAAAGCATGAGCTAGTTTCATCTAAACCTGTAAAAAATATAAAAGATTTTATATTTTTTCACTGGGAAGAAATTCTTCCTGGATGAAATTACAAATACGTGTAGAATATATTTAATAAAAAACTTATAAAATACCTAACTATAGAACTTAAATATAGATTGGCGTGTAGTATATAGAACAATGTTCCATATAAATAACTTTAGCCTTTATAAAAATGAACTTGCAGGCTGACGTTATGTTCTGTACTGAAATGAGTGTCCACGGCCCTTACAAATAGTAAGTGTAAATCGTTTCAAACGGTCAGCTTTGTTTAAAGGTAATCAGGTTATTTTATTCATTGTTAATGCTTTGACGAAAAGGCTTTATATGCAGTAGATCTACGAAAATATTGTTCATACTGATCAGAATTAAATTTGTATAGAGCAGAGTTTTAAAATGAATGTAAATAGCACTGAACATTTTCCTTCTGCAACCTGGACTTATAGATCCTTTCTGTAAACTAAATAAAAAAAATATTGTAGTGCATTTTGGTGGTAATTTTAAAGGTCTTGATTAGGTTGATAATTGTTTAAGCACTGTCTCATCCATGTTAAAATTGTTCAGTTTTTATTTCTGAATCTTTAAAAAATTTGTTTAATATTCTACTGTTAGGTTTGGGACGAATCCCAATGTATCTCTGGTATTTAACCTGGTTAATTTGTGCACAGTCACGACAATGGGTAGAATTATGTAGTCCCTGTTATCACTAAGATGTTCTATTCAAGAGATGTCGAACATTTATATGCTTTGTTGACTAACTCACACGTGAATTCTGTTAGTGTGGACTAAAGAAGAATCTGGTAGTTACTTAATTGGGCAATTAAGCCATTTATGGCTGTATTCTTTCCTAATACAAACTACTGGTAATTATTTTTAATACCTATTTTAATTCTAATTATTCTTCTGTTTCTCCAAAGTTAAAGACTACATTTAGTTGTGATCGAAATTTTATGGTTAACCATATTCTCTATTGGTTTTCAATATATCTTTCTGTGTGTTCCCACATTATAAATTTCCCTTCACAAGACCTCAATTTGGAGTTTGCAAAATGGATGAACTGGTTCATCAGTAGAGAATTATGTCTCTCAATACCTGATATCATTGTTGTGCAAAATGCAAAGAAGAATTTGAAAATTGCAGTAAAATTACATACAGGAAACACCAAAAATGTAGATGCCTTAATAGTGTATACATGAAGATACTCAACCATCCCTTTGAAAATAGTTCCTTGGACTGCCTGCCGGTTAAAACGGATCGATCATATCCCATTGACGGTCCCTCTGCCACAAACAGCTTGCTTGCTGAAAGGCGAGAGCCGCAGAGGTCCAGTCCTGTAAATAAAACCTGAGCTACGGGCCTGTGACCCTGCCCAGCACTTGGTATTTAACTCATGTCTTTCACCTAAATTGTCCTAGACTTGAAGTATTCTGGAAAAGGCAAAGCTTTCCTTCTTTATTAAAACCTCAGCATGTCTCCTTGATCTGACTTATTTGGTTCCTCTTCAAGATAAGTTGTATCTTGTCATGAAAAATGTAGTATTTAACATCATCACGCACATTACATGAGGTTTTCTCATGACAAACATCTATCCTTTGTTTTATGTCATCTTGACCAATGTTACAATAATTTCTGTTAGCTGACTGTGGTGAACAATGTTTAATGTGAAAAGAAATTAAAACTTTCTTCATCTGTTGTAGAATATTTCCCTTCTTTTAAATGACTTCATAATTTTGGTGTAGAAATATTCTTTGTCTCTACTATTTTTCTCTTTTTTCCTTCCATTTATTTTGTTACATTCCTCAGTAAAATCAGCATTATGTCAGCCTTTTTTTCTTCTCTGTTACCGAAACCAAAGAGAAGTGATCAACCAAAATTTTGTGTACCTTCACACCATCCTTACTGGTAACTGTTGCAGGCATCTCTTTAACTTTTTTCCCATTATTATTTTGCAATATAGCCACTGGTTAGCCAGAGTGACTAGGGGTGGGAGGAGGGCTTGAAGAAGGGCGTGTAACCTATACTTGTGGTTGAAACAAAACTGCAGGCTGCTGGCTGTCTCCTAGGCACGGTTTCCCTGACCTAGCAGAGTGGGCTTCTCGGACGTGGGCAGCGGGTGGTTGGCTGCGGCTCCCCTCTGCGGCTCCGAGCGCTTGGTGCGCTTTCTTCGGAAGAATACAGCGTGTGTGAAGCCCTTTCACAGACCGGGGGATGGGGTGGGGACTGGCTTCCGAAAGAGTTCGTGGACAAAAGTAAATAAACGTCCAAGTCTCGGTGAAGTTTAAGCCAGTACTACAATATGAAAACATACTTCATTTATTATTTTGTGGCCCTTGACAATGACATCAAATGTCCTTCAGTATTTTTTTATTCTGCCTCTTTTTCAAAACGCCAACTTTCAAGAAGTATACAGTAGGCATGGTAAATCAATACTTGGGGAAAGGGGATGTCAATCTCTCCTTTGATTCAACCAGTAAAAAAAGGAACTGGGGGACTTCCCTGGTGATCCAGTGGTTAAGACTGCACTTCCACTGCATGCCGCGTGGCGCGGGGGGCGGGGGGGAGAAAAGGAATTGGGTAAACAAACATATTTCTTAACGTGGCTCTGGAAGCGATTTGTTTTAAAACCAAAAGAGTCTGAGGCAGAGACTCAACTGATTCTAGAGTGTAGTTATTACACATTCAGACATTGTTCAGTATCTGATTTTTATTTTCTACAGACATTTCTCAAGCCTTATTTTGGTGTAAGGGGAGTCTACGTTGTAGTAGAAGACACTTTGCTCCTTTTAAATAACAAGGAGGGAACAGGATCTAGAGGGGAACAGTGCCTGACCACACACGGAACTGGAACCTCAAGGTTTTAATCGGTGCTGCTTTTTAGACTGTCCACATGTTCCATGTGATAATAAAAGAGGGGGATTTATTCCGTTCTCAATTGTCTGCTGGATAAGATGGCTTTTCCGGCGTTCTGGAGCCTGGCCCTTCTCATGGTCCCCTTCTGCATCACGAGGTTTTCTCTCCGGGGCTTTGCTTAACTGAGTTCCACTAATTAGCGTGCGACCTTCCACCAGTGTTTCTCAAGCGTTTTTAAAAATTTGATGAACACATCTCCATTTTGACTGATAACTGCCATTCAGCCCTCAGACTGCGGGATGCCATGCCCGAGACCAGCAGGGCTTTGGAATCAGGCCTGGCTTCGAGGTCCAGTTACTTAATCTTTGGGCTTCCGTTTTTTCATATATAGAGTAAGGATAATACCTATTTTGTAGGGTTGTAGGGATTATTTTAAAATAAACATTTTTAGCACTGACTGGCCCAAGAACTCATCTGACCGCCCATCAGAGCTGTCAGAGGGCCTTATGTCGGAAATGGAGGGCCCAGCACACATGTGTGTTCTAGACATCATGAAGAAGTAGCTTACGAAAAGGAGAAAAAATAGGAAGATTCTGCGTGCAGATCTCTCACAAGTAAATCACTATGTAGTCATAAATTATCCCGATGAGGAAGGAAAAAAGACACTGAAGAGATCACTGTGGCCACAAGTCAGCTCTCCCATTGTAATTTAAACAGCATGAGCAGAACCGGGTGTTTGGCTATGTAAATCAAGGAGAAATCTAGTAAGTGTCAGACACCTCTGAGAATGGTGTTAGAAAGGTCTGGAATGAACGGGGGTTGAACGGAAATAGGAAGTACACGATTGCTGTGCTCAAAACAAAAAGAACATGGCAGGGATACACTGCTGGGTGCCGACCCTGGCTGCATGCCGGAACCACCGGGGGAGTTTTCATTATTTTAATTTTTTACTTTTTCCTATTGACGCCTGGGTTGCTCACATCAGCTGAACTAAATCAGAACACTCGTGGCTCGGAATGGTCTCCTTAATTCTTGCCAATGACCAAAACCAGAACCACTTAAATACCGAGAACACAATACGGTGGAAAGACTGCAGTAAGTGGAGTTAAAGTAGAAATGGAAACCGGGCGAGAGGATGGAGACGGGGAATAAGGGTCCCAGCCGCTTTGGATTCTAGGAGACCTTGCGCACGCCGAGTAGTACTGCCCCTGCGCCCCTCCTGCCGCATCGCCCTAGACCCCCTCCTCCCTGCGTGCCTTTGCGCATGCTCACCACCACCACCCGCTCCCAGACCACGAGGCCAGACCCCCAGCATCCCAGCCGCGATACCCACGGGGAGAAATAATGTCGAAGTGGAATCCATAAAAATGAGAAGGATTTGTACATCAGTGTTCACAGCAGCATTATTCACAGTACCGAAAAGGTGGCAACTACCCAAACAGATGAATAGAAAAGCAAAATGTGGTATCGTCAGACAATGGAATATTATTCAACTTTAAAAAGGATGGAAATTCTGACACATGCTACAACACGGATGAGCCTTGAAGACACTATTCTAAGTGAAATAAGAGCCCACAAGAGGACAAATAGTGTATGATTCCACTTATACGAAGTACCCTGAATAGGCATCATAGAGATGGAAAGTAGAACAGAAGTGACCAGAGGCTGGGGGAAGGCAAGGATGGGGACACGGGGACACAGTTTCAGTCTGGGAAGATGAAAAGAGCTCTGGAGGTGGACAGTGGGGATGGCTGCACATCGTGAATGCACTTAATGCCCCGGCTTGTATGCTTAAGAATGATTAAAATGGTAAATTCTATGTTATATATATTTTACCACAGTAAAAGAAAAATAAAACTTTTTTTCAAACACATGAGTAGGCCTTACCCAGGAAAAGGAGCCCGGCAGAGCTTCAGAGAAAATGGGCAGAGGGCGATGCAAGCAGAGCAAACAGAAATGCAAAGGCCCAGAAATGAAAGCGGGCACGCTGGCGAGGAAATTGTGAGTAGCTCGGTGTGGCTGGAGCACGGAGGACTTGACTTTGACAGGGAGGCAATGAGAAAGTGGAGGCTTGCAAAGCGAGCCGGGGCCACGACGCGAGGAAGCTCAGAAACCCCACCCGTAACTCCGAAATCTGGACGTTTCCTGCAGGTGGGGCTGCACCACTGACTGTCACGCACATTCACACACCCCCAGAAGGGACTTGGCGATTTCCCTCCAGCCTTTCTACGGTAATAAATTATATAATAAAATAAAATACACTGTTTCTGTATTTTTAAAAATGCTTATTATAAAGAATTCAGAGTCTTAAACATGAAGAGGTGAAAAGTGTTTTCACTTTAGTTTCACCCCAAGCCCATCACGCACAAATAAGAACATGATCTGAGTATTCTCTGTTTATGTTGACAGCAGAGACGGTTCGTAAGCAAAACTGCTTTATAAACTTGGGGTCATACAACAGAAGCTGTTTTGAATTTTAGTTGCATTCAACAAAAGACATGGAAATGAAACTCAAAGAATCACTGTCACATAAAAGTTTCTTCACCACCAGAGGGTTGTTTCCTAAATATCCCTCTAGGATTAAAGAAAGTGATTATGAAGAAAAAGAAGGGGTGACTATTTATCTTTAGTACTTTATGTTTCAGTTTCAGACAATACTAATTGATTCCTTTCTCTGAAAGATGAAAGAGGTATTGCTTCTTCCGTCTGACCCCCTCTGAATTTTGTTAAGTTATATGATTATTTTAATACTTCCCATATTTCTAACACATACACTGCTCTCTAATTATGTGGTATCATAATTATTCAGTTTTAACTCTACATTTAAATGGATTCCATATTCACTTACCAATCTTTCATCAAAGCTTCCCGAGTCCTGATGGTTTTAAATCATGAGTCATCTATCAGTGGGTTAAGTTGTTATTGTAAAATATCTTTTTAAGAAGATTCACAGCACTGCCTAAAGATGTCTGTCTGTTACCTTTACGTTTGAATGACACCTTGATGGGGTGGAATGATCTCAGGCTGCACGTTCTTTCAGAACGTGGTAGACATTGCTCCAATGTTCTCAGGCTCTGACTGTTGTGAACAATTCTGAGGCCAGTCTAATTTGTCTCTCTTGTAGTTGATTTGTGTTTTTCTAGATGCCTGGAGATTTCTTTGTTTAAGCCTCAAGTTCAACAGCTTCTCCAGGCTATGCCTTGGCAAAGAGCTTTCAGTGTCAAAATCTCCAAGAATGCGGAGTGTGCTTTTAACCTGCAGATTCAGTTCTGCCTGGGAAATTTTTCATACGTATCTCTCAGGACATCTTCTGGCCTTCTTGTCCATACTCTGCTTCAGGGACACCAACTGTGCTTCTATTGGATTCTCACCATTCACGGGCCGGATGTGTTATCTTCTCTGCTTTAACAGTGGTGTCTTTTCCGTGTGCAGTCACTGAGACGACCTCCGTCTTTCTTCTGATGTCAGCACTTTGATTCTCAGCTGGGTCCAGTCCTTTGCTTTTTAAGAAATGTATACTTTAGTTCTCTAAGTATGATGTTGTGGAGTTTGTGGAAATGGGTGGGGGGGAGGGGGATGGAAGGAAAAAAAAGAAAACTCAGCTGCGGGGTGTGCAGGCTCTGTTGGAGAAGCTTCCCCTGCTCGCTCTGCTGATGCGTCACTGAGGGTCTGGAGCTGGTGTCCCCCCGCCCGGCTGAGGGTGTTGTGCATTCCCACCTGGGGTGACCCTCAGGGTCGGATTATTCTCCCAACTCAGGCACCGTCTTAGTCCCTCACTTCTGCCGGAGAATCAGCTCTATTTTTCACTTTCTCCCATATTCCTCCACCCCTCCGTCTCTCCCCCCACACACTCTGTGTAAAGTGCTTTTCTAGTTGCCGGTCACAGAGGGAAAAATAGGTGCTTCCCTGGTGGCGCAGTGGTTGGGAGTCCGCCTGCCAATACAGGGGACACGGGTTCGTGCCCCGGTCCGGGAAGATCCCACATGCCGCGGAGCGGCTGGGCCCGTGAGCCATGGCCGTTGAACCTGCGCGTCCGGAGCCTGTGCTCCGCAGCGGGAGAGGCCACAACAGTGAGAGGCCCGTGTACCGCAAAAAAAAAAAAAAAAAAAAAGAGGGAAAAATAGCAAAATCTGTTGTCTCACTGTTTTAAAGTTATTCAATCAACTGCCTTTTGATGATCATTTACCATCCTGACTTGTCTTTCTCGCTCACCTGAGATCCATTCATTGGGCATCTACTGTAAGCCATGCACTGGGGGAGGCACTAAGAGTTCAAGGACAAGTGAGACAGTCTCTGCTCACAGAGTTTGTGGTTCATTTTGTTACCTGTCTCATCAGTCACTGAATAGTCTCAATTTACTGTTAGTTATTATTTTCTTCCTCTCTGCTCCTGCTGTCCCTCCTCCAGGCCTTCTTTATCTCTGAGATTATTAGCAGATCACAGCAACCGTCTCCTATATCTTCTTTTTTACCTAAGACTTCCTGGTGACAAATCTGGTTGGAATAATGTTTTTAGATAAATCTTTTCAAAATCACTTTTTTCATGACGCTTCTGGGGCCCAGAACTTCTCAGTGACTCCTCACTTCTGACCACAAAAATCCCAGCTCCCTGGCACAGGTCTCCTTCCTGCGGCTCTGGGCTCTCCACCTGCAGCGAATCCCGGGGACTGGCTTATTCAACACTCATTCCAAACCCTTTTGCATTAGCTGCACAAGTGAAAGCTAAGATCCATTCTCCTGACTCTCTTGCAGCTAGAGGTCCAGTTTTAAGTTCCTCCTCTCGGAGGCATCCCGGGGAGATTGATTCACAGCTGGGGTGTGTCGGAAGAGGAGCCGGGCACAAAGCATCCGCTTTGCTGGTACAAATGGCACAGGGGCCGTGCGCTCTGGCTTGGAGGCAGTGACTTCTAGTTTGCAGGCAGCATCTTAGTGTGGCAGCTTTCTGATCATGACGGAGGCCTCAGCCCTCCCGGCAGCCCAGTTCTTCCGCGTGGGGAAGGGACTCACTCTTGGAGGCTCAGCTTAGAGCCTGTTTGTCTATCTGTTCCATTCTCTAGGTGATATATACCATTAAGTCCTTTCTGCTTTAACTAGCTGGGAGGGACCCTGGTTTCTGCAATCCTTCGCTCTGACCAATACACTACCCAGCTTTACTTCTCACTTTCCCCGCAAACCTATCAGCCTGGTGCCCTCACTGGCTCCGGGAAGATACCCTTCATGTCTGTCCTTCATGCACTTACCCCTTCACCCGCCCTCTTGCTTTCCCCTGCGATGTAACTGTCTCCCTGGGTCCTCTAATTCCAGATCCAGAGCACATCTGTCTCCCCTGGGGCTTCTCTGACCCCGTGTCCCCACTGGTCCTCTTCACGGGACAGAGAAGCCCAGCCCCGAGGGTCAGAGTAGGCTTAGGGCCTCAGCTCTCCCATCCAATGGCGATCCCGGATGGACTTGTCCTCAGTTTCCTTTGCCATAAAATGTGGAGGTTGCACCACGTGAGCACCACCTTGACCTCCAATTCAAAAGTTAAGACTCTAAAACTCAAAGACAAGCTACTTCCCAAGCCAAGAGAGCCGAGCTGCTCTCAGAAACATTTGACTTCAAATCCTGTGGCCTCTTTGCTTCCTGACACCTTTCCTCCAAGGTTGGCCATGCACGTGTGGACTGTGTATTTTAACTGCTGGAGAGAAATCCCTGCAGCTGGTGCCGACAGGCAACGTTCACCAGCTGCACGGGAGCAATGCCCCTGGCTGTGGCTGACCTCTCCACGGCCGGCTCGCAGCTCCTGTCAAATCTGGACGAAGATTACCAAAGGGAGGGTCTACCTGGCTGAAGCCGTGCCGTGGGAAGAGAGCAGCTGTGTGGCAGGTATTTCTGCTCAGTGCGAGTGTCAGCAGTTTCCTGGTAGCCTGTGTAATATTGGTGGTGATTCTCCTGACTCTGGAACTTCTAACAGATATAAAGCTTCAAAAAAAAAAAAGAAGAAGAAGAAGAAGAAGAAGAAATCCCTGCAGCTGGCAAGGCCAGGCCCCGAGGGATGGGGAGAAGAATTCTTTTCCAAGAAGGCGAGTCCCCCTTAGAGTGTGGGCCCTGTTTCATGGACAAAGTACACAGCTTGCCTATATTCCGTTACCCAACCTGTCTGCCGACGCCTCAGGCTGCAGCGCAGGCCTGATGGGTGAGGGTCCATGACAGGGTCTCAGTACACATTCCCACGGAGGCTGACGACCAGGCCCCGAGAACAGAGCAGTCCCCGTGCTGGGTCACATCGCAGGCTCTGGAGTCAGCGCCAGGGGGCGTCTGCTCACTGAGCCTGGGGAGACGGACCAGACAGAACCCTTAGGGCAGGGTGACATCATCTGTGTGACGTCACACATGGCCCCTCTTCAGACTAACAGGCCGCTCTGGCTCCCAGGTCCTGTCCCAGGCAGGTCTGCAGCCATCCCAGGGCATGGGAAGGCTGGAGACCCTCAGCTGCTTTACGCCCATTTGTCCCAGCTGTTCTCAGCGTCCCCTGCGTCCAAGGGCTACATCCCATTACTTGAACCACCCGCAGGGAGCCTTCCTGGAGCTCAACTGTGCTCTCACTTCTAATCAAGGGTGGATGTCAAAAACGGCCAGTTGGAAACGACTTCTGCCTGTTCTCTGTACGTGCCTTACACGTGCGCCCCAGAGGCCATAGGTGCTACTTTAAAAAAGAAACAAAGCACAGAAGCAGATGGCCTTTGGGTCGGGAATGACCCGGACTTACTCTATTTCCACCTTCTTGACCCGTTCAAGCACTGCTTCCATCTTTCATACACACACACACACCCTTGGGCCCAGCCTCACAGGGCTTGGAGACCCAGCACTGGCCTGTTCCTTCTGACTCTGGCCTGGCATCTCGTTGGTGTCCAGGCCCTGCTTCTAGTAAATGCCACTCACCTCCCAACATTGCCCACACCCCTAGACACATCCCCAGCTGAACCCACACCAGCGTGGCCCCGCTCTCCAAGGGGGAGATTAGACAGTTCCTGAATGGTAGAAGGCCTTATACATCATTACATTGACCGCATAATGAAAAAAGATCTTTTTTTTTTTTAACATCTTTCTTGGAGCAGAATTGCTTTACAATGGTGTGTCAGTTTCTGCTGTATAACAAAGTGAATCAGCTATACATATACATACATCCCCATGTCCCCTCCCTCTTGCATCTCCCTCCCACCCTCCCTATCCCACCCCTCCAGGCGGTCACAAAGCACCGAGCTGATCTCCCTGTGCTATGCGGCTGCTTCCCACTAACTATCTATTTTACATTTGGTAGTTGTATATATGTCCATGCCACTCTCTCACTTCGTCCCAGCTTACCCTTCCCCCTCCCCGTGTCCTCAAGTCCATTCTCTACGTCTGCGTCTTTATTCCTGTCCTGCCCCTAGGTTCTTCATGACCTTTTTTTTTTTTTGACAAAAGATCTTTGTAGCAAATTTCTCAAAACGTTTTTCGTCTTGATGAATTGCTTTGACCTATTTATAGGACGAGAGCTCAGCAAGCTGTTCCTTGGTTGTCCTAAAACTCTTAGCTCTGTTTTACACCTACTCACAGCCGTTAATAACCCTTAGCCTCCTTTTCTGTTTACTGTCTACCCAGCTGCCCAGCCTTGACATAACCTCTGTCGGTAATGTGGAGAAACACAAGCCCGAGAGTCAGACAGATGTGCTTTTAATCCCAGCGCCCCCATAAACCAGTCTAATGGGTGTGGGCACATCGTTCAACTCCTCTGACATCCATCGCTCCGTGTGAAATAGAGGTACCATCCCCAGTGTCCCAGTGGTTCGATCAGTGTTGAGATTTAATGAGCTAATATCTGCCCAGAACTCACACATGTAAGGGCTCAAAAGATGTGACCCTCCTTTCCTCTTTCCTTTTCCTTTTTTTTTTTTCACGGACCCATCCCAGCTGCTTTCTTCCTTCTGGACGCATCGGGAGGCAAGGCATCCCTACTGAACAAAGAAATAAACGTGAAGGTGGCAGCTTTGTGGATCCTGGCCCCTAGCTGCTAGGACACCTGAATTTTAAGCAACAGGACACTCAGAACCTAGCACTTGACAGGAGGGGGTATGTGCATGAGTGCAAATGCAAATTGGTTCTCTGTCTCAGTTCCCCAAAACTGCTGTGGGGATCCCCACAACGGGCTCCCAAGTAAGAAATGTAGCTGTAGCTGTAAACAGTCAAGAATGGTCTCCAAGATCGTCCACAAATGTGAAAGCCAGAAACACAGCATCGCTGTACAGTTTGTGCCCGGCCCAGGGACAGCTGCTGAGCTGGTTAAAAATATGTGTCTGCAAATAAGTTTGTGCTGGTGAGCTTGGGTCATAAAGCTCTTCTCATCTGAGCCTTTATTTTGGGTGTGCATTACTCTAGGCAAATGTGCCTCAGAGGCGCTCAAAGAATATTTGATTCGTCGGAGAGAGACTGAGGCACCCTGTGCAGTGCAAGAAACAGGCCTCCTGCCCGTCACTTAAGAGCCCATGCATATATGTCCACGCCTCTAGCTAGCTAGTGGGAAGCAGCCGCCTATTGTGACCGCCTGCAGGGCTGGGATAGGGAGGGTGGGAGGGAGGGAGACGCAAGAGGGAAGAGGTATGGGGACACATGTATATGTATAGCTGATTCACTTTGTTATAAAGCAGAAACTAACACACCATCGTAAAGCAATGATACCCCAATAAAGATGTTAAAAAAAAAAAAAAGAGCCCATGCAGCCTTGTCAGGAGGAGAGAGAGCTCAAAAGGGACAAAGAAACCAAAGAGAATCAAGTCAACAAGTATTTCTAGGAAGGGGACCCACATGGCCCAGTGATGCCTATTGTCTGGGTACACTTTTTTTCTTTTCTTCTTTTTAAAAAACTTTTATTGAAGTATAGTTGATTTACAATGCTGTGTTAATTTATGCTGTACTGGGTACACTTTTTTTTTTTTTTTTTTTGGCGTGGCACGCAGGATCCTAGTTCCCGGACCGGGGATTGAACCCATGCCCTAGGCAGTGAAAGCTCTGAGTCCTAACCACTGGACTGCCAGGGAATTCCCCCAGTACACTTTTAATAAGGCTCCTTTTCACTGTGTTTATTGATACTCACTTTTTCAACTTTCTAGAGCTGCCATAACATAGTGCCACAAACTGGGTGCCTTAAACACAGAGATTACCTCACGGTTCTGGAGGCTAGAAGTCCAAGTTCAAGCATTCAGCAGGGTTGGCTGGAGGGAGAATCTGTTCCATGCCTCCGGCCCAGATGTCCCGTGGCTTGTAACAGAGTCCCAATGTCTGTCCTTATCTTCACAAGGTGTATGTCCGTGTCTAAACTTCTCTTTTTATAAGGGCACCAGTCATATTGTGTCAGGGACCCACCCAACCTACTCCAGTAGGACCTCATCTGAACCAGTTACATCTGTAATGACCCTGTTCCCAAAAAAGGTCACATTTTGAGGGACCAGCAGTTAGGGCTTCAACACACAAATCTGTGGGGGACACGATTCAAACCATAACACCTGCTAGGGGGCACCTTCGCTAGATGCCGAGGGATGGAAAGACGTGTGAATACACAGTCTTTGTTTGATTAACCCACAATCCAGACTGGAACACATACAGTATTCTGCAAGCTGCGCACAGTCGAGGAGGGCGGTGGAAACACGAGACAAGCTCCATGGGAGCAGGAAGGAAGGAGCCTCAGAGGAAACCTTCGAGTACTGGGTACAACCTTTGAACTGCGTCCTAGTGAAGATGCAGGCGATATTACCAGATTGTCAAGGCCATCTTCAGTGTGTCTGTAGCCTTTCTATAGTGTAAAACCATGTAGTTGTTAAAACTAACATACTGTGGTATGTAAGCCGTCCACTCTAGAATTTAAAATGAAAATACTGAAGGTTTCGAACGGTCAGTCATGGTAAGACTATAATTTTAGTTTAAATTGTTTAGAAAATGTATCCAATTAAGTCTGTAATCGGTGTTCAAATGGTCATGAAAAATTATTGTCCAAGTGGGGTTCATTAAAATTGTGTTGTGTTTAAGGCAGGCAGCATCAATTCCCATAAAATAAAATAAGATCATAAAAATACCGTGTTTTGGCTGAATTGTGTCCATCCCCAAATTCCTATGTTGAAGTCCTAACCCCCAGGACCACAGTGCGACTGTACACACATAGGGTCTTCAAAGAGGTGATTAAAGCTAAACTGAAGTCTCTAGGCTGGGGCCCTAATCCAAGATGACTGCTGTCCTTATACGAAGAGGGATTAGGACACACAGGGAGAGATGTCTGCGATTCGCGCGCGCACACAGAGAAGAGGCCACATGAAGACAAAGGGAGAAGGCGTCTGCAAACGGGGCGGGGGGGGGGCAGGAAACCAGCCCTACGGACACCTTGACCTTGCACTTCCTGCCTCCAGAACTGTGGGAAAATAAATGTTTTGTATGTTAAGACTGAGGTGCCCGGGGCACCCCTAAGCGGGAATGTTACTGATGGACCTGCTTAACGGGAGAACACAGAGACTAGAAGAGGGCCCAGGGCCAAGCCTTGAGCAACTCCCACAACTAGGGGGCCAGAGGAGGAGGAGAAGCTGGCAGAAGAGCACGAAGGAGAGGCCAGCGCAGGACGGGGCAAGGACAGGGCAAGGACGGGGCGTATCAGAGATGCCCAGGGAATAGTGTCCGGCAGAGCAACAGGAGGACCAGAAAGTCCACTGGAGTTGGCAGTATGGAGGCTGTGGGGAATCTAGCCATGCACAGTTCCAGGGCAGAGACGGGTGGCTGGAAGCTCCATTGGGGAGGAAGTGGATACAGCTCTTGTAGACAGCTCTGATGAAAGCTTTCCCTTTTTGCCACGCAGGGGAGTCCAGAACGGGGCCCCGCACCGTGGGGCAAGAAAACGAGCATTCTGCCCATTAAGCACACTCAAGCCCTCAGCCCAGGCACCTTCTCCGAACAGGAGAACCTCTTCTTGCAGCTGTGTCCCCACCATCCTCATGATTGTCCAGCTGCGTGTGGGATGGGAAGGGACCGCTCGCTTTGGGCCTCTACGGGGGACATCTGCTCCTTTTGTTGCCTAGGCGCCCTCCCGTCCCTCTGCTAACAAGCCCCAAACCCTCCGTCCATGCCTTTTCCACTTGGGCTCACTCACGGAAAGTTTCTATCCCTTACAACCAAGCCACCCTGACTGATACACCCCTTCTTCTGAAATGGTTCAAGGCCAGCTTTTTTTGACCTTCTCCCTTAGCCAACAATGAGGTAAGACGTGAAACAGTCTAAGAAACACTGGAGGGTAGGAAATTAAGGAGAATTTGGAAGAATGCAATTGTTCTCACAACATTTTGGCTTTTTCAAATTTTGTTAAACTAACCACATTATGGGAAATTGCCAATGGAGGAATACTGACTTTTCCAAAGCAGAGCGGTGCTTTAGGAAGAGATTACATGGCTTTTTATTGAAATCGCAGAATCGCTGTATTTTGTACGTGCCCTCTGTAATGGCCTGGGGGGAAGAATGTGTAAGAAAAGTAAGAAAAGGAATAGAAGGAATTTCATTAAGGGCAGGATGCTGGAACATGAAGAGTCCAGCTCTTACATAACTGCAGAAGGGTAGAAATTGAATACCGGGAACAAAAGGAAATAAGTAAAGTGAAATAAGATGCCGCAGAGCTGATTCTCGCATCACCAGCCAGTTAAACTCTCCTTTGCAGATCAGACATCTTTCCTCTATTTGCAGCAAAGCTTCAAAGCTACAGGCTGGCATCAGGCCATTAGCGTAATTCAAACCACACTGGTGACACTTCCTGGAGTCCAGCTTCTAACCACATCCCTCTCTCCCCTCATCTGCCCAGGTCCTGGCACCAAAGATTTACAAAGATGGGAAAAGAGAATATTCTTTCCTTTCCCTTTTGATGCTCTCGTGCCTCTCAACAATGTCATCCAGTTCCCAACCTTCCCCAGGTCCCCCCGTCCCACGGCTCCCAGGCAGTTACAAGCCCAGGGTAGTCTGGGTGGACCCAGAAGAACGCATGTCTTTTTCTCTAAAAGCCCTTGTGGGAAGTTCCCTCTATCCTATGGGGGTAGAAACGCAGTCTGTTTGGTTCTTTCTCTCTTTCCAGTTTCCCCGGGGCCAGGCACGTGATTGACAATAGTATTTCTTTAATGAGTAAATGGATGAATGAGTGAGTTTTCCAAGAGGATATATTCAAATGCTAAACATCTCATATCCATGTGCTTCCAATTACCTCTAAAGAAGTTTCCCTGGTTTGTTTTTGTATCCTTGTGCCTCGGGGGAAAAACTCAAAACAGCGAAATGACTTTTTGCTGGATGGTGAAGCATAAAAGGGTGGGATCTTGGCAAATGTGTGACGCTGATGACGCCTTCGCGGGCTTGACTCCGTCTCAGGGCCTCACTCACGGTGTGTCTCCCTCCCCACCTCCCCCTTTCTCTTCTTTCCCCATCCTCTTTCTCCCTGATCTCCAGGGCTCAGCCGTGAATTCTGCTGCCTAAAATACAGCTCGTGAGGACTGAATTCTCCTAGAATTATTGGAATTTTAGTACAAGTTTCTTGAGGACCAGCACAAAGGAATAACCCTGACTGGTAAAATTTCCAGGAGGTGGGACCAGGTGATTTGGGAGGACTTAATTTTTCTCTTTCAAATAGGCAGCTATATATACTCCAACCATTCATCAGGCTGTGTCTGCTCCTTGATACTCTGATAGACCAATTTGGATTAGGACCCAGAGTTGCACGATTGTCTTTAACCAGTAACTACCATCCCTGCATCCATCCATTTATCCATCTATCCCATTCACTCATTCACTGAAGAATGAAAACAATGAATTCCCTGGCGGTCCAGTGCTAAGGACTCCGAGCTTCCATTGCAGGGGGGGGCCCGGTTCGATCCCTGGTCGGGGAACTAAGACCCCGCAAGCCGTATGGCGCAGCCAGAAAAGAATGAAAATAGTGACGAAAGAGACGACTACATGCCAGTTCTCTCCCAGCTCAGAGAATCAGGGAGAGAGAGAGGGCAACCAAATAATCCAGCAAACGAAAGAAATTCCTGAAATTAAAGGAGTTTGTCACAGGGACTGCGGGTGTCTAGAGGGGCTTCCCAGAGGAAGGAGGCCTCAACGGGGGAGGGAACGTGGCTCTCCCAAGGTACAGACAGCAGGCTGGAGGGGCTGGAGTGGACGGTTAGCTGGAGAGGAAGGCCAAAGCCAGACCACTTAGGCTCTTTGGGCCATGTTTAAGATTTTACTCTTTGTGTTAAGATCAGCAGGAAGCTATTGAGTAGTTTTAAGTGGAGACAGACAGTGACGTTATCATGCATTGAAATATGTTTCAAATAGGTTCATGTCTTCCTGTGCTTTTCTTTTCTGCACTCCTAAATCAGCACGGCTCTTCCTGGGGAGGAGTAAAACTGTGCTTTCCTGGATGGCAAAGACAAACACGGGGTCAAGGTTTGGCCACTGGCTTCCAGTCCAGAGATAATAGCTGCGAGAGCCAGAGCTCTGATTTGTAAGAGCAGAGCGTCCAGTGAACCAAAAGGCAAAGTCCCGAAGAGATCGGGGGATGAAGTTCATCCAAAGTGAGTAGATCATAACCTGGACGGTATGGGGGCGGGGGTGGGTGGGGACCGTGCGCACGAGGCCAGAAGGACTGGCCAGCCTGTAGGAACCACGCAGAGAGAAGGGCATGGACGGACTGCCCAACCTCTGCCCCAGAAGCGCCAGAGGGCCGGGTGGGACCCTAGCCCACGTGGCAGCCTGTCTACACCCGGGAAAGCACGCTGCCAGGAGGCGGCCTGGGCTGAGGGGTCATCTTCCTCACAGCCCGCTCTCCCCTCATCATGAGCCCAGCAAGGGTGACATCATCCTTTGTTCAGCCCACTCAGACTGTTGCCCTCGGTTCAAAGGCTTGTGACACATGTAAGTTCTCCCCCCCAAGAGAATGTAAATTGGTGCAGCCACTATGGAAAACAGTATGGAGGTTCCTCAAAAAACTAAAAATAGAGTTGCCAGATGAGCCTGCAATCCCACTCCTGGGCATACATCTGGAGAAAACTCTAATTCAAAAAGATACATGCACCCCAATGTTCATAGCAGCACCATTTACAATAGCCAGGACATGGAAGCAACCTAAATGTCCACTGACAGATGAATGGCTAAAGAAGACGTGGTACATACATACCATGGAATATCACTCAGCCATAACGCAGAATGAAATAATGCCATCTGTAGCAACATGGATGGACCTAGAGATTATCATACGAAGTGAAGTAAGTCAGACATATACCATATGGTATCACTTATATGTGGAATCTAAAATATGACACAAATGAACCTACCTATGAATCAGAAACAGGCTCACAGACGTAGAGAACAGACCTGTGGTTGCCATGGGGAAGGGGGGTGGGGGAGGGAAGGATTGGGAGTTTGGGATTAGCAGATGCAAACTATTATATAGAGAATGGAAACACAACGAGGTCCTACTGCGGAGCACCAGGAACTATATTCAACACCCTGTTATAAACCATAATAGAAAAGAATGTGAAAAAGAATGTGTGTGTGTATATATATATATATATATATATATATATATACACACACACACACACACACACATATATGTATAACTGAATCACCTTGCTGTATAGAAGAAATTAACACAACATTGTAAATCAACTATACTTCAATAAAATAAATTTTAAAAAAGTTCTTCCCCCAAGAGATAATGGTGAAATAGTAACCTGGGTATGGGGAACAGTGGCCCCGTGGATAGGGAAACCCCCTGTTATCTGTAAATGAATGAGAATAAAAGAATCGCCTGGGACAAGAAAGCGGAGAGACCCATCCCTCTGTAAAATGAGACTGGCGGGAATTCCCTGCCGGAGCAGTGGTTACGACAAGGCGCTTTCACTGCCGTGGGCCCAGGTTTGATCCCTGGTCAGGGAGTTAAGATCCTGCAAGCCGCAAGGCGTGACCTAAACCAAACCAACAAGCAAATAAAGAAATAACTAAGATTGACCTTTTCCAAAGGGCGTCTGGCTGCAGGGTGGAGAGCTGTATGCCGAGGGGCCAGAGCAGACGTGTGGGACCAGGCGGGAGGCTTTGCAGTGGTCCAGGCAAAGTGGCCATAGCTTGGGCTAAGGTAATGGTGGTCCTGGAGCTGGAGAGATGTGATGAGATTCTAGAGATATTACCGAGATAAACTGACAGGACTAAATGGAGGAGCAGATATGGAAGTACAAGGTAACTATACTAATCAGGTTTCCACTGCAGTAGAATAACACACAGTTACAGTGGTTTCCACTGTAACGTTGGATAACGAACAACCCCAAATTCTCAGTGGTTACAATACTCATTTCTTTTTCTTGTTATAGGTCTGCAGGTTGGTTGGGGGCATTTCTGCTTCGGGTTGCAGGCAATCCATGTATTTCTCATTCTAGAATCTGCAGTTACCTGGGGCCAAGCTCTTCCACGGTGGATGTCAGAAGGGCAAGAGGCCAGGCCAAAACACAGAAGCACATTTCAAGCCTCTGGCTGGACAAGGCCTAATAAGCGTCTGCTCATATACCATCAGCCCCAGGATGCCGAACGGCAAAGCCCAGAGACAGTGGGCCAGCGAATCGGACTCTGCCCAGGGAAGCCACGGCAAAGATGAACTGTGAACGATTAACGCTACCCATCCTAGGAGCCAGGGACGGCGCCTAGGTGTCTGGCTTGCACGGCTGGAGAGACTGGGGTGCCCTTCACCGAGAAAGGAAATACCAGTAGTGGAACACATTTGAGAGAGATCATGAGTTCAGTCTTGGATATTTGGTCCTGAGATTTGAGTACCAAAGTGGCAGGGGCTATAGAAAAGTCTGGCCTGGAGGTATGTATCTGGGAGACGTAGCAAAGACTAGCTGGAACTTGCTGTCCATCCACTTACTCCTTCTTCTTTAGTTTTAGAACATCTAATTTTTAGCTGGCCATACATTTCCAAACCTCCCTTGAGCCAGGGTGGTCACCTGACTAAACTTTAACCAATGAAGTATAAGCAGTGCCAGGTATGACTTCTGTCAAGTATCCTTATAGGAAAGGGTGTGTCCTTCCTCCTGACTTATTCCTGCCTGCTGACAGAAATGTGGTTGTGATGGCTGGAACCCAAGAAGTCATCTTGGACCATGAGGTAAAAGTCCTAGGTTGAGGATGGCAGAGCGACAAGAAGACTAGATCCCTGAAAAGAAATACTTTTATAGCATTTAGGCTATTGATACTTGGAGTTTTCTCTCATCTACAGTCAAACCCAATCCTAACTGTTACAAGAGTCATGAGAGCAAAGAAGTACTGGAAGTCGTTTGAGTTCAGAGTCAAGTTTCCAAGACAAGGGTAAGGAGAGCCCAGGGCTGAGCTTGAGGGGCTCTGACATGGAATAGCCAAGTAGAGGACGCCACATCCGCAGAGAGACAGAGAAGAAGCAGGCGGGGGGCAGAAGAAGAAGGAGAACGGGGTGTCTTGGACACGGCACGCAAGGAAGAGAGTATCTCGGGGAGGAAAGTCGTCAAAAGTTGGAATCAAGCTGACAGGTGAGATGACAGCAGAGGGCATGAGTTAAGTTCAGCCCGTGACAAGGACACGGGGGTAGCGTGGTCTTTGAGCCCCACAGAGTGCCCTCTGGAACCGCTCTCCACCCTGAGCACGCTCCTAGAGGCTTGAAGAGGGGAACATGGGTGCAGCCTCCAGCAGAAGCTGCCAGGACTGATGCAGAGAAGCAGATGAGCCTGGACATCACTTTTTACCCTTAAACTTCATCTCTCCCCCACCCCACCGCCTCTGCCCACCCCCAGGCCTTCTAACAACCTGCGCCTCTCCGGCCTCTCCCTCCCTCCACTCCCACTCGGCTTCTCATTATTTTCTTAGGAAAGGGCTAATAACCTCACTTCCTTGCTCAGAATTCTTCCAGGAATCCCTACTGACTATGTTTTAAAGTTAAAATTCCTTAACCAGGCACACTGATCTTTCACGGTCTAACCCTGACCTTCTTCTCTGGTCTCACATCCTCGACGTTAGCCCCCAGCAACATCTGCCTGCGATCCCAGGAAAGACCCCCATGAGCACCGCTCACCTGTGACCAGTCAACCAATAGCACAGTGAGAGACCCCATGAGCACCGCCCACCTGTGACCAGTCAACCCACAGCACCGTGAGAGACCCCCATGAGCACCGCCCACCTGTGACCAGTCAACCCACAGCACCGTGAGAGATAAGAAAATATTGCTGTTTTATGGCACTAGGTTTTCGGGCAGTGTGCTACACAGCGACAGATAACCAGAATGGAAATTGGTACCAGGAACGGCGTGTTGACATTTAAAAACGTAAACCGTACGGCACTGGCTTAAGAGTTTTAGGAAGATCGTTGTCAGGCCTGTAAAAGCAGTGAGGAAATTGCTATTGGAAGCTGGAGGAAAAAAAATCCGTGTGATGTAGTGGTGGAAAGTTTAGCAAAGCTGTCACCTGCTCAACTGTGACAAGTGTGGAAATGTGGAAAATAAAACCAGCCATAGCTAATGGATAGCGATTTGGCCAAGAAAGTTTTGGGCAGAAGGTTGAAAGTGTCAACTGATTTCTTTCAGCAGATAAGGGACAGATAAAGAGAAATGAACTAGAAGAAGAATTTTTCAGTTTTCAAATATAATTTAGAGAATATATAAAGAAGCCAGGATTTTCTGGGTGCAAAATTAAACTGCTTCACACTCCCAGCCTTTCCGGAAGGCAAGTTGTTCTCAAAGTAAGACGGCCTTAGGGTAAAAGTTCCTCTCGGGCTTCCCTGGTGGCCCAGTGGTTAGGAATCCACCTGCCAATGCAGGGGACACGGGTTCGAGCCCTGGTCTGGGAAGATCCCACATGCCGTGGAGCAACTAAGCCCGTGCGCCACAACTACTGAGCCTGCGCTCTAGAACCCGTGAGCCACGACTACTGAGCCCGTGAGCCACAACTACTGAAGCCCACGTGCCTAGAGCCCACGCTCTGCAACAAAAGCCACCACAATGAGAAGCCCGCGCACCGCAACGAAGAGTAGCCCCCGCTCGCTGCAACTAGAGAAAGGCTGCACGCAGCAATGAAGACCCAACGCAGCCATAAATAAATAAATTTAAAAAGAAAAGGGTCCTCTCAAGGATGTGGTTCTCTTACGATTTCAGGAATATTTAATGGCATGTCTCCGAGACCTCCCAGCTGGTCAAAGAACTTCTAAGGCTCTTAAGGGTGTTATCCTACAGCATCCTAAATCTAATCCCAAGCCAGACAGGGACCCATCTCAAAATGTTTGTGAGTGTGACTTTTATAAACTCCTCCTGATTCCGGGGAAACCCATACCATGTTTATAAGGTTTGAATTGATGGCGGCGTCATCAGTTTGAACTTAAAGGGGCGGAGGTGGTTCAAAAACGAAAAGAAGCCTCTGGGCTTCCAAGCTGATGTGGGCAGGAAGCAGGCTGACGAAGCCATTCAGCAGCGAACAAGAGCCCTTTCTTGCAGCAGAGGAAGGATGCTTCGGAGGCCGGCCAGTAACTGTGGAGAATAGGCCCCCGAGGGCAGGGCTGTGACCTGAAGTAGCTGGTCCTGCCCAGCTGAGAAATCCAGGGCTCTTGCTTTCTCTTTAGTGTTGCCCGGATAGGAACGGGGTGGGAGGCCGTGGGCAACAAACTCGATGAGGGGTGCTATGCCTTAGCTCTTAACTCTTCCCACATTCCTTCAAATGTCCCGCCTGCCCTGCAGCACCGTTCTGCTGGGCTGTCACATGTCCTCAGCGCTCGCCCTGTGGGCCCTGGAATGGCACCCGTCATACTGGGTACGCCGCGTGTGTCTGCTGGTCTGTCTCCCCAACACGATGACTAGCTTTGTGAAGACAGGCTTGCTCTCAGCGTCATTTCTGAAACTGGTGGCGGGAATTCCACTGCTGTGTGCTGTCCTGGAGACGCGGTGTGGGTCTGAGAAGCCCTGGGGCTCGTTTCCTGTGTGGACCCAGTGCTTTTCTTAGGGTCCCTTTTTCTCCAGGGTCTGAGGTCCGGGTCTCTCGGCAAATGCGAACGTCTCTCCTCCTCTTGCGGAAGCCACCCGAGGAAAGTTGTATTTCTCTGGGTCTCTGCGTACAAGGCTCTGCTTATTCTGGGGACTCGAACAGTCACAGAAATTAGAATATCTGGCCCCAGCCTGCATCTGTCCTCAGCCAATGACCTTCAGGGAACTGTCACACTCCATGGGAAATTTCAGTAGAACCTTCTATACAGCAGCACACACATACCACTGCCTTCAACTGCATGATACTGTCACCAGTTCCCATGCCCACAACGTGCAGGGACCTGGTGAGGCTGCCCCCAAACACATATTCAAACACATCTTCTCTTTTCCCACCTTGAGCATCACAGTCATTACCTTTCTGGGTTGTTATTTTGTTATCTGAATTTCTGACTGCCCTCTAACATACGCTCTGGAAGGACAGTGTCTTGTCATTTTTGTGTTCCTGGAGCTCAGGCACTCTGGAAACGTTTGTTGAATGAATGAGTTTATAAAGGAAGCAGAGTGATATGGTGAAAAAAAAAAAGCACAGGGTATTTATTCGGGTGATCTGAGGGACAGCTCTGTCATGCACAACCTATGTGACACTGGGCAAATCCGTTTTCTCACTATAAAGTGAGGCTAACATGGCCTGGTCTGTCTCCCAGGGCTATTGTATTGGACAGGTGAGATCTACGAAAGAGTTCTTTCTCAGCAGTGAAGTCTGAATAAATACGCATTATTGTCATGGTGAAAATCTGGAAACCTTCTGTGGGCAGATGGTCAAACAACGTGTGGTCCATCCACAGCGAAGGGCACTACTCGGCAAGGAAAGTGAACCCAGTGTCTACAAACGGCAACTTGGATGGAACTCAAGGGAATTGTGCTGAGTGAAGAAAGTCAATCCCAACCACCCTATGGTCGCATTGACTTAACATGATTGAAATGATAAAACAGAGAGCAGATTCAGAATTTCCAGGGGCTAAGGAGTGAGTGGGGGGCTAGGAAAGGGCAACGTGAAGGATCCTTGTCATGGCAGAAATGCTCTGTATCTTGTGCGCATCAATGCCAATTTTCTGGTGGTGATTTGGACAATCGTTTTTCAAGATGGTATCACTGGGGAAAACTGAGTAATCTCTCTGTATGATTTCCTGCAATGGCATGTGAATTTACAGTCATCTCAAAATTAAAATTCTAAGAAGATGCATTAAAGTTATACGGTTGGATGAGAAGTTTATAAAATAACAACTTATGTCCATTGATTGCTCACGTCATGCCAGTTTATCTTATTCTCATACTGTACCATTGTTGTCCTATTTTACAGATGATAAAACTGGGCACAGGAAATATTAAGGCCACAAAAATAGTATGTCGTATTGCTGGGGTTCAGAGCCCAGAGCCACGACACCACAGTCACCTCAGCTAAGGACAACATGGTGCTCTCAGCATTTGAACCAAACACGGCTTAATCCTCAAACCACCTCTAGGTATATTTAATTGAGTGCAAAGACCAGCAGCAATACGGCTCATTCAAAAGTCATTGTTCAGGATTTCCCTGGGGGATGATGAATGTGTTCTGGGGGTGGGTGGTGGTTATATTTGTACATACCTGAGGATATAGTAAAAACCACACACAGAACTGTATACTTTAAGCAAGTGAATTTCAATGGGATGTGAATTATATATCAATCCAAAAAAATCCCCCTCCCTCCAAAAAAAAGTTCTTGTGGTCTGGAAGTAAGGACTTGGCCTCTAACGGTAATGGCGGTGGTAAGGAAATTCTAAGAACGAATGATCTTATTAAATAAAAGTGGTCCACGGCAAAGACATTAAAGATGCCTGAGGTTCTGAGCCGGGTGACATGAAAAAGGAGGCACAGGAGATCACAGAGATGCGTTGAATTCGAGATGACAGCATCCCATCCTAGGGACAGCTAGTATCTGAGTCAGGGGACCGGTGTTTGGAAGAGAAGTCATAGAGCTTTCGGATCCAGAAGTAGATGAGATATCTCAGGGAGACAGAATCAAGATGGAAGATCATTTATTAGGAGGAGATAGGGAGGAAGGAATTACTTTCTAGCAGAAAAACAGAGCTCAGCGTGTGAAATCGTCCGTCTCTGACAACACACTGAATTCACATTTTTCTTCTCTCCCTCAAAGGGCAAAACCAGATCCAGTGGGAAAAGCATAAGACTCAGAAGAGGTAAGAAAAATCATGTTTCCCTGGGGAAACACATCACCCGGTTTCTCCTATGCACCTTTGCTGTTGCATGTTTTTTGTGGTCCTGAAAGGAGACTGAGTACCAAAACAGGCGACTTTGGTGTTGAAAATGAATACAGTGTTCAATTTTTTTTTAAAGTAACGCATTGTAAAACCCAGGTTTTCTCAAGCTTTTCAGTCGAACTTAACAAATCTTATGATTTCACTTAGAAATCTATTTAAATTCAAGTAATTGTTTACAAAAGGACTTTAGAACTTTGGGCTAATTAAATTCCCTTGGACATTTCATAGTGCTTTTATAATGAAAATATGTTTAATTTTCTTTTTAAGTACTTTGGTGGTCTAATGAACAAAACGTTCCCAAATACTTAAACAATGCTTGCAAAATTACTGAGTCGGCCCTTACACATACGGTGAGAATTAAATTCTCTTGAGCGGGGCCGCTGGTTGCCTCTGACCACCACACAGAACCTAGCGGCCCAGGAGTGGCCTGTGATGACACACTGTTGGGAGAGGCTGGGCACAAGAAGGCAGCTGTTTCCCTGTAAAAAGCAGAACAGGCCTGGCTGACAGGATGTGGTACCAACCTGCCCGCGGGAAAATCCCAAGTTGTCCACACAGCTGGCCCTGCCTTAGGTAACACCTCCCGTGGGGAAGGTTGCCCTCTACTGGCTTATGTGAGCCCACAGGTGGGAAGGTAGACAGATCAAGGGGGTTCGGTGTTCCAGAAAAGCCTGGCAGATTGCACATATGAGCGGTATTTTACGGCATTTGTTTTTCTCTTTCTGACTTACCTCACTCTGCATGACAGTCTCTAGGTCCAGCCACGTCTCTGCAAATGGCCCAACTTCGTTCCTTTTTATGGCTGAGTAGTCTAGAAAAATGATACAGATGAACTTATTTGCAAAGCAGAAACAGAGACACAGATGTAGAGAACAAATGTATAGATACCAAGGGGGGATGAGGGAATGAGATGAATTGGGAGATCGGGACTGACATATATACACAACTATGTATACAATAGATAACTAATGAGAACCTACGTATAGCACAGGGAACTCCCCCTCCCCTCAATGCTCTGTGTGGTGACCTAAATGGGAAGGAAATCCAGAAAAGAGGGGATATATGTATACGTATAGCTGATTCACTTTGCTGTACAACAGAAACTAACACAACATTGTAAAGTGACTATACTCCAATTAAAAAAAAAAAAAAAAG